>NC_140085.1:89113303-90313303 GCF_964237585.1 Gallinula chloropus
ACCCCCCCTCCCCTCCCTGCCAGCCAAGTCGTCCTCTTTTCCCTCTGGAGTCCTTCCACCTTGGCTCACAGCCAGCACTCTACAATAAAGTCACATGCTAATCAATAACACTTTTATTGAGAGTGACAGACAGGAGCTAACTGCACCAAAACAGTAACAAGCTCAGCCAGTAGTAAATGCGCTCTCCTCAAATCCCAGCCCTTGTCCTTTCCTTGCTGCCTTTTCGGCTTCCCTTCAATATCTGTCTTGGGCTTCTACTCCTCCCTTCAGACCTCAAGACGCAGTGGTTTTCTGATGACCCTGCCTGAAGTGATGGTCACCTCCAGGCCTGCTGACAGGAGACATTTGATCCCCGGGATTTCAAGATCCCTTTAGCCTTGACTGCTTTAGAAAACTGGTGCACAGGGGCATGTAATTATTCTTATTTTGGCTGAATGCGAGCCTCTTTCTGGGAGCAAGGCTGAAGCATTGTGGGTAAGAGCAGACATCTGCAGAGTCAGTCCCAAATTGGGCATATTCCACAGCAATGTGTTCATTTCCCAGAACCTTTCTCATCTGACACTAAGAGATGGGTCCATGCAGAGTTCTGCACTGATGCGACTACCAACTAGTCTATAACTGCACATGAAAGGAACTAAGACTGCTGTGGGTGGGAGTGAGCTCATTGCTTTGGCCAGGATTGTGCTAGTTGCTTCCTCATTGAGCTTAAATATGACCCTCGCTTGTTTCTCTTCTGACTTGGTCTTGAAGCTGCTCATGGGCAGGTTGCTGGTTTGGGGAACAACTGACTTTCCTGCATCTGCAGATGCTCAGGCAGGGCCAAGGAGCAGAGTGCTGAGAAGTAGCATCTGACGTGTGTTTCAAGCACAGCTGACTGTCTAGCTGCTGAGGGGAGGCCCTTTCTGCTCGAGCATGCTGCTGCACTGGCAGTGGTCCTGTTGTTTGCCATAACTCATCCAAGAGTACCTTAAAGCAGGTCTAAGACAAACATCCTAATGGTTCCCAGGTGGTGAGAAGATAGATGGCACCCTAAAAAAACATTGCTGATCATTGCAATAGCTGCCTTCCTGATCCAGGCAAAGGCTGGCCGGAGCAGAGGATCAGCGTAACAGGACGTAGGGGCAGGTGTCAAACTTTCTGATGTATCAGCAAGAACAATGTGTTACCCTCTTCTGTACCACCTACACAGCCCCTTGTTTTTGCCCAGAGATGCAGTCAGCTGCACCTCTGCCTCATCCCTACCACTGTTTCTGCTGGGCAGGGAAAGAGGTCTCACCTTCTGGTGTTAACTGTCCTCGTCCACCTGGGCACCGCCTTGACGACCCACACCTCGGCACTTGGTCAGCCCGCACCTCTTGCTTTGCTCTGCTCACAGGCATTGCTTGCTTTTGCCTCATCCAAAATGCGTGTTGGTCCCCACCTTCCGTCACACACCACCTGTCACAGTCCAGTGCAGGTGTGCCAATAGGTCTGAAGTGTTAGGCTTGCCTGGTATGATATAAACCCCAAACCAGAGGGAAGGTTAGCAGAGGTGGCTTTGCGTGTTTAGAAAACTGCATACCCCTCTCCATAACCACCTACTTGCAGTGTGTTTGACCTATCAACAGTCCTGCAAATCCTGGCTCAGGCGTGTTCTGAATTAAGTGGAATTAGCTGAGGGCTTCCAAAGTAAACCTCTAAGGCTGCAAAAGAATCCTAAGAAAAGTAGTAATAATTCTAATTCTTTTCAGTAATTATTTCTTCTGTCAGGAGTATGAAAATCAAATATGTGTGATGTTAAAAAAAATTATTTTTCATTAGAAAGTAGTAATTTCTTTTATGGACTTCTCAAATGTTCTCTATCATTTTCAGAAGAATTGCTCCATTTCTGGCAGGACACTGTCCTATAAAAATTGAAAAAATCCGGTACAAAATTAAAAAACCCCTTAAAACTCAGGATTGATACAGAGATTTTTCAATTTTAAAATGCAGCAGCATACTTGGAGGGGTTGTAATGTACAGATAAGGGTCTTTGGCCTTCCAGAGGATGAGCTGAGATCAGTTTTCTGGATCCTTTACTGAGTTGGTAAATCATTTATTGTGATGTTCTGTTGTACAAAACACAGCGATAGAGCTTCATAAAATATAAATAGTACAGAATACTTTGGTTCTATTAACAACCTGTAACTGATGCACTTGAACTCTTTCTCATTTTCCTTTTTAATTGCTCTGTCTTGTAAAGTGAAGCTTGGTTTATGATTGCAAATAAAAATGAATTTGGTGGATCTCATCTTAATTTTATCATCTCAAAACCATAGTTTCACCTTCTGGCTTATATTTTATAGTCTCAGCACAAGGAAGACTGAGGGCAGGAGGGAGAGAAATTTGCAGGGAGAAGTGCTGGGAGAGCTGGGGGTGGTGGGGAAGGGGGGCTGTGGTGATGGTGGAGAAGGGAGCACTGGCTGAAGGGTAGTAGGAAAGCCAGCCCCTGGCACAGTGGGGTATGGGCTGAGGTCAGGACCAAGGTATGCTGTCAGTCACAGAATCATGCAGCTGGTCTCACTCAGAGCTCTTCTTGGCTCATGCTAGGGATATTGATCCATGACTTCCATGAATCTCTAAATCCTCTTTCAAATTAAAATAAGTTCATAAATAAGCAGAGGCGGAAATGCAGGAAGCAGTCCATTTTGGATTACTCTGCAGCTCGGGAGCCAAGCAAGCAATCTGTGAGACACTGAAATTAGCCTCCTTGAAACAGCAGGACCTAAAGGGGCTGCTCCCAATGACAGTGGACCTGGCTTTGATAGGTGACTTCCTATAGGAAGGCTTCCTACTCTTCCCCATTGAATCTTTTCTTTGACTTAGATTCAGAAATCCATTCTGCTGAGTGTGGTTGCTGGCAGCTCCCCAGATCACTTCTTCCTTTTTAACCTTTTTACCTCACCATGGTGATGGGTAAGCCTCAATTCTTCCTTTATCTCTTGAGTGTGCTTCCTTGGCCTCAGCCTGGGACATCTCAAGCCAGGGTATTTTTTGGGTTTGTTTTGTTATGTATTTGGGCTATGGAGTTGTAACAAGATGGTGCAATGGTGGGGAAGATGGCGGCCACTTGATCTTTCAAATCAACCTTACTGTTTATGGAGGTTTCTTTAGCAGGCTTCACTCTGAAGGTCCCCCTCTGAAGTAGTCTTTGGACCTAGGGTGTGATCTTCACTGAGCTTCAAATGCATTCTGGGAGGGATTTTTCAAAGGTTGTGTCTGAGTTTTAACTGGGTTTTTTCTAAAGCATTGGGCAAAGTCAGGGCAAGTGGATCACGCTAGGACAGAAGTAAAATGCCTTTCTCTTCCACTCCCATCTTCCTGCAGTTTACTTGCTAGTCAGTGGAGGATTGAAGCCAAATCATCCTAGCTTCTTCCCAGAGCACTTTCACCATGTTCACCTATTGCTTGTTAGTTGCCCTCACTGAGCACTTTAATTCTTAGAGGCGTAAGAATACGGCCCTATGGATGAAAGAATAAAACAGTGCTTTCCTTCTGCTCTTACTAGAAGAAAATACAAATAGATGCTCAGGGGAGGGGTGTGTTCCCCTGTACTTCCTGTCCTGAGGCAGCATTTCTCTAAGCAACTGAGTGGACACAGACTGCCATAAAAAAACCCAAACCAACACCAGCCTGAGTCCAACCAGTGCTTTTGCCTCACAGCAGTGCATATGGGAACAAATTGATGGGAGGGGATATACCACGGCACTGTGGGAATGGGAGGGAGCAGATAAATTACAGCCCAGCATCACAGAGAAGTGCAATTATTGTTGAGCTGCAGCCTGCTGATCCCACTGCTTTATCTCTCCCTTGGCTTTCTGGACTGGAAGAAGAGTACTACAGTGCTCAGTCACCCGTAAGTGTGCTGTACACCATCAAAACCTTAGCTCTTGCCCCTCAAGGGTTGTGCCCCTCCAGTTCTTTGGGTGACCGCTCTTCTAACATACACTTTCCCTTCTTTCTGTCTTTACATGGATACTGCTTTCATGTCCTAGGGGAACCTGTGAGCAATGCCCTATAACCATCTCCCTCAACAAATGGGCGATGGCCAGTCTTGTGGATCACTGAAAGCACTTCGTCATGCAATGTATTAGTCAGATCTCTCAGATTTCAGCATTCTCCCACCAGCTCTTGCATGTGTGTGAGTGTGAAAATCCTTGCCAACGTGTCATCCCTTATTGAGCAAAATATTGACAGGTTTGGAGATGGAGAGAGGATGAGAAAGAACATTGTGTTTTTTCTGGAGAATTAAAAGGCCTCTGCTGCCTGCATTCAGTGGCTTGCTTCCCCTCGTGCACGCATGCGTGCACAAACACCCCCCGCCACCCCTACAACCACTTCCTCGCACAGAGCCAGAGCCAAGGAGAGTATATATTTCCTCATCATGGAACAAAATCTTTTTTAGAAAAATAATAAAACTTCATTAGAGTATTAATTCAGGGCTTTTATTTTTTATAGTCCCCTTTTTATCATTTTTATCGCTAGGTTTAAAAGGAGGAGATTCCCTACATTAGGGAGGCAGCGAGCTGTTTTACATGGAGTATCCAAGTGCCATTTACTAGCATCAACTTTGGGATGGAGGCTGGTTGCTTTTGTGCCTGACTCGTTCTTAGAACCACTTAGTGCCTTGGTGCTGTCTGAGGCCACTGATGTGGTGTGCGTTCGCCCCCTGTGTACCCGGTTTGTGGCAAGGAGCTGGAACCAGAGTATTTGTGAGCTCCCACCTGGGTAATGCCTGTTAATTGTTCCTTCTGCTCTTCCGATGGCAGAGCCTGAACCTCAGAGCTGTTGTGAGCCAGCATCTCCCCACTCTTCCCTGCGCAGTGACTCTTGTAAGGCAAAAGTTACACATGTCAACATCTACCTAATAACAACATGTGAATTGTGCAGAGCCCTGAGCTCTCTGTGAGGGAGACATGACCTTCATTATAATGATACAGTTGACATTTTCCCTGTGACACTTATTGTAACATCATTGCTTCCTGTTGGCATCTGTGGGCTTATCAGGCAGCTTGTTCAAGCAATCTGGAGTTCTGATGAAACCAGGCAGGAGGGAGGAGGCTGGGATTTGAGGGGGGAAGGAGGGGGGGGGAAGAGGATTCTTGGAGTATCAGAGCACACAAAACATTTATCAATGCAAGCTAATCTATCCCTCTCCCCTGTGTTCACATCTCCCTGCCTGTGGATTCACCAGTGCCCTGTGCTGCAAAACCCAGCCTTCCTACAGCCTGCCATTGGCATCACTGGTACTGGTGGCTGCGGCACGCTTGACAGTAGGAGCCCTGGCTTCCTGAGCAGCCAAACCCACCAGTGAAGGCAGTCCATGGGTCCCTGCTTTGCTTTGCTTTGCTTTGCAAGTGCCTTGGAAGGAAAGCTGACTCAGATGCCCCGCATCTGTCCTGAGGCCAGCGTTAGGGCATGCTGAGTGGTGCTTGTGTTGGCTTAATCCAAAATCCCAAATCAGGTGTGCTGACTTGAGTTCCATGAGTCTTTTCTCTTTTTTAAAAAAATTATTTTCCTATCTGCTTTTTTCTTGCCTTTTAGCAGAAGTCTTAAATTTATCCTCACAGTGAGCAAGTCAATAAAAGAGCCCCATAGTGGGGTTTTGGGGCTGGCGTCTATGATGAAATCAATTGCCTGTGGGCCACCCAATGCCTGCACAAAATAAAGCTTTGCATCTTAAGAGTTCCTGGTCGTCCTTCTTGGGGGGTTGGTAACAAACAGCTTACTGTGCAGAAGAAACCTTTGTATCCTATTATGAATTCCCTCAGCATTTTGGTTTCTTGTTTAAACTCCTGAACTTAAGCCTTGGGTCCAAACCCTGAATCTACATGTAGCAAGGCTACTGTGAAGTCCTGCACTCTTGCTCCTAATCTACAGTCTGTAAACATCAAATGCACCACTAACTCATTATGACTTAACTGATGCTACAATTTTTGTGTCAGGGCTGATGGGAGGCCTGAAATTAAAATTCACCACAGTTTCGGTGGGCAAGTAGGCACATGTAACTCCTGCCCCTTCTCTGTTCTCCAATCCACTCCTCTGCATTACTGTCAGGTACAGCTGTTGCCAGGGCAAAGCAAGCCCTGCACACTGTGTTTTACTTGTGACAGCATCCTTGGCTTGTTAGCTGGGAGAAAAGCAGAGCAAAGTGGCTCCTTCATTTTTTGTGGGAGTATAGGATTTGACATACAAGATCAGACTCTGCCTTCCTTAATGGCCAAATATGTGATATTTCAGCGGAAAGCAATAACCTGCCAATAGAAAATATATTTATTGGCACAGCCTGCTGCCAAGGGTTTTGGATGGAGCTGCCTGATGGGCAGGAGGTGGGGTGAGATCTGCTGCAAGAAGGCAGGTTATAGGCTCAGCATGTCTCGGGGTAATGTTGCAGGCCAGGCACTGCCTCCCCGAGCCCCAGGGAAAGCACTCCGCTTCCTGAGGTGCGAGATCCGTTTGCCTCTGTAATTATTGTGGCTCCCACAGCTAGGCATGTCATTAGTGGGCATCATGTATTTCAGGTGTAAAACAGGGGTTTGGAGGAGGGAAAAAACCAACCCACCCACAAATCCTTAGCCCCTGTTCACCTGTCTTGATCCCCTTCTGTGGGAGGGAATCTCCTGAGTTGCTAATATGTAGCTTTACAGGCTATGATATTTGCGTGCGGTGGAGGTGATGGGATCTAGCTTTCATTTCATCTGGAGGACAAATAGCTCAGGATTATGAGAGATAAGTAGAGGTAAAACTCCCTGTTATTTTAGCATTAGATGGCACTTTGGGCCTTTTAGCTTCAGTAACACTGTATTCTGCCTCCATGGGAGCGGACACTTTGTTCCCTCACATACAAAGAGCATCCAGAGGTTTTCCCCGTGAATGCCTTTAACGAGGAGAGGAGAGCAGCGTGAGAGAATTCAAGTATAGCACAATAAAGCATTATCCATTTCAAATACAGCGCTGCCACAGCCTCAACATTAGGACAGGGATTTTGGAAATTTTGCACTGTTGACTCTCACAGAAGTCCTTAGTCCTCCTTAGTCCTTCCATATTTAATTTCAAGCTCAGCCACCTTATAGATAAGTGAGCAAGAAGATGAATTTGCCTCTTTCTTTTTCTTTTTTTTTTTTTTTTTTCAGAGGGGATGTGAGGAAGGCTTGAAGAAGGTTATTTACAATAATGTTGTGATGAAAAGCCTGAAAACACAATCTAAATGTTACCCGATGATTAAAAAACCCCAACAAAAACCAACAAACACAAAGCCCCAAACAAAAAAAAACCCAACCCAACTCCAGCCCCTACCCCCAATCTAGAAAACTCATTTTCATGGTTTTGGTAGGCTAAACTCAGGATTTCCAATTGCTTGAACTGCCAGCACAGGGAAACAAAGACAGACTATTTAGAAATAGAGGTGCCTTGATTTTGGAGCTGTTTTATACAGTAGAAGTAAGATGTCGCTCGCTTCTCACTGCTTGACCAAAACCTCATGGCAAGTGTGTTTCTGCCTGCCAGTGGAGGCTGGATGTATCTCTCCTCACAGGGTGCCAGTACCCGCGCAACTACCCACACGTTGTACAACAGCCGCTTGCCTGCTCATCCGTGCTCAGTCTTAAAGTTGTGACTGCTGTGTCACAGGTTTGCTGCTTCTTAGGATTCATGGAGAGGAGGAGGATGAGCTAGGGTGAGAGAGAGGTTTTTCTCCTCTTCATTAGAGGGCAAGATTAAGCATTATTATTAATTATTCCTGTATTATGGCCGCTGGTGACCCGTAGTATTTCTGAAGTCAGATCGCCAGCGGCACTTAATCAATGCCACTGCTGGTTCCATGTTATCAGTCTGTAGCCATGCAGATATTCGCTATATTATAAAGTCAGAGCACCCCTTAATAATCACCTTGCAAAAGTGGGGCATTAGTGTTTTCTAAGTGACAAGCCTGTCTGGAAATGCAATCGAGTCTTTAGCTGTAATGCCACGAGAGTGATAGCAAAGTCATACTTTGGGCAGAAAGTAGCTACAAATTAACTATACAATTGCAAATGGGTAAAGCAATTAAGTGCAACCCATCCTCCAGGCTGTATGAGCCTTAGTGCTTGTCACTGACAGAGACACATCTACCTGTGGAGCTCTCCAGGCTGAACGCGTGTTAAAAACCTGCTCACCAGAATCCATGGACAATTTTTCCTAGGTAAAATGGTATCCACCTAGCTCTTTCCTGGCTCTTAAAGCAACATTTGAGAGCAGTTCAGGACCCTCCCTCTTGTTACAGAAGAAAAAGTGGCACAGAGAAGCATTCAGATGAAGCAGTGGAGAAATGTCCAAGCTAGCATTAAACAAAGGTGGCTTTCCAATCAGGGCCTGGGGCATGGTAGCCTGGGCCTAGCACTGTACTGTTGCTTTGGGAAGTGAGCTCACGACTCCTCATGCAGCAGGGATTTCAGCCTGCTTGGACCCAGCTGCGGGCCCTCCAATGCTGCTGCAGCTGGATTGTTCCACGTCAGTGTGCGGAGTTCAGAGGAGAAAGACAGAAAAGATGTCGCACATCCCCTTGAACCCCGGGCCAGGGCTTTAAATGCAAAAGCCATCTGTTCTTCTTCTTCTCTCAATAAGAAATAAGACCATTAGGGAAAGATGCCTACTCTCAATGTAAGATCCTCTTGGCTGGCTGGTGCTCTTTTCCAAACTTTGGTGTGTGTCCCCCCCCATCAAGCTTGGCCAGGGGATCGTTACCTCTGTGGATCAGCTGGCTCACTGTCTGCTTGCAGGACTTGGATGTGATGCTCTGAGCCTCAGCCATGGCAACACACAGGCCATGCACACACAGAAGCCTGGTCTGCCAGGCTGAAGGACTGTGGCCAGTTGGTCGCATCTACTGTAGCGTCTGGCCACCAGCTGGGAGACATGACACCCAGAATGTTGCTCCGTATGCTAAACGAATTGTGAATGATTACACAACCTGCTTCTGTAAAGGCTTCTCCTTGTTTCTTGGAATAGCTGCATGCTGTGTCCCTCTCAGAGCTGAGAAAGCTTTGGGAAGGTGGTAGGATCAGGCCAGTGATACACAAAGAAAAACTTGGTATCAAATTAAGTATGACCTCTCCATATTAATCTCTCTTCTTTCTTAATGGAACCTAAGAGAGGCTTTATGCTTCTTAGAGTCTACAGTTAATGTGAGGATGGAGCAGCAGAAGACACTTCACCTCCAGTGAGCAAGCTTGTTCCTGTGGTGCGAAGTTGGGGCCAGGCCTTGGTGTAATCGGGGATATCAGCTGACAAATATTTAGCATTCCGTGTGCTCTGCCATATGGGCATGTAGGTACCTACAAAAGTAAACCTGCACAAGATGCAGGAGAGGAGATACAGGTGTTTCAGAGGACTTGCAGACAGTCATCTGCGCATATCTTTGATTTCATCCAGTAATTTCTGGAGGAAGAGCAATAATCAACAGACTGTGTCTTTGGGGAGACCTGTACTACTCTGAAACCCCTCTGAGACTGTCAGAGCTAGGATTATGGTTATGTGTGCAAATTTCAGGCACTCGCAGTGACAGTGGATAAAGTCTCTGTTCTGATGCTGAGCTGAGCAAAGGTTGCAGGAGTGTTTGAGCATGTTGGGAGCTGTAGGTGCAGTCCCCAGCTCTCTCCTTGATTCACTAAGCAACCTGGCATGTGTCAGCCTCCCTGCTCAGCATCTCTGTGGAAGTAAGTATAATAGTATCGATCGATTAAAGATCTTTATGCTTCACAAGTAAAAATGCCAGGAAGGTGCTAAATATTATGGATCTTTATTTTAAGTTTAGGGTCAGGCTGATTTCTAATGAGGATTCTTTGCCTTTATAAGCTTAAGCCATGTAAAATGTACTCAGTGGCAGCAAAAATGGTTGTTAAAATGGCATCATCGTATGGCCCAGATCTGACACTTCTGCATCCCAGTCCACTGCGATGCCAGATCCGGTCCAGGTTTCACGTGCCCATATAGACTTTTGTTGGAATAAAATACATAATGGATCAAGCTGCCATATTAAATTTAGTTGTTCGCTGTCACATCACCCAGTACACAGCCTGCTCCCTAAATCCCATACTAATCCAGTTGTCTGTATCTTCTTTGCTATAAAAGCACATTAGCCTCAAAAGAAACAGCAGAGCCAGTATTCATAGAAAAAAAACCCAACACCTGGCAAAGAGAGGGTTAATATCAAGCTCCAGTCCTAACCTGATAGAGCTTTTATCTGTCCTCACCCCCAACGCGTATACTCTTGATGCTTCACTGGGAAGATGATGATTTGTGATTTGTCTTTATCCTCTCTCACACTCATCTTCTTTCATTTGTTTATGGTAACCCCGATGTGTAGTGTAGTTTTAGCAGTGTCGATAATGCACCTTTTACCTGGAGTGAGTTTAATAGGATTTGACAGCGACAGGGGATGAGAAAATTCTGTGATTCTATTATTCATCCCATTTCTGCAGCAGTCTGTGTAGATTGTATACTATTAGGAGAAAACATATGTCTTGGAGGTTTCCTTTCTCTCTCTCTCTCTCTCCATTGGCATCCATCCTTACAGCTTGCTCTTATCATCAGGCTGTGGGTATCTGTTGTCATTAAAACCCTTTGTAGGAGAAGAGCAGAGAGAGGGGTGGGAAGAAGACCAAGGAACTGTTCAAATACCAAGCACAGTAAATCTATATCTTGAAGCACAGACCATTGCCCCAGATATTTATAAGCAATACTGCAAGCAAAACCAGAGTCCCCCTCATTTGTCATTCTTGTGACTTGTGAGTTTACTCTGTCAGACACTTGGACCTATGTCTTGAAAGGACAGCAAAGACCTGTTAATGTTTTTATAGCATCTCTCTATGTCCAGGCATGGTTTTCTACAGTGTTCTCATGTTATCCTTTGCCAGGCTGCTGTTGAGGGTCCTGCATCTTTGGTCTGTTTGAACTATATTCATTTTAGTCTTTTCCTGACCTCGGGTTGCTCCCTGACCATTGCTCTTCTTCCTGATCTCTGGGGCTTCTGCTCACACAGTGCTGGACATCACTGAAAGAGGTGGGGAGGCAAAGTCTCAGCATGGTGCTGGCCTCTTGGCTCTGATTCCATCATCATTGCAGTGCAGAAATATATAGCTGATCCCTCTAGTTAGGAAAGGTAAAATATCCTTTCTGAAGTCCTTCCCGAAAAGGTTAAGAAATTAATTTTGGATGAACATCCTTGCCCTCTGAGCAAGTCTTTGTATTAATGATCTCATGACGGATTGCTCCTTAAACTGGCCCTAGCGCAGGTCAGGACAGAGTGAGAATATTCTCTATTTAATGAGGCAGAGACCAGAGCCTCTAATATTTCATCATTCGTGCTCAAGGGAGGAAGGGAGTTATGAGCTTGGAGACCTGATGGCAGAAGGGGCCCTCGCGAGCAGCTGTGATGGCAGCTCGCTCACTGCGTGGCTCTCAGCCCCCAAGATCCTACTGCAGTAGGTTTCCAGCTTCCTCCTGGAAAAACTAACCTTTGTCATTAAATTGATCTAAACGGTTGAATTCACTGTTGGCAAAAGATCCAAGGCTAATAACCCTCGGGACAGAAGAGACGTCTTTAGCCTGCAGACAGGTGTAGTATGAAGAGCACAAATGCCAGCGGTACATGGACAACCATAATGTAAGGGGCTGTGTGGAGCATTTCGCTTTGTTCCTCCCAGCAGCTTTTGCCTAGGAAGGGTGGGCAACCTGATACTCAGACGCTAGTAAATTAGAAAGCCAACTTGCAGATCCAGTGGTTTACAAGTGTCTTTAATTTATTAATGAGTGGAGGCCATCTCAGTGTGTGTAAATATAGATTTTAAATCAGTTGACATGATGTACATAAACAATCAAACTTGTAGTGTAGTGCTGAGATGCTAATGTTAAATCCACCTCTGACTTGAGTGCTACTTTTCAGTGGCACAGTGTTCCCTGGGAAGCGGTGATATACAACGCTGTGCAAATCACTGGTGCCCTTAAAACGCAGCTCTGAAATATTTACACATCCAAAGTGTGTGTGTAAATTGGGAGTATCGCAACGTTCCCGCAGGGTGACAGAGATTTGTAAATTTTGTGTTCTGCGCAGTCCTGCATTTCCCTGCCCGTGGCCGGGAGCCGAGACCCGAGAGCATAAATTCCCCAAATAATTCTTGCAGCGCTTAGGGCGAGCTCAGCTCCCACTCTTGGGTACTAGAAGCAAATCTTTCCAAGGCACCACGGTAAGGATTTGCCCTTCTGAAAGGGACCTGCAGTCTCTTTAAAGTAATGGCTCCTGGAGGCATGCTAACAGCAGCACAGGGCGCTCGCTGCTCCGTGGTGTTGGTGAGGGCGTCGTGTTTGGTGGTAAGGCCAATGAAAGAAACACGCCCCAGAAGAGGCAGGCTCCCCGTCCTTCCTACCTCAGCCCAGCTCTGAGAGCGCGTTGGGTGATTTTTCACACCACCCAGGCAGAGCAAGAGCTGCCTCACGAGGCGTTACATCTGGGGCGTCACATCTGCGACGCCTGGGGGACTTTTCCAAGAGCCCTTCCAGGTAACCCACCGGCGGGGGATGGGCCTTCGCGCCCTCCGTCCGCTCCGCAGGCCTGCCGAGGTGCTGCTGCGCTCTGGCGGGGTGGCTCAAGGGCGAGGCTGCTCCCCCGCAGCCCCACGGATGCCGCCATCCCTTACCCGCAACTCGCGCTCCCGCCGCTAGATGCCGCTCCGCACTGAGCCGTGCGGCCGAGCGGGGCCGGGCCGGGCCGGGCTAAGCGGGGCCTCAAGCTGGGCCTCAACCTCCGCGCAGCGGTGGGGCTGGGTTAGGCTTGGCTGTTGCCCAGTCTGGCGGCTTTCTTCTGATCCCGGTTCCATACGTCATGAGGACTCGATGCGTCTTTGTGTCCAGCCGGGGTGCTGTGATGTAGGAAGTCGCCTCATGGCGTTGGGAGGGAAGAGACCCCACCAGCAGGTTGGCAAGAAACTCTTTAAGGGCTTGTCAGGCATGTCCTGTGAGGAGCAGCTGAGGGCTTTGGGCTTGTCTGGCTTGGAGAGAAGGAGGCTGAGGGGTGACCTCGGGGCTCTCTGCAGCTCCCTGAGGAGGGGCAGTGGGGAGGGAGGTGCTGAGCTCTTCTGCCTGGGGCCCAGTGACAGGACACATGGGAATGGATCAAGGCTGCGCCAGGGGAGGGTCAGGCTGGACACGAGGAAGCATTTCTTTATGGAGAGGGTGGTCAGACCCTAGAACAGGCTTCCTGAAGAGGTGGTTGATGCCCCAAGACTGTCTGTGTTTAGGAGGCTGTTGAACAGTACCATGGTTTAACTTGGTTGGCCCTGAATTGCTTGGGCACTTGGAGTAGATGGTCATTGTAAGTCCCTTCCAACTGCAATAGTTTATTCTGTTCCAAGGTTAATAATCAATGTTTTGGGTGAAAGATGAGATAAGATCTCTGTACCACTTGTGGTTGTTATTGTATGATATATTTTCTAGGAGAACCTTTGCCTTATTGCCTGATTTTAACCACCTTCCAATCTGGATAATTACATTCTGCCTAATCTCATACTCTCTCAGCACTTGCAATTCTTCTTCATTTGCTGCCTTAAACTATTGTTGCTTTTAAACAGCTGCTATGTTCCATCACAGAGAAAGCTACACTTCAGGGAAGGGCAAGTACTTGTCAAATAATATTAATTCAATAATTTATATTGTGTTTTTCCCCATATTTTGTAATAAATTATTCACCTTGTATCATTTCACATTATTCATCTGGCTAACTGAGGTAGCCTAACAATTTTTAAATGTATTTGTAAAAAAATTTGTTTAATTACTTTTGTCGGGGAGGAAGTGGGGGTGTCTTCCCCCCCCCTTTTTTTTTCCTTCAAAATAAAAGGGTTGACAAATAATCACAGTCCTTAGCTGCCCCGCCTATGTGGTAGTGAAGTGGTTTAGATAGATTGCTGGTGAACAGTTTTGTAAAACAAAACAAAACAGGAAAGAAAAAAGCAACAAGAGCACAGTAGGCTGAAGCCCATTTTTGAGATTTTGTACACTGTGAAATGAAAGATGTAACAGCCAGATCTGTTTGTTAGCTGATGGCAGAAACTCTGAGGGCATCCACTTGCACCTGAATTTGACCACAGGCATTGAAGAAAACCCAGCTGAAAACACTTGGCAGGGATCTATTTACTGTATCCCCCATTCCTGAGATAATTGATGTGTCTCCAAAATATTCAAGCTTAAGTTATGTATCTTTGCATTCACTACAGGATTACTAAAATGGTTGTCTCCAGATTGCTTTAATCTTGGCTGACTTTGCATAAAATAAAGCTCGCCTATAGGATGGTAATATGTGCACAGGTGGGAGGCATGGTATGGATTACATGCAAGTTTTAAATGGTAAGATGGTCTCTGTAAAACCACCTAAAACACTTGAGCTGGATCAGCTGGGGATATTGACAAAGACAAGTTTTCCCCCCACCCCTCCAGGCTACAGGACTGCAGACTGAAAGGTTATCGACATGTAAATTGAGATGATCTCAGCTGAAGGCACTTGAGAGATGTGTTAAAATCATATTGAGTCCTACCACTCTATTTGAAGAACTGCTTTTCTGAACTTACCCAAATATTTGTGAATGTGCTGTGCTCTTTTTTTTTTTTTCCCTTTTTTAATTGCTAATGGTGGCCTTTGATAGCTGCCAGACAGACGCGTGCCCTCCCCAGTTCAGCACGGGGTGAGTACTGGGAAAAAGCGAGGACTGGTGAAGACTCTTTAATCCCCGTCAGGGAGCCATTGAGCTGCACAAAAGTGCACATCTTACACCGAGTTGGCGGTCATCTCCTTCTCAGCAGTTTTTCTGGTGGTGACATGAAAGGTGGTCAGTAACTGTGGGGTGATGCTGGACTTGGTGGAAGTCTTTGGTTTGAGGATTTTGCCACAGTTTCCTCAGGACCACCTCACTTGGTCTGTCCCCTAGCGCTATGACAGGAGTGCTCACACGCTTTTCTGCACCGGGATGCTACACATGCCAGTATGTTACCTTTGGTTTCCTATTCGGATACTGCAGGCACTAGAAATGTAGAGGTACTTTGACTATATCCTCAAAGTCTTTATGAAGCATTGATTGGCCAAGAAATGAGAAGCAGCAGGAAGCCACAGCTTTCTGACTTAGGAACATGTAAGTCTTCCACACAGTTCATCTTGTGCTTTGCTGACATGATTTCACTTGCTAATGTTTTTTGCAGAGCATCCTATGTAACAACATAATTAGTGTAAATTACATTTTATTTTTAAATCATCCCCTTTCCTTCCTGATTTTTTTTTTTCATATCTAAATGTCAACTTTTATGGTAAACAGTGGTGTGCTGCAGAGGCTGAGCAGCAATGCGCTTGTGCAGGTGGAAATCTGCTGAGGGGAGGTTCTGAGACCAAGTTGAAAAGGAGCTCAGTGGGTTGAGGTCAGTGTTTCATTAAGGCACTGTGAGTTGTGCTTGGTTTTTGTTTTCTTACTGCAGCCCAAGTCATCCTGCCATATCAGGTATTAAAGGCTTCAAACTCTGAGTGGTACTGGTGAATTGCCAACGCATACCCAGATTTTACAGATCAAAGGTAAATGATAATGTTAGAGCACCAAACCTGTTCAAACATGGTACAGTAAAAATCCCCCGTCCTTAATACGGTAGGAATTACTTTCCACACAGTACTTACTTTTCTCTGAAAGATGAAATTCAAAGCAGTGAGAGCTCTGGGAAAGGGATGCTATTAACTTTCTTCACCCATTATTTTTCATTTCTGGTCATTCCACTCTGCCTTACTAACTCTAGACGGCATTAAGAATTCTAATACACTTTTCATTTTGCTTTTTCTTGTCATTATGGTAAGCTTTTTGGGAGCAGGCATGGCTTTCTTAGCGAACATATACGCAAATCTGGCACCAGGATTTAGTTCTTGAGGCCCAGTTGTCAAAAAGAATAAAGTTTTTAAAAAAACCCAAACGGAAATAGTTGTTTGCCTGGCAGGAAATGGCAGATGCCAGGAATCCCTGGAAAGTGAACAAGTCCTGCTCCAATTTTGCAAAGCTAGGAAGATTTGGTGAAGTTGAGAAATTTAACTGCTTACCTAAATGGTATGTAGCCACAATAATAAACGTAATGGGTACTATTAGTTGTAATAGAGTCTCATTGTACTCTGGAACATCCATGAGCTGAGCCATCCGATCACGTTGCAGACTGCTGCTGTTCACGTTAAACATGGGAAAATTGAGGCGTGTATAATAAGAGGAGATTTGCCAAACGTCACAGGCTTGTACAGCTTAGTCTCACGTTTTCTGCCTCTTGTTCATCTGAGCTGTTTAAAGTTTGCTTCTTGCTTTTCTCCACGATATTGATCAGGACAGAATGAAAGCATGTTCCCAAAGCTAAGGGAAGTTGAGAAGACAATGAAACACTTGGAAAGATGTAGGCTCCAGAAATTGGATTCTGGGCATGTACTGCCAGGATGGAGGATTTTTATTTAATTTTATAGAAAAATGTTCAGGTTATTTTACACTGAGATGCAAAATCTCATTTGCAGCCAAGCCCCGGAGGGAGTAAAAGGAACTTGGAGAGCTCATAAAGACAAGTGTAATAGGATTAATAAGAAAAAGGCCTAAGACATAAGCCTTCATTGTACACATTTCTTGCTAAATTTTAGTATTGATGAAGGGTGAAATGCCAAGACTTAACCACATGCTTGTGTCCTTGAGGCGGTAACAGAATACTGGCACTCACACGGGCTTCTTCTGCCACCATCTTAAGAGCGACCGTGTGGAGATGCTACCTCTTGGGGTAGAGGGTGAAGGGAAAGGAGGAAGAAAGCTGGGTAAGAATGGAGACAGCTCTCTTAGCATGACAAATATTTGTTTATTATTGAATTTTGCCCGTGTCCTCAGTTGCTCTCCACACTCTTCCACCATCTGGCACCCGAAGGGAAGTCAAAGCCTTAGATCAAAAAGCAGCCTTTCCTTGCCCATGAAGAATGTACAGTCCCTGCTGTGGATGGGCTGCTTCAGTGCTCGGCTTGGGCCTCATCTCTTTACTCATCTTTGATTAAGTTATTGGTACCTCTTGCAGCCCTGACACTCATTTGATGAAAAGGCCACTGGAGAGAGGGAAGGTGCAGGGAGCAATTTCCATGGCTCTGTAACAGAGATGAATGCCATTGAGAAGACCTTGAGAGGGCTTGTTCAGGTACCGCCTCCTGCATGAGAGGGGGCAAGGAGCAGCAACAGGCAGCAAAGCCCACTTGCTTGCACTGGAGTTCAAGTGAAACACAAGGTTTTTGCCCTCACATCCTGACCCAGCTCATGTTTCACAGTAACAAGGAAATTAGAGAGTGGATCTATTTAGAGGGAGCAGGCAAAAAGTTGGGGTATGAACAAAGCAGGTCAGTGCCCAGCTTTCCTAGCACTGGGAGATGACATACCACTCCCCCATCCTCCTCAACTGTGGCACAAGCTGGTCTGCAGGAAGCTGATCCACTCCCAGTGCCTGCACATGGGATGGAGGATATGCTGGGGGCCTTGTCACAAATGAGATGGATGTCTAGAGATTGGAGCAAGGGTTTAGAATCCATCACCAGTCATTAGGTCCAGAGAGACACAAACAGGTCAAAGATAAGGAATGGGTCCTAAAGAGAAGCGGGTCATTGTCACCTGGTGCCTTCAGTGTATCGGTTATCTTACAGCATCTCCAGGGTACGTGATGAACCTTTGCATCTTTCCAGCTGCCACCTAGAAGACCTCTGTGGCTGCACAGGACACCCAAGTGTTACACCAGTCTGTCCTTTGCTCACGCAGACTTTTAACAGAAAAAATAAAAAGGAGAAGGAGAGATGGGGCCATGCCCGTCATGTTTTCTTATCTGCTTGCTTTACCCATCTGTCTGTCTGCTGCTGCCAGTGCCTGAGTTGAGGGAGAAGGATGATTGCATCATTTCCATAGAGCTTGCTGTTACAGCCCCCTGATTTAGGGTGAAATTTGGTTGTGCTGCTGGGTGTTCAAACGCTTGCCAGGTAGGTGTTACCAAGAACATTTATTAAAATAGACAGATGGGCACTGGGGTGGGAAGCAGCCATTGGAATGCTTGAAATCAACCAACTGTGAAATAGAAAAAAAAATAATAAAAAACTATATTCCTGGAGCCCTTAGTACTAGCCTTCCCATATAGAGCTGTCCTTTTTACCCCTTTTACATGTACACCCCTACAAACAGGCAGTTACTCATGACAATGCCACAACCAGGGTTAAGTTTGTCTTTCTAGGCAATTCAGTTTGGTCTAAGATTCGGAGGGGGGGAATCCCAGAATGGCCCTGTGAGCCAAAATTTGTGCATGTAGAATCAAAGTGCAGCTTTGCTTGTAAATAAACACCCAGGTTGCTCTGGGAGCTTGGTGTCTCAAACAGAGGCAAGGTGTGGCGTGACCCTGCTCCAGTGCAGTAGGAAGAACACCACGACTAACTGCTGGTAGGTAGGAGGTGAGGTTCCTAATCACTTGTCTAGATGCATTTGCAACTTATTCTGATTCCTTAACAGCTCTTTCTGTCTGCTCGTGTTCCTTTGGCATTGTGATCACTCTCCATTAGCTCTCTCAAGTAGTGGCATGAGATGCCAGGATAGATACTGTCAAAATCAAACATCTTCGTTTGGTTCCTTTTCTTTTTTTCCTCACTTACTACTGGAAAAAAAAAAAGAAAAGAAAAGGTGTATGTTTGCCTTTTCAGAGGTATGTATAGAAGAGGGAGTCCAAGGCTATTAAAAAAAAACCCCAACTACTAAATAAATACTTATCAGTCAGATATATCAGATTAATAGGGAGATCCCTACTCTTAGGTATAAAAATGTTGAATCAGTCACTGTCTTGAGATAAACTACCGTGGTGTCAGTATTAGCCGGTTGTTTTGCCTCTGTGTTAAATTCTCAGGGGATGAAGGGCAGTCCCCAGTACAGCTACTTTCTTGTAGCTGTGATCTTGGCTGACTCACTTGCTGGCGTATCTTGCAGGACCAGCCTGCAAGAACTGTGAATATTCTGCGAGCTTTTAAGATTCTAAACTTGACCTTGGTCTTACAGTATTTCTGCTTATCTGTCACTAACCCAAGGGGAGTAAGGACAGTGTCAATGGGTGCTCAGGTATGACAGCAGTGACTGGGGTGGAATATTTATCTGCTAGCTGGATGCATAGTAAGAGCCTGTTTGCGAAGGCAACAGAGCAAATTTCAAAGACCTTTTTCTTAGTGCCTGCCCTTCATCATATTGAGGTTGGTGGCACCATCCCAGAGAAAATCCTTAAGTAGGACATGAGGTTTGTATGGAGGCAGTGGAGACTGGCTCTCCACTGTTGCCCCAGGGGGCTATCTTGATCTGTGCAAAGCCAGTACCAGATCCTTCTATCACTTCAAGGGAGCGATGTAATGAACAGAGAATTTTTGTTTCTTTGTCGTTTACCTCTGCTTTGGGCACAGGGGAATGACAGTCCTCGTCTCCAGATGGTGTCAACCGGTATAACCAGCTGGGAGTGGGGCCTGTGAATGCAGAATCGGACATCCAAAGTCCATTTTTCTTTCTTTTTTTTTAAAAATTTTTTTTTTTTTACTGTAAAGCTCTTTGAGATCTTCTAAGGGAAGGTGCTATAAAATAGAAACCATTAGTCAAGTATGTGTAAGTGTAAACGTATTTGCCCTGTTTCTCCCAGCACTGCACAGCATCCCTTTCCATTGGCTGATTTATAACCCCCAGATTTGCAAGGTCATCTCCATTTGGTTCTGCAGCGTTGCATTTTTAAGTGGTGCTACAGCCTCCCCTTTATTGCCAGGATAAAAATAATACAAACTGAACAGACCTTGATCAAAGGAGTAGCCCGATAAAACCTGAAGTTGCCCACACCAGGCCAGTATCTAGGAAGCAGTTTGCGAAGCTCAGTGATGTTTTTAGTCCCTTTCTTTGGGAAAAAGGCTTTCTTTAGCCCTGGCCCTTGCACACCCTGCGTGGGCTCAGATGAGCCAAGGCAGCTCTCCCAGTTGGAGGCACTGGGGTATTAGCGGTCACGTGTGGGCCCAGACGGCGTGTGGCAGCCTGGCCTTGCGTAGTGGGTGTACTTAACCAGCCAGCTGCTTTCCTTCTGAAAGAGGAAGCACTCGTGGCTTCATCGGAGGCTGGCAGGAGCCCTTTCCTTTCCCTCAGGTCCCGTCTGCAGCATTTCATGGGTTTCCAGCAATGAATACTTCTGTCTTTGTAAGCACAGGAGTCTGGAGCAAGACACGTCCTTGCTGTTTAGATGTCCTTTGTTGGCTAGATCAGGGCTTGCGAGAAGCACGTTCAGGTTCTGAGCAACGTTTGGTGGGGAAATGATGCTTTGCTTTTCCATTGCTCCTGCCCTTCGCAGCAACCCCAGAACATGAGGCCAAGGACATGATTCCTCCAGCTCCCTTGACTGTGAGTCATATTCTTCTGGCCAATGTGTTTCTGCATTTCCATTGTCTCCCAAGGTGACAAGTACTAAAGAAAAGGAACAATAGGGGAAAGGGAAAAAAAAGAAAAAAAAAGCCTTTTTTTTAATCTCACTGTGATACAGAATTAACCAAGCATACAGGAGCATCATAGGAAGCTTTTAAGCAAGTGGACTTGGCCTAAACTAAAAAGAATGTGGGACAAGCAGCCTACTGTCTGGAATATGATGCAACCTGTGTTCTTTTCAGAAATAAGATCAAAACGAAGTTTGGCTGGTGGAAACTTTTGGAGTCCTTAAAGAAGGCTGGGGCTACTCCCACACTCCTCTGACTGAAGTCTATCTCTAGCTCTCCTAGATTTTGATGGAGCCATTTTAAATGAAACCAAATCCACACCAGTTTGTTGTTTAGCTGCTTGAAGGATGCTAGCACTCTTCCTTGAATTGGGCCCTAGACCAGGGAGGCAAAGTTGACCCTTTCCCCACTTAGAGCCCTCATGTCTCCACACTGATTTATATTACTTCCATGCTGGCTTTGTCTTTCCAGGCCTCCTCGCTCTCTCCTCTTTGTGTGTGCTCCCTACAACAAGGCAGGCACCCTTACGCTGTGGGATGGAAAGCAGTCCTGGATTAAGCAAGCTCGACTATTTCTTCCCTAGATGAGGGTGAAGGGAAACTGCAGCTTCTGCTGGGGGCTTCACTCTGCAGTAACTGGTGCTCTGCCATCAGCCTGGACCTGCAGCCAGCTTTGCACCTGCCAAAGATCAGTCCCTTCATATGTGCCTACATATGTAGGTTGCTCCACGCCGGTTCCTCTTTCCTTTGGTCCTCTGGGAGACAGAAGGAACAGGTCCGTGTGATCCAGTCTTGCAAATTTCCTGCCTCACTGGTGTCCTCAGTTCCCTTTGCTCCAAACTCCTGTGCTGCTTTTCACTTTGCTACTTCTTCCCCATTGCCCCTCCTCTGCTGTGCCTTCACACAGTGCCTCCCCCCCACCCCCTGCCATCCACATCCTCACCTCTTTCCCCTGCAGTCCCCCTTGCCCGTGTGCAATGTAGTCACTATTGCCTCCAGTTAGTCAATTAAGAGATTATGTTTCATGGCCGTGCTAGGTTGTTGGGGTTTCTTTTCCCTACTTAATATTATTTTTCCAGCTCCATCTTGGCACCTACATTTATTTGAAACAAATTGCAGGATAATTTGTTTTTCTAATTTTCAAGACATGAACTCCTGGTTCCAGGGGGGTCGGTGTATCGGGCACCCGGTGCCAGCGAGCTGGGACTGCACACAGAGATTTGTGCTGTGTGAGGAAATACTTCATTAGACTTGTATTCCACGAAGACACTCTTGCTTCTTAACGCCTATGATTTTAATTAAAACCTGGAAAGTGAAGAATCCTCGGGTTGTATTAATGTTTTCATTTCCATTAGGACAGCAGAGTTTATAAACACGAGCTGGGTTTATAAATTAGACCTTGTACGAATATTAAGTACACAGTGCAGCAAAGGCAGCCGAGAACTGGAGTGGAGCTGGCCCCATCTGTCTCTTTCCTTGGCTTGCTCTCGCTTTCCAGTGTCCTCCTCTTGGCACAGGCTTTTCTGAGTTGTTCAAGGGTTCCCCCTTGGAGACTGAGCTAATGGCTTCTTCCATTTCTTCCTCTGGATGCTCTCCTCACTCAGCAAAGCAGGAAGAGAGGCAGATGTTTTAATCAGGGGCTTGCAAAACAACCTGCAAAGGTGACTTTGGGTATGGGGATTTCGTGATGAATAACGTGAAAGGGGAAAGAGATTCTCCTGACCCAGTTCTCACATGTCTGCGCACACAGAGATGCACAGAGACAGTTGGGTCTAAATATGCATCCCACTTCCTGCCATCCACACCCAGAGTGTGCTTATGTACCCCTGATGGTGCGGGAGAATGCAGCAGAAGCTGCAGTCTCCTCCAGAGATGATGTGACAGCTGCATACAGCTGTGCGCAGGCTGCACGGGCGAGTGTGGGCAGGGACTGCCCAGAAGGCACAGCCTGGCACAAACGCTGAAGCGGAGGACCACAGACCCCTTACAGCTGCACACAGACCATCAGTGTGACACTGGTGTGCTGCACTCTGCTCAAGGACAGCAGGAAGGTTTGCACGGGCAGTTGTCACCCACAGTTTTATGCAAGGGAAAGTGAAGCGCAGATAGATGCAGCACTGAGATCCACGCAGCCATCAGCAGCAGAGCTGGGAGAAAAATCTGGATCTCATGTGTAGGGATCCTGAGTTCCTCTTCCCAATCACCACAGGGAAAACTTCCCACTCCTGGCTGTAGTCATGTAACATCCTTGGAAATTACAGTACTTTTACTTGGCAGTGTACAGAAGGGCTGTGACTGTTTGCATCCCTGGTCTTTTTGCCTGCAGTATCTGAAAACTTCTGGAATCTTGTGGTATCAAGGCTATCTTGTGGTGGCCATAAGTAAGGAGAGCTCAGATCTGTCTACCCTATGTGCAGTGCAGCATCGCTTAGGGATTCTATCTGAGCTAACCAGCTCAGGCAGTGTGTGATATAGAGGTACTGTCAGCTGCCTACACCCTGTCAGCATGTTCTTTTTGGAGGATGGGTACACACCGTCCATGCAAGCATTTGGCTTCTTTTGAGTGTGCAGAAGGAAGGACCCTGTGCTAAAAGCACACAGTCCCCCAAAGGATCTGCAGCAATGAGTCTGAAGGAATTTTGTATGGGGACCTGTGTGCATGTGAAAGCGTCTTTGCTTTGCAGTCTAAACCATGTGAGGGGAGTGGGCCATCCCTTCAGACCTTGCTGACGTTGGCTTAACTCCATAGCTGCTCAACTGTCTGATCCAGTTAGCAGGGTACAGCCTGTGATTCACAAACAGCTCTGCTTCCTTCAGCAGCTGAGGTGGTACAGGAGGGTGGAAGAAGATGGGAAGAGAGCCCCTGGGCATGCCTGCCTCTCCCCATCTCCCTCACGGCGTGCCTGGATGTTTTGACACGAGGGTGATGTTCAGGAGGAAGGAGGGAGGCGTGCTCCTTGTCAGCCTCTGTCTCCTTGGGCCCAGCAGGGCTGTTAGTGAGATATCCTTCCAAGCAGCTTAAATAGAAACGTCTGGTGACAAAATGAAAACAAATGGGGAAGCGGGCGAGACTGGCTGGCGGGGGTTCCCTTCCCTGGTGCTGTCAGCCCCCGAGGGAGAGGAGAGGCTTGCTGGCACTTCCAGCCCAGATCATACATCTGAGGCAGTGGAAGGGGGGGTGGCAGGGGAGAAGGAGGACGGGGTAGCTTCCTGCACCGTTTTTCAGGCTCTTTTGATACTGCTGAGCCCATTAGAAGCCATTCTTTAGGCTACCTGACAACATGGGCTCTGGCCCTGAGTTGAGACTTGGAGGGGTCTGGACCACTGCATCCCTGCGGAAAAGGGGGACAGCTGAGCTCCATCAGTCAGGGTGGTGCCAGGAACTCCCCACTGGAAATTCCTGGTAGTGCAGCAGCTCCTCTGCTGCCCCTGACTATGTTCAAGGGGATGCCAGCCGTGGTTCAAAAATGCTGCTTTTTTTTTTGCTATTTGGAAACTTTTTTGTCTTCTGTAACTTTCCTTCCCTATGTTCCTGCAGGAGGGTGCAGGGCATTTAATTTACAAAATCAGAGTCTTCGCATCTCACTTAATCCCAGTCCTTATTAACACCATGTGGCCCAGTTCCCTCCTGCACCCCTTAGGTAAGAAGGGATTGAGAAGGTGATCACTAAACTAAAGTGCCAACTAAAAATTAGCCAGGCAAAAGTCCTGCCTACCCCAGTGCTTGCTCAGGGAGTCGGTAAGTCATATAAGGCATGGCATAACCCCTCGGGCTGAGCAAGTAGAACTGGATGTGGGGGATGTCTGGGGGTCAGAAAACCCTTTGAGCTCCTTCCAACAGGGCTCTCCAAGGCTTTTCTCACAGGGACTTAGTGTTTTCAGTGAGTGGGTGTGGGTGGAGGGGAGGAGGGGATGGGGGCTGAATAGAAATGCCGTGGTAACACTGCACGTTAATGGCAACACTTCTCCAAGAAATATCTCTTGAGAGTTCCTCATTATGCAAACAAGTCTGGCAAATGATAATGCCTCCTGTACTTCCATGGATTAATGTATGTAAATGGAAGAGCTGCTGCTCATTCCCAAAAGCAACATTCAGTTTCCCACACCGGAGCCAGCGCCCAGGCCAAGGGCACTGCCTCTCCGGGGGTACACAGAGACTGCTTTTCACCCCTCTCACACCTGTTGGCCTTTGTCGTTTTTAAGATCTCAAAGATAAATGTTGCCTTGCTTTAAATGTGCATCTGCACTGAGTATAGGACTGTGGCCCTCTGTGCACTGGGGTCAGCATAGGTCACCTGGGTCCTGCCCAGTGCGGTGTGGTAGTGTCACATGTCCCGGTGATCTGGTGGAGAAACGAGCAGAATAGATCCATAACATTGCAGGATTGCAAGGGCGTAGATGAGGGTGGTGGTTGACTTCTTGGTTACAGACTTAAATCTGATGTGGCAAAGGAGTCGCTTGCTGGAGGGAAGTTTGTTACCATTGTGAAATGACTTCAGTGCATTTTAAGTCGTCTTTTTTTCTTTTTTATTTTTTTGAGTAATGTAACAGAGGCGAAAACCCACAGAAAAATCAAGTTGTTTTACGGAGGTTTGTTTTGTTGGGGTTTTTTTAAGCAATCTAGGTCAGGTCAATCTGAGTTAGCTGAGCCTGGGGCTGACATCACCAAGCTTATCTTGTAGTAAAACCAAAGTACGCTATCAGTGCGATGTTTTTCCACTTGAGATAACTTCTGACAGTTGCCATGAGGTTAAAAACACCCTTTTTCTTCCCTTCTTTTTCCTTTTGAGAACAGACTCTCCCTACGCCTTTCATTTGCTTGAATGCGCATGCATAGCAGAGTCCCATCAGGCCTGGCGCTGCCCAGCAGCCTCAGCAGCAAAGCCGGCTACCAGCATCCATGCCTCACCCGCCGCTTGGCAAGCAGAAGCACGGCTTCTTCCAGGTGGTCCCACTGCTGCCTTCCCTCAGCAACACAATAACTGCAAATTAATTGAGTGGTTTCTGACTGCTAAAACCCGTGCGTGCAGCAGAGAGTATCTGGGCTAAGGACCGTTCACTTGAAACGCAGGTGAACTGCTTTGCCAAGCACCTGGAGGTAGCTAAAACCAAAGTAGGTTTGGACTTCTTTAGTGCAATAAACAATTTCCCTGCTTCCTTTTCTCCCCTCTCCCTTTTGCTGTTATCAGGGAAATGGGAGTTCAGAGATTTGAGTTGAGCTTTGACCCATGTAAAAACCACACTTGATTTTATTAGGCTTGAGCTTTTAAATTCCTAGTTAGTTCCAAAACCCATACAGCTAATTTTCTTTTCCTGTATTAGGTTGGGGTGGTTGTTATTTTTGCCCTCTTCTCTAGACAGCTCGACTGGGAGAGAAAAAAGCAAAATGCTGCATGATGGTGGTTCCCTTCTGACAAGGCAGAGTTAAATCATGGGAGATACAATCTGCGTAGCACAGCCTGTAGCAAAGGATGGAGGCGTTTAACTTTCCTCTGGCTTTTCTAAGACAAAAACATCTTAATGCTAAACCAGCCTGAAATTTGGCAGTTTGGGGCATTTCAAGAAAGAGGACCGAAACACTGGATGATTGGAATATTATTTTTTTTTCCCCACCCAGAAGGAAAATGTTATAAAATTTCTGTGAATAATTTTGAAATGTGTTTGTGCTGTGAGGGTTAGATCCAAAATCCATGTTGTTTTGAATCCAGATGAGAGCTGACTTGTTAGGGAAATACTTTACTGCCATCAAGTTTGCTCATCTAAAGTGTGCCAAATGGCGTGCTTGCTAAAGGGGGTGGTTGCTCTCAGCTTTAAAGGAAGCACAACCTCAGACATCAATGGGGAGCCCTTTACAGCCTGCTTGCCCCTAACTTGCCATGCCTCAGGAAGAGGGAATAGAGGGCGGCTCATTTAGAGGCTGCACTGTCTATTTTGACCCATGCTGAGAAGAAAAAAAGAGGATTGCCTTGCATCCCAGAAGCCTTGTAGAAATGGATGGTTTACATCCTGATGCAAGTTTCTGTTCTGTTTTGGATACAACCTCTGTTAACTTGGGAGGGGGGCTGGGAATGATGCTACATTTGGAACACCCTAACCTGCTTTTTTGCTCGTGAGATTGCAAAAGTGATCGGAGATTGCAATTCTTCTCCAGCTCTGAAGAATCCCGTTGATATATGCCCCACATTATGATCATATATAAAGACTGATAAGGCATCTTTGAAGGAAAATCAGAGGGGAACATGTTGCTGTGCGTGCTAAAGTAGCAGAAGTGTGAATGTCACGTTGAAACCTTACGTTTTGATACACAGCCGTAACAAAGGGGGTGAGGGGTCTGCCTGCGTAAAGAACACCAGAAAATCTACTGCCTAATGATTTTTGTAAAGAGAATATAAATCAAAATTGGGAAACGCAGAAGGCTTTTACACCTATGTGGTGGATTCTGCTGCTATAAAACCCTACCGTACTCTGTCTTCGGAAGTTGACTGGGAAGTAATAGGGCCTTATCAAGGTTTTGCACGCGATAGCCCTAGGGTTTACCTTTGTAGTGCCTTTTGAAGGGAAGAAAAAAAGGTCCCGCTAGTACAGAGCGAAAGGTGAAATGGAGACATGAGGAAGGGAAGTAATAAGATTATACCTAATTGCCTTAGCATCCACTTAACTATTTTACATATGTGTCTTAGAACAAATGTTTGTGGAGTGTCTAGACCGGTGTTTACAAACGTGTGTTCGCTAACTCCGGCTAATTGGGGAGCAATTAACGTGAGTTAAAATGCTGGGAAGTCTAGACAAAGCCAGAGCGCCTCTTCCTCTCTGCCTTCAACCTGCTAGGGAAATGGAGGAGAGGCTTCGGGAGGCAAACCTCTCCCTGCAAGGCAAGGGGAAAAGCAGAAAAGGACGGACCGGGAGCCGTCCCAGCTGTGTGCTTCCCTAAGCAGGCCGTGCTCCATGCTTCCCGTGTTAGCTGCGCAGCAACCACACACCGCTCCGGGAGCGCGGCCTGCCCTGTCACTTGCTCTGCTTGGGCTTTTGCACCCACTTTGCCTAAGCCCTTCCTCTACAGCCAGGGCCTTCTGCAGGCTCCTCTTGCTTTCCCTATCCCTATGCCTGCAAGCCTCTGGCAGGGCCTTCCTGCCTGCCACCCCTCTCTGCCCCTTTCTAATTGCAGCCAGCTCCCTCCTGATGCTCTCCACTGCCCCAAACAACCCAGCCCCTCCGTCCGCCGCCCCGCTGATGGTGGCTGTGCCCCTGTCCTGCTTCTGCAGGCTCCAGCCTGGGCCCCGCAGGCCGGGGAGCCACACGGAGCCCTGACCCCGCTGCAGCCCCACCCCGAGAAGGCTGGCGGAAGGGCTAGGTGGGGGCGCTGGGGTCAGAGCCCTTGGAGGGCGGAGTGGGGCGGCCCCTCCCCGGGAAGGAGTTGGGTGGGGGTGCTGGGGGCAGAGCCGGCGGAGGTGTTATTGTGGGGCCAGGGCTGTGCCTGCCACCCTCGTCCTCCCCCTCAGCGGTGCTGAGGGGTGCCTGCCTGCAGGGGCTTCTGCCCGCGGGAGCCGATCGGCGGGGAAGGCGTTGTGACGCCAGCCGGGCGGCTAGCCAGTGAGGGCAGGCGTTGAGGGGCCGGCATTGTGACCCCAGCAGGCCAAGGCAGGTGGGCAGCCGTGGCCGGCAGAAGCCACCCTGGGCCCTGGCGGAGCAGCACGGCCTGTCCCGTCGGTGCGCCGAAGGGGACGGCTGCGGGAGGCCGCGCCGGGTGAGCCCTCCCCAGCAGAGGTGCTTTCCCAGGCAGCGCCCTGCGCACCTGGAGGTGCTCCTCAGCCCGCCCTCCCAGGGACCTTCAGGAGCGCCCGCCTCCGAGCAGCTGCGACCGGCTCTCCTGGAGTCTGCAGGATGTAGTAGGTACATGCCCTGGTTTCGGGAGGACTGTCATGCGGTGGGGAAGCACTAGGCCGGAGGGGGGATGAGGAATACCAGCTCACAGCCTTCCGCTCAAACCCGTCGTGAACGTTGCCTTTCGAGGAGGTTTCCCAGTGGGAAAATAAAGGGAAATTGCCCACGCTAAGCAACAGCTGCTGCTGTTTTAGCAGCGCTGTGCGTGGCTTTCCCAGTCCCTCTCGGCTCCTGTGGAACCACTTCTTTCTTCGGTGGATGGATACTTCGGGGCTATACCTCAGAAGTAGAGCTTGGGCCAGGGTCTGGGCTTTGCCATAGTCCTAGCATGCTTGGCAGACCCCCTGAACTGTGATGTTGTATGTGCCCTTGAGGAGCTTTTTAGAGATGAGTGTCTGCTGAAGGCTCGTGGAGGCGCGTCACAGTTGTGTATGTAATGGTGAGGGGCACTCTCACTACAGGCTCTCGGCTTTCTCTTCCCTGCCACCCCCCGATACTTCCTAACCCTCTACATTGCAAAGCACATCTGTAGGGCTTGTCCTTCCATGGCAGGGTGGGAGCAGTTACCCAAACAAAGCTGTGCCTTCCTAAGAGACAGGTACCCAGGGCCTTCCTGTGGGCAGCAGAAGCTCTGTCAAGGGCAGAGGAAGAGGAGACAATTCATGGAAAGGATTTACAAGTGTAGACACAAACCTTGCTGGATTGCTTGCTTTCTCTCTCCCCCCTGTTGCGCGCACGTGTCTGGAAGTTAAACCGATGAGCTAATTGCAAAGCCACACGGACACGTCTTTATATATATAAATAATAATAAAACCCCCATTCATTATGTACCCTGGAGTGTCTAACCTGCATTGCATCCAGTAATTCATTTGCCTGGGAATCAATCCAATATTAGAATAGCAAAAATGAAAGGTTGGAAGAGATCTCAGGAGTCCATTTTCTTCCTAGCAGACAGGATCAAAAATGCCAATTGCAGACTCATGATCTGCTTCAAATAGTCATATATGTGCAGAATGAGGCCTTACCAGCCATCCAGATTAATGCTCATTTTATCCAAATGTATGTTTACTTTCCCGAAGTTTCCTAGGAAGATTCAGTTGTGACACAGTGAGGGATTTATGTTTCTGATATCTTATGACAGCACAGGACTGGAAGCTAATAATCACAAAGATTTTCTCATTTAGAGGGGGAGACTGGCAGTCCCCTACTGGGGCATGCAGTATTCACCTCTAGGTCCTGTATTATCATATTCTGATTAAAGCTTCTGTATGCATAAAAATGCTAAAACATTTTGGAAATGTTTTAATGTTCCAATATATTTTATCATTCCAAAACTTTAAAAAAATGTTTTACATGCAGTGATGTTGAGTTTCTCCTCCATATGGCCTTTGCAGAATATTTGCTGTCCTTACAAGCTTTTGGAACCACATTAACAAATGGTTTTATTGAGGTCTCTTTGAAGTTAGGGGGGGGACCCTCTCAAAAGCTTTCACCAAAGATCCTGGGATATTTTTGGTGCAAGACATGAAGTGTGAGATGTTGATAATAAGTGGGAATAATTAGGAAGGCAGGAAAATTAGGATTTTTTTTTTCCCCTGCACTTGGAAATTGTCCAAGAGAAATCTGCTTATTGCCAGGAGAGCCCAAGGAGCGCCTGTTGCAGGTACAGTTGTTCTGAAGGCAGTGTCAGCTGTCAGACTGACTGTTGCAATCTAGTAGGAAGCATGTCCAGGATTGCACACTCGTCATGGGTTGCAGGCATCCAGTCTGTTCACCTGTACTGCTTTAGGATGTTCATGGTTTAAAGCACCTGTCAGCTCTAACAGAGGCAGCTTTGAGAACTTAACTGGTTTCCTAGGAAAAAAACGTGTTTTATTCCAGCCAAGTGAAAATTTTGCATTCCCTAATGTAAAATTGGAAATGTAGTTACTAAAACAAGCAGTGCAACTGTTCGTCGCATGCCTATAGTTTTAGCTGTCACTGGTGGAAATTTTTTGGGGCTTTGTACTTAAACCACACCTCACCTTGCAGAGGTAATCTACCAGGGCAGAAGCGATACTGTTTCTCTGTGTTCTCTTTCTATATGGATCATTCAAACTGAGTTTTGACTAGTAAGGAGTCTGAGCCTTCAGGTCCCACTGCCCTTCTGAGACACCCACGCTGCTCTGCAGCACAGCTGGAGAAGTCAGTGCGAACTGTTGCCACTCACAATAGGTCTCCCTCCAACCCTGATGGTTGTAGCAGTATTAAGCACCAGCTGAGCAAGCTGACAGCAAAGTCTTGTGGCCTTTTTTTTTGTTTTCTTTTGTTTTCTTTTGTTTTTAAATCAGTTGGAAGCAGCAGTGCTGAGGTACTGACAGGCTGACTCCTCTCCTTACCTCTGCCATCAGAGTGGTTCCAAAGAATGTTTATCAATACAGTGATAGGTGCTTTATATATATATAAATATATAATTATAAAAGTTGGGACCTCCCCTGTTCTATAACTGGCTTTCCTGTGTTCAGACATACAAGGGTGTTTTTTTCCTTCAGCATTTTTACAGGAGCTGCCCATATTACTTTTAGAAGCCTGTGGAAATGACTTTCAGTTATTGTCTTCTGAAATGCATCAGCCCCGTGTTTGTCCAGATTCCCTTCACTGGGCACTTCCTCACTGAGAGAGAAGTTAATGGCAGGGGCACTTTATCAGGCAGTTCTTTCCTTGATGGCTGGTGTACAGTCCCTTATGTTTGTTACAGTTTCTGTAAGTCCCAATCGGAAGAACCACTAACGGAACAATATTTGTCACCATCTCACAAGTGGAGTTGTGATGCATGGCTTCTGCACAGCGCCTGTATGATTCATCTGGCAGCCTGAGCAATTCAGATTTCCCCATGTTAGCAATTTTAGGAGGGCATTTGGGAAGGGCAGAGGGATTGCATGTAGGTCCATACACAGGAGAAAATGCTGTTCTGTTGCTAAGTGAAAAGTTTATTTTAAAATTACTTGGAAAAAGAAATTTGTTGTTACTTCCAAAAAACGCCTCTAAAAGTCTTCTCGCTGTATTCCTTGAGTCTAGAAAATGTTTTAATTGTATTTTAGCTTCTAAAAAGCAGAAATACTTGTCTCCATATCCTAGGGCTTGAACAGGCAAAGCCAGGGGCCTGAGTGACTGGGAATCCCCGTTATGTTCCAGAGGGAGCCAGGGGAATTTTGAAGCATCCACGCAGGAATGTCTGACATGTGCTGCTACCTCCACAGGGTCTGAGCATGTCACGCATGGTGCCTTATAGTGGTACCATGGTAAGGCTTCTAGTGGCTGTCATTGCAGGTCCCGTTTTTCAAACATGCTCACTCCCAGCATGAGGAGATCTGTTTTGAAAACCTGGATGCTGGGTTTGTTGCCCAAATGGAATCTTAGCTGTTCGGAAAAAATCTGTTTCCAGTTGTGAACGCTGCACTCTGAGAAAGGCAGCCAAATGTCTGCACCTGCTCTGGATACCGAGCTTGGCATAACCCTGTTTCAGAGTCAGCTTTTTGCCTTGCAGAGGGGTTTCCTTTACAGTGCTCCAGGCATCGTGCAAAGGGGGCTGGTGTGCTGGAAATCCTTTGCTTCCCTTCCCTTTCTGGACCCACTCCCATGCCCCAGCATGGCTTTCTGGTTGCTGTGCTGTATGAAGGTGTTTCCTTTGGCAACTCAGGTGTGAGCCAGGTAGTTTGTGCCCTAGTCTGGTGGTGGGATATGTATCTTCTCCTCTGGTAGTGTTTCCTGCCACACCTTGCTGCTTATCTCTACTGCTGCAGCCTTGCAAGTGGCATAGAAATCCTCTTGCAGATAGCTAATGTGACATCAGGTGAACAAATGGAGGGGAGACTTGTCACATACCTCCAGAAGGGAGGTATAATCATCTCCCTGTACTTTTGCTCAGTGATGTTAACAATCTGATCCAAAAGAAAAGCTGGTTCCCTGCCCAAATGCAGCCAAGGAAGTGAGATGCCTCCTTGTTTCTGGGGATGGGAGCTGTGAGCTCGTAAGTGTCTCTGCATCTTCACACTGGGGTCCCCAGGGAAGATATGTACACTATCATTACTGAATCATTCGGTGTGCTGTCAAGCACATGGGACTGTCAAACTTCTGAGTTAAATCTACTCATAACCATTGCAAAGCCATTTTGATGCCTATGACAGTTAAAACCTCTTAGGGTGAAATCATTTATTGCAGCCTAACATTTCGCTACAGTGAGAGTAGGTGCTTCTAGTAATCCTTGGAAAAGATCAAATTGAATTGTAAAAGGCGTTTCTCATTGTGGCAACGACTAAGTGCTTAACCATGTGAGGGTCCAGGGGAGCACTGAGCCTCCATTTGGGTAAGGACACCATCTGGAGACTCCGGGAGAGGAAATCAGCAGAGGTTCAGAAAATCACAGGCAGGGAAGTGGCCTCACGAAAGAACGAGTAGCTCTTTTCACTGGGAGGCATGCTTGCAGGGATCTGATCTCACAGTTGTTCTGCATGTGGATGCCAAGGCATACAAGATGAGGCATTTTGCGCTCTCCTGGTGAAAATATTATATATGGGGTGTCACACTTTGAGCTAAGTAGTCCTTCACCCCGAGCCTTCATTTTATTTTTCTTGGTGTCATTTCTTGCTCAATTAGATATGTTTGGACTGACCCAATCTGTGCTTCTCTTCCCTTGATATTTATACCTTTTATACGCCGGTGCAGAGTCATTCATATTCCCACCACAGATCTGTTAGAAAAGGCACAAGTGTCCTTTCAGCTAGTAACATTTTGAGACCTGAATATCTTCATTAGAAAGGTCGTGAAAAATGCTCTGGCATTCAACTCTCATGCTGTGATTTGCCTCCAGAGTCCAGCCAGCCTAGGTGCCGCCCAGCTAACTCAGGAAATACGCAGGGACTGGTGATGGGAATTGGTCCCAAATCAGTGGAAGCTCTTGCAGCCACTCGCAGGCAGAAATGAGGATGGGAAGGTACAGTACGAGTGCTTTTGCTTGGAAAGTGTTGGACGGCGTGGTGTCCCTGTGGACAAAATCCCATTTTCTGAGCAGGTCTAATCACAGACCTGCCTGATAACCCAGGTCACTGCCACAGGAGCTTGTGTTTGTCCTGCTGCTCCTTATACTGTAGAGGAATATAGAGTTACAAAGGCCACTATTTTGATATAGGATTTGCGTCGCAAAACAGCGTTCAGTTAAGAAGGGAAGTTGTCATGTTCTTGGAGAAAGAGCCCCTAGCTCAGCAGTTTCCAAACTTTTCTGCTTGATGCCCTTTGGGGGCAGTGATATTTCCTCCAAGATTTCAGGCTGCTTTGTTGGAGTCAAGAACCCTATTCTGGGATCTGCTGCCTTAGCTTCCTACATTAGTGGGGTCACCCCCAGCGATGCCAAAAAGTAAATCCCTTACCAAGCTGCGTCATAAACTGGGATGTTTCATCAGGTAGAAAGAAAAGGTTTAGCCTGTACCACTGCACAGTTGGAAAGATGTGTTGTGGAGTGGTCACTGTTACTGGGCAAAGTGCTGGCAGCATGATATGGTGTGGCAGCAGATGGAGCAGTAGTATGGTTTAGTTTTTCCCTCATATTTCTGCGAGCAATGCCGGTGATGAAAGGATTGTACGTGGATTAGGATTTTGGGTGAGAGAGAGAGAGAAACTTTCCGTGATGAGATGGCTTGGAAGTAACCTGGCAAGGGGAATCTCGTTCATCCTGCTGCCAAAACACCAGCTATATTCAGGTGTTTCCTGACATGTTTATCTAGCCAACTCTGAACCGCCTTCCAACAGTGGCGTCTCTGCAACCCAAAGCAATATTTTCTGGTGCTTAAATGTCCTTACCGCTAGATCTCAGAGGTGACATCTAACCTTAATCTCTCTTTTTGCAATTTAAACCCACGTTCCTTGATAAATTCACTATGGAGATGCAGAAAGAACTCTGCTCATTTTTTGTTTCTTTTTTTTTTTTTCTGAAACCTTTAAAGTTTTTAAAAACTGTTTCAATGTCTTCTCTTTTCATTTATCTTCTCTAAAGTAAACAGCCTGAGTGCATTCAGGCTCCCTTAGAAATGCTGCTTTCTCAAATTCTGGTTGTTATTACTGCCTTCCTCAGGTCTCTCTGCAGCGGAGCCACACTTCCTTTTTGAGGTTCATTCTCCCAAGGTGGACCGACTGGCTGGTTCCCACCAGTGCTAACTAAAGCAGATGATTAGTTTCTGTGTTTTGTTAATTGCACCCTTGCATACTTACATGGTATTTGCTTTTTTTTTTTACTACCAAGACATGATTCATGTTGAGCTTTTGGTCTAATCTGGCCTTTCCTACTGTAACCCCCTTTTCTGCCAGGCTGCTAACTGCCTGGTTGTTCAGCCTCATCAATGCAGGCTGTTATTTCTACCTAAGCTCAATAACTTGCAGACCCCCATATAGTATTTTATTCTTCTTTTTATCAGCTCATGTTGTAAATATTATGAGATCATTTTTAATTCTGTACCTGTCTTCCATGTGCACTTCTTCTCAGCTTGCTGTCATCTGCAAATTCAATAAACAGACTTTATCCAGGCCATTAATGAAAATATTGAATATCACCAGACTGTGAACAGATCCCTGCAGAAACCCTGCTGGTGTATCCTTGCATTTTGACAGTGAACCATTGGTAACTACTTTCTGAGTACTGTTTTCCAGCAGGTTTTGTAGCCATTTTCTGTAGTGCATTCTTCTAGACCATATTTTTCTGAGCTTGCCTGTAGGAATGTCAGGAGAAAGGGTGTCAGAAAGCTTACTAAGGTCAAGATGTATGACTGAACTGCTTCTCTGCTGTCCACAAGACCTGTTACCCTTCCACTGAAGCAAATTAGATTGGTTTGACATGATTTTCCTTGACAAGTGCATGTTGCCTGTTACTCATCTCCTTGTTATCTTGAAGGTGCTTGAAAGTAGCCCTGTTATTTGTTCAGTCAGTTCCTGGGAAACAAAGCTAAGGTCTTTGCTTTATAATCCCCTTGTCCTCCTATTTTTCAAGATACATGCCACATTTGGCCATCTTTTTGTGTTTTCCTTCTGTGGAACCAGGTTTAGTGCCTTGATTTTCAAGCTGCTTGCAGGTGAAGGTTGAGGCAAAGGTATCAAATCCAGGCATGCTTGATTGGGTAACTTTGCACCCAAATAATGTGTTGGGAGTCATACACTCACCCCACACCAGTACTGTGTCTGTGCCTTGCTTCTGGAGAAGGAATATTACAAACCTCTGTCTAAAACGGGAGTTCTCAGGAGTTTCCCTGCGGCGTAAATAAGATAAATGGTGCGGGTTTGGGTGTATCAGGGCAGTGGATGTACATAGGGAAGCTCTGTACTGGCCAAATAAGAAGTGCTGTAAGATAGTTAATCTGTGTTTACCCTTCAGCTCTGCGTAGCACTGACCCAAGGAAGGGCAAGGAAGAAAATGCGAATGGTGTTTCAGTGCCGCTGTTTGGAGATATAAAGTAGAACAGACAAGTACCTCCCGGTGTGTGTGTGAAGAGCCAACTGTGTCTGTAACTGGCACTACCCTTTTTGTGTAGTTATTTCTAGGCAAATAAGCTTTGACTGAGCCTTGGGGCTTGTTTTGGAAGATTTAAAAATATCAAGGGAGGTACCCTTCACTTCTATACATGGGCAGTCTTAATTTTGCTTAAAAATGGCAAAGACAAGACAATTCAGGGTAGATTAAAGAGGTGGGGGAAGCGGAAGACTAATAGAAGAGCTGGGAAACAGAGAAAAGCATGGGAGAGGGGTATTGCAGGGGTGAAACGCAGTGAGCAGAGGCAGAGGTGCAGGTGAGTGGAGTGAGGAAGAGAAGAAAAAAGGCCAATGGAAGAAACTGAAAAAGCAGAGAGAGAACAAAGGAAATTGTGCATTGATGGGGTTTGAGGTCTTCAAAAACTTAGCCAAAAGGAAAGAAAGCACAGAGGCTAGTACAGACAGGAGGAATGAGAAAAGATGTGGAGCTAGCAAAGCACCAAAATTACCCGGAAAGTCCCTGCTTAGTGGCAGAGTATGTACATTTCACGGGATAATTACTGTCTGTGGCTCCTGAGCAAGCAGGGTGCTGCTCAGCATGCAAGCTTGGAATGAGGAGCAAGATGCAGCTTGCATGGTAAAGGTGACACTGTCTAGGATATGAGCATAGCCAGCACATGTTCCTTTGGCAGAGCATGAGGAGGCAGACAACCCTTTAGCAGAGGTATTGCTTTTTAATTCCAGCATCATGTGTGCTGTCATCCTCCTAGGCAAGAGCTAGCCAGCACCTCTGTGGACCAGAATGGTGTTTGGGTCTGTGTAGAACAGGGAACAGAAGCAGAAGCTTGTGTGAAGTCTTGAGCAGAGCATGGCTGGGGCTGTTGCACCAAGCTGGAAGGCAGGGTGCTCTCAGCACTTACCCGGGGCAGGGGAAAGGCCCTCGCTGGCACTGAGGTGCAGCTGGGTTTATGACGGGACACAATCGATAGGAACAAGGCTGCATGGCAGATAAAGAGCCTGAGAATGGTTTCTGTTGCAGTATGAAACTGCACTGCATTGATTCATTACACTTGGGGATTAATCTGCCTTCAGGTACACCTGGCTTTTAAAAGCACTCTATTTACACTTTTTACAACTTGAAATGCAGTTTAGTGAACTAGATTTTTCTCCAAGTGGAGGGATGTCCACCTCTGGAGTTTGTTTCAAAATCTGGAGTTTGAATCAAAATGTAACAAAGGGACTGTAATCAATAGCAAAGAAAGTGTAACAGGAATTTGTTCTACCTAAACCATCCCTGCCAGGGTACAACCAGGAGGACAGTTTGGAGGGGGAAGGTAAGCAGGCAAAAGAGGAGGCAAGAGTGATCTTGAAGGGAAAATGGGAAGTCTGATGGAGTGAAATAGGATGGAGGTGTGCACTAAAAATAGAAGAGTAAGATGTTATGTCTGAGGGCTTTGTCCCAAGGGCTCTTAGTCATATCTCTACATGAGCAAGTGAAGTAGAGAGGAGTGATAGAAGCCAGGACTTTTTTTTGGGGGCATGGAGCGTGGGGAGAAGTGTTTTCACTTAAGAAAGCCTATGGGCAGGAACAGATTTTGCCTTAGGGGTGGTTTGTCATCAGCAGAGGCGGCCACAGCACTATGGAGTCCCATGTTCCTGCAGGTTCTGCTGTTGGAGACAGCCGGGAGCACGCAGCTTGCTTGAAAGGCAGAAGTAGGGAAGAGGAACTGCACTAGCTGGGTCTTTCCCACTGCTCCTGCACTTCATCCTGATCAGGACCAGCAGGCTGGTCCTGCTGTTGTTGTTTTCAAAAAAAATGAAGTGGGTGCCTCACAGTGTGAACAAACATTTACCTTCAGATGTGCTGGAGTTATGCAAATGCCACAGAGATGGGAAGCCACTTTTTCAGACCTGCAGGGCTAGCACCATTATCCTGACTCCTAGAAAACACCGCTTCTGGTCCTCTGAGAGAGAATGAAGCTGGTCCTCCAGGTAACTGACAGGCAGTGATGAAGTCTGATAGGAGTCTAGGAGCCTGCATCTGAGCCTAAACTAAGGGATTACCTCTTGCCTTGCCCAGGGAAAGGTTAAGTTGTCTGGTGTGGGCTGTCACGGGCTGATGGTTTGACGTTGCCGGCTTATAGATCCCAGGACTTGGCCAGACCCCACCACTTTAACTTTCGCTCTCAGTAAATCACAAAATGAAATGGAGTTTTCTTCCAAGTGACAGGTAGAACTTGGCCACTCTCCGCCTGCTGTACCGGTATCGCTTAATTCTGTAATCCCTTTGCCCTCCATTCCTTGGAGCAGCGAGCGCATGCTGGGAAGCATTGGAGTGACAAGCGATTTCTCTGTGCCTGACACCTCGGCTGGGAGACTTGATTAAGTGAAAATATCTTTGCATTCATTTTCTTTTTTTCAGGTGCAGAGAACAAAATGCAGCCAAGGAATCAGCTGGGGTCTGGGAAACATTACGGAGTTTCCCTGCTCTGCTGCCTGCCCTGCCGCTCAGGCCCGTGCCCTTGCTGTGTTGTATATACAACTGGTTTTATGAGGAGATGAGGATCTGCCCTGCTAATTCCAACTTTATCTGGCAGACTTAGAGGTTTTCTTCCAGGTCCATTGTCTCTGCAGTGTTCCTTACACTGCAGCCTCCTGCCAGAATTAGAGACTCCGGTAATCCCATCACTGGCAAGGTGGGAAGGTGTCTCCTTCCACCCAGTGCTACCAGCTGCCAGCCTGGGGAGCTGGAGCAGCTGGGAGCTTCCCACATCACGAAGGCCGTAGATCATTCCCTCTAGCATCTTTCACCCTGCCATGAGTGACATTACTGCAGCTCTGGGGACTGTTATTAGTATTCAGCCGTACACTTTTAAGCAAAACCTGAGAAAGGAATTAATCTGTCAATAGGAATGAATGTACTGGACAGTGATTTATGCAGATCCTGTACTCGGAGTGACTGTGTTCGTTTCAACTGCATCTCTCAGGCTTGTTCCCAGAGCCAATACACCAACTTGCATTTAAAGTAACATTACAGCTGGCTGATCATTTGTTCAACACCTAGGTTCGTGCAGGCACGGCTATACCCAGGAGTCAGATCTGAGGAGAAATGCATGCGTCTGTCACTTTTTACAAAGCTCAAGCAGTCAGAGACACGGCCAGGGCAAAGGGCTCTGATTAGTTACCCAGGGCACATACACCGGCCTCTGGCACCTGGCACATGTGGCAGCCTTAGCATGTGCCTGTAACTGCATGAGCACGGCACCTTACCCCTGGATACATGCGTGGAAGCATACATATGGCTGTGGAGATGTAGTGGTGCATCTGTGGGCAAGCGCCACGAGTAAAATCCTGGCATCCAGTGTGTGTGTAGTTAAAAATCGAGCAGAGAACTGTTCATTTTGGTGCATGGGGTCCTGAGAGCACACATTAAAGCAACAGCTTGGTTTGGTTGGAAAAACATCTTTGTGGGTTAGGAGACTTATGCTGTGTTTCTCACTGTCCTCCTTATTTGTTGTGACACTTCATACAAGCCACTTCACAGATCTGTATCTTTCTCCTGGTCTCTACACTGAGACAATCACCGTGCTACCAATTCTGGGCTTATTTTTTGTTGTGTGTGTCAGTGATAATTTGCACTTTACCAGATGCCTCCGCTTCTGAAAGTAAATTGTTCTCAACCTTTTGTGGTTTTTGTGGCAGAACAGGTCTTGAAAATACAGCCTGCATCCACCCTGGAGGCTCATAGAATGACAAAAAGAATGGGGAAAATGAACTTTTCTTATTGTTTGAAAATCCTTTCTATTTTCTAGAAAACTAATTAATGGTGTTTGCATGATTCAAGGTTTGGGAATGTTGACTGGAGTACTGGCAGCATTCTTCAGCCTTGCGTAGGCAGGATGCTGTGCATGGCTCCAGTGAAAGGTATTAGAGCTTTGCAGGCCGAGGCATTGTAGCAGGAGGCTGTCGTGGGGGTACGTGTACCGTAATGTTCCCAGGTCCACAGTGAAGGCAAACAGCTCTAAACCTGTGAACGTGTACGTATGTGTGTAGAGAAAATCACTTAGAAACTGAGAGGTGCCGGCATGAAATGTGTTCAAACAAAGCGCCCGTGAACTGAATAGGAATCACAGAGACGAGAGAGAAAAGTACATTGAGACATACTTGGGCAGTTGCATATGCTTTCAGGTGTGACCAGGGTTGGGAATAGAAGTGAAGCCCTCTAATTAAAAGAGCAACATCTCTCCATCTCCATGTATGCGAGTGTGAATTGTTCCCCCCGAGTCAGAGCATCCCCTGCGACGTGCGGAGCAGCACAGTTGCAGCGGCAGCAGTGCTGCCAAGGCTCCTGATTGAGTTCCACCACAGCTGGGGGTAGGCTGGAGGGGGGCAGGGGCGTAGTTGACAGGAAAGAAACAAACCAAGAAACAAAACAGAGCTTCTGGAGTCACGGTTCATTTCAGTTTTCATTATAAAACAGGGATGCGAGGGAAAGGGGGGACGCTGTAATTGATGTGATGCAACATCTCGGGATGGGTGTGGGCCCTGCGCTTGCGTCGCTTGCGTGCGTGATGTGGGCAGTACTGGCTGTCCGTGGCTGCTGGGCCGCTAACACTACTGCTGCACGCGTGCCACCGTCCCTCCTGCTCCTCCCTCTTCCCTTCCTCTCCCTTTCTGGTACCCAGTGCAAGCCCACACGCTTGCTACCTGGCATCTTTTCCCACCCACTTCGCAGATGGGAAGAGAGGGGCTCCAGTGATTAACCAGAGTTTCTCATCTCCCAGACTGGCTGTATTCTTCAGCAGGCTTCTCTTAAAATTGTTGAGATTATTGCTGTTGTATATTTTATACATATGCACACACGCATATATATGTTTTTATATATATATTCTTCAGTCTCCCTCTGCAGCTGAGACGCACTCGGGATTTATCTCTGTAATGAGAAAAGGGAGATAGGGAGAAGTAAGGGCATTTTTCTCTGACTTGGATTGTAAGTCATTTTGATATTCATTGTAAAAGATGCTTTTCAAATATTTAAATGTATGTGTGCTCACATATCAGTTCTTCAGGATGGATTGTATGTGACGTAATCGCTGTTTTATATCTCTTGCACTCTGTGATGTTCTTCTGTATCGGTTCCTTTCGGTAACTTCATCTGGGAGAGATGGGAAGATGAGGAGCTGGAACTGGCATGACTTCCATAGCCTGTGCTCTGTCGTCATCTCCTTTTGCCAGAGGCTGAGGCTGGAGAAGAAAGGCGCTCGCCCTTGGTTGGAGCTGTCACCTTTTCCAGCACTACCATTTCTGGGGGCTGGAGTCGGCTTAAAGTAACTGAAGGAAGTGCTCTTGTATTCTCACTGGAAAGGCTGAGCTGGGATTTTGCTTGATAATTAGCTCAGTGTGCTTGGTAATTAGCTCAAACAAAGGGTGTTTCAGCTGAGGCAGGAGAAGTGTACAAATCTAGAGGTACCGGTGACACCTGTCCAGGGTTACCCTACTGTGAAAATCTTTTCATGCCTTGGGGCGGGGGTGGAGAAGGCGGAGGTGGGTAGGCGTGCTCCATCGTTGCATGGCTGGGGACTGGGGCTGGCCATGCCGTGTGCAAACTCTTCCTCCCCCTTCGTCCTTGGAAGGTCTGCTCCCTGTCAGGTGTGCCATCCCGCCATCTGCTCCCAGCACCGAGCAGCTGGTACGGTAGCCGCAGACGCTGGCAGGAGCGGCCTTCCAGCCGCGTGAGTGACAGCACGCGCGGCTGCTTCCTTGGCACGGGGAGCAGCGCTTGTAGCTGGGAATTAGAGGCTTGTAAACCTGCCGGCTCCAAGGCGGGGGGAATGGCTCTCGGCGGCACTCCCGAGGCGTGGGAATCTGCCTGAGCTCCCACCGACGCCGTCGCACCTGCGCGAGCCCGGGATGGCAGCAGGCAGGATGCCTGTGCCCAGGTGCCACGGGCGAGGTCCGGAGGTGGTGAGGATGCCCCTTCCTTATTACGTGTCCCTCACTGGAGTGGAGGGGAAAGCGGTCCCAGCTGTGAGTAGTAGTAGGGCAGCCCTGCTCCTCCTCACACTGCTGCATCCAGAGGCCATCATGGCCTTGCCTGAGGCACAAAGAAAAGGGGTGTTGGAGGCCGAATCAGAGAGGGAGGGAATTGTTTCTGAATAATGGCTCTACATTGGCAAGAGAGGAGGAGCAAGTGGATCATGGAGGGGAGCGGTGTAGATGGACAGAGGACAGGTTTGGTGGAAGGGTCCCAGCTGCCTCCTGCATCTGCTTTCAAGGCACCTTTTCAAGGTGCTCTCTTACCGGCAGCGCTTGGTTCGGCAGTTCATGGTCTGTCTTTGCTGGAGCCTCCTAACTTGAATGGCTGAAGAATGTAGTACTGCAGCCCAGCAGAGAGTGAAGGGAAAGGGAAGGAAGATCCATTTTTTTTCTCCAGTAACCCTAAACACGGGTTATTAGGAAGCATGGTCAAATTTTTTTAAAGGGAGCTTGCACCAAGAATACTGTGAGTGCAATTCTGTGTCAAGACTCTGGTGATAGCTCGGTTATCTGTCTGGTCTTCAAACTTATCCATGGGGCAATTACTTAAAGCTAGGAGTTTTTCGGATGTCCCATATCAATATGCTAAATCCAGAACAAGACTGAGGAAGCCTTTCCAGAGTTTGAGTTCTGACTGGCGTGATGAAAATAGGTCATAGCTTTCAGATTTTGGTGTTATGCTGAGACCTCTCCATGTCTGGAAACCACAAATGTGAAAGTTTGGATCCACGTATTGAATGTCATGTGCTGTAGAATTTCATAAGTATTTGCATGTAGAATTCAGACTCATCCTTAAGGCTTCTGGGAGCTCCTCCCTTAGCTGGAGAGGTGCAACTTGTTCTGTGAACTGTGCGTGCTAATCCCTATTTAAGCCTCATGCATTCTGTGAACAAGCAGACTTGGATGAATGACTCTGATTTTATTCCATGGCCAAAACTATCCATGGGTTACATTCTTCATCCTGGTGTTGGAAAGCTGCTGTTGTTTTTCTGCCTTCCTGTCTCTCAGGGGCAGTCACCAATAAAAGAGGTGTAAACCTCCTACTCTCTGTAAGTAGTTAGTTACCGTACCAAAGAGAGGGGCCAGTGCTCATAGAAGGTGGGAGTGCTGAGCTTCAAATTCCTGTTGCAGAAGAGGAATTCGAATTTGAGAAGTGTGTATCCTCAGTGAGGAGTCCAGCTGCTCACTTAACTTTCTGTGCCTTTATGTCCAAAAACTTCATTGCGAGAATGCAGCTGTTGAAAGTTTGGGGAAAGCTGATAACAGTGAAAAATTTGGCTTTTTTTTGTATAAGCTGGCATGTTCCCACTCAGTGTTTCATCCAGACACTCCCAGGCACTTTTGAGACTTAAATCTCTGCTCTTCCTGCTTTTGAGCTCTGTTCAAAAGCCCCTTTGAAGGTCAAAGCTGGAACCCTGGCCCTCACTAATCCCTCCCAGTTGGTCCTCCTTGCTTCGAGAGCACCTTGCAGCTGAAAGGTGTGGAGTAAGTTCTTTGCCCTCTTCTCTGCCCTCCGAAGTGGGGGCTTCACTTTCCAGAGCTGAGAGCTGCTCTTGCGCCTCTGCTGTACCACTGCTCATCAGCGCAGAAGATCTGAAAGGATTGACAAATAGATTAATACCTGGCAGCTGTGGCTGAAACTAGCTACCTCTGAACGGGCAATCATTTATCACTAAATTACTTTCTCTAAGCCAGGTAATTTCTGATCAACATGCACAAAAACAAAGCCACAGCAGTGATGTGATGTTAACCAGAGGCCATTCCTATTCCCTGGGCTGGTGCAGCAATGAATGCAGAGAGAATTGTCACTTGAAAGGTTTATGAAGCTTAATGAAAAGTGACATTGCAGGATGCTGGGGAGGGGAGGGGTCCACGGGGCTAGGTCTAGTTTGTCTGGTAACGAGTGCTACATGTAGAGAGGACGTCTGACTGGAGTAATTGTCACTCGGGAGCGAGTGGTACTGGCAGAGCTGGTGCTGGGGCAGGCTGGGAGAACGCTGGCTGCAGAACACCGCAAGCACCCGGACTGTGTGGCAGCCTTTCTATGGAAACAAAGTTAACATTAAAAAGAGAGTTACCCTGAGTTTTCAGTGTGAAAGGGGTGATGAGAGGTGAAGCGTGCCTGGAGCAGAACCACAGAGCATGGCACGTTTGGAGCCCCATTGGATGTTCAAAGCTCAGCACAGGGATTCAAATCCGGAAGTTTTGCCGCCTCACGACCTGATACCATTTCTGTGTCTCTGGCAGACCAAACTAAGAGCCCAGTCCAAGCCTTGTTGAAATCTGGGGCATTCAGTTCTGACATGATAACTCGTGAAGAAGAATGTCTTTTGCATTTAATGAATTTCAAATGTGCTGCATGTCTTCGGGGATCTTTAAAATTCAGAGGAGTTAGAAGAGGCTCCTCACCTCATGGAATAAGACCTGGTGGAAAGGAGGAGCAAGGGCATTCCTGTGTGTCAAGGGAAGTCATGGCCAAGTTCTTATAGGGTACTTTGGCTAAAGCCATGCCAAGCGCCTTTGATGAGACACGTTTGTAGTGTATCTCTGGCCATGCAAGGTTAATTTTATTGTGCCTCATAGGGATTCTGTAATTGATGTGCATGCATACTTTTAGGCTGTGTATGAGTGTCAATGCAAAGTAAGATGCTCCCCATTAACCTGCTGAGCTGTCCCCCCTGCTCTCTGCACCTCAGGGATTGCTAGCCAAGGCACCCTGAGTATCTCAGGTGGATGCCTCTTCCCTGGTGCTCCATACCCTTTCCAGTATTTCCCAACTAATATCTGGGAAGAGAGGAGCTTCTAAGATCTGTAAGGTTTGTTTCTTGACAAATGTCCCATTTTCACAGGCAGTTGAACCGAACTGCAGCTTGTGCTCCGTTCAAACATGTCAATAAACATTATTGCAAAGACGTACAAGCAATAATGGGAATGTATAAAACTCACCTTTATTGCTTCTTGCCGTGAATTTACACGCTGCTCTAAACAGCTTTTACTCCTCCAGGGGAAAGCCTTGGGATTTTGGCTTTACAGGCATGCTGATTTCCCCCGTTCATACCAGAGCCCCTTGCTGCATTCTCTGCCTCCCCACCCCGGGTGCTGGGGACAGGAACACTGCAGCAGAGGTACAAACACGTGTCTCGAGTTGCAGTCGGGCTCAGTTAAAAGCTGAAGAGGTGAAGTTGCCGTTCCCCGGGATAAGCTGCTGCGTACGTTATTGCCCGTCCTTTGCTTGATCACACAATGCCAGGGAGTAAATTACATTCGACAGTGCAGTGGAAGGGAACAGCTCAATTCCCCTCTAGCTGTAGCTTCACGAGTGTGGCAGTTGTATTTCTGCACGTAGGGACGGAGGCTGCTCGCTGCGCTCCTGCGATGCCTTCACTGATGCTGGTTAAAGTATGATGTGAACGAGGCACAGTCAAGCTCTTCGTCAGTGTTTACACTGCTTTTCCTGTAGCAAGAAGTGCTCAGCAGTACTCTCTCACTGTGAAAGCTTCTTGGAGGACACAGGGGTAAAATTCCTGAGCTACTCCATGGTAGAAACAGAGTAAGAAGAAACACAGGTGTGTGCAGAAGCTTCTGAAACTGGGTTTCTTGGTGTTTGGAAAGCCATGGATCAGGAAAACTAGCAACATGTAAAGGCAATATGCAGCCTGGTGATTGGTGCAGACAAGGGACTGGTGGGTTTGCTAATACTCCAGACTGTCAGCAGCTTTGCTCTGGACTAATAATTCCTTTCCTTCTCCCTGGAGTTCAGTGTCTGCTCCTTGCCTTTAGCTCAGTATAACTGCAGCAGGGACTGCAGTTGAGTTTGTATGGGACCAGGCACAACAGCTTCTTGGTGCCGCCATGTCTTCTCCATTTCCCTTATCAGACCCCCTGGTGCCCCAGCAGATCTGTAACACTCAGCACAAACACTGTGCTCTCTCTGCTTTATCCCGGTATCCTCTGTCTTCTGCCTGGGGGGTGCCAGCTCCCATGCACGGGCAAAGGACTGCTGAGCATTAAAGGTTTGGGACGCGGAGGTTGTGTGAAGCAGCTGCCTCTCTCCACCCCCTGTTGCGTGGCTCACCCAGGAGCACAGATACTCTCTGCTTGCCGGGCTCCTGCCCAGCTCTCCCAGCTTTGTGCCAGCAGGCGGGCTGTTAGTTCGGCGCCGGCTGCTGCTCGTGGAGCTGTGGCCATGCTCTGCTGCCCATGGCACTGATGCTCGTGTAGCTCCGGGCTCTGCCCGTGCTTCCTGGCTGCGCTGGCAGTGTTTTAATAGCTTTGACTCTCCGTTGGCTGCTGCCCTCCTGCTTTCCCTGGCACTGTGCTGCCCACCTGGCTGCCTCTGATGCCCGGGTGCCCTCGTGGGCTGGCCTGGCTCTCAGCACAGCCCCTGCCATCCTGTGACCCAGGCCCAAGGCATCACAGGGGTTTAGGCCAAATGATTTCCTGGAATAGGCTCTGAAATCTGGGACCTATGCCCCTTCTTCCCAGCCAAGGCCCTGCTGTAGGTTGGAGCAACAAGGGTGAGCTTTGATGCTGGCCTTGATGTAGCAACCAGGTCTCTTCAACTCATTAATGGTGCCTGGCAAACTTCACGCCCCGTCCTTTCTAGTTCATCTCTGTGCCTCCAATGCTGTGCCTGCCTTGTTCCTTTTTTTTGTCTTCTTTCCCTCTCCAAAGGGAATGTTTTTTGGTAGAGAGGAGGGAAGTGCCTCTCAGAGCTCAGCATGAAGTAGTGTCTGTCCAGGCTATAAAGCACAGGAAGGGCCGAGGAAAAGCTCCAGAGCTCACAGGAGGAGATATGCCTTGCGGTTTTGATCCTGGGGCATGTTGGTTTGCACCTAGATACTGAGATTACAGTAATACTTTGATTTTGATTGTCCTTAGGATTGCAGGGGGAAGGCATGTTGGGCTGAGCTACCCAGCATGGTTGCCAGCTACTAATCTGGCTAGCCAGGCTGCTCCTTAAGGATTCTTGATTTTGCTTCTCTGTGGTTCTAGAGGCTCCTGCTTGTTATAGCCTGAGGACAGAGCTCTCCATTTGACTGCCCTCGCCTCTGCCTGCCCCGTGGGGAGGCAGTGCAAGATGATGTCTGGGCTCGTGCTCTCTCCTCAGCTAAAGGAGAGGAGTTTTTGGGTATGGGAGAGAAAGCAACAGCCAGCAGTTCTCCGCGAGGAGAAAGAGCTCAGCCCCCTGGCCCATTTGCTTTCTGTCTTCCCTCCTGCTTGCTTGTACTCCAGCTTTTGGAGAAGGGACCAGGACTCACCTGAACTGGCCTCTTGCTGGTAGGCGGGTGCCTGCTCTCACAGCCACAGGAGAGAAGCAGAGCTGAAGTATGTAGGGACAGGAATAGAGGTGGGGAGGGGCTCAGAGGGTAGTTGAAGGCTCTTCGTGCTTTAAAGGAGCATGGGACTGCACACCAGAGAGTGCCTTGCGCAGGGCCTGCAGTAGGGTCCAAATCACCACAGTCCTGCAAATAAGAGGGTATTATTATATATTATACTAGTAATAGGTATGGGAGATTAAAGCATTCAAAACCAGGCAAGTAACCTCAGAAAGTGTGTTGTTTTGTTGTCTTTTTAAAATTTATTTTTAAACCTAAGGCCATGACTGTACTTACACAAGCCCGTTTGACTGTATTCCAGTGGTTCCCAGCATCTTGAGATTCAGGCTGTCTGGTCACAATTTAAAGGTGCTATGAAGTTGCTGCACTGACAGAGTCAATAGGGGTAGAAAGTGTGATCTCCAGTTTCATGAGGGCAAGCTTTGTTTCAGTCTTCTGCTGATCACATCTTGAGTTTTTACCTAATGGCAAGAAAATCCCTGAGAGTAGGCATGGTGGCTAGTGGAGGGAAGGTAATGGTTGAAGAAGATTACATCAAGTAGATGGATCTCCTGAAAAACTGTGTGAATGGGTGCAAAGTGACTGACTTGACCTTTGCAGTTTGTGGTGAAAGAGGTCACAACCGGAAGGCAGGATGAGGCATGAAGCTCCGGTTTTCGTGTCTTCAGAACCTTTGGGCTCTCAAAGTGTTGTCAGATAAAAGCCAGTTCCTGTGACAGCTGGGAGTGGGTTGACACTTCCTTGCTAGCTGAGATCACACTATCCATATAAAAAAGGCTAAGAAAGTTCTCCTCCAAACAAATAGTTTTGCTTTTGTCCCCATCAGTACTGTGGTTTGAGGTTTGGAAGATAGCTAAAAAAAGAGCTGGAACTGTGAGACATTTTCATGCTTGTGGCATGATAGATACCTAGACATGTGTCTCTGCCCATTCCTCTACCTTTTTGACCTGTGTGTGACATGGGGTGGGAGAAATGAGAAGTAATGTTATTTTCTTCTTTAAAAATGGATGTACAAGTGGTCAGGCTAACAGAATAAGTAACTGCTAGGTTAAGATCTCTCACACTGTCAAAAGCTAGCCAACCCTGCTTTGTTGCAGCTGCTGGCACAGCAGGTCCCTGCTGCACTGGGACTTAGCTTCCAGTGGTTGTGTTAAAAAGTATTTAATTTGGTGCATGTGCAGTGAGAAGTTGTGTTATTAATATACTGTGTACCCCTGGAAATGTTATCTATCTGATAAGACCTAGCACTTACCTGATGAACAAATTGGTTAGGAGTGGAGGCATGTGCAGAGCTAGACATTGAGGCCAAGGAAGGTATTTGAAGCAGGGTGTGTGCAAACTTGTTGTTAAAGAGAATGGGTTGTGTCAGAAGCATGTTCAGAAGGGAAAAAATGAGGAAGATACCCTGAAAGCAGAGTAGAAGAAAAAGGCAATGAGAGACAAAGACCAAAGATGGAAGCTGAAGTAGAGGAAGAGCTTGATCTGAATAAGAAGAGAACTATACACGAAAGAAAAAAAGCCCAACATCTGAGCACTGAGCTCATGAAAAAGACAGGATCAGTACCTGAAAAGGATCTCAGAGAGATGTAGGAGATAAATTAAACATGGACCCAAAGGGACCAGAATCCCCGAGCAGCTTAGAAAAATGAGCCTGACAAAGAATTCCCAAGCTGTGAGTGGAAGCGGTGCCCAGACTCCGAATTCCCTCCCCCAGCGGCTTGCCGCTGCGCCTCTCTGTAAAGCGCTCTATGCACCCCTGCGACTGCCGTCAGGATAAACCAGGCAGGGAAGAGGAAAAAGTAGGGGTGGTGCAGGTAAAGGATGCACACACACAATTCCCCTTTTAAAAGGGGGGGTTGTTTTTTGGGAAAGAAACCTCTGCCCTGCCATCTGACTGGCTGGGTTTTATTTCTGGCTCTGTGACCCTGTGGAAGTCCTTTCACTTCTCTGGTGTTAGGAGGTTGGTTTTTTTATTTGTGCTGTGGGCTAACGATAAAAACATGCTCCAAGCACAGGTGAGGAGGTTAAATATTCACAGCCCGCTTCCCTCATCAAGTTGCTGTTAATGCATCAACATCATCATCATCTTTTACAGGTGAGACAGTGACATGTCCCTGCCTGCAGAGCAAAAGGTGAGCAGAGAAGCAAGAGGTTGCACTCTCAGCTCCTTCCCACTCCCTTCTTGCCATTAGACCTGAGGGTCCCAGCACCCTGATGCTGCCTGGAGGGCAGTGGTGCTGAGGGCGAGAAGGTGTGTGGCCCATCAAGGCTGTCTGCAGGGCCTTCTCACTCAGCTAAAGCTGCTGACAGCTATACTGCTATTTATTTATTTGGCTGCTGAGGACAGAAACAGCGGGAGATAATCATAAGAAAATCATAAAAAAGAGGGAAAACCAGCAGATAATATTCTGCAGAGGGATTTAACGGGGTGAAAAATTGTCTCTTGCCGAACTGTCTATGACACTCAACACTGTCTCTGAGATCTTCAGTCTTCCTCCTCAACAGAGGCTTAAGGGAAGCGACAGGCAAGGCTCTGAGCCAGTGTCTGGGGGTTTTGAAAATATGACAGGCAAGAGCCTGGGTTTTTCTCATCAGCATCTTTCAGTGGCATGGATGCAATCACTCATTGCGCCTGCTCCTCTCTGAACAGGACCATCCCCTCCTCCTGCCACAGCGAGTTGAGGGGAGGACGCTTGGGAAATGCCACACTACTTCCGATAGCCCAGTCTTTCCATTGAGATGAATTTTTCCCTGCGCTGTGAAAGCAGGGTCGAAGGAGCTGGAAAGGCTGCAGGCCGCTCGCTGCTGCTTTCGGTGGCCAGAGCTTCGGAAGGAATCCTGAGCTGGCTGTGCCAGTCCCGCTTCGGCACGGTGGGACCTGCCTGGATGGATGTGGTGGCTGAGGTTCAATTCAAACTAGGCAGATCCCCCTGGCTGAAGCCATCTTGGGCAGATTGCCTCTGCCCTGATGAAAGTTCCCTCTGGCAGGCAGAGGGGCCAAAGCTCTGGAGGTGCTGCTGTTGTACTGCTGTTGTGTCATAGTATGATGTGAGCTTTATGGTTTTCTGAGGTGTGAGGTCAGGGTAGGGCAGCATTCTGGGGCGGGCTAAGATTGGAGGGGTCCAGCTCATTCTCTAGGGTTGGCTGTGGAGACTCAGTCACATGAGGTAGAGGGCTGCCTTTAGTAAAACCCGTAAGTTTCTACTTTCCAGTACAGGAAACTGGATGCCACCACAAGGTAGTTGGGCTGTCAGACTTGGAAAATCTGTTTGGTTCTCATCATTGCTAGAGGCTGCAAGTTTGAGTTTGAGGAAGTCACTGAATTTTGTTTCCCTCTTTCAAATGGTCGCAGTTGTTCTTCCTTGTCTCCCAGGAAGACTGGTGAGTAGAAATTCACATGCAGGGTGCCTAGGTAGGGTATTGCTGATGGAGGTCTTTTAAATGCCTGGTTAGATTTCCTGAAGAACAACCACAGAAGGAAAAGCTCTCTGAGCTCCCATCCGACTGCTCCCTCTCCTTACAAAGTTGTTTCCACACAGCATGTGGAAACATTCCCTGTGGCTGTCCCAAGCAGTGAGATTTATAGCCTTAGTGGATTTCACTGGAGTACAGGTGCAGATCACGCATCAGGCTGAGCATTGTGCCTCAGTCCTGAACCAGTTTATTGTCTCTCTTATTGTTTAGTTCTGATCTGTCCACATTTCTCCAAGGAAACCCTAAGGTAAATGCAAAGCAGCTGGTGAGCTCTGTCAGGCAGTCAAACAAAGAGGGGAAGATGTTCTTCCAGAGTGTAGCAGAGGCATCTTCACTGGACAAACCCCAAAGAAGTGTTGGAAAGCTGGTAGGAGCTGAATGTAGTTTAAACCCTGCACACATACAAACCTCTTTTCTGGGAAGGTGTTTGAATGGCTGCCAATGTTTAGCTGGTTGAATGTGGTGTTATCTGTTCCTCAGCACAGTTCTCTTGCAGCAGAACGGGTGTAGGTGCTGGTTCCTTTGCCTCTGTGTCGAACATCTGAAGTTTAATTTAAACAAACCTCTGCTTTTGCTACTAGGGGTTAAAGTGCTTAACTAAGGTCTGCACCACTGAAGTAGTACTTTAATCAGCAAAGCATGAGTGTAAAGGCTCTTTAACTATGTAATTCACAGTCACTTGTTGTTAAGGGCTTGTTTCGGACACGGGGATGCAGGGAGATGCTGCAGTGCAGCAGCATTAAGGTTTCCCATTCCTGTGAATAAGGAGGGGAAGCAACCTGTCCAGTTTTTGAGGGTTCAGCAAGTACAAACATAGCCATATAGTTCTGCCTGAGGTTGGCTTCAGACTCTCAAAGAGCCATCAGGCACAAGGGCACTGTCCTCCCCTCTAGGACAGGGCAGTTCACGTGATTGCAGGTAAAAAGGCTTAGTAGCACAGGCTGAAAATGCTCTTGTGAAGGAGGGTTGAACGCTGAGATTTGATCTGCCCACCATTAGACTTGACCCGTGTTCATGCAGGAAGAATGCATTTCCAAAATGAAGTCAGTTTAGAGTTACCCACTAAAGCTTGATGAGGTCTGTTGAATGTCCATCCTGCCCCAAAATGCTGAGCTGTTTGTTATGGATGCTATTCGTGGAGATAGAGATGGTTCTCACAGTGATAATTGCTCTGTAAAAGAACTAGATAGGATGTAACTGGGAGGAAGCATTTCTTCTCATGCCCATGGTGACTCTGTTCATTTTGGTACCTTTGATCAAGCAATTCAGTGACAAAGCTATTCAGCGAAACCATGTCCTTTCACAGGGATATTTTGCATGTACTGTGCAGCATCTCCAAACCCAGTATGTGCCTGCACTCAAATAAGCAATTCTCAGCTTCCTCCCAGCCAACTGAGCTGCCTCAAAACAGTTTTGAGGGAAGCACAGAAAAGTCCTTTCTGTTGAAAAGTCCCAAAGTGTTGACCAGCAGGAGGTTCTGCAGCCGATAGACTCTCTTGGCAACGAAAGAGATCATAAATTATCCCAAATGACCGGCATTTCAGAAACATTATTTGCAGTATTAAAAAAGAGAGGGCAGATCAGGACAATAAGATCCCAGGAAGTCCTCAAGGAAGCTTTCAGACATGCTGCTGCCAAACCCTCTCAAAGTTGCCAGTGTGGCCCGTTGTTGCTGGGAAGCCTTGTTCTGGCTGCTCTTTGTACCCTGGACATGCTCTGGCATTGCTGTTTACAGAGACAAACAGAAAAGGATGAGAGGAAGCAGCAGGCTTGGGAACAGTATTTACATGGAAACAGTGGCATTAGGATCAGGAAGCATAGGGGCATCCTGTGGCTGCTTTCCCAATAGCCTTCTCTGACAGCAATTGCCTCTGTTTGGCCATTGTCCCCCAGTGACAGCATCTCAGGTGTGGTAGCAGGATAGATTTGGGGCTACTGAAGTATGGTCATAGTGTCACTGTACATATAGGGCATAGGGGCACGGCAGCTTTTTGTGACAGGGCCAGTGCATCTCCATCTCATTGGAGTGTTCTGGTCCTTCCAGCCGTGCTGAGGCCGTGCTCTTCAAGGGTACCACTGCTCTGTTCGCCTGTGCGATGTAGGAAAGGCACAGAGAGCTTGCTTGTGGAGTGGTTTTCACATAGGCACCCTTTTATTCCTGTTGCCTGTGTGTTTTCCCACCACTCACTGGCCTGCTCCCGGGGCTCAGCTGGAGGGAGCCCGTGAGCTCTTTGGGCAGGGGACTTGTGTGGTGTGCCTGTTGGCAGCAGGTTGCAAGGTGCGCGTTGGGAACAGCTCAAGACTATGGATCAGCCGCAACAGAAGCAATGGCAGCAAGCGACGGCAGTAATTGGAAGGGCTTATCACTTTCCACTTTGTTTACACGTGGGAGGGTACATATTGGCTGCCACTGACAGGGCTTCCCTTTTTGATTGTAACCAAATAAAAATGAATACTTTTTAATGGGGAATATTCTTGACCGGGTTAACAGTCTCCTACATGTCCGCTCTCAGCACCAAACCATCACCCATTAGTCCCTTCATCTCTGTTCCACCCCCAGCATCAGTGTGACCCATGTTTTCAGATGGCTGTTGTGAGGGGCCAGTTCACAGTCAGTCAGTGTCCAAGCAGGCTGAGCACCTCCAGCTCCTGCCATGTCAGGGTTTCAAACTGCCTTTTCGATCTCCCAGAACTTAGCATCGGTTCAAGGCACCACAAGCTGCCAGCCACTTCGGAAAACTACATTCATGGTGATTCATCCGTGTTTACACAGGGACCCTCTGACAGCAAAGGAAATACAGATCTCCCCTTTCTCCACTGCACAGATTCATTTTTTGCTTATACCATCTGGGTTTTTTTTATCACAAACATGTATATGGCAAGTGTGACAGTCAAGCGGACAAGGATTTCCTCATTAAGGGGTGGAAGGCAGAAAGGAGGCAGGATCCAGCATGCCTGTGGATTTTTAGCACCGTCAAGCCCATTTCATAATGGAAGAACAACAGGTTTGTGTTGGTCAGAGCAAGGCTGTAGCAGGAATCAGAGGCTGCCCTTGGTGGCCTGTCACCGGTGACTGATTCTTGCTTTCCCTCACCTGTGTCCCAAACTTCATCTCTCACGGCCAGTGCCTTCCCCTCTCTATATTCCCTTCACACACCAGCACTCAGCCGGCAAGCGGAGAGGCAGAGAGAGAGCGCAAGAGCTGGCAGGGAGTCAATATATTTCAGTGTTTTATTACTACGGAGCTGAAGTAGCATTTAGTTGGTTAGGCTCCGCGCGGAGTGAGCAGTCTAAAGTGACTCAGATATCGGGGCCAACGATTAAAGGCACAACAAAAAATCCATGGATTAATTAGCAGGTCAATGGTGGTTGAGTAGTTATTGCTAAATTACAAGGTTTGCACGTAAGAGACGGGATTGATCACTGGTGTCTGCCAGCTCCTCCGGCTGCGTGTTAGAGATGTGGGTCAGTAGGGGTAGATTCCTGCTGATGGGGTGACTGCAAAGGGGGTCCAGAAAGGTAGGGGAGGAGCCGCCCAGGGTTTATCACACCCCTTTGGTGCAAAGACGTATATTTTGCTTGTTTAATGGAGGTTCAAAATTAATTGATGTCATCTGCCAGGCAGCTCTGCTTCTGCTGCAGCTCTGTGAAGCCTTTGGGGGGCTAGGAGTAGAGCAGGGGCAGGCCCAGGGAGTGGGATGGCTGAAATGGTGGGCATCCATAGAGGTGTCCCTTCTCAGTACCAGGAGAAAAGGGTCAGTCTGGAGTGAAAGTGTATTGTGTCCAAAGACAGGGTTTGGAACAAAGACTGAAAGGACATCAAGATACGCACCCCACATACACACCCCTCATCATCAAATACTAGAACATTTTGTAGAAGAGAAGGTGTATATACAGAGAGCGCTGTTTCCACAGTGGGATGCCAAGTTTTTGGAGACAAGAGACATGCAGACAGCTTCTTTTCAGCAAGGACGATCTTGGGAAACAGGAGGGTTTGGGGAAGGGCACTAAGAGAGTCTTTCCCATCATGGGGCTGAAGGGAAGAACACTATTTGCCCACTGCTGCTCTCATTAGCAGCTCTGCGGTGATGACAGCTGGGACTGATCAGAAAGAAAGAATTATCCCCGAGGTCTCCTGCGTAAATGCAAAGCAGCAGTGATGGGGGAGAGAAGGAAGAGAGGCGGAGAGGGATGCAGCCTGATGGGTACAGTACTGGGGACTCCTTGCTCCCTGTGTTGGGAGCTCACCAGATTGCACTAATGTGCATAATAATCAAGCTGCCGGAGCCCTCGCTCCAGCTCCGCTCGGAGGCAGGCAGCGCCGAGGACATTTTATCTCGTTTCCAAATGAGTTTTTATGCCCAGTAAAATGCTGTTTTCATATCAATTAATAATTCAGCTAATAACACAATTAAGGAATCCGCCTTTTGCTGGGAGCCATTTGGAGGAGACGGCAGGGGAGGGGCAGACACGGCACTAGGGAGGCTTCGGGCTGATGCTACACTGCACTTGTGGGTCGCTGTTCCTGCGCGGAGCTATCCGGTAATTAAATGTGTACGTCAGGGAAGCCAGGAGTTACAGGTCCTGTGTCTCTCCGTGTGACAGAGGCACTATGTATCTGCTGGAGAGTCACTTAACCTCTCTTTGAGCTCAAGTTTTCCTCAGCAAGGCAAGGCTTGTGCTACTTTAGTAGTGTTCTGCAGAGGGAACGTATCGCTAAATATTACGGTGCTGCTGTCGCACGGACCAGGTCTTACTTATGCAAAGATATGTGCCGTGCTAGGGCTTTGCAGAGAGAAAACACCGAGGCTTAGCGGGTCAGCTGGGATTTACAGTCTCCTGCGTTCCAGCAGAAATCCTGGTGCATTCAGAGCCAGCTATTTTTATCCCGATTAGGAGAGTCTGAGGATGAGGCCCACTCTGTAGATGGTATATTGGTTGAGGGTATGATTATGATTAATTTGAAAGTGATACAATTATACAGGTGCAAATCTCGCTATAAGCAAAGCAATCTCTTTGCGAATGTGCCGCGAATGTATATTAATCTGTCTCTTTCTTTCCCCATAGTGTGCAAGCCTGGCTGCATCTCCTCTAGGGAATTCTGTGATGGTAGCTATATTCCATTACAGTTCAAATAATGCAGCCCGTGGTGGTAGGCAAAGCTAGCGTGGGATGTTTAAGTGCTGCTCTGTGCTACCCAGGGCTGGTAGAACTGAGGAGGAGTAAACGCAACACACCGTTTCCAAACGTGGAATCGCTGATCTGACCTTGCTCAAAACTGAGCTGGAGGGAGGGTGTCCCTCTCTCAGGACCTGACCCTTGGTATAGTCATTTCCCCTCCTCCTCTGGAAATTTGAGTTAGCTCTGGGAGGCGGGTTAACCCTTGAGAATAAATAAGCAATCTTTATTTAGTTATTGATCGCTTGCAAAGATTGAGTCCTGGCTGATTGATTGCTGGTCCTGGCCCCGGACCTATAAGTAGCAAGTCCTAGCCACGCTCCGAGCGAGAATGAAACTGGCCCAAAAGAAAGGCCTAATACTACTTCAGACCTGCTTAGCTTCCTCTCATCCTGTCTGAGAACCCCCCTTTGATGTCCTCCCTCTGGCTTACTCAGGTAGTAGCTTTTTGTGAGACGGTCACATCTTCTTTGTGTCTGCATCGTATTGCGCATGAAGGTGTCGTGTCTTCGTGAAAATCTTGAAATGCAGAGATGGCAGGGACCTTGAGGTCATCTGTGCCCTCCTTCCATCCCTTGGCAGAGCCTGCTTTACCTAAACCAACATTATCAAGACCTTTTGTTGCAGCCATAGTTCAGATAATACATGACAGAACCATGAGGTACAGTGACCCAATCTATCCTTCCGTTATCAAGGAGATCCTTTCCTTTCTTGCTGCAGTTTCAGTAGATTTCAAGACCTCCTGCACCCTGCTGTTCACAGTCAGAATAATTTGTGCCCTTATGTGTGGTTAATGTTGTTGTGGAGCTTCTTTCTCTTTTTTTTTCTTCTTTCTCTTTTTTTTTTTTGGTAATAGAACAAGATGTTGATGAAAACACCTCCTCGGTTTTGCTTTTCTTAATGAATAATCTGTATAACATTAAATAGCACCACAGACCAATTACAGCAGGGGAGATAGTGGCCATGTGCTAAGAGACCTATCATAGATCACTCCAGTTCCTGAATATGTCAGGAATCTCCTAATGAGGTGTCGGGATGTGGGAATCACCTGGGAAATAATGATAAGCAGCATCTGTGCACTTCACAGAAATCTACTAACCATGTTTTTTTTCTTTCTCTCTCTTTTTGTCTTCTTTTCTAGGTAAGTGAAACTTTGGTTTTCCTATGCAAAAAGTACCGTTCTGCTGAACCTTGATGCACCTTTGTTCGCTGTGTTCCTCGGGTCAAAGGGGTGTCCAGTCTCAGATGGTGATGGCTCTTCTGTTTGTAAGTCCCTGCTAGAAAGACTCATTGGAAAAACTGTCTGCGTGATCCAGTGATCAGGTTGATGATTAACCTGCATTGCTTTATACCCTGTCAGTAAGTCTTTAGCTGTATTGGAGTGCTCATAGCATACATATGTGTATCGTTGTCCTGTGCTGATGGAATGTCATCTACGATCAAAAGCATGTATAATCTTCTTTTGTCACCTTTCCCCTTCCCTAGACTGGTTTATAATGAGATTATTGAGCGCCACCACTGCATCTGCACCTTAGCTTGGGTGCCAAGGAGGCCATGCCAGTCCTGGGCAGGCACTTGTGCAGGTTCTGTCTTGTGGCGCATGCAGTGCCCCCTGGTACAGCCACAGTGCAGTTGTTTGTATCTGTCTGCCAAGCTGATTCCCCTTCCAGACACCACGTCCTTCTGGTGCGTGACCTGAGTCTGACAAAGTATTTTTGAAAGTATTTTTTTATCGCTCTTATTTCCTCTTGGCACTGAAGTCTTGATGGCCACATTTGAAATTAAGATTTATATCTGTATGGACTTAGCATACAGCAGGGCTGTAGTTCATCCTTCCACTTTTCAAGCACCTTACAGTTGCATCTGTACTATATAACTTGTTATGTACTAAGCCCATATGGCTGCCCAGGGAATAGCTTTGGGTTTGTGTGTTTGGCTTCCAGGATCATAGAAATACTGTATGAATGAGAGTTTCTCCTCCTCTCTTTAAATCCACAGCCATTATGTGGTAGACCACATAACGCTGGTCTGGGAGACCAGCAAACAACATGCTTGGAAATTAAAGCATGAGTGAATGAGAGACTTTGGTGTGTAGGTGTAAGTTCTAGTTTTACAGAAACAGCAAACAGACTTCATGTATTAGTCTTAATTCTTTTTACTTTTCACAGTAGAAGACAGTATCAAATACCTGATATTAACATACATCATTTGTAGAGTGTGTGCGTGTGTGCTCCTGCTTACATTGCAGTGTTGTGGTCCTGGTTATTTAGAGAAGTTCTCCAGATTACCTGCACTCTTAGTGGGTTTAGCTGAGGAAAGAAGATCTGCTATTGATTCTGGGTATGTTTATAACAGGAGGTTATGGCATTTCACCAGTGCTTGGCATTCCTGCTGGGATATTCCTGCTGTGTCTGCAGTGGAGTTGTGTTGGGTAACTGAGGGTCTGTTCCAAAGCAAGGAAATAAATGGGAAAACATTTCGCTGTGCAGGCCAGCTGGGGTTTGAGAAGCTGTGTGGGGACCGAGTTGAGTTTGAGATACAGAGTTGAACCACTCACAGAGAGCACAGGAGCACAGGAGGGAGCAAACAGGACTCTCATTTTGGACTGTCATGAAGTTTTCCATTTTGAGTCCACCACTTCTGCAGCTTTAGTGCAGATATTTTCTACTGCAAAGATGGGGTTTGTCACTGTTGTGGTACCTGGGGCAGATATTGCCTGAGAGACAGATCGTGAGACTTGTGCTGATTCCCTATGTCCTACAGGCTACGTGGGCAGAGGAGGTTGTCTTTCCATAACACTTGTGTTACTGGCCTGCGTGTGCCATGTTTTGGGGCATGTTTCTGTATCAAGAATTTTCACCTGGCCATCTTATCTGAAGCAGTCACTTGTAGGGCTCCTCGTGGTCTTGGCAAGTCCCTCTGGATTGTGTTTACTGCAAAGAACATTATTACTGGTATAAAGCTTGAATTTCCCTCTGATGATCTTCAGGACAGCACAACACAAGAGCAAATGTGAAAAATGAAAAGCGGATAGCGTAGTATTTTAGCTGAGCTCAATAGGGTTTTTCAGCCCAGAAGCTGACAGACCAAAACCTAGCATCCCCACCTCCCTGACACTGTAATGTATTCAGATCCCTGTTGCACATTGTAGGTGTGACAGACGATTCCAGGCCAGAGACACCCTGTGCAGCGACATTGCTGGAAAGCTGTGTAATTAGCTCAGCAGCCACAAAGCCGGAGAGAATCAACTTCTGCCTCTATCCAGTTGCAGAGCTCACTGAAGAAATTCTTTTGCATTTGTTGCAGCCGAGTCCTACTGCATAACCAAGGCCTTAACATCACAGTTGGGGATAACAATTTCTGCTTCGCTTCTGGACTGAAAAACAACAAAAAAAAGAAAATCATGTTTGTCCACAGCTGTAAGAGCCAAAACAAGGTTTGGCAGGCTCTTGACACGTGGGCCCTTGGAACCCTCTGCATCTTCGCTCTGCACCTCTTCTCCGAGTCCATCATGCCTTTGCTCAGTAACCAGAGCAGCACAGACCACTCTCTTCCTGCCCTCCCAGCTGCACCAGCACGCTTGTCTGCAGGTCTGCATTGCTGAGCACATCCAAGACCTTTCTGCAGGAAATATCCCTCTCTGCTCTTTTCATGTGTCGCTTTTTAGCCAGATGAGTCCTCTCATCTGACTCATAGCACAGTCTCACAAACTTTTGCTGTCTCATCCTAGACTGCTGTGATAGGGTTGGGAATGTCTTGGGTCAGAAACTACTTTAATTACTGGGGTTTTTTTTCATATCCATTTCCTAGACTCAAAACATCACAAGGTTTTAAAAACATAAATAGATATGGGATTCCTTTTATTTATAGTATCCTGTTCTCCAAAATCTTGGTGGTTAGAAATTTATCGGAAAGGCTTAACTTAGTTTCTTTCTTAGCCACAGGACTCAAAGAGCTGGCACTTTTAGGAAAACCATAAAGCTGTGGTGAAATTAAATAAATCAGTCAAGCTGCCATTTGTTCAAGCAGCATCCTTTTATGGACACTGGGGAGTAAGGAAGAAGTCTTTGCCCGAACAGGATTACAAAAGAAATTGTCATATCATTTATGGCAGCCTCCTTATCATTATCATTAGAGCTAATGCCATCATCATTTTCCCCAGTGAAAGCAGGGCCTCTGGGGCCTCTCTGCTTCCTGACAGTGGAGACACCAGTGTGCATATTAATATGCAGCTCTCCTTATGCTAATGGCAGCTATTTGTAACATTAATATTTTCTTCCACCATAAAAAAATAACAACAATAATAATAATGCTTTGTCTTGAGGATTTGAGCTCTAATGTGCTTTGTAGGAAGGGAAGGAGAAAAGCCTCCGACCTAATTTTTGTATCCTTGAGAGGAAGACCAGATTTGCAGGTGGCAGAGGTGCTGAAAACGCTTGCCCGCCTCACAGGCGATGTGAAGGTCGGCAAGGAAGTCTGGTCTGCCTCATGCACAAAGCAAGTGGCAGTGTTGTTCACTGCAAGTACTCCAAATCGCTGCTGCAAGACCCTCTTTGGACTGCATCAATCAGCAGAAGGGCTCTGCTCCTCATGGACAGCCCTCTCTCCTGGGCTGGCCCCGCTGAACACCACGTAGGTGTTTGCTCTGGGAGGTGGAGCAACCACCTGTGTCTGTGTATGTCTCGGTGGAATTTTGAGTGCTCCTCGGATAGTTTCAAGACCAGTCTCTGTGTCCTTGCAGTTAGCAAGCCTAAAAGTGTGCCCCTGGGCACACCTTCTGTGCCTGGATGCCCTGCTGTGCCGTGGCATTAGGTATGGATCCAGGAGCACGTGGCTTCTCTCTGCTCTGAAGAGCAGATCTGTGAAGAACAGCATTAGAGGTCTTGTTACCACCCTGTCTGCACAATAGGCCGTCATTGTTGGTTTTGTTCTGATACCATCCCACGCAGAAGGAAGGGTTCAGCTCCGAGGCCTTTTCACTGTCATTTAGTGTCGTTGCTGTAGCTGGGAGTTAGAGTGGCCGCCACCACGATCCTGCTACGTGAGGTGCTGCGCAGGTACGGGTCAGGAAGGCTGGAGTTTTCTCAGAGGGCCTGCAGCTTTCTGAGATCCTCGAGCTTTTGGAGTCGGATTTGGATTGCTTAGAGTACCTGTTTTATTTCCAAGCTCTGGTGTTTCCTGTGGCCTTCGCCCAAACGTTCAGATGGATGCAAACAGGGAATACAGAGTGCAGAAGGCAGAGAGGAAAACAAAAATAGGAGCTGAAACCTTGTCAGGTTTGCTCCCCAGCTCCAAGGCGTCAAGTGGGCTGTTTGCAGGCCAGCTACTGAACAGCACATTGTGAACGTTTGGTTGTTTGATGCAAGAAAATGAAGAAATAAAAGAAGTTAAGTATTTTTGCAGGATGGGGGAGTCAGAACCTTTACAACTGCCTGTAATTAGTTACTCTGGGAGCATATGATGATATTTAATAGGCCCCTCAGTGATAATTTTAGTAGCCTTTCCTGATGCCTGACAAATACTGAACATGGCATACTTAATGTTATTTTAATTAAAAAGTCTTTAAAGAAAATGTCAGTGATGTTCCAGTAGCCTGAGGATTATTTGGGAGTAAGGGGGAAACTACTGTTGTCAGAAGGCAGACAAGGAGATGCATTTTTTTCGGCGTGGAACTGTATGAATTGGATGAGGACCTCTTTTCTTACATCATGTTTATTTTCAAGTGTCTGAAGCTCCTCTTCATTGTATTGGAATGGTTTATTTCTGCATTAAGTGCTTACAGTGTTATTTACTATTTTACTTTTTGACTTGAGGGAAGAGAGGGAGGAAGAGATCATACCATCTGTTGAATCCACATATTGCAAGATTTGGTGAAAGGAGAAGAAAACTAGAAGAAAAAGAAGCAAAACACAAAAAGCCCCCAAATTACTTCCCTTTCAAAGCTGGTGTTCAGAGATGTCCCTTTTCAGTACTGAGTGTCTGGCTGCCCCAGAATGTGAGGCTGACTTCCAAATCACCATGTACCTCAGAAATTACCAGCACTGTCCTTCCCAACATGCACCCTGTAGGAACAGTTCCCTTGTTGTTATTCGCCTCTAGGTTCAAGACATTTGGGTCAAGCCAAAGGTTACAATTTCACGCTTTTCAGTATAATTCCCCCATGGGTTAATAATACTTTTTTTTTTTTTTTTTTTAAAGAAAGCTGAAATTCTCTTGAAGCCTCATGGGAGCTGAAACCTTAAGCAAGTATCACAAATTGAATGACTTGTGTCCAAACCATGCCATTTATGAATATTTTCAAAACAACAAAATTGTACTTAAAGCTTAACATAAACTAAAAATTACTCCATTTTTAAATACCCTGGTGCAAATAATGCTAAGTTTAATCCTGCCTCTAAGTATCGTACTCTGGTGTTTGAAGTTCTGCTGAATCACAGCTTTTGCTGCACAAAAACCTGTGAAATGAGCCTTACAGGAGGTGGAACATGGCTTTGACTTTTATTTTAATTCCTAGCACATTAATTTGGGACCTATAACACTGAGCCCATCGGAGCTTCGTTGTTCTTAATAAGAAAACAACTTTACCTCCATTAGTGGAGTCAAATCCCAAGAGTAAACAAAAATGGTAACTAGAGAAGAATTGGCTGAGGTCTCCAACAGTCTTTCAGGAACAATTAGTTGAAGGGGTCGCTGGCAACATAGGCAGTGGGTTTCATGGGGTACTTCTGCAAAAAGAAGGTAGTTTCACTGTTTCGTTGAAAAGATTGTTGTGCAGTAAAACCTACTGTTTAGCATCCTTTGGTAAATTTACTATCGCTGCATCGCTCCTGTTGAGCAGAGTTGCTCCTGTTTTAAACTTTATGGTCTAAGAAGTAAAGTCATCTCCCAAGGTTTGCAATCTTACAGTTCCCCTTTAGATAAAGGTCGACTGTGGTTCTTGTAGGAACATGGCCAGAATGATGCCAGGGCGGTTTAAAGTAGCCCCTGATCTTAACAAAAGGAAAACGTATCCTCTCATGGCAAAGAGCACAGGGCTGAGTCGGCTATACACAGGTGTCTCCGTGGCCAGATGTGGTTAGCAAAATGACTTGGTTTTGCTTGCACAGCTGTGTCTTGAATCGATGGAGATGTTAGGTCCATTTGTTGGCAGGATTTCCTAAATGCCTGTGGAGGGGCACAAGGTATTTGTCAAGTGCAGTGGCATAAAAGAGATGTCGTGGAAAATGATAGCACTGGCAGTTCAGCACTGAGGAAGGCAGTAAGCCTTTATGGATTCTCTGGTACCTGTGAGTAATTCACATTGGATTTCTTCTTGAGGCTACTGGGTGCCTTTAGGATGCAAAGAAAAATAGTACTAAAGGGAATATCTGGGTTCACTGGGAAAAACTGCCACCGGCTGTGTAGAACTCACGGGCAATACAATAGTGTTGTGACTCGTGCCAAAAGATGGTGCGGGGAGAAATTTGTACAAAGAAAGGGTGGTAGCTGCAGTGGCAAAGGGGCAGTGTGAGGTTAGTTAGGAGGTTAATCCTCTGCATGTCTTTGTCCTTGTGAAAACCCCTTTAATTTGTTAACCAGCAGGGGATTTTTTTGGTGCTCAAGTTTTACAGGGTCTGAGCTAGGTGAAGCACCTGCCCTTATTTACACTCTAGCACCTTGCATAGTAATGAAGTAATCAACCATGTCAGAATGAAAGTGTCATTCGTAGCAGCTGATGGAGCTCTAGTTGCTCGAAAGAAGTTTCTCTCCCTGGGTAACTTCTGCCCATGGTACAAAGCTCCGTAGATTCTGATCACTGTTATTTGTGCATCAGGGAGAGCTAGGATAGGTGAGATCCCCAGTGTAGATCTCTTGGTTCAAAGGAATGCAAGGTTTAGCTCACTATCCCTCCACCATACATATCAGCTCTTCAAGTGTCTGTTGCTCCCTCGTGACATGAACTCCCAGACTGGAGCTCATTTGACTCTAAGGTTAATTTTCTTTAGCCACTGGCAGGCTGATTTAAGTGTCAGCTCATTATGATGGCATTCTAATTAAAGCCTCATGATAGCCTTTGACCCTGTAAAATGACTTGGGAGAGAAGAAGCAAATAGGGCGATAAGCTTAGATGCTGGCACACAGGAGAAAATACATCCTGCCTGACGTTTGTGGGTGTCAACTTTAGTGTTATCAGATTGTCCTCTGGGAAGGACTGGTTATTAGTATTTATCTCCCTACGACAAATTCAGCAGCACTGATTTCTCTTGCTTCAAAGGGAGTTGCACTTTCTTCTTGCCAGGAATGCATTTAGTCCTCTGCCTTCATTTTCAAGGTGCATTTTTTGCAGTTTCTCTTTTCAGAGGAGTTGATCACGTAGGATATGGAAATGGGAAGGGGAAAAAAAAAAGACTTGGGCAGAATAAGTATTTCTATAGTACGTGTGTGTCTGCATTCACATCCCAGAATAATTCTTTTTCTTTTGTGTCCCATGTGACACAGTCTTTGAAAAAAAGTGGGACAGCCATCCTGGGTCTAAACATGTAAGACTCCTACACAGCACCAGCATTATCCGAAGCAGATCCTCTCAGAAAAGCTATTAGGAAAATGCCCAAACACAACAAATCCTACCTAGAATCCTACTGTCTGCTAAATCACTTTTGCCAGTTCTCCCTGTGTATCTTGAATCGTGCCGTTCCCTTCACACCTTACCAGGGGCTCCTAGCTTTCTAGTTCCCCGCTTCTTTCCCTCTTCTGTCCTTTTAATAGGTTTTCTTTGTACTTTCCCATATATCCATAGGATGAGGAAGTACTGGGCAAGCAATAATGGAGTAAAGAAGTCTCAGTATTTTATTATGAACAGTAAAGAAGCCTGGAGGACATGATCCTCTTGAATTGAAAGCAGCGGCAATCAAATAGTATCCCCATACCTGATATATCTGAGGATGTCCCTGGGTACACTTGGTCTGTGCCTGGGAGCCTGGGAGACTGATGTATGAAATTTCATGGATTTTTATTGAGCAGGGAGGTAAGATTGGAAAAGATGGAGAAACAAAACAGTGGAGGTTTATGCAAGACGACGTAGCAGGTCAGTGGCAGGGTGTACTAGAACTTAACTGCCTGTGGTTGTACTTCACACTTGACCCAAGGTTCACTGAAATCATTAACCTTCGCCAGATATAGTTGATATTTTTGTGTATGGGCAATTTTAGAAAACACCAGTTAATAGGAAGAGAAACCTTGGGTAGGATCATCCTCATTTCAGGAAAGTTTTGCCAGGAAGTTTTGCATTTCCCAGTGCAAGTGTGTAGCCATGCCAGAGAGGTCACACAGGAGTAGCTGGGAACCTGGCAGACGAAGTTATTCAGCTGGGACTGGGAGCATGGGGAAGGAGCCCTACAGAAAAGTCAAATAGAGCAGAGACTGGAAAACAAAAGCCGTTCCAGGGGAGCAACTCTACTTGAGGATGATGTCTTGCTTTTGCATTTGGAGGAGGGAAGGTCATTGTCTCAAAGTGGTCTTGGTTGAGTCTGGATGTCAAGTGATTCCTTAGCAAGTGATGTGAGATCGAAGAGTAGTTTTCTGTCTACCCCTTCTGAGGCCAGGCGTTCAGGTTGTCCAGCTCTGGTCTGCTAGAAGCCCTGTAGGGTAATCCTGATTTTCAGAGGGAACAGATGAGAAGTTAACTTCTCATAATAATGAGGTACTTCAGTAGTGTTCCCAGCTAGCATGTAATCTTGTAATTATTGGCTTTTGTGTGTGTATGGTATCCTGTCTTTCTTCCCCCTCTTCTATATGCGTCCAGGCACGCACTTATTCCTATCTCCATCATCTTTAACTAAATTAGAGTAAAATACTTCATTAGAGAGACTTTCAGCCAGGAGTGTGGGCCCTGGGGAGTTTATTTTCATACAAATGTATTATGCACAAGGTTGATCTGATCACAGACAATTTGAACTATCTTCACACCCCCAGGAAAATTCTTTTCATAAATGTAAATGATGTGACATGCCAAAGAACAGAAAACAAGATGGAAAGAGAGAAGAAAAGAAAGAAAAGAGTGTGTGCGCTGGGGGAAAGGAGATTATGGGCAGCTGTGGAGATGCTGGGTCTTGAGCATGGGACATGAGCTGTCAGGGCTCTTTTCCTTGCCCTCTTCCCCCTCTTGCAGTGTAGCCTTCCCATTGAACACCAAGCTGTTGCAAGGTGCTGGAGGGGGAAGAGTGATGCATTAAGTACAATTTGAGATTATAATAGCCGTTTCTATGGCAACAAGAAAATGCCCTCCGTGGCTTTTGTTTGTATTTTGAGCGAGGAGCCATGAAGTGAAGGTTTGTAAACACAAGGTAGCAGAAGAGATGGGAGCGGGGGACTTGGTGGTGCCCTTCCCAGGACGCTGGCCCATCTGGGGCACGCACAGCTTCTTCTGATGTCATGGGCTTCCTTCAGCCTTGTATCAGTGGTCAGTTGCAACTTTGCTTTTGGAATTTTCCTGGGACAAGAGAGAAAGCAAGAGAACAAAGGTGTGTGCTTTACCAGGTTCTTTGATGTTGAGCTACTCAAAAGTTGTCACCTGTAGGACTGGATACGTGTCCTTTGGTGAGGTGGTCCATTGATTCTCCAAGGGATTTTCCCAGCATCAGAACGGGTCCAGTCCTGACCCTTCAGGGATCTCCCTGGTAGAAGTAGTGAGCGCAGAGGGTAAATTCCCACTTTTATAGAATGTTAATCCTCCACTCACAGAAATTCACTGGGCAGAAAGATGCGCTGTAACTGAAACCACTTCGGCTTCCCCTCTCCAGCACTGCACAGAGACATCCATCTATTATTAAAAAACCTATTAGTTGTGGTAAGATTGTACCACTCCCTCTCACTGTAGCTGCTGAGCGTTATCTAATTGGTTTTTATTACTACGCCATCCCTGGGAGCGTGTGGAGCTCAAATGCACATTTGCTAAGACATTTGTGTTCCCTTATCCTTGTTGGGGATGCTTTTAAACCATTTAAGGTTTTGTCAAGAGGATTTAAAACAGGAGGGCAGGAGAGGAGGAAACTAAGGGAGACAGTTCCGAAGCTGGAGAGGACTTGGAGGATGGAGACGACAAGAGGCGGGACCAAGAGGGCTCAGTTTGGCTGGTCTGTCTAGAAGTTGTCCTACTGGACAACTGGCCTCTCTCATCCCTCCAGCAGACAGTTCCTCCAGTTACCTCCTTCCCAAAAAGAGGTGTGGTTACTGGGCTCCTAAGCCACCTCAGGTACTCACTGGCTAGTCCAACTTTGTACTACTTGCATGCAGGGCAGAGTCCTCTGGCCCAGGAAAATGGCAAGAAGTGGAGTTTAATGAGAGGGTAGGACAAACTGTGCCCATCAGGTGCAGGGCACGGCCAAATGAGTATGCCAACCAGCGAGCTATTGACACATGACTTGCCCCTTCTGTCCCCTTTGTCCCTCTATCTTACCATGCTTTTTCCTCTATAAATCTCATTGGTGCCTACCTCTCACTGCCTTTGGTCTTTCCCCAAAATATCCCAAACATCCTGTACAATCCCCAAATGCTCATCCCCTGCATCCCATGATGTGCCCCATACTCCCCTGGCAGTAACCTAGGGATCAGCCGCCCTGTTCTGTGCCACGCACAGCTCCGGCAGTGAGTGGTCTCTCTTGCTGCGCCATTGCCCTGTGCTCTGCTGCTATCAGCGTTTGTGCAGCTCCATCTGGATGCAAGAGGCTTGCACAGGGAGATGTGCCGGCTCTGTGACTGATGATATTTGGGTAACAGGTTGCTGTGCAGATTCGAAGGTGTTTGAGTGCTGGGAGCTGCCACCAGGCAGCTGGTGAGATTACCAAATCCTCCCAGGCAGCGTAGGTGCGTGTCTCTCTTTGAAATGGGTGGATGTTAAGGGGCTGAGCCTGATGAGCCATTTCTGGGGAAAAAAAAGTAAAAAATAATAAAAGAAATCTTTTTTCCCCTTTAATCTCTTAATTACTTTTACAGATTTTGGGCACGGAGTCCTTAGCAATCGGTAAAGATAAGACTTCTTGTGAAGCGTGATGTGACTGCCTTTTTGCTTGTGAGCTGCCGAACTAGGAACAGTGTAGCAGCCAGAAGATACATATGCTCTGCACAGCCATTAAACAAGCTATAAAGCCATGTCACCGCTTGCTTGATTCAGGCAGGGGCATTCTGTTTTTTGAGGTCCCTGATCCAGTGAAATTGTTACAGACGGGTTGGTATGTGCTCTTGATTTTGTTCATTCATTTCACAGGCATTGCTGCTGCGGTCTGAGCAGAGGCAGCTTAGATGGGGCTTCCAGTTGTTGAAGCCCAGCAGTTTAACTCTGTGATTTCATAGTTTTACATTGTCTGGGAACAGACATTCACATGCTGGTGACAGCAAAAAAGAGTGTTTTTCAGGCGTTGACACGCAACAAGGTGCTCGGGGGCTCCCCAGGTGTACAGTGAAAAGGCTCATGCAGGACAGGGTGGGCTCACTCCAGGAACTCCTTCAGGTTCTGGGTAAACAGGTTTGTCCTTTTGCTGTCTGGAAGGGGCTGTTTGGGCTGGTTTGTCTCTGCCTGTCAGTGTTTCACTTCAGTGAGCTGAGGATGTGGTGCCAGTTGTGCTAATGGGATCATTTAAAGCAAACTCCGCTGTAATTTCATTTTCCTTAGGGAGAGAGGGGGGAAAGTACTTTCTCTTCTCAGCCACATCCCTGCTACTCACTTTACTTCTCTCTCGGCGAGTCTGCAGCACTCTAATTTCTCTCCCAGATCGCTCAAAAATCAAAAACGCTGGGAGCCGGGGGGAGGCCCTGGAGGAGGCCTGGCAGATGCTCCGCACCACCCAACCCGGGCTAAGGCCCATCTCCTCTCGGTGGAGTGGCCTCAGCAAAAGCTCTCCCTGGTGCTCACTGTCAGGTCTGTGGCAGCTGAGCCACGCAGCCTGCAGCAGGCTGCACCTTGAATTCCACAGGAATTCGACCCAGTGCAGGACCTTGGGGTCATTTTTTAAAAAAAATTAGCCACATTCATGTAACACCAAAGCGCTGCCATTTGGTTTTGTACTTTGTGGGTCCAGTGCTGGTGTTTATTGTCTGAAATCACTTGGGAGCCTCCCAGGCTGGTGAGCATCCATTCCCTTCCCCATGGAGCGCTGCTGCAGTTGCAGTGGCTGAGGCATGCGGTTGCTCTCATGGCAGAAAAGAGAGGGAGCTGCTGGAAGGGTTTTTTTCCTGAGGGCCCCATAGCCCCTGTAATTCAGTTCCCCCTCAGTCTGAAAGCCCTCCGTGTGTCGACCTTCAGGGTATGCGGAGAAACTTGTCTGTTTGCTGAGGCATCAGTGGCTGGCTGAGATGGATGGGCGGCCAGGGTAGGGAGTTGTTGTTTTTCTGTCTAAACAGTTGATGTTTTTCTGTTGTGTGGGTTGGGATATGCCGCTGGATTTGCTTTTGCTTTGCTGTATTGTTTGTTGAATGGCTTGGGGGTTTGTATGTAACATTGAAATGGCTGGGGCCTGCAAGGGGTGCTTTTTTCCTCATAATTTAAACAGAAATTAAAACAAATGAGATATTTTTCTTGTAATATCACACTTAAATCAAATGCTTTAGACCTCAGTCTCCTCCTGTTCCCCCACTTCCCACCCCTTCCCCCTCCTACACACATACAAAGTTCAGCTGTTTGGGAATGCAGCTGAGAATTTCATACTGTCTAGTAAGCATGAACTGAACCTCTTTTCCTCCCTATCTTTTTAAAAAAAAAGATAAAAAAAAAAAAGCCCACAATGTGAAGCATATTTGTGGTTCTTGCATCTGTTCTGTAGCTGGCCTTCCCTTCTAGCTAGGGTGTAGGTTATTTCTGAATTACCCTAAACAGACAGTTCCCCCGCTCAGAGGTCAAGGTCGGTGCAGTGATCGCCAAGTCCCTTTGCTGGCAGTTCCCCGTGGGGAGTGATATTAGCCTGCACGCCTCTCCCGCTCCTACTCCCTACAGCCTGTTATTAAACAAGGACAAGTGGGTAGCTTGTCTGTGTCTGTGTGCGAGAGCGCGACTCTGTCACCTGATGCATACAGATGGCTTATTAACCAATTAATTCATAGGACTAAATTGGTTAAATCAAACTAAATGACACCCAATTGCTGTACAAGGGTAGAAATGGATTGGAATAAGTGTTTCTTAAATGCCAGCCTCGTTGAGCAAAGGAATGAGTAGTGGAAGGAGGAGGGGGGCTCATGGAGGAGTGGGGAAGACAGCAGACACTGGCAGGCAGCAAAAGCAATGCTGTCCAGGGCATCACGTCCTAGGGAAGGAAGTGGCTCACGAACCCGTGGCAGTCTGTGCTGCCAAGAAATCGGATTGCTCTTTTTGCTGATGACACTTCAGGGCTGGGAATGCCTCTGGAGAGGGAGTCCCAGCCACCGCCTCCCTCTGTGTCCCAGGCAAGAGGAGGTGGCTTCTCAGGTCCCAGACTTTGCTTGGAACATGAATTAGTATTTGAACTATGATTATTTGGTTGGAGTATGAACTATTGTTTGTTTGTCTCAGAAGCAAGGGTTGGATTTTTCAGAAGTGCAGTCTACCGCCTCCTCTGTCTGAAGTCACTGGGAGCAGTTGATGTTCATCATCCTGCAAACTCTGGTTTCTTCGTCATTTTTCTAATCAGGCCCCAAGGACTGGGTGGAAAAGCTACACACAGCTGTAGTGCTGCTGCATACCTCACCTGCAGCTTAGAGATCCTCCTCTAAGAGTTTTTCCTTGATGGCATTATCCTTTTTTTTGGAGGAGTGGAATGTTGACCTTGGCTGGGCACCAAGTGCCCACCAAGGCACTCTGTCACTCCTCAGCAGGAGAGGGGAAGTTCATTTACCAATTACTGTCATGGGTAAAACAGACTAGACTTGAGGAAATTGATTGATTGCCAGTTAATAACAGAATAGGATAGTGAAAAATAAGAGCAATACTAAAAGCACCTTCCGTCACCCCTTCCTTCTTCCCAGGCTCCACTTCACTCCCAGTTCTTATATATCCCCACTGAGCAGCGCAAGGGAACAGGGAATGAGGGTTGCAGTCTCACTGACACTGTCTCTGCCAGTCCTCCCTCCTCATGCTCTTCCCTCTGTGGCAGCATGGGGTCCCTCCCACAGGAGACAGTCCTTCAGGAACGGCTTCAATGTGGGTCCTTCCCATGGGGTACAGTCCTTCAGGAATGGGACTGCTCCAGCATGTGTTCTCCAGGGGCTGCAGCTTCTGCCAGAAAGCTTGCTCCTGTGTGTGCTGTGCTCCATGGTCGCAGATCCTGCTAGGAGCCTGCCCCAGCGTGGGCTTTCCAAGGGCTGCAGCCTTCTTAGGGCACGTCCACCTCTCCTGCTCTGTGGGCTGAAAGGGGACAGCCTGAATCACCATGGTCTACTGCAGGGAAATTGGCTTGTGTATCTGTAGCACCTCCTTCACCCACCCTTTTCACTAACCTTGGGGTCTGCAAGGCCCTATTTCTCATGTTTTCTCCTCTGTCAAAGCTGCTGAACAGTGGTTTTTTTACTCTTTATTAAATGTTACTGCAGAGGTGCTACTGGTGTCACTGATGGGTTTAGCTTTGGCCAGTGGCAGGTGCATCTTGGAGCTGGCTGAACCTGGCTCTGTCCTACATAGGGATGGATTTTGCTGTCTTCTCACAGAAGCCACCTCTGCGTTCCTCCTTTCCCCCAACCTTGCCCCTTAAACCCAACAGAGAGTGTTACAGAAGGCTTTGTCCTTCTGTGTAGAGCACCCCTTTTCTTTTTACCACACCGAATACTGACCTTTTGCTCTATGTTGTGATGTAGGTGATGGACTTGATAGGATTGACTGGATGACTGTGAGTGGGAGCTATTTCCCCTGATCCCAGTTCAATTTAATAACTACTGTGATACGTAAGAATCATAACCTGATTTGGAGCAGTGGAGGGAGTACAGAAGGAATAATACAAAAGGCAGAGTTGTGTATCAGAAACTACTCTGATGGCACTTTATGTTATGGCTTGAATGTTTTGCTTGCCTCAAGGCTGGGTCTCGTATTGCCATATCAAAGATTAGGTTGCTTGTACCACTGTTTTACCAGAACTGATAATCTAAAGGAGGTCTTCTAGCTGCTTCCCTTGGCAGGTGCTTCATCTTGCTAGTCATGACCATGGAGGAAGGTCCATGGCTTCCCTTATGATGTAGCAGCAAGCTGGTCCATGCAAGGCTATGGGAGATGCTGAGTTACAAGCCCTTCCATGAGGCAAAGTCATCTACCATAGATTGTGAAAAGCTTATGGTGGCTTCCTGTCAACAGCATCCTCCTTCAGTATGGCCCAGGGCCAACTGTTGTGTCGATTTTCCACCTTGTGGTCCCTTAGTCAGTGCTGGCTCCCCCGACAGCAGTGGAAAATTGTACCCGCGTGCCCGAGAGCAGCACAGCACCGGTCCCACCTCAGCAGAAGGGCCAGGGCCACTGGTTGCTTCTGGGACTGGGACACCAGCTTCCTTGTGGCAGGCAGGTTCCTGGGGTTAGCTCTGGGTCAGTGATGTTTGGGGAGCAGTTGGACTTGCTCTGTGCGGGGTGGGAGCGGTCTTTCTAGAGAGGAGGGCGCTGCCGCATAGCGTGGTAGTTCTAACAGTGCTTGCAGCAGGGGGAAGACACGAACCCTTTAGCGTGGAGCGGGAGGTTTATTTCAGTGGCTACCACCAGGGCCACCTGGAGAAAAGAGCGACAGCATAGTTCAGCCAAACCTGCAACGTCGCACACACACCTGACGCCAGTGCGCAGCGAGAAGGGAAACCTCCCAGCCCAGCTCGCGCGCGCACACGTGGCGGCGCGCGGGGCGCGTGCGTGTGAACGTACAGGGCACGTGCCGGCAGCACGTGCCCAGGTCTGGCACCCCCGCTCGCACAGCGTTAATGAACTGCGCATAGGCTGAAGCATATGTGCTGGTGGAGTACAGCCCGTTAAGAACGCAACCTGGGGAATATGCAGAACTGCCAAGAACGGATTCAGCAGCACCCTAATACTGGCTGTGGGTAACCACGGAACAAACACACGCCTGACTATTATGTCAGTGTTAAAATTGCTCTTCTTCAGTCGCTGCAGCAAGATAAAGTCTCCGAAGCCCGTCATGCTGCGGCATCTTTCTCAAGGCTGCAGTATACAGAGTGGGTATAAAATATTGAATCATTTAGGGGCTTTTCATCTTTTCTTTCTTTTCTTTCTTTCTCTCTTTTTTTTTTTTTAAGAAAGAAAAATAGGATTTACACTTTGTCCAGTGGCAGAGCAAATGTTTTATGTGCTGGAGCCATGACCACTGCTCTAGAGCATTTGATGCGTATATTTTGTGGCCTTTTTTTCCCCCATCTTATTATCATGCTACTGAAAAGGGTCAAATCAACCATTTGGAAGGGTAATTTTTTACTTTCAGAGTGGAGTGTACTCCAAGAGCTGTAAAACAAACTTTGCCACCTTCTCATTCATACTTGTCGTAGAAAAATGCCTTGATCCTAGTAGCCCTTGGTGTCCCTGGGAAAGCAGGCTGAGGAAGGGAATGTTTTCACTGATTCCAGAGGTGGAGTAGAAAAATGTGTGTGTGGTCCCTGGTCAATGAGAATTTGAGACCAAACTCGGTGAGGCACCCACAGAGAAGCTGGACCTCTGAAGCCTTCTGCACTGGATTGCGCTTTATCTCCCTTCAGCCCTCTACCCCATGTACCTGTTTCCCTGAGGCTCTAATCACACATGCTGGTTGATTGGGTCAATATATTGCTTCACAGGCTGTGTGTAGTGCTCGCCTGCTTTAGCTGGCAGCAACTCTTATGGTTTCGTAGTATCCTGTTTAGGGGAGGGGGGTGGCCTGTGGCTAAGGGCAGTCTTTCGTCTCAGGATGTGCACAGATTAGATCTTTTTCCCACAACTCAGTTTCCTCATCCTTTCTGGAGCAGTCACAGTGCTGATTCCTCTCAGGATGAGCTAGACAGGCTCATTCATTAGTATTAGAAAGTGCTTTGAGGTCTCTAGTAGTCAGATAAGCCACTGCTCTTCTCTCAGCTGTTTTTCCCTCTCTGCACCATTTATAATGATGTGGACTGCCTCTCCAAGTCAGAAGTTAGAAGCAGGTTGATCACAGCTCAGGTTTTGTTGTTACCTTTTATTATCAGAGCTCTGACAGTTCAGAGTCCTTGCTTGGGTATGGCGAACACAGCCTTTTATTGTTTCTGTGGTCTGGACAGAACTTCTGCAGACACAAAGCAGCAGCCCAGGGTAATAAGAGAAGACAAAAATTTAATTAAAAAGGAAGAAGAAATAACAGAATTCTCTTTTATTGCAAAAAAATAGAAGGGCTGAGGAGCTTGTTGATGTTTGTCAGTGTAGTGAGGTAGGTCTGTTATTGCCAGTCTGTGAGAGAAACCTCAAAAGATTTTTAACTTCATATAAGCAACCAAAAGTTCTTCCGACTCTGTGACTCTAAGGGCTTTGGCCTCTGCATCTTGTACCGTGTTGACGTATAGCTTAGACACCTTTACAACTGCGTTCCCTCAAGCCATTCTCCAGTTGTGTCAGTGGGTCTAAGTTGGCAGTACTCACACGCAAAGAAATGAGTGTCAAATTTGGAAGTGCCTTTGCCCTTACGATGTGTAGTGTAGCTCCTCTTAGATCTCCTTGTCTGCAGGTTGAGCGGCACCAGGAGGGTCAGGGAAGGTCCAAGCAAGCGTGAGGAAATTTAATATGTGACAATCTGTGGATGTCTTGATAATCTCCATCCTGCCCCATCCCAAGGAAGGGGAAATCATTTGGGGAAGCAATGTATATGGGAAAATGCAGTTCCTTCCACTTCCCTACATCACCTTGGGAAGTGGGAGGGAGAAGGAAGGAGTCAGAAAACTTGAGAATTGAAACCTAGACAAAATGAAGGTCCAGTGGGTCCTGAGCCCAGTCGTCTGCCGTTAATCACCTCTGAATGCTCAGCGCTCTTGCGAGTCCCCTGAGATGACAGGGAACGTTGAAGGTGCCTCAGCAGGATCAGAGCTCTTGGGCCAGGAGCGTCCTTTAAATCTTGAATATTGTGATACAAAAAGGAAAAAAAATTCCACAAAAAATTCTTACTGGCTTTTCTGTCCTTATCTTTGAAAGATGCAGCAGGACTCAGGTGTATAATCATGTCCAGACAATGAGAGGTACATTCAGAGTGAATGTATATCCAAATGTTCATCCCTTTACTTCGAGTATTTATTTAGTTGGTTTTCTTGTCACTTTTCTGTGACCTTTAGCAAACTAGGTGTTTTGGCATTAAACACAAAAGTTTGCAGTAAAATGGCAGGGGGGTGGAAGGAGCCATCTTTTTATGCTAAGCAGCCTATTTTGGTCTTAAAATGTCTTTCAGCAGGATTTCACTTCTGTGAGGAGAGTGTTTAAGGGAAAAAAAGATTTAATTATGTGATTTTTTTTTTCTTTTTTTTATCAAGTCAAAGCTAAAGAAATTCTGACTTTCCATTTTATTGGGGATTGCTTCCTAGCGCCGACCTGCTTTGCCATAGCTGTTGGAGCACATCGTATTTCCTCAAATCACTGGGTGACTCCAGGGACAGATAGGAAATTTCAGTCGCAAGGAAGAGGAGAGGCACCGCCGTGCATCTGAGATGCAGGAGGCCTAGAGGCTGCTCTCTGCAGTGCCACGCGCTGCTTCTGTGACCTTGGGGAAGGTGCGTGGCATTTCTGCAGTCGAACTACCCATTTGTGAGCTTGGAGAGGGGACACCTCATGTATTAGCCATGTTGCAAGGAGCAACCTAGTCAGATGTGTGAAAAGCTGCAGAGAAACGGTTGTTGGGGCTGTAGGTAGGGGTGAGCTGAGGTTTTGAGAAACTGCTGTGGCAGAGAATTATTCCTGTCTTCTAGAGGCTCGGTGATCTGTACTTACATTGTCGGTCTTCTGCACAGCAAATAAGAGCCCCCTCAGCCCCCAGCTGGAGCTGGGAACACCACCATCCTCACTGCACTCCTGGGAAACTGAGTCACGGAGAGGCTGCGTGGGGTGGCAGGGTCTGGGGGGAGGCACTGGGATGGAACACGAGATATGAATGGCTCCCACCTTGCTTTCAGATGGCTACAGCTAATAGCTGTTCCTCAGCTCGTCGCAGCAGCGTGCCGGGGGACACGTATCTGTGTAACAAACCCAGCTGTGCGTTGTGGTAGTGGCACTTGTGTTAAGGCTTGGAGCGCGAAGTACCTCTCCCGCAGTAGGTGGGGATAACTGCAGTTTTGGGAGGGGGGCCCGGGTGTGCTGGCCCCGCACAAGTCGCTGAGCTTCCCAGTGGGGATTTTTGACTCAGGCTCGCTGGCGGCATCATTTCCACTAGAGAGGCTTTAAACACTGCTTGTCTTGGGCAGCGTCAGACAGTGTTTAATGAAGAATGAAAGAATCAGGGTGTTCTGTATTGTGCTTTGGGGGGAAAAAATGTCCCCGTAGGAGCGCTGAGCAGCAGCAGAGATGGGCACCAAGCTGGAAGTCCCGGTGCTCAGCTTATGACTGTATGGGATGGAAGAGAGTAAGGAACAACATCCCGCCTATGGCTGCAGTGGGAAGGCTCTGCAGGGAAGGAGAGGGGGGTCGCAGTTCCCCATCTCCTGGCTACGACCAGCAGGAGAGATGTAGTACCCAGCCACGCCATGAATACAGAATTAGAAAGTACCCCGGGGGCCGTTCCAAACACAGTTGAGTTTTTTTTTTGTAGTCTGTACTTCTTCCCAAGGCCACAATGCCGCCCCTTCACAGTCTTTCATCCCAACCTGCCCCTCTCCCACATCCCAGCAAACACTGGAGCACAGTGAGGGAGCTGGCAGGCGCTCTGCCTTTCTCCCTTCCCTCCTCCTCTCCCTGCCAGTTTTGTCCTCCTTTGCTCACTGCTGGTGAGTTCTTTGGGGTCTTTCTTTCCCTGAGCGTGCGTGCCCGGCACAGCGCAGTGAGGGCCTGCCCCCTGTTAGGATCTGAGGGGATAATGATAGTTTCTGCCTCCGTCTCCACCGAGTCTGCGGGCTGTGGTGGCATTTCATCAGCTGCATGCAGAGGCATCATTGCCCATCGCTAGTGTTATCACCTGGAGTCCATTCCTCACTTGGAGCTGCTGCTGCTGGGTTGATCCACTGTGGATTTTTGTTTGTTTGTTTGTGCCGATAATGGAAATGTCTTAGTACCTGCCAATTATGGGGGGAAAAAAAGAAAAAAGAGGAGGCAGCGGTAATCTCCTCTATCTTTCTTTTTTCTACTTCTCTCCATTTTTTCTCCTCTCCGCTGGGACAGGAGTAAATAAAATGCTTGATAAAATTTAGGCTTTATGTGTGTGAGAGAGATACTTATTGTGGTGAGCTGGGTTGAAGAAATGAGATTTGCATAGATATGGATGGATAAAAAGAAGAAGAGATTGGGAGAGGAATGCTTGAATACTGAATAACTGAAAATATATGGAGCTGAATGCATGACTGGGAAAAGTCTCTGGACTTCGGCAGAGTTATATTCACTTGCTGGAGTTGTATTCCAGCCTCAAGACTGCATGCTTAGCCCCTTGTTTTGCTTTTAAACCATATTACTCATTTTGTCTGTTAACTCCCTAGGTGTCTCATTTGAGGATATTCTCTCTCATTAGAGTGTGAGAGGAATGAATTAGTGTTTGCTGTCCTCTAGGTACTTCCCTACCGCAGAGATCCCACAGTGCTTAGCAGGGTGATGGTGGGGCAGGCTTCTCCTACAGACTTTGGGCAAGGAAAACACCCGTCACCCATGACAATTAGAATTTGTGGAAGCCCTGAGAAGCAGCCCTGGCATCATGAAACTACATGGGCTGCAAGCAAATGGTAGGAAATCCCCAGCGTCCTCAGTTTTGCAGTTGTCCTCATCTCTGGGGGGACCAAGCCACAGGCCTGCATCAGACTGGATCAAGTGGCTTCCTGTTCATGTCAGTACCTGGCTTTTTGAATTGTACCTACGAGTGTCGTGACTCTGCTAGAAGCTGAAAAGGTCTTGAGAAGAGTTTTTCTTCAGGGCTTTACACTTCTTTCATGTTGCAGCTGGTACTGCATAGGCTGGGAGGTCTGGACATGGGGGTTTGGGTTGGATCTCATACTCATTTGATTCAGAAGCCCAGCTCTCTTGCTGGCTGGTAGCAGATACATCAGAGAAGAGGAGCAAGGCAGTACATTTGAGTAATCTGACCCCATGCTAAGTTTCGTTCCTAGCCATGAGAGTGAGGAGCTAGTTTACTTTCTGAGGTTTTAATGTGTATTCAAAAATGTTGCTGTCGTTCATTGTCGTAATTTTGGATGGTGCAGTGTGTCTCCATCCTGCCCCGTCTGGAATACTGTGAGAACCTTCCTTTCAATTACTTCCTTTAGCTTCCAGTCCCACAGTCTAATAGGATAACATGCGGAGGGGGAAAAAATGCAGAGAAAAGGTGTTCCAGCGGCTTTGAATTCAGCTTTTCATTTAGCTGAATGCCACCTTAGTCCTTGTTTCCCAAGCGTGGACAAAAGTATAAGCTGATGAAGGAAGGTAGCTACCTACTTTTCATATGCATAGGTGCTTTGAAAAGCCTGTGGAAAGTGTCCCTGTGATCTCTCCAGGGCAACCCAAACCTGAGAATTGAACGCACGGGGATATTTCTTCCACCCGACTGTTGGTTCTTTGTGGCCACATCTTTAGTGCCCATACCCAAGCAGAAAGCAGGTTTGCTCCGGCTCAGCCCATATCTGGGCCGCCCTATTTGCAGTCTTTCCACATGATAAACGGGCTAATTAATTTACAGGGCAGAAAGGGAAAAGGAAAAAAAAAAGGGGGGGCGGGGAGGAAGGAGGGGGACTGGATCAATTGACAAATTGAAATGTCACTTCCCAGCCTGCAGCTGGACGCTGCTGCCTTCCCTCTCTCTCCCCCGCCCTCTTTTTTTCCGTCTTAGCCTTTTGTTTTTTGATTTGGTTATAAAAGCTAGGATGTAATTGAAACTGGCATCGGAATCAAACAGGGTGACCTTGCCAGGTTTCTTCCAGTCCTGCCACGCCATCCGCACCAGCTGAGGGACATAAAAGAGGATGGAGTGGGAAGCGAGGGAGGGCACCGGCGCAGGGAGTCCCCTGACAACCCGGCTGCTCGCATGCCTCTCTCTTTGAAGGGCTTCTCTCCCGTGTGTCTCTTATTTATTTAATTTTTATCCAAGGCAGCCAAAGTGCTTTGGGGACCTGGGAGGTTGACAGCAGGAGCACACCGGCAACTCGTTCTTAGAACTTGGCGTGTAAAATCTGCGGTGGGAACTGAGTGATGCAGCCTGCCAGCTCGTGAGAGCTCTGCCAGCTTGGAGGAGCTGGAAAAACAAGGTTGTCCATGCCTTGACCTTATTGGTCCGGCTGGAGCTAGAAGGAGCAATCTCTTACTTCCAGGCTCAAGATATGTGCCTCTGACAATGCCTCCCCGTTTCTGCCCTTTGGCAGCACCCCTTCCAGATGACTGAGCCAAGAAAGCTCATGTTACCTGTGAGCTGAGCATTTGCTGGAGCTTGGGTTTCCCCAGAATGAAGTTCCGTGCACTGGTGGTCTATGGCTTGTCTGTGCAAAAGCAGCTCTAGTGCTTAGCAGGGCTGGTTACTGCGACGTACCTCTGGCCAGATCCTCAATGAGCTTTTCAGGAGGTACCTCTGTATGTGTGCCTTTCCCTGCTAGCCCTTTTCTCTGGTGAGAAGTCTGGCCTGCAGGGTGGTATAGAACATTTCCAAGGGTCTCCAAGTTCTGGAGGGAGTTCTTGCAGTGTAGGGTTGCCAAGTGCAATGGGAGGAGCTCCCGGAGCCCTTGGGTTCAGACTAAGCAGAGCCCTGGCACAGCCCGGGTTTGAAACATAAGGGTCTCATAATAAGAGGTGGTTAAAGTCTGAGCTCAAGGCACATAAACCAGCAATGGAGACATCTCCACTAAATCTGTCCCATGTTTGGTGCCCTTGCACACAGCCAGGTCTGCGGTGTGAGCTTTTACAAACAGGAGCGGGGAGGAAGTGATGGAGGAATGGCATAAAGGAGTCAGAGGGGAAGTTGGCAAGGCTGGGAGATGGAGCCCTGAGAAGTGGGCTTCCCACACTGCAGAACTGGATGTTGGAGGGGAGTGCCATACATTTTTTACTCCATTGCCAATACACTAGGTGCTCCACCTCTGCCTCTTCAAGCTGGCTCTCGGCTGCCCGGCAGCCACAGCTTGCTCGCTGCGTTTCACTACCATGGGACATGGGGGGAAAGATGGCAAGCTTATTTACAGGCCATTGAGGGCTGGGTTTGGAGGAAATCAAGTTGGGTGGGATGGGTATAGTCTATTCAATAATATCCCCGTGTCCCTCATCCGCTCTGTGCGCTGCCCGCTCGTTAGATCGCTCCTGGTTTACACTGAAACTGCTGAGGGAAAAATATATATATATATTTTTTATAAGCCTGTATTTCTTTGTTCTGATACAAATGAAATATGGAACACGTGAGCAAGTGGAGCTCCCATAGGAGACTAGGTGGAGAAGCTTGAGTCAGCAGAAGGACGGCAGAAGTTTATGCAGGCCTTGATACTGCCTCGTTGAAGACAGTGATTTGTGAGGTAGTGGAGATGAATAATACAATTTAATTCAGTTGCTGCTTTGCAGACTTAAGCCAAATTCCAACATGACTTTAGAGATACTTTTGGTACGTGATGTGATAGTGTTTTCTTTTGGGACTAATTCAAGCATGATGCTGCGCTCATTCACAGCAGTAGTGGTGTCTCCATGAACTTTAGATGGATCAGAATCGGTATCTTTAGTGAACAAAGTAATCTTGAAACTATTATTTACCTTTCCCTGCCAGTGCTGCTTTGTTGTCGTTTGCATGTTTTGCATTTAGCATGGATTCTTCCATTTGCCTTTTCTTCCTTTTCTGTTTCTAGGCAGCTCTCACTTTCGGATCCTCAGGTGCTAGCATCTTGCTGCAGGTTTGGGCTGTGTACCAAGGGCTTTCATGTATAAACTCTTGGGGAATTAAGTTTTATTCCCCTGAAAGGGCTCTCTTTCACACCCTCCTTCCATTAATATCAATGTAATTAGTGAGACTTCACCCTGTGCAAAATGCTGCCTGCTCTCCTCCAGCATGAAGCATTTGCTGGTAAATAACACAAACCATATTTTTGTGAACATTAGATCGAATTTGGCAGTGAATGCACTTTGGCTGCACGTAATGCCACTTTCCCATACCCCCTCTGCACATTTTTTGATTAATTTCATTTTATTGCCAAAAAGAATAATAAAAAAAAAAAGTTCAGCATTGTGGAAATGTTTCTAGAAATGGAATCTTAGAAATCTCACCCTGAGTATTCAACTTAGAAGGATTTGTGCATTCATCCAACCTTAGCAGTTGTCAAAGAGAATCTGTCCTGCAGTCCCTCGAGCCCTGATTTGACCCATCAGAATAAGCAGCATCAGATTTTTAGTCAGAAGTTAAAGGAACTGCTGCAGTTGGCACATAATATCACATATTTATCAATAGTAATGATTAGTTTATTCTCTAAGGCATAAGGTAATATAGTCTGTGTCACCAGCACCGTTACTTTATATTTGGATGTTTTGGTTCCCCATGCAAATGCTCAATTCCTTGCTTCATTTTGCTAAACTCTGGGCTTTAATGTAATGTGGCAGTGAGTTCCCTTGCCTAAGTTCAGTGTTCTGTTAAAAAAAAATATTTCTCTAGCAAATTTGTAATCACCACCTTTCAGCTTCATTAACTGCTCATTTTTTCTTGCATTACAAAAAAAAAATAGAGAAAACAGTAGCTCTCCACCTCCATTCTCTGTATTATTCACTATTTTATAGACTGTTATCACACCTCCTCTTATTTGTCTTCTCTTTGATATAAACTGCCCTCCTCTTCTTCCCCCCCTCCCCGCCATTCCTGCTTCATGTATGCATTTTTCCACTCCCGTTATCATTCTTGCCACCTTTCGAAAGAGGAAGCTGAAACAATACATCGTGACTTATCTGGCCACTAGTCAAACCATCTGGAATTTCAGACTTCACCTTAGAGAGGGGGGGAAAATTGTGGGGGGAAAAAATCCATCAAATAAATTGGAAAAACAAATACATTTATTGAACTCACCATCTGGTAGTGCGCATTCCACCAGCAGAACAACAACAAAAAAAAAAAACCCCACCAAGCTAAATTCAACAAATCAATTATTCATTGTGAATTATTCACTAGCTTCTATTCCAAACACTGCCAAGATGTGTTTGTTTATTTTTGTTTGGAGTTTAAAAAAATCCATGGCAACATTGCTGTTTGTCTTAGTGCTCGAGCACAAAGTGCAGCCCCGCGCTTCTATTCCGAATGCCTTTATTTAATCAAAAGAAAAGCAACAGAACAAGAAAGAACAAAAGCAAAGTTCTCAGAAAAGAAAATAGCCTCTGTCTGTAAAGTACCCTTTCACTGGTTCCTATAAAATGGTAGGTGTTCCAGGAGACCAGGCTATTTTGGAAATACAAACGTGTGAAGTGCGGCAAGGGAGAGACCGTATTCGTTGTATGGGTGTTACGATAGCGCCGAACACAGAGGGGGGGGTTGCCTCATTGCTTAAGGGAACCCGCATCTCAAGCCGTTCTTCTGGGGGTACCTCTCTGCCTGCATTCGGCTTTTTTGTTGGAACCAAAGCAGGTGGATTGATTTTTACTGGAAAGGACCTTAATAAAATGGGGCAACTACAGGTGAGGCTTTGCTTGCACTGCGGAGCCGGGGAGGAGAGGGTGGGAGAAGAGTGAGTTTGAGCAGGCGATGCGGGAATGGCTGGGTCCAGGAGGGTTGGGAGCATCCTCAGCGGCACCGGTGGGAAGTGGCCGCGTTCGTGGGACACGTTGCTGTGGTGGTGGCTGCCACAGGCTGAGGCTTCTGCCTGTGCTGGCCTTGTGTTTTGCAGCTCTACTTGTGCTGCGGGACTGCAGGGGGTCTGGACGCGGTGCAAGGTGATGGTGATTTACGATGTGCTCTCTGGTGTGTAAGCTTTTGCAGAGTATTGCCGTTTGGGGAGCTGGGAGAGCTGGGCAGCTCTGGGGAGCTGGTGGTTAGATCTGAGGAGTTAGCAGAAGGGATGTGGCTATGGCTGGTCATCCACAGCCCCCGTCCTGGCTGGTTTGTTGGAAAGCACAGCGATAAAGGAGCTGTTCTCCCTTCTTTCCAGTTCTCTTTGCCCCAACACAGTTGCAACTAAACTAACTGAGTACTGGCTGAAGGGCAGTCAGGTATGTTATTTGTGTTAGGAAACCTCAGGAAATAAAATTCTGCCGTGACTTAGGCTTTGTATTGATTGTAGCCTCCTCCGACATGAGGTGCTGGGTGCCTGGCCGTGCAGTGAAAGGTTTCCCCTCCCTGTACGCAGCCTGGCTCCTTGGCCGTTGCCAGCTTCAGAAACCAACAGTAGCCCTAAGGCATGCAAGCATCCTTTTGCAGGTGCTGGTCTTGGCTCCCTACCGCAGGATTTATGTCACCTCATATGAGATGTTCTGTTCTGATTTTATAGGGGTGTTGCACCAGAAAGCCCTGCTGCCTTCACCCAGGAATGAAACTCTGTTATTCAGTGACATATTTTCAGGGGAGTCACAAGCTCTCGTTTGAGATTTACTCCACAAAATTTCGCTATTTTAACTTTTTTTTTTTTTTAAAAAAAAAAAAAGCAGCAGAACTCTACTTGCTTTCAGATGCAATTTTTATGCCCCTTGATCAGTGCCTGGCTGGTCATCAATTTTATGCCTGCAATTAAATTGCAGGCACAAAATGTTCCACCATTAAGCCATGGACAAAAAAGCTGCTGTCCCAAATTGCACCTGGAGAAGATTGTAAGGATTCTTATTGGTAAAGCAGTGCTCCTGTTTTGAATGCTTGCTACCTTTTTAAAACCGTGGCCCAGATTTCAGGAGCTAAAGTTAGAATATTTAAAACAGTGGCATTTCCTATCTGCTGATGTCCTCAACTACCAGGTTACTGTGCTGAACTGTTTACCCTGCTAGAGATCTCTACTGCTTCTTGTGGCACGGATGCAAATGTATATCAAAAGAAAAGGTGAGAGAGAGGAAAAGAGAGATTGAAATTGAAACCACACAAGATTAAAAACAAATGAAAACAAAACCCCAAAAGCCCAGCAAAAGAAAGATTAGGGACTTCTTTTTTTTTGTATTATTCTCTTAGGAAAAAAATCTTCTGTTTAATCGTGCGATTGCCTGGCTTCAGTCCAAATGTTGCTCCTTTTCGACTCTGGCTGTCGTGGTTTCCTAATCCTGGTGTGCCTATCCCCATTGCCTTGCCACAGGCTTGCCAGGTCTGTGGAAATGTGCTGAGTTTTGGCATCACCTGGATCAGTGGGGAATATGGGACTGGTCAGTTTTGGAATGGGAATGGCTGTGGGAAGGAGAGTGTATGTGGAAGTTACTGGCTTTGTGGGTGTGCGAGTGATGGGTAGAGATTTGATACCTTCCTGGGCCTCATAACTGGCAAACCAGAATCAGGCTGTGTGAACTAGGGGACACGTCTGGTTTCAACACCCAACAGAAGGAAGCTCAAAAGAAGATGCATTTTGCAAGGGAGGATTCCAGTTTGTTTGGGATTTTTTGAGAGGGGGGCTTAAAATGAATGCCAGCAATGCACAAGGCTGCTAGCATTTTTCATCAACATTGTCCTCGAAGACACAGGGGAGTTTTGTTGGCATCTACAAGTGATTTATTCCAACAGTTATTGTATGATCAACAATAAATTAAGTTAGAATAGGCTAATAACATATATTCACTGATGCTTTAACAGCTCAGTAACGGGTAAGAACTTCTGTTCTGACCTCACTTTCCTTCTCAAGTAAACAGACGGTGGTATGTAAGCCAGGTAAAGATAGGATCCTCAAACAGAAGGGATAGGTAGGTTGGGAGAGAGAGCAGTCTGAAATAAATGCCTCTCTAATTACTGATGTGTGATGACGAAGGACTGAGGAGGTCATTGGAAGCTTCTGTGTTAGTGTCAATACAAAGTTTTCTCCCAGCAAATAACATGTACAACGAGAAACTGCACTTTCAGCACTTTGAATCTTGCTGGAAATGTTAAACCCACAGCATCTATCTCTGTTTCCCAGAAGTGGTTGCAGCATCTTGCAGGTCTCTCAGCTCTCACTGCATGTCAGAGGCACCCCTTCCTTGCCAAGCCACCATGCCTCAGGCAGAGCTGTCCATGTTACCCTAGTAGAAGGTTGCATCGAAGCTTGAGATCTGCTGCTACTATGGCTTTCTACCGCTACCCCGAGATCTTTGTGCTGCTAGCTCAGCTCAAAGGGTGGAAGGGACCCCAAGAGGTCATGTAGCCCATCTCAGTGCCCTAAGGCAGAGGCAGCTAAACTGATACTCTCTAACCAGTCCCATCTCCTCCTCTGTCCAAATCCATCCTTACCGATGAGATACAGTCCACTAGTTTGACCCGTATTGAGGCTTTGGATGCTCTGACAGCATCTCCATAGGCACAACAGATAATGTCAGTTGAAATACCACGATGTCCAGTGTGCTCAGACAGGAGCTACTGACAGTCCTCTGTCAAAGTGGAGGATGTGTGGAGTGGCAGAAGTCAGCCCCATGCCAGTTATTGATCGGTATTTTCTTCCACAAGCTGTATGATAGGATAGCAAAGAAGCTCTTTATTTTTAATGTCTGTGGGATTGCAGGCATGCTTGTGGACAGGACTTGAACAAAACACACAAGTCACCTGAAAAACTTACGCCTGAAACTCAGGAGAAATGTGTGCAAGGGGCTGGACTTTGTCAGAGATAACAAGGTGTGTGTGAATGTGCCAAGGGAGTGGCAGCTTGGGGAGAAATCCTGTGGAAGAACGTGCTGGACTCACTGTGTAACATGAACTTGGAAGGTGTGAAGCTGGAGCCAAGGTGTATTTATTTAATTATTATCATCCTTTCATTAACACCTCCTGGCCTGGCTCCCTAGCATCCGTGGAGTCTGGAGCTGAGTGTCTGCTGTAGCCAGACAGACATGGGCACAGGCAGGTGACAGTGAGTTAGAGAAGGTCAGCCATGGTGATCCTGGGGTGCATTAGGGACTTAAACTCTTCCCCTTTCCTCGTGCCCAGTTTTGTGTCAACTCGGGGTTGAGAGCCCTGGTGCCACTAATATGCCCATGGTATCGGGGATAAGAGGGAGCTAAACAGGTTGAAGAATCAGGCAGATCAAACCTACAGCCTGTAAAAATGACCAGCAGAGTGATGTTGCAGGGGCTACTCCTCCATCAGCGATGGATGAGACCATCCCCAGCACAGTGACCTCTGCATCCGCCTGTCCAAATCCTGCTGAGGCAGCACAGGAAAAAGCCTCATTCTTTGTGCTGGAAGCGTTGCAAGTAATATGCCCGTCACCACCCCCTCTCCTGCCCTCACCTGCCACCTTCACTCCCACACTTGCCACGTCCTATTTTCTTGTAAGCAAGGTGCTGTATGTTTTCTTAGGAGGCGTTGGGTTTGCTGTTAGGCCTGGAAGGATAATTCACAATGATTCACTTGCGCTCTGTGCTTTTGCGTTGTCTACTACAAATGCTTGTGAGCCAAGGGCAGTTGCCTTGACTTTACTCAAGGAATGATTGCTTATTTGTATAGCTCTTTTTGTGTTGGTGCTTTGGGGTTTTTTTCTCCCCTCTCCTTTTTTAATTTTTCTCTTTTTTTTTTCCTCTTTTTTTTTTTAACTATAAATCAGATCAGCAGCAAGGATCAGAAGCTGGCTATTGGATCTGCTTTAGCCCTGATAGATCACACTCTCTTGCCTTGTTTTCCTGATTTGCTGGGGCTATCTCCTGTAGCCAGAGGGAGTTGTGAAGAAGCCAGTGGCCTTCACACTCTCTGGAAGAGGAATCAATTTATGAAAAGGGAATGGATAAGAACTAGACCACTTGGAATATGTTTAAAGCTTCCCCCGTCCCAAGGCTTGTCTTGAAGCATCACTCCTAGGAAATTCAGGCAGCTGTACAGCTCTTTGGCTGGGTGGGAGTTTAAAGGTAATCTGTGCACGCACAATTGCGTACGGTAATTGTGTGCACACTAGCACTTCACCCAGAGCTAGACATGTGCAACTGGCTTCTTTGATTGCTTTGGATCCAGAGTTGCAGCAAGAGATTTTGGGAGCTCCTCCTCCTTGCTGTGACAAGCAGCGTCTGGTCCCATATGAAGTACAACTTCCAACGCGAATATGGGGATGTGTTTGAGCTGCTTCTTTGTTCTCTGCCATTACCGGTACGTGGGTTGGCAAGCTGGAAATGGCTTTCTGCCAGCGTTTAATGGGAGCAGCTCCCAACTGCTTGAACGTGTGTGCAGAAAGCAAATGCAAGGGGGGGGGGGTTGATGGTCAGAGCAACCATCTTTTAACTGGGGAAAATTCTCCTGTAATACAGTTTCTGTAACTTTCCCAACTCTGGTTATGACACATTTTAAAATCCATACTGCTGTGAAGTAGAAATTATAGCCAATTAAACAAGACTACCAAACAGAGTCTGTCCCCAAATTTTCCCTTTTTGTATTTGTTGAACTGCACAATTATTTTAAATTGAGTGTTGCATATTCATAAACCGCATTTCAAACCACCCAGTCTTCTGGTTTATGTATCTAGTTGGAATATTAGCATATATTTCAGTAGCTCATTTCATTTCATTGATCCCAAAGTTCCTTACAGAGGACGTGCGCGTTGTGTGCGTCCCAGTACCGGAGTGCGGCCTCCTCTGCGCTGGAATACAGCAGGTGTTTGACAGAGAGAGAGTTTCCTCCCACCACATCAGCTAAACCAACACAGGGCGGCTGCTGCTTCCAGCAGGAATGGCTCGGTAGGTTGCTGTACAAACATACTGCAGCCGCTGGATGATAGCACAGCCCCCGTGCTAGCAACTTGCTTTGCTTGGATCGGTATTAAATCCTGTCTTTGAGACTGACCTTAGAGCCGAAGAGTTAGTCCAGGTTGTGCAGGTGCAATTGGAGATGTGGACTTGAGCTGCTATTGTTTTGGTGGCAGATTGGGGGTCACACACAGCGTTAGGAAAAACCACTCCAGAAGGAGCTCGAGTGAATGAGGCCATTCACGAGAGAGAGTTCGTTCTCAGGGGTGAGGGTTGTGTGTTAATGGGTGCAGGTATGTTTTCTCAAAGTCACTTCTTACATAGGAGTGGCAAAACTTTCCCATGCAGGCAAAGCCAAAGACCCACTCAGTGAAATGAAGGTTATCAAATTCCGGTTGCTTCTTAAAATGCAGCACCAGGGGTCGGCAGCCTCGTGGAGGGGACGCTTCAAAGCTACGCCCAACACATCCATCCTAGGACTCTGCGGCAGCACCAGTGCGTTTCTGAGTCACTAACACTGTTACCTGCAGTTTCTCCCATCCAAATAGTGACAGTTCGTTTCTCAACTCTGCTTAGCTTGTCAGATCTGTTGTGGGGTGCTATGGCTGTTCAGGCACGGTTACTGAAAAGAGGAAAAGAGACACCTCTTTAATTTCTGTCGTTGCTCGTTCTGATGACATTTATCAGATTTCCTCTGTCTGACAAGTTCAGCTCAGATGTGCTCCTCTGCCTCCCTACAAGTGTCCCGCTGATGGACAAGGAGGATGAGCCAATGGACAGCACATGCTTAGAGAAAAGGGCGGTGGGGAGTGGGGGTGGGGGTGGGGGGGCTGGATAAGAGAGGAGAAGGGAAGGAGGCACTAAAAGTAGAAAAATAAGAAAGCCCCAAAGTCTACACAAAGAGGAAAAGGGATAGAGAATAGGAAAGGAAAAAGAAACTGGTTAAGATTGTATGAGAGGATTTTTAAGCCTCCACCCTACAGTCTGCGGTCTTTAAAATACCTAACAAAACAAGTGCTATATTCACTGTGGAGTCTGCCAGTGTCCTTGCCACACACCTAATTCTGTATTGTCTGGTCCCCAGCCTTCTCCTGCATTTCCCCACTACCCATGCCCCCCTCTCCCCCTGCCTTTTTGTTTTCTTCTTCATCAATCTCTATCTTTCCTCTGGGCTTTCACAAGGTTTTCTTTTAATCCCTTCCACCCCCAGTCTTTAGTTTGGAAATGCTGCAAGAGGTTTGGAAGTGCTGCAAGAGGTTTGATCCATTTCTAAGACAGAGGGACACCCCAATAGATTCTGCCCACCCATTCTCTCATACTACATCAGAGGGTGTCCCAGGAGAAGAAAAGCAGTGGGGGATCTGAACTAAACTACCAGGTCCTTCTGCATCTATGCTGGGAGGACCAAAAGTGCTCTCTGTCTCCTGCAGCCACGTTGATTAACTGCCTGTCCTAAGGGGGTGTCGTTTGGAGAAGGCCACCCATTAGGGAAAGAAGGGGTACATATAACATGGGCACATCTGTAGCTCCCTGGCTGTTTCAAACTGCTTTTTCCCGGGCTTGTGGCACTTGATAGCTTGGCACATAGCAGGCAGTGGTAGAGTGCGCTGCGGGGCACTGGCACCACCCGCGCAGGGGCTCTATCTGGGAACCATCTCTTTCTAAAATCAAGCACGCTCAGCTTTGCCGTCGGCCCTGGGCACGTGGGCTTTCACCAGCTGGTAGAGGCAGTAGCTGATATCTGTCACGTCACTTCCAAGAGAGGAACAGATCGCAGCTGCCCTCAGCCTGAGCTCCGATCTCCGCAGCGGGTGCAGACAAAGTCTCACGCTAAGATGAAGCCGTGTAAGCTGGGAAGTTTAGGCTCTGCTGGCCACATAATTGTGTACAAAAGAACTGACTGAAAAATCCGCTGTAATGAGCAGGCCCTGACTGAACAGAGCTGTGCTTGCTAATGACGTTGATGAGTTTTGCTTGTGGATAGCAATGAGCCGCCACGTATTTTAACTCCCAGGAGTAAATATGGTCCTTCAGCTGTTGTTTGGTTTCTCTTTCTGCTAGGCTGGCTGCTGTACATGCTTTTCCTTTGTCATGCATCTAGCTTCTTAGTGTGTTAGAAGGAAAGCTCTGAGGGGATGCTGCATGCTGGATTGGTAGCATCTGCCATCTTCTCAAAGGGATATGTTAGATAGTCTTAATGGTTTGCAGACATAGGGCTGGGCTTTCTGGGGCTGAAGGAATGTCATGGTGGTGACAGTTGCCATTAAAGTTCAGAGGTTGGTTGAAGCACTTCCAAGTTTATCAAGACATCTCTTCGGTCTGGAAATCAGCAGTGAACACACTTTCCTTAGAGATTTACAGTAGTTCTTGTATTAGTCAGTAAGAGAACTTCTCTACATGGCTTAAAACTGCAGAGATGTTTGAGAATGGGTGGATGGAGATCATGAAAGGTGGGACGCAAGCAGGTTCATTTTTGGCGTCATGTTTAAAGCAAGAAGGTTCATAGGTGGTTGGTTCTTTTTTCACCTGAATCGTTCTGGTAATCTGGAAAATCTCAATGGCTTCAGATCGATCCTCTTCAGCACTTACTACCAGACACAGACAGGAAAGGTTGTGGCAAAAAGGGGTGGCTGAGAGAGAAAGGAAACTGAGTAACTCAACCCAGGTATCTGTTTCAGGCTAGACATGACATAAATGGAAAAAGCCAAAGATACAGCCATTCATTGATTCCCTGTGGTTACAGATATCTGCTCAAACATGCAACATTTCCTTCTTGATAGCGTTTCTGTGGCATGTTACTGTCCATCTGCAGAGAGATTACATATTTAGCATCTGTCTACCCATCCATCAGCATTAGATTTCTTAAGGCCCCTGTTAATATGGGGTTTCAGCATCGTTCTTACTTGCCACCTGCTCTGTGCTTTTCCTGCGTCTTTCTCGACAGAAAATTCCCTCTGTTGTGGGCATTTGCTCTTTCGTGTTTCAGTTTGGGTGGAGACTTACCAGCTGTCTTTCATGGAGATTGTTTGTATTTATTTCTTTTTTTCTCTCTGTAGTTTTCTGGAATGTAAAATAAAAGTCAGGACGAGACATTTAACCTTGCTGGAAGATGTGAGCGTGACTTGCAGTCCATCGCTGTTTCCTGATGGCATAGGACAGCTCACTTCTTTGCAAATACTTCTGATACCAGCAGCATGTCAGAATTTGGACTTGCAGAACTTCCCAATTTGAACCTCTTACTTGTGATTAAGAAACATGTTGGTGTTTTCATTGTTCAGAAGTGTTAAAGAAGCCATAACAGTGTGTGGAAAAGTGTCCGATTTGGACACCAAAGCACATGTGCAGGTGAACATCTTTTAACTGCCAAGCTATTAGCCATGCAGTCAGGTGGAGAACTCCACTGCTGAATCCACCAGGACACGTTACCTGCAGAGACTAAATTGCTCTGTATGGAGCTGATGTACAATTAACTGTGGACGATGGGAGTGGAGTATAATTACAAGTCCTCAAGGCCAAAGTGCTCAGCCACTCCACTCTTGCAGATGTTGAGCACTTCACAGGACCTGACCTTCACTCTTACGTTGAGCTGCACCCCTGGCATGTAGATAATCAAGAGGTTGGACTAACACAAAATTGTGGTAAACACTGTACAGAAGTTTCAAAGCTCTGTTGATGCAGGCTGCAGGTTCTGAAAACCGTATAAACCAAATAGTTTTGACTTTTTTTTCTTTTCTTGTGATTAGAAAGAAGAAGAGTGGAAACTAAATGCAGGCTGTCCCCTGTCCCTAGCTGAATCACTAACTTATTGTGTGTCTTGTAATAGCACTTAAAAGCCCTGATAGCGTTCTTAGCAATGTACACAGATATATCAAAGAACCGGTCTTCTCCTCCGGAAGCTTGGGATTGAAAGTCCAGATCCTGCAAAGCCTTAAGAATATGTTTAGCAGTGTGTTGCAGTTATTGCTGGTAATAATTGCTATTATGGTACATACAGTTCCCAAATACCAGTCAGGAACCCAGGCTACTGGGCTCTCTAATGATACACGATAAAGACGCTTCCAGAACAACAAAAAAAATTACAGCCCAAATGTTGAGCATTGACCCTCGATTGGATTTCTTACAGTGCATACAAATTGAGTGCCTGTGTGAGGCTTTGCAGACACAACGCATAAAATAGAGGAAAAGATAAGAAATAGATACAACAAGGATATAGGTGGAAGCATGAGGTAACAATGTAATGTAATATTAAGAATATAAATCTAAGATAGAATGGAGAATATTCCAAGAGCTTGGTTTTTTTCTGCACCATTAACTTGGTCTCATTGCGCACCGGAATATATATAGATTCTCTCTTCTTATTTTACCTGGGAAATGTACAATTTCATATATAATGTGTGATAAATAGGATGTACAATGGGCTAGAATCAATGGTGCAGGAGAAACTTTAACATATGGAATTGCTTGGCTTCTAAGTGCTTGATTTCTCAGTCTTAATGTTATAGCAACGCTGAATTTTTTTGTCCTGTAGATATATGTGCATGAGGGTGCCCTTCTGAAGAGCTAGGTGAAACAGAAGCCAAACTCAGCCACGTAGCAGTGTTGTGCCTTTAACAAGAAGACCTAATGAGCTTGTTGTAAAGCCTGGCTCTTTGACAGGACATTTGTTGAGTGCTAGTGCAGCTGGAATGGGATTCTCTCTGATAGGAATAGACGGGCAGGCTGTTAATTTTTATACAGGAGAGCTGGGTCTGTGAGAGAAGAAAAATGGGGTTTGCATTAGTTTTGGTTACCTTTTTGTTACCCTGTTTGTTAATAGCTGGACTTCCTTGAGGCTCTTTTCCTATTTCAAAATTGACATAAGAAAAATGCATTTTCCCCCCCGCCCCATAACCTTGGGGATAAACCCGGCTGACTCTGTAGAATGACAGATATTTTCTCCTGTGGAGTGGGGAGTGCTGGGGTTTAGAACATGTTATTTCAGACAGATATCTATTTGGACAGAGTGAAAAACCTGAAGATGATAAATGGCCCGTATTTGCACATTTCCCAACTGAAATGCTAGCATTACTGGAGGCCCATTTCCCAAATCTGATCTGAAAGACATGCTTCATACTTATGTCTCTTCCTAGAGCTTTTATACCATCATAAAGACTTTAGTATCCCATCAAGACATATTAACATTTTTCCTTGAGCTGGGATGGTCTGAAAGTGGCTTATTTTCCAAAACTCATCATGCCTTCTCTTGGTAACAAAGAAGTCCCATATATCCTCACTTTCGGTGCTCTTAGAAGCTCAGGACGTGAGGGAGGCTTGATGTGACAGTCGAATAGGTAAGGACTCAGATGAAGTCTATGAAAATACAGCCAAAGGCTCTCAGAGAAAAAAACATTTTTACCACTAGTGCCTTTTCCCAGTGTGATGACCACAGCCGAGTTTTTGTTGTCTCCTTTCTTAAGGAAGAAAACACAGAGTGACAAGCATGTACAGGAGTAGAAGGTAGCAGATGATACGTGGAAGCATTATGTATGAACATAAACATAAATATATGATGGAAAACATCCCCTTGCCCCAGCCAATTTTCTCCTCCTTCCTTCTTTCCCTTTCAAATCAGATAAATTAATATTTTATTTTCATGCAGCTGTAGGGGAGATATATTATTGAAGGGATCATATTTTCCCAGAGTCCTTCCTCATTCCCTGGCTTTCCATGCCAGTTTAAAAAGTAAAATAAACAATGACTTTTCAGGTTGGACTCATGGCAGTACCAAAAGTTCCATCCAAACACTCGAGGAAGGACTGTCTGTACAGTTAACTTCATGCCTTGAGTCCAACTTGCCTTATTGGGACACTCAGAGAGGCCATCAATAAGGCTTCTATGGACAAGTTTGCCTCTTAGTAAGTTACAGGGATGCCCTGCCTGCAATTTTGGGTGCTGCATTTGTGTATGTTTCAGGACATGTCAGAAAGTGGCGCTCCCCTGTTTGTGTAGCATGCTGGAAAACGTGTGTGTGAGAAGCTCTAAGGAAGGAAGTGCATGGTAGTATTGCAGGCTGAGTTACAGCAATATTTGCTGCCTGTTTTGTGGGGTTTTTTTCCCTGAAACAGACCTGAGGGTTTCTCATCCAGGGAATTTGGAAGATTTCAGATGCACCGAATTAAACTCAGCTCAGCAGATATTTTCCTGGTTTCAGCTTCACAGAAAAGACAGGGTGACACTGGGAGTTTTGGATCCACACTTGGCTTCCCTAAACAGGACACCTTGCACAAAGTCTGGTCAGGGTACTGATCACTCCTGTTAAAAACCACTTATCTGAACTGCTCCTCAGCCCACCAAAGCAGGAAGGTGCCAATGAGTCAGTCCAGAATTTCAGGTTCAAAATGGCATCTGAAAACAGATGAGTTTTCATGGAGCAAGTAGGTGTTCCCTCCAGACTAGGTATAGGAAGGTATGAGCAGCCCTGTTTTTCTGTCATCTCGTTGTGAGTCCCCGAGTAAGATACGGCAGAGATTTGATGCCTTGACCCAGAGATAACACATATGTTTAGGTCATGTTTGTTTCAGAATTTCAGATGCCAAGGAGGATTTTTCTGGAGTGTCTCCTGGCTGCAGCATATGTCTTTTAGAAAAAAAGCCAGGGAGAATAAACTGATCCTATGGGCTGATCTGAAAAGATACTCCTCTCTGGCTTTCTCCGACAGTAGAAGGGGGGGGATGTATTTAAGACAAGGGCACTGGATGCAGCCTGGCCATCTGCCTGCCTGCCCCCCCAGGAGTTCTGTGAGAAGCTTTATCATCTCGTGGTGCGCTGTGAGGCATTTGCTAAGTCCTGTGCAAAATTTCCACTTTCAGTGTATCAAAGGTGTTGGCACTGTTGAGAAACCCGCAGCCTGACCCTCCAGGAAAATCACGCACGAAAAGCTGCTTTGCCTTAGCCCCTACCTAAACTCCCTTTCGTTCCCCAGGGCCACCCCCCAACCCCATCACCCCTCTGCTTGCTTCATGGCTGAGGAGGCTCATGCAGCTCTGGCAGAAATCTGCATCATCCTCTGTGTCCCCCCCCCTTCCCAGCCACACACAGAAAGAAAATTCAATTAAGCAAGTGATTTGCTGTTGTGTTTAAGTTACAATAGTAGTAATCACACCAATTATAGAAATCAGGTTGGCAATCATGGACCCTGCCCTCTGGGTTGCTATTAACTTTATTCCAGTGTGTGATTTCCCTCCGCCCCATTGAAATTGGTGAATGTCACCTGTGTATATCCCTGCTCCTCTAGGATGTAATAGCATCTCTAAAACCTAACAACCAATTGCTGCCCTCACACGTGTAGTCAGATTTATCCCTACCTCTCGCTATTACAATAATGAGTGGGTAGCAGATGTAGTCAAATGCTGGTGCCGTATTCTCCCTCTGCCTTCCCTCCCTTTCCCCAGCAAGCCATAGTTTGAATCTTAAGCAGCGTCTTGAATTACTTAGTGGAAACATTTCCCAGGCCCAGGGGAAAAATAGTTACACAACTGCCTGGGATCCTTTCTTTTTCCATTTTCCCTTTTTTGTCTTCCTCAGTCCTATCTTTCTTTCTACTTGGGTGAATCTTCTTTAATTATTAAAACTGTACAACGAGAAGCACCATTAAATATGATGACAGATGTCTGCCTCTGTTCCTCCTCTCCCATCCCCAACATTATCAGTGGAAATCCCTTCACTGCCAAAATAGGACTTTGTTGCAGGGAAATTCTACCTGTGATTTCTTTTTTTTTCCCCCTTGTCTGTTGCTCATGTGAGTGTAGGCAGATTTCTTGTCAGGTTCCTCTTGTTACCTCTTCCTCCACTCTACAGGCAAGAAGAGGATGCAAGATACAAAAAATGCATCCGACTAGAAGAACGTTTTGAGAAGGAAACTTTCAGTCCAGTTTCTTTGGCTTGGGCAGGAAATAGTGCCTCTTTCTGCCATGAAATGCTGAGACAGTGTATTTCAAATGTGGCCCCCAGCTTGGGGACATAGTGGTACCCTCCAAAACCAGAAACACTCAAATCTCCTTTCAATAGAATTGGTCGCTGCTCGATTGTACATATGTATGAATTCAGGGTGAAATTGGGTTGTGACATGTGGAGGGAATGAGATGAGGTGATGAATGAGATTAATCTCGCTCTATTTTAAAAAGGCTTCAGGATCTTTGAATAGAAGTGCCAGTGAAAGAGGAAACAGAATTATGATTGCTCTTATTGATACTGTTCTCTCATTGCTGCTTTGCGCTCCCGGTGCTGGGAGATCTGCTCGCATCTTGGGGGCCAAACCGAACTCCAGAGGAAGGGGTTAGAGAGCTACACAGTCACTGGAAGCATCTTTTGGAGCACCCCAGGCAACAGTTGGCTTTCTGGACTGCAAGTTCATGATACCAGCTCATGTCTAATGTTTTGTGCACCAGTATCACCAAGTCCTTCCCCACAGGTCTGTCCTCAATCAGTTCATCGCCCCATCTGTGTTCATGTTGGGGATTGCCCTAACCCAGGTGAAGGACTTGCTGAACTTCAAGAGGTTCACACAGGCCCACTCCTCAAGCCTGTCAATGTCCTTCTGGACAGCATCCCTTCCCTCCATAATATGAGCTGCACCACTCAGCTCAGTGTCATTTGCAAACTTGCTGAGGGTGTGCTCAATCCCACTGTGTCATTAATAGAGATATGAAACAGTACTGGTCCCAGTACAGACCCCTGAGAGCCACCACTCGTTACACATCTCCATATGGACATTGAGCTCTTGACTGCAACTCTTTAGATGCAGCGATCCAGCCAAATCCTCATCCATCAAACCTGTAGCTTTGCAGTTTACCAACAAGGATACTGGGTGGGACCATGTCAGAAGAATTACAGAAGTCAAGATGGATGAGGTCAGTTGTGTCCATCAAAATGTTATTTTGTGTGCAGTACTATGTGCCCACTGTGCCTGCCTCTCCTGGCCCACAGCAGCTCCTCACACCTCCTCTGGCTGTACTCCTGCCTTTCCCACAGTCAGTGTGTCTGGGTCAGGTGTTCTTCCATCATTCATGGCATTTGCTACAGTCCAAAAAAGAGGCTGTTGGGAGGATCTTAGTTTAGATGCTTGTTCAGAAGTCACATTAGCTTCTCACATCTCTGTCTTTTTGGGATCACTGTTTTTCCTGTAGTTGGTCTGCTGTGTTATTTACACTTTTCAGAAGAGAGGTGGCAAGCCATCTGGATTTGGAATGTGGCCAAAGCTGGTTGGATTTCCCACAGAATTAAGATAGAGCTGCCATGTACTGGGAATATCAAGCCCTTTAACAGGTACGAGAGCAGCTCTGGAGTGGCATTTTCCCAACATACTGTGCCTGGTAAATTGGGCAGCACTGAAGCATTTACGGGATTCTCTTTGTTACGTCTGTTCTCCATTGCCAGTCTCATACTACAGCTCTCTAAACAAGCTCATTACAAATTTGTGAGGTGCTTTGCTCAACATGTCTGCACAACAAAGGCAGGACTCATCCTGTCACTGGAGTAACTTTGGGTTTTGGTGTGGTGCAGAGTGGGTGCATCCATGCCATGTCATAACCAGGCTGGGTCGCTGCTGTGGCATGGCCCTGCCCCTTACCTGAGCCAGCTGTCAGCGACACTTGGTCACACTTCTCTTGTCAAGTAGGGGAGGATCCTGTTCAACCCACAGTGTGTCTTGAAATGAACCAGTAAACTGGGGCCTAGAAGATCAAGCAAATGTCTGTTTCCATGTCCTCGTTTCCCCCAGTAAGGTGCAGTTCTCGATCAGTGCATTGTCTTTATCCCATACTGCAAGAGGGTGGCTCTGGATGCCCTGGGGTGTGCTGGCAGTGGTGGAGGAGAGCAGCCCTCAGGACACTGCTCCTTGCTGGGCTGGCACCACTCTGCTGCAGCAGGCAGTGAGGTGGCCACTTTCCATGGGTGCCCTGACTTGATGATCAGTGCTGGGACATGGGCTCTGGTGTTACCCCCTGCAGCAGGCTGAGTCCCTGCATGGCTGGGGCTGGGCTGCAGCATGCTGGGCTTTGGCAGTGGTGCTGGGCTAGGTGTCCAGCTGTGCTCTCAGCCATCCCTGGGACAGGCGCAGGCCGTATAATCTTACAGACAGGAGTGGTTTGATCCTAAGGAAGGGAACAGATGGAGAAAGGAAATGGCAGCGTTTCAGGATGTGCAAGTGTTACCTGCCACGGTGCCACTATTGGTTGGCTGCACAGCAAAGTTTTGCTGGTCTTCCTGCCACCTTGGCTGGCCTGTGGGCTGAGGGGACCTTCCAGCATCCCAGCAGGCCAGGGAGAAGAGGGCCACTGTGTGAGCTTTCATTCCTGTGAGCTTTCCTGTCATGACTTCCAGCCACGTGTAAATCTCCCCCTGCTCCTCACCTGCCAGAGCCCAGGGCGATGAAGGATCAGGTGGCAGGTAAAGTAATCAATCTGGAGGGCTTTTAGCAGCACGTCCCGCCATCGTTTGACAGCGCATCTCTGTCAAGGAGACTGTGTCTTTCCTTGATCAATAAATCAATCTGTCCTTTTTTACCTTTGTGCGCCAGCATGTCAGTCATTTCATGCCATGGACACTGTAGAGCTGGCACTTAAGTGGCATGGTAAATGCTGTCTTCTGCCAAAGCCCCTCAGGGGTGAATCAAAGTCCAGGGCCTCTGTGGGATCTCTGCCCATGCCCAGGTAGCTGATTGGCATCCCGTTACTTTCCTGGATTGCTGGGTGGCATCTGCTTGAGGCAGGTCCTCTGTCAGGATGTCTCAGTGATATGCCTGAGTGATACCCTTGGGCTCATGCCCATGTAAGCCACAGGACTTCATTCTCCTTGTGTGTCATTGACTCAGACATCTCTCCTAGCAGTGCAGTGCAGTGGGGCTCTGCCAGCCTCTTCCCTTGCCTCCCTCGAGCACTCACTTCCACATGCCGGTGCTGTGTTTTGAAGCGTCACCTCCCCTGGCTGGTTGCTGATGGAGGCTTGGACAGCTTTCCTAGGTCAGTGCCAAGCGTGAGCCGAGGTGGGCTGCTGAGGCTTGCTGGATGGGGCTGGCTGCCCTGATCTTCCATCTCCCTGGTTTGCTCCTCCAGGGCTGGCACTGCACCCCGTGTGAGCGCTGCGTGCAGGGTGGGCTGAGCCGCCCGCGCCTGCCTGCTGAGGTTTGCAGTGACACAACTCGTGTCAGCCTCAATCTCCTATTTATCTCCTCTTGTTCCCGCTGTCACAATTCCTTCCCGTGAATGCTGAGTGAAGAGGGCAGCAACGTTGGGCAAAGAGGGACTGACAAACAGCTGGGGCCTCAGGGCTGTGTTGTGAGCGGTGCCTGCGCGCTGTGACGTCTTTGCTTGTTTGACTGGGGGCTGGACCGAGGGCCACCAAAGTCAGTCTGCTTGGGAATGTCAGCGTGTGATATCGAAGTGAGAGGCTGCTCGTCTTTTAGCATCTCTTCCACAAAACCGAGATGGGATTACGTGAGACTAGAAAACAATCAGTTTCATGCTAATTCAGGGCATCTCCCTTGGTTGCTTTTTCGCTCCTGGCCCTTTTTGACAAACAGCTTTGCTTTCCCCTGGCAGCTTTTGCCACAAAAGCTCCAGTCGCAAGTCCAAGGTGTACTGAAGGGGCTCCCGATGGTTGGATGCCGTAAAAATGCCTCAGCTTGGTCTTGGGAATTCCTCAGGCTAGTTTGGAAATATTTGGAAACGCTGAAACCAAGATGTTGAGGGACTGGAAGTTCCCAGCTGGAGTCACCAGGAGTCACTGCAACACGTTGGAGTCATCTGGGAGGCAGCACCAGACTGCAACCCGTATTATCCTGTCCCCTACCTTTATGCTTGAACAACAAGATCCGCTTTCCTCTCTAGACACATCTAATTGTGTCCTTAGGCTATCATGACTATAACTACACTGCTACTCTAATTAGGCTTACGGTTCAACATCTTTCTTAATTTCTCCTTTCTTCAATTTCTTTGAAATGTTTTAGACAGCCATCCTAACTTAACCAGTCTTTCATCACCTAACATCCTTCATCTCCCCCTCCCCCTCCCTTGGATGCGGCTGTGGCACACCAAGCCTCTGTTAGAGCTCCTCTGCAGCTGATGGCTGATGGAGCATCTCCTTCCATTGAGGTGGCAGGGGAGCTGCAAACAGAGCAACAAAAGCCCTCTCTTCATCCCCGCTGTGAGGTTCAGTGAGGCCTCAGTGTGCTGCACAGAAACAGCTACAGAATTCCTGGATGACCCTGGATTTTTTCCCCCCTTAATTGTTCTTACTTCTTTTTGGAGGTCAGGCCCTGCCATCTCCTCAGAGAATTTAGAGAGAAATGGGGACTAACAGCTTAAAGTCGTAAAATGTGGTTCTTGCCTCAAAAAAAGCGACTCGATAAAAATAGCCTCTTCCTCCTCTGTTGCTCTAATTCCTATGTGACTCCAGGTCAGTTTTGCTTGCTCTCAGATGGAAAAAAAAAAAGGTTTTGCCAGCTCTTTCTCACTTTGTCACAGGAGAAAAACCTGGAATTTCTCAGCAAGATAGCTAACTAAGGTCTAAATGAAAAATTGGGGTTGTTCTTGGGAATGAGAGGAAGAAGAAATCCCCCAAACGCCAGTTAAATTCGTAGATCTTTTCTTAGATCTGCATGGTTGAGAGTAAGATGAAAAAGTGACCAGCAACTTAATCCCTTCAGTAGGGCACAGCAGGAATCAGAGATTTGTGATAAACACGCTTGTATCTATTTACAAGGAACTTCTTCAGGAAATTATCCATACACGTTCTGGCCAAGAACACAGTTGCAGAGTCTTTACGGTGCAAGCACGCTTGCCTCAGGCATACGGGTTTGCTGTGTCACATTCTGCCTGTCCCCATAATGCCACTCTGCAGGCCAGTCTGGGGCAAAGAAAGTAACATTAGGCTTTCCAGTGTTCTGCTTTCCACAGCTTGGCATCTTTTATTCCCCTTTTCAGTTCTTCTGGGGGAGAATACAACCCTTCCCCTGCGCGGTGTTTTAGTTAAAGGTGTAAAATGTTTCTTCTCTGGCTGCTGTAATTGCTGTGAACGGGTGTTTTATATGAGGACTGCTGTCTGCTCACAGAACCTTTTTAAAGAGAGGGAAAATTCAGATCATCAGAAATGGGCTGCAGATTACATTAACGAAGTGTGCAAAATCTCCCTGCTCCAGCCCATCCCATGTGCAAGAAACCAAAAAGCCCTCGGGTCAGCTCTCTGTTAAGCTTGAACACACACATCTCTTCTTATGCACACATCTGCATATGAGGGATGTGTGTGTGTGTGTCTCAGAATCTGGGCATGAAAGCCCTCCATATCCAGCAAAAGAGATTGCTTTTGCTCTGTGCATCCCTCTCCTCTCTCCTTCCCTCCCCTCCATCTAGCTCTGCTGTCCAGGCTTGCTAAGGTACCTTAACACAAGCACTCCCAACCACAGCCCAGCCTTGTGAAGCAGAAGGCTGCTTGGCAGGGGATATCTAGAGCCCTCCCAACCTGCTGTGTTCGCACTTTCTCCTAGTCTCTGCCAACACTTCTCCTGTGTGGCCTGAGAGTTTCAAGAGGGTGTTGACCCAAGAGACAGGCAGAAATAGGCCTTCTGACACCCTGGTCAGAGCCTCAGAGCTGCTTTAGAGAAGGAGAGGACACAGCCAGGTTTCCCCATAGGCTGGTGTCTGGCCAGCCCCTGAGGGGAGCACTGTAGGCTGGACATTTTGAAGCTGAGACCTCACCCACTAGTAGTGGTCACTCAAGACCCCATGGCAGGTCTGTTACACTAGATGTGATTACCCTGGTGGGTTATCAGTTCCTCCAGTCTACCTTTGCTAACTCTGAATTGTACTGAGAAGTTCCTCAACTTTTCTCCTAGGCAGTGGTGATGCTGCACAGCTGCTGCCGCGGCTCCCTGGGGGTGGCCACGCTTTGCTGGCAGGTGAAGGAAAGCGATCCTGCTGCCAGCACAGGTAGCACCTCCAGAGCATCCCATGTCTTATGGGGACCATGCTGCAACTTAGGAACTGGAAAAGAGGATGTTAATTTCTCTCATTCCCGGCATGCCACAGGTGTAGAACAAATAACAAAGCCAGGCTTAGAGGGGTACCTGTTTGCATTCCTCCTTTCCTCTGCCCTCCTCAAACACAAAGTCTAGAAACCAGAGAGAAGGGAAGAAAAAGCCCTTTCCTGGCGAGCTGTGCGAGGCTGCTAGCTGAGGGGCTGTAAGGGCAGCTGCCAGCCACAGTAAGGCTCGCAGGAAATTCACAGGAGCTGACGGTAGGCATGTCAGGCAGTGTAAGGAGAAGGGACTCACTGATGTGTACAGAAATAGAAGTCACCGAGCCAGCTGAGGAGGAGAGGAGAAAATGTTGCTTACTCACAGGAATTAAAAAAACCAACAAATGGGGGTGTGGCGTGCATGATGCTGTTTGAGAGTAACAGCCCACTTTCCCATTCCTTTCCTAGCCCCATTTTTCCATGCTTTCTTAATTGGCAGAAGTCACCCTGTGAGCTTCCCTAGATTAACAGCTCACAGGGAGTCAACACTCCCCATGACCTGAGATGTGATGGTGTCCGCTGTGCTGGGGCTTTTCTAAAGGTGAAAGCTGACTCCAGAAATAGTGTGGAGAAGGATTTAAAGCAACACACCGTCACTTGGAAATCTGATGTGCTTCCTGCTTCCAAAACCACTTTTGTTGTTCCCTGCCCCAAATCGTGTAGATGGGTGGGCCCTGTGTGCCCACTGCCCAGCACTGGGGGCAGCAGGACCCTGCTGTCCTGCCTCTGCTGTGTTTTGTACCCACCCTCCTTCAAACTGCAGAAGGTGCAAGGTGAAGGTGAAGAATCTGACCCCACATGGAAGGAAGCTTGTCACCCCAGTTGTCCCATTTTTGCCACCCATTTCTGGACCTTCCTTGCAACCCCATCAGCTTTGCTGCTGCTCTCAGCACAAGCAGCCACCCTAGCAATAGGTACACGGCAGCTTAGTTTTCGGGCTTAGCCCAGCTTTGCCCACAGCACTCTCTGCAAACTCTCATCCACGTGCCTGTCCGTGGTGGCGCTTTTCTCCTGGGCCACTCCAAGTCTCACAGAGGCAAATGGGATGGGTGGGATGATAAGAGCCAGGCTCTGCCTGGGGCTGTGAGCCTGTCGTACCCTGGGGTACAGATATGAGAAGCACCCCAGGCCAGGCTACAGGCTGTCTATTCTTCCGAGGGGTGGGAAAGTGCCCCCCTCCGACAGCCCCTCCGCAGGGGCCCAGCCTGGCCAGAGGCTGGCAAAGGGGTCGGGGCCGAAGGGATGCCGGGCTGAGAGAGAACGGAAGCAAAGCAAAAGCAGGGAAAAAGCTCTGACTGCAGATGGATTTTGCCCCCTTCTGTCAGCATTCTGCAACAGACCCGAGCTGCCGCCTCGGGCCGGCTCTGCGCTGCCGAGCTGGGTGCGTTTGGCCGTACAGATGCTGTCACAGCCACTGGCATCCTCCCCCAGGCCTCTTGCTGGTTACAGGCAGGGAGGCCAGAGATTCTGACTGAAGTCTCCAGGGCGCTCAGCTTTAAAGCCAGACAATTGTGCCATAAACAAGGGTGTTTTATTGTTAGGTCAGGCGATAGCAGGCTGGGGCAGGGAAGCAGGTGGCGGTGTGGGAAGTCATATAGCTGAGGGGTGACCATCAGTGGCTGAACGAATCTTGGAAGATGGTAAGATGCTTTTGTCCACAGATACACTTGTGAAACTCTGTTGCTGTCTTAAATGCTGTCAGTACTTGGTTATTGGTCTCACAGGAATATGGGGGCAGGATGCTCCCACAGGTCCAGTCTCCTGGTAGATAGCAGGAACAATATGTAGTCTGTAAAGTAACACCTGTGATTGCACCATTCTCCTACCCTACCCCATCCCCTTGTATCTCACAGCCAAGCAAATCTTTCAGTTCTTGCCAGATGATGGCTATGTGAAATACTGTGGTAAGCCTCATCCTAACATATTCACTGAAGTAAGTGATAGATGGGGAGGATCTCAGGAGAGCAGGTAGGGGAGAAGGTGGCGTGTCTTAGGGATGCTCACATATGCCCTGTGCAGCAGAGGATGGGGAGCTGTGCAGGCAATCTTTTTTGGGTAGAAGTGGTGTCACCTGTCTTTAATGAGGTGAGCTCATGCAAAGGGGTTGGAAATTTTATACTGTCTACACTGGAACTGGTCTTGCCCTTCTGATTTCTCAAGCCATGGAGGCCAGCTCTTCACAGCCGCATGCGCCTTCCAGAGCACTTGGGGACTGTGTGCCCAAACCAACCCACTGACAGAGCCTCTGAAGAGGCCAGAACAGGCTGCCTCCAAAATGTCAGTAAGGAGGCAAGGTAGGGTGTGTTCCAGTCCTGGTTTCTGCACAGATTTCTTTGGAGCAGGATAGATATGGGTGTTGTGGCTGGTCAGATTGCTCAGGGTGCTTGCTGGAGGAAGGCTTTGGAGTACTGGGGTGTAGCTGAAAGGGAGCATTGGGAAAAGAGCGAGCCTGGGATGGACCTTGGTGCTAGGCAGTTTTGCAAGCATGTGGCATCTCCCCATCAGCCTGCTTGGATGGTTCTTGCTTGGGGAGTCACATTCTTCAGCATGTGGCTCCAGAGGCACGTGACAAGCTTTTTCTTCCATCATTTGGTTGTTCAGCATTAGTTGTGGACTTAAGTAGGAAGGTTTTAGTCACCTTATTAATAATCCCTTTCTCTCCAGTATGACCTGTGTGTGGGCTCCCTGCGTGCTGCTAAGCAGCTACACAAGAGGTGGTTGCTTTTCCACAGCAACTCTGATGCATGCAGGCTCAGTAGCATTTCAGACTCCTCATGCACTCCACAGACATCACACATGAGGGCCCAGACTGCCACCCAAGGTACAATGATTCCAGTGGTGGTCTTTTTCCCGATGATTGCCCTGTCCTTATTTTAATGGCGCTCTAACCAAAATGCAGTTTTGAATCTGAGGCAGAGCCAGGAGGATATGTGCTTCACAGTCATGTTGACCCCTTTGCTTCCATCCCAGCTGAAAAGCAGATCTTCTGGGCAAACCCGCTTCTTTTCAGCTGCTGTCAGGAAGGTTTTGTCTCCTGAGTGGTCCTGAGCTCGCTCCGGGGCCAGGCTGGCATTAGCTGAAGTGAGGTGGAAATCTAATAGGCACCTTTGCAGCCTTCATCTCCAGGGCAGCGTTGAATACCACCTGATCCCCACTGCAGGAACCACAATGGCATTTCTTTAAAAATGGGTGGTGTGTGGGCTGACCCTGTCCAATGGGGAGGATTTTTGTACCTCCAGGAAAAAGATAAGGAAGCACACCCCAGCCTTCCTGGCAGATCTGTGGCAGACTTGAATCCGAGTGTCACAGACAGCATCTTCCAGCCCATTGCTCTTTTCCTCCCCTTAGTCTGTATTTATCTATGTCCTTTGTATCTTTTGGCTGCAGCTCAGGCCAGACATGGGCAGCTCACCAAGACACCTGTTCTTGCATCATTCCCGGTCTCCCTGGGTTGTTTATTTGCGTTCCGCCCCTTCCTGCTCTATAAACACAAGAGATACAGGTCACTGGGAAAAGCACCTAGCCTTCTGTACACAGATTGTGTGCACACCAGGCCCTGCAAATCCCAGTCAGACCCCAGCTATGAGCATCTCTCCAGCTTGGTCAGGCTGGAAGAAAACAGCCACATCTAGGACACTGGCTCTGCTTTTCTCTGCAAGGTGAGAAGTGCTTCCAGCACAGGCTCTGTCTGGTGTGCTACGGCTCGTTTCTGTAAGACCTAGGAGAGGAGAAGTCATCCGCAGCCCTCTGCCCTCCTGCTGGAGGGCTTCGTGCTTCATCTGCTGCCTGGTTTTTGGGGTATCCCAGAGCCCAGGGAATATAATCTCCCTGCCAGCCAGGTCTGTGAGCTGGTACCTCCTGATGGCCAGGCCTGTTGTGGCGGCTGTATTTTTTCCCCAGGCAGCTGAGGGTAGCACCTGTGACTCTGGGAGGAAAAGCTGGACAGGTTTTTGAAGTGCTAATGATGATTAGTTTGTCTAAGCCAGTACAAACTATCAATGGGTTTGAAATGTTAATCAGGAGAAGGGCCTAGTCCTGAAAAGCTGCAGAATGAGAAATGAATGGGGAAGCAGGGGGAGGGAGAACAAGGGCTGGAGGGGGAAGAGATGCCTAAGTGGGAATGTGACACAAGTATTTTCAGCTGCTCAGCTCTTTGCTCACTGAGTGGGACAGATGCTTTCCTATTCTGCATGCCTGAAATACCTCACTTTGCTCCCAGAAATACTGCAACTGCGATGAATTTGTCTGCCAGCATCGGAAAAGCCTCCTTGAGGGTTGCTCCCTGGATCCTCCTCTGCTCCACCTGGGGAGTGACCCTGCACACCTACCCCCCTCCCACACCTCCATCCATGTCTCCCCATGAAATGCCCTTTCACCCTTACGCTGCTGCCTGCTGCTTGCTTAATGTGTATGTTGGTGTGCACATACCTTGCTTAGCACAGTGGTGGAAGATGCTGGCACACGCCTGGGCTCAGACGAGCCGCGGCCGTGCTGGCTGCGCTTTCCTGTAGTGTGCATGCATGGATGGGTCCCGATAAACACCATAAATACGTGCGCTGTAGCGAGTGTTTGCAGACCTACTTCTCTCTCTCTCCCTCTCCCCCTCTCTTCCTTTTGTAGATACCTCTGCACCTCTGTATTTTTATCTCCCGTTTGCACTTGCTGTGCATGCCTGTACTATCTTCCATTCGCATTGACATATAGGGAGATCATCCTCAGAGTACCTTGCCGTGCTGTGCTGGCACTTCCAGGTCCCAGATTGACTGAGAGCAGGATTGCTGCTCACACAGCTCTCCTGCTGGGAAGCGGTGAGTGGAACTAGATGTGTGCAGTGATGATGTCCCCTTGTCACACCCCCATTAGGGTTAAGTGTGGTGTGACTCTCTGTTTCTGCTCAGACTTTCCCAGGAGCTCCTGCTCCACTCTTTGGGGCAGTCTGTGCCCCCCCTGGAATAGGAAACATAATGAAACACAATTTAAAAAAAAAAAAAAAAAAAAGAAAAAAGACAAAAAGAAAGACGTCATTTCATAGTGCTCTCAACAAAGACATGCTTAACTTCCTGCTTAAGGATCTGAGCTGTACAGCTCACCCAATTAGTCAGGAACATAAGAACTGCCATACCAGGCAGAACCAAAGATCTGTCTAGCTGCCTTTCTCCCATATGTCTCCAGCAGTGACCTATAGCAGATGCCAAGAGAAAAATGTAAGAGTGGTGTAAGTAGATAATGATACTGCTCTGTTACATTCACTGAGCCTCCAGTGTTTTGCAGCACAGCGACCTCCTGAGCCAGCAGTGTTTGCTTCGTGTTTGGTAGCTCCTTGTGAATCCTCCTCATGGCTCTTTGAGCCACTGCAGTGTCCTGTGGCAGCGAGTTCCACAGCTGAACTCTGCTCCACATACGTTATTTTGTGTTTGCTCATCATCTTCCCATTGCTTCTACTAGAACAGACAGTGAAATATATTTCTTACTCACTTGATACATGATGTTCATGATTTTCTGTCTCTCATACTTCTCAGTCATCTATGCTCTGGCTTGAAGAAACCTAATCTTTTTGTCATGTGAGAAAACGCACAAATGAGAATAAGCATGAGGGTGCACTCCAAATTTCCTTAGTTCTTGACATGTTGCACAGGTAGTAACTTTTCCTTGGAACTGGTGCTAGAAACAAACGTGGGAATGATTCCTCAAAGCTCTATATTCATGTCAAAAACAGCACTCTTCTGTCGTCTGCCTGCCTTTTATATCGTAGGGATATTATTATCCTGTATCTAACCCTCCACTGAAAAGGCTTTGGAGAACATGTGCTGACTGCATTTCCTGCATTCTGAGTAATTTTCCTGACTCAGGCCCTCGAGCTGTCCTCTCTGCACCACCCAGCAGCTCTCTCCAGAGCACCAAGCTCCTCAGAGGAGTCTGACACCTCTCACAAGCCCATGAGAATTAACACAAGCTGGGAGAGTGTGGCCAGGCCTCAAAGTCGGTCCGGTGATGTGCAAGAGTCGTAGCCTTTTGTCAGCATGAATATTGCTTCTGCGGAAGAGAGGAACGGGAGCTGTTATCAAAGCATCTGGCAAGAGTCATGGCCTTGGTGCGGTTCGGTAATTACTTGGATCCCGGCACCTTGGGATTGCCACCTTCTGCATCTGTCCTTTCATGAAGGAGAGGTGCTGCAGTCAGCTGCACAACGTAATCGCATCAGTGGCCATCAGGATTAACTCTGATCTTTATGAGGCAAAACCCACTTGCAGTAAGCAGCTCAGACAAGGTGGGGAGAGCAACAGAGTTCCCATCTTGGAAACTGATGTAGAGATAAGGAGTTCCAGTAAAGGGCAGCATAGGTGTGAGAACAATAATGATAATTAGTCTTCTTAATCAAGTAATCTTTTCAGAGCAAGCAGGGCTTTTAGTGGAATTTAGCCCCATGTGTTCCTCTGTAATGCACAAGCCATTAGAGACAGTGGAAAGACACCTTTTCCTTTAGTAGGCTTTGGATCAGAAACTCTTGTGAGCGAGCTGGGTACCTCGTTTTGGTGTGGCTGTCTGTCATTCCTAAGAGGTTACTGAGTGGCTGGCAAGAATGTGCTGCTGTGGGAGCTGCCCATCAGCGGGGTGCCATGATTTTCTTGTTCGGGTACTGTCTGCTCGTCTTGTGTGACCGGCACTCGGGCTCGTGTGGCTCTGCTTTTCACTGGTGTGGCTGTCAGGTTTTCCAGAGCACCAGGCGCAATCTCCCAGCGCACGCAGTTCCGCTGCTACGCAGTCAGCACAGTGGCACTCCTGACTTTGTCTCTCTCCTCAGGGACAGCCTTGCAAACCAAAGCCATTTGTGTTAATGTTCGCAGCAAGCGAATAAAATGGGCCACGAACACCATCAAAACAAATCTGCTGTTTATATTTGAATGACTGTTTGGTCATGCTCTAATAGCAATAATCATCAGCAGTAGCGGTGGGGAGCCAGCATGCGCGTTAACTGCATTACATTTTCATTTGACATGAGTAATTGGAACAGTCGCTGAAGTTGTTCTAATAGTTGCCATACACTTGTTGGTCCACGAGGTGGGAAGTGGTAGAAGGCCAAATTAAGGTAGTTTGCCTGACCCTCACTAAAAATTGCCTCACTCTCAATACATAATGCGGTAGAAGTACTGTGACTGGCGCTGATTACTGTTAAACTATATTTAAGGCACATGGGCAATTTCCTCTCCTGCACGAGTACGTATCATGACTGGAGATGGGCCCAGCCAGGATTCTGGTGTCTGAGTGCTGGATGCAGTGGCTGGGTCTGGTTTTATAGCTCTCCACCTCTGCTCCCAAACGAGGTGAAGCCTCCTGGTATTGAGCCACTCCCGTGTTTTGTGGAGGAAAGGAGAGAATCAATTATGTTATTGCAGGCCGTAGGGGTCTCTGCCTCAGTGCCCTCCCTCCAGCCTCCCGCTGCTTCTGGCCAGCGTGCCGCTCGCCATCGCCCCGGGTGACCTCCCTGCTCAGCACCCAGTGGCGCTTGCTCACGTTCACAGCAGGGCCTAAACGAAGTGGAATGAGGCTCCGATTACAGTTTTAACGAGGATGAAAATCCCGATTCCCATCTCGTGCTGAGTTCCCAGCTGTAGGAATTTATCAGATTGTTACAGCCGGGAGGACGCCTGCTCCTGGCTCTGCCGTGGCCTCTGCCTGGCTGTGCTGCAGAGAGCCGACTGCTCAGTCAGGCCAGGCTGCTTTCTCACACTGCAGCGAGTAGTCATTTTGTTCACTCACCTGCTTGCTTTAGTGTGATATATAATGATTTCCTGATTGCTTCTATTAAGTGCATCCCCTCTCCTCATGCCAGGCTGCACCAAGGGTCTTGTGGGACCAAGAACTCTGGAAAGCCCCTTGCACAGTGCCTCCAAGGACCCAGCTTTTGTGTCTGGTCAAGGATGAAACCAAACCCTTAATGCAAGTCTTTGCCTAAATCTTAGCTAGGTTCCGTACAGGGGCAAGACCTGGGCTTGCTTCAGCCAGCATGTCCTTCTACCAGCTCTGTCCTGGGGCAGTCCTGACCCACCCAAAGCATCCTTGTGCTCAGTGCGGCTCTGATGCATCCTGCATGTAATTAGTCTTCATCTGCCGTGGGACCAGCTTGGCCTGAGCAGTTCCTGTGCGCTCCCTCAGCTTTCCTCTTGGTCTGAACCTGTGTGCTCTCAGCTCTTGTCGGTCCTTCTGCTCTCCTCCATCTTCCATGTTCTGTTGCCTCATGGACGTTTCTTCCACCTGGCTCGCCAGGCACACCGAGTCCATCTTGCGTTGAGCCCAGCGCAAGGCAGCCTCGCATCAACCCAAGCCTGCTGAACCCTGGCACGGAGGGGAAAGAAAAAAAGGGAAGCGAAATGAAGGAGAATGCAGTTGGGAGTTGGCACAGGTGCTTTCCGTGTCGGGCAGGCGGCATTTTCAGACGGCAGCAGCACGTGGTGAACATCACTTTGCATATGAAAATCTAGTTAAGCTAACGAGGTCCTTAATTAGGGCTTTTATTATCTTTTAATTCTTTGCTTAAAGGAAAGTGATTACAAAGCTCATCTTTATGATACAGCAAACTAATCTTTCATTTCTGAAGTGTTTCCTTTCCTTCCCTTCCCTTGCCACAATAATAAGGAAAGGGAGAGAGAGAAAAAAAGATGGGGAGGGGGCTGCAGAAAGGGAAACAGAGTTGTGAGAAGGCAAAAACAAAACAGAGCATTTGAACCTCTATGCTCTTGCAATAGCATTTCAGTGTGGATCAGAAAAAGCCTCAGGAACCCATGACTCAGGAGCTGGGAATGAGTGGGTGAGAGAAAAAATACATTAAAACCCCAATTTATACAGGCGGAAGCAGGGAAACGTGGTGCCTCACCACAGGATCTGCACACCACTGTCCCCAGCACGGAGCTTCCTGCTCATCCGTGTTGCTGGCAGCACCTCACCGCTTCAACTGCTCAGCTGTGTCAAGCTTGCTTCATGCACGACGGTCCCATGGGATGACTGGTGGAAGGGACTTCCATAAAGGGTCCATAGGTAGCAAAGCGGCGTAACTGGGGCTGTGGGGCTCAAGTCTGCCCTTCTCCTAGATGCCACAGAACTGCACAGCATATACAACTGAAGGGTGGGGAGAGCTGGTTAGAAACTACCACACACTGAGAAGCTCTGCCAGGACCCCCTTCTGCCGTGTGCTCCCCACCCTCAGCTTTCCCAGCCCAGGGCACCCCACACCAGCTCTCCCAGTATATTTCAGTCCTAATGAAATTGGAGTCCATAATTTCCTTTATGTCCTTACAGGTTTCCTACAGGTCTGCTAATTTCATTCTGTCCTGTTAAACCCACTGACATACCAGTCCCGGGCTGCACACGGAGAGGAGTTAATCCACTCAATCTTGACTTACTGCACATCTTGTTATCACAGTCAAGGGAGGCTGACAAACAGATACCACATTTTCTGTCTTCCATGTTACGGGCATTTGTTGAAAGCTGCTAAATTCATGTTTCTCCTGAACACTGCCAACTTTAAAACTGGGTTGCTGCTTCTCTTCAGCTGTTTCTACAGGCACATGTCCTGAAGCCATATTACTTAATTTTGGGGTGGTGATAGATCCCTTCGACCTCAAGAGTGTGTGTAAGGTGGGGGGTCAGCTGCCTAAAACCAGGAAGCTTAAGAACCTCATGATGGGAACTCCATAGGGGTAAGTTCTGGGATCCAGGATGGATCAGGTGCTTTGCTGCAGCTTGTGCCTCCCCATGCTGAGGAAGGAGTAATCCTTGGGATAGTATATCAAAACAAGGTGCTGATCATTTGTTGCCATCACACATCATGTGACATTTCTCATAAAAGCAGGGATGTTAACATCAGTGCCTCACCCAGATTCCAATTCAAATGATTACTTGCTGCTTTCTGAATCCCTCCTCTTTGCAATTAGAATTTCTTCCCCTTCCCCCTTTTTTCTGAACCGCGCAGGATCCTGCACCACGGAGAGCTGCATTTTGGGTTTTGCTGAGGTGGTCTTTACTGTATGTGTTACAAATACATCAGGAAACATAGTCTGGTGAATCTAAGCGCTGTCCACTTTTCATTGCTGTGATAGCCAGGTTTGACATGCAGTTTTTAATCCAATTACAATCCAGATGAAAATAAGGGAAATTTTTAAAGCTTCAACCTTTGGCTGGGAACGTAGCTGCGCATTAGACACTGGGCACCAAAGAGCAATTTGTGCCTTTGAAATCTTCTTCCTCAGTAAAAGAACATCAGCTTTGTCTATAAAGTTGTAGAGGATGCTAAAGACAAATGGACTGATTTTGCAAGGTGCTTACTGTCTGCATTTCCAATTCAAGCTAATGCTTAGTATCTGTGGAAATTAGGCGAAAGATTTTTTACAGCCACTTGGAAGTGCTTGGTAGTCTCTTTTCTCGATATCTTTCATATTTATCTAGATTGAAGGAAGTTTAGAGGACCAAATAAAATTACTAGCACTTCTTTGTCAACCTGGCAATAGTTTCTGTCTGTTCTGCTTAGAAATCTCAGTCTAAATAGGTAAGATGTGCACGTAGTACGGCTTTTCAGCAAATGTCGTTACGATATTTTTAAGCTGGTGGATTAGTGTCATTGTTTTAACTGTTTATTTCCTTGCTTACATTAATCTCCCTGGTACCAGGTAGTGTACTTGTCTAGTAGTTCCTTAAGGACATATTGACCCTAATTAGAATTGGAATGAATAATGGAATACAGTTTATCATCTCCATAAATCTCTGTAGATCTAATTTATGTTGTAAGGTAGACATCCTGCTGTTGCATCCATTTTATCTAGCACCCTAGTTAAAACACCTTTGTCCGACCTCTGGCCACAGTGTCGTGTTTCAGACCACAGTATTTTACATACTGGATTGGCATCTCTTTCTGGCTTCCTGCAATACTTGCCAAAGTCTTTGTGTTAACTTCCCTGTACCCAAATTAAAACATCATCCATTAAAAGTCTGACACGTCGTAATCCCTCAAAGATCTGTGCAATTACTCTTTGTAATACCTCGGGAGCAGAACTTGTACCAAATGGCCTTTGCTTAAATTCACTGTATAATATCCAAATGGTGTATTAAAAGTCACTAGCTTAGAGTCTGAGCAAATTTTTTTTCTTCCAAAAATGCATGTGTTGGATATAACATTTAGAAGATCTTTGGTTTTCTGCTATGATCTTAGCTGTCCTTTATGCAGTGATTTTGATCAGATGCTAAGCAGATTTTATGGCTTCATTTCTGTTAGGCGAATCAATACACGTCCATGGCATATTTGACTTCTCTGTTACAGCCATGTAATTCTTTCACAATATAAATTGTTCTTCTGTACTAAGTGCTTGCCTTTTTTTCCTATGATCAGATTCAGTTTTCCTACTCATTAGGGTGAATGGTGTCTTTTTCAGTGTGGGTATCACAAGGGAATGACTAATTTATCAAAGTGGTATTTGGAGACGTGAGGATTTGTGTAGTCTGTTCAGGATTCTCTAGTGCTTACAACACACATCACTTTTTACTAACTTGGGCTATGTCATTTTCAAGTCCCAGTATTTTCCCTGGAACACATTGCAGTTACCCAATTTAAAAGAATACAGCCATGCCATTAACGTTTAGCTGTGTTTGCCTGTCTGAGCCATTTATTTTGCACTCTCTGTGCCTGCAAAAATATATATGCTGTTGCCATTCCACTCTCTAAATGTGCAGACTTTCTTGGTTTTAATATATGTGCCATGGCTTTGGAAAGGATTTTTTTTTGTCATTGAATTTATAGTGTATTTGACCATATTCTGGGGACTGTCTGAGCTTATGTACCCAAATCTGTTGTGTGGCTTGGGGTTTGTGATGTGAGGAACTTTTCCATCCCTTCTGGATTCTTCTTCAGATTCCCTTCATCGGCAGCCTTCTCTCTTTGAAATGATACAACATGGACACTCATTCATCACTGAGTCATACAGAGCCCAACTGTGCACTTTGCTGCCTTTTAACGTGTCTCAGTTCCTGGGTTAAGATTACATAGCCTCTTCTTCAGAGGTTTGTATCCATCTGGGGTCTGATCCAACGCCCCTGAAAGCCTGCAGAATCATTCTAGTTGCCTTCAATGGGCTTTAGATAAGGCTTGGGTCATTTTGTCCTGAGGCTATTAATTTCTCTTTCATTTAAGGGTTGTGGAGCTCTTCAAATTCATGTGACTGAGCTTAAATTCCTATCCAGTCCCCAGAGCATCAGCTAGATCACATTACCCATGGTTGCAATGTTTTCAGATGATCACATTTTGTATAGTAGCAGCTTCTCCCCCTGATTTTCAGAGCTTGAGCCAAATCCTCCCCAGTTGCTTCTCCTCCCATGCAAAAGTGGTGCATGCCAAGAAACACCACCGAGTCCACTGTGTGGATGGCACTGCGGCTTTTTTAGTGCCTCCTCTGCAGCTCATTGGGGCTGGGCAACTGTTCAAACACTTCCTGATGCTCTCTTTTCTGTTAAGATTTCTTGACAATTCAAAGAATTTCAGGGAAAAAAACCACTTCTAGCTGTAACCTGTGTCAGGGTTTAGTGGGCACTAAGGAAGAGAGGCACGGTGCCGTTATGCAAAGGAAGATACGATTGTACTCAGAGTATTGGAAACATCTGAGTGACACTGGGCACGCTCAGAGTTTTAATGCAAATACCTATCTGGTCAGTCCAATGCTAATATAATGTCCCCTCAGGCCTGAGAGCTAGGCCTGAACCTGAACACCTCCAGGGTTAGATGGAACGTCGGGCCTTGGATCAGTTCAAGCCTGGCTGCAGGCCATAAAGACACAACATCTTTGGATGAGAAAGAGGGCAGAAAGCTGAAAGTTGCAAGCTAGCCTTCCTGGCTGCCGTGAAAGAGACAAGATGAAACACAGGAAAAAAGAATTAAATATGAGGCATCCATCAAAGTCCTTCTCGAGGTGAATAATTACACTCTCTGTTAATTACACGTAGTAGCATAGCTTGGCTTTCATGATATATGTCAGGTTTTATTGCTCTTGTTGTCAGTTTCTGGATGTCATAACTCTGCTCCCCAGCAGCCTGTCATCAGAAAGAGCTATGGTAAATGAATTCCATAAAAAAGCATTTGCTAATGTTTGTTTCCTCAGGAACAGCAGTGCAATAGGGTAGCTGGAGCTCCTGCACCAAGCTTTCCCAGCAGGATGATGCTCAGAGCTGATTTAGTTCAGCACCTTCTACAGAAGCACTGGAATGAAACCAGTAGCCTGAGTCACTCGTGCTGCAGCAGGCAGGGAGGCATTTCTTTGTACAGGGCTTATCCTGCAGCCTCTCATCTCAGTTACAAACCTTACAGGCCACCATTGCTACCCAGCTGGCTGTCCCTGGCTTTCCCATCCCCACTGAGCACCTTGTGCAGCTCTGTCTACCTTTGGTTTTTTAGAGGTCTTCTCACTCTGCTGTGGGATCTCATGACCTTCCCTCTTACTGGGTGCCAGGAAAGCTGCTTTACAGTTCCCTGCTTACTTCTTTCAGAAACATTTCTCAGATGAATTTTGTTTATGATTATGGAATCACAGAAATGTGCGATGAAAAAAAGTATGTGCTTCTAAAAGTTCTGTCAGCTTGGACACATCCAATCAGGGAGAATTGCCAGTATTATGTGACTTTGCTTTGTCATACCAAGTGATTTGCTAGCCAGCTTTTGATGACCATATGAATTCTTGAAAGAATTATGGTTGGACATTGTGGTTTAACTTAAATAGAAATGTGTGAGGATGCTGTCATTTTGTTCCTTTCTTTGCCAAAAATAAATACATTTCTCTTTACATTTGAAATTTTTAATTTGCTGTAGTCATGGGGAAAAGTTTTATGTTTAGTCCACTGGCTGAAATACGTTCTCATCAATTTTGTTGTGAATACATTTGCATAAGGAACAAATTAATCAAAAACGTCTATGTGCCAAAATTTCATGAAGAAATGTTGCCAAATTTTTGCTGCAAATACTTTATCCAGGTCTGGTGATCGAGTTGAATAAGAAAGAGCAGAAATGTTCACAGTAGGTTTCTGTCTCTGGTTCTGTCATTCTCTTGATCATGGTTAGTGTCTGCAGGCCTGGAATTATTTACCATATTGCTGCGTATAATGCCCCTGTGAAGTAATGGTGAGTTATCTTCTCCTTTTCCATGGGAGGCTCAGAAACTTAGAGGCTACAGAGCAAGGGTCAGGCCACCCAAATGAAATAGCTGGTTTAGCATGGGATGCAACGCTGTCTGGACCTGTGATCTTTCTCTGTAGACTATAATGGGAGCTTATGATAGACATCCATCTCATAAGATGATGATGAATGCTTGTAAGATTAGATGAATCCTGCTCTGTGGGGTGGATGTCTGTGGGAGGTGTCCATGGCTATGCAGGAAATCTCTGGCAGAGCAAGGAAATGTAACTGCTTCAAGGATCCAAGGCAAATCACAGGACCTTCTTTTTTTTTTCTGTGCCATTTCAGCCATCCATCCTTCTCTCAGATTCCAAAATACGTATGTGCTGATGCAAGCCAGCTACCAGCCCCAGCAGAATAGCACTCACATTGCAAGCAAGCAGAAAAATAAGCACTCTGAGCACAGCAGAGATGCACTCATACAGAGGATTAAAGGCAAGCATCATCTTGGCTTTCTGAGGGAAGTCTGGGATAATGCAGGTCTAGCAGGCCATGCTTTGAGCAGGGGGTTGGACTGGAGACCTCAGGAGATCCATTCCCATCTGCACAATTCTGTAAATCTTTGACCCCAGTGGTTCTCTGGTCTGGTCCCTGCTCTCTGAAGCTTACCTGTTGCATTGAGCAGGTGCTGTAGCTCTTTCCCACCACCCACATTTCAGGTACTGAAGATTGCCATGGCCTGTTCTTGGTGGCTGTGAGACCTTGAAGCCAGTTATGTCCATCCTGATGAAATGACTCTAGCACACTCATATGTGGACACAGTGGAAGCATACTGGAGCACCAAAGAGAGATGGCAGGGAACCGTTGCACTTTGAGTACAAGCCAGCAATCTCAGCCTTGGGCCTCCCAGCTGCCCCTTCCTTCCTGCCTTGCCTTCCTTATCCTTCAGGGTGGGCTGAGGGGAGGAGCAGAGGACAGTCTCAGCTCCCAGCTGAATCTAACCCATGGCTCTCATGCTTTCAGACCACCTGGCAGTGGTTTGGTTGCCTTTGAAAACCAGAGTGTCTTCAAGTATGGCAGTATTAATTACCTAAAATTGCTTTTAATGAGCTAAAACCACGCATGGTCCCTGAGTAGTAGATGTGGTGGCCTCTCATTTGTTCTGTGGTTTGATTCCCCAATGTTGGGAAAAGCTCCAGATTCCCGTTTGACTAAGACATAACAGCACTGACCCTTGGGGCTCCTCTAATGTCTAGTAAGTCATAGTCTTTCCTTGTGGGGAACAGGAGGCAATAAGTGGGTCTCTGTTTCTGAAGTTTGTGAGGACATAGTAGCTGTCACACCACTGCTTCTGTGTCAGAGCTCATTGAAATTGTCTTGTATTTGGTGTCTCAGATGACAGTGGATCCAGCTATGTTCTGCTCTCTCATGTAACTGCAGTAAAATCATACAGAGCCAGATCCCTGAAGGCAGGTAGGGCATGAAGAACCCATGAACGCTTTGGGAACCTGTCTCTCTCCTTCAGCTCCCCATTGGCAAAAACGGAGCACGTGGCTCTGTTGTATGGCTGATCTCATGGTAGCCTCCAGTCTGAATTGTGGTACCTGGGACAATCCCTGTTACCACCAAAGTATTTTTTCTACCAGTATGTAGTACTGTAAAGTGTATTTACTATTCAGCCTCCCGAGTAAACTGCTTTAGGAGAATTTTCTGTCCCGGTTGTCAAGAAGTTGGAAGGGCTTGCTATAGAAAATCAGTGGCATTTGGAGATGACTGAAAAGAATCTAGCTCCAAATGTAAGTGATCTTAATGAAGGTCCTACATAGATATTTGTGTGTTTATTGTTAGCTCTCCCCGTGAAAACTTGGTGTGTGGAGGAGTGATTTAATTCAATTACTTCGGGATTGTGCTTAAAAGTATTCCCTTATGATCTCAGCACGTCTCTTAACCCACGAACATACTTGAAGACAGTCTGCACAATGAAAATCTGAGATCTCACATTCAAGTTAAATCCCACACAGTCACTCTTGTTTTACCTAAATCAGCTTATGCCTTCTCTCTAGGAATGTGTTGCCCAGATGCTAGGGGCTTTATAAGAGCAAGTGTTAACAGGCTTTAAGTCACAATGAAAGTTTTTGCTTTCTCTGATAAATAATGTCCTTGAATTGATGCCAGGATAACGCTTTCTGTGGCAGTCTCTCTCTGAAGTTCTGAATGCAGAGTTCTGGGGATTTCACCCTGCAGAGCAGTGGCAGCGAGCACACGCTTCAGGAAAGGCACCTAAAGCATTTCTTCTTTTTTTGCACTGAGTCTCTCAAACATCGTTTTTAGTGGCAAGCAAGGTTGATGCCAGCATTCAAAGAGCTTTTACCTGAACATTTTCAGAGAGTCTTAAAAACAGAACTGAAAGGGTCCTAAAAGCATCAGAAGCCCATCTCTCTACCTTGAAGCAGAGTCACCTGTACATCTGTCACTCCTGCCATACAATTTGTTTTGAAAGCTGTCCAGCAATGGAAACTCCACTCCCTCCCTGAGCAGACTTTCTCATACTTTGCCATGCTTACCAATAGAGATTCCATTCTGCTTGCTTACTGACACGTATCTTTCTGAAATTTAAGCCAGCTCTTCCTTGCTCTGTCTGCAGTGGGCGCGAACAACAAATTATTCCTTTCCCTTTTGTAAACAAACTTTTATATACATTGTTATCCTGCCTCCCTGGTCTGTCTTCCCTTCAACTGATTTATTAGCCCAACTTCTGTCAATTTACTGAAGTGTTTCCTAGAGTTGTAACTGTTCTTGTTTGCTCTCCTCAGGCTTTCTCTTCTTGGGTCTACACCTTACTTGGTGTCATGCCCAATGCAGAACAGACACAGTATTCCAGCTGAAGCCAGTCAATGCTTAGTACTGTGGAAAGATGGTATCAGGTGTCCAGATTCCTATGTCTACGTGATATTTGCCTTTATCACAATGTTATAATGCTGCTGATGTAACTCTAGCTGGCAAATCACTACATTCTGCCCATCTTGGATTATTTTCTTTTTGAAGAACTTCTGACTAATTACTTGTTCCTTTATCCTGTGTCCATGCAGCTGTTTATTCTTGTTAAAGGCCTTAATTGATCTCTGTTGAATTAATTCACTTTTTAAGAGTGCTTCTCCATGCAGTAAAGCTCCTTTTAAATCCCAATGTTAGCTTTCAGTATTCTTGCAGTCTTCTTAGCAAGGTATCATCTACATGATTTATAAGCCAGATCAGGGTGAGGACAATGTTCAACATATTTGTCCTCAGAGAGACCCCTGGGGAATCTCACTTGCTGTGGCTTACCTTTTTGACAGGAACCACTGAGAGTTGCCCTCTGAGTAAGGCTGTGCCACTGGTTTTACACCTACCCTTGAGTAGTTACTAGTCCATGTTTTCTGAGATTGCTGAAGAGAATATCACAGGCACCGGTGTCACAAATCCTACTAAGAGTCAAGATATATGACATCTATTGCTTGTCACCTTTGCCCAAGGCCCATTACCTGTCACACAAAGAAATTAAATTGGCTTGACACAATTTCTTTCTGACAATTCAACAGGGTCTGTTACTCATCTTTTCGTACTTATCCTTTTAGCTCCTTACACATAGTTCGATTATTTGTTTCAATATTTTTTCTTGGGATGGAAGTTTAAACTGAGTGGTCTGTAATTCCCTAGCATAATTTTTTAAGGCTAGACACCATGTTTTCTCTTTCCAGACTTCTAAAATCTTTTCTGTTCTCTATGATTCATGTTCTCCATGAACTGAAATTGCTCCAGCCAGCTCTCTAAGTATTCAAAGGAAGAAGTTTGTCAGGACCAGCCAGCCTGGAAACATATTCTGCTGTGTTTTTTCTAGGCTTTCAAAGCCCGAGCTTTCATGTCATTGACATTAATAACAGTGTGTTAGATGCTTGCACTTGACCTTCTTAATGAACTGGCCTCCAAAAACTGTTCAGCCTTTATACTGTCATCTGTCCTTTTCCATTAGCACTTTTCTTTCTGTTATTCTCACTGCTAGTGAATGAAGGGTATGCTTGCTTGTTGTTTTTTAACTGCATCCCTTAATCCTTTTACCTACCCCCCTCCCCCTTAGTGTCCTGGCCTACAGTTCGTGTACTCCCTCCCAACAAGCTCGAGAAAGCGCTCATGATTTAGGTTGGTTTCCTGCTTGCTTCCCATCTGCTGCAATAGGACACTTTGCACCGGGTCTCTCAGTATTGTTCCTTTGAGGAACTGGCAGCTTTCCTTGCCTCCTTTCTCCCTTAGCTTCACTTCCCATGAGAGCCTACCTACCTGCTTGCGTGTGAATCACAGCCTGCCTCATTGAAGCTTCTGGGTTTTTTATGGCAGTTTTGCAGCTTATTTGCATGGGGTTTTTGAACTCTTGCCACACTCTGCTCACTCTTCACCACAGTTGCCTTCTGCTTTCACAATCCCAGTTTACCTTGGTTCAAGGTGTTCAGCAGATTTCTGCCACCAAAGAGATTCAGTCTTCGGGACTGCAGCTCTTTCTCCTCCTCCAGAGCTTTTGCTGCTGTAATGGTGTTTCCCTCTCCCTGCATCCTTCTCATCTCTCCCTCCTGTTGATGTATACACAGCAGCAACACTTGTAAGCATTGGCTGAACCGCAGAGGCAGAGAGGATCGGAGCTGCTGTGTAACTGCCCTTCTCCCACTGGGTCACTGGTTTGCAGTTTTGTTTACTCGGGCTTTTGAATTCCTTTGGGCTTGCCTCACATTGCCTGAACTTCATGGCTGCTTTGCGTTTGTTTTTTTCTCATTTAATGCTCATTGAAGTTGAACAGCCCACTTCTTGCCGCTCTGCTTTGATTTACCTATCAGTCCCAGGAACAACCGGATTGTGTTATCTTCTCCTGTCAAAGCCGGTCACTCCTGCGGTTGGTGAGAGGCCACGTTAAGATCTCTTCTCTAGCAGAAGTGGCTCCTTAAATGTCTTCACGTATTTCTTTTTTGAATATATATATATATAAAAACCCCAATTGCTGCAACTGTGCAAAAGGACTAGATTACAAAAGCACAAAGTACAAGCGGTACCTGCTTTTTGTCTTATACAGAAACCCCTTTTACACTCCAATCTTCAAGTCCCTTGTGCTACAATGCAAATTTTAATGTGTGTTTACTTCTGTAAAATGATTTGTTGTTTGCAGTTTTCTGCATATGGTGAATAATTTGTGCAAGGGCACTGGTGAATGAATTCTTCTAACTGAAGTTATTCTGCATTGACTGTAGCTGTTCTGTAGTTAAAGTTTCAACTGGAGTTTACCTGATTTTGAACAGATGTTTGCCTTACGAGATAGATAAACAAAGGAATAAAACCCTCCCCAAAAGACAGACCATGGGAAGCCTTGACTAAGAGTTTTTTACCTAGTATGAAATGAACAGTATCACTGGGTCCTTGGCTTATAGCTACCTGAAGGTGGAGTTTTTCAGATGGCAAAATGACCTTTCATTCACTTTACCACTTTACAGCACAAGAACAACAACAACAAAAACATAAAAACAAACCCCACCAAAACCAAAAGAGAGATTAAAACTACTTTAGTAGATTTATCTTGTTGAAATCTAATGCACAAGAGCACTGAAAATTAGTTGATTGAACTCTAATTTTAAAAGTCACTGACATTATAAAAAAATGTCAGAGGGCATGTCATCAGAAACAGGCTTAAAATAGGATGTCATATGACTGCTGAAGACCTAATTCTTCTTTCTGTTTCTATTCTTAATTTGCTTAGCAGTTTGCAAATACTGAAACTACAAAGTAATCATCAAAGAGGATTTATTAGCAGAACCTCTTCCCCGCCCCCCTGCACACTCAGATGACCTGCATATAAATACTGATGCAACAAGCAAACAAAAAAGCCTCTCTGGGAGGAACTGAACTAAGCCCCAAGAAAGAAAATGCACTCTGCCACCAGTTCTGTCTCTTCCCTTTGAATAGCATGATGCCTTGCTTGGGACTCTGCTTTTCGTAGGAACAATTTAATAGTGATAACTTTCTTGTCTGATGCTGGTAAGAATTAAGCCTGTCAGAAAAGTTCTGTGTTGATGCAGACAACCCAAGGAGACCTGTTGTTTCGCTTTCTGCTTCAGAAACGTGCCCTTAGTTGGTAGGTGGTTATTTCTTTTGGATTCTGTTCAAACAAGTTTCCTGTAGTAAAAGAGCAAATGGCAGCGCTCTGTTCCGACTGGTGAACCAGTTGTGCCTCGTGGCCAGCGTTCAGGAGCTGTTAAGAATGGGTTGGTCTAATAGGGAAAGCTCATTAAGTCTTAATGTGTCTTCTTCAAATGGGAAATTGGGGTGAAGAGAAGGGCAGATGGACAGCCATACACATGGCTCCTGGTAATTTTCTTCAGAGAAGGAAGAGGGAAACAGAAATATCTTCTACCAGAAGAAAAAAGATACCAGGAACTAATACCAAGTCATGCTGCATGTCCTAAAAGGCTTAGTTAGGTTGCAGGTCATGCCTGTCCCATCCCTGGACATTTGAGCTTCTCAAGAATCAGATCTGGCGTTTTAAGGCACATTGGAATTTGTGACTATTCATCTTAAAATTCCAGGCTGCAAAGTGCAGAGCTGTAGGAGCTTCCTGTGAGCATCTCAAGACTCTCTGCATTAGGACGTTTTAAATCAACACAATGGCTGTCATCCTTACTCGTGAGCCTTCAGGGGGAATTAAGAGCCAGAAGAATCCTGGTCACAGGGAGAAGTAAAAATACATGTTTAACAGCAGAGGGGTCTGTTTCTATTGTAGATGAGGTAGGGAGAGGAAATTTAGCTGCTTGAAAAAGCAGTTGTGTGTCCTGTTTATATGCTGGGACCCTTGGCTACCTAGCAGGCTCATCCCAAAAATGCCTTCAAGTGATGAGGAAACAGAGCCAGAACACAACTGAAAATGCTTTTTAGTATTCTTATAGATTTTTCTGTTTCTCATGCCAGCCAAAGTAAAGGAGGATTGATTGTGGAAACCTCAGCAGAGCCTGTAAGTTTTCTCTCAGGTGCGTTTCTGGAAGGATGAGGGGCGATTTGCAGCCTTTGCCTCCAGTTCTGGAAGTCTGGGGAAGGACGGGCTTGAGCTTTCTCACAGTTTGGGGCTGGAGCCAGCATCGGAGCCTGAGCTGCTCCTGGGGGCTTGGATCAGCTGTACTCCACCGGGGCGCGGGGGTGACACGGAGCAGGGGGCAGAGAGGAAGCCGAAGTGTGCCGGGGGGCTGGGGAAGGCACAGTACAGCCAGCCTGCTCAGAGACGAATGGCACGTGGGCCCGGCACGTGAGACACAAATATAGCAGCCTGGTGAGTGCCCAGCTGGGGCAAGCTCCAGTTTGCTTTTTAAAGGAATGCTGTCAATTCCTCTTTGGCTGACAAATTCTCGCTTTGTTTAAAAAGGGGGGGGGAAATTAAAAATAAAAGAAGAGAAAGCGTGCTGGTTAGGGTTTGGGCTATTTTTTTTTTTCCCTCACACAAGCCCAAAGCAAATAATTCCCAGTAAGTAGTTCATTTTTGTAAAAGTTCCATTGCAAAGGGTTGTCTTAAACCAAAACCTGTTCCTCTGTCAGCTGATAGTAAAATTCACGGGAGAGAGAAAAAGGAAAGCGGTTGCATTGATTTCCATTGTCCAAGCTGAGAGGAGTGCAAAAGGCTAACAGGGAGGGGGTAAAAGATGAGACATACTTGAGGATGCTCCTGACAATGATCTGAGGGGCTGTTTGCAATATGAATAAGGGGATGTGTTCCTTTAAAAAAAACATTGTTGCTTTTTAAGTGGCTAGTTCTGCTGTAAACAAATCTTGGAAAGCGCCTGTGGAATTAGATGTATTTCAATTAAGGAACTCAAAGTAAATAGGTTTTTACCTAGAGCAGAGTATGGAAATGAGGGTGGGAACGTAAAGCATTTTACAAAGCAAGATGTAAGTTCCTTTGAGTAAACAGAGAAGTAACAGCTGTGAAATGTTGCTAGCAGAAATTAAATGTTGTGGCCAAAGGTTTGTTTCTCCTTTTTGACTGTTTGCTAAGGAATAATTGTTCAGTTACAAACAATCAATCAATCTTCAAGTGCAAAGAAAGGGTCAGGGTGTCCATTTCATCAAACCAGACCAGTACATTACTTACATGCCAGATTAAATTGTCCAGAGGAGGGAAGGATGTCAAAAACGTCATGCCTTCCATGGATTTGTTTTCCTGTAGACAATGATTTTTTGAATGTCTGGCTGTGGTTGTTAGAAGTGTGTCGTTGCCCACTGGGCAGGCAGAATTAAGGGTGTTTTGGAACACGCAGCAGGGTGTTGCCAGGCCTCATACAACATTATATTTGCTTTCCTTTTCCCTTATTTACTGGCTATTAGATGCCTAGAGGGGAGGTTTAAGTGTGGCAGTCAACGGTTTCTCTATTCATGTTCGTACCAGAGTTGTATAAAGTTTGTGGGTTCTTACTGGCATCAAAAAACTGCAGGTGACTCCAGCTACACTTGTGCATAACTATTTACAGATGCAAGTCACAGTAATCATTAAATTCAAATTAATGAAGCCTGTGAAAGCTTTAATTTCTTTATGTGGGGCCCATATATTTGCTGGTACTCTGTACAGGCTAATTCATGAGCAACTTAAGGACCCCACTTGCCCCCATCATCTTTCCAGTCTGGGTACCTTTGGATTTCTGCCCACTGACTACGCTGCTCCCTCCCCCTGCCCTGCATGCCTGTGGCTTGAGCAGCTAGAATAATTCCCTCTCTTTCTCATATGAATCTTCCCTGTGTATGGGAATGAAATGCTAAACCCCAAAGACTCTGCAGGGCTTCACAGAGAGCCTGTCAGGGACCGACAGGAGATAATGCGGCGCTTTGCCCCGTGATGTTCTCTACCACAGCAAATGCACTTGATTTCTGTCTTTCTAATGGTTTTTGGGTTGTTTTTTTGTTGTTTTTTTTTTTAGAAAAGATTTGTTAATGGCCACATGCTGAAATTCTAAAACATCCATCAATGTGAAAAAAATGAAAGATTTACAATTTGCAGAGATGGATACTTTTTTTCTTGGGGGGAGTTGGTGGTGGTGTTACCTCTGTAGGAATGAACTCAATGGCTGGATTGTATTTTATATTGAATCCAGTGCAAACATGAGGTTTATGCAAATAGCAAAAATACTAGGTTCCACATATAATTGGGGCCAAAACTTTAACCTCTAGAAATAAAAAACATAGCCAAAGTAATGGAAAGTCTAATCTGCTTTAGTACAGCATAGAAAGAATTTTGTGGGGTTTTTTGTATGCGGCAATTTGCTACTTTCAGGGCAAGTGGAAAATGTTTTGATAGTTTTCCATGTCTTCAGTGGAATAGAGTCTGTTTTTTTGGAGATTTTGGTTTTGTATAAAACTACAAAAAAATCCTCAGTCATGTGATTCCAGCTTTTGGGAGGTTTGCCAGCGAGCATGGGCTACCAGAATACCAACTACATATACACTTGGTTTATTACAGCTGGATGCATTGGATGTTTATGACTTTCTGACTTGCACCTTATTTTTTGCAACTGCTGCTTATGTGAATGTTTTCATAGAGAGCTGAATTTTGAGTCTTTCACTGAGATGAAAAAAACTGTCTTTGTTTTGCTTGGGGAGTAGTTTTGCTTTGTTTTCTCCAGTGAAGGAAGGTAAGGAAACATTTAGTGTGGCAAAGGTTCAGTCTGGCATTGCTTAACTCTTCAAATTACAGGTCCATATTCTTCAAATTGCGGTGAGGAGGAGGGAAGGGGGAAAAAACAGGTTTTTTAGTTTCAATACCAAACCCTGCAATTATACGCTGAAGTTAGAGAAATGCATATGAAGAGTTATTTAAGTCAGAGCTCAGAGAGAAAACTGATTACAACCTCAGCTATGAAGATACTCAGCCCCTCCATAGACTGAATTAGATTTGACTCTCAGCAGTTTACAGGTGGTGACTGTTTGTCCTGGTGTAGCTAAGGAGCTGTATGCTGTGGATGTCGTGGGTGTACGATGTCTCTTGCTGCAGTTCCTCATGCTGTTGCTGTGTTCCAGCAGCAGGAACGTAGCAGGAGCGGACCTGTTTGCCATCCTCAGCTCATTGGTAGACCCATCTTAGAAGGAACTCAGCCAACTGGTGCCCTGCAGAGGAAGTGTTAGGTGACCTCACGTGATGCCATGCTTTCTCTGACATCCATGTGTGGACATTGATTCTCTAACCCCAGGTTGGGCAATAGTTCCCCATTTTTGTCTGGTCAGGAGCAGATCCAAGGGAAGAAACTCCCCTCATGGTGCTCTGCTTTCTACAGTGTGCACTGCAGTGCTGGGGCCGACCTCCTTCAGTGAGCTGTTTTGTTACAGGGTCTGAGTGTGTTGGGTTTTGGTGTTTGGATTTTTTTACTAATTGCACCTAATTTTATTTTGTGTGGCCTCACAGTCACTTGTCTTGATGCAGTGGAACAGATGTGGATAGTGTTTGGGCAAGAGGACGGGGCGATGGGAGGCTCTCCCCCTGACATCACAGCACAAGGAAACGTACCCGAAAGCCCAGCTCTTGGTCCTTTCGGTATGTCTGACTTCGGGAGGCTGGTAACTCCGAGACGGCCACCAGTTCCTCATTTTATCAGGCATGAGCAACAGAGAAGAGATTAAGGCAATAACAACAGCTGTCAGAATATAGCCTTTTTAGTGGTGTGTTGGAAAGGAAGCTTGGCCTGTGTCCGTCTCAGCTGAGAATGCATCAGCGAATCCTGGGAAAGACGAAGAAATGAGTGTGCGGCAGTGTCTGTTCCCTAGTTTGCTGTAAACCATATGTCTATCTTCAGCATACACAAATACTGAGTAGGTGAATAGGTGACTCAGATATTCAGTTGGCTAGATATTATGATTACCAGCGCTACCCAGTCGTGCAGGCTCTGCCAAATAACTTTCAGGCACTTAGCACCTGTGGATGCCATGCCTGTCAGCACGCCAGCACTGACTGCCATCTAAATAACAGCAGCTCCAGCCCCTCAGTGGTGTCTGCGTGTCTTGCTGAGCCAAGCTTAATGCACACAGGAATTGGTTTACCTACAAATGTAGTAGAGCCACTCTGCTTGGTATTGCTGTGTGTTCCTGTGCTGTACGACAGTGTGGGTGATGAGAAAGAGACAATTTCTCACTGAACTGCAGGTAACACAAATGCAATTAGCCCTATTGGTATTTGGCCAGCAAAAATACAGTAACGTTCTTGGAAGCCGGAGAGTTAATGATGTTAAATCTTCATGAGCAGCCAAAGTCCGTCCTCTCCTACCACTTTCTTTTTGCCTGCCTTAATGTATAACTTCCTACCTTTGAATTGTAGGTAATTAAGCTGGACTCCTCCGTGCGGAAATGTCACGCTTACCACCTATAGGCTTCCTATCTCTAGCTTTAAAAGGAATTATTCTTCCTGCAGCTCCTGCTGCTCCTGTGTTCCACTCTTATTAACCTCATGGCCACAAAGAACAGACTCTCCTGTGTTTTCATTAGATCTGCCTTCTAAAGAGATGCAACCAGGAACCAAAGCAAAATACACAGAGAAGAGATTTGACTTCTTTCTCTTGAGGGGTGAGGTGAGGATTGGGAAAGAATCCTTCTAGCTCTTGTGGGCCCCTCTGACCTGGTCCTTCAACTGGATCTGTCACAGACCTGTTTTCCTGGTTTGTCTCTCAGCAAGGAAGCGATTGCAGACATACATGTATGCCATCATTCAGCCTCACGCTGCAAAGCAACCCTGATTTGATGCTGTCGTAAAGCCTGGGAGTATTTTCACCCAGACAGGGACCTGGCTCTTGAAGGGTTTTGCAGCGTAGCAGTGAGCTTCATTTTCTGGTTAAATCTTGATTACAACTTGAGGGCATGCTCTGTGGTGACACTGAGCAGGACACACAGTGCTGGTCTATGAATCCAAGTTCTGGAGCTGAGCTGGAGAAAGTATTACATCCGTTTGAACAAGAGAATCCATCCAAACACAGCGCAATGCATTACATGTTCAGATCCCTTCACCCACTGCAGCACTTAGCTGGTGCCTCTACACTGCTTTGTGCCCACTCTGCAGGATGGACAGATGTGCTGTGGTGGAGCTGAGAAAGCATTGGCTCCACAGTGGATCCAGCAGCAGATGGACTAAGCATGGTGATGTGGTCAGATATTCCAGGTCGTGCAGTGACTGTGCCCTCCGAGTACAGCGCTGACACTCCTGGCCTGACCGTTCTGGTGTCGACTGAAAATAAATGTCGGTAGAGAGAGGAAAGAAAGAAAGAAAGGTGTGTGTAAACTGAAGCTGGTTTTGAAGCCACTAGAAGTTGAAGGTTCTTCTTGATGAGTTCACACATTTTCAGTTCACTTATGCTAGCAGTATCCATTTATTTTTATATTGAGTTTTTAAGCCATTACCAAACCGGAAAGAGATTGTTTGGGAGCTGATTTGCCCAGATTTAGAAATTACAGTTCACGATGCCAGGTGATAAAAAGCAGTGCCCAAAGCATTCAGGAAGGAGCCTGCTTCTGTCTCATGGGTTGTGCATCTGAAGGGATGGGAACATCCTTTCCCCTGGCAGAGCACAAAAAAGCAAATACTTGGGAGCTGTTACGTTCTCACCAGCCAGCCCAGACTGTGCAACCAGGCGCTACTGAGAGCTTCAAGAGACCTCACCTCACTCCCAATGGAGATTAAGCTATAACTGCCTGGCTCAAATTCTGATATGCAGCTTGTTTCCACAATTCTTTTCCCTAAGATTTGAGTAAAGGCACATCTGGGCTTCCTGCAGTGGACTAGGATGGTTGCAAGAGCTCCTCCTCTCCACTTAGCAGTGCCCTGTGATAGAAAAGCAGCTGCCCAGCACCCCCTACCCCCCCTACCCCCGGGTGGGGTGTAGCTCAGCAGCTTGCACAGGGCGAGTGCTGTACGTGGCCTGTAAGGCAGAGGCGTGAGGTGCACTGTTTGGTTTCCTGCCTTCTGATGTTAAAAGCTTCTTCCTTGGAAAATGTTTTCCCTTCCCTCAGGACCCTCTTCTCATCGATCAAGAAGAGGAGTTACAAAGACACACAACTGCTTTTTAGATCTTAATAATAAACAGTTAGCAAGGCTTTGGTATGTACTGTGCTCAGGAGCCCTGGGATATGTAGAGATACTGCTCTTCACCACCAATTCCACAGGATAATGAAGTCCCAGGTCCCAATTACAGCAATACGAGGACATGCAACCTTTCTGGTTTGTTTGGAGAGCCCAAGAGGTGGAGGGCACAAGCAGAGGGGTACACACCTGCCCATAAAGCCTCTCCCCCATGCTCATCTATCTCTGCCTTTTTACATATGGTAGAGGCATTTGAAGCTTTGTTGGTGTGGGACATGGTAGAGCCTCGAAGGATGACGTGAGGAGGGCAGGAACGCGACCTCCATGCTGACGCACTTCCACATTGCTTGGCGTGGCCTCTCTGCACCGTTAATATAGGTACACAGCCAGCCCCAGGTTTCCTGTCTTATGCCAAGATCCCTGAAAATGAAGAGCTGTAAATCACTTCCTCTCCCTCCAAGTTGCAGACTGAGGGATAACTAATGTGGATCTGTCAGAAGTGGGACTTTCCCTTGTAGGCATGTTCTTGGAATACTGGGAATTTAGCACACCCAGTTTACATGTCCTCATCTGATTCCCCAGCCAACTGTGACCATTCACCATCAGTGACAGGCTGTGGTCAAGCTGTTCTTGACCTGCTATCCATGTGGAGTTAGTGAATATCTGTCCTCTGACCTTTAGGGACCTGAGTAAGAAGGAACTCAGTGGAAGGTTTGAGGTGGGCTGGTGGCTTGGCAAGGAAGAGTTTTAGAAGTCATAATTCATGGGGAGAGGAGGAGACTGAGGAAGCTGTTTTGAGGATCTGAGAAGGGAATTTGGTGATCAAGGTTCAGGAAGAGAAACAGCCTGTTTTGTTAGAGAGTAAGAAAACAAGGGTGAGGCTATTTTTAGGAACATCATGTCCAGGCAAGTGGATGACAGTCGTACTTCACAGCAGAAATTCTGATGCTGAAGTGCAAATGCTGCTGAGCCTGTGCTGCCAGCCTAATGAGCAGAGGAACATGATGAGCCAACTACAGTAAAATAGGGATTTAAATAGCATGGTTCACAGGGGATTTGAATGGGAAAGAGGAGACGTGCAGGAGTGCATGGCAGAGAGAGTGCCTTCTTTTTGGGTGAGTCCCCGGTACAGCTTTCCTCATAGAGGGCATCAGTGCCATGAACTTGTGGAAGGGGAGGTAAGCAGTGATATTCATTTGGTGGCTTCTGTTGGCAAAACGAGCCAAAGCCCCCTGCTTGCTCCATTTGAGACCTGCTTAATGAAACCTGGTGGGGAAGGCACCAGTCCTATGTCGATCATCTGAGCAGCAGCTCTGGAGCTGCTGTTGTGTCTTTTGTTTTCACTCTGCTAGAGCCAGCAGGGGTGGACATTCAATCCTACTCCCACTAGAAGGAAGAGCAAAGTTTTGGAGGCTTGGACTTGGTCTCCTTGCAGATTTTGTCCCACATTCTCCATCCTTTCCTTTGAATCACAAAATACAGTGAACCCAAAAGAAAAAAAGCAAAACCCAAAAAGCCCACTGTACCTGTTTAAATTTAATGCCCCCCACTCCCCTAATTTGAATTTTGCAAAGACTGCAGAAAATCTCTGCTGTGTCAGTCAGAATAAGCCCTCCAAGGCGAGCTCAGCTCCAGAAAATCTTAAGGTGGAGGGACTGTGTTATGGTTCTGCCTCCCAAAGGGCTGTGCGGGTAAATTGCATGGTAATTGTGTTTGTTATCTGCAGCGTGTTGGTTCATTACATTAGGTGCAGGTATCAGGCGATTGCAACTTAACCTTGCCATTTAGGATGCGCCACGAGTCTCTCCCCCCTTCCCCTGGCCCTGCTTTCAGCACGTGGCTGCAGGAGCCTTCTGCAGTAGGATTGCATGAGCCCTGCTCACCTCTGGCTCTTGGGTTTCAGGTGGTCCATTCTGAAAAGCCACACGGGCAGTCAGGGTGTCCAGCCTCGGGGAATTCAGGGGCAAGGAGTGGGAAAGAGCTCTGTGTGAGACCACGCTTATCAAAAGCCTGACCTGAAGAGAGATGTATAGGTTGAATGAGCAGCTTAGCCATAGGGGGTTGTTTCTCCACTGACAGGCCCAACTTTGACTCCTTTGAGATGACAATGGATAGCCAGCCAGTTTTGTATTTAAGCCCTTTAACGAATATCCTGGTCTGCTGAGTCCCCTTGCCGCTGTCAAATGGGATCCCAAGGCTTGTCAACATGACTGATTGCAGCATTACATCTCTCTCTCTGCATATGAGTAAGAGGCCCCATGCTCATTTGGATGAGCTTCACTGCACAGCCCAGCCTGAGGTGATGGTGAAGCCAAGACAGCAGGCAGAAAAGCCGGGTCGCTAGTCTGGGAGCAGTGAAGCTGTCAAATGACTCAGCACTCACCCCCCTTCACACACACACCTCTCTCTCCCCCATGGTGGTGAGAGAGCAGGACAGTGCTTGTGGGGCATTAGGGTTCAGCCAGTCATCACCAGAGAAAAGTAGGGCTGGTCTTGATCCTTCTCCCTTGGTGGCAGATAATCTGGTGTGACCAGGTGGTCTGACAATGACACAGGTTCCAGTATGATTCCCAGAGCCACACAGGGACCCAGTATCACCAGAGGTCCCACGAGGGACCTTTGTTGATGTGATGACCATTGTGGGCAATAAAGGAGCAAGTCTTGCCTCACCCATGGAAGGAATGTCCTGCATCTTGTGCTGGTGAGGCTTTCCTGTCTCCTCCTGTGTTTGCCAGATCTCTTGAGTTGGTCCTGCACACAGGGTTTGCACTGGTTTTGACTGGGTTGGCTTAGGAACAGAGTTAACTGAACTGCTGGAACAGTTAGTGGAATCTGTTGGTTTGGGTTGGAGAACCCCATGTGGATGTCGCCTCTGGACACCAAACTGGCACCAAAATCTCTTTAATCCAAAGTACGAGCAGATGAGCACAGAGTCAAATTGAATTTAGCATAATGACTTACATAATGATTTTGTTAAACCAGCACGGTTCCTGTGTGTGGATGGGACCAGAGCTAAAGCGATTGTTAAAGTCTCTGTAGTTAAACTCCTATAAATTTGAGTGCAGGCAGGCTTTTAGAAATTCATTTGTGTGGATCAATCATACTGTTGATCCAACAGAAGCACTTTGCAGAGCACAGAAAGTAAGTTAATATGCTAGACATCGGTTATGGGCCGGTATTCAAAGGCCTCACCTGTTGGTAAAGGCCTGATCCAGGTGTGTGAGGTGGGACACCACCATTTGTTGCCACCATGGGGGTAATCAGGTCAGCATCTAACCAGCCCTTCAGCATCATCCGCCCTCCTTGCTGAGGTGTTAGCCCTTTGTCGGAAAGTGACTCAAATGGGAACTTTTTCCCCAAACTGTGGCTCTGCTGGGGCATTGGGATGATTCTCCTTTGTAGGGGTGAGATCCAAGACATTCAAAGGCTGGTATCACACCTGATGGCTTTCTCAAGCTCAAAATAATAAGGACAGTTTCTGTACCAACTCCAAAATACCAACCTTTTCCTAAAGGAGACTCCAGCGGGAGTACGACCGAGGCTGTAGCTCATCTTTAATAATGCTACTTTTAAAAATAAATCATGTTTTATGGATCTAAACTTAGCCTCTCCAGATAAGCGAGTCCCGGGGCCGCTGGTGATTAATATGCAGCGCCGAAGCATGGCCCAGCGGGGCCCTGATTAATAGCGATGACATCATGACTTTTAAACATTCTGCTAATGCCGGCCCCGGTGACAAATGGGGATGCGCAGCATCGCTTCCCCTGGCATTTGCGTCGCCAGAGCGAGGGCTGGGAGCAGCACCCTCTCACCTCCCCAGGGCCAGGCTGCAGGAGCCTGCCCTGCCTGCCGGCCTGCCCTGCACTGTCACCCAGGCCTGGGACAGGTGGGGCTGGAACCCGGCACTGCGCAGGAATTCCATTCCCCATTCTGAGGCTTACGTGATTGACAAGTCCCCAGAGGGGGAGAGGCAGGTGTGCTGCAGCTTTTTAGGTACTTTATCCACCTGCAGCTTGGTGTGACACCTAAACCTTCAGAGAGCTTGCTCTTACACTCAAGGCCAAGGCAGCTCCCTGTGCGAAGGCTCCTGCTCCCTGCTGCAGTCCTTCCTGAGTTTTAGGGGGCTGAAACCCCACACCCCTACCTGGTGTGAAGCCTCGGTCCGTACCCTGCCAGGCATTGTCAGGCAACAGCTTTGCTTCAGCTGCCCCCTCTCCCTTTTAGCCAGAGGAAGTAATTAATGTGTGTGGGTGCTTGCTGTGCTGCCCGGGAGATCGAGTGCCGCCGTTGTGTACCATTTCCCACTGTGCAGTTCCACGAGCTCCAGCTCCTCCTCACCTAGGGTCAACCTCCCACCTCATGAGGCAGCACATCTGAGTCCTGTCTGTGTGTGTACACCATGGACAGCAGCTACCCAGGTTCGCTCTGTGCCTTTTGGGCAGCGAGCTGGTGAGCAGCCTTATCACTTCCATTTTCCTCCACTGCTTTTCTGTCACCTTGCAGCCAGATGGCTTGAACCAGAGTGCTGGCCCTGACCTCCATGTATGCTTTGCCTATGTTGGTGTCTGGATATTAGGGCTTGGGGTCTGTTTCTGTTTGCAGACTTAAGCTGTACCAGCCCAATGTAGGAAAATCAATCTTTTAGACCAGACTGCTAAAGCTTTAGGATCCTGCTGAACAGGCTTCTCGACTGTCTTAAGATTTTGCTAAGATTTTTTTTTTGCCCGGTTTCCAAAGAAATTCTCCTCTGCCATTGCACCGGCACCAGTGAAAAAGTTGTTTGAAACACTCTGCCTGTGTGTTCAAAGTGATGAAACCCCATGAGTCCAGATTGCATTTTAGCATCCACCCCCAGAAGGGTCCTTGGCAGGGTCTGTAATATGATTTCTCCTTTGTAGTGATCTCTGTGCCACACTACTGTGTAGCTTAGGGGACCAAATATGTGATAAGCTCTGAACTGGCAAATGTCTGTCTGCAAGAGACTCGGTGGTTGTGCTGGGGTAGGGGCTTTGCCCCGTAGCCCCAGAATCGTTAAAAGTTTCACAAAAAGCTGTTGGCTGGAGACTGTTGCATTAGTTATATTGGGTCTACTGCTGTCTCTTTGAACCTTCCTATATCAAATGATTGAGCTGCATTTTTAAGAGCTTGTATTGACGAGTAGCCAGCTTGCTTTGGGCTTGCTCAGTGTGTGGGGAGGGTTTTTTTTTTTATACCTAAACTCATCCCTCTAAAAGCCAAGGTATGGGTTCCAACGGTAATGCTGTGCAATACAGAGCATATTTTATGATCTTAAAGGTCTGAGAATATAAAAAGTGTTATAAATATATAACCTCTGAGCTACTGAGCATCAGCCGGGGAGATCTTCCCCCTCCCCTCCAGCGTTGACTAGGAGAATGCAGACGCGCTCGCTCTCAGAGAAATCTTTGCTTGGTGGCATCATCTGCTCTGCAATGCTTCACCCTTGCGGCAAATCCTCTCACCCTCTCTCCAATCAGTCCTGTTCTTTGCACTTTGAAAGTCTTTGCCACCCCACCTTTAATGTGTGCTCCTTGTGCAGTGATGAAGTGTGGATGGGATCAGGGGCATCTGTTTTTGTGTCTCAGCCACGGACTCGTGTGTACTTGGTTTCTCTGTGCTTCAGCTGGCTCCTCAGCATCAGGAGAAAAAATTGGTATTTGTCATAAGCTCTTTTGATCCTTGAAGAAAATGAAGGGCCATTTAACATTTTTAGAGTAATAATAATAATGGAGGGAAAAGGGACATATTCTGGTATCTGAGAACAGCAGGTATTTGTTTAAGAGCGTACTTTAGAATAATAGCAAAAAGGACCTTTAATCTCAGAATTTCAAGGCACCTTGTAAACTATAAACATTGATTCTCCTTCTTGTTATTCCTCGTGGGCATTTTACCGCTATAAAATAGAGCAAGGTTCCTACCCTGATGATCTTGCAGCAAGAACAAACGGATATTAGAGAGAACTGAGGCTAAGTACAAGCGGGATTCAGGGGCAAACACAACCAGGGAGCCTGCTGGGAATGGGTGGTTTATGTTCATGATATCTCACCCATGGGGACATGTATTCTGGGCAAGTCAGCCTCACGGACACCTGTGAAAAAGAAATTTATCCTGCCCTGGGGAAGCTGAGTAGTGGGGCATGTAAATGAGATTGGTCACTCAATAAATTTCTCTTTGAGAAATGTAGCCTTTAACCTGACAAGGAGGTGAGTGGGTGAGTGCTGTTGGATCGTGGAGGGGACAAGCAGCAGCCAGGGGAGTTTTCCTTTGGCTCCAGTAGCTAAAGATTTCTAAATAGAAGTTGAAAGAAGGGGGGGGGGTGTTCTAGATTTGCCCCCACAAGTGTGTGCCTGCTGTGTCACCTCTATACTGATAACGTTATGGCTCCTTTTTTCTTCTTTTCTTTTTTTTTCAGTTTCTATAAAGTAAGCACCGAAAACCAATTTGAGCTGTTCTGAAATTTTGGGTTCCTTTGTTTCTCTGCATTTCTATTGGATTACGTCCCTGACATTGTTGCCAAGAAGTTAAATAATACATCTAGAGATGGAGGAAACTGAATAATGTAGCTCTGCAGCTTATAGCTTTTCTAGTGCTGTGCCAGAAAGCTTTTTGAGTTGAAAATTGTGACTGGCAGGCAAATTTAGACAAAAATGTTTTGGAAATTATTTTTTTTTTCTCTTTTCTTTTTTTATCTGATAAGGACCAAAATGTACTGCTGAAAGCTGTAACGTTCCCAGCAAAATAACCAGAGAGATTCAGAAAAAGTAAACACAGATAAGTAGCAAACCTGTTTGCTTAACAAGCACCTGTGGTTGCAGACCATGGGGTTATTCAGAAAAGCAAGGGCTGTGCCACTCCATAGCAAAGGAGCTGGACATGGCTGACTCAGCTGGAGCCTTGTGCAAGATGAAATGATAAAGGAAATTCAGACAGAGCATCAGGACTGATGGAGAGCTCCCCCAGCAGCTGTGGAAAAAGGAGGAGGGATATCCACTGTCACGTATGGATTTTGACAGCTAGACCAAGTCAGATTTGGCAGCTTCAGCTCCTACCCCTTGCCCTAGGTTTGCAAGTCCTGCAACCTCTGCCCATTCTCCTCCTCCCAGCAGCACCCCATTTTGCAGTGAACACTAAGGTCTGGCTTTAGCCTATCTGTGCTTTGACTTGTCCTCGCTCTGTCCTTGGATGGTAGGTAGAGTCAAGGTCAGCTGAGCTTGGAACTTGAGTACCTTGGGGTGCTGTGTGACAGCCTGGATGTTCTCCTTAACCTTTTCATCATCCAGGGATTGCTTCTTTACCTCCTGCTGCACCATCCCCAAGCTTGTTCAGGAAACTACATGCCAAGCCTCAGCCAGAGTAACTGGGTGAACTCTTCCTCCTTCTTTTGCCTATGGGAAGGAGCTAATAAAGCCCTTCCAAAACAAACTGAACAGAAGCCATTATTTTATGTCCAGGCCTTGCTGAGTAATAATGATCTTCCTTTAACCACCCACTCGTGCCTCTGCTTATCCCCCTGCTTGCTCATGACCTTCACTCATTGTATCCTGTTGAATTGAGCTTGTATATTCCTGACACACAGGAGCTGCATGTTCATTCATTTGTTGTAAATGCCTGAGACACTCAGGGCACTTGAAATTAAATAATCAGCCGTGAAACAAAAGACCCCAAATGAGCACACAGGCACATTGTCTGTTTTATTTGCAGATAAGTTCTGTCTAAAAGCCAGCAACGCGTGATGCTTCTTGCTGCTTTTTTAGTTTAAAGCAGATGTTATGTATGTTATTAGAAGCTGTATCCTTGCAGTCTGTGATGTAATGAGAGCAGGAAGCGAGAGGTGAGGAGCTGGGATATCTCCTGCTTTTTTAGGTGAGGCTTCGGGGAAGGGAGGGGGTATGGAGTGAGGGCTCTGTATTCAAGCAAAATGTCCTGTGATTTTGCGCCTTTTGGGGCTGGGTGTTCGTGTCATGAGGGTGGTTGAGAGGTGGGGTGGGAAGAAATGAAGGTTTTAGCACTCTTGTGTTGGTTCCATGTGGCATGGGTCAGTGGAAGTATGAGGTTTCTGGAGGGCGGTGTGCCTGTGCTGGAGGTGAGGGGAGAGTCTGGGTTTTGTGCTGGTGCTTCACGCTCTGAGAAGCCAGTGTTGTACTGTCAGGTGCATGAAAACAATGAAAAACTGTGAGTGGTACAGGCGTATATTTGCACCCTGGATAGATTCAAAAGGGTCTTACATCCAAGAAGGATGCCCTCTCTCTCTTCACCCTTTGCATTTTTGGGAAGAAGCCCTGGGAAGATGCATTCGCTATCCCAGCTGAAGAAAAGCCACCTGGGAACACCCCCATGCAGCACCCTAACCACGGGTGGGACATCTTTGAGAGGGAAACATGTCGCAGCACAGTGAATTCCCCCCCTGTTTGATGTCTCTCCTCAGGAGCAGATAAATGTGTTTAATGTAAAATTTTGAAAAGACGGGGAGTATTTGGTGTTTGCACGTGCGGGCCTACACCTCCCCCCGGATCCCTGCCAGCGGCTTGCGAGGCGTGTGCAGCCGGCAGATAACACGCTCATCTCCTGCGCTGAGGGCCGGCGGCGGCAGCCAGGCCAGCAGGCCCGGGTTATCTGTTACCAGCACGCCGCTCGCCGCGCCTCTCTTCTCTCCCTGCCTGACTCCAACCCATTCCGTGTGAAACCTGCTACGTACAAACTTGCAGTTGTAATTTAGTGCCCCCCTCCCCTGCAGCGTGGAGTGGGGAGAGGGGTGGTGCCTGGCAGTGTCCGGCAGTCCCAACAAAAAGGCCTGGTTTGTACGGAGCAGCTCTCAGGGTGCTGGTTATGTGCTAGAAATGGCTGGCATGGATGGCTTTTCCCTTTCCTTATTCACCACCCTTGACGGATTTGTGGAAGGCCTTCAGGAGGTCTGTGAGTGTGGCCCAGGATGCTCGGTGTGTCAGGGTGGTACACCTGAACAGAAGCCATATCTGTGTATATTTGGCAGGGGAAACTGGGAAACCCATGTTTGTGAGTAGTGAGCGAGGTGAGATGTGTCTCTGTGAAGGGGCAGTTGGCACTACTTCTGGGATAAGTGCAGATGATTATTTAATATCAAAGGGGCTTGGTGAGTTACAACCACTTCCCCATGTTCAGGTTGTTAATGCGTGGAGTAACACCTTTCCAAGCGGAAAAGTGGTCTGACTGCTTCAGGTATGGTCGTAGCACAGCCACCTCTCCCCACAGAAATTATTATGCTCATAATGCACAAGAAAACACCAATAAATGGAAAAGCAGATTGGAGCTTCACTCCCCCAAAGAAGGCCAGAAGGTTTTTATGTGGATCGGGAGCAGGAAAGCCACTCATTCCCCTCTCTGTCCGTAGAGTCAAAGAGGAATTTTTGTTGAAATTAACAAGTAAGTAAATGGGAGTTGTCCACGTAAACCCTTCTGGCAGCCTTGGAAATCTCAAGTATAGGCTCCAAAGATGTCAAATCATTATTTTTGTCAGCATTTTAATTGTTGTCTTTGGAGGGAGGGAAGGAAGGGAAGGAGGGAGAAGGAAGGAAAGAGCAAACTAAGCTGGGAGAATATTAAGGTTTGATAAGATGCAGATAAGCTGAGGAGTTGAGGAACCTTGCCTCACTTGTTCTGTGCGCTGCATAAGTTATGAAGGAAAGTGAGTGACATAATATATCTTGTTATTTAAGGAATAAGATGAAGGCTGTGCTATGTAGTTCTAGCATTTCTTTGCATTAGCATATTGTGCAGCTATCATATTTTCAGTGTATCCATTTAGTGGTTTTTTTTTCTATTTTAATGATTTTTGCAGGGTCCTTTCTTAGGAAGGATTTTATGTATTCCATAACTTTTTGTGAAAACTGCTGCATAATCCCCAATTTCAGCAAAGCAGAGCCCTGAAATGATGAGTGAATTACAGAACAGTTGGGGTTGGAAGGGATCTCTTGAGACCATCTAGTCTGAGCCTGTTGCTCAAGCAGGGACCTGGAGCAGGTTGTCCGGTTGGGTTTTGAGTATCTTCATAGATGGAGACTCTACAACCTGTCTGGGCAACCTGTTCCAGTGCTTGGCCATCCTCGATGTTAAAAAGTGTTTTCTTTTGTTCAAGTGGGATTTTATAGTTTGTGTTTTTAATGAAGGAGGGTGCTGCAGGGCCCCTGATTCCTTGTGAGAGGAACAGAAGAAATAGCAGCATCCTTGAAGTGAAAGGTGGTAAGACAACCCAGAAGGATTCCGTTACACACTTATTTTAGCTTAGGAAAGTGATGGGAGAGACCATCTGGAGAAAGCAGAAACTAATTTGAATGGGTAGAACATGGCTTCATCTGAAAAAGTTTGATCCACAGTTAGCTTTTAAGTGTCTTAAAGCTCGTGGTGTAATCAGAGCTTTGCATTTCATTTGTAATGAAGACAAACAGGTGCCAGCTGTAAAATTTATCCCTGGATCTGCAGAGTTTTTATCTTACACAACTTTTGAGAAGTTTTGATTCAGATTTTACTTCTGTTTTTCCCCTTTCCCTCTCTGGCCAAGATGAAATGTTTGAGCCTTGATTTGGGGGTCTGTGAGAAATCTGGAAAGGAGGGAGTGAATATGCATACCTCTTAGGACTGGCATCTGCCCATGCATCCTGGGGTGTTACACCACACATTAAATCAGAGTTCCTCAGCTTCCTAGTACTGCTGGTAAAAATGACTAGATTGAGGATATGGAGGAAAGTGATACGGTGGCCCAAGATGACCCAAAGAACCAGTACTGGAGAGAAAATGCTGGTTCCTGAGCATGCATGGTGGCATCTGCAGGAAAGCAGCAACATATGTCACCTCTCTCTTCTGAGGTTTCACATCTCAGAGCCTAATTCCCTGGGCAGATAGGCACCTCTTGAAAGACGACAAAGACTTTCAGTTGCCCACATGGTGCAGTGTGGTGGGGGATCTGCACTGGCAGGGATCACCGGTGTGGATGCTGCTCAAGAGGAGCTGCTGGGCTTCAGTGCACTGCAGAGAAGGATCCAGGCCTCTTGAGACCTTGTTCAAACTGAACCTCTAAGCATGATGATTGCCCATCAATAAGGAAGACACCATAGAGAACCACTGCCCAGTTCTTGACAGCGTGATGGGATATTCATGACAGTGTAATAGGATTTTGGTGAAATGCGATATTTTATTCTCGTTACCGGAATGCAGCAGGGGCCCTTTAAGTCAAAAAAATTGATTTTAGAATAGGGTTTGTTAGAACCTTTCAGTCCCACAATCGATGTAAATGGGCAAATATCATTCTCTTTAAATCCAGTTTCCTGAGGCACAGCTGTGCTGGACGGTCATTGGATAAGCATGGAGAACACCCCTGTGCACCATTAACGTGGAGAAAACCAGACAAATACTTCATGCACAGAAGGAATTCCGAGGGGAAGGCTGAGAGAGCCGGGCGTGAATGGGCCAAATTGCACCTTCACCCCCCTGTGTAATGCCATCGAGGTCTGGAGAAGAGAAGGCAGAAGCGAGCCGTGAGGCCCGCCTGCTGATACATGAAGGGAGATCTTGCGAAGAAGAGAGAGAGACCAATTATTCTCACCAGCCAACAGGAGAAATGCAGAGAATATTTAGGTCAAGCATTAGGAGAAACTTTCCAGTGGGTGAGGTATTAATCAGCTTAGACGAGGCGGACGTTGGAAAACCAGCCCTGCACTTGTGGGCTGGGAAACAAATGCGTGTGTCTGGAAGAAGGGGGAACTGGGAATGTTGGGGTGGGCGTGAGGCTTAACTCCCGTCTCCGGTACTGCGTCATAGCAGCCCTGTGGAGGGCTGTGATTTGCAGTGCCTGCAGGCAAATCTAAGCTAGCTATAGTCTAAATAGATCTGCTACCAAATAGCGGCCGTTGATCTCTAAGGACATGAGCAACATGAATGTTGGTAGCTACTCGGGTCATTGGCTTGCAAAGCTGCTAGCTCAGATACACCTGCCCAGGTTTGGGGTTGCCTCCGCTGGAGGAATATGTGGGTCATCTGCATTGCTGGGAGAAGGCATTTATTTCTCTGCTCACAAAAAAAAAAACCCTAGATGGAAATTTGTAAAAATGCCAAAAAAATAATAGCCTGAGGAACATGATTGAAACCCAGATTTTCATCTCTGGAAAAATCAAAGATTTAAAACTTTATGTCACCTGACCTGAGAAAAGACAGAGGGGAAAGTTATAATGTTGGAAGCATTAATAAAGAGTCTAAAAATGTTTTGCTTCAACCTCGCCGAAGCATTTAACTTTCCCTTTGTGTTATATTCACATAATGCAAAAGCAACTTTTTTCAGCCTTATCCAAATGAGATGCTGTCACGAAAATTTTCCTTGAAGATTTCAGCACAATTGATATTTTCCTGCAAAACATGCTGTTTCTGTTCAACTTGAATTTTCTCCCAGAAAATGTTCCTTTCAAAAATCTTGGGCCAACGCTAATTACCATTATGCAGCTGCTGTTGCTGCAGTAGATGCTATAAAACATAGCCAGTGAGAATGCCACTGTGTAGCCCGCATCTCATGACACCAAAGGATGTAGCGAAAACACCCCCGAGCTGTGACCCAGATGGGCTGGGGATATCGCGTGTCCTCAGCTGACGCTTGTAGTGCAGCCCGATCTCTTACCCTCACAATGAGCCTGTACCTGTTTCCGTAGCTGGGATGCGAGGAGGGTGAGCACCACGATGCACAGGCGTGCTTCCTGGCCTGCCTCCAGCACCGCCGCACGCCTGAGGGATGCTAAGGTTTCCTTTGTGGGCCCTGTGGGGACTTACTTCTGCATTTCAAGTACCTCCCCAGAGTCAGCTTGCTTAGTGCTGAGGCTGCTTCTGGTTTCAGTCCTGCGTATAGAGCTATTTCTCTTGGAAGGGTAGCCAGCGAGGAGAATGAATACCAACTCTTTCTCCTAGCAGGAGCTCAGGCCGGGGAACCCGAGGTCTGTGACTGCCAGCCGGGCTGGTCACACAGTGTAGAGACATGCACGTGCACACCCCAAGGCTTCTTTTGTTGGGTGCATGTGAACATTATTTATCAGGTAAATGCTCCCTGTCATGCGCGCACACACAGGGATTTTTCCCTCCATCTCAGCCCTCAGATGGTTGTGTCCCTGGATTTCTGTTACCAGTACAGCAGGAGCATCTCTTGCTGCTCAGTAACACACAGCACAACAAAACGGGCTCTCCCCTTCTCTCCCCCTCCCTCACATGTACAAGTGCATAGACATTACATGGCTGCAATCCCTGTGAACGGGCCAACGTGGATATCATTTAATAGGTGCACTTATGTGGAGCCTGATTTCTCCAGAGGAATTGCAGTCACCGGGCTTTAAAATCAAAGGCTGGCCTTAATGCCAGCTGTGCAACTGCAGGGCACATGGGTCACTGGCTGGGAGCCTGATGAAAAAGTCCAGAGAGAGATTTGTTTGGATGCGGGTGGGCAGGAAGACTACATCTTTTGAGGAGGTTCAACCCTGGCATTAAGGTCACTCACAAAGCCACTGAGCAGGTAGCATCGTGCCCTCATTAGTTTGTGCTAGGGTGTGGTGGGGCACTTTGTGTTGACAGCACTGTGTCCCCAGAGCTGTCAGGGAGATGCAGTGAAGTGCAGAGTGGAAGCAAACGCAGGAGTGAGGGAGTCTCAGCTGTCACGAGGCAGTTTCCACCCTTGCTGGCTTCTGCTTTCCCTGGGTGCTTGGGTGGTAAGAGCGAGACATTGCAAGGGGTGCAGAGATGGAAAAGGCCTAAGAGATCCACCCCGTCCCTCTCCAGGCAGATGCAGTGCTTTTAGTCGCGCATCACGCTGTTAGGATTTCCTGAGATGACGTTAAGTGGATTCATGGTCACAGTTGAGCCTGACACCACAGCAAGCCTCAGCATGTTGTGGTGCCATTATTTGGTCTAATGAGGGGAATAAATACACCTAGAAGTAGGGAATCCTCTCTCATCCTGGGGATTTGCTTGAATGGATGTGAAACCTTATCAGCCCAGTTCCATGCAGGAGATAGAGGGTGATTTTTAGTCCCTTCAGCGGATGGTGATACTTGAACCCCTTTACCTCCCAGTTGCCTCCATCCTTCATTACCTTCCCATCTCCTCCCACTGCCCCCTCCCTGCATTGCCACCCACTCCCATTATAGCTACTGCACCAGCACACCACCGCTGCAATAACAAACACCGCCTCGTTTCAGCATGATGAATGAAGAGTTTTAATGAAACTGGCCTAAGCCGTTCCTGGCAAGCTGCCTGGTTTTTGTTTGTTTTAAGCAGGGGTGATCCATCACCCTCCCGACTTCTCTCCATCGCAGCGTCCCCAATCAATGCACTGCGCCAGCCTGCCTCCTGCACCCCTCACTAGCAGCCCGGTGCCTGGCTCCTCGCGGTTACCCCGTCTCACCCTCACCCCGACCCGCTTCCAGGTTTGCGCCCGGTAACGGAGGTTTTGGTTGGGTGCCTCTCGGTGGTCAACAGCTGTGGCTGTGGGTTATCAGGGTGCTCAGGGCCGTGCCGAGGCAGGTGGCGTCTCTGTGAGTCTCCAGTTGACAGTGCTCACGCACAGGCGCACGCACACATTGCTCGCTAATAGTACGGTTCAGTGTCTGGTAGGTATTAATTACCCTCGCAGCCTGCTCTTTCATTAGGGTCTCCTGTCTCTGCTGGGACAGGCTGTAAATCAAAGTATGACTCACAGCTCTGAGAATGGGCAAATATAAACAAGCACGCCCTGAGGAGAGGAATCAATAAAGCAGAGCTCCACCCAACCTTTTCTGGGGAAAACAGAGAGGGAAGGGGGGAAAATGCCGTGTTGAAAACAGGAAGGGCTTTAATCAAGTTAGTGGGTGCCAACCTCCAGCTCAGTACACCAGAGGCATTTGGGAAGGAGAGTGAGAAAGCTCCCTGCACACATTGCCCCATTCTCTCTTGCAGTTCCTCATTATTGCAGGGCAGGGAGAAGGAACCAAGCTGTTCTTCTTGTTTTTTGAAGGAACTGAGCTGACAGGTGTGTAGGTGCTAGTGGTGGAATGAGGCAGGACAGAGGAAGGGAGCAAGCCGACTCAAACATGGAGCTCAGCCTAACATCAACTGTGGGACTCCTGGAAGAAAGAGCAAGAGAGCAGTGTCAACGTAGCTTGCTTTTCTAACCTTTCTCCAGCTGTCCTTAGTACTTAAGTTTTTCAGAGCAGCTTGATGAGCAGTGCTGAATAAATACCATTTTTAAGCATTTCTCCAAATGTTGGACAATTCTTTGTGAGAGAAAAACCTGCTGAAGTTTATTTCTATCTGACGGTACCAGAAAGAAGTACCAGGGGAGAAGAGTTTGTTTTCTTTAAGGATGTGATGAAGCAAAATATAGGGTGCCTATAAGAGGCAAACAGGAGAGTCCCTGAGAGTTAATAGAATGTACCTGAAGAAACTTGTTAACCAGAATTTTCAAAGGAAAATCTGGAAAAGCTTCTGGATAAAAGCATGTGTGGGTGTTTTCATCTAGAAGAGCTGTTCTACACGGCCAGATTCTTGTGGCTTTCATAAACACAATGAACAAGAAAATTTGGAGCACCGTTGCTATTAGTGTTAAGTCAGGTGTTTTGGGAATGGGGAGGTGACATGTGCTGTCCTTGCTGTTTATTACTCCTGATTTTTATTTTGTTGAAGGGGTTTCAGAGCTAAATCAAGACCTTGCAAATGCACTGAAGGGATTTATATTTCTTCCCTGCTTTTGATGCCAAATTGCTTTACAACCTTTCCCGGTACAGAGCATTCAGAATGCAGCTTTCTCTTTTTAAGGCTATATCCCAGTTTGTAGTTTGCTACAGAGTGGAGTAGGAAAGGATACTGTTGGACAGAAGCTTTGGAGAAGTCCTCTCTATTAAAAATACCTCAATATCTCTGATGTTTCAGAACAGCAGATGAAAAATCTGTCTGAAACATTTGCGTGGACAGGCTGACTGTGAATCACACCATTGCATAGATGTACCCATTCAGAATCTGTGCAACGCTTCTGTCCCTGCTGCTTTACACCTTTCCAAGTACCAGCTTCCAACGAAGGAAGAAAACTTCTTTCCTTATTTACCTATTATCTCATCTCACAATGGTAAAGCCTGCTGGGGGTGTTGAGGTAACCTTGCAAGCCCAGCGGGGACATCTGGATTTTCTTCTTTTGCCCTTTCAGTTAGGAAAACTTCACTCCACCTTCTTAGATACATTAAAAATTCTGCAAGGTTGATCCAGGCTTGTTCTTGTAATCCCAGGGTTTGTTCATTCCAAAAACTGTTATCCCATGCAGCTTGTTCACTAAAGTGACCCCATTTTCTTGTTGGAGCCTGGCAGCAGATGAACCCTTGTAGGGCAACCTGTGACATCCCTTTTGTATTTGTGGGTATTTCTTTTCACCTCTGCTCACTTGCTGTGAAAGTAACAGCTGACCTTGGAGAGCACCATATGGTCCTGCATCCCACCACTGTTAGGCCTTGGAAATCAAGGTACCACTCAAATCTAAATACCTCTTTTGCTACCTCCTCTTCCTGAACCTTGGTCCATTTTCCTTGAAAAATGGAGCTTAAAGTAAATGTACTAAGATATCTCATTACTGGGAGTACAAGCAGGGATTCAGTTAGTCGACTGCTGTATTGCACAGGGAGATAGAAAAAGCATATGGAGCCTGGGCTATCTAATCTAATCTCACTATGTCTATATAATCTGGGTAAATGGCTAATCTATCACAAAGAGATAATAATAATTAAGGCTGCAACCAGGTTCCATTAGCAAAATTGATGTGTCCTGATTCCTATTGGGTTTGCTTGGAAAGCAAAAGGGATTTTTTTTTCCCATATAGTTCAAGGAAAATTAGTCAAAGTGGTTTTTTGAGTTACAAGGCATTAACGAATTAACCCAGATTTGAAATTTTGGCTCCTACCTATCATTTGTTTTCCCATCTCCTAGCTAAACATAGCTTTATCACTGTCCTGTATTCCATTTTTGCGTACGGTGAAAGCCTCTTGAGAATTCACTGCTGGATGTATTAGTGGAAAATAGGTTGTAAATCAGCAGAATCATTAACTCTTGTTTTATGTAAGAGCAGTGATTGCTCTGTACTCTGGAAAGAGGTGTTCTGCCACCTATTAGCCCCTCATAATCCAAAGAGAATATAAACAGTCATTTTTCAGGAAGCCTAGCAAGGAGGTTTCTTTTACAGAGATCCCTCTGAGTATTTGCTGTCCTGGTGGTAGCGGCAAAGTAGCCCAGATTTTTTTATCTACTTTGAAAATCTCTGGAGACTCAGTGTGAGGAAACTCCCGAGTATGGGAAGGTAGCAGGGTGCTTGAACTGTCACTTGGAGAGGGTTTTTATGGTTTTGGTTTGCTTACGCATGAGAAAAGAGCTTTGTGACTTGTTGATTCCCTCCTGTCTCTGCAGTTGGCTTTGAGGCATAAGCTACAAACTGATGTAGCTGGAGGAAGAAGGTGCTTTAAACCAGCCCACGTTTTGAAGTAGTGCTTCTAAGGAGGCCTGTGAGCATCCTCTATCAGGAGATCCAGGGATGTTTTTATTATGGCAGCCTTCTGTCTGTCTCCTTATGAACTGTCCTGCAACACAGCATTGGCATGGTGATGAAATGCTCTGACAACTCTCTTTTTGCACTTACCAGCCCTTTTGCCTATCAAGCCAACAAGTTTCCAGCAGGACAAGGAGGAGAGGCCATATGGTGCCAGGGTGAGCATCTCTCCTTGGGATCTGCCCTAGGACAGGTTCTTGTTGTGACTCTCCTGAAGCTACAGAGCAGGTTGCTGGGACTGGAGCTGAATCTCACTGATTGCAGCAGATTTGATGGGACCAGCTGTATCATCAAGTCTGGTCTCTTTTTAAACTGTGCAATATTTTTAATTTAGAAAGATCCACAGGAAAAAAAAAAAGAAAGAAATTGAACAACTAATCCAAAGATCCTTTTGCAACCACAGAAAACTCTTTAAAAGTCCACAGTGCCTCATAGGAAGGGCAGATCTTTTTTTAGGTGAAGTTTTTTTAAATTTCTGTGCAAAACAGCAGTTATTAAGCTCCACTCTGTAATGAAGAATTATTTGAAAGGTGTTGGACTATCTGCAGGGGAAGATGGCAGAGCATTACCTGCTGTTGGCTTGGGGGGGATAATGGTGAAATATCGGCAGATGAGGGTTTGATTTGAACAAACAGTGGCTTTTAGCTACAGAGCTCTGGCCTGCTGAATGGTACACATAGAAATTCCCTGTTGTCTAGAGGAGTATACAATGTGATATTTTATGTATGTCCATTTACTGAAGAGGATTTACAACCCGGAGGGAGTTTGAACATTTACCTTAAGACCATGGGTAGAAATGCTTGGCTCTGTCTCTCCCCACGTTTGGTCAGCACCTCAGGGATAAGAAGGGTTTGTCTGGCTGTGAGCAATTAGCTGTCAGCTAAGTGTAGAGGGCTGGACGCAAGGATGCCATGTGTCTGGTCGCTCCAGTTTGCCTGGTCTGTGGCGTTGGTCTGACAGGATGCGAAGGCTCCAGGTGAGACAGATACGGGTACTGTGAGGAGACAGTGATTTTTGCTCTTCCTCTGTGCCTCCTGGCTCCTGCCGTCTTCCTTGACTTACTCAAAGAAGCAGCTGGTCTGAGCTGCTCCTCGGCACTCGGCAGTGTTCAGTACCCGAAGGGGATGTGGGCTGCGCTGCCTGAAGTTCTCTTGTTTTTCTAACTCCAGCATTGCCATGTTGATGGAAGCCAGGAGCTGGAAGCACAGGCTGGAGACGGATGACACATAGTCAGGAGCCGTGTGAAAGCTCCTTCAAACCAGTAGATCTTTGTTTTGATTGGCATCCTGCCCAGGGCTCCCCACACCAGCTCTGCTAATGCCCCCTCCTGCTGCCCAGCCCAGGGCTCCATCTGCCCCATTGTGGCACCACATCTGACTCCGTTCCTGGGTTTGCCACACTGCTCTGCCCGTGTCTCCCACATCTGTCCCACAGCTTCCCTGGGTTTTCAGGGGTTGGGCTTTCCTCTTCAGGGATGCATGGTGATGCCACGCCTGGGGCCCTAAGCCTCAGAGCCTTGGAAATAAATATTGAAGAGTATAGCAGAGCAGAAATCGCTCCAATTACACTGAAGGCTTCAGTAGTTTGGATGCGCATCCGAGGAACTATGGAGGGATTTCTAAGTTGCCTCCTTGCTTCTATCTTCTGTTCCCTCCTGTTTCCACCCTATCCCATATGGTATCTGTCAGATACTATATTCCTACCCCCAGAACTCTTAATAAGGCGGAGATAAAAGTGTTCCTTTATTAATAATCGTGAAAAATGTTGTGTGTGGAGTTCAGAACCGGGAGAGTAAAAGAAAGACAGTAATTAGCTTGTTTCTGTATCTCTGCTCACTGAGGCATTTTGGATTCAGTGAGAAAATTCTTGACAGATTTTCTTTTCTTTTTGTTCCCCCCCCTCTTCCACCTCCCTTTCCCTTCTTTTCTTTTGAAGTATCATGCAAAGTTCTTGGGTTTGGGTTTTCTTTTTTTTAATGATAAATTCTATAATCCGTGTACTTTTTTTTTTCCTTTCCTCTGACTTGTCAAAGATATCAGCTCACAACATATCCCTTTGTTTGCCTGTTTTTCTAGGCAGTTCTACATTTTGGTCTCCCAGAAGGAAGTAAACATGCCAATTTTCCATTGACTAGCAATGTTTAAGAAGAAGGGGTGATTTCCTTAGAGGGGCCCAGACAACCATTGTTCACCAACTTTGTTTGTCCCTTTGTGGGGAAAAAAGGAAAGGGATTTCAATATTCCTCGTTTGTTGTTTCTTGTATCCTATCCTAACACATGCTGGAAGGACAAGGCAAATAGTTTTCAACTGGTGTTCTGCTCCACTTCTTACCAGAGGAGCCTTGCTCGCTCCCTCACCTGAATGCATGACATCCCTTCATGGAAAGGAATTCTCAAGTAGGATATACACAGCTTTTTTGGCTCTTCTGAAACGCGTGATGGGGTTCCTTACCGGTTGCTTGAGCTGCACATGAAAGTTCAGCACCCTTGGGTAAGGGTGACGGAGTGGAGCCCCTATGAAGGTTGATGCAATCGGTGTTTCCTAACTAGTGATGCATTGGAGGAGAGGACGGCGTGCAACATACCGAGCAGCAAAGCCTCCTCTACTTGTAGGAGAAATCTTCAGGACAGCAGCAGTCCTCCTCTTTCAAGAGCCCTTGAGCTCAGTTGTGCTGCCATAGCAGCCAGGGACCCTGGTAGTGACAGGGGACCTGTCACTCTCTAGCACCACAGGGGACCGGAGCATGGAACAGCCCTCGTCGGTGGTGCTGGCAGCCTGAGCAGAAGACAGAAAGGGGCTGGTGAAAGGACTTCCCTAGAGGCATCTGCTGGATGTAGGACTAAGCAACACGTCTTGACTCAAGGCCCGGAGGCCTTAGAACTGCTGTAGCTTGTCTCTGAGTCACTGTACCTGTCTGCTGTAGAAAGAGCAAGTGTTTGTTTTCTAAGTCTTACAGGCAGGAAGAAAATAAGAGGATGGGAAATAGAAAAAGGGCACTAAATTGGTGTTTCTTGGCCCCATGTTTTCTTTTCCCATGCAATGGATCTAAGGGACAAGACAGAGATCAAGATCATGGGTAAAGGAGGGGAGCAAGACATCACTTTTGATGCCTACAGCAACTGAGAAGTCCTTCTCACCTTCGTTTGGAGCCCTTCTTCAGGAATTTCTTTTCCCACAGGGTACAGGTTTTTTTTAATTTGCATTAAGGAGCAACTCAAAGTCCAAAACCAGCATAGGATAGGTGTGATAGATCCTTCCCATTTTAGAAAACATTTTGCAGTAGGCACTGCTATAACAAAACCAAGCAGGTACTTGGAGCCAGGAAATGGTATTTTTGACCACGCTTTTCCCTGCAGAAACCAGGCAGCTCTGAAGGCATCCAGCCTGCATTGGGTGCCACCTCGCCCCATTCTAGGAAATAGTCACCTGAGTGAATTTGGTTAATACCTGTCCAGTAACCCAAAATGCTAGATCTTAAAAGAAAAATGCTGGTTCTTTATTTCAGGTTGTAGTGCATTAATTAAAAGCTCCTATGAGACAACAAGGATGAGTGGGATGCAATAAAGACGCTAAGAAAGAATAAGAACATTATTATAACGAAAGCAGATTAATGGGGCTTCACATAGTGGAGCTAATGGATGTTTTTGAACTTAGAAAGGAAGCGATGAGACAATTGAGTAATGAATTTTGCCATCAAAAAATCACAGCTGAGCCAACATCACCATATAAAAAGGGAACTGATTTATTGATTATAATGGAAAAGACTAATAGATGGATTTAGTGAAGACACAACACTTTTTTTTCCCCTTCTCTACAGGAATGCCCTTAAAAGGCCACTCATTCATATATCCCCCCCCAGACTGGAGGAGTAGTAATTACATCCTTTGTTGATGCAGTTCTTGAATGCACACAACATTAGCACCAAGTGTGGGGCATATGACTGGAAGGCTTAAATAAAAACCAGAGGCAATAGGGCAGACACAGACTGCTAGAGCAGTGCGTGTGTTTTCCATGCAAAGCGGAGAGGTCTGGGGACTTGTGAGGGCAGCTTTGCAGCCTGTTAATGTGGTGGTGTATGGGTCTATCCCACGATTTCAGTGCTGGAACCTCAGCTGAAAAATTGCTTGCAGGACTGGCCACGGTGTCTCAGAAGAGAGGGAGCTGAGAGCTGGGCAACAGGAATAATGATGTTCCTGTGAGGATTCTCATGCAAAGAGAAAGTTTTTTGAAAGTTTGGGACTAAAAGAAATTGTATGTTGCTAAGAAGAGGAGATATGTAAAAGTCTGCATGTTCATCAGTGAGCTTCAGTTTTCAGAAGAGAGAAGATGATGTTTGATGACCCTACAAGATGAAAAAAGGAGAGTAGTTTTTCCTCGCAGCAGGCAGGTTTGCTGTAGAAATCATCAGCAACAGTTAGCTTTCAGCAGGGCTCAAAAATAATAGTAAAAAAGATCCAGTCTTCATTGAGAGGATCCAGAGTTGTCTTAATCAAGGAGAATACCATCTGGGAAGGAGAGTCAGCCATGTGCAGTCAGAAGGGTGTTAAGCCTTCTCTAGGTCTCAAAAGCCAGGATGACATGATGCAGAGGGACAAGCTGTTCCACGTCTATCAGCGTGGCGTACTTGTACCTTCCTTGAAGTATCTGGTACTGACTGCTGTCTGGGAGAGGAAAGGGGACTGGATGAAAGCTGTGGCACATACACTCTGGCACTTGCTGTATTGCTCAGTGGGGCCTCTTCTCAGGCCTCCACAGCAGTGAGCCAAGCAGTGGGTGTGCACAGACGTGTTGAGAAATCAGCTTGCGTTACGGCCACAGCTTAACATTTTACCTGTGACGAGCCCCCCAGCTCTCAACTGCACTGGAGTGCAACCTACTGCACCCTGCTGCATTCTGCACACAGCCTTTCAGGGACTAATTATCATCTCATCCTGAAATCACTTCAGCCACCGGAGGGAGGGAGATGACATCTGCTTAACATCTGCACAGCGGCAGGCTGCCTGTGAGCTCAAGACATGCGACACAGATGAAAACATCCCACTGAAAGAGCAAGGAGTGGTAGCCATAGCTGGCCATTACTGCAGGGCAAGCTCTCCTCTTGGGCACCGAGGTGGGTACTGGCATGGTGTCCTCTGATGCATTTCCTAGTAGTGCAGACCCGTTTTTGTGCTTTGGGAGAGACACTGCACACCCTGCTGCTGTACCTTGCCATCAGGAAGCTTTCCTCAGGTTTGGTCCACATTTGCTTTTTTTCCCCTTTGTTGTATTCGTATTGATATCCTGTCTCCTATTCGCATCCACGACAGGCATATTTGACCCTTTCATTCTTTGACCGCTCTAATTATCTGGCTGTTTTGTTGCTCTGCTCTGCTCTTGTTCATCCTTGTCAATATATTTTGCATAATGAGGCACTCAGGAGTGAAGATAGTGTCCTGCATGTGCTCATGTGAGAGCTCCATACAGAGGAAAGCTATTCCTTCCCTGCTCCTGGCAGCTCCACATACACACACCAAAAAAAGGCTGAGGGAAGGTTACAGGGTAATTAAAGTCTGTCTTTGGATGCAAGATGGGAAGACAAAGAGGGCTGTGATGGGCATCTGATCTTGGTAGAGATTTTCAAGTTCCACTCTTGACTGAGGTGAGCTTTTAGGCCATTAGGGCCATGTAACACCTACTCTCCATTCCAGAGGTGGCAAAACACACCAGTCCTCTATCCTGAATCTCCAAAGGTTTGAAGGTTTTGCGGACTGCAGCCACTTCAGACAAATAGTACTTTAATATTGAACCTTGTCCAACACTACTGAGCCAAAACACTCTCTTTTTAAGGCCTTTTGTGAAACAGTGAGAGAGAGCTTCATGATGATGTCAACATTATAAATCATCTCATGTGAGGTGTAGAAGGTCCACAACGATGAAGGCATGGAGGAAGAGAGAGAATTGTTCAATGAACTAGCTCACTCCTTCATTTCAAACTGTACTCCCACTGGTTCGGAGTCAGCCTTTCTCTTTTTAGAGGAATTTGATCTGGTCAAATATCATCATTTCCAATCAAAAGGAAAATTGGGAAATGAGGGTAACATGCTACCTTGGACTTGTGGACTCTTGTCTGTGACATGCAGAGGTCCGTGGAAAACCAGGTTGAACTTGGAGTTCTTTAAGTATCCTGATGCTCTGAGGAGAGACAAGTCAACTCCCAGCTACAGTTTAATATCTTGACAGCATACATCCAGGGGACTGGAGTGGGACTGGAGAGGTAGGGAATGCCATTGTCTTCTTTGGTACAGCATATAGCAGGCTCATATTGATGACAACTGCACAGGGCCATCCATGGATACATCCATGTACCCCAGCTTGCTCTTCTGTTCCTACTGTTTTCATCCAGAGTGCTTGATTTTGCTGCAGCTATCCTTCCATCACATTCAGTAATGAAATACCCGTTGGTTTGAATAGGTGTGATTCAGCAGAAGTCACCTCTCTGAAAAATCCTATCTGTGGTTCTCATTGTGAGTTTACTGTTTGCAAGCTGGGCATCAGGCTTGGTCTTTCCAGCAAGGACTGAGGTAGAGCTTGAGGCATGTTAGCTGGTGGGGTGGGGGATACATCACTGGCTTCCACTTCAGTAAAGGAAATGCTGTCACCAGTGCTGTATCAGTTTCGGGATCAAACTTGGATCTTGCTGAAGTTGTTGGGAGCACTGCTCTGGAGTTAAACCAGGTCTCTTCCTGCTGTGGATGAAAACAGAGAGTAGTAGTACCAAAATCCATTGCTAACTGCAGTTCTGGTGTAGCTCTCCTGATTGTAATTGGAGTAACTCAGCGTTTACAGCGCTGCGACTGAGAAAAGAATTTGGCAGGTTAATCTCCAGGGCTATTGAGCTGGCACCTCTCACCAGAGCTGCCTTTAGTTAACATTTACAATGGAAAAGCAAACGAGGCATGATTCTCCAAGCCTTGAACCCCGTTGAGGGCTGATTGATCTTGGATGCTGGAAATCCTGTTTCCCCCAAACAGGAGTAAGCCTGTATACTGATGCGAGTTGAATTTTTCTTCCTGCTCGTAAAGAACGCAACACAAGTCATATTTTATGACACAGGAATGATGTAAGGTCTCCCTCCAGCTGTTTCTGTATACGGCTCTCTGCCTGTGCCCTGGGAGCAGTTCAAGTATCTGGTGCAGTATCTGTCCACTGTGCCTGGACTGGAAGGTGCTGAAGGCTGGGGCTTTCACCACTGGTTGTCACAAGCTGGTTGCTGGCTGGGGTGGAAGTCAGGTCCCCACAGCCCCGGGCTTTAGAGGGAATGTCTTAGAGAAGCAGAAGGTGCAAAGCCTTTGCAGCTTCTGATGAGAGAGGCAAGAAAAGAGCCTCTCTGCTCAGAGAGACCCTCCTGGCGTGATGTGTGAGGATGGCCTGATGTGCCGGCCAGGGCTGAGACCGATTGACACCACCAATCCAGGACTCAGATGGCAGTTAGTTAATGCTCTGCAGGGTGATTATTGCAAACATGATGCCTTAATTGTTTACCTCTGTTTCATGGAGCCAGCTGACAGTCAGCTCAATAGATTTCAGGTAGGTTTACGGCGGGGTAATACTTGTTTTTCGGCAGCGGTTGAGAAAGCAGAATGGCAGTGGGATCGGCTGCAGCATGCTGTCTGTTACTGCAGAGACTAACAGGGAAAAGGCTGGGAATCGAGACAATATGACAAACAAAAATGATGGTAGAGCTGCAAGCTGGGAGAGACAGCAATTAAACAGGAACAGATTTGCACAGGAATGCGATTAGCGGGAAGGGTTTTCGCTCAGCATTGGGGTGACTTAGTAGGATTGCAGAGAGTCCGGGCTTGGGATGAGGGTACAGCTGAGGTCCCTGGGCAGAGCTGTGCAAAGGAGCCTGAGGGAGTACAGGAATAGCAGAAGGTGCTGCAGGGGGGAAGTCAGAGCTGGGTGCAAAGAGTCCCGGATGGGCATAGTGGGGAGGCCAGCTGGTCAGGAACAGAATGTACGTGGGTGTGGGAACTGCTTCTGTCATGTTTCAGCAATTCTCCTGTCTTAACGAGTATGAAATATCAGTTGTACAAAGAATAGAAAAGCAATTATCTGGATTGTGAGAGTTCCATGGGCAGCAGTCCTGAGCCTCTCCCTGCAATAAAACCTGACAGGAGAAGCTGGAACACGCTGCAGTCCTCCCCAGGTGTTCCTCCAGCGCGGCCACAGCTATATCATCCGAGAGACTCCACAGCGTCTCCAAGGGATTTTTCTTATTGCTATTGATTTTACATGGGAGATTCTGAGGTAATGGGTCGGCAGCACAAAACCTTATGATAGAGGGATCTACAGAGTTCTTCTCACCCATGCTGCCATAGTTGAGGGCAACTCCAGTGTTGTTTCACCAGCCTCCTAGCACCTCTTGCTGTGAGAAGTTGAGAATGAAATAGCTGTTTTGCTCTGCTCATGGGACAGGGAGAACATAGAATTCAGTTTCTTCCTTATTAACAACATGCTGTGCACAGCACAAAACACCTTAACGTATATATTTAGAATACACTGCAGAACTATTTATTTTCCTTTTTTTAAAAAAAAAAAACCCAAACCAACAAACCCACAACACACTTTTATAATAATAATAAAAATGCAATTTATGTACAGTATCTTCATATCCCAAATATTTATAAACATAGTTATCTTTGGTCGACTGATTCCAGGAAGTTTGCCAGCACATCAAAGCGATGACATTTTACATCTCATATTCTTTTCGTTGTGAGGAATGAGATGCTTCTCCATTTCTTAACTGATTTTTCAGATTTTCTCTTAAGACCAGTGCAATCAGGGTAAAAACCTGCATTTTCCAGAGCAGACAGGAAATTTCATGAGACTTAATAAACACCATGCTTGGTTTGATGTTGCAGTGGGGTATTGAAAAGTAATATTATTGACCGTTAGTCTGTCACGCGGACGCATCTACAAGTTGCTGTCATAGGCAATAAGCCTGTAGCTCTAACAGGTTACAGATGGCTTTCTCTGAGCTTGGTCTCTAGTCTCACAACCCCTCAGAGCTGAAATCCTGTCAGTTTCATCCTCCTTTCCTGTATTTCTAAGTGCTATGGGGCAAATAAGAGACCAGTCCCTTGGTAGAGTCATGGTATGTCATGGTGTCAGGCTTCAGGTCAGGCTTTTAGGTATAGAAATGGTATGCTTTTGTGCTGGTACCCTATTGCAGATGTAAATTGGGAACCCTTTAGAATGATTGTCCCTTCATCCTCATAATGCCTTTTCACTGAGGCCTGGCATGTTGTGTTTGTTACGCATTTTACTTGGGACTTGCTCTCTCTGTGAAATCCATAAAAGAAATGCTATGGCATTCTTGGGTGCTCTACTGGATATTGTCTCCAGATGTTTTTAAAGGTCCATCTTCTAATTCAACTTCCAAGAGGCTTTTCAGAAACTAAAGGGAGCAATTGGAGGCAGCTGCATAATATTTGAAATGACCTACTCAGTCCTTGCTTTCTTGATTTTTTCCCCATGTAGGTTATCCATTTGCAACTAAAAATCACAGTGCCAAAGGCGTTTTTGCATTGTGTAGAAACCATTCATGCACATCACTTTAACAATAGGGGGGCAGACCTGTTGAGAACTAGCCTAACCCTCATGTAAGTGAAGGCTTTAAATGAGGAGAAATGAATGATAGATGCAGTGCACAGGAGCCCAGAAAACAAATGAACATGATGACATGGATATGGGCTGCGTGGATTTGAATAATATTTGGGTTTGGGGATGGCAAGAGGATGTCCTAGTTTTGACAGTGTTTAGTCCACTGTCAGGGTACCATCAAATGAGGCTTCTTCCAATGTGTAAAGTGACACCATCAGCTTCCTCGCTCTCCTCTCCTTCAGATTCTCTTCATCCCAGCTGGTCCAGCTTACCTTTTAAGGCAGTTTTTAATGTCGGAATCCCTACTGGGCAAGGTGCTTATATTTATCTGTATAATATATGAAATAGGTGGGCAGGTGTGTGCATGCACACACACATGTGTGTCTTTCTCTGCGTGTAACAGAGTATTACAAGAGGTATTTGGGAAGCATGTGGTATTCAGGAAAGAAAATAAAGCCAGTCCTCAACCTTTCATGACTGGACATGGCACAGGTAAGGGGCAGGAAGCTGCGTTAATGCAGTCTCCTCTAGGTCCCAAAGCCACAATGTATTGGGGGAAGCTCCAGGAAGAGTGACAAAAATGCTGATAAGTTTGGAAAGTATAGCGTAAATGAGAAGATTAAGGAGGCATATATTCATTGAGGAGGAAAGATGTGTGAAGGGAGATGTAATTACTGTCTGCAAATCCATAAAGAGACACTATGGAGAGGACAGGGATCCATTTTTCTCAGTGGTTGGTACAAACAGGCCTAAGACATAATGGTCCTGAGGTGCAGCAGGGAATAGTTAGTTAAAAAATATGAGGGAAAACTTTATAACTCTAGGAACAGTTTGGTGACAGAGCAGGCTGCTAAGGCAGGCTGTAGAGGCACCAGCATTGGAGATACTCAAGGCAGAGATGAGTCACCCATCTGTCAGGGATGCTTTAGGTGTAATCAGACCTGCCACAATGTGCAGCAGTGGCCTGGATGATGCACCAGCAGTCTTTTCTCAACCAAATGAGTCTGTGATTTGTCATTTGTGCCTAATTCAGTGTGTGGTACTGTCTGTGTGAGTGTTTACACTCGATTCCTAATGTTTCCGTGCACATCTGTAGCTCGGGTGTCTCCTGGCCTGGCCTGCCAAACACTTTCTCTCTCTCTCTTGCCCATTTGCTGCCCCTTTACCTGTTTCTCTTACATTTCCACATTTACTTCTTGTTTGCTGATCCTTTATTTCTGTGTGACCTCTTGTCTCTTTTTGTCCTCGTTTCACACATGCTTCTGTGTGCTTCCATGCTAATGTACCTGCGCCTGAGCGTGCACACACGCCACTCTCTGTGCTCCCCGTGCCCTCGTCCTCCCCTCTGTCCTGCAGAGAGAGCTGCAGATAGAGAAGAGATGGGCAGATGGAGGGTGGTTCTTTCCCTAATCAGAACTGTTGAGAATCACCCTGTTTGGGTCGAAAAGCTTTATTAGAGATGTACTCATGTTGGTCTGTGCCTGTGGTAATAACCCTGATGGGCTGATGGGCATATAATGCCTGGCAAGAGGTGGGGCATTAACACCATTATGTGCTTTCCAGATCTGCTTCGTATCTCATAATCTAGGGCTGTGGGCAGGGCAGGCTTGAGTTGGGCTGCTGCACTCCTTGTGACTTACCTTGCGCCCCGCTTCGCTGTGAGCCCCTCACAAAACAAACCACCGCAGCCATCCCACAGCACACGCAACTCGCTGACAGTGACAGAAACCTGTCTGCGTCTGCAGTCTTCCTGAACTCGCAGCAGCAGTGGGAGTGCTTTATTAAATTAATATGTGTTGGGTACTCATGCTGAGCGCCAGGTGGATTTTAGAGGGAAGAACCAGGAAAGGTTTCCTCAAGCAACAGCAAGTCCACTTGGACAGTCACCAAAGCCAAGTGACGTGTGCTCGCTGTTACTCTGACAGAGAGAGAGGATCACTGAGGTGCTCGTATTGTGAGCGCGTGAGTGTGCGCGCATTGGCGCACAGGGCTCGATGTATTGTCTGAATTCATTTCATAACGTAAATTAGATTACCCAAAGACGCCTTCAGCGCTACACCACTTGCCATTTTCAAATCAACATCGCAAGTCCTTCCAAAATACTTTATTCCACTCACAAGTTTCTGAGTTAGAAACGGGGAAACGTAAGGCCGGCATCACTCAGGGACAAGCCCTAGGTCATCTCGGCTCTTCTCATCTTAAACATCAGCGAAGTGATGCATTGTGTCAAGAAACAACAGAACTTCAGTGTGCTTAAGTCAGGAAACAGCCAAGCTGGGTTGGATGTGGAACTTTGCAGAGAAACAAAGGAGTCCATGATAAATACATTAATAATGATAATGAATGTGCATGTTTACTCGGAAGTCATCTGGCCCTACCTTATAATGGCTACACTGAAATTACTTCCCAAAATTGCAGCTGAACTTCTGGTCTTACTGCTAGCCTCCTGCCGGTATGTGTTACCCGCCTTCATTATGTGGCTGTGTAGAAGTTTTCATATAACACAATGTTAATCTCATTTTTTTTTTAACCTTAATCACCGCTGTGAAGCATCTTTTGTGTGTCTGTGCTTTTCCATATATGGGAGGTAAACAGAAGCTATGAAAGTAATTTGTACCAAAAAGAAAAAAAAAAGCATAGTAAATTGTGTTAGACAACATGCTACAGATCAAGAACGGCAACAAAAGTAATAGTGAAGATGTGCTGGCATATAGAAAGGTTTATAATTAGATTGCAACATTAGCAATTTCATTGTTGGTGTTCCTTTAATATATCTTATGAGAAATGTTCTATTACTGCTTAAAGTAATTACTTTGCACTTGAAAACAAGCATATAGCTTAATGTCATCTGATGGAAAAAAATCTCACTTTTCAATTTGCTTGCACTCGTCCATTTAGAAATATATCGATAACTTCCAGATCAGGATGAATTCTTTACTCACACTCATTAGAAAAAGAGAAGAATTTAACAGTAGTTTAAAGAAAGCAGATTGAGTACTGAGAGAAAGTAGGAGTTGAACTTTATTAAGACAGTCAAAAATAAATCAGACGCAAACTACAAAATAGTTAGATTGATACATAAGAGACCTAGTCAAACAAATCATCAGTTATCGTCATAAAAACTATACACTGTTAATACAACTCTGCACGCATATTTCTCAAAGAAGCAGCTTTGGAGATAGCAGCATAATGAATTACTGTGCAGAGGTGTATCTGTCTGCAGCAGAGAAAATCTATCTTATTTTAAATGTGCAAGGGTGCTGAGAAAATTATTAACGTTACAGACCTGGCACCAAGGAGAAAACGGCATAAAAAAAACCCCCTTAAAGGTCATTTGCTGTGATGGACCGAGTAACAGCAACACCCAGTAAAACAGAGTTAAGGCAGGGCAGAGGCAGAAGGTGTGCTTAGCAGGAGTTCAGAAGCTTAAGGATTTTGCCCTCAATTTTTAAAATTGTACGGGTCAATTAGGACAATTATATCTTTCTCATGAATAGTGTCTTGTGATAAAGGAGAAGCAGCGGCAGAGAAGAATGGCAAGGAATGACAAGAAATTTGGATGCCATTTCTGTCTTATCCCAGGCAGAGACTAACTGTGCCAAGCTGATTCCTGGTACAGAGGAGAGAGGCAGACCTTCTTCCCGTCTTCTGGTGCTCCATTATGTGTCCTTGTCTGACCACACTCATCAGAGCATCGTTTATCAGGAGTGCTAGCTTGGTACTTGTTGGGTGACTCGGGGGTTTGTCATGGGCTGTGATGAAACGTCCATGATGACGGATTCAGGCAGTAACCTTTCTGAGCAGGATCTGGGCAAAAGCAAGTCGTGGAACATTCTGGAGAGATCAGGGTCTGCTCTATTGTGGGCTGGAAGGAGATAACATCCTATCTTAAGTAATGAGGAAGCAAATCAGAACAACCACAGAGTAAGATTTTAGAAAACCCCAAGCTCAACGTTACGCCCCTGCTCATTAATACAAGTTTATTTTATTATTATTTGGTTTTTTAATCATTATTCTCTTTGAGTGTGACTCTCTTATGAGGGAATATCTCTTGATGTGTGTGGCTGATTATGCTTAAAGGACTCAAGACCAGTTCAGGACCCTGTCCTCCCAGGTTTTGGTTACATAATAGGCAACAGGTTTTGCTTTGAATATATGGCAAAGCTGCAACAACTCACAACCTCTTTTGTAGGTGAAGAAGCAGGAACTAGAATGGAGAGCCCTAACCAAAGGCCGTACAGGAGATCTGTCAGAAATAATGCCTGAAGTAACAGGCTGCTCCATTGCCCTAAAAAAAAAATAATCCAAGTAGTGAATTTGTTGTTTAATCCCAGAGGAGTAGAGGATCAGCCTAGACATCTCCCAGTCCAACTCAAGAGGTTTCTCTTAAGTACATTGCCTGGTGCTTCGTCCGGTCTAGATGCTTCCGGTGAAGGGCCCCCTTTTTGCCATGCTTTGTGGCTCGGCCGAGTCGCTGGGGTGCTCTCAAGTAGGGAGGAAAAGTCAATGCAGAAGCCCTCATTCCTAGGATCTGGTCTTGTGACACCAGTCGGACAGCAGGTGCTCCAGACGCTTTGTGATAAAGCTGGCTGCCAGTTTGGCACCCGTGTCCTCGCTGCTGGCTGCTCAGCCCCTCGGCTTTGCTGCTGCCGCTGCTCCCTTCAGAGGTGCTGCTCCCAGCTGAGTGATTTGGAGGATGTCAGTCTGATTCTGCATTCAAACTCAATCACTTCAAGATGAACCAAGAAGCTGAAGTGACCTATTAGCACAGCCAGCAATCTTTGTATTTTTCTGATTATGTTTTATATATTTCTTTACCCTTTGTTCAATTACGGCAGGATCCCTTTCTTCTTGTCCGCTCGTGTTCTCTCTCAGTGCTAAGTGCCAGCTGTCACTGCCTGCTGGATAATTACCATTTTACAAACAGTGTTTAGGGAAATGCCATCAGTTTCTGAATATGTGGCTGTCAGGGCTTATTTGAGGGGCTTTCCTATGTTAACTACCTCTTCTCTTTATAGGCAGGAGGGCAAGGGAGGGAAAGGAAGCCAGGAGATCTGTCTTGTCTCCAGGCATTTGAAGAAAAATTGCATTTCATCTTTTTCGCATTTTGACTGTCAATGCCTATTCCTTCCCCCACCCTTTCTCCCAGTTTATGCACTCCTCTCACTTTTTCTTGATGACAGGCTGCTCTGTCCTTCTTTGCAGCTCCAGTGGCCTGCAAGCGACTGGTGGCAGCAGTGAAGATGGAGCTGCTTATCATGGGGGTTACTAATGGGAAGGAGGGCATATTCTCAGAAATAGCCGTGGACCCTCATTACTGTAATATGCTACTTAAAGCTGTCTAGGTCTGCTGGAGGTTAAGCAGGGGGTCTGGGAAAAAAAGCTTATACTCTGATTTCCTTGATGCGAGAGGCAGCAGCACGAGTACAGCCAGGGAAAGGTGAAGCCCAGATGTTGCTGAAATCCTAGATGTCAAAGCTAGACTCCAGAGAGGGGTGGCGTTATGCCTTCTGCTAAGGCATGGCTTGTCCAGGTCACAAACTGTATGGAAATTCCTGTCTGGGAGGGTAACAGGGGAGAAGGCAGCATTTGGTTGTGGTTTAATTTGCTTCAACTACAAAAGGTAATGACAGGTGCATAAAAAACATTTAGATTCACCTGGAGGGCTTAGACCAAACCTGAGATCTGTCAGCTCCAAAACTTTCTGCTGTCACCCAAAGAAGTTTTTTCCCCTTAGCAACAGCTGGTAGCAGTTTCTTAACATTTCCGTAGAGCCTTGGTCAGCAGAAGTCAACATGAAAACCAGGGCCATGTGTACTACTACATCAAAATGCATGAGGTGATCCCAGTAGTGCTCACATCCCTGAAGGAAGGCTTTCCTGAAAGTGTCAGTGTTTTGACTTCCTAAGGATTTTTGCCAGCTGTCCACTCTGGGGGACACTCGAGGACAAGGTGACAGGAGCTACTTCTCAGGCACAGTAGCTGCCCTGAACTTATTTCTCTGATCTGAACAATAGGGATGGGGTAGGGCAGGGTGCCAGGGGATGTCTCTCAGATTCAGTCACAGCCTGGGACACTCTGCCAGAGGAAATTCACTCAGGCCCTAGCAGAGTCTGAAGAGCAGTGTAATTGGTGAGGTTACAGGAGCTCCTCTGAAGTGTGCAGGAAAGCTGCTGAGCTGTGCCCGAGCTCCTTACATAGGCTTCCCTCTGTTACCATCATGGCTGGGCTTCCTCACCAGGCCAGCTGGGCGGCTCTCAGTGACTCAGGCACGAGGCAGAAGGTCGCCTGTATTTTATGTTACTGGCTGGTGTCAGAGCTGTTAGCAGTGCCATGACAGAGAGGGTTTCTGCAGCAAGGCTGGTGCAAAGGATAAAGACCTCGGTGCAGCTGTGATTTGGGCTCTCAGACTGATGCAGTGTTGCAGTTCAATGATAAAGATTCTAAGGGACTCAAGGAGTTCAATATACAGCCAGTCAACACCTGTACCATGTCCTCAGCCTTTCCTCTTGGTCCTGAATATGCTCCTGGGCGCCCCAGCAGTGGCACAGATGAACATCACTCTTGCAGGCTCCTCTTAGTCTAGTAGTGTACTACCAGCCAAGGGACAAGCAGCCATCCCTTATGTGCAAAGCCCTCTTTCCTTAACTTTTCCCCTTGCCCCTCGTTTTCCATGCCAGGCCTGATCTTGTTGCTATGGTGATGCTCAGGAGATGCATCTGACTTGATCCATGCTGCTTCTGGAGGCAGAGAAAAAAAAATGCTCCTGTCCACGGGCTTGGGTCTGACTCAGGACAGCGGTGAGGAGAGGAGGAAAGGTGTCCTGTGTAAGGAGACAGACCTGTAGGAGATGAGTCTGCAGTTCCCACAGCTGGCACAAAAGCAACTGTGAGATTCGTGTGATACCTGACAAGCCGTCAATCTGAAGAGCCCAGCTCTAGGAAATTCTCAGAGGATAGAAAATATCTCCAGGAGATTTAAAGATCCTATTGATATTCACACACCGAGTCGTGCTTCCCCGCAAAGGCCACTTAAGTGGAAACAGTGAATGCACACAGGTCCCTCTAGCAGGAGGAGGAGGAGGATGAGTCTGGTGCTGTGCTTTCTCCAGGGCTTTGCCACTGTGCAAGGACGCAGGGGTAGGCAGCGAGGTGCTTTGGAGGTGTGCACTGTCAGCAGTCACTGGCTTTGGAGCACGCCCTGGGCTGTTTGGGGTGAGGGTCCCATTTGGCGCTGCGTACATTCTACGAATCACGTGGGCAGCAGGCAGGGAACGATGCAGCAGGCAAGCAGGGGGGCAGCAACCGGCCTCTGTGCAGCTGCAAGTGTCGGGTGAGTCAATGCATGGCCTGTGCTTCCAGGGGCAGCAGCACCCTGGACCAGCAGCGTCAAGTCCAAGGTAGGAAATAGTTGGCCCCTAAAAATCAGTGGTTTGCAGGTATCCTTCCTGCAGCCTCTGTGTTCCACAGATAGACTGGGGAGCAGGCAAGCCCCTTCTTCACTGAAACAGACAACTTGGTTGCTCAAAAAATGGAAAGCACTTTCAAAATCATGTCTGATTTTGAAACGTATTATGTCAGCCTGCTGTTCACAGTCAACATGTAATGAAACATGTTCATTAGCCATTTGGGTCATCACTTCTCATGCTTTTCCGTGTTTGAGCTGCTCAGCAGCAGATTGCAAGGCATTTTTCTAGCCATCCTTGCCGACCCTCTGATAGTGATAAGCAATATGTTGTGTACTGTTAGTATCATGGTTATAAATGACCACCGTACCACATGCTACCCAAATTTAACATACTCAGACAGTTCTGTCACTGGCAGCTACTCCATTCCTTAATAGCTGTCCCCAGAGTGAAAATGCTTTTAAGGAATACAGTGGCTGCCATCTCCTTCTGTTGCACGATGCAGCAAGGCTGTCCTACTGCAGCAAAATTTGCTTCTCACCTTTATTTCAACAGCTCTTGTTACATTGATTCAGTGGCATTGCCATGCTCAGTGAGGTACTGTGATTCTTCCTTAGGTATCAGTATCCTGAAAGATGCAACTCCCTTTACGTGCCATTACCTCCTGGCATACTTATGCCGAGCATAAGTCCTTGCCTTGCCTGGGTAGCGTCAAAGCATGAATGCAGTCTTCTCCTCCTGAGACAGGGAAGAGTTAATGACCAGAAGTCCTGCACTGGGAACTGAGCCCTGGTAAGGTCAAGCAGGTTGTTCAAGGTCAAAAGCATGAAGTCTGTGGCAGAACTAAGAGCCGAGACCTTGCCCATCATAAGAGCCATGGAGCTGTGCTTCCTTCCTTTGGAAGCAGCTGGTTTTCTTCCGTCATTTCTATCTCTTCATTTCCTTCGCTCTGTGCTGTTTTTATCACTTAGCCTGCAGAGCAATTGTGATCCTGTTTACTTGAGAGATGCTATACAAAATACAGTTGTATTGTATTTCATTTCATCTGCAAGCCGGCATTCTCTGAGGGAGGCCAGTTGCCAGTGAGGACAAATAACCAGCAAAGCAAAAGGGCAGGAGTGTTCAGCACTTTCTTGAATTTGATCTACTTCTTCCTTTAACATACACATGCACACAGCCAAACCAAACTATTTTACCTCATGGAAGGGGCTTAGAGTTATATCTTGAGTACAGTGCAGGCAGAGTCATTATCTAATGAAAGGAGGCTTATTGACTCCCTCCTCAATTTAAGACTTCCTCTTCTCCTCTGATCTTCCAAGGGTAAAGCTATTAAACAAAACTCGGAACAAATCCCAAGGAAAATTCCATGCCAGCTGGGTTAGAAACCCCTGTGTTTGCACGGAGAACATTGGCCTATATTCATAACACAGTTTGATGCTGTTGTAATTTGAGTCTGAAAAAACAGAGTAGCCACCTTGGTGTGGTGGTGGTGACCCAGTTACTCCAGCCAGTAAAGCCAGGACCAGAGAGTCTGGGTCAGAGAGAAGGTTGGACCGTGTGAGTTGTCAGTGTAGTTTGAGCTGATCACTTATGCAGACAGCTCTTTCCTAAGTTGGCTGTTCTGTCAAAACCGCTTTTCTCACTGTCTGAGCCGTTCTTTCTCTAAGCTGGCATTTTTTTATGTGAGCACATTTTTGGATCAGATAAAAATACAAATGGAAACACCATTTCTGGTCTTTCACTCTCTCTGCCGTGCACCCGGCTCTGATCTCCCCCTGTCTCTGTCTACTCTCCATGTCCCTCTCGGTCTCTCGGTGGCCCTTTCCCTGCCATTCATCCTCTTTCTCTCTCCTCTCCTTTTTCCTTTGCCTGCTGCTTTGTCTCCAGCGCATACCTAAACGAGCTGCTGTCCACTTCTCCTGCCTGGCCTCCTTTCTCACTTCTCTCCCATTCTTCTCAGCGCCTCTTCTTCCTGTGCAGCACAAAGGCCCTCAAAAAAAAAAAGAAGATCTCAAGGCAGGAGACAGCAGCTCTTGATGGTGAGCCGTGCAAGAAATATCAAGTCACCAAAGGCAGCACAGGCACTGAAGATGAGGTGTGGGGGTTTGGAGAAAGAGCCTGAGGAGACTGCGTTGATGGAGATTAGCATTTCACAGTGCCTTTCATCAGTACAGTGTGAGCACGTGTGTCTGTGTAACTGGAAGGTGGCTGAGGTGAAGACCTCAGATGTGTTGCCTGCTGGGACTACTGCTGTTGAAGGGCCCATGTGCGCCCACCTCCAGGGCCGTGCCCTCTGCTTATTGAGTGGGGTCGAAGGATAATTCAGATTGGAAAAAGGATCCTGCAAGATTATCTTGCTCAACCTCCCACTCCTCATAGGTACCTTGGAATGACGCGCTGCTTCTATTGGGATGCAGTAGGGCACATAGACCTGTGCTTATAGCTGGCCAGGTCTGTGCCAGCCCCAAGAGGACAAGCACTGAAGAGTGCCTAGGTGAGGCTAGGGAGCAGCAGCTCCAGGCTGCTCTTTCGCAGTCATCTTGTAGCCTCCCAACCAAGCCCAAAAGGACTGTGAAGCAGGAGGAGGAAACCCAGCCACTCCCACGTCCTTCCCCCTGGACTGGGGTGGGCACGTGCCCCTGCTTGCTCAGGGAGGACATGCAGGTAGCTTACATGCAGCATCCCCCTTCTCTGCTGACAGTGTACAGTTGCTTCTTTCATCACGTGCTCCTGCAGCAGGAAGCCATGAGCTGAAATCCCACTGCTGTCTCCTTTCAGTATTGTCTGTCTTCTTCAGGATGGCTTATTACAGGTGCAGCCCCGCTAATTAGTCAGGCTGGGAGGTCTGCACAGCACTGGAGTGTGAAACACCAGGCAGAGCTGGAGCAGTGCAGGCCGAGGGTATCGGAGCAGCGCTGGGGAAGGTCAGAGAGGCTCTGACATGCTTGCAGCACACCCCATGTCCTCAGTGCTCTGCTCGTCAGGTTGCCGTTGATGTTGAAAATGTTAAAAAAAATAATAAATCAAGTCTCCTTAATCTTACTCCTTTAAAAAAAAACAACCCAAGGACCCCCACAAAACCCCAAACCAAACCAACTTGTTTCTAAGGTCAAGGTCTGTGGCCCTGAAGGCCAAGAATAACCTTAGCACAGAGTCTATTGTGTAGAGGTGAGCTCTGTTGTTACAGGCGCAATTTTACTTCTGCCACCAGTTCCTTAACCAGAAATGGTTTTCCTCATGTCACAGCTTCAGGCTCACATCCTCTTCTCAGCCTGCCTTTCCCAAAGCCTCGCCTTTGCCTCTGCTCCCAGCAGGTGAACTGTCTGTGTGCCATATGCAACATTTTCCTGCTTTGGTTGTGCTCCCCCGAACTTTTCTTCTTCCTCCTTCCTTTTTTCTTGCCTTGCTGAGCCTCTGACTCCTGGTTGCTGTCTGTGGGAAGTACAAGCAACTTGTCTGCTGGTTGTGCATAAAGCCTTCAGCTCAGTTACCGAATGGATTTCTGTTGACACTAACTGACCTGTGAAGCAGCCACATGTCTTTCCTGGGACAGGAAAAGCAGGCAGGTGCCAGGGTGTCTGAGGTGTGAAATAGAAGAGCTTCAATGAACAATCCAGAACTTTCTACAAGTCAGCAGGGCTGCAGGGGCCGAAAGAGCAAGAACTTGACATGAATTTTTAACATCCCAGGGGGGCAAGCTGGTGAGAGCAGCCTGGTAGCATGGCTGAAGCTGATAGCTAGCTAGGGCGCAGGGGCTCAGCCCGGGGCACCTGAGGGGCACAAGCAGACAGACTGCACTGCCCAGGTGTGCATTCACACACCTTTCTAACTAGCAAATGCTATCCAGACTAAAAGGGAAGTACCCTGGATCATGGAGGTGGATCCACATTTGAGATAGTTCCCTGGAAACTACCTCTTCTGTAAACAACTCGTGTTTGAGTCCTTCTGAGAGGACTTTCCTAGGAAACGTTGAGATCAGTTGTAGAGATACAGGGTACCCTTTTTGGAAAAAATCTGTTTTCAGGTTCTAGAAGTAAGTAGGGAGGACCTGCCTGCCTTTCCCTGCCACTCCCTGCCTCCTTTTCCTATTCCTATTCCCCTTCCCTTCTCCTCCCTTCCCTTCTCCTCCCCTCTCCTTCCCTCCCCTCTCCTTCCCAAAATCTCAAGGCTCGTCCTCCTCATCGTTTGGTCATATCTCAGAGGAAGATGAGGGTAAAGTTGCTTTGTTGTCTTACATTCCTTACATGAGGATAGACATCAGCACTGAAGTGACTTGGTGTGTAATAGCTCTGGTTTGTGAGTAAAGGCCAGATCAATGGAACTGGAGCTCCTCTGCCTTAGTCTTTGAAACAAGAGAGAAAAATACTTCACCAGGCTGGCATGGCTGAATGGTTAGACTCAGGAGATGGAGTATTCATGTATAGTCGGCTTACAAGACAACAGTAAATCCAGGCCAGGATATAGGTTTGTTGATTCAATGCCAGAGCTATATCGAACAAGTTTCACTGTATACCTGTGAAGTGTTTGTGACTGTAGTGATATTGAGCAGCAGAGAAGCGAAAAACATGCCCAAGACCTGACTGAATTCTCCACAGAGCTCTTGTGTTATGTTTACTGTATGTTAAAATCTTCAAAGGTGTCCAATCCTGTACTTTTCCTTGCACTAATGCTCCTACCAAAGCTGATGAGAGCCACAGGGTCAAGCCTATCGGACCACAGGACTGAACATTTTTCAAAACACTGCATGTTTGTACTGAAGTGTGCATACTGTGTGGATAGGGTGTGTTGAAAAATGCACGTGCACCTCGTGCAGCGTAGCAGGGCTCGCCGGTGCACTGCATGGACATATATCCCTGTCTGTCCAGTCTAGCTGCACGCCCGTCTGGTGTCTCTCGTTGAACGCTGCCATTTTACTTTTCCACTCCTCTCTGCTGGGAAATGCAGCCTGCAAAGAATACGGCAGGTTGCAGATGAAGCTTCCCGAGCTGTTCGCAAACACGAATGAATTAAACCTCTCAACTCCTCTGTGCAATCCGGGAGACATCCTCACCTCATTCTGAAAGGCAGCCACCTGTGGAAGGCAGCAGCTGTTTAATAGTGCATGGTAACATTTTACAACTGTTGGGTACAACAAGTGATGACAGAAAATATCCAGATTAAACTTGTGGGAATTAGGCCCAGAGAACATAATTGCTCAAATTAAAACGTGTGTAGTTGAAGCTAACGCCTCTACGGTGTGCAAACTGGCACCGGCTCCTCACTGAACTCCTCTGCTCAGGGTTAAGTTAAGGCTGCGCAAACATTTTTTTTTCAGCTTCTAAACCAAAACATTTGGAGATAGAAAAATGGACTTGTTGAACCAAATTCCCTTTGTGTTGGTTCGTTTGCCTCTTGTTCAGTTGCTTGCCTTTTTCATATGGGGGGGGGGGGGGGGGGGCGGGGGCGCAGAAAGATGGAAAACATCATTTCACTTGACACAAATTATTTCGCTTGGCCCAAAGCAAAACCTTTCGGAGCGGCAGCTCGTGAGAAAAGGCCAGGGAGGGCTAGCTTTGCAAAGCTACTCTTACTGCTGCAGATGTAAAAGGCAGTACCACCAGCAGTACAACACCTCCTAAGGGTATTCACCTTGCCATCAGTGGCCTGAGCTGCCAATATCCTCCCGACCCAGAGCTCCCGAGCCCAGTGCTGCTAGCCTTGGGAGAGGTATAAGAATTAAAGTGCAAGGAAATATTGCTGTGCCTGCAGGGGAGAAAGACAGAGCAACTCCCCCACAGAGCTGGAAAAGGAGCGTGCCGTGGTTGAACCCTTTAGCCAGTGCTGCCATTTTAAAGGAACATATATTTGGCTGAACTCAGCTCCTTGCTCAGTTGGCAATGAGAGTATTTGTCCAGCGTAGGCTAAAATTTCCACTTTTAATGGAACTGAATGGCTAATTTAGAAGGAAATCAAAGCAAAACTGAGTCATTACATCTCAGCATTGTTTTTCCCTGGTTTAACTTACCGTGTGGAACCATTTCAATAAGCTCTATTATCAGCTGAGATTTCTTTTCCCCTTCTTTTTGGTCGCTGCCCGAAAGCTAGGCAAAAATGCATATCCAGTTGTATTTAAATTCACACTCTCATGGTTAGAAATTCACAGTATTACTTTCTCCTCCGATGCCAGGCTCGCCGAGGCCTCCTTATGATGAAAGATCTTATTAGAGTTAGCGCTCTGCATGAAGGAGAGACAATCAATTCCTTTTGGAGATTTAATTTTAATCATCCAGACTGGCTTCTGTCGCCCCATCTTCCATAAAACTTTCACCGTTCCCTAGTCCTTGGTATTAGTTTCTGTGGATGGCAGGCTTCAGAGCTTGTCCCGGTAATCGGAAACAGGAGGTTACATTAGTCCCAGGTTGTGTTGCACACAGCAATTCTATTTGCAGAGTCTGTTTGCTGCACGGTTAATGGCTGCTTCAAACAGCGCACAAGTAATTTCCAAATGACATATCTCCTCTCCGTCTGCAGCTATTTTAAACTTGGCTTGCCACATGTGGTGTGGCCGTGACTCTGGGGGGAATAATTCCCCCCCAAGCCCCCTCCCCCTTCCAGAGCCGATGCGCTGTTGCCCTGAGCTGAATGCTGAATATTGAACTCTTTCAACAGATGAACTTCAGGCCAATTATTATTCAAAGAATAGTTTTAGTAGCTCATAAAACTAAACTAGCAACCCACCATTTCCAGATAATTTCTACGCAGGAAAAAGAGACAACATTCATCCCATGAGCCACGGCGAAATTAGTCTCAAAGTTCTTGTGCTCAGGGAGAAATTCAGAGCAGGCACAAGGAGCATTACCACACTGACTTCTGTGAAATTCTCTCCACTCCTGCTAGCAATCAGTTTTGTCCTTTAACCTGCAAACTTGGGGGCTGCTAGGAGGTACGTGAACGTAACGCAGAGTACCCTGTGCTCTCCCACTGCCACACAACCCAAGTCTATATCCCGCTGGTACTGCCATTTTTCAGCAGCATGACTGATTTATATCATGGTGGGCTGGAGGGAATCAGACTCTTTTGCTTTGGCCATTCTCCAAATATGCCTTTTAGGAGCACTCTTCTTATTTGCATTCCTAACATTGACTTTAGTGTTGGGACTCAGCATATCCACTCTTGGGGCTTTTTTGGCTCTAAAGCCAGATGTGACTTTGGGGTTGACCTTTTCTTCGAACATGATCCAACCAGAACTTCAGATCTAAATAGTAGCGCATGGCGTAGCTCTGAATTTCTAATTGTGGGCCCCCACCTACATCTTTATGCAGAACTCAACATCATCTTCATTCTTTCCACTCATCTACTTAAGAGTGTCCTTGTTCCTACTATATGATAGATATATTGGGGCTGGGAGACTGTCTCAGCTAATGGAAATCGTTTGAATCTTTTCCTTTGGGCTGTTCCCCTGTAAATCTCCTTTCCTTGGATGTAAAGTTGGGAATGCTTTCTGCTTCGTCCGTCCACTTCTGCCTTTGAACCTCTTCCTCATTGCTCAGTCCATTCTTGTTCTCTGACGGATAATGGCTCTATCAGGCTGGTGTAGAGCAGTCTCCATGTTGGCATTATAAACCTGACTATTGGACTGACCTAATTCTCTACTGTTTTGTTTTCAGTAGCCTTTATCAATAAAGGCTATTTTTATCACATTCAAAAGGAATCGCGCGGAGGTGATCGGGAGCCTGTAAGGAAGCAGCCGTGCGCTGACAAGAGTCTTAAGGATGCTTGAATGAAAATACTCATCTTGATCAATGCCAAGACTTGATGATTGCCGAATTCATAGCTGCCACTCCACTTCTGTGTGCACAGCACTGTAACAAATGAGTGGTAAAATAAAAAAATAAATGCGTAGGATTTAATAGCTGTCAAAAGAATCTCAGCCGGAGCGAGGTTTACCTGGAGAAAGGCTATTCATTAGTCACGACCAAAAGAAGTAAAGGTCAGGAGCAGGCATAGCTCAGTGATAAGGCCATGGGCAGATGCAGACAGATCCACCAGCAGCTCCTGCTTGGACAGGTTTTTTTTAGTTGTTACCGGCGTGAGGTTTTGCGTCATTGTTACGAGTGCCTGGGCAATGATGGAATTTTTTGTTTAAAGAGTTGGCTGGGTTAGTTGGTGACATCTTACACCTTGTATCTTTTATCGATGTTAATTTATTAAAGCTGGGCCTGTATTTCTGCAAGCGTACCATCCCCTAGAAAATGTTTCCTTCAGCTTTTTGGGAGTGTGGCGTATCAGGAAGCAAGTACCTACCTGAGATGTGGGAAACGCGGTTCAGGTCCCGTACTGCCACAGTCGGAGCAGGGGTGCAGATTCACCTTTCCCACACCCAGACGGGTGTGAGAACCACCTCTCTGTCCTGAAGTTCTCCTCTCTCTGTAGTCTTTTGTGGAGCTTCACCAGACACTTGTATTCTTCCACGTGTGAAATAGTTACGAAACTTTTAAGTTTTTTTCGACAGATAAAGGACAGGAATGTTGGAGAGAGGGGGGTAGGAGGGTGTATTTCACTGGCTTTAGCATTTCTTTCTGACCAGTTACTTGCTAAAAAATAGAATCGATGAGTGATCATTAAAAGGAAGGCTCAGGGAAAGCAGCACAGCAGCATTAGGTCAAGAGTATCCCACGAGCTCTTGAGAAATCGGACAGGTTTACAGCAGCGGGCAGCTGAAGCCCCAACCTCAGTGACACGATTGTTTTGCCAAGGCTGGAGGAAAGCGAGCTCAGGAGGAACAGTCACTCATTACAGAGTCGAGGCAGGGGGCCAAGCTGCGGCTGTGCCCCTGAGAAAGCAGAGACACATGCACGGGCACACGGGCGGCACACGCATGCGTGCACACACCTGCCTTTGATGTTTCCTTCTATCTCTCTTTTGAAGTTCCTGAGTCCTGGAGCAATATCCTTAGGTCCTTTTTCCTTTTTATACTGAACCGAAGGTTTTCAAGGCTTGGATTCTAGAAACAAGAGATGAAAAAGATGTCTTAGATCTTTATTAAATCTCGCTTCTCTTCTAAATTTGCTTTTAATTTGAGTTTTCTTTTAATAACAATACATAGATCCTGTTGACAGTTTCCAAATGTTGATATTGGGTACCGTTTAAAAAAAATTTAAATCTTGAAAAAGACAAAAGAATGAAACCCACATTTTTCTTTTTCATTTCTTTCATCCATTGCCACAGATGAAGCATTTATAACCCAAGTGCATTTTGTGAGGAGATTGTCTGCTTCACCATAGAGCATGATATCTGTGTACTGTTTAGCAAATCTGCACAAATGCTTAGGGCAGCAAATGGAGATGGAAAATATGTGCTGGGAACGGATGTGGCTGTGATGGGCCATTGCACACTCCCCATACCCTGTCACAGCTGTTCATCCAGCAGCCTCTACGCTTGGCAGTGGAGAGGACTTTTAAGGAGCAGTTTTAAGGAATAACAACCCCCTTAGTCTGCATGCCCCTCAAATTCTGCCTCTGTGTATCCCACACAGTTATCAGACTGCAGTCTGCTGATGAACAGCCGCTTGGTTCTTTACCTTCAGCTTTTACCTCTGTGAGTCTCTGGTTCGAGCCCATTATGTCAACCAAAACACTTGATTTTGAACTTGTTGAGCACCCCTACTTGGTCTGAACTCTGAGAAGCAAGCTGTGCCCTTCCATTGCTAGTGCCGCATTCCCCTGAACTGCCAACGCCTGTGGGGCTTCCTTCTCCAGGTCTTCTACTCATGCTGGCCAAAGGATGGGGTGGTAAAGGTGTTGTACAAGCATGACCTTAAACGGGGCTGCTCATTGTACATGTATTTCCCTCAGTCTGGAGAGACAAATTCTTGTACTTGTCCATGTTTACATCCCATTAGCTTTTCCCCTTCAAGTCTGGTATCAGTCACACCCGATCCTTAGACTCTTGTTAGCGGAGCTGTTTCTCTTGTGGACTTGCTGGTGCTTTGCCTAAGGCAACACCAAATGATCTTTCGGCTCCCTCCATTCAGCTCTCATCCCCCTCCTTCCTCATCTTTTATTGAGCCCAGCCCTGTGCACATTGCTCCTTTGTTAAAGCACCTCGATGCCTTAATGGAAACTCTGTCCCAACCAAGTCTAATGTGAACTCTGGTAAATACAGTTAAAAAAATGGAAGGTTAGAGCTTTATTACAGTTTGTTCAACATGCCAGAAATCTGCAGCAGCCCCATAGCTCACTTCGTTCCCCACAGTGAGCCATTTTTAATCCTTAGCATTATAAATGTTGTTCCCCCTCATGCAGCTTTCTCACTGAAGTCTAGAAAATGTAGTCACCTTCCCCCCCCCCCCCCCCCCCATTTAAAAAGTTTGTGTTGCAAAAGATCCAGAGTTGTAGATGAGGACTGAAGATATGTCTCTGGATAAACATGGAGAATTCCCTGACAGAGCAGGGGACTTCTACTGCACCAGCAAGTTGATCTGGTCTTGTGCTACACCAGCAACTGGCTGCTCCGTCTCACTCATCTTCTCCGTGCTTCTTCAGCTGTAGCAGAGGAGAGGTGTGTTGGGATATGGTACCACCAGCTCACAATTTACCTAACAAAGATGGGTTTTATTGAGAATTGCCTGGTTGCATTTGGCAGCTTGTATTATCCATCCAAGCCCTGCCATGAGGTCTCTCCTCCTCTGATTTTGGAACACAAGCCAGAGGGATTTGAGTCCATCCAAGCCAGCTTAAGACTTCCTAGCACTGAATGGTTGGACTTGGTGATCTAAAAGGTCTTTTCCAACCTTGTGATTCTGTGAAAATTCTGTGAAATTTTACTTGTTTAGGGAAAAGACTGATGAGGGAATAGGACTGACGTGATTGAAACTAGATTTCCAGCTTGGTCCAACTTCTGTGGCTTCAGGGGCTGTGAGGATGGATTTTCAACTTTCTGCCAATCAGTGGAAGGGAAGGAGTGAAATAAGAATAGAGGAGAAGATACATTTTGTCAGTAGAGGATTGTACTGTGCATAGACAACAGTTTCAGGCTGGTTGTCTTCTAAATGGCTGTGCAAAATGCTGAGGATAATTTCGGCTATATAAATGTGTGTGTAGGGGGGTGGTTGTCTTTTTTTAGAATGATGTCTTTGAAAGGTTATACTCAGTTTAGAATAAGTCAGGGAAGTACAGACAGCGCACAAGCAGAGGCAGACAGCACAGAGGGCGAGTGAAGAGAGTGCAGAGGTCCTGATCTTTCTCTGCTGAACATGGTGCCAAAGAGGAGGAGTGAGGAGAGACAGACGGGTGCAGCCACGTCAGAGACCCGCCAAGCGCTACGAGCTACAACCCTGATGGGGAGAGAAGGCAACACAGAGTAGAGGAGGCTTCTGTATGCATTGTTGGAAATGAAATATATTTTTTCTTCCTCCTAACCCTTTTAAGCCTTTAATCTTAATCCTATTCATCATCATTAACTTCAGCAATTGGCCAAAATATTTAAATGAGGTGAAATGAAAAGATTTAAGAGTCTAGTGAAGCCTCATCAAACCACAGAAGAATAATCTCCAAAGATTAAGCAAGCAGCGGTGACCCAACCTGTAAGGAACGAGAGGAGGAGGAGGGAGAGGGGGCTTCTGAGATGAAAAGAAGTTACCAATTAGATTCTTTTACTAACAGTATTGAGTCTTTTCCCCCCCTCACAATAGCTAACTGCAGAAAAAATTACAGAAGATGAATTAAGAGTTTAAATCCAGTAAGAGGCAAAAAAAAGCAGGTAATATTTTAATCAGACTTAAATGAGTCTTTCAAAGAGACTGGGGAGCTCTCGGACCCGCATCTCTCCCCATTTCTGGGTGTAAAACAGGCTTTTAACTATCACTGCACTATGAAGTGCTTTGATGTTTGTTCCACGCGGCCTGACTTTGGTGCCTGACGCCATTTGCTGCGGGTGCGCGCGCGGGTGCGTGCGTGCGTGTTGTGTGTACATTCCCCCGAGGCGCCCGTTGTAACTGGGTTTCAGTTACGCTTTAGTTAATGGGCACTTAAAATAAAGTGGTACCCATTTCGCTTTAATTTCGCGAAAGGGGTAAAGGCTGTTTCCTTTCCATTTCCAGATGAAAGGAGCAGCGCCGCCACCGCTCTGAACCTCAAATGAATTGGAGAGCTGATAAATTTAACGATCTCATCAGCATATAAATATATGTGTCTGTGTGTGGGGGGGTTCTTTATATGCACGTACAGGCAGCTTGTGTCTGGAACTGGAACTTGAGCCAGGTGGGGGTACCGTGTGGGTAACAGTTTTGACCGATGAAGAGGGGGGCGGGTTCGTTTTTGCGGAGCTGCTTTTCAGCCACCTGGTGTGCACCGGTGACTGCCAGGCAACTGCTCTGTGCCCGGTTAGGTGTTGTGGTCTGTACACCTGACTCTTCCTGCTACTGCCCCAGCAAAGAGCAAAGCTTCCGTAAGGGCTGATGTACTTGCTAGCCCCGCACGGGTTTCTTGGAGACTCTGGGGTATTGCACATGGGGACTGCTGTCAGGCTACTGAATTGTGCCCTTTGGGACTCTCCGAAGTGGGGCAAGAGTTTCACTTTGTCACCACATTTCTTAGCACAGTAGGTTGCACAAATCTGTAAAAGCCAGCTTAGCTGTCAGGGGGCTTTATCTTGATTCCGATGTGTGGGTGCCCATACTCTCCTCTACAGATGTTGTTGGTTCTGGGGAGATCCAGCCCCAGAGAGATGTCATGTCTGTGTGTGCTCTGCTACTTCCATTAGATGGTCGGTTATTTCGTGTACGGCTACTTGTGCAGTGACTCCTGATTTTTCTCCTCCACATCAATTGGGTTAATAACACCAAAAGCAAGACGGCTACAGCACTGGAAAATACTGAGGTTCCTAGTAACTGCCTGTCTTACCCTTTCTGCTAGCTAGTTCCCTCTCTAGGGAGAGAGTGGGAGCAGGGTACGTTCTAAATCAGCACAAGTTCTCTAACATTTTTAATCAAGTGCAAGTATTGTGAAGTCCCTGCCCTGCAGGGAGTGAGTGGTGGAAGTATGTTAATTTTTGGAAAGCTGTGTTACAGCCCTTGATTATGTATTTGCAGTTCTGGGACTTTCTCCTGGAAATCGTACCCTAGGTTGAACCTGTCCCACGCAGCTTAAGGGCAGCCCACCCTTCCTCTCAGGGAACAGCCTTTTGATGGCATTGCCATGGCAGGACTTCATATGAGTTACTGAAGAAACTCAGCTTGAGGTGGTGGGATTTACATGGACTGCATGTAAAAACTTACTGGCTCCTGGCATCAGTGGAACCCATATCTTCATTCCCACTGCACAAGCCTCCAAAAAACCCACATCCCCATATCTACATAAAATCTGTCTCCAGCATCCCCTGTGCTTTCAGAAGGATAAAGTGGTAAGGGCTGTCTGCAAAACTATGCCGTGAGATTTTCCCCTTGGTCCTTGCTAAGGACCATGGCACTCATTTCTGTATCCACTGACTGGCCTGTTTTATCCCAGTCCTGGTCATCAACTCCATCCTGGCAAACTGGAGCCTCTGGCTTCCTCCATCCATATATACAGCAGGCCACCGCAGGGTAAAATATCACCTCCGTCAGCACCGACATCCATCACTTTAATGAACACCAAAAATCAATCTCTAATTGACAAAAACATTTTTAATCAAAGTATGAGGCATTTAGAGCACAGGAGCAGCCTTTCATCTTCTGTCAGTGTTTTCCTCCATGGACGGAAGCGGCCAAGGTTTGTAACTGGCCAAAGAGACCAAGGGGGTGTCTGTGAAGAAAATCAGGGACAATACTTCCAGGTGATTTCATTAGAAGAAGCCTGCTTCTCTACTCTTAGACTTACCAAAGCTTGATTTTTGGTTTCTGGGTCTGCAAAGAGTTTACAGCAATGGTAGGCAGAGAGTGGGAACAGCATAGGTTTTAAATTAGCATAAGCTCTCTTAAGATATCGCTGAGGGCGTGATTTCATTATCCTTCTTTTAACACCTACCAAACTCTCAGGCTCCACCTATGCTGGGCATTTATCATTGACAGCCTGCTAGTGGGTGCACCTCGCCACTGAAACCCATCATAGTAAACAGGCAGGTGCTCAATTTAGCAACACTGGTGTGTGTCGTGGAATCACAGAATTGTAGGGGCTGGAAGGGACCTTGAGAGATCATCAGGTCCAACCCCCCTGCCAAAGCAGCTCCCTAGGACAGATTGCACAGGTAGGCATCCAGATGGGTCTTGAATACCTCCAGAGATGGAGACTCCACAACCCCCCCGGGGAGCCTATGCCAGTGTCATAGCCTTTAGGGATGCTGCCTGCACACATTTGGGGTTTCCCGTAGCACGGCTCTGGTGGTGGTGAAGAGAGGAGAAGCGGTAGTTACTGTAGGAGCGGTTGCTTATAAACTTGTGGATAACTGTGAATTACATTTGAGTAAGAGAAGCTACCTGCCAGCAGCACTGAAGTGTTCTTTTTCTGTTGATTAGGGAGTCCCTCAAAGATTTGTAAGGCTACTCTGGGCCGCTTGGTATCCTTGCCAGTGTTTGCAAGCCGTAAAGGGCAGGGAAAGGTTATTAGAGCACCATCTGGACACTTGGGTCTTTTTGCCATTTCTTGCAAGAGGGGATTATTACGAAGGGTCTTTTTTGATGCCTGGCACAATTTGAGTACCTTGGCATCACTGCTGGTACTTGTGATGGAAAGGGTAAGGAGAAGCACATCACTGGTGATGCTGTCATACCACCTTTGCCAGTGCTTGAGAGGGAAGCAGTTTGGAAGATGCAGCAATATTTGGCACTGTGCGGGCATGCTGGCAGCTCTGCTTTGCTTGTGAGAGGAGTAGTAGGGAGCTGTAGAAGTGCCTGATGCTGCTGGGGAAAGTTGGCACACCTTTCTGGATTTCTGAAGGGAGCGATGGAGAGGGAGACCGCATCCTTGCCCATCACAGTTGCCAGTGTTTGCAAGGGAATCAGTCCAGGGGGTTGCAGTGGTACCCGAGCACCATCTGGCCACGCTGGCACTCTAGCTGGTGTTTGTAACGTTGGCTTTGGATAATGTCTTTTCCTGATCAAAGGCCAGTATTTTGGATGCAAGCCTGGAGTGTGTGTTACATAAATAGTTTGTGCTCCTGTCCAAATGGCTCCTGCAGCCACAGAATCTTAAGAGCTGCAGAGGAACTTCAAATCGTGGCCCCTCACAGAGAAAAAACATCTCCCAAGTTTACTGACCACTGGGATATTAACTCATCCCGTCCTCCTCATCTCTTGGCCAGAGGGTGTTTTGTTTCAAGAAGAATGGACCCTTATTTTTTTTTTTGGTTTTGAATATAAGGAGAAGCAGCTGGTAGAATTCCCTTGACATTCACCATAGCTGCCCTCTGGAGCCATCAGCTGTAGGTGTTGACGTTCAGCTGGAAGTCACCTGGCGTGGCTCGCTCTGGGTTGACATACTTTGTGCTACTGACCTCTAAATGTTTCGAAGAAGATGGTGATACATTGCCCATGTATCTTTTTGTTCAACAGCAAAATAAAAAACCCTAACCATACTAGCATTTTTGTGTAGCTGTCCTGGGCTTTAAGCATCCCTTGTCCTCCCAGAGTTTTGGTTTGTGACCACAGAGGCAGAGGTGGCTTTGGAACGGCACCCTGTAACAGCAGCAAGTGGGGTGAGGCCTAGAGTGGGGAAGAAGAGCAAAGTCTTGGCGTTGCAGGTCGATGTGGGACAGGCCTTACAAAGGAGGATGTAGAACAAGACAGACAGGGAACACAGAGTTGCAGAGGGCAAGGCTTCAAGGCGTGCGTCACTGAGCCCCGCGTGTACAGCACGGCTGCGAGACGGCAGCATGAGGAGCACCTTACCTGCTGGCTCACCTTGCCCAGGGTGTGAACACTGGCCTCCTTCCGTGAATGGAGGCAGAACTGTGGATCACTCCAGTTGTGAAGGTACCAGGAAGCATGGGGGAAAGCTGAAGAATGAGACACGATGATAGTCTCCTCTCCCACCTGACTCTGCTGCCCTTGTCAGCACCCTCAAGACCCCCTTCCATGGGGCTTGTTTTTCCACTGGCTGAGGTAGTGCAGGTGCTGTCATTCATAAAATATGCAGAGTGCCTGCCCAGGTTACTGATTCTCCTGCTGCAAGTCTTTCCTAGGCTATGTTGAAATATATGGATGTCCTTCACTTATGAAGATGGATGAGTTTGCTAGATTGCAGGTTCCCCATGTGTCATGCCAGATGTCGCGCTCGGACCTGAAATATGGGCGGAGAAGGGGGGGGGGGTAGAAGCGAGCTCTGATTTAGGCAGAACCACTTTAGATAATTTTTCCTTCAAAGGTGAAATGGAAAGCCATTGTTATAGCAGTATAGCTTGCCAGTTTGAATCCAAACCAACTCACTAATCTTGGAAGCTGCTACCATGCAGCAGCCTATGGGATACAAAATGAGTTGGTCGATTCCACCCAGTTTAGTTGGGCAGTCGTTCACATCAGAAAACTCAGTGTTTCAAACTGACCCCCCCCACCCCATGGGCAGACTCAACAGAAAGGCCTTGGGCTGAACAGGGCATTGAGAGTTTCTTAACCTGTTGCCTCCAGACAAGAATATCTCCAGGATGGGATTCAGGAGAGTCATTGAAGTTGATCATAAGGTTAAACATTCATAAGGAAGATGACATGCCTTGGGAACATCTGGTCCCGGTACAATCTGTGGGGATAGCCAGGTTTTCACATTATAAGGAAACTGAAAAGTTTCATGAGTTAATTTGCTCCAATACTGAGATTGTAGAAACATTGAGATCTGACCCTTTATTTATTTTGTTTAAAACTGTGCGTTTGCCAGAGACAGATGAAGAGTGCTTCTATAAGCAATAATCTTAAGTGTCTTATTCTCCACTCCTCCTTACTTAATGGACTGGATGCCCAAGGGATTCACACACTTCAAATTTGTGTGCACGTGGGCGCATGTATATGCACATCCATGTTTCTGGTGACAGCCATGGTAGCCATATCAATCCTCCCTCTGTGCTAACACAGCTCCCTCTTGGCCAGTTTGCCTAACAACAATTTACCAACCAAGCAGCAGAGCGAAGAGAACATATTAAGAATAACAGCACCGGATGCAGCCTTGTGAAGAGTCATTGGCATCATTCACCCCACAGCAATCTGGACCATCCGCCTCCTCTTTGTAAGACCAGAGAGAGCCTTTCCCAGCCGGTGTTACCCTTCCGCGTTACGTGTAAGGGCTTTCTTCCCGCTCCGTGACAGCAGATAGGAATTCTGCCTGAGACTTCTCTTTAGAAAATTTCCCTCCTTTAAAAACTGGGATTTGACTTTGTAGAAAATACATGCTAAGCTTGAAAAATAACTGTTATATCCAGATTGTTTGCTGTTCCTTCCAGAACAGGATAGCCCCAGGTATTGCTCCCGGATGAATGGATTATCCTGTCCAGTTTAAGGTGGAGTTATCAACACATCCACTGGGAGCATACAGAACTACCAGATAGACCGAGATCTTTTCTGCTCTCTGAGCTGAATATAATTTCAGCCTGTCACTCCTTATCATATCCCCTTTAATCATGCAAAATATTTCCTCCCCTTCTTTCTTTCATCATGCTTGTAGACTTATCATTTTCCCCTTTAGCCTTCATTTAGTTGCAATATTCGCATTGTATTATACATTCTCTATACAATTAAGTAAGGAAATTGTCACCACAGGATGTCTGGGAGGCTAGAAGTATGAATGGGTTCAAAAAAGGATTAGGGAGTGCATGGAATAGTCCATCAAGGGCTATTAAAGTCAGATGTGTGTGTAAACATAGGCTTGGGAAGTCCCTAGGCTATACATTGCTGTCTGCTGGGAGAATGTACTAGGGAGAAACAGGGCCGTATTTTTGTCAAGGTTTTTTCAGTCCTCCTTGTAGGGCATTTTTGTCAGGCCAATGTCAGAGATGGACTGGGAGCTGGCAGGATCTTTTGACCTAACATCATGGGGTTTATATTCATAAGAAGTTTGGGATGGGACACTTTAGCAAATTATAGATAAAACACCTTGCTTAACAACAACAACAACAACAACAACAACAACAGCAACAACAACAACAACAACAATAATAATAATAATAATATCCAGTATAACTTTAAGATCCATACCCTGACACCCTGAGATTTGTAGCATTGTAGAACCTTCCCAAACTTCTCTGCGGATCTTCCTGATTTTATAGACTGCGATTATCCTTGCATAGTATTGGTTCGGTATTAAGTGCTTAAAACAGTCTTCAAGTGAGGTCTCTTTGTGCTAGGAGCTGCACAAATCCAGAACTGAAGCAGCCTGGATGTATTAGAGGTACATTTTCCTGGTTGCATCTCAGTTATTATCATAGAATTGTAGAATCATACAATGGCATGGGTTGGAAGGGACCCCAAGGGTCATAGAGCTTTAACCCCCCTGCCACAGGCAGGGCCACCAACCTCCAGGCCTGGATCGACACAAGGTTGCCCAGGGCCCCATCCAACCTGGCCTTGAACACCTCCAGGGATGGAGCACCCACCCACCCACCCCCTCTCTGGGCAGCCCCTCACCACTCTCTGTACAGAACTTCCACCTAATATCCAATTTAAACCTTCCTTCCTTCAGCTTCTCTCCATCCCCCTTGTCCTGTCAGTCTCTGCCCTTTAACAAACTGATTCCCCTCCTGTTTCTCTGCTCCCTTCAGATACTGGAAGGCTGCAATGAGGTCCCCTTGCAGCCTTCTCTTCTCCAGGCTGAACCAGCCCAGCTCCCTCAGCCTCTCTTCGTAGGGGAGCTGCTCTAGCCCTCTGATCATCTTCATGGCTCCTCTGAACCCTCTTCAGCAGTTACACATCTTTCTTGTATTGGGGCCCAGACCTGGACACAGTACTCCAGATGGGACCTCATGAGGGCAGAGCAGAGAGGGAGAATCCCCTCCCTGTCCCTGCTGCCACCCTTCTGCTGATGGAGCCCAGGATACCATTGTCCTTCCGAGCTGCAAGAGCCACTGCTGGCTCATGTTAAGTTTCTCATCCATCACGACACCCAGGTCCTTCTCAGCAGGGCTGCTCGGGGGAACATGGAGAAGAGATGATTGTGAGTGGGATATTTACGGTCTTAAAATGCACTTCATAGCAGTGCCTTTCTTTCTCATGCTCTTGATTTGTTTTATATAGAATCTGTTGACACTATCCTGAAGATAGAAATTTCAGCTTTGTTTTTATCATTAGAAATACTGAGATTGTAAAGCTTTCCATTTCAGAATTTGCATCAAATTTTAGTGCAGGAAAAGCAGACTCAATCTCCACCACCCTCCCTCCCAGGATCATGTCCTCTTTCCTCTCCTCCCATTAAAATGAAATTCAAGGAGAAATCAAGGAGAATTCAGTGTGTGAGGAACCAGGCTTTCTCTGATTGGGACCTCACAATTCAATATTAAATCTTCTGCTGACTTAAACAGATTTTGACCCTGGACTTCCCAAGCCGGAAGAAGCTATTGCCCTGGTTTTAGGCTATTGCCAACATCCCTGCACCCTCTCTCTCTCCTGTCCCCATGAACACAAGCTTCATGATTTGATGCTCCGTTTTGCCCTGGGTATCATACAGTTGGGTAAAGGAGGAGTTAAAAATCAGGGGAGTCAGTGAGGAATCTGCCTGGTGATACCGGGAGTTGGCAGGAAGTTGTGATACTGGCTTTATGCCATCGAGTTCATACTCAAAGAAAAGGAAAGTGTGACTTAGGGTACCTCCATAACCTATTATTTTGACCTGAAATACATAATTGCTTCTGTCTCTCTCTCTCTCCCTGCCCATGCTGTCTGTATTTTCCTATACATGGAACTGAGAGAAAAAACTCTATATCCATTTAAAATTTTGAGTCTGCCTTTATTTATCATAAAAAAAACCTGATAAAAAGCGCAAGTACAACTTTGTTTGTTTTGGAGGGCTTTTTGCTTTTCAGTTCACGTTTAATGAAGTAATTACAGTGAAATACTCTCAAAATTCAAGACCTAATTAAAGCAAAGAATAAAACCTCAATTGATCCATTATTTAGATTGGTGAGAAGTGAGCATAAAGAAGCAATGAAAAAGTTAGTACATTACGGGAGGAAAGAAGCACGCTCCCACTTGGAGAATACTGATGGGAGGAAGACCTTGGGATGATAACAGCCAGTCAGGGATGCGCTTAAATTATTTACAGAGAGTTCTTCTTCAAACAAAGAAGAATGGGGCAAAAGCAAACGTATCAGTCAAAAGGATGCTTTTCCCTGACAAACACTGGTGTTGCCGAATGTGTTTGAGTCAGAAGCTGTCTAGCCCAATATTCTCCTTTTGGCCAACGAGCTTCCAAACTACACAGTAAGAAACGAGCTCTGAACTCAACAGTGAAGTTTTTCTGTCTCCAAATGGGCACGATTTGGCTTAACATCTGAGCTGCTGGCTGCTGATGCTGCTTACAAGCACAAGGTATGCAGCAGGTTCAGGTCCTGTTTTGCACATCACACGAAGGAGTTAGGAAGAGGCATTTCAGGTGGCAGGAGCTTGGCTGTGCCCACGCAGGGTGTGTGGCACAGCGCTCTTGGGGTGGAGCACGCTGTGTGTGTCAGCGTTCACCCTCTCCTTGTCAGTGGCTGGCCAGAAGATGAGATATAGGGCAGGTCTGGCCCATGCAGACCATCCTGCTTTGATAGCTCCAAGTGGGATGTTTCATTTTCAGTAGTCCCTGTAAATCTGCTGGCAAAGCTTTAACTAAGTTCCCTTTCCCTGCCTTTCTTAGCAGCTCTGGTAAAAAATTAAGAGTGGCAAAAAATTATCTTTATATGAACGTGGTTTTAAGCTCTAAAAATGGACATGTTCTGGTGATGTTGTTTAGTTTTATGATGATCAACAAAATTCTAATATAGAATTTTATTAGAATTTTATTTATTTACTCTAATAAAGAATTTTGTTCTAAATTTCCCAGATGCCGACCCCGACTGATTCAAAACTCATCCCATATTACCTTACTTAAAAAGGCATCTCTATTGCTCCTTGAAGTGCTATGTTGAAGTCTTGGGTAACTGCCCTTCTGGGTCCAACATCCCTCCACCTGCCTTATTATTTCTATGCATTTACACCTGAATGGTGCTAGAAGGGACAGTAGCTGTGAGTACTCAACGCTTCCGAAGTTCATCTCTCTGAATTGTGTGCCTAATTTCAGGTGGACTCTTCAAGATACTACCCTTTTTTGTTGGAGAACAGTGCCTGCAGGGCATCTCTAGGAACAGACTCATCCAGCTAATGCCTTAGACTGGAATTCAGGCCATTTCTACTTTAATTTCTCTTTTGGGGGAGTAAAATAAAACCACAAGAAAGTTAGAGTCAGATGTGTACATGTAATGTTGGGGTTTAGTTGGTGAGTAAATCTCAGCTGCCCTTCCTCTGCAGAGTTTCGCTGAGGGACATAGCAATTACAGCTCTGTGTGTAGATGACGTCCCAAACTGCTTGAGATGGTTTCTGCCATATATCAGTGCATGAAACAGATTGCCAGTCCCTGCTATGAAAGGCACAGTGCGCGGGCTGTGTTTCCCTAATGCCGCTTGGGGAGGCAGAGCAGCCCTGAGCTGCTCCCTATAGTAGGTTATAGCAGAAATGCTACGCTTTAATCCTTGTCATGCCGAGCTACTAGTAGTTTTTTGGAGCAAGAGTGGGAGAAACTGCCTTCTCTGGCCAGCTGTAGAGGCTTCAGGTCAAGAAGTTGTTTCTCACACTTCTGCTTAATAAATACGCCTTTAGAAATGTGCATGAAAGGCAAAATAAAATAAACACCGGCCTTAAATCTGCTTTGTGAAAATGGACTGTTACGGTCTCAGCTGGGTTTGTATCTGAATGCATACAGAATAAAGTAGGGTAATAAATGCTGACTACATGGCAGCTTTTGTGTCTATTTTGACAGCCCTCAAAGTAGTATCCCCAAATTCCTCCAAAATCAGAATGTTCCATTTTCCCGTATTTTTTTTTAAAATATAATTCTTGGGTTTGTTTCAATTGGAAGCAACTTTTCTTTAAAATAAAACCTCTAATCATTTTTAATTAAATGCCTGAAATAGAAAAAATTATTTGGTTTAGTTGGAAACAGAACTTCTGCTGACGTTCCAAAATCACCAGCAAACCGAAACATCCATCGGCCGTGCCTGCAGGCTGCTTAACTGTATCAGTGTAGCTAAGGACAAATGGCATTCAACCCCATGCCAGCAGCAGTGGTTAAACTCCGTAATTGTTTCTTTCATTGTGTGCACCCCCCCTTTTTGCAAAGATTTTAAATCCCTTGTAACGCAATTAACTCCTCTTTTCGGCGAAAGGCTCTTGTCTCTCCTGACAGGCTCTCTGATTACAAAATGTCTGCTGCAAACTCAGAGTGGCAGCAGATCCGAGGGTAGGAAATGCGCTTTCTCCCGTCATTACCTGAGCAGATTGGAGTGTCTCTGAGCTGTAATGGACAGCGGAGGAGGGTGGCTGGGTAGCCAGAGCTCCGGCAAGCATTGGGATTCCCAATTATGATCCCACTAGCTCTGCTTTCTTCACCCCTTCAAATCCTTTCCCTCCTTCCTCTGAAATAGCATTTTCTGGAGGAGGACGGGGCAGGTGCCACTGCTGGAGGGAGCAGTGTTCTCAGCGTCAGGCGAGCAAGGAAGTTGGATCAGCTTTTGCTTGTAGCAGTTTTCCTTCTGCTCCCTTCTATCTCGGAGATAAGCCCCTTGCGCCGCTTTTCTTTGTCAGCCATGAAATCGGCTACCATTTCAGAGCACCTCTCTGTAGTTTCCAAATGCCTTTGACGCATTTCGCCTAAACAGGAGACTGCTGAGAATAGCTGCTAAATCTTTAAATCTGGTTTCACACTTCGTCATCTTTGTGACTTTATAAGTTTGTTGTTAGTGTAGCTGGTGTTCCAGGTCACTGAGAGCCTGGGATTAATACCCAAAGACTTGGTATTAATCTGAGACACAAGCAGTTTTATTGAGCCTCTCCACCCTGGCTGGGGATCTGAACTTAATTCCCTGAAGACTTGCCCCAAAGAGAACTCTGCATCTTTTGCAAGGGGTGGATTGAGGGTTGGGAGGGGGATGGGGGGCAGCACTTGTCTTTCCCTATGTGCTTCTGAAGGATCAGGGAGAAAAGTATAGTCAGGATGTTACTACACCATCATTTTTTTTCTTGGTAGGACACCAAGGGCAGAGGTCCTTGTTTCTGCTGAGCGATACAAACACAACGACCTGTTGCTAGTGTCTAAAAGACTCTTGATTCTCGTTTCTACATACTTCCCTTCCTCCTTGCAGCTTAATGAAACCATTCACTCAACTGGCTTTTCTCCCTCCTCCCCTTCATCTCCATCTGTCCGCTCCAGGTGGCAGCTCATCTGGATGATAGTGTAACTTCGGTATCATGGCTCTTGCATCAGTGATAGTTGCTATGCACAGCTTCTGTTGGATGTGGTGCAGATTAATTATTCTGAGTTTTGGAAAACACCCAGTTAAGATGGGCAGCAAAGGAAATGTCTGGATCTGACCATCTACTTAACAACTCCGACAGTATGTGACATCCTGTAAAACAAGACAACTTCATTTTGGTGCCTGTTTGGGTGTAGATTGATTTAGTGAAAGTATTTTCTTACACACTTTGCAAGCTGAAAATGATGGTTGTGTAGTTACATGGCGGACTAACTAACTGCAGTCACCTTCTGCAACTTCTTACTTTACCTGGGCTCTGAAATCAGGGCAGCTAGCAGAGTTTGGCATAAAACACAAGGGCCCCAATCTCTGGGGGTAACCAGATTTTTTGTGGTGGGAGCAGCATTTGAAGTATTTCCAGAGCCAGCAGGTGCTTGTAACACTTGTTCTCTAAGGAACCACATTCTCCCTCCACATCCTAAGACTTCTTGGCTCTCTCTGTCTGGCCCGTCCTTTGTTAGATAAACTTCACTGCCTCTCAGCAGTTTCCAGATTCCTTTCTCATCTTTTGCATCCTTTCCTTACAGCTGTGACACTAAAGCAGCTCTCCTGAATACAGCCTCATTCTTTGAGCATCCTGTGAGAGTACCCACTGAACATGATTATGGGGCCCAATTTGAAACCAGTATTGATTCTGCCATTGAATGAAATGCTGGGCTTCATGTCTTCTTTCAGTCTTGCTCCAGCAAGAGAGACAAGGAGTGTCAGGCTTCCTTCCTTTCTTCCTGGGGGCTGCAGTCCCCAGGTGCTGGGTGGAGAGGAGTGGTACTTCCCATTCCCTTTGCTTTTGCTTCTTGCCATAGCTGTGGTTGGTGCTGGTGCTCATTCCTGCAGTCTTGATTTATCCTGCCAAAAGCTCCGTCTTTGGTCCAGCACTTGGAGCTGTCTTTGCCCCCAGAACTCATTCCCTCGCTGGCTGTACCTGCTTGCACTTCAGTAGGCCAGAAGCCTCAGGGTTAAAATTGTTACTGAATTTTGTCTGAAGTTACTGTCCTTCCAGAGTTCTTTGATTTTCAGATGCTGCTGCCTCGGGGCAGGGACACTGTTGGATTATAGTGGACTTGGCTTTCATTTTTTCGTAGTAGGAAGAAGTTAGAAACCTGCCAGCAGATCTTCCTGATGCTCTTCAGCAGCTCTCTCCCTAGGTGGCTTTATCCATCAGCTCTGCCAGCCTTTTTCCATCGGTCAAGCAAATTTGCTTTGTTATACCCTAACTCTCGAGTATCTTTCCTTTTCACCTCCTTGCATGTCTCCAAGCCCTTCTAACATGTCTTTCAATCTCTCCCCTGAGCTGAGGGTAGGTTCCCACGGCACTGTGATCTGTCCTTCACTTGTGATCACACCTCGTTGTCCATGCGTTTGCCATCTCTGCAGATCTGCAAGCCACTCTTAGGCGTGAGGAAACCATGCGCGTGGCTGTGGTCCCCGGGCACGCATCCCGCTTCTCTCTCCGGAGCACGTCGCTGTGCTGCTCAGTCAGCTATATTTTGGCTGGAAGAGCCAAGGCACCCCGTGCCACCTGCTTGTGCCGGTTTTGCTGCAGCGTCTGCTCTCTCCAACTGCCGGCTGAGCGTGGTGGCAAGAAGGGGGTGGCGGCAAGAAAGGATTATATTCATTACAATATTAAATAACTCAGGTGGAATTAGCTCTGAGCAGAAAGCAGCAGCTGGCTTTCGCGGTGTTGTGACAGGCTCTGCCAGTTACACAAGGCAAACAGAAACTCTCTGACTTCCACGGCTCCTAGGCCATGACAGGCCTGGAAAGACTGGCAACTTCTTGTGATCTTGTCCAGTAAATCTGTCTTCTGCTTGAGCCTCTGAGAGCTTCATACCTCCACTGAAGAGCACCTGCTCTTCAAGCCTGGCCTTTGTCAAAGCTGTAGCAACTGGGACCTCCAGACTCCTTCATAGACCCTTATGGCCCAACACAGGAACAAGGAAGAACTTGGTTAACTTTATTCTTATAAATACAGTGAGCTATTGATTTTAACTGGTAGCTGTGCTGTGGCAGCTTTTAATGCTTAGAGCAGCAAAATGAGGCCATGATACCAACACCATGGCGCTTGCCCTAATTACACTGCAAGGTTAATTTGCTGAGGCTGCGCGGGTATGTGTCCCTGACAGATTGATTCCTTTGTATTATATTAGCTAAGGGAGGACACTGAGTTTCATATGTATATGGGGGAGGCCGAACAATTAGGTGGAGCTGAGATCTTTTGCTCCAGTAGCACAGACAGATCAAGGTTATGCTGAAATGAAAATACAGCTGAAATGCAAAGGGTAAAAAGCCTGCTAAGAGACACTAGGATGGATCAGGATGAAGGATCCCAAGGTAGAGATGGATCCTCTGAATTTGGGTGATAATGGACTTATAGGATAAGATTTTCAACCTTGACACAAGATCATGGGGAGAATGGTAGTGTGTATTTGCATGGGTATGAACGGAAGAAAGTTTACATTAATCTTGATTGGCAGAGTGTGGCTGTAAGTGAAAGTTTAGAAGATTTGTCTTCAGGGTCGAGAGCTTCAGTGTGGTGCTGTGTACATTGGACACTGCAGACACCAACCTGGAAATTCAGCTATTACAGTAGAAATTCTAGATAACAGTGTAGAACTAGATCCCAGATGATCAGACTTCTCAAGAGAACTTCTTTTCCTTCTTCCAAAACCCATCATACTTAAAAAATATAGGGAGCTCCTGATACAAGGATATTGTCTTACTAACCTTTAAGAAAATGAGATGGCCCTGTTTGGTGTAGAAGAGGCTAATGACCAGCCAGAGATGTTATGAAGTATATCTCAGCAGAGATATCAGAGATATCTCAGCGGAATATATCTTTGTAGTGCAAGGAAGAAGGTAGTAGAATAACTGAGAAAGGGCAAGGCGGTGGCGATTCCAAGTGCACTTGTGAAACTAGAGCCAGAAGGTGAGGATAACTAGAGAAGACCACGACACAGAGGTACGTGTTTTCTAGTAGCAACCAGGTGATCGTATTAACCTCGCAGTAATGTCTCTGTGTGTCGCCAGAAAAGCATCAGTGCACCATCACCAGTGAATTGTCAGCCTGGGAAACGCTCCAGTGTGGCAGGGAGCAATGCTGCAGGTCTGAGTGCACCTCCAGGGACATAGGTTTTGTTCTGGCCGGAGTGTGGGAGCTCACTATGGTCGTAACTTGCTCTGGTTTTGTATTTTCAACCTTCCACAGGAAGCTCATCTTAGAGCAGAAGACTGCTGATGAGTTAGCAGAGGGAGCTCTTCTTTTGCCTTTACCATAACCTCTTCGCCTGCACATTAGTGAATCCTCCCGTGCTGTGATTTCAGACATAAATTTGAAATTCTGCCTGCTTAAAGATGCCATAATACTTGTCAGACGAGTAAAGGGAGTAAGACAGACTTCCACTCTTGGGTAATTAAATTCTGCCTCTGTAACTTCTCCATCATAGAGAGGATTTATTTATTTATTTATTTCTGCACCCGGGAACAAGCAGGACAGGAGGTTTACCAGTAAGTGGCCTGTGTTGGATTTGGTCCCATCCAGTATGTTAGGTGATGCCAACTTTCAAAACAACCTCGGGATTGTGTGAAAACGATTGGTAAGGCTGCATCCCCAAAGACTTGCCCCAGCTGTGGCAATGATCTCTCACCCAGACCATGTCAATCAGGGGATGAAAAGAAAAGCGTCTTTTGCCTTGCATTAATTTAGAGACAGTTTGTGGAAAGGATCTGAGCGAGGTGAGTGGGAGGATGAAAACTTCCCTGGTGCATTTTGTGATTCAAAAATAATAATAAAAAGAAACCCCTTGTGTTTTGAAAACTCTATTAAAAGAAATGTACTTCTGCAGAAGAACAGCATGAAAGAGTAAGGGCTTCAGCAAGGTGAACCAGAAACACAAAAAAAATTGTCTTTGGGGCTGGCTTTGGGAAGCGGAGCTGGGAGCTGAAGGAAACAAATGGCATTGCAGTGTCTGAAGTAAACAAAGCCAGCTCGATATATATTTATTTGGAGCAGCCAGTTGCCTTCTGCTGAGCGTCGGGGGAGGCTGAGGAGGAAACGGTGTCCCCTTGCAGACCCAGTGGCAGACAGCAGCAGCTTTCGGCTGTCACGCAGAGGCTTACGCGCCCCGTGGGGCTGGCGGTGTGAGACAGGCTGACAGCTCAGGAAGGGTTTTCTAAGAAGCTGGTGAAAATCTCCCCGAGTTGTAGAGGAAGTGACCTGAGCTTTGAGGACCACCTCCCTCCTGCTTAGGGCTTTTGGAGTCCCTGAAAGCAAAGTGGCATTTTAAAACCGATGCAGTATCTGTTGTGCAGGAAAAGAAAGAGGGAGAATCGCTGCCTTGTGCTCCCAATAACAGTGGCAAATTTTAGAGGTAAACAGTGGAAAAGGGAAAGCAGAGAATGACATCTGAGTGCACTGGTGGCTGGGACTAAGGGTGAGAACAGAGGAAATCTGAATTGCTAAAGATGAAATGTTTGTGGGAAGGTGGGAACTGTGACAAACTCAGACCCGGAGCTTATGTTATATTATATATTTTTCCCCTTGACCCCTGGAGAATACAAAAATAAAATCAATTAATGGGCCTTGAAGAAGAATCACTTTAAACTGTTCAATTAAACCCCGCAATGCAGAGAACAGAAGGGGGGGGGTAGGGGGAGAAAAAAAACAATAAATACATCTTAAAAAATGGACTTGTCTGAGGCGCCTGGGCCCCGACATGCACCATTACTGACGGATCGAATCACACTTCCATTAACACCATAATCTTATAGACTCCACAGGCCGTAAAAAAGGGATTTACTTTAATCAGGTTTGGTTAGGGCTGAATTTGAAAAGCGCTACAAGTGAAATAAAACACGACCTCGTCCCCCCTTTGATTTTCTTTCTTCTCACTCTGGCTCTCTAATTTACAATTTGCCAGCCGCCAGCGGTTCGTTTCTAATGGCTGCGATCCACTGGTGTATGTCGCACTCTCTCTCTTATTGTGGCGGAAATGATTAGGGAGAACATAGACCTTTCATTTCCGTCCCCACCTCCCACTTCCCTGGGCAAACGCCCAGGACATAGCGTTTCCTTTCACGCAGGCTTTAGCCCTCCACGTTTGCGTGCCCTGCATCCTCTCCCTGGACAGCCTTTGGCCTGATATTCCCTCACTTGGGAAGGGATTGGGGAGGAGGGGGAGGCGTGGGCTATAGGTGAGGAGGATGTGTATCAGCTTCTGAACTTGAGTGTTGCCTCCTGAGGAGACCAGGAAGCTACGTGGTTAAACTAACATGTTTTATTTCTCTCGCCACCTCTTATTTCTTCTCCTATGCTCCATGCTTCAACCTGTCCAATTTACCACAGGGTGCCAACTACCTGTTGTAACTCCTGGTCCCTTTTTAAATTCACCCCCCATCCAGGGCAGTTCCAAACCACTGTATGCAAAGGACAGAGCAATCAAGCGCATTTGTTTCTTGTGCCCCAGCTGTCAGAGTCTAGCTATTCCTAGTGATGAGGAATACCATACCAGGGTACTTTGTTGGGTTCGTTACTGATGACAAAGTTGTGTAGCTTCCTTTTTGGTCAGCTTGCTGTCTTCTACAGGGTTATGTTGTACTTCTCTACAAGTCCTGTTTCTGACCACGGCAACGTCGGCACTCAGGTGGCAGCGACGGGGGACTGTACATCACAAGGTCACTTTGGGCTTGCACCTGTAGGAACAAAAATAGACCAAAGAACAGACAGTTGGAAGAGCTGCTGCCGCCTGTGCCAATGCGCTTTGCACTGACCCCTCGCAGGGTCTCTCGCATGCTGTGGTACAACTAGCCAGCTTGGTGGGAACTTGACTAACGAGTGCTAGGTGCAGGGCAGCAGAATTTCCTCATAGCATCTGTGCAGGACTCTGCTAGGTCAGCTGTGGCGTAAGAGTGGCTTTAAGAGAGCCGGATGCTGGCAGGTATATTTTGGTTCCCCAGCGTGGTGACTGTGGAAAATCTGGCTGTTTCAGAGCTGTGATTCCCTGAAATTTGCCCTCATTTACCTTTTCCCCTCCTTCTGCCACGACACACAACCCACATACATGACTGAAGATGTAACCAGATTGTGTTTAACTGGAACACACTACCCATGTCTCCCACACAGCTCTAGAAAGGTGCACACCCAGGCTGGATTTATTCCGCAAGGTTTTAATGATAAAGTTTTTAAGGCCAAAAAAAGCCAAAAGCCACCAGTAGGTAGGAGAACAGTTTAAATGTTGCACGGGAGATCTGGTTGCATAGTTACACTTGACTTCCTGAGAGCTGGAAATTGGAGGAAACATTATTCCTTAGTCCAGTTGGGAAAAGCTGGTAGCAGAGAGCTTGATGACTCCAAACATGAAGGAACGTGCTCAATAAGGCAGAAAACTCACCAGACTGCTTTGTAAAAATAGGTTCAAGCTGCAAAATTCACATATCCTCCTAAAAGCAGGGAAAAGGCATTGAAGTTCTTCCAGTACAACCAGACATGACGAATGACAGATGAGAAAGGGGAGCACAATCAGGGGAAAGGGAAAAATTGAACGATAATGCAGGGAAAGGGAGAATGATATGGAGGAAAGGAGTGTTGGCAAAGAGTAATTTCAATTTAAGAGGAGATGCTGAATGGGAAAGAGACTGTTACATGGACACTGGGCGTGTGTGTGTGTACAGGTAAAGGGGGGGCGAGATAAGAGGGAGGAACTCAAGGGAGGAAGGCAAAAAAAAGGAGTCTGAACGAGAGTTTGGCCATGGAAAGGCAAAGTCTAATGTTAGCAACTGATAATAAAGGCAGGCAAAGGGGGGGAAAAAAAGCATAAAATTCACTTAAAAAACTCTCCAAGTTTAAAAGCTCCCCAGAGGCTTTGTAATAGAAAAGGGCTTTTAAGTGCTATTTTTTTCCCCTGTTTTTCCTTTGGGGATGTCTCAGAGGGATGATTTATTGTCTAATGTATTTAAAGTGACAAGGCCAATTTTGGTGAGCTTGCTGCGGCAGTGCCAGCAGCGCTTTTTCACGGCGCTGCGGAACGCGCCCTGTGCTGATGGCTCTTTGATGTGGGGCCGTACTGCTGGGCTCTGGCATCACAGCAAGCCCAGGCAGGGGGGCAGATGCCCTTCCTCAGCAGACGGGTGGGGAGGCAGCATCCCGGTGCGTTTCTGGTTTAGCTGGTGACAGTGGAAGAAGCAGGTGTAGCGGACAATGGAAGAAGCGGGATGGAAGGAGAGGATGGTTAGAAGCTAACCCTGACTCCTGCGCCCAAGAGGAGTGGTTTTCAGGTGCCCTTTGAAGACAGAGCTGGGTCTCCATTCCCTTTCTGTGCTTCCTTCTGCCCTAGCAGCTGGCCTGTACGTGTGCTACAGCCCTGGCTTCTTCTGCCAAGCTGTCTGCAGGCCAGTTTGGACTGTTCCTAATCACTGGTGACCAGTGAGGTGTTACCTTCTTCTCTGGGTCTATTTCTGCAGAGACTTGCCACTGAGGCATGACTGCTACCCTGTTCTCTTCATGCCAGTACAGCTGCTTCAAGCAATAAGCCTCACCTTCTCAAGGAGAGTTTAAAAAAAAAATCTCAGGACTAAGGATTTTTTTTAATATTGAGCCTGTATTTACTTTTGCTCTATTACACTTATATTTATACCCCTTAATACAATTCCTCTACCTTCTTGGTATTTACACACTTGTAGACGGTTAATCTTGCCCCTCGCCAAGCAATACATATTTAATTATTTTAATCTCTTCTCATATATCAGTGCTTTCAGGCCCTTAATCATTTTTTTCCCTGCTCCTCTTCTCTGTATTCCCTGCGCTCATCAAGATCTTTTGTGTGAGTGTGTGTTGCCCAGAATTGAGGGCAGTATTCCAGGTGTTGTCCTGCCAGATCTGCACAGAGGACCAGTACCTCCTCGTTCTCTGACATGATTTCTCTGCAGATGAAGCATAGCACTGTTAATTTTGTCCCCCTGCTGTTATAAAGCATTGCAGGTCTGTAACTGAGCTTGCTGTCCACTCCCTTCCACAGCCCTTATTTGATGGTTACCATTTTCCAAATCAGCCCCTCTCTTTTAATACCCTGGTTTCTGTTTATTTTCCCCTCATATGTACTTACTTGGATTATTATAAACCGATTCCCATTTTCTCTGCTAGTGCCTGCTCCTAACCTTTCAGACTTACGTTGTATTTGCCTGTCTGCAGCGATGGGTAATGGAAGAAGCTATTAATCTTTTGGTAGCGTTTTATTTCTCTTTGATCCTCTACTCTCCCCCCCCCCCCCCCAATTCCTTGGGCTTGTCTTCTCACTCCCTCCTTACAGCTGTGCCCCTTGCTCTCAAACGGCCAAACTGCCAGGCAGCCCTGCCTTGTCTCTGCGGGAGCTGGGGAGACTCTCCTTGACCTGAAAAGCAGCAGCAACCTCATGCTCAGCTCGGCCGTGTGAATGCCAAGTGCGCCAGCCAGCTTTGCGTGTCCTGAGTACTGCGTGATGCTTCCTCTTATAATCACTCTGAGCATCGCTGCTTCTCCCAATCGCCCCCTGCACTTAATTGACCAATAGAGCTAGACATATGGAGGATCAAATCACAAACCCAAATCAGCAGTTGTCAGAGGAGATTAATTCAAACAGGAAGCTACAAAACACTTGGGTTTTTTAGTTCTTCCCCCCCCCTTTATTTTTCCCCTCAAGCTCCAATGGAAGAAATGATTATTAATATCCCCAGCTGTACACTCAGATGGCAGTGACTCCAGTGCACTCTCTCAACTCAACTTTGCGTGTGATTTTTGTAGCATTTAAGCAACATTAGGGAATTACTGTGGATGGGAAAGAAAGATGAAACTGCATTCACACCACCTAACTCAAAGCATCCAAGTTAGATTAGCCTGTGCTAAAAGGACAGGCTGTCCTAATTCAGTGCCCAGACGGGGGCTCAGATACGGTCTCTGTCAGTACTTCTCACTGCTGGCCCCAAAGAGGGGAACATCCTAAGTCAGGTGCACATATCTGACCTCTTGCAGCTGCTCTGTCCTCTGTACTGTGCCACAGGGTCTTCAGCTCTGAAACATGCCCACCAAGGGTGCTGTGGCTGTGTCCTGCTCTGACTGCAGGTCACGGCTCTGCTGAGATCAAGGATCCCTCACATTAGCCATTGCATGCTCCGGTGCCAAGATACGGCCTTTCCCGACCCCCGTGGTCTAAACAGACAGCAAAGGGTGTAGAAACGGGCAGCCAGGGAGACCAAAGATCTGCTTGGCAAAGCAAGGCGGCCTACTTCGTAGAACAGGGACTTTGGAGGAGACCTTCGTCTTCTCTGGTTCCCTCTGTCTCCAAGGCAAAGTTTCTCTGCCTTCCCCCCACCTTTCCACTCTTCCAGCTGTGGAGGGAGGCCACAGCTGCCAGCCTGAGTGCCCCACCTGGGGCTCCGAGGTGTCCCTCCTAGTGGGGTGGAAGCTGGGGCGGTGGTGTTGGGTAACTGAGAAGGGACCCACCTGTGCTGAGGGGAGATGGCAGGTGGAGGCTTTTGGGGTAATGAGGGCAGGGTGTGCCCCAGGCACAGCTACTAAAAGCCAGGACCTGCTACCTGTAAGGGTTTTTCCTCTTTTGTCTCTGTTCCTGCTGCAAGCCTGTGATGTAGCCTGTGAGGCCTGTATTCAACCATCAAACTGTAGCTGAAGATGGTCTCCCTCCTCAGCAGGTAGTACAGAAAGGGAAGACCCTTTGCATGGGTTTCCTACCTGGTGACGAAAACCCTTGTAGGAGCCCATGAGGGGAGCAGGATGGCTCCCAGTGAGCAGCAGTGTGGTTTTGCTGGGCTGGAGCTGGCTTGAAGGGCAAAGCATTGAGAGTGGAGTTAAACCATCAGTTTTCAACCTAAAAAAATAAAAAAGGGTTTTCCTGGACAGTGCTCTGGCACCAGCAACCTTGAATCTACACCATGAGGGTCAGGCAGAGTGTCCGTGGGATGGAGAGACCTGCCCATGTTGCCTCCCTGATAGGGTAGGACCCCAGTCCCCTGGTATGTGCTATTGATTATGTGAGGAAACAGTTTGGACTGGTCACTCACCCTGCTGAGTTCTTCATTAACTGCAGTCAGCAAAGGGGAAGAGAGCGGAGGCCTCTGCACCAAACCCTTCTGCTCGATACCTAGCAGCGATGTTTGCTTTTATCCTTTTCTTTCTCCCCCTCAAAAAATTAAAAAGTGTGAGGATGCATGAAGATTGGGATAGAAAGCATTGACAATCTTATCATACTACTGTATAAATCAATAGCATGCGCTTGACTGGAATAATACTGATTGCTGCATCCCATGGAAGTTACAGGAGATTGAGGTGGGATTTGAAACTTCAAGGCTGTCCTTTTTTTAAAAAAGATGCCTGAGGAAGCACTAAATGAAATCCCACAGCCTGCCTTATGCCAGGGTTCAGGCAAGAGCACCATAGCAGTGTGAATATCTGGGTTTGGTGATGAACCCAGCTACAGCCCTGGAGCTGGAGGAAAGACTTCAGCAGGACGCTTCCAGACTGATACAGCTGTATGTGGAAGAGCGTAGCTGAGGTAAGTAGAATAGTGGCTGGTTGGGAACTCTAACTCTGTGCATAATTATGTGTTCGTGGCAGATAGCAATTATCTTACTTTGGCTTGATGAAAAAAGTGTTGGAAATTGAAACCTGAACATGTGTGCTTAGTTTGTGAGATTAAAAGGGTTGGGGTGGGGTTTTTGTACTTAGAGGTATCATAGTTTGGGTGCCTTGCTGAGGCTGGAAAACAAGAGGCTCAGGGTGTGCAGTGTATTCTGGTGGTAGCTAGCCTTCTCCTGTGGAAGGCATGAGCTGAGGTTCTCCTAGATTACTTCATTTCTCTGATTTTCCTAAATAAAAGTGGCTGTGGCACAGGTGAAAAAGGTGTAAACTGGCCTCTCCTTGTTCAGATCAGCCCTCCTGCTGCCCCCACCACTCCCTTCAGTAGCATCTGGGTTACCTCAATAAACCTGGATGGGAGTTTTCTAGTAATTCTGGGGGACAGCAAAGCTGTACCTCTTGCAGGGGTTGCTGGCTTGTGGTATCACATGGGCTCTGGCATGGTGAGGAGGCTACTGGGGCAAATGTTCTGTCTGTTTTTTCCTGACAAGCTAGCAGTTGCCTGAGACAGAGAAATACATACACACACACCCCCTAACTAGGGCAGCAGAAGTCGGTGCCACCAGAGATCACTCAGGTTGTCAAGTGAGCGGGATTAGGAATGGCCATGGAATTGGAGAATAAACGCAGCTCTGTTGTGCGGGATAAAAGGAGATGGTGATCAATATATCTTAGAGCTTCAGGGCTTAAGGCAAGCAGCATCTGACAGGATTAGGGAGAAACTTTTTTAACATGGACTAGTCATCCTGTAATTGGCTGCCTGGGATGCTCACACATCCTTTGCTGATACCCTAGCGAAGCCGGCTGCCTGAGACAGACAGCAGCCGGTGTGGGAAGACCTCGTCTTGCTGTGTGCCACAGTTAGAGACACAAAGATGAAGCTTGAATTCCTGGGAGCAGAGAGGTGGTGGGTGCTGCACCTTAAGTCCCACCTCAAGAGGGTGGGAAGGAGGAGCTGAAAATTGGGAGGGGGAGATGTTGGTCCTGTGGTGGGGGCCAAGCCCTTGCTGGAGGAATGGATGGATGCTGGTGGTTTGGGGAGGGAACTTGCTGGTATGTGTGGGCTCATCACGTGCTGTGGCTGCTGTCATTAACACAGTGACAGATGTTGTGGGATGTGACTGGTGTAGCCATAGGGGAGAGAGCAAACCAGGAGCTGCTTTGGAGTTGGGCCCTGCTGTAAATGAGGCTGTGCCTTCAGGTGTATACAGAAGGCAGGTGTGTGCTCTATGGGTCTCCCCTCTGTCTCCATGTTATAATTCCTAAACTCAATGCTCAGTTTCTTCTCCCCCAGTCTCCCCCATTTTAATATCTAAATATCTTTAATATCTGTCTTAAAATGTGGTGTATGTCAGTGACGTGAAATAGCTGTGAAAATAATCCAGGCTTTTTGGTCATTTCAACACAAAGGCTGGAGAGTTGGTGAGTTTGCCTATGTTTCCATAGGGTGCAGCTCAGGCCCGATCCTTGGCCCAGCGGGAGTTTTGCAGCTCCTTTGCACCCAGGTCCTCTGGTGTAGTGATTTTATGCAGGGAGAAATGTTGTTCTGTGTTCAGTGGAAATAAGCCACGCACAGGAGCATACTCTGTAAAGGCCACTGCACTTCTGTGACCTCCTGTTTCATGTGTTCTTGTACTCTGTATGACAATGGAGGCACCTGCCTACCACGCGCCCCTGCTCTGTTTAACACGAAGCTTAATAAGTCACAGCGTTGTGACGTCAGAAAGGCAGGATCAGCTCTGCCACAGCTCTGCTGCTCGGGATCAGTGCAAGCCCTTGGTGGGGAGAGGGACTCGCAGGAGGCTGGGTTTGGCCTGCTAATGTCAAGACACAGAAGGGATGCAGTTGACTTCTTTAAAGCATATTTAAAGCTTTATTTAAAGCTTTATGTAAAAAATAAATAAATAGCTGAAATACTGCAGGAAAGGTAAGGGAGATTTGAGCTGAAGAACAATGTTGGCACAAGAAAAACAGGGGATGAACTAGCTCACAACTAGAATAAGACTGTGAATGAAGCTTTCTCACCGAGTAGTGAGCTTCTGAAGAGCCATGCCTGCTAAAGCTGTTTGGGGTAAATACTTAGTGTCATTCTTAAAGATTATGAAGTTGTGAGGGGGAAATGGCTTAGGTGGCTGATGGTGACAGCCTGGCCTTGGCTGATTCCAGTTCCCTCTCACATGTTGGACTAAACCTACAAGAGATACTAGGTTGTTAGTATCTCTTGCCTCTGGGAATACCTGGAGTCTAATAAGGATGTAGGTGAAATATTCTTGCAGCTATTTTGGGCTGCCTTGGGTCTGACAATCAGAGCTGTTACATTTTAGAGCCTGCCTGAATGTACTCCTTCATTTGAATTCCTCTACTTAAGTATCAGCATTTCCATTCCACAGATAAAGAAATTGAGACAGAAAGGTGAAATGACTTGCTTAATGTGCTCTCGCAGTAGGATCGGGACTAGCACCCTGAACGCTCCGTGCCGGCTGCATCTGCCAGTTTATACTCCCACTCCTGTGCAGAAGGTCTGGCTAGCAAGCCTCTCTGCTGAAACCTGGTGGGCTGCAGGCTTTCTGGCAATTCTCTGAGATGTAAGCATGTCGCTTTATGGAAGTTTTTAAGGTTATGGAATCTGTTATTTTTTTGCTTTTTATGTCTGACAAAGCAGGCGATAAAAGAAACATACCAACTATTTTTTGCAACTTTAATCCCAGTAGATGCACGTTGCACTTGGCACAGTAACATCTGGAAATGGGTTTTTCTCTTTGTTCTGATGTTGAAATAACTGGTGATGGCTAGAGTAAAGGTTAATCACCCAGTTGTGGCATCTGGCAGATTGGGGAAGGAGAGTAATCATGCTGATCCTGCTCTTCTCAGCCTAGCTAGCAGTCACGGGTCCTTCTGGTGCCACTTTCTGACTGCCATAAACTGACCAGCTGCTGCAGTTCCCCATTAGTGAACTGTGGGAGCGCAAGGGATGTACTTAAATATGGGGCAGTGTGTTCCTGCTTGCGTGGTTTGAGGGAGGGAGGTCTAGGGTGTCTGGTGCTTGTCATCACTACTTGCCATGTGCTGATAGAGCAGCCACCTCACTAGTGAAATACGGGAAAGAGAGAAACCAAAACAATTGTGGTCTTTGCGTGTGATCCTTTATAGCCTCTCCCTGCCCGCTGTAGCTCTGGGTCCTGCCAGCTATTTCAGGCTGCAGGGCCTTTGAGAAAAAGTGATTTCTGTAAATTAGTCTCTGAGAATAGGAGATGAGAGCATGCTGGTCTGATCTGACTGGGGGAGCAAGAGAGGCCAGATCTTCATTAAAGCTCCCTACTGCAGAGGAGCCTTTACTTGGCATTCGCACCACCTCAACTGTTGAAGCTGCCCAGCCACAAGGCACACAGCTATAGGAAAAGGGTTTTCACTTTGCTCTGGAGCTCAGAGCTACTTCTTTAATCTCGTATTTATTATTTAAGAATGTGTGTGTATACCAAGGACTTAACATTTCTCTTCTCTCACGTGCATCATATTGAATCACATATACTACTTCTTTTACTGTTTGTTTTTGCATAAGGAGTTGTGACATAAGCTCTGAATTATTATAAATTTTTGCCTGACTGTGGCATTCATGCTGCTCTCACCACTTACAGATCATAGTGACTCCACTTAACCTGCTTAGCTTTTGAGGGCTGCCCACCTGTCAATCTCTTTTTTTTTTTTTTCTTATAAGTATGAACAGTATTTGTTTTACATAGTTCCATATTGCATGTAACATTTGGCAGTAGGAAGTCTCACATGAAAACTTACTGCATATGCATGTAAAAGGGGCTGGGGAATAAAGTGTAAAAGAAGGATGATACTGCTGGCTGGCTTGGTAGTAGAAATGCTCTTTTGTAGTAATATAGATACTCTTGGTAGTAGAGGTACTCTTTTGTGAGCTGAGAGGGCAGGTTAAGCAAGGATTAACGTTCAAGGCACTGGGCTGGAACTCAAGAGAGCAATTTTAAGCGGTCCCACAGACTACCTGAGTGATTGTGGATGGTTTACGGGATTTTTCTCATTCGCCTTCTGTGAAGGTGTGTAATACCACCATCTCTTATCATGTGTATTTGTGTGGCTACGTGATCTGGGCAGGAAGTATCTGCTGCGTCTTGGCATAAACCAGGCGCTGGTCTTGGTGAAGCTCATTGCTACGGTAAAACAAATAGTCACAGGTTTTGCAAGGTGACATGGAGCAACCTCCTAATTTGGAGGATGGATGGGGGTTGATAAATGGTGTGAGACAGTCATACGAAAAGGAGACAATAGAACGGGCGTGTTTTTAAGTAGACAGGATTAATTTAATTGAGAAGCAGGACTGCCAGGATTTTGAAGGATTTGACAGACATGGAAGCTTAGCACTTGTAAACCTTCCTCTTTACGTGCAGTATTTTGATCACCTAGCTGATGTTTTTGCAGGCTGCAAATGTTTAGTGGCATTGATTGTTCGGGGAGTCTAAAACGTAAGCCTCATCGCTCCTCTGTTGTCCAACTGCAGCGCTGGCTTAAGATTCAGAATAAGAGACTTAATTACCTAATGCTGAAGCGTGGTGCTCAAAGAATGAAAAGGGTCTCTCCTGGATGGTGCAGCAGGATATTAATTTGGGAGAAAAGGCTGGTTTGTCACCTTGAGCCCATGTGATGTCACTCACCGTCTTGGTGCTCCCTGTTAGCAGGAGGGGCTCGGCAGTGACAAGCACAGCCGTCTATTTCTGGAGGATTCAAAGTTTAATTACTTTGTCGCTGTCTGGTGTAAAATTGCTTCAGGCGCAACAAACGCCCGGGACTCCCGCGTGCCAGGGAAGTGGCTGCTCAACCTGAAGCGATGACACTTCTTGGAGCTGTCGCTGTTCGGTGCGGTCCCAGCAGCGGGGCGCTTGCTGCAGTGGTTACGAATGACCGGTGCTGGCAGGGCTTTGGTTTGCTTGTCAGAAGCAGCAGCTGTAACTCTGAGGGTTGAGCCTGTGCTGCTGATTCCCTCTGGGAGCTTTCGGTAGCTCACAGGGCCTCCATTTTCAGCACCTGCACTTCTAGTTTGAGGTGTCTCCATTCTTGCAGCCTTGCTGCTTAGGAGGCTTTAGGAATTGAATCTTCTGCCACCCAAGCTGCTCTGAACAATGTGGGGATTGTCAGCGCTCCGTCTCAGGAGTAACATCCTATTTCAGCATCAAATGCCCAGGCAAAGACTTGCATGTAAATAGTGCCTATGGCCACCTGACAAACCTGCTTGGTCATAAATGTTTCAATTTCCATGCCCCATAACAAAACAGAATTGTACTATCCTCTGGGCTCCAATTCAGTCCAGCCCAGGCAAGCTGTCTATGGACTCAGGCTTTCTCAAGTTACCATGTGTCAGAAAATTAATGGCACCGTTTGGTTTCTGCTGCTGTATGTGCACGGCCTCCCTTTGCAGGGAGGGCTGAGCTGGGTGAATTGGCTTCCCGCAGGGCCTTCTGAGTTCCCCAGTGCAGGAGACTCCACAGCGTGGACTCAAGCCTTAATAGATGCAAAAATCCACAGGAGTGAGTTGTTACAAATGCCCCAAGGGCAGGCAAAGTTTCAGCTGGTGCTTTCTCTTCCTTATGCACTGAAGTCAATCAATCATGAGATGCAAATCTGTAGAAAATGAGGCTTCATTAGTTCTGCTGCTCAGAGCACTCCCTTGGGGGTTTTGTTGGTGTCTTTTTTTCTGGGTTTTTTTTTCCTTTAATGTTAAATTACATGTCTGTGAGCTGCTCGTTCTTAATGTGGTCAGCTTTGTCTTAAGGAGAAGTGCTTCAGAGGGACAATCTTTCTCCCTTCCCACCCTTCTGGAGTCATTCTGTGAGATTTCTGCAGTTGTTATTAGGAACAGTATTGTCCCTCTGTAATTTATAAGCATCATCTGATGGACGAGAACTTGTAACCTTCTGTAATGCTGCTGGTGACCTGGTCAAGGAAAGGAGTTGCTTTTTAATTAGGTGTCCCCGTGGGGATGCTTTGATCTAACATCTTGGGGAGGCGTGCAGAGAACAAACAGGAAGGAGACGATGGGTACAGGCGTCTTAGCTCAGGCCTTTGCCTGCTGTCTTCAAGGGCTCTGTCAAATGAAGATGGGGCTGTGTGAAAGACAGCGATTTGTTTTGCCAAGCTGGTAATGTGGAATGTCAAAAACCCTGAACAGGTTTTTGCAGACGCGCTCTGAAGCATCAGCAAGTCCTTCATGAATGAAAGAAATGTACTGTGCTAGCCAGACCTTGGAGATACTAAACAGTAATAGGGTTTCTGTAAGAAACTTTAAAGCCATTTCTGCATATGAAACCCGGAGTGGGAATTGTACTGAAGAATAAGCTAGAGGTGCATATAGCTCTTTTCCTCCTATATCTACTTTTTGAGAAATAATCTTAATTCATAAGAGCCACTCTGATATATAGGGCTTGCTTACTATTTGTGGTGCTACAGCAGCAAAGGAGCAGTAAGTAGGTCTGTACGCAGAGGCCCTACTGAACGAGTCAGGGTTGATCTTGGCCTTGTCTGAATTTGGAATAGCAATGTAGTTCCCTGCCCCTCTCCCCACCTAAGTGTGACTGGAAGTCTGAGTCCTGAGACACTTAAGCAGGTAGATGTATAGTAGTTACAGAACAGGGAAGCTTCCAGTAAGAGCTAACAGTTAAAAATGATGCTGACTTACTCTGTTTCTCTCCTGATAGGGATTGAATGGGAGATGCAGGGATTTTAATTTTTGTTTTTTCAAAAAGATGGTTTTGGTAAGCCTGAGCTGAAGCCCTTGATTGGTGTGCTTTGTTCATACAAGGGCTGCTTGGAGGGCACATCTGCTTAGACCCATCTGCGTATGAATACAGTGCCCTGCGATGTAGTCTACATTTTGATTTGAACACAGATACGTGGCCCATTCATCATTCTGCTGTCCCAGAATTCATCTCCCTTTCTGACTCTTCATTCTTTATGTCCAAAGTTACTATATCTTACCCCAGTCCAGTGGGAAACTGGCTTCTGTAGTATCCATCTAGCTCAGCAGGAGAGCGTGATTGCAATCAGCTACTCCAGGCCACTTCAGCACAGCCTGATGAGAATGAAGAGTACTTCGGGTGTGCTGCCCTCTCCCTTGCTGCTAGCTTTGCAGAACTGCTGTGAGTTATAATATACATGCTCTATTCTCAGCTCCTGCTGGACCACGGGAAGAGGGCAGCGCCAGCAGCATCCCTGCCTGGCTGTTAGGACTGGAAGTCATTTGTGCATCCTCTGTGCCTGAGACATGAGGACCCATTTACGTGGCCTATTTAAATTTTGCAGGCGGCTCATATTTCAGTGTTTTCCGTGGAACCAGCAAATCTCGGTGGTTTTAGCCAATTTATCACAGGGTGTTTTTCCCTGTTGGGGACAGCATGATATCCAGTCCCAGTGGGAATTAGCTGCTAGTGCTGCTTGTTTCACATGAGAAACTGCTTGCAGTGGTAGGTGCCAGATGCCCATAGCTGTTCCAAGGCCTTTTGCTAGTGCTGACAGATATGCTAGGTCTGCCTGCACCTGACAGAGCTCACTGGCCCACATTTCGTTTGTTGGGCACTATGAAGCCACCTTTTCATGGCTCCTTGTGATTTGCATAGTCCTCATAGTCTGAAGATGTCTGACTTTCTTGTATTCTTCTCGCCCATTGTCTCATTCATCTGTCCCTTAGTAGCTTGGGGTTTTTATTTGAATGCCAGGAGAAGCACAATGATCTGTAACAGGGTCTCTTCCAGGCAAAAAATGGATTCAGAATATGTGTGTGTGAGGCTGATATCCTGGAAAGCAACTGGAGTATAAATGATCTCTAAACCATCAGATTATTGGAAGTTCATGCCCTGTCAGAAATAAGCCAGGTCCCTCTGAAACATTAAAGTATTCAGAGCATCTCTGCTCACTTCAAGATGAGCACCACCTCCGTAATGATGTCTCAAGTTCAAATTGTTGTCTTGCTCAGTTAAATTAGCATTTGCGGGTCAAGGAGCTGTTGTTGGTGTTCATCTTACGCATGGGGGATCTTTTGTCCTCAGTGAACAACAAATGTGTGTATTTATCTTCCTTCAGAATTACTGATTGACTAGAAAGTTTCCACTGAAAAAGTGTTCCTGTTGCCCCCCACCCATACCAAGCAGGCAGCGTTCCCGGGGCTCATGTTCCCCAGGATGTGCTGTGGCCTCTTCTGGTTGGAATGGTGTGTTGCTGGTCAGACAGGCATGTTATGTCACGGGAGACAAACTGGAGATAAGGTGGTGTATAAAGGACAATGAGAAAGTGAGATAAGCTTATTAAATCCCCCTTGAGAAAACACAGTACCCTCTTGGAGCGTGGCTGGTTTGGAGGTAGTAAGGGGCAGTTGGCTCAAGAAATTGAAACAAAGTTCCTGATTTAAGAAGGTGTGAAGAGTTAAATTTTACTTTCAGAAGTATTGATTAATTTACTCCAAAGTTTTCAAAATGTTCCCTCTTATACAAACACAAAATCTGGGTTTTCATCAGAATTGGAAAGGGAGGTAGATACTGAAATAGTGACATTTGGTAGGGAAGTCTTATTTATGCTTAAACTTAGTTTAGTTGTGTTCTGTGAGAGAGGGAGGAACTTTACAAGTGTGCTGTAAAGCTCTGAGATGCTGCACACAGACAGCACTAGGCCTCACTGCAGGCAATAGCCTTGTCCTACCAGTGGGCAAGACTCGTAAACCTCCTAAATGTGACCCACGCCGGGTGAGCAAGGCCTGGAAATGGGGCTTGTGCAAAGGCTTAGTGCACCATGGTGATGGCTGTAGTTGCTGGCTAGGGGACCTGTTGTTAAAACTGCTACCTTCCAAAATGCAAAGGGGAGAAGGCTGGGGGATGGGGATGGGGGGAGGGAAGGGGAGGGGAGGAGGAAGTGCTAGAGGTTGAGGTCTGTGGGGCCATGAGCAGGTCAGGTGGAATTTATGGTCCAAGGAGGTAGTGGTTGCTCATCCCCCTCATCTCCTGGATGCTGTTCTTTAGTGGGAAGAGCAATGTTTCTTCTTCCTCCCCTACTTGAGGTCACTTCTGTCAAGATCATTTAATGTTTAGGAGGGGTTTGAAGTCTCTTCTGGTGATGTCTGTATAAGCAGAAAACTAACTAAGAAGTGGTATGCTGTAACGACTGTGTAACTGTAGGGTATTTATTCATTCAGCCTGATTACTCAGATGTTACTTGGCATTTTATTCCATGAGTGAGTGATTAGATGATAAACTTTATATGCAAAAAATTCAGCATCTGCACACGCTATAAAACTGCTGTAGCTTAACCACTGGAGAGGAGGAGGAATACATTGGGGGGGGCTTGTGCTGGTAAGGTAGAGAAAAGAGCTCTGATTTAGAAGATAGCAGGACCTAGGTTTTCTCATACAGATTTCTGCTGTGGTTGTATCAGTCCCCCTGGGCCCAGATTTTCTTCAGTGACAATGGTATTTGCCAAATGTCCTATAAGGAGCAGTTCTACCTCTGGGAGATGAATTAGCTAGTGCATGTGTGTGGCAGTTTCTAAATCTGTGGTTTTCCCCTTGGGCAGCTCACTCCGTAAATGAGATGCAGGTCTCCAAGGGGGGAAGGGTGGTGGGGGGAGAAGGGGGGTGGTTGGAGCAGGAACCTGACATGAACCTGTGGTGGGACACCCATGTCTCTTGTCTACCTTTTCAGAGCTATGGCAGTCACATACATAAGTGTTTTAATCTGGTGAGAAAAATACAGATGTGATATAGAAGGTAGGAGCTGATAGCAATTGATCAGTTAAATCAAGTGCAGTTGGAGCCTAAAGCCTTCACAGAAAATGTCAATCATCAATGAGCTCCCCCAGTGACACCTGTCCCATGCTGCAGCAAGGATCTCGGTGGGCAGCTATGGATTTCTTTTCCCTTTTCATCATGTCTCTGCAGCCTGGTTCTCTCTCTCTCTCTAAAGTGCAAATTTCACTTGCCCTGACGTTTTTGCCTCTGCAAAGGTTACTTTCCAAGTACATGCAGATAATATTGCAGGTTCTTTCTGCAAAGGTCTTTGGATGAGGTTTCAGCAGTGGCTCGGTTTCAATTCTGGCTGCATAAAATAAGCCTGCCTTATGGAGAAGTTTTCATACTGGTCTCAGCATCTTGAATTTGATTACAGTTGTGGATTTCTTTGTCTTTACTTTTTCAGAGAAATTTGTGAACACTTTACCAGACGCCCACACAGCCTTGATACCAATCATGCAGGGTGAGCTGTAGGAAAATCGATGCATCACTTGTCTTGGCAGTTCCAAAAAGGAGATAGTTACTGAAGTTAGAAATATATTAGCTGTGGGTGTATGTCTCTTTCTCGAGGTGCTGCAGGCTTACAGTGAAATGGTGTATTTGCCTCGGGTACAATTGCTTTGCTACAGATCCAGTCCTAGAGAAGTGTCCTGTGCCTGAACTGCCCTCTGATACCCGTCTACCCATCATTGCTCAAGATTTGACCCTGGTTTTGAGGACTGTCATTATAAACTTCAGGGTTTTTTTTTTTTTTCCTTCAAGTGATCTTTCTGTCTCCTCACTTGTTGGCTGTTAGGAATGGAGACAGATACAGCAAAGTCAATTTTCCAGCCTGACAAAAATTATGTTTATTAGACTCAGAAGGATGGGAAGGTAACGAGCCAAAAGTAGGGGAAGATGGCCTAGGGTTACCTTGGCTTAGATTAACTCAGCACGATGATGAAATTGTGGTGGCTTCTGCTGCCTGGTAAGCACCAGCTTGGTGTATAAGGTGAAGAGTTACTGGTATCTAGTAGGCTCTGCTCATCTCTCCCACTGTCCTCCCTCTCTGTTCAGAGCTACTGACTTCAGACAGCTTAAGTCCCTGCTGCAGTTAAAGCAGTCTCTGTCTGGTTTCATTCTGCACTTGCGGTGTTGATACACGCCTACTTAATGTTTTTCCTTGTGCTTTGATCCTCTCCTCTGGAAAGAAGAGAAGTTAGAGCTCCCCACAAGTAGGCAGAGTTGACACTGTTGGGTGTTTTTCCCCCTTCAAATCTCTTCTGAAATTTTCTCCTATTGTGGTGCTATCAAAAGCAAAGCCCCAGACCTGAATGCTCGCAAGTGAGGCAACAAGTATGCTGGGCAAAATGCAAGAAAGCAAAATATTTACCTTGTCTGGATCTGAATTAGTAATTTTTTGCTAAGTGTTTATGCGGTTCTAGGACCTTGAAAGAAACGGTTGCACTGGGCCTGTAAAGAAACATCTTAAATGACTTTGTGGTAACTCCCTGAATATAGCCTGTGATTAGGAGTACGACATTCAGGTGGGGAGGGTGAAAATTGAACTATTAAACCCAAACCCAGGAGGGCAACGAGGATGGTGAAGGGTCTAAAGGGGGAAAGTCTTATGAGAGGCTGAAGTCCCTAGATTTGTACAGCCTGGAGGAGACTGAGTGGAGACCTTGTGGTGGTCTGTGGCTTCCTGATGAGGGGGAGTGAAGGTGCAGGCACCAATCTCCTCTCTTTGACCAGTGATAGAACCAAAGGGAGTGGTATGAAGCTGCAACAGGGGAGGTTCAGGTTGGCTGCTAGGAAGAGGCTCTCTACTGAGAGGGTGGTCGGGCACAGGAACAGTCTCACCAGGGATGTGGTTGCAGCACTGAGCTTGACTAGTTCAAGAAATGTTTGGACGATGCTCTCAGTCACATGCTCTGACTTGGCTGGTTGGCCAGGAGTTGTACTTGATGATCTGTGTGGGTCCCTTTCAACTCAGGAGATTCTATGGTTTAAGCTTTGAGCTTAAAACTTGTCAAATCAACAGTTCAGCTTCTCTTCCTGCTTGAATATAAGGTTTAATTGTGGGGGGGCTTTTTAGATTGGTTTAGATTGTGATGCAGTGGTTTGGGTGAAATGCCAAACTGCTCAATGTTTTTTGTTTGTGTAGTTTACCACACCTGTGCCCAGCTTTGACTTTGCATATGGATATCGAATCAGGCAGAAACTGTTCCTCTTTGTCTTTGTGCAGCACTTACATTGGGGTCCTGCTTGCGATGGCATCGTATGCTCTGTGCTAATGCTCTCCAGTCCGTCCTTACCAAACAGTAAGGCAGGTGTGTTGTCCCCCCTCAGTAAAATGCAAAAAAGCAGCAGCTTTTGGCAGCACCAGTAAAGCAGGATGTGAACAGGATAGCTTCAAAGGAATGGATGTGTGGTGTGAGGGTGCAGGCACGTTTTATCTGGAAGTAGCCTTCATCTCTGCCTAGTTCAGAGGGCCGCACGTTATATACCCAAGTGTGTTTGTCTCCTCTTAGCTGCCCTTTCATTGCTATCAAGGACTGGCAGTGGTACCTGCCGTGTTGCTCTCCCTGTGAAATGTCAACGAAAGCAATTCAGCTCTTATATACTGATTTGCTCCAGCTAAAAAATGTCAGGAAAGCATTCCTTGCCATCAAAGCTTGCCTTTGTAAGAGGAGCTGGCTGGTGAGTAGAGAAGTCAAAGATTACGGATATGGAGCGATCAATTGAAGAACCGTAATTCAATCAAATGGTTCTGCTGGTATCATAAACCACGAGAGCAGAGCTCAGTCCATTTAGAGATCATCAGAGCCCTGTGACCGAGTTGATACAGACTTGGCGATCGATCAAACGCTCTCTCCCTTACCTCCCTTTAACTTTCCCTCTTGCTCTCTACTTTCCCATCTCTCCTGTTTGTCCTCTGCTCCACCACCCTCACGTGTTATCTACTTTCCCTTCCCCTCCTCTTCCACCAGCTGCCTCCTGCTCTTGGTCCCTGTTCATGTCCTCGCTCCTGCAAGTCCTGCCTGATGTATACATGATAGATGTATAACAAGGTTGGCAGATGCTTTGTTGTTAAATGAAGGGGGCTCTTTAGGATGTCGGTTCTGGCAGAGTCTATTTTCTTTTCATTTTGGGACATCAAGAATTTGGGGGGGGAGGTCTTAGGAATACAAATTAGTTTTTTTCTTTCCAGAAGGTTATGGTCTCTGTGTGTGTCTTTCTCTGTGTTATTGCATTAGAACTATAAAGGGAATATCTGTCCAGGTGATGGGCTCATAAACGCTATTAATGCCACTTAGATGTTCATGTATTTTTCATGAGGTGAACACATGGCTGTAGAGAGCAGGCCCATGCAATGTATGCAGTGGCATAAAAATTTTAATTTACCGGTGGGCAGCATGTCTTATGACTGGCAAGGGGTGTTTGGCCTTTTTCTTTTATTTTATTCCTAATCAGAACTTTTATTGCTTGACATTTTGGGTTGACTCGCTGCACCTGCCTTCAAACATGCCCATGCAGGTAGCGCATGCGGTCACCCCGTGAAAAGCCTGTGTGCCTCCCGCTGTGCTGAGCCGCTCCCCTGGGGAATCGCGTAGCTGGGCACACGTTGGTGTGGAGCGATGGCGTGAAGTGGGTGTGTGAACTCGGTGTTACTGTAAGAGAGGGCAAGTTGATCAGCGTGTGGGGATTTGATGATGTTACCTATTCCCGTGAGCGAGAAGATCATCTTTGTGGCTGTGATTTGGCATTCAGGGCTAAGGGCTACAGGACCCAGGGTCTGTTGGCTGCAGAAAAAGGGAAGCAGACCAGAGCAGTGTTTAGGAAGACCTCAGCTGCAGCAGAAGATGCCTTTTCATAGTTCAGATCCCTATTAAGTGTGAGTTTGGGGTGCAGAGTCATCCTGATGTACCTTGGGCTTGGTGGGTTTTTTTTGCTGTTGTTTCTTTTGCCTCTTCCCTTTTCTCAACACACGGCAGGAAAGCCCAGCTCTTTCTTTATCTGTGGGTGGTACGTATTTATCAGCCTGGCTCACCAGATCAGAACAATCAGCAATTGACCGTATGTTGAAAACAGACACGCTCATTAATTTTAGGAGCCAACGTTCACTAACCAAAATGGCTCATAAACTACCCCAGGGGAGAGGGAGGAGATTGGAATTTCAAGCTGTGGTGGTGCTGCTGCAGCTGAGGGGCTGGCGGCCCCTTTCTCATCTCAGCCCTTTGGTTATCTGGGAGCTGGGCAGCTCACACGTAGCAAACAGAAACCCCTTTTCTGTGTCCCTTTGCTTGTGCTCAGCGTCAATTAAAAGTGTTAGGCTGTGGTTTCCTTGCTGGCATGAAAGCACAGTTCTGTAGCCTCCTGGAAGCTGAGGTGCTCTCGTTGGGACATAGGGAGAAACCATCCTCTAGGTCCTCTGAAAATTAAACCATGGTCCAGTTAGATCCACGGCGCAGTCCCCTGGGCAACAAACTACAGTCACTGCCGAAGTAAGAATATCAAGCCACAGCCACCTCGGCTTGTTTAAGCTATTCTGGTAGCTTTGAGTTAGAGATCTCTTTGGTGTTCCTAACACTGAAGACTTCTCCCACCCCCACACACTTCAGAACTTCTGTTCTCTTTCAAGTTTTCTTTTTTTGTTCTTTTGTTAAAATCATTTCTCTTCCTTCAAGCCTTTCAAAGCACTTCTGAGGCTTCTCAGTCACACAAAGAAGGCTTTATGGGTTGAATTCCTAGTTGTATTCCTAGCTATTTCATGTTTCACATAATATAGGCAAGGTTTTTAGTGGTGACTACTGATTATGGGCCATTCCGTGAGGCTGCTTGCCCACCTTGAGACCTCTTAAAAAAAGCATAATTATCAGAAGGTGATGAGCCCTCATTCTTTAAAGATGAGATCCCTTCTAGTTGTCTCAAGGCAGACTATGAAAAATGTACATATGAGGGTGGGGGAGAGGAGACAAAAATCACAAATGACCTGGTCATCTATAAAAATCACGTACCTTTTTTAAAGGTAGCGGGCTCTGTTTTAATCACTAGGATAGAATAAGCATTATGCTGTGGCTCGAGGTGCGTGCAAGACAGGCTTATGTATGGTAAGTTTAGTGAGGAAATGGGAAGTGAACTCCTACGGTCTGGTAGGTGTGAGTACATTCATGCAGAGAAAAGGGGTGGTGGCACATGGTATCCATGCATTAATTTTTCTAAATAGTAGGAGTTGAGCAAGCAATTAGCGGTCATGTTGGAGCAGTCATGGTGTACCATACTCTGTCCCTACTACAGGAACGCAGCTCTGTCTGTGACCTGTACTGCCCATCAACCAGGGGCGTGTATCTCTGCTGATATATTCAGTTGGAATAGGCATCTGAGCAGCATCTGATGAAATCAAGTGTGTGTCTGTGCGGGGGTGGAGAGCTGTCAGCATTTATTGCAACAAAAGGAATTAGTCATCAGGGGGCTTTGTCATGAACTTCTGTTTGTCTGTCTCCTATCCCAGAAAAAGAAGAGAAACTGGTTTTTATTGGCACTTTCCCTTGGATCTCCTTCCAGTAGAAGTAATTCCTGCTGAAATAACTTTCTCTCTGCTTTTCAGAAGTGAATAACAATCTGGGGGGAAATACTACTAAGATCCCTGATGATCTGGTGCAAAGAGTGCATAAAGCTACAACAGTTTCCCAGAATTTTGTGTTAGAGACTTATCTAATATGAGAGCCTCAAAAACCTGAAGACTTTGGTACATATTCCATCTTCTCTCATGGAAATGCTGAATTTCTACAAATGGCTTGAAAACCTTGAGAAGAGCACAAAACCAGAAACTTCAAGGGCTTACAAAAGTTGGTTGAGGAAATTTGCAGGTCAGTGGATTTGTCAGAGGAGGAAGAGAAAGTAAATCCAACTTTTAAGTTCTGTGCAATCAGTGTCTGTCTTGTTTGAGCCTTTTTTCCTTTGGTGTCATGCACTTAACTACATTGTCAGCAGTGATCACATGCATGGACTGCTGGGTAAACAATCTCTAGATAATGGAGGGGTGAAAAAACATGACAGCTTTGGAAGCATCCTGTCTTTATTTAAATTTGACCACATTTGAGCCTGTTGTTATTCACTAAACTTCAAAGGTAGTCTGTGGTGTTGAGTCAAATTCACATACTCCTTATGAGGAGAATTCAAACAACTTTGGGAAGCAGCCTGGCAAATTTAGCTTCCTGTTCATGTTCCCGAATTGCTGATAAGCAGATCATCATCGTTTCTTGCCCTCCCTCAATTTATTGGCTATTTGAGATTATTCAAAGCATTTCTGTGAATAATTTTGGTCTCACTGATTTGTGAACAATTTGTTTGATAGTCACAGTTTGAGTGATGTGTGTAAGATCTGACTGGACACAATAAGCCATGTGCTCTTCTTCCTGCTTCCTAATTGGATAATTAGAGTGCAGTCATGGGCGTGACAAGAGATTTCCAGAAATTGTAAAGAATATTCAATGTTCATCACTATTTACAGCTGCAGCAATTTCTTTTATGGCAGCAAACTTGCTTCTGAGGATATCACTAAGCAAAAAGAAGATGCAGCAGTGCTGAGAACAAGTATCACACTTGTGAGGTCAAAAGACAGCTTTCAGTCTTGAGGAGGATGTTTTCTTCCCCTTCTTTCCAATCTTACCAGAGACAAGTGGAGAGGAGGAACTTTTTTTTTGCGTCCAAAGTACAGGAAGAGCTTTATTTCACTATCTGGACAGACTTCTTCTCACCCTGAGATCTTGGTGAGATACAGCTGAGCTCTGCATGTTGCATTACCCTTCCCTTGCTCTTCCAGCCTTCACAGTTACTGAGATGAGCTGGTAGGCAGGGTTGGGCAGATGGTGGGCCTTGGGCAGGCTTGTGGTGCTCTAATTCTGACGTACAAAATTGCAAAGGACAGGGACAAGGATGGAAAGTCATCTGGGTGGGAGATGCCAGTGTATTTTTCACACCTGCTGTCCAAGCTATACTGTTGGCATCTGCTATGTCAGAGGTGTAGGCTCACAGCCTGGATATGTTTTGCTTAGCTGAACCAGGCAGAGGCCATCACCCACATGCCTAGTTTGTATGAAGAGGTGCTTGGTGTTTTGGAAATGGAGGTGAAGATCTGCCGAGCTATGGGTTGTACCAGGGCAGTATCCTGCCTCTGTGGGTCAATGTAGACTGTGTAACCTGTCTGCCAGTGAGCCAGACCCAGCTTACTCCATGTATGTGAAGCTCTGTTAATACTGGAATCACTTGGCTTCCTTATTTGGTCATCTTTGAGTGGAACTTGGTGCTTTTATTAGGGATGTTACAACTCAGGATGCAGCTTGCCTTTGAAGATGAGACCTTAGGGACTCCCTAAGTCATCTTCCATAGCAAAGGCATCTGCCCCACTAGGATGAAAGTTAACTTTGTCCTTGGAAGCATCTGTGGCCTCATGCAGGCAGTAATTGTATTTGTCTGTTGTTTTGATCCCTGATGGCTTAGCTGCATGGTACCACGGGGGGTGGGGAGGATTGTTGCCTGGAACCAAATACAGCATTGTAAATGAGAGCATCCCCCTAATTTATATGGTGGTACTAATACCCATCGTTTATATGGCATACTGGGGTACATTCATCAAGCGTGCATTTCCTGTGCTGCCCCTCACCCTTCTCGACTGCCTCTGCATATTAATCAGGCTGTCACTGAGTTGTCCCCAGTGACACCAGGGCTCTTCCTTGGGCAGTCACAACCCATACTGGCTGCAGCCATCCGTGTGTGGGCAGTTCAAGCTGTGTTTTCTACTGTGTGCTACCTTCCAGTAGTCGACAGGGGATTGATCTGCTGCTGTGCTGTGGGTGCACCCAGCTTGATTAGAGACATCAGAAGAGTCTTGTTCAGCAAGCCACGTCTAGCTTTGCCTTGTAACTTCTGTAGGGTTGTTTCACTTTCTTACTTATTTTTACAAATCATCAGTATATATGTAGGGAAAAAAAAAGTCCAAGAGTTATCATGCACTGCACTTCAGGCTTAATGCAAATGTTTGGTGTTTACTCTCTTGCTGATTTCTGATTAAGTGATGGCACCTTGTGCATCTAAAAGACTTGGATTTTGTTCTGATTGCTGTTTTAAGAACGTGAACTGGATGATATTGCGGTCACTAGTATACATTAGCTTGCCAATAATTACATTTATTTTAACGTGTCTGAATTAATGGAAAAACAATTTTCAGTTCTCTTATACCCTGAACTGACAGTTTCAAGAAGCACTTAAACTAAAATTGTTTCTTTTAGCTTTCCTCTTGCTGTGGCTGTTCAGGCTGCTGTTATGTTATACATCCATTCCTCTTTGATTTCCTTCATCACTGTGGAATGTACACCCTTTTTTTCCTGAACAGAAAGCTTGGATTGCAACTTCAGAATATGCTTGCAGCTTGGTACTTTTGTCAATCCAGATGCTAAGCTGAGACACTGCCTGCAGTGGTGTCGTGTTGCTCTGTATGTTGGGAGTTGAGTCCATTGCTGCTCTGGTCTCTGCATTAGAGAACCAGTGTCTTTACTGCCGTAACTCTACTGAAGCCACCGTTAGAAGAAAACTTGGCCCCAGCCTACCCTGCTTGGATACTTTATAGCCAGGCAATACAATATCCCATTGATTTCCCTTTTTGACATTTCTCTACTTTTTGCCATCGGAAATGCCTGTTGAGTTATGATCCCATTCTTTCTGCTAGGAATTCTGTGCTGCTTCTCAATTTGGTACGATAAGTAGCCTTCCATATGTCTTGTTTTTGGCACTGTGCCTTTTACTTCCTTAACAGAAAGAAACTTAGGAAAACATCTGGTGTGTGTGTCCATTCCTGTTTGTTTTGCCTTGTTCACTGAAAACATTGGCTGATTTCAATCACAAGTGTCAAAATTAGGTGATTAACAGGCTTTACCCTGTTCCATGAAAATAGGTAGCAGTTTGAACTGATGCCAGAGTGAAGCTGCAAAGTGATCTCTGCTGTTTTGGGTGACTCAGTTCTTGCAGGAGAAAACCCAATCCTGGTGAAAGCTTCAGTAGGTGCTTTTACCCAGGACCACACAGAATCACAGAATCTTAGGGGTTGGAAGGGACCTCAAGAGATCATCGGGTCCAACCCCCCTGCCAAAGCAGGCTCCCTATCTCATATTACACAGATAGGCATCCAGACGAGACTTGAATATCTCCAGAGAAGGAGACTCAACCACCTCCCTGGGCAGCCTATTCCACTGCTCCCTCACCCTTACTGTGAAAAAGTTCTTCTGCATGTTGGTGCCCACAGGCTGGGCTCAATCCAGTTCTGTTGCCCATGGCTTGAGGTTCTGTACACAATCCTGTTCCTCTGCTGGAACTCACATCCATGAGGCTTACTGTCTTCTTTCTGCTGCCAAGATGTAATTTCTGTCATTCCCCACACTGGATGAAGGATGCTCTCTTCATTCATGCTTCCCAGCTGTCCTGGCCATGACTGTCCATAGCATCTCAGCCTCTCCTCACACCTGGTAACTGCATTAAGGTCCCTAAACCCTGGTGAGTGCTTGGGGGTGGATATGAGCACTGCTTTGGTGAAGGTGGAATTGCTTCATTTCGGTATGGGCACCACCGTTCTCCAGAATTGGTCATTGTTTTTCTGGTAACTGTGGTGGCCTGTTTTAGGTGTTCTCATCTGCACGTTGCTACTTCAGAAATGATCCTGCTTCAGCTGTACCATGAGGCTTATCAGCAGCACTGCAATTTCCAACTCTTTTCCCGAGCCCCATATTAGTCTGTTTTCTCTTCTGTCTTGCCATGTAATGAGGCAACTAAATTCAAACCTGCAAGCTTCAGCACTTGCTAGTGAGTTGCCTAAGTGTTGTGTAAAAATTAACAGCTCTGACATTAGGAAGTCAAAGAACCAGATGGTTTTCATGTTTACCATAAATACAGCTTCCCATATTTCTGAAGATCAAAGATTCTGCCACCCCTTTTTTCTTTTATCTGGGCAAAAAGGGAAAATTAGCCAAATCTCACTGTTGGAAACCAAATCCCAGCTAAAGGATTTGTCATGTCTCCTGTCTTTCCCCCACACTATTTTTTAATTCATTACCACTCAGAATATTGGAGGGTCTGGCTCCCAGGTGTGGAGCCATCATCTCAATAACATCCCCATAAGCTGTCGCTATAAATAATTCTGCCTCTCTACTAGTTCATCAACTCGGGCCTTGGCAAGAAATGTGAGATGTCTTAGTTTGCCCTGCCAGGTGGCCCTGAAAGGAAATTTCTGGATGTGAGTGATGTTTGGTTCGACTCAGCACTAGGGCAGCTGCAAAGGACAAATCTCTGACCCTAATTTCTGGAGAGTGCTGATGGGGGTGGGGGGAGGGTGGGGAGAGCAGAACTGGGAGATGAGCAAAACAGTGAGCTCAAAAAAAATGACAGCAGATCAGGAGAGGACCAGGTACAAAGATGTGCCTGAAGAAAGAGAGGGTGAGAGAGAGGGGAAGGAGTAAAAAGCACGAGGGAGCGAGGATAAGTGAAAGCAGGGAGGGAGGAGGTGGTGAGGAGAGCCCAGTTTTCATCTGTTTTCAGCACTGCTGCAAGTCAGAGGAGGCTTGGGTTAATGGAGTGTCTGGGTGAAAGCTTGGCCTGCTCAACAAATGGAGGAGAGAAGTGAGAGACATCATCAAAGGGAACAAGAAGAGGAAAAGAGAGGGAAGTAAGAGAGGCTGTAATTCATGGACAGGGAGGCAAGAGAAGATAAAGTTCTAGGAGGAATGCAATAAAGGGGTGTTGGAGTGATGAGAGGGAGAAGGGCAGGGCATGAATAAGATGATGGAAAATAAAGTGGGGAGATGACAAAAGATCTTATGACAGCTTAGAACAGCTTGTAAAAGGTCACACATGCCCTCTGGGCTCCAAGCCACATGAGCCAGAGAAGACTCATGGTAGATAAACAAGGGATGGTACGATTGAGCACAACTTAACTTGCTTGTCACCTGGCATGGGAATGGAAATGAATATCCCATTCCTGTAGGGTTGTCAGGGCACTGTCAGGCCTCTGGATTTCTCTGGGCTGTCAAGTGGGAGGAAAGGTGCCAAATACTTGCATGCACATGTCTCTCCAGCTGGGTGCTGCTGTAAGGATTTGTGGAAGAAAAGAACAAACGTCCTACAGACCTCGTGGCATTGAAACCCATGCTTTTGCACCATCACCTCCACTGGCCCATGGGAAGTGATAGAGAACAGAATATTCTTGTGATTTGGCACTTGGGTGTTGCTGTCTGTGGCTCGGATAATTTATTACTTCACCTCTTCAAGGGCAAATGACTTGGGTCCTGTCTAAATTTGTTTGAACTTGAGAGCACTACAAACACTGATAGTGGCTTTAAGACAAAGAATTAGTTTGTAAGCCCCTTCTAGTGTCAGATCCTTTATCTGGTGCTTAGAAAACTTCATAGAAGGTATATGAACTACTGATATTCCTGTTAAGAATAGGAGACTCCGAGAGACAAAGTGCTAGTCTTTGTGATGTCACACTGCAACTGTCTACATACAGCTACATATCTTCCTAGATAAAACAGGGGATGGAGAGGATGCCAAACCTTTGTGACAGTTGTCAGAAAGTTCTTGCAGCCAGCCCAATGGAAGGCTCTGAGCAGGTTGAGAATATACCTCGAGGGGAAGGGTTGGTTTTTCTGGTTAAGAAAGGGTAAATGTAGCATTTATACAACCTGTGCTTCCTCTTGTATTATGCTCCTCTTCCCTCACAGCTGTCATTCAACTTGATTAGACTTAGATTACTGGGGAGTGGCACAGGGGTTTGGAGTGGGCATGGAGTTTTAGAACCAGAGCGAAACCTTAAATGCAACATGCAAATAGGATTTGTGCTTCTGGCAAATTGGAACAGACTCCCTTTTCCTTTCTCTGTGTCCTAGCTCTGGCCAGACAAGAGCCAACCTCCCCAAGCAGCCAGCCCAGGTGAGCTGAGCCAGCCCAGGTTGTTTCCACACCACCTGACATTACTCCCCCATAAAAGGGGCTGGTTGGGGAAGAGTTTTCCTGATGCCTTCGGGGCAGTTTGAGTGTGGCTGGGGGTCAGGTTGGTCCTCAGTGTCATTGTGCAGTACTCTGTTATCTTCAGGTCAGTAAGGTGCTCTGTTATCACTGGGTGTAAGTGAAATTTACCTGTGTGTGTTCTCCTTTCATGGTGCTTTTGTCAGTAAACTGTCCTTATCCCAACCCACGGAGGCTCTGTCTTTCTCCTTTGGGAGTGAGTGGCTTGTGGTGCTCAGCCACTGGTTGGGGCTGAACCACCACACCCTGGTATCATCAGGAATACAGTTTTTATTACTTCCAGTTTTGGTGAAATAGAGAAGGAGAAAGAGTTTTGAGATGGAAATGGATTCAGAAGTTGCTAGATATCACAGAGCTATTCCTGTTATTGAGTGTCTGTCTGCTTCTGGGATGCTGGCAATCCTTTTACTCTCACAGCAAGCCCTTCATGCTGATTAGCCATATGGACACTCTGAATTTGAAAAACAGCTGAGTGAAGACGTTTCGGGGGGGGGGAAGGAATTTTGTTTCTCAGTATTGTTGGGGCTCTCCTATTAATCTGTGGTTACCTGTAGCTCAGACTCTCAACTCCAGTAACTCCATCTCTAGGGAAGGCAAAGAACACTCAGCAGTTCTCTGGAATGTGCAGAAGCCCTCCAGAGAGGGAAGGGCGCTCTCCCTGAGACACTGCTATGCAGGGCAAAAGCTGGAATGCAGTTGAACTTTGGCAGAAAAACCATTTCTGAACATTTCTCAGCCTGAGAAGATAATATTGCAGGAACTACAGAGGAGCGGTAACAAAGCACTTTGCCATGTTTGTGGGACTAATGACTATCCAGCTGAGAGATGAGATTTTAACTTTTCCTGCTGTCTCTTATTTCTAGGGAGGATTTCGGAGAGGTGGGTAACTGAGCCCTGAGAGTCTGATCAGCCAACTTCCAGGGTGAGGGAGATTCTACAGTGTACACGTGTATTGGAGACACCTGTGTGTTTGTGTAGGCACACATCCCTGCCTGTATCAAGAATATAAATTATCTTCCCTTCTCTAATAATAATGGCTTCTCAGTTTGAAAATCCACATGTGCTCCCTATAGAGGGGAGAAAACATTGCCTGTCTGAGAAGGTTGCTGTCACTTCTCACTGATGCCTGACGGATTTTGCAAGTGATTGTGCCCAGTTCCTTGTCCTTACTGGACTCTGTGGGATATAGCAGGCTACCAAGTCTGCACACTGTCTCTTCTTTCTAGAGGCATGTACTTTTTCAGCTCACCTTAATGGCTGGCATATTTTATGATGACTCTCATTCCATCAGCAAGCTCCCTGCCCCACTGTGATCTCTTGCATGTTTTTTGAGCTGGTCTCTTCCTTACAGAGATGGCAGGAGGAAGGGGAAAAAAGTGACTTCATTTGAAAATTAGGGGCAGGGGTTTTTACCGGCCAGGGGAAAAAAAAAAAATGCCATCTCTTCTTCACTGACCTGTGAACAGACCATGTTTGAATCTTCATTGGTGGTTTCCCTAGTGCTCTTTCACCTGCCCCTGCTTCCTTTACCACTTGGGTCCAAGCTATGAATCTTTGGTCATATTTTGATGCTTACAATGCTCTAGGGAGCTGACAGGTTCCTGTTGTCCCTCGGTCATGGATGGGAAATAAAGGTACAGACCAATGGCATGACTGTGCTTTGGAAAGGAGAAACCTTTTCTCTTCCTGTAAGAGTTGTCTCCCAAATCTGAAGCCTTGTCTTGTCCTTTCAGTCATAGTGCTTGGCCCATTGTTTCATGCTGATTGCTGCCTGTATTTTGCCCATTTCCTCCACGAAATTTTAACAGATGATGAGCCAGTAACAGGCACGTAGTAGGCGATCCATTTCCTGCTGCTGACAGTCAGTGATGTCTTGTTCCTTAAAGCAGGAAGGTTATAGTGGCACAGTCCCTTTTAAAGCTGTAAGAACTTACAAAGCTGCAACCTAGACTCGCCAGCCTTGCATGAGCAGTTGACAGTTATTTAACCTTTAGTGACAGGTGACATACTTCATAGAGAAACGATGCTTTGTGGGTAATGGTTTATTTATTTCTTGAACAGCAAGCTGTAAATTCACCCATTTATGGAAGCCACATTTCTTGCCTATTGTTCAGTGTTGCTCAAAAGTGCTGTTCTGTTATCAGCTGGGATGTCAAATAGTCGCAGCTCTGTCAATTTGATGTCATGTTGTCTCTGGAAGGAACTAAGGTGGCGTACAGTGTGTTTGCGTTTTGGGAGAGTATGTGTGAATGAGCTGGAGAAGCAGTGGGCAGGGAAGTGGCCCCGGATTTCACCTGGTCCTTCACTCCTTGACAAAATGGCAAGGGAAGTGCTAGGTACTTTTTTGGGTGCTAGCATCTTCGTTTCATGGGGCCTGGCACTTGTACCTGTGGATTATGAGGAGATGAGTACCAAGGTTACAGCTGTAAATCCAGCAGATACAAATCAGTGAAGCTCCCCTGATTTGTGACTGGACAATGACTGTTCCCCTTTCCTTAATCCAGCCTATGGGATAGGGGTGCCTTCATGTCTGCTGGTGCACTTAAAATGTTCCCTCTTTGTGTTTCGGTTTTCTATAGTTTTGTTAATATGAAGGTATAATGTGTTTAAGGGAGTTGGCTCAATCAACCTCATGACTTCATCCTCATCTTAAGATATCATGTGAGAGGCCAAGGGGAGATTTTCAACTGGGTGATGCTATCTTTGAAGCCATTCCTGACTAAAAGAATTTCCTAACCCATAGGGATGCTTTTGCAAATTTTCATCACTCCTTGGCTGCTTCTAAATATTTCTTGTCTCCCGTAATGCTTCTGAATTTCTTCCTTCTCTGTACTATGATGTCTTAATGCTTTTATTCAGTATGTCTAGTTGTTGTATTTCATCAGTGCTCAAACAAGTCTTTAATTTTTCAGGCATATCTGGATGTGCAAATGACCATTTGCATGTGAAAAATGAGTGCACACACAACTCTGCAGTTTAAACCATAAATATCTGGAAATACAAAATTGGAGACTGCAGTATGCAATTTAGTATAGTGTCTTTGTGCCCTGGTCTGTTCAATTTATTGTGGGTAAAGCATGCATCTCTACATAAAGCTTGAAGTTGTACACACATTTTCACTCTAAATGCTAAATTTCAAATGGAGCTGGATAAGATTTTTGGTTGTATATCTCATTCAGCAAAAATGAATATTCTGTTTGACCCAAGTGATTTGTGAAGTATTTTATCCTCAACCCCTCTCCCTCAAATGGAAGAATCAAAACTTTCTGCTTCAGCCTTTTCAGAAAAGAAATATTTTTACCTCAAAATGTTTTGTCGCTTTTATTGATGTCTCATTCTTTTAATTATTCTAAGAAAATAAGGGAGGAATAAGGATGAAATGACATTGATTAAAAGCACTTGCAGGTATTTCTGGAGCGTCTTGGCAAGAAAATTCAGCATTTCGGATAAACTGTAAATAACAGATATTTCTCTTTGGCAAAAAAAAAAAAAAATCGATTAAGGCTGAATAATTCATTCCCAGGCAACACAACCTGTAGATAAAACAGGTTGTGTAGGTGCAAGGGCAACCAAATGGGATCTGCACAGATCAGTTTAGCTTTGACAGAGTTTAATACCTCTGCCGTGTGAACGTGGCTTGGCTGGTCCCAGGCCTGGGCTGGTCCCAGGCTTTTGTGCAGTGCTTGCCCAATCTCGTAGGCCTTCCTGGGACTGGAGAGAAAGGGTGCAGAAAAATCTGAGCTATTCCACGTGTCAACTTAAGTATGGGTGTAGTAATGCTAGCTCCCTGTTACCATGCTCAGCAGAGAATTAATTAACAGATCTCTATTTCAAGGTGCTGGCAGTTTTTAGGAGGGGAATTGAGCATCTTTGCTTCTGAACAGGGTTTGGGAGGGAAGTTGAGAAACGATCCCTCTCCCCCTATGTGCAGTTAAAACTGGCAATAACATGTCCGTTTACAGCTATGAGAGAATTTGTCATTTGCTGTCTGGCTTACAGGTGGATTTAGTCTTTTGACTTTTTTAAGGTGCACAGAAGTTGTAATTTGCCTGGGACTTAAGCCACTGGGAACAAACGTGCCTGTGAATCTTGGTGAGGCAATGAGAGTGCGAACAAGAGTTAGAACTGTGCCTCATCTGGGCGCTTGCTTACTGAAGCCATGATGAACCTTCTCTGAGCAGCTGGGATTTTTTTTCTCCAGCGTTTTGGTTGACCTCAAAAACAATCATACAAAGGCCTGTACTTCTCTTGTGCAAGATAGCAATAGTGTGCTTTCCTGCTTTTGCTGATCTACCCCCACGCTTAAGGTGGCTCCGAGCTGGGTAATGCGGCCTGTGTGGAGGGGCCTGGGCCTGTTAATGAGCATTGCGTCTTTCTGGGCACGTGGCATCCTCTGCCTTCAAGTCCCTCTCGGCCTTGATCTGCCCCGAGCAGCTCGCAGGCTGTTTCCAGGCAGGGAGCCTTTATGTGTGGAGTGGCTGCCACAGCAGGACCTCGGCTGTGGCTAATGGGTTATCACAACATAAATAACAATATCCTGTTTTGCGGAGTAATTGTTTACTTCAGGCCCTGATCCGGCAAGGGAGCCACCAACCATGCACAGTAAAGACTGGGCTGAATCCTGTGGGTTTGCTGCCTGTCTTCCCCCAGCCCTACCACACTGTGTAATCACATTAATTCATTGCATCGTGTGGCCTTTAGGCTATTAACTCTGTGTGAGGTGTAGCTACACTCATGCACTTAGTTTATAAATAACGATGAAGAGGTGAGAGCAGGAGCAGGGAGGGATTCTGCCCAGTCAATTGCTTTAAACCGAGAGGTGGGTGAAACCCAACCTTCTCCCTTTTTCTGAGCAGCTTTTTACAAAAATATGGGTTTAAGTCAGTTAAGACGATTGTGAGCTCAAGTTTGAAATTGTGACAAGATCTTTGGGGGTGGGCGTGGGGAAGAAAAGCAAAAGAACTAACTTCAAGGAAGCGGGAAGATGATCAAAGTAAAACTTTGGGGGGTTATTAAAGTCAGAAGGGAGTAAGAACTTTGTGAAACTATTAGAAAAACTTAAACAGAGCAGTCTGTTTGCAGTGCAGTGCTTTAGACAAATTAGTTTGGGGGCTTCATCTGATTCTTTTTGGTTTTTAACTTAGACTAGACTTTTATGTATGCCTTTTAGGGCATCCCAAAAATAACTGTTATTTTGATTTGCTAGCAAACAAAAAAAATCAATTATTTCCATAGCTCTAAATTGCACATTTATAAAAGACAAATGCTCTATGTGTCTGTCAATCTGTTGCTCACGAAGGAATTTTTGTCCGCTTTTTTTAAAGAGGCAATGAAATTCAACAGAAGATGTGGATTAAAGTAAAAGTGAAATTAAATGCACAGAAGTCGGGAAATACGAAAATTACAATACAGTCTTTAAATGCTCACAGGCTGTTCTTATTGCAGGATTTCTGCCTTGTTCAATGAAAGGCTTAGTGTATGATAAATAAGATGTAAGGCCACACAATGAATAATGAATGGAAAAAGAAATACTGAATAGCTGCTCATTTAGCAAGTCCCAGCCATCCTGTGGACTGAATATGGTAGGGTCTGGGGGAAAGGGGAGGTGTAAGAAAAGAAAAGGAAAGGAATAAAAAGGTGCAACAAAGCTCATGGAAATGTGTATGCATAGGAGACTCTGGTCATGAGTATGAGGGGAGGTGTTACATTGGTATTTTCTGACTGTACTTCGCTCTGCAAATCTAACTACTTTTGAAAATTAAAATCAGTCTGAATTTCCTTATATTGCAACTGATTAAAATGACTGTGAGCACTCTTGGGATTATCTGAATCAAGCCATTATGCAAAACAGGGTCACTATCTTGCCGGTTGCTTGTGTGGGAATGGCATGGAAGTCAGCAAAGGCTCTACATGGTCACAGGTACCTGCGTGCACAGAACAAATAGGCAGTTTTGCTGGACCACACGCCATACATCATAGGCTGCTTTCGACACCATTTGCCAAGCTTTTACAGCCTCTGTAAGAACTGAACTAGGTTTCTCGATGCGCTCTTTTGGAGGGTGTTATAGAGCAGTCATATAAAGCAAGATGACAAATCTGAGGGCTCCTGTGCTGAGTAATGCCACTGTTTCCCAGTACCTTGGTGTAGCACTTGGCAGCGTTTCAGTTAAGCACAAGGTGTATTTTCTGCTTGGTGGTGTGGTACTGTGCAGCATGGACTAGAGACGCACTGGAGTCCCAGCTTAATGCCATAGCGTAGCGTCGCTGCTTCAGCAGATGCCACTGCAGGCTATATGCTGGTGGAGATGCGCATCAGACAGTTGCTGACACTGCCCAGATGGAATATCCTTGAGTAGTGTGAGTGACCTGCCTCCCACCACCTAGTTTCATAGCTGTTGAGTTATACTCAACAGCACTGAGACTGTGCTTACCAGCCTTTCCCCTTTCTCCCTGTATTTGTCAAAGTTCCCTTGGAAAGATGGCTAGCTCAGTGCTTATGTATTAGGACTGTTGCCTTTGGAGGTATGGTTTGACCACTGTAGAATGGCAGTAACCTAGAAAAAAGCAATCAAGCAAAAAAACCTACATAACCCCCCCACTGTTTTCAGTAAAAATAGATGCTTTAAGCTGAATTATGCTATAGCTTCTTTATTGGGTGTGTTATGTTCTCTCTTGTTGCTTATGCCCATGCAACCAACTGCAGGACTTGTTGAAAGAGCATGCAAGACAACCAGATGTCATTGCTTACCCATCCTGTACTTTCTGTAACCTCTTGAATGCATTGCCTGCAATTAACAAATAGCTTGGTGCTAGCTCTGAAGGCTTGTGCAAGGGAGATTTGCAAAACCTTCGTCACATATCCCTTTCCCACCTCCTCTGTCTTCCAGGATGACAAACTGATTAGTTTTCCTCTGACTTAATTAAAACCAATTCTTTCTGTCCCTCCTCTTCCAGATACCAAAAGAGTATCACTGACAAAATGGTCAGACTCATGACAGTGAGCATTGATTGAATGTAAAGAGGCTCTGTATCCGCATCTCAGGGACCGGAAGCTTTGCCTATGGACTCCAAATGCCACGGTGTTGTACTTACCTGCACGCCTTTTTCTGCAGTGCCATTTTATCATCTTTTTGATGCAGAGATGTTTGCATACTGTGAATCAGACCCATCAAAGAAAAGACCTGTCTTTCTAATGCTGGTTACTAGGAAGGGATTTGTGCTCTTGTATGTTAAGACTGGATTTTCCCTGCAGTGGGTCTTGACTGTTTTACAAATTTCCAGCTTGCAGAGACTTAGAGTGAAGATGCTCCAAGTGGGAGCAGCACTCAAACAGCTTGCTACCACCAGTAGACTGAGGGTGTGCCTCCTCCCAGTGCACATTCCTGCCATTTACCTTCTACTTGCTCAGTAGGTCCCTCTGAGGTTCGTTCAAGTCCTAACCCAGCAAATAAAAGTACCTATTTTTCAGGTTGGTTAGTGTGCCTGAAAGGTCTTACAGAGCCATTACTGAAACTTGTACTCACATCTGTTTAAGTTTTCACAAGTTCTTACGCTACTTGCCCGTGCAACTTAATTTAGCAGTGTGTTGGCAGAGTGCCCTGCACAGGGTTTTAAGGAGACTGTGGTTAGCTGCAGGGCTCTTAGCCCTCCCGCCTTCCCTCCCTCAACTTCAGCTGAGTAGATCCTTGAGGTTTAGTGCTAATTTGGAGTCCTTGGTGCACTGAATGGTGTATAAATGCTAAAGGTTGCACATTTGAAATCCATTGGCCGATGCTTCTGTTGTGATTTGGTGGGTTTTTTAACTCTTAGGTCTAAACTTTGTGGACTTAGAAGGTGCTAAATTCTGTGGGGAGTTTGGAATAGTAGTGATGAATGCCATGCTAAGTGTTCTGGAGTGATTAAGTCACTTTTGCCACTCGCTTTCTAAAAAGGAATCTCCATTGCATATTGTTGGAATCTAGAAAATTTCAGCTCTGAAGATGAAAATTTTGGCAATTGGAGTGACTGAAAATAGCAGAGAAACTCGTTTGCATTTTTAACTGTAGCAGATGTTGCCGCTGTTGCCCTGCAAGCCAGACAGCATGCTGCAGAAGCAGGGACTACTGTGCTGGCACAAGACCTGTTATTGTCACATTCCTGCCCTCAGAGCACAGGTTGGGAAAGTGCAGAGTATGTTTGAAACTTTACCTACTGGTGGTGGATTCAAAAACATGCACCAGGTGTGTTTTTGAGCTTACTCATATCTTACTATGTAGGTGTGCACCTCCCTGCACTTGCTTTATCTTGCTGTTGGAAGCTGTGGAGTAGGAGAAAATATGATGAGTTGCTTGGAGGAATGGGAGCCCTGTGTGTAAGGACTCAAGGTAATGCTGGGTCAAATCATAAGCCTAGTCCCAACCAAGACTCAGGTCTGGAAGAGCATCTGATGCTGAGAGTTGTGGTAGTGATAGGTTGGAGTCTTTGTGGAAGAAGGTCCAGGCACAAGACAGTGTCAGGGCTGAAATGGTATCTAATACAAGATTCATGGACTAACTGATCAGTCAGCCTAGAACTTTTTGACAGCCTACATGAAATTCTTCTCCCTGTGGCAGAATTTAGAGGGCAAGAACTCACATGGGAAATACTGGCAAAACAAATTTCACTGAACTTCCCAGCACTAGGCAGTAGGAAGTGTGGAGTCACAGCAGGAAGTAAGTGCCAGGTCTACCCCAACCTCTTCCACAGAAGCAAGTGGGATATAAAAGCTACCGGAAAGGCAGTGTCTCTACTGCTGCTGAGCAGTCTGCCCTAGCCAGCTCTTTGCTTCTGTGGGAAAATTATCTTTATTCAGTCCTGTTATCAGTACATTGCTTTACAGACTTTTTGTTTGGGGCACAAGCATAGAGAAGAATTTGCCTTTTCAATATAGGCCATGTCATGTGATGCAACAGTGGCAAATGTTAACTCTAGAAGAGCTGTGTGCTACTGGAAAGGCCGACACAAGTCAGATGGGATAATCCAGGGCATATAAAATGGCACTACATAGCTCAGGTGAAGTATCTAATCCCCATCCTGCATGCTCTCACTGCCAAACAGAGGTTTGACGCTACTGGCGTATGGTCTTGCCACTGTCCATTTGGTGCTGTTTTGATTTCTCTGAAACTGCAATTTGACAGTAAAGTAGCTCATATTGCACTGGGCCCTGGGCTTCAGGGTTAGGGGTTTTTTTAATTAAAACTTCCTACTACCAGCACTAGCTGTTCCACGTAAGGAGCACCAAAGGAGCCAGCCTGTTGTGTCTGGTGGCAATGCCGGAGTCCCGAGCCCCTTCGTACCGCTGGAGGTGCTCGGGCCAGGTTGGGTGAACCAAGAGAAAATGGCAGCGATGCCTGTGGGATGAAAGGTGAGGCAGTGGAGCAGTGGTCATGAGCAACTCCTGTGCACCTCGGGTTTTTCGACAAAGGGATGTAAGGGGAGAGACCTCATTTGGTGGTGTGAGCTTGTGAGAATCCAGTTTCCATAACAACTCACTTCAGGTCTTCTCTTCATGTTCCAGCGTTCCCTTTTCATGTCGCTCCTAGAGCTTGACTTGCCGTAACAGCGCGATGTGTTTGAACAGCAGCGAGCTACTCTCCAGGAGCTGGAGCACCTATTGTTTTGTGAGGAGATGACTTATTCATTGCAAAGATAATGCAGGAAGTGGGACACAAGTCTGTTAATATCTCTATACTGCCTTTTCAGTATTTGGTATTGTTTGATCTCCCAAAAATGGAGACGCGCTGTCGTTAGCTGTGTGTGTAATATGGGATGCTCATTGCTCACACCCACATTCTGTCTGCGGTCACCTGGAGGAAGGAAGTCTTACCCTGTGTCCTCACAGCCTCCTGCTGCCATGTTTTCCTTGCTTTCAGCCCTTTGGTGCAGGATAGTTAGGAAGAGATCAGTACATTTCGGTATCCCCTGTTTTAAATTCTCCTCCTCTGGGCAACCTACAGGTTCCCAAGGCAGGTAAGGAGGACTACTAGGCCTGCCCCTCTCCCAGCCCCTTGGAGTGGGTGGGTGTCAGTAGTGGTAAAGATGTAGTACCTGATTGCTGGAATATGCTTTTAAAGAGCTGTGAAAAGCTGTCATAGGTTGCAGTAGTCCAGAGACTGCACTGGTTTGTGTGCAGAAATGCCACAAAACTTGAGGACCTCAGTGGTGGTTATGATCATGAGCATGTCTGCTAACTGGGGAAGGAGAACCCTGCAGAACTGGCTGCATGTATTTTCTTTTCTGCTGCTGGTGACATGGCACACCACATTCGGTGAAGATCCATATTCTTCACTGCTTGTTTCCTTTTAAAATGTTGATACAGCTTGGGGAAAATATCAATTTCTTCCTTCCTCCTGTGACATCCCCCCTCCCCCCTTCTTAGGAATTGAATAGTCAGAAGTAAACAGGCTTTGTTTTTCTGTGGCATGTTATGTAGTTACAGACCAGTTGGCAGTCCTTTGCATCAGAGTTCAGCTGCGTGCTGGAGCACACCGCTGGCGTTCCTTCCCTCATTTTACAGAGTTGTTAGAAGGCACAGAAGCTTTTGGAGGGAAAGTTTTTATAAGGCACAGCAGCCTGGAAGTCGTGGATAGCTGTGGCAGCCGCTGCCTCACGTGGGCTGAGAGCCAGCACCACAGCCGCATCACAGGCAAGTGTGGCCCTGGGAACAGCTTCATTTCTCAGCCTCTCTCTGCTTGCAGAAGGGTTGCTTCCCTTTAGGACTGATGCTCCTCCTCCCTTAAGAAAAATCCCTCTGGCTTGGTGAAAAATCAAAGCCCAGGCTAGAGCAAGAGCCAGAAAGGCAGCCTCATCTTCTGCTCCCATCTATTGTCCCTACATCCCGGCTCTTTCAGTTCTCTCTGTTTTCAATGTTTGTCACTAGGGAAGCTTGAATGCAGAAAGGAGAGCCACAAGCGAGGCTGGCATTGAAGTAATAAATTCAACTCTGAAATAAATGATACCTGTGGGTAATAGGTTTGAAATTGCTGTGTTCCTTGGTAACGGGATATAATTACAAGTACCACAAGATCTGCAGGGCAAAGGTGCAATTATCCCCCTCATGCCCAAGTTTCAGTGAAAGCATTACCACAATGTTGCCACAATTCAGTGGCACGGAACAGGGAACTTATTGGGAAGATAACAGTAGTTCAGCGAATGTTTCTTTGTAATCCCTTCATACCAGCTTCCCCCAACAATCTTGAAAATGCAGGATGTGCTGGGATAAAAATCCCCACAGCCACAATGTGCCAAAGCTGCTGTGGATTACCAAAGGGTTCCCTTAGTAACTACCAGGGAAGGAGCGATGAGTGATGGGACCACTTTATACCAGCGGGCAGGTCATCATTTGTTACTGTGCGTTTCTGCAGTAATTAAAGGCTATTGAATGATATTTCTCCACTGTAACCAGGGCTGGGGGGCTGGGGCGGTGGTTGTGCCTTTGTGTCCCTGCATAGTTGCACAGTAATTACTGAGTAATGATTGATAGTGTTTCTGTGTTACACCAGGCTGCTTATTGCGTTCCCCTGTGTAGGGTTGTTAATCAGAAGGAAATGTCCTAATTGTTGCTGCCTCTAGTGGCAAGGCTTGGTTGTGTGCTGCTCCCTGTCCCACCACAATTACAGGTGGGAGGCAGGGAAGTGGCTATGCTGAGATCCGGAGCCTGGGGGCTCCATGGGGAGACAGGGGTTTCCAGGGGGCTGCTGAAGCTTGGGAGGTGTAGGGCTGGGTATTCAGCTGGTGGCTGTGCTGGGAATTGCTTGGTCTGGGAGCTGTGCTGGGCAATACCTGGCTCAGAGGTTTGCCTTTATTTCTAATGTGATCCTCAACATTTATCTGCTTAGTGCTGTTTGGATGGTGACCAGTAACCTGGCTTTGCAAAATTGGTCTGTTTTGGTTTTCTTTTTTCATCCCTGTGCAAGATTCCTCTGAAAGGACAGCTCCTCCTTTTTTTTCTACTTCACTTTCACTTGTCTATTTACCGATGTAACAGCCCACAGGTCTGTGGCTGGTGCAGCTGCCCAGTCTGCTACAGTGGTATGTCCACGCAGTGTGACTTGAGCTCATGTCAGATATGTCTGTGTGACACAGAGCTTTGTTGAAGATGTCAGTTTGTAAGTTCAGAGCACAAACAGACAAAAAGCCACGTGGACATCTTCAGTGTGGTTTGAATTGAGCGAGACAGCCCTTGCAAGGTATGTCACTTGAGATGCAGCATTACCATGGTCACAGGGGACTTTGAGTTGTATTGCTGGCAGAGGACAGTGGCATAGGTGTGCTCAGATGTGTACCTAGCCTGGCCTCAGGCTGGCCACAGTTCAGAGCTCAAAGCTTGTGTGATAGCGTGCTGTGTGCATGACCCAAACAGAGATACTTACCCAAACTGTGATTGCTCATCATTTCAAGGATAGACATGCTCAACAGTTTTCCTTTTCCAAGTACCTTCACACCAAACAGCAAGCTCTGTTCTCAGGGGTGAAACCCAGAAGAAATATTCTGGTGACATTTCTCAATGTTTGCGTTGAACTTTCTTGCACCTCCTATGCAACAAAAGTGTCATGTGCTGAAATGTTGGGTGTGGGGTAGTGATAAAAAGCTAAACAGTGGAGCCACTTGAATAAAGGATGAGTGATTTTAATGTCATTTTTGGTACTTTATAGAGGACAGTAATGAGAGCCAGGCTAGTGACTTGCTTTTCCACATCCTTGCTCATCCCAATAAATCCTGCTGTGTGCTGCCACTGTGTTTGTAGGGAAGCACTGGTTGTGACTGTCCTTTGGAGCATCTGAGAGCTGGCAGTTTTTTAAAGGAAGATACCAGGCCAAGTAGCACGGTGCGCTGGTTTGTCATAGCTCTGGGGACTCAGTAAAACCAAGAGAAATAAGGCCATGAGCTGCAGTGCAGATCTCTGTAAGCCTTGGGACCGCTGGGATTCTTCTTCTGTGTGAGAGTATTTGAGAGGAAAAATCTCCAGACACAAAGCTGTGAGGAGAGACGCCTGTCACATCCGAGCCCCTCTCCTTTTGGAGGCTGCTGCAGCGCTGCCAGATTCTCTTTTCCCGTGTGTGAGCCTGGCTGTCTCCATTTCTGGGAGTGATGGTGGTTTCTTTCTTTCTTTTCTTTCTTTTTTATTAAAAGTGTAACATTTGGGTCTTTGAAATTGAAATGGATTTCAGTCTTCCTTATATTAATTATTGATAAATGGAGCCTGAGAGACGGAGATGAAGCCTGGCATGATTAAAGACAGACAGTTTTTAATTTTATGTCTCTCACAGTGACAGAGGAATCCAGTTTAATAGGAGTCATTTATTAAAAGGGACTTAATCACAAGCATGCAACTAATCGGGAGTGAGGTGGCAGGGGAATAGGGGGGAAAGAGGTACGCGCTGGGGCAGGGGGGCAGCCGGCCGGGGTGGGGAATGGTACTGTGGCGTAGGGGAGGCACACTCTTCACGTCCCAGCACGTGTGGAGAAGGCACGTGGAAGCCACAGAGCCTGGAAAGGCGAGGGAGCTGCGGGCTGGCAGAGCCCAGTAACAGGCAAAGCTGCTGAACTGGGGCTGGCTGCCGGCGGCTCTCCCCTCAGCAACGCGAACGCGGCCTCGCCTTTCCCCGCGACCCTCTGCCCTGCCTGAGCGCGCAGTCGGAGTGACGGTTCTCTCCTCAGCAACATTTATAGGCTAATTAAAAGGCAACACACAAAAGATGGATAAAGACAGACAAGGAAATGGTGTTTTCCTCTGGACGTGGGAGGAAAAATGTTCCTCTCCCTGTCAAGCTTGCTGGAAACTATGTAGGCAGGTGGTGTGTTTTGTGTCGTCTTTGCTGTCCGTGACGGTGCTTTAAGAACATGACTTCATGCAGCCTGCAGCGATGAGGCCGTGGTTTACTCTTCCCCAGCTGAATGCTGCCTACTGCTTACTAAGTAGTAAGGAAGCTTTTTTTAGTATTTACTCCTCAGGTTGTGTGGTGGGTTTTCTGATTGTGTGTATTTGTTGAGTTTTTGTTGTTTCTTTGTTTGTTTGTTTTCCTCAGAGGACTGGCTAAATTAGCAGTCTACGGTCCCTCTTGCCCCCAATGTCCGGGCTGTGAGATAGGGAAACTATGTGTCGTGACCTCACCTGACATCATCAGCTACTGCTGCGCTGAGCTGAAGAAGCTGCAGGTGGCTGTACCAGAGTCCAGCCTTTTAATTTCAATGTGGCTTTACTGTCACTTCTGTTCGGGTCATCGCTGCATTTGTAATTGATGGCCATGCAAATGGGAGTTCGCTTTTAGTATAACCTAGGATGGGGTTGCAGCAATACTGTGAAACTATGGTGCAGAAAGCATGCCCCCATCCCCTACCCCCCCCAGAAGAAAAAAAAAAGTGGGGCAACTCCTTGTCTTGTAAAACCCAGACACCCAGCTTTAGCTGGACAGACTCAAACTGTTGGGAAGTTTTGGCCTGATTTACTGGCTTGTTTAGCAAGCCCATCATGAAGGCCGGTGTTTACTATGTGGAGTTTTCTTGATAGCTCTCTCCAGGGATGGGCTTGGACCAAAGAAAGAGGTTTGTGATGCTCAAAGTCTGGAACAATTTTCTCCTTTCTTCATTGACAGAAACCCAGCCTAATGAGATTTCTGTGTGGATTAATAGAAGCAGGCTTGATAGACAAGCAGTGGAGGATAAGAAATGGCACTGATGCAGCAGTGGTATTTGTTGCAGGGTAGAAACAGAAGGGAGCATTGCTGTAGAGATAGCTTCTCTTCTATTAGTGCTCTTTCCTCACTAACTGTTGCATTATAAATCCTCAGGGGGAAAAATTGAAGTTATCTTCTGCAGGGATGTTTATGGCCATAAGAATTTGGGGGGTTGGGGCCTGAGACAAGTGGTAGTTTCTAGTAAGAGAACAGAGTTTGAGGGGAAGGAAGAGTGAGGAGACACTCCTCTGTCAACAAATTTAAGGAGGCTTCAGTTTGGTGTCCATCTCTCTGTTCCTCTCTCCTACATTCATGTGGACTCCCTGTGGTTATCTGTGCTTTTACTGAAGTGATATGAGCTGCTTGAGGTGTTTCAAACCTTCATTGTCCCTTCTGTCTCACCAGATTAGAAGCTGTTTCTACTTTACAAATCTTTTTCTTCTTACTATTAAGATAAAAAGACCTCTGATTTTGACTGCTTCTTCAAATGGGGGGAAGAGATTGGGGGAGAGTAAGTTCCAACTCCCTTCACTTTGGTATTGAAATAGGGACTGATTCTCAAAGTAGTGACTGTTGCTCTTTCAAGGGATGTTCTAAAAACCCACTCCTCCCTGAACCTACCTTTTATGGCTGCCAGTATATTTGCTCTATTTCTTGGACCAGGTTCTTGAACCAGTCTTCCATACCTGTTAAGATAGTTTCTCGGCTCTTCTGTAGTATTTGTGTGTCCAGGAAGCAAATACTGTGTTGTTTCTCAGCAGGATAGCTGCTTATATCCAAGGTAAAGGAAAATCTCTTGCTCTGTTCTTTTCCCTTCATCATTCCTCCTCTCTCTTTGTTCCTTGATCCTGACTTAGTTGCAAGTAAGCTAGAAATCCTGCAAAGCAGTAGTTAGGGAAGATGAAAGTGAGGCACCTAATGATCAGATGCCAGGCCCTGAGAGCCACTCTTGTAGGTAGGCTCCTGACCAGGCTGCCTAAGACCTTCATGGAAGGCTGGTCTGGCTAGGAGGGTAGAGGTTTAGCATCAGTCATGCTGTCCTTTGAATGTGATAAAGACTTCAGCCATTTCCCCAGGGCACTAATGCAAAAGATTATAAAGCTGCTCTATAATTTTTGTCTATTCAGAATTTAAACTACCATCAATCATCTCAAGTTTTTAGTGTCAAATAAGATAATGTAGCCAACTATATTATTAGAAAGAGATGTGTTTCTCAAGCAGCGAACGTCTGTGGGTGCATCTGAATAGCACTTAACTAGATATGCAATCTCTCGTCGACAGTGCAGTTAAAAGAGCTTCAGTTTGTGGAGGTGGACTCTGACTCAGGGAAGCTGTGCTGGGGGATATGGCCATCTACTACTTAATTTGACTGTTTTCTAGGGAGGGAGGATAAACAAGGGAGAAATGATTGAGCATCATCCAGTCTGTGAACTGTCTTTTCCACTGTCTCTGCATGAAATGGCTCCAGTGGCTGGAGAACCATGACTGGAAAGTGGTGTGGAAAAGATCTGTTTAGCTGTACTTGGTGGTCACTCCCAATGCAGCATTACATCTTTGGTTTTGCTCTCTTAAATGGCATTTTCTACTGATGCAAGGTGCTATCAAGGTGGATAGCTCTGTGCAGATAGAGAGCAACTGCCTGGGTAGCTGGAGGGCAAATCAGAGTTGTCCCAGCTTCTCTGTGGGGAAAATGGACGGAGATGTGAGCAGGGAAAAGAAAGACTTGGGAAGAGATGAGAGGCAATTGCAAGGACTCACAGAAGCAGATACAGGATGAGGCACATGAAAAGGGCCATTGTCACGGATGAGACTGAAGACAGTTCTTGGAGGGAGGTGCTTTCACAGGGGAGGTGCTGAAGCATTTGAGTGACCCACAGTGGAGCAGGGATACCCCAAAGGGATTGTGGCCTGGGCTAGAGAAGAGGAAATTAACAAAAAGAAAGGAGAAGAGAAAGAAATTAAGCAGCATCACATACCACCCTAAACTTCTGTGCTCGTTGCACCTCATCCAGGGGACTTGCAGGGAAAGAGTGTAATGTGTGTCCAACACCAGGGAAGAAGAGACCAGCCAGTGTGTTGAGGGGAAGTTGTGTTGGACTGCAGTGGAGCCTGGGGAACTGGAAAGAAAGGTCTACAAAAGTGTTTGTTTAATTGTTTGTCATATCTGTTTTCTAATTCCTGAATCAGTAAATAAAAGTTTATGTTAATTGGCAATAAATCAAATTAAACAAAATTCCCAAAGTCAAGACTCTTGCCTGTGATGCTGTAGAACTTACTCCTGCCAAGTGTCTCTCCCTCAAGGTTATATATTATCCCCTTCACATCATGATTTGCCTAAATTTTAATAAGCAATAAGGTAGATTTTTCATTTCCAGAAGGCTGTGTAGCATTATGCCTCTCTGGAAAGTTGTGGAGGCTCCAAGCACGCTCTGGTTATTATTTTTTCCCCCAGTGGTATCAAAACCAGCCTGGAAAGCTCATGCTGGGGATGTGCTGAGGAAAGGTTTATTGGCCTCCTTCACTTTGTTGCTTCTTATCTGAATAAAATACTAACTTGAGTGCCTGTGAACTCTGGTAATGCCCTTAAACATCAGTGTCCAGAGGACAAAAAGGAGGTCTTGTTTGTCATGTACAGGCAGGTGACTTTAAGATAGCAATGGCACTCATCATGCATTATAGTATAATGAGAAAAGATACCTGTATTGATCTCCTAACGGGGGAAGCACAGTGAGCTATATAAATGATGTGTGGATGGTTTCATGTCACTGAAACGCAGTCATCGCTCAACTACTGGTGTAGGGTGCAGCTTTGGGGTAACAAAAACTATTGAGGATGTGACAAAGTGATGGTGCTGCTGTACTCTGGCCTCCATGCAAGGTTCTTGTGTGTATGGCAGTGGATGCTCCTGACCCAAGGTTTTCCATCGCATCTGAATTGTGCCCAGGGCCAGGCCTGGGTTTTCTATCAGGCTAAGGAAAAAGGGAGGGTTATATAGACAGTTGCTCCTTTCAGTTTTGCTTCATTCTACCAGCTGGGAGTAAAGAGGTATCAGCTTTACAATTGAATTCACTCAGCTGCTTTCTGAGGCTTTTGGTTTAGTACTGTAAAATTCTCTACTTGGGTTCAATCCTTCTCTTCCACTGAAGTCAGCAGCCAGGCGCCTCCTGCTCCAGCAAGAACAGGGATTGGAGGCACCATAGAAAATGCCCCTATGTTTTGTTTTGGAGTTGACTTTTTTCCCTTTTTAAAAAGTCTCTGAATAGACAGATTCATTCGCAGCTATTATAGTAATAATGACCTTTACACCAAAAAAAATAATAATAATGGTCATAAGGGTCTCCAGCCAGGCCATTTTGGGACCCCCTGTGCTGGAGGCCAAGTACCTAGCCAAAAAAAAATAAATCACATCTCTAAATCTAATTGGCCCCAGTAACAAAAAGAGAGGAAGCAGAAGGAAGAAAGGAGAAGTCAGCAGGTCGGATGGTGAGGTTGCAGGCGTTCATATCTAAATGGCCTCCCAATGTACCATTTTGCTCCTAATGACACAGGATTAGGAGAGAAACATAATTGAGGTTTTATCAAACATGCAAGTGAACAACACGGCCCATCCCCCTCCTGTCCCCGCCTTGTTCAGCCTAAATTGTAAAGGACTTTAAGGATTTGGAAAGCCAGATTTAGCAGCTGAAAGTCATTTGCTCCCTCCCTTCCTCCTCCCTCCTCTTTCCTATTGCTGCCTCCATTTCCTATTTCTGTTTCATTCAGTAATTAACCTTTTGAATAATCTCCCTTGCAGAGCTGGCTAAGCTGCTCTTCTATTTCCCTATTGTTGAGTGTCCTTAAGACAAGCTGGACCAAGTGTCTTGAGTGACTGACGGGTAAAGCCATCTGAAAGACAGAAGAGTTCAGCAGGAGCAAGTGGGGGTTGGGGTAGAGGATGGTTTGGTGCCTTCTGGTCATAAGGAGGAGGCAGTGGTGAAAGTTGTGCTTTGGGATTTTGTCCATCACACCCAATGGTATAAAGAACCATTCCTTGCAGGTGGTTGTGCTCTTAAGTTTTGTGCAGTGGGGGCCAAATCTGCTGTGACCTTACCCAGGTGGGTATGACTTTGAACAATGTAAGCAGAGGAAATCCCCCTCTTGCCCTGCAAAGGAGGAGCTAGTGTTTTTCCATGAGTATTTATGTTTTATTCTCTATTGCTCATGTTTGTCCCTTTTTTTTTAGCTTCTGTCAGCTGCTCCCAGTTATTGTCAGTCTACTCCATGTAAGAGAGCAGGGTGAGCTGTTGGCAGGCAGCACAGCGTTATCGAAATGTATACTCACCCCTCTGTTCAGTGAGTTATCTGTGAGCAGACTGATTTTATACTAATTTGTTCATTATTCCCAGTTGCTAGATTAATAGTTTGTGTGACTAAATTTTAGCCTCTGGTTTATTTGAGAATGTCTTTTTCTGAGTATCTACTCTGAATTCCCTATGCCACTTGATGGACTGGTGATGCTGAGTCTAAACTCACTACAAAAATTTTCATCCTTTAGTCTGTTCACAAACTGTCTATGAACACTTATAAATAAGTGTTCAATGACTCGGGTGTGCACTGAGCACCAAGGACTATTCAAAATATCTGCAAGGCCCTTTCTGGAAAGAATCTGTACGTTGAGATATGACTGGGTTCAGGGTGTTCACAAATATTTTTAGTGTTAGATGCTTTTCTGTCTCTGGATAACCATCTTTGCCTTTTGCATACAATTTTGTTCATTCTTGCATAAAATTCACTGGGAAAAAAGTTACCCCAAGCCAGCCTCTTTGAAACGTGCCTCCTGATCTTGCCTCTCACTGAGAAACTTCTTCCCCCCCCTTGTCCATTAAATACATTTCATCCCATTGCGGCGGCGGGTGGTGCTGGCTACAATGGAAGGCATGCTGTAGAACAAAGTTGTGTTGATGACTAATGGAGGAACAAGACTGCAGGAGTCCTGGGTGAATACAGTTTGGGAACAACCACCTTGTTTGGCCCCACTCCTGGTGATCACATCTGTGTAGGATGTGATACTGAGGCCAAATAGCTGAGCTGGTACAAGGTGTTGTGGTGCCTCCTGTGCTGATGATTAGGGACTTGTGCAGCCGGAGGTCCCTGTGTTGACAAGCTTGCTCAGGTCTCTGTAAATCAAGTCAGTGTTATGAGCAAGCAAGGATCAGAATTTGCTGATGTGGGTTTATATCCCTCAAAAGAGATGTTCCCTTTCTGAATTACCACTTCACTGTAATCTGTTGCTCCTTTCTGCTCTGGGCTATTGACATCATTGTATTTTGAATCAGGTTCCCCTGAAAATAAGATTTTTTTGACGCAAAATAAAGAAATTTATTACAGGAGTACTTCACTGTATTCTGTGATACAAGCTTTTATTTTCTACATTCTGCTCAGAAGTATCAGTGAACAATGATAACGTGTGAAATATGCGAAGTACTCATCCTCACGGAGTAGTGTTAGTGTGTGTAGGTTTTCTGTGCAGCAGCTGATACCCCTACTCAGCACAGCTCTTTCTGCCTCTGAGGCATGACCATCTGAAGGACAGCAGAGGCAATTCACTGAATGGGAGGATGAGCCTGGGGAGAGAGCCAGATTCACTGCATAAAATGAAGAGGGGGGTTACAGTGGCAGGACGACAGGGAAGGGCCTGAGTGGGGACCCAAAGGGTATGAAATTTTCAGCTGTCTAGTGATGTTTGTAGTTTCACCATCAAGTTTCACCATTTTCTGATGAAAACTCATGAGAAAAAGTAATGGAAGCACTTTGAAACTCCTTCAAACAAAGCAGTCTTTGGTTTTCTGTTCATATAGTGGCCTAGCATTGTGGATCCTTAGCCTGTAACAGCAGTTCCAATGTACCACGAAGAACTGGATGCTTAACAATAATAATAATAATAATGAAGAGAAGGATCTTGGAAAAACTCCTACGACTTTTTTTTTCTGCATGCAAAATAACCCTGGGAAATAAGCCCCCTTCACACTTTAGAGCCAATTCAGAACTAATTTATTGTATTTATTTTTTAATTGCTCCCTTATGACAGCTAGCACAAGTATTCCACATAATCCTTAAGATTTGTCTGATGCTCTCGCAGCCAAATGTGAGGGTAGTATTATTTTCCGGCTCCCCAGGTGATCATCTGCTGATGTGCTCATCTTAAATGAGAATGTAAGTTCCTTGGGGCAGGAAATTATACTTTTGTTTTCAGCCTACCTGTAAGCGTGATTAAAGTAACCCTTGTTCTTAGTGGTACTCTCTGATTCAGGGGTGTGGCATGGCAAGGAAGGAGATGTGCTTTCCTTGATGTTCTGTCAGGACTCTTGTATATCTGAGCTCCAATTGCTGGAGGCCTTCTGTTCTTGTGTTTGCTCGTTCCATAACTTTGCTTCTCTTTTTTCCCCTTCACAGGTAAGTCTCTGTGCTTTCTAATCCTCTCCTGATTGTCTTGGTAATGGTAAGTTACTTGTTTTAACTACTTGTATTGGTAATGAAACTGCCATTGTCATATGCCTACCTGTGATGAAGTTGGGAGGGGGGAAATAAAGATGACTAGCCATGGTGACTTGCTTTGAGTCAGTTAAACATGTTGTTGTGAGTAGCTACGGTAAATACCAATAATCTCGCCGTTGCAGATTAACAGCCATCAAGTTATGCTGAAGTATTGGAGTATTTTATAATCCAGATGGTAACTGTTACTGGGTTTGTGACTACCAGAGGAGGCAGCAAGCAATATGTGGTCTGGAGGAGAGTGGTTACTTTGAGGATGTTGTGTTAATAAGGTCCTGGCATGGCAATGTTTTTTTTGTTATGGTTGTGGTGGAATGTATAAATTGCAAGAACATTAAAAAAACCTGCTGTCAGGTGGCAGGAAAGATGGTGTGTTCATATGAGACAGGAAATTAGCAGAGCCTCATTGCGTTGCCAAAGGAGGTTTCATGTTCATCAGAAGCTTAGTAAGTTCTGTGTGGCAGCTTTCCTTTACTGTGAGAACCGAGTTCTGCTGGAGGTCTGGTAAGTTGGAGTAAAACAGCAAGATCAAATTGCAGTCTGGAGTGGACTGCAAACTTGCATTGTGCTCAGGTCAGCCTGTTGACCCTAAATGGGTGACGGATGGTAGGGCATGGGTATCTGCTGGGGTAGAGATGTGGTCTGACATAGTGTAAGCAGACTGTTTCTTCAGAAGAACCTTTCAATCCGTATCTTGAGCCTGGTTCAGACTAGAATAATGGCTGTGGTGCACTTTCAGAATTGCTTGCTATTTTTTTGATTAAAATACTTAATTTTACAAGTAAAGCTCATAGATTGCCTCTCATTGTCTGCCCTATGTGATAGAATGTACATGTGGGATATATCTAAAATGCTTGTGTTGTACTTGTCTTAAAAACAGACGTTAAGCTTGTAGAATTAAGATTACGTTTTGTGGTCGCCCCTCCCCTGGAGACTTTGTCCCTTGCCAACATGAGTCAATAGAAGCATCTAGTTTCTGATCAGACATTCAAATCACTAACTTTGCAGTAAAGAGTTGTTCCCTGACATGCTGGCAATGGCAAGGTATTTGCAATCCAGGCGTGGTCTGACAACATGGTTATGGCCTAGTAATAATTTTTCAAAAAGCCTTATTAAATGTAAAAATCCATCTTTTACTCAGACCGCACTTCATGTAGTGGTTGAAGAGAATAGGTGGGAACTTGAGTTATCCATATCCTGTATAAAAAATATATTGTGGTTTTGTAAAGTGAGCCATTCATAGAGTCTGGGTTAGGTCTGAAGCTGAAGTCAACAGCAAATCTTTCTTTTATTTTTCTTCCTTCTCTATCATTCTGTATTGTTGCATGGTCAGTGATCTTCATGTATATAGAAAGGAGTAAGCAAAACCGAGCAAAGTTTGTCATCTAGCCTAGTATTTCAAGCTCCATTAGAATCAAAAGGTTAGAGACACAGTTTTCAATATGGCATAGGACAAACCTATGTTGTGTGACAGCAAAGGGAGAGTAAATCAAAGTGCCTAAAATGACATTAAAGACTAGGGACAAAACTCTCAAAAGCACCTCAGCTGCTCAGGAGCTTGTCTTCCTGAAAATCAAAGGACTTGGGGATTTGAGTTCTTTTTGAAAATGGGGCTTGTTTTTTGAAAGCTACTTTTGAAAACATACCCTTTGCATTAAAAACTTGTTCATTCTGGACTTATTGAACAGACTGATAAAAAACGGTTTTGGTTGCTCTGATGTTCAGGGTACTGTGGTTTGTTAGTACTTGTACGTAGTTCGCTGATCAAGGGAAAAACCTTCCGGGCAACTGGTATGGGGAGACTTTCCCACACAGCAAAGTGGTGTGGGATGGTTCTTACTCCAGCATAAGATACACAGTAAACATCTGGATTATCAGATCTGGCTCTAGTTTTTGTGTAAAATTCCTTTCATAAATTTGCTATGTGTTTAGGGTGGCTTTCCTAATACTGAAGTTGGAGGTCCCTGTCTAATCTCATTGCTCTGAAGGTTTAAAATCCTCTTTTTAATTCCCAGTCTTAAGTGTATTCATGGCCGGTTAACATCCATATGTTCTTATGTCAACATGATCTCTTAGTTTAAAGAGCTCTTTTTCCTCCCTGGTGCTTACCCATCTGATGAATTTATAGTCTGTAATCACACACGCCTTCATCTCTTGCTACCTTTTTCCTTCTGTCTTCCTGTGTGTTTGCACAGGGAACAGAGGGAAGGGTCTCCAAGAGATCTCCTGAGCTGATGCAGCACTGCCCCGACAAGATACTGGGCAGCCATTGACACAGCTGAACAGATCTTCACCTCAAACAGCCCGACGCACCAAGTTTACGTGGGAGAGCAGGGCTATAAAAATTGCAACCCTGTGCTGCTACAACAGTGTTAAAGTGGCCAGATGGATGTCAACCTAGCAATATAAGGGCTCCCAAATCTGCACAGTGACATCTGATGGCATATTTAGTGCTGGTGCTCAGATGGACTTTGCTGCAATGTTTCTTGAACACAGCTGCTAGTATGTGAGTTTTCTTTATTAATGAATCGCAGAGAGGCACTGGGAGTGGATGTATAGTTATAACCAATTGCTCTGCAAATATATTTTTCTTTCTTGTTGGCTTCTAAATTACCTGCTTAGTATTTTAGGGATTGTGAGGAGTTGGAAGTGTTATGCCTAAGGGCTGTTTACGCTTCTGGAAGTCTCCCCCATAAAGTGGTTCCTGATCAACATTTCAGGTGTGAGTTTTGTTTGGGGGGGTTCTGTAGATGCCTGTCCAAAGCCCCTCAGTCACTTTACGACCATATATATCAGCATATGATGGATTGCAAAAAGCATGCGAAGCGTGGTACCTGGCTGTGCCTTTAAAGAGCTCATGAATCTTCAGCATTGGTCCTCTGGCCTGTTTTGTACCTTTGAAGATTTCTAAATGGGTATTATGCAAGGCCTGAGTTACTGTATGAATTTCACTGGATTTTGTGTGTCTTAGGCACTGTTGCACTTCTGAAGATATCATTAAGCTCTGCATAGACAGTTACATTCCTAAGGCTCAAGGAAGCTATTTTCTGACCGTCAAGATCAACAAATGGCTCCTGTAATACCTTTGGTTTATTGCTGTACAGCTTTACTCATTTTTGTTCTACGCTGCCTGTGTATCCTCCTTAGGTTTACTTGGAACGCTGTTGTTCAAACGTAGCACTGGCATGCGCTGTGCTTCCGTTCCCCTTTGGTTTCTTATTTGGGTTTTATACTCATCTGTGGAATTTGTGTGAACCTATGGAGGAGTGGCTTCAAAAGCAGAAAAACGAATTTCAGTGCAGGGGCTCACAAAAAAACCCAATAATCGTGTTCCTGTAGGTCCTCACGGAGTGTTACAGCCCTGAGCAGAAATAGCATGGTGTTAGGTGGTAAGCAAAACACTGCTCTGCTGGATAAATTACCTCGCAAAGTTTTCCTTATGGGAGGCACTGGGTTGCATGTCGGATAATTTAGTTAAGGGTGGAGGTAGGGATGTGTTATTAGCTCTGCCAGTTACACTGAGTATTTCTGGGAAGAGTTTCTGGATATCCCTGGCCCTACGCTACTGGTCCATCCCTGCTGCTGGTAAACGTAGATTAGGCCGTTGGTGCTCAGTGTATCATATAAATTTACTGCGATTAATCTACAAAGTCCTTTGCCAAATATCTAGTGCCTGCTAAGCTGTTTCTTGCGGAAGCCAGGTGGGCAGTTGGCAAGGACTCCTCATTAACAGTGGGAAATGCCAGTTCAGATTGGATCACAGGCAACCCACCAACCACCCCGGCACCGAAAGAGCAGCTGCTGCTGCTTGTGCAGAGATGTTGCTCTGCTGCTGCAGGGGCTGAAGGTCTCTGAGCCATTTCATTGCCACTTCAGACCACAGATTTTTGTATTATTAATTTTTTTAAAACTACATAGAGTGGTGAGGTCTTGTGAAGAACACACAGGCAGTGTCTGGGAGTGTGGCTAAAGGTTCAGCCTGAGGCTGATGCTTTGGCCAAATAGCAAGGAAAAAATAGTTTTTGTTGACACATTTCTCCATCTTTCACTTGAGCGAAGTTCAGGAAGGTGGACTTGCATGTATTTGGGATTATGCCATTGCTCATGTGGAATCAGGATCCATTTTTGCCAGTTATCTCTGACTCATGCCCCACAGTTCAAGCTGTGCATTGTCTCCAGTGATTCTCAGCTTTGTGATTCTAAAATCGCACCCCTGTGCTCGCCTTGGAGGACCCACTGAACTCTGCCTTGCAGTCATGGCAAACTGCAGAAGACTTGGCCAACGGCTCCCAACGTGCCACTGGCTGCACAAAAGAGCTGTGTGTTCAGGATGCAACTGAGTATCTCTTCCCGGTGGGTGGCCATGGGAATAGGAAGCTTGTTTTTGTAAGGCCTTCAGTGACTGCTATTCATTAGTATCTGGCACCAGCCAAGTGATGCTGTAGCAATAGCTGTGGGTTGGAGGGCTCATGCCGAGGTCAGGTTGCGGTGGAAGAGGGGGGAGAGATCAGAATCTGGCATTTAGGACGCGCTTTATTCTTGCCTCATGCCATTCCTGCTTTCTCCTCTTGCCTGTTTTTTCCTTTCTCTCTTTTCTAGCTCTAATGTCTGTTTGTTAAAATAATCATTTTTTTTTCTCTGCATGAGCTGCTGTCATTAGATGAAAGGTCATGGATATAATATGAATCTGGAACGATAAATACAGTGCAAAATGGATTGAAATGCACACGGCAAAGAGTTTCCAATTAAAAAACACTTTGCCGAGCTTGCACCAAACAGACAGCCACGCAGCCTCCGATTTCTCTTTGCTTATAATTAGCTGCCATTGAAAGTTAATTACTGTCAGGACTGAAGGAAGTGAAAATAAAAAAAAAAAGGAGAAAATCTTTCAGAAAGTTGCATCTAAAACAAATCTCTTCTTGGAATATCTTGTGTGGCACCCGTTCCATAGACATGGAAATCCAAATCTGGTTCTTCATGTCCTAGAAATCTGAGATGGAAAAGGGATGTGTGAGTGTGTCTGGCACCTGGGGTGTGTTCCTGGGTTACTTCAAAGGCACTCTGCCTCTGCAGTCGATTCTAGAAGGTATACAGAGATTCCAGCTGAGAACCCTGATGTGCTGGTACGATGTGAAAGGCAGGTACTGCAGAAAGCCAGGAGCTCTGCTCCCCATTTGAGAGCATGTCCTCAAAACTCATTCTAGCAGACCAATTCCACCCAGTTCAGAGACCCTTCTGCAGGGACTTCTTTCATCTGCCCTGGGTGCTTCAAGCGATGGTGGTCTTACCTCTGTTTTCTTACCCTGATAGCTGAATTTTAAAACTTATTATCTGTGACCAGGCTTCCTGAATCCCTTTCACCTTTTTCAGCTTGCTCGTATGGGTGGTTATAGTGCAATAATGAGGTGTCTACACATAACTGTTTCCAAGTCGAGCTTTATGCTGGGGAACCTATGCTAGTTAGAGCATCATTAGACACATATGTCTTGTTTTGAGGTATTAGATGTTTTTATGTACAAGTGACAGTAATAGTTAATTATTCTAAAATGCAGATCTGGTTTAGACTATGCATCAGTGATGCTTCCTGGTGGGGGGTGTGTGGAAACATCAAACAACTAATGGCTGGGGAGAGGATGGGATTTCTACTGCTGGTTGTTTAGGCCCCACACTTGAAAGCTAAGAAAGCAGTGTTTGTTTTCAGCAGTGCTCGCTGTGCTTTCTAGGGATTAGGCTCTTTCAGTGTGTTTTCCAGTTGGGCATCTGGAAAAGCACCCATCTTTTCAAGTCACTGCTGACTTCAATCAGTCTCCATAAGGGACTGTGCACACAAGCTGTGAGAATCTTGGAGAGGGAGAGAGAAATGAGTGCTATTTCTCTACAGAAGCAGTAAATTAAACTTCTAATGCAGAGAAGGCAGGCTTAAGTCTCTCATTCCTCATATTCACTCAAGATCCATGAATCAAACAAATAGATATTTTCATCTATCACATGATTATTAATTATATCAGGAGACTACTCTCCACTGCAGGTGAAGCCTTTGTATATTTAAGAGAACATGACAGGTTGTGTTAATTCCAGAAGAAAGAACCATGTTCCCACTCCTTACAGCATGAGGAATAATCTTCAAAATGCCAACGAGTGTTAATTTCTCTCCCGGCACACGATCTTACCAGCAGTTTTTGAGACAAAGGGAAGCCGTTCTGAATCTGGCTTGGTACGTGAGGGATCTGTTTCTACAGCATTACATTTAGGATTTTCTTTCTCCTACTGGCACTGTATCATGGAAGCAGTCATAAGATTTGGAAAGAAGGGAGCATGGACAATCTATACTGAGCAGTTGAGTGTCCTGATTCTGGACAGGCCACAGTTAACCTCCCCAGGCATTCAACCCAGGTGAGCTGAGTCAACCCTGGGCTGTTTCCTCACCACCTGACATCACTCCCCCATGAAAGGGGCTGGTTGGGGAGGGAAGCTCCTGGTGTCTCCAGGGAAATCTGAGCGTTGCCAGGGTGTGGAGTTGGTCCTTGCATCAGTGCAGTAGCAGTACTCTGAGTTATTGATGGGTTGCCAAGGTACTGAGTGTTATCACTGGGTGTAAGTGAAATTTGCCATGGGCTGTTACTGTTCCCCTTTCACTGTGATTTTTTCAGTAAAGTGTCCTTATTCCAACCCATGGAAGCTCTGTCTGTTTTCTCCTCCAGGAGTGAGCAGTGTGTAGTGCTCAGCCACTGTTTGGGGCTGAAGCACCACACTGAGCAAGATACTCAAGTAGGAAAGGAAAGAGAAAGATGCTTTATGAAGGTAGAGGAGCAATAGGTGATAAAGGGTTGATAAGCTTTCTTTTTCTCTTTGTGAAACCCTTTTCCCCTTCTCTTTAATATTTTGTCTCATGGTTTTTTATGTAAAAGGAAGACTTGGGAAAATGCAATAGGCTTGGTAGCTGGAACAACCCAACTATTGCAGAATCACAGAATGGTAGGGATTTGCCAGTACCTCTGGAAATCATCTAGGCCAACCCCTCTGCCTACAGCAGGTTCACCTAGAGCAGGTTGCACAGAATTGTGTCCAGGTAGGTTTTGAGCATCTCCAAAGAAGGAGACTTCTTCCACAACCTCTCTGGACAAATAAGTGAGCTGGTACCACCACTCAAAGCTGAAAACAAGATGTACACTGCAGCCTTCTGGGAAAGGCTTGTTCTGTGAGTGATACATGGAACAAGTTTAGGGACATCATTCTCTTATCTGAGAGAGACACTGGTAACTCATGATGTTTGTGTAAAGGGGGAAAAAAAAACCAAGCAGGGTTTGTAGTCTTAGGTGCTAGGTGTAGTCAAAGTTTTTTTTTCTTGGCATTGCTCTGCAGGAGGAGTATGTGCAAGTATCTGGACCACAGACACGTTTGCTGGCGAAGTTACCAGTGTTACTAACTGTGGAGGGACAGAAGTCTAGTGGCGTGCAGGCTCGTTCTCCCTGGCTACATTTCTGGCACTACTTCTACAGTGAAAGTTTTGGAGGGGCCAATTAGGCATTCTTTTTAGGCTGCTTTGAGCTTTTTCTCTAGACAGAGAATCACGTTTAGGTATCCTTAATCCTTTTGTGCAATGGCAAAAGCCAGCTTGTCATTTGAGGAGCCAGGCTCCCTTTGAGCCAGAGAAACATGGGTGTTCCTATGCCAAATGAGCAGAGGTGGTTGGGGGAAGCTTTTGGAGGGACAGGAGGGAAGTACAGCAATTTCATTTCCTTCAGAGTCACCATGGCAGCAAATTACTTCTTCCTTCCCCCACCTTGTTTAAAAAGAAAATGGGGAGTAACAATGGCAAGCAAGGCCTTCAGCTAGCGGGAGCAGTAGAAACTCATTTACTGCTGAAAAATATATAGAAAAGTCGTCAGGAAACTATTGAATGATTTGTAAAAGGAGCATGGTTTTCTTGTTTGCTGCTCCATTCACTGTCCTCTATGTTAATCTGAGAAGAGAGACAGGCCATTTTCTCAGCCAAGAACAATTTACCTGTGTGCTGGCACACAGTTAAGAGCAATTTAGAAAACAACAAAAAAAAAATCTCATTCCAAATTAACATTTAGCTGGTGACATTAAGGGAATTCTTTTCTGATTTTTTTTTTCCTCTCCTTTTCCCTTTCATTCAGAAGTTAAAGGGAGCATTCTTGCTTCCTCAATGCATGAGAAGCACTCTGCACCCAGGTGGGGTGTGAGGTGCCCTGAAGGGATAAAGAAGCCCAACTCGCTGAGCCCTGGGGGTGTGTGTTGGGCAGGTGTTGCTGGCACAGGGCATCTTTACCACTCTCCATGTTGGCACCTCAGCTGGCCCAGGCCATGTGCTTCTGTGGGGAGCTGCAGCGGTGTGTGCAGGGTGCATTTCGAATTCCGTCCCCCACCACCTTGGTTCCTGTGTGTTTCCATTTGGGTTCAGGCATTACTCTGAAATACTGAAAGGCCTGATAACAGAGTCAATTGTAGGGATTGTACTGCGGGGCTTAAGTGCAGGGGTGTATCAAACACGGGGAGAGGCAAACTCCAGAGCTGACAGCTGTGGGGCAGCTCTGGCCCCTCACTCTGTGATGGGGACTCACCATTTGCTCCAGCTTTCATATCACTCTGATCTTGCAGCATCTTTTCACATCTGTGCAGGACAGCTACGACTGAGAAATCAGTAAGCCTTGTCCTTACACTTCTTTGAGCCTTAAGTTTTTTGCCAGATTTTTAGTCTTTTTATGGAGAAGGAGAATGCAACCTGAAAGGCTCCTTGATATGAACCAACAGTCTTCGATCAGTGGGTCAAAAAGCTGTTTCTCCTGTCCACCTCTGGTAACCCCACAAGCACAGCAGTGGCCAGGGAATCATGTGAGCACATAAAATCCAGCTGCTGATGCAACTCTTCCCTCTGGACCCTGTTCAATGTGTGTGTGCCTGCAGGCTGTACTGGAAATAGCGGACTTTCCTGATCCTTCAAATTGCATTTCAAAACCATCATATGGTCAGGAGGCAGGAAATGCCTCTCCCAGACCTCACAGCCCTGTGGGGAGGTGTAGTTCCGTGGATGTCTCCTGATCCAATGACCGCAGCATCTCTCTGAACCCTCATTATGGGACAGGGTTAGTACCTGCTGCCAGCTCCAGCATGTGTCTGGCCTGTCCTGCAGCCACAGTTTGACAATGGTGCAGCATGTGGCACAGGCTTCACAGGGGAGCTTCGTTCTATGGTCTCAGAAAGAACACAGAGCTCAGGAGTCACAAGTTGGCTGCCTTGAAAGAATGGCATTGCCTGTGCTATCAGTGCTTTCTTCATCTCCTGAACCAGCAGAGATGTGTCACCCCAACATCAGCATCTAGTAGGACTGCTTAGAAATAACAAATAGAAATAACCTGCTGATCTGAGACTTGTAACAGTCTGAGAGAGAAAGAAAGCACGTGCCCTGCCGCTGCTTGTGCCCTACCTTTTTTCCTGAGTAAGGAGGCCATCCCCTTCTGCCATCCAGCACTTAGCTCCCTGAAATCCTCATGAAGGTCAACACTGACATGAGTCAGCTAGTGACGTGGGCTTGGTGAAGCTGGAAGAAAGGGAGAAAGTCCAAGTGTGTGGGTGGGTGGGAGCTATAGCATCTGTAGGTGAGGACAGCCTCAACTATAGCCAAGGGGATGCTTGTGTGCAGGTGTTAGGAACTGGGAAGGAGCATTGTCCCAAGGCTACTGAGCCCTGCTTAGGGTAACACAAGTCACTGGGAAAGCAGACCAGGTGGGTATCTTCACCTGCCTTTGAGTGCCTTTTTGAGAAAATCCCACAGGCATAAGGGGGCCTTAGCATGGGGATGGCAACCCCTGTCTTTGAAAGGGGAAATTTCCCGTTTGAGGCCTTTTGGTTTTGCTTCTTTGGATCAGGCATCAGCAGCTCGAACAACTGACAGGCCAGTCTCATTTTGGCTCATACCAGTTCCACCAGGGAAAGATGTTGACTTGGAGATCCAGAAAGACCAGCTAGTGCATAACGGTGTGGAGAGTGTGTGGGAGAGATGGAGGTGAGACAGCATGTTACGTGAGTAGAAAACTTGATGGAGGAATGGTTCTTTTCAGGACCTATGGAGAATTGGTCAGCTTCTTGGGAGCTGGGAGAGAGACATAATTTTCAAGGAAACCATCCCTCCTTCCTCCGCTGTGCAAGCCAGACAGGTGGTTCCCACTCAGAGGATGTATGTAGAAGCAGCGTCCTTGGCTCACCCTTACGTGTTCATGTGGATGCAGCGCAGCTGCATTTTTGCCGAGGTGGGTGCTGTGGGCCAGATGGCAACACCTTGTGCATGGCCAGCTGAGCCACCCCAGTCTCAGAAATGCATGCCCTGCTCCATAGTCCTCCTGTTGACAGGGATTACTAGAAAGGGAAAGGAACTAGGGTCTCTGTTTGCTGCAGGATAAAGCCCCCCTATATGTGCGTGCAATCACCTCGCAACCCCCCTGTTCCTGTAGAACATCACTTCAAAATAAACACACGGGGGGCTCTACAAGTGATCCTCTTGCTAGTTGTATACAGTGCATGTTCCCTCTCATCCTACTCCTTCCTTCTCTGTTAGAAAGCACCTATCCTTGCTTCCCTAGAGCAGTCCACCCCATCATCTATTCTGCTGCTGTACATGCCATGTCTCTCTTCTTTTTTATTTAATTTAATAAAATGAGTGCGTGGGTTGATTTGCATATTCATGGATCACTTGATTAATAATTGATGAGAGGGCCTGGGGCAGGTGGTTGAGAATAAAAAACATTTAGCAGAGAGCAGAGTGGAATGAACAGATCCCTGGCTGGCACATGTCCATGGGGGGAAGAGCTGCCGGGGGCTGGCAGGGAGGGAAGGGGAGAGCGAGAGGCAGAGTAGACACAGCATTGAATGTCACCAGTGGAATGTAATTTTGTCAATTTAAATAATTAATCACGTCCTCAGAATCTGTGACATTTCAGTTCAGGGGCTTTTTTTCCTTTGTGGAGCTATTGCCAGGAGAACGGGGGCAGGAAGGTTTCTCTCCTTGGGATGGGAGAAGGTTGTGGGGAAGTCACTAGATGGCTTGATGTCTTTACTGGTATAAAGCTTGAGAGTTTAGAGGAACCAGTTTCACAGGTCCTGCTGCAGTGCTGTGGTTCTTAGATGTGGCCAGTGTGGTTGAGCTGTGCTGAAGTGTGAGATGAAGTGTGGTTCAGACACCAGGTTGTTGCCCCACAGAGGAGAGTCCTGTAACTTCTGTTCCCAGCCTGTGTCTGTGCTCAGTAGTCAAAGTCAGCTTCCATAACTCCTGTGTGTGCGATATGAGTAGAGGAACAGGAAGAAGCTCTGGTATTTGAGGGGAGGGGAAGTGTTTTAAGGGCATTTTAGTGCCATGTCCAACTGCTGGTGTGAGATGCTGCGGGACCTCATTCTTAGGACCCTCCTAGCAGGCAGGATCAATGGTGTGATAGAAAAGAGGGGACAAAGAAAAGCTGGGAGCACAAAAGCTTCTTAGGATCCCATTCAAAGAAGCAGGAATGTTGGCTGGCTGTCTCACCTCGCTAAATCCCTACCCTGTCCACTCCTGGAAGGCTTTGCCATGTTAACGTGCCAAATGTAAATACTGCTGGGTTTAGGCTTAATGGAACTCCAGGTTTTTTAGGGCAGGAGTAAGGGGTGGTCTCATGCCTTTTTTTTTTTTTTAGCATGATCTGAATACCTTTATGTATTTACTCTGAATACAGATGCCTGTAGCGTTCATCTTGGGATTTGTTGTTGCTCCTTTTTCCACTAAATGCGATACATTTTGCATGACTTGGGGAAAAAGACTTTCAGTTTGTTCACTGGAAATTATCAGCAGCAGCATGGAGCGTTACTGGAGTAATTAATCTATTAGTGCTGGCATGGCAGAGGTAGGGAGACCTGGCTGCTGCAGGAACGCTGGCAGAAGCTCCAGTGTTGCTTGCAGTTGCAAAATTAGTGGTTTCAGTTCTCAGCTTTGTTACTAAAGCTGTGAAAGCTGGTGGGACAGGTGCCCCCAAGCCCATACCTGTTTTCCTGATTGTGTCTGCACAAGCAGAGCAGGCTGGTGCGAAGTCTTCCTGCTGTCTCTTCGAAGGCTGGGACTACTCTCAATCTGGTTAGCAGAAAAAACCCAAGCCTAACACACACAAAACCAAAACAAGCCAACCCCCAGATTTGGGTCTGGAACAACTCGTGCCCAGGACCAAAGTCTGATCCCCTCTCCATTCCTACGCTGGTGACCGCACGTGGAGTTGGTTGGGGAAACTTGGACCTGTAATAGAGATTATTTCTTCTCTCCTGGTAGGTGGTTTGATGGCTTATTTATGAATGCTCTTCATAGAGAGAAATGAAAGCAGCCTTTAACAATAGCCCAAGGGAGGCACTGACCATTCGCTTCCATTCACTTCAGACTTTAAAGCCTAGCTGTCTATTAATAAATAGTAAGACGATACATTATGGAACAGAGTTAAGTAATTAGGTAAATCGTAAGCAGTTATTATTATATTACACAGTAATTAATGATACAACTCTTCTCATGCTGTTACACTGTTTCTGCTGGAGAAAAGGATCAGCTCTCTGCATCCTTGTGCTCTGGTGCTGCTTTCCCCAGTGCTTCTAACTGGGAGAGCTGGGGTCCAGATTGGCTCTGAACCCCCTCTTGCTTCCATGTCTTCACCTCTGCTGGGTCTCTAGCTTCAGACCACCAGAGCCAGCAAACTGGAACCTTTCTGCTGGTGGGGGGTTTTTTGTAACTTTCTTTTAAAATGGAATTGTCCTCCATCTGGGGTCCTGCCTCCCTTCCTTATGTGCAGATAGCCTCTTCTGAGCACTGGGCTATAAAACTGTTGTTTTGAGGACACGATCTTGCAACCCTACCTATGCATGTAGTGAGGGATTTGGAGTCAGGATGCCCACTGGCACAAAAGGTGTCGTGGGGAAGCAAAGCATTTTGTGAAGTGGCATTTGGACATAGCAGAGATTTCCCTGACGAGAGCCTTGTCATGCTGTGTTCTTGTAAACATACCAGGAAAAGCTGCAAAGACACGTCTGGTCTTTTGCTGTGTCCTGTCTGTTCAGGGCAAAAGAGGATAGATGAGGCTTTAGTAATGTGGAACAATCCTGGCATCCTCTGGCTCTGCCTTATCATTTCAGGACTTTGTACACGCTTGGGTGATTTTTATGCCTCCTACCAGCTTCCCCCTCCCAAAAATCCTTCAAGAACACAGAAGGCTGGTTAGAATCGGCATATAAAATACAGCAACTTCCCTAGACTTTACAACCAAGTCTTCTGAGCCAGAAAAAAAATGAATTCAGCATATTTAATGAGTGTAGCAAGATATTCTTGTTTATCTTCTGCACCTGAGGTAGAAATATACTAAATAAATGAGTCCTTCAAAACTTTTTTGCTTAATAATGAATATATTGGGTGAAAGGTTCTGGGTTTGACTTTAACTATTGTTCAGAAGCTTATGTCAATCTTCATTTTAACCAGACTTTCACTTCTGTATTAATTGAGAGTCCATTATCCAAGGAAATTGACTGCACAAGTAGATGGGAAAAAAAAAGCATCATCTTTTTAGATGAGTGTAGTCAGAGATCTTTGTTGTGTCTTTCTGTGTACCTGCACATACATGCCTGTCAGGATGTCATCCAGAGGGATCTAGAGAAGCTGGACAATTGGGCCCATATGAACCTCATGAGGTTCAAGAACAAGTGCAAGGTCCTGCAGCTGAGTTGGGGCACTCTTCATCCTCAATACAGGCTGGGAGATGATGTGCTAGAGAGCAGTCTTGCTGAGAAGGCCTTTGGGGTGCTGGTGGATGAGAAGCTTGATATGAGCCGACAATGCGTGCTTGCAGCCCAGAAGGCCAACTGTATCCTGGGCTGCATCAAGAGGAGCGTGGCCAGCAGGTCAAGTGAGGTGATTTTGCCCCTCTACTCTGCTCTTGTGAGACCCCACCTGGAGTATTGTGTCCAGTTCTGGAGTCCCCAACATAAGAAGGATATGGAACTGTTGGAACAGGTCCAGAGGAGGGCCGTAAGGATGACTACAGGGCTGAAGCATCTTTTCTGTGAAGACAGGCTGAGAGAGGTTGGATTGCTCATCCTGGAGAAGTCTCTGGGGAGGTCTTATAGTGGCCTTCCGGCACCTGAAGAGGACCTACAAGAAAACTGGGGAGGGACTTTTTAGAAGGTGATGGAGTGCTAGGACAAGGGGGAATGGTTTAAATTGTAAGGGAATATATTTAGAATGGACATTAGGAAGAAATAACTCACTATGAGAGTGGTGAAATACTGGCACAGGGTGCCCAGAGGGAGGTGGTGGATGCCCCCTCCCTGGAGATGTTCAAGGCCTTGAGCAGCCTGGTCTAGTGAGAGGTGTCACTGCCCATGGCAGAGGGGTTGGAACTTGATGATCTTTGAGGTCCCTTCCAGCCCTGACTGTTCAATGATTCTGTACCAGTGATAACTTTGGAGTAAATTAAATGTTCATATCCAAACCAGCTTGAATAGAAGACATGACAAGTGTTGGACGTTCGTACAGTCTTATGAATTCTGTGTATGTGTCCTTCTGCAGCAGAGTTTTTCATACTTACTTTTTCAGGGGATGAAAATTCGCTCCTGGATACCAAGCCAAGCACATCACTTCCTTAGATTCATTTTTTCCTTCTGCAGAGGGTAGTTCAGTCTTCCTGGGTCTCTCTAGTACTCTTGCCCCTATATCGCTGTGTCTAATCACAGCTCTCCAGGTGATTATCTGCACATGTCCCTGGTGGAAAGGAAGTGTTGTTGTCCCTGTTTTACGGAAGGGGGTAGAAGCACCACATAACTGTGTGACTAACACCAGGTCCCCAGGGGTTTAGTTGAAAGCAGTGGCTGGGAAAAGCTGCAGGAAACACAAGTCTGCCACCAAGCGCTGCCTGAGTGGCGGGTTTGTAGCCTGAATCCTGCTCCCTGGGATCTCAGCTGAGTTTCAGCTGTCCATTTCCTACTTGCAGGCTGGTGATGAACACCAGTCTCTGCCAGCCTAGCCTATGATTTAACATAAGTGCATCTTAGCAAAGCTGCTGACTTGGTTGACTGGAAACTTTCCACATCTGGATAATTTTAGTTGGAATCAACTTTTTTTCTCTTTTTCTTCCCCTCAACTTTCTTGATTTTTATTCATGTCTCAGACTTTGGATGGTGGCTGCAGGAAGGAAACCCCTGTACACAGATCTTGGCTCTGTAAACAAGTTTCTACAGAATCTAAACATAGAGCTGGTGGCTTGTAGTTCAGGCCTGTTTTATCACTAACCTCTCTTTGCTATGTAGTTAACCTCAACAGCGATTGTAGGCATATTGTACCTGTCTTACAACTGTCCTGCTGGTACCATGCACAATTAATATGACACCTGGGAATGTAATACATGCTTCATGTCACAAAATTCAATTCATTTAGCCATTTTCTTCCCTGGATATCTCTTGGCTAAGGTCAGTGAATTTGCACTGAAATTTCGTTTGTGTCTCTGCACATACTGCTGTATTACCACAAGATCCCAATTAACAATGTCAGACACATTTTTCTCCTTTTCTCCTAATAGGAGAAGAAAACGCACAATAAGCTGATTTTTTTTCACAATGCTTTTCAGCACACAGGCTTTGGCACAACCTAGGGAATACCCTTCTATTGCTAAAAATAATAGCTCTAAAGTCTTTGCCCAACTGTTAACTAAAATTTGTATAGCATGGTGGATAAATCATCTGCTTAGTACGTCTGAAGCATTATGTTCCAATCCTGTTAAAGTTGTAGTTATTCAATATTTCAATTAACTCTTTTCTGCTGATATGATTATATATTAATTAGATCTTGCTAATATTTCCAAAGCCATGATAGAGGAATATATTTGATCAGATATTTCTTTTCATGTGTATGAAAGGCCTGCTAGGGAGAGAGCTGTGGAGCTGTAAAGAGATATGCTATCGCTAAACAGAAATGACTTTAAGGAAAGGGCTGGCTGTGGGAGATGCTTGCAAGCATCTTGCTCTGGTGCAGGATTGCACTTTTCTTTCCCACCATACAAGCTCAGTCGGGCCTCAGTAGAGGCAAAATTGTAAGAAATGCCAAAATTGCAAAGAAGTGGTGATACAGCAAGTTGCTCTTCTCCTTTTTACCTGGTCCTGTAATGATACCACTGTGTAGCAAAAGGATTTTGTAGGTGTTGGGAGCGTTTTCCCATACAGACCCATTGCAAGCCATGAATTTTGGTTGCTGTGATGCTTTCAGTAAATGCAGGTTACATCAAGTCGCTGGGCTTTCCAAGGTCTAAACGAAGCAATTGAATTTTCACGGTGCAAAGCTGAATTCGCACTGTGCCTTCTGTTGGAGGATGATCTTCCTCTCTAGCCCTCCTGTGCTGTTTAAGGGCATTCCTGCATCTCTCAGGGGGAGGGGGTGTGTGTGAAGGTGAAACCAGGTTTTCTGTAGCACATAAGGAGTAAAGCAACAGAGCTGTGGCTCACTCAGGCCCTGCTTTCTCATGTCTCGTGGCCTGTGAGCCCTTCTAGGACAGGGGCAAGCTGGTCTGCCTTCTGCCCTTTTTCATCTGACCATACAAACACCTCACTCGTGTAGTTGAACTGCTTTAAGCTCTTGCTCATTTCCTTACGTTGCTCGCTGCCCCTGTGGGGTGGTTTGGATCCACCCCATGAATCCCGTGGGTGCTGCTGTATGAAATCACCAGCTGCCTTTTTGATTATTTTTTTTCCCCTTGCTGTATCCCCTCTTGTGCCACGGCCCCCGTCAGTCACGGGGTGCTGAGGAGCTGTGCTGCTGGCTCTAATGGATGGGCTGAAGCCCCCAGGGTGCAGGAGGTGCAGTGCTGACGGATGGGAGGCCACCCCGGTGGCACCAAATGCTGGTCACTGACTTGCCTACTAGGGAAGGCGATGGTGGAGAGCTGTAATCCTGCGTGTTTGAAGGGAAGGGGGCAGGCGATTTTTGAGGGGAAGGGCCGACAGGCACGGGCATTTGCTGCATGACCTGCCATTTGCTTTGTCGTTTGGATACAGAGATGCTGTGTGTACTGCTGCTGCCAAGTGAAAAAGCACTGTGGCTTTTTTAAACAAATCCTTTCAGACTCTCTCTTCCCTCTGCTTATCCAGCTCTCTAGTTCCTCTTCTTTTATCTCTTTTTCCCTTGTCTCTCTTCTCTTTTGCATTGCTCTCTGGAGATACTTAAAACCCACCTGGACACTGTCCTGTGTGACCTGTTCTAGGTGACCCTGCTGTGGCAGGGGGGTTGGACTAGATGGTCTCCAGAGGTCCCTACCCTTCTGTGATTCTGTATCCTCTTCCTCTTCTACTCCCTTTTCCTGCCTTTTCATTTACCCTCTTGATGAGTGGAAGACAGCATTTCCCTTTTCAGATCAGGTCCGCTTGTCCCATCTGTCCCTCCCTGCATCGTGCAGCCCCACAGCAGCATGTGCTGCAGCCCATCCTGCACGCTTCAAAGGAGAACATGTGCATCTGCCTAATTGTACAACACTGTACAGGAGTGGGGAAAGCATTTCTTTCCTTCCATTTCCTAAGCCCTGATGCCCTGAATTCTCCTTCACATTTGTTCAGCGTAGCTCTCAGTGTTGTTATGTCTCCTGAAATTACCCAGTCGTGGTATCTGAGCTGACAGCCTCCCGCAGCTGTGGATCCCACAGGTTCTCCGTCACAGCAAGAGGGAGAGTTCCCTCCTTTCCAAATTGCCTGCCGCCTAATCACCTCTTGGCCCCTTTGGGTGTCATGCCTGTGCCTCCGTTGATGGCCGTAGCTTGCCTGATGTCTTGTGCATTTCTATGAATCAAATATGGTCTCTTCAGAAGAGCTGCCTTCACAAAGCTCTTGCAGTCTTTAAGCACTCCCTCTTTAGCACCTCGTGTATTCAGTGCCTTAGATGGGTATCATCGTAGCACAGACTCTGCACTTGCTTTCTGTGGTTGTGATCTCTGCCCCAAATTTCCAGTGGGATCTTGTGCAGAGCAACGAGTCCTGTTGTGCAGGTTTTCTTGCCTGTAAAGTAGGAAATGAGCGGGTTTTTTCCCCATCCCAGCAGTTTTACCTAAGCTACTCCTGTTTACAACAGGAGTAGCTTAGCTAACACTGGCCACATGTAGATGAAGTGCAACAAGGACCTATCACTGGGAGCCTCTTGGTTGCTAATAGGAAAGGAAAAGTAAATTGTATCTGGGTTCTTCATGCTCCAGGTCTAGCAAAACTTCTTCCCAAAGTCCTCTGAAAGGAAGTACCAATATCCAAGTCCTGGACACAGGTCAACTGAAGATACTGTGTGTCTTGAAGTGGCTGCTTCTGTGCCAGAGGGAGCTCCCTTCACTGATAACCACTGACTACCATCCCCACTCCTGACTTCTTTTGTCTTTCACCACTTGATGGAAGAAAGCTTTGGTTAATTTGTAGCATTAGGGTAATAATGGCATGTTTGGTCTGGGTTTTTTTTTAAACTTTCTCCTCTAGTTATTCCTGACAAAGTGACAGTTCAGATGATGTGAGCTTTGGTATAGGACTTCTAGCAGGTAGTGTCTTACTAATGCTACCCATTTTCAGGAGATACTGTTTTGACTTAACCCCAGCCCAGCAATGTGGTATATAAATAAGGCCCTGGATTCTGACTAAATCACTGAAATTAGAGGCTTTGTAACAGACAACTATTTTTAGGTAGTATGTAGATAACCTGGCTTTTTAATATTGGGTTCACCTTTCAAAATAAACCAACAGGGAATTGAGTTTGTTTCTTTTTCCCCTTCTTCATTGCTGGACTGGGGTGTTAGACTACATGATCTCCAGAAGTCCCTTCCAACCCCTATCATTTTGTGTAATTAGACATTTCATTTGTCTGTGTCTTGGATCCCGAAATTTCCCCAGACATAAAGAAGGTTCTCAGCACCCCAGGCTCCAGCCCATCTTATTTTAGAGTGCAGTTGTGTTTTAAGTTCACCCCTGCTGCTTACCTCTCCCCTACTATTTACCCTCTGAGCGAATTTGTGTTGAAGATGGAGTGGCAAAGTCCTGCTTGCACGGCAGGATGCTGAGCACCGGATGGATGTGTGAGGGTGGGATCCTTCATCTTGTAGCCCCAGAAACTGCCAATCGGGCATTTGGACTGAACTTGTAAGGCCAACCATTTAGGAGCTGAGCTGTAAGGAGTTCAGTTTTTGAGTGGGGTCATTCAAATGTTGTCTTGCATAAGTGTCAAGTGACACAGTTGATTGATGCATGATGGATATGTTCCCCCTGCTCTAGGACTGTCTCTTCCTGGGTTACTGAGTTGTATCACGCAGTGACCACAGGATTTTCTGGAAATTTAAATTCTTTTACTGTTTAAAAATAAATGTTCTTCCTGGGGCTGAGGAAAACCTTCTGAATGTAAACAGCTGCAGTAGTTAATATTGCTGAATATATGGCACTGGGCAGTGCATAGTTCATGAAAATTTCATTGAGAAGGTATGAATTTTGCTTTCTTCTATGCGAAATATGTAACAAAAAAAGGAGGCATTGAACCCAAGAGGCAAATTTAGCCATGTATGGGGCAATGAAGATAAATTAAGCTTTATAGCATTTTTATTCTGTCGTCTAAAATGAAGCAGGTGATTCTGAAGTGTGAGGTCATAGATGCAAACAAAACTGGGGGTTGAAAAAATGGATGAATGTAGACCAGGGGACTGTAATGATGGCAGTGTCATGAGTCTGTGATAAAAACCCAGAGTGAAATGCATGAGAGGAATTCTGGACTGGGAGGTCATGGGGTGCTGCAGGGCAGAGGAGGGGGGAGTGTTGGGGGAGCCTTGTAAATGTGGTTCTCTTAGGAAAAGGAGTAATTATTTTAACACATAGAAATTTCAATGGTAAACATGTTCTAACATTCACATAGGAACTTCCTAAAATGGTTCCCAATGTAAGAATGGCAGTTAAACTATGCTTTTTTTGAAACTCTGAAGAAAATAGAATGACTTTTTTCCTACCTGTGTTTAAATGTGCAGCAGCAGAAAATAACTACGCAAGTGCAACACCATGCAGGAGCAATCAGCTGACTTTGAGTGTCAGATCACCCTTATCTCATTTTACTACCTCAGATCAAAATACTTAAAGGTGGACCATGTGGGGAGGGCCATGAGGAGACTTGGGTCTCAATGGTAAGGGAGGATTTTAGTTACATGCCTTATGGATGGATCAAGCCCAGTCCTCAGTCCTCACCTGTTGGGCATGTTTGCAGTGTTAGAATCGCATTTGAAGTGTTGAAGCCTTTCATTCACAGGGAGTGCTGGGGGTGGGAGAGGGAGGTTGCAGGACTCAAGAAGTTATCTGAATTAAAAAACAAGAGCAAAAATGAAAGCCAACTGCAGTCATTAAAAATGAATTTCCAGGAAGGCTGGGGAAAGGGAGATTAAAAAATATTATGATTTCTGTCACGACCGCATTTAAGCTGGGCCATTAAAGATGCTATTGTCTGGCCCAGCTGTTTTAGAACAATTATCTGTTTGACAACAGGCAGAAGGATAAGCTGGCTGCTGCCCCTTTCCCTGAGATGCTGTACAGAGGCACACACGCTCCTTCCCAGCTGACCCCTATGTGAAAAGAAAAAAATGAAATACCCTGACCCTCTTCACCTGAGAGGCAGAGACACCCAAAACTCTCAGCCTTGAGCCTCCTGAGCAAAGCGTGTGCTCAAGGAGCCTGGTCTGTCTTGATTTTTATTTTATTTTTTCTCCCCCTCTTCTGTGGGAGCTGTGTGGCACACAAGTCTGGCAAGATCACAAATGTGAGTTTGGCATGTGGCTGTATGTGTTTTAACACCTACCTCCGCAACCATGCTTCAGCTTCTTATAGTCGCCTTCTGTTCCACTCTTACTTGGTGTGAATTAGGCTGGTGCTTTGAGCTGAGGAAAGATACTCCTGGGGGTAAAAAAATAGTAGTGACCCATTTTTGGGAAAATTCTTCCTTCTGTCCCCATTGCTGTTTCTGGCTGTGCTCCCTATATATAATTACAGTCCCAGTCTTTACCTCTTCAGCTTTGGTTCCCAAGGATGGCCAGGTGGCTTCCCAGAAAGAAAACATAGCTGCAGATTTTGAAAAACACAGCCCAGTTTTGTCTAGAGGCTGAGTAAGCACAGCCCCTTGGGACCAGTTGCTTGTTTCTTACTGATACCAGTAAGGTTCACATCACTGTGCATATCTAGAAGATCGAGGTCCAGGGTTTATTTTGCCTTAGCTTCCAGATCGTAGTCCATGTTGAAGCCTGGAAGCCAGGGGGCTTCTTCATAAATCATATGGAACTGAAAGGGAAGACACAGCAAAAAGATCTTAGTTTAAAAACCAGACATATGTCTTTTAGCTTTGCTAAAATGTAGTGAATGGTTATGTTATCACTCTGCTGTGTAGAAGGGACAGATGCAGAGAGGAACAAGGTCTAAGCAAAGATACTTTACAGCATTTACGCTTTTCATAGAAGACCTTTGTGGCTGAACTTCTCTGGGTAATTCCAGTCAACAAAGTTGGAGAATAACAGTAATCTACTTCATAAGGTAAACAAGAAGTTTGTGGGGTTTTTTTTTTTTGTCTTCTACCCAAGATTACTTCAATAGCAGGCCCAGGCCTGCAAGTGTTCCATCTCATGTATTGTGTGCCGATTTCAGAGTCCAGGCTCATTCCAGGAAGAAACACTGCAATTTTCCCTGAAGGCTTTCTCTTTGCTGTCCTCACCATGGACTGTCAGGTGATCATAGGCTGTCAGGTGATCTCTTTTTCTCTCCTGCAGACTGTCCTTCCTGGGAAGGAGATCTTTTCCTCCCAACCCCTAGCACTAAGGTGAAGCAAACAGGGTTGTGCTCTTGCCGGTGCTCCTAGGCAGGGTTGCGGAATGCCTGGGATGTTCCACTTCATCTCTCAGTGGTAGTGGGTGATTTCTGAACCTTCTTTCATGTGCCTCATGTACACAGCAGCTTCAACATCCTCCACAGCGTTAAGCCAGTTACATTTAATAAAGCTGCGTTTCGGAGCACGTCTTGCCAAGGGGTCGCTGGCCACGCTGGCTGGCTAGCCACTGGTACTGCTCTGCTTTATGCCGTGGTTGCCTGGCAGCTAGAAGGGGAATGTCTCCTTTGCCAAAGCCCATGTCATTGACACTTGTGTTAAATCAATCTCTCTGCTAACAACTGACAGTATGGAGCCCCTGACACATGGCTCTGCTCCTAATTCCACTTACTCGAAAGCAGTAGTGATGCACGCTAGCCAGCCAACTCATTACTGAGTGCAACCATTGCGGCAGCTGATTGTTGTTCCTTCCCTTTCACTTTGGATTTCTCCACTGCTGCTTGCGGCCCCGTTTCCTATCAACTCAGATGACCCGATCACAATGAAGTCCTGTCCTGTTAATGTCTAATGAGCAGTTCATAATGGCTATGGAGATGCAGCATCCCATCCAGGCTAGGCATTGACAGGCAGTAAATAAATACTGCATTATCTGCTTCTGTCATAGTACTTGTCATGCTGTAGTCTTTGTTCTGCTTTCTGTAGCTGCTGGTACATGTCTCATGTTAGTTCTGTCTCTTGGTTGATGTGTGGGAGGGAGGAGAGGGTCACCTTGGCTGTACAAAGTTAGAGTGTGAAATTTGCAACCCCTGCATGTGATGGGGCACTTGGAGCATTATGTGTCCTTGCAGTGTGAAACTCTTTGTAGGGTGGGTTTTTTCTGTGTGTGGAACTTGTTTAAGGGTCTCTTCTTGCTTTTGAAAGGTTTGCACTTGGCTATCTTCTTCAGTTCACTTAAAAATATATTTCCAGACCCTTGCGTGGGACCCGGTTAAAATTCCGCCTCTTCTCACTCAGAATTATTGAGCAGAATTGGCCCAGGAATGTGACGTTGGAGATTTTCATTGCAAAAGGGGAAATATATTCAAGCTCAGAGACATCTGTAACTCTTCCATCTCTCTATAAGCATCTATTAGGTTGAAGTTTCTTCCTCATAGCAGCTTTCAACTTCGAGGTTTTATAGGCAAGGTATGTGGACAGTTCAGGGAGATTTTACAAGGTACTAAGAGCACAAAATCTACTGCAGATGATAATGAAGGGCTGGTTCAGAGTTGCACCATCAGGCAAGACCTGAGGAGTGTGACTTTCTCCCCCAGGCAGATTTGGGAAGTCACTGTATTGCCTCTGTTACTGGTCATGGGTACATTCTCAGCAGAGTGCCCTGGGAATTACTCCATCTCAGTTGGGAAGCTTCAATCTGGCTTTAGGACACTCAGCACTGCGGTTTGCAGGCGGTCCTCTTACAACCTCCCAGCTACCTGCCGTGTCTGATATAAGCCTCCACAAAGTTAAAAGTGGTATTATTAGGATGAGATGACTCATTTTTGTAATCGAGATGGATGAGTTTTCAAATATGCGTGTTTACTCCTTGCCCTACTTGTGAGCATCTGTGGGCACAGCTATTCATCCACCTGCACAAACATTTATGGTGCGTGGCCTCCCCTGACCTGCGCAGAGGCATGCTTCATTTCCTTTTCTCTCAGCTGTTCAGGGAAGCACCTCCAAACAATCCAGGACACATCCCTGGAGCAGCTGGAACAGCTACCAGGTCTGTAGCACCCTCACCTGGTGCAAGTGTGGCTATTCCCATTAACATCCGTTCCTCCATGTAATGCCCAAAAGCAACCCAGCCCCGAGTGTCACGACATAGCTGTGACCCTGGAGCAGTGCAGGAACTCGATCTCTGCGTCCCAACTCCTGGCCTGCAGTTTGGGTTGCCATACATGCAGGGGCCCGGCGGTTCTTTGGACCACACAAAGTTGAGGTGTCAAAATGTCACGACTTGAAGCAAATGGGGTCCCGGACATTCTCTCAAAGGTGTCCCATAAAACAGGCTTCTGGAAATCTGACAGGGCCGAGTCGTTGGGAGTTGGTGGACCTCAGCAAAGCTTTATATGTTCTGGCCATGTATGTCTGTAAAGCTCCCGAGTCACCCAAACTCTCTGAATCCTTTTGTATGTCTTTAGGTTTATGCAGGTTATGTGTAGATACAATTATCTATAGCTGTAAGAACAGAAAATTCTCAACGCGCTTTCATCCTCTCTTGCCCTGCAGCAGCTATTGTCTTCTCAAATTGCAGCTTTTGGTGGTTTCCCCTCGTTGCCTGCTTCAGTTCTAACCTGCTGCATCCCTCGTGTTTTCAGACGCTTTCCTGAGCAAAGTTCCCTGTGCCAGACCCTTCAGTGATTCCCACGGGATGAGACTCGGCGTCTTATCTCTTGTATGGATTGATCTGGTGAGGGAACCCAAGCTTTCAGAAGAGAAAGGCTGTCCCTGTAACCCCCTGTCCTGTATGGATTCCACAGGTTGTGTCTTCCTCTCCGCCGCTTATGTGTTGAACAGGAGGATGTACAGCACTTGCAATATATTTTGAGAGGCTTGACTGTTTCAAGCTGCTTGTGGCTCTGAAAACAGCTTTATTTAAATACTGCATGCAAGCTGGTGTTTCAAAATAAGAGAATAATTAAGGCGAGGAGGAAGGGAGGATATCAAATATTCATGTACTTCAAAGAAAATACAATCTTCTTAGGTGTCCTGTGGCTACAGACTATTCAGGGAGCAAAACGTGCTGCGACAGTTCAGTGAACTCTTCCGTGCACAGGCACCTCTCCGAGAGCTTGGCCTGGCAACCGGGAGTGGTGGCATTTGGGAATGGGCTGAAGATGGCAGGGAAAAATTTTGGGGGGCTGTGTGGAAAAGCACGAAGTGGAAAAATGTCAGTGGGAGTGGTACACAGTTTGGGGAGGGTTTACACTCTTTGTGTGTCATGCTTGTTTTTGAGGAGGGGAATAATGGAGAAATTATTCGGAGAAGATGAACTATTTTAGGTTCTCATTTGCAGCGACAGTTTTGTTTTGGAAAAATTCCTTTGGGGTGAGAAGGGGAGTGGGGGGGGTGAGGACTCTTGGATAGAAAAGGCAGGTTTTTTAATATAGGTCAAATAATCTTTCACCCAATCTGAAAATATTGTTTTTCTAAAACCACCAGCCAGCAAACAAGCAAAAATTAAATGATAGGTCTTGAGTCTTCCTGGAAAGAAATATTTTCAATTTATCATTTTGACCAGTGGACAGAAAAATTGTGCTTGGTGCTGAAGAGAAAGGTGGGTTAAAGGCAGCTGAGAAGAGAGGAAAAATCTGTAGCTGAGATGGATAGCAAGGCTGAAGCAGGTGATACACAGACAAGGAAAGATGGAGGGGAAGGCAAAAAGGCTCATTGCCCTTGTAGCGCTGCTGGGGTGCGTGAATGAGATCTGGACCTCCAGACAAAAAGGGGCTGGTGAGCTTGGTGGTGCTGTCAGCTCTGGGAACGGTGTGCGGAGGGGCACCGTGGCACAGACTCGACTGACTGATTCACCTTGAATGTGTGGCACGCTGCTTAGCCCGTGGTCTTGGTCACGAGCGGCTGGTGGTGTTGCTGAGGGCATCCATGCCCATGAGTGCTAGAAAAGGAGACAGAGGAATAATTGGTTGGCTGCAGCGGTCTCCATGCCCACTGATCTGTGGGGAGCAGAGACATCCAAGAGACACAGCCAGATGGTGAGCTCTAATATGCCCATATTTATAGATGTCTTCATTAGGTGACATCTGCATGAGCGTCAAAGGGCTTGTGCCTTTCAGGGCTTGTCAGGGACCAGCACGGCCTGGTGATGAAGAGGGGGTCTGAATTAAGGGAGTGAAGCGCAGGCATCAGTACCTTTTACTAAGCAGTTTGAGAGATGCGAGTTGCAAACAGAAAACACAATAAGAAAAAGGGAAAGAAGATCAGGGTAGGAGTTGAAGCCAAGTTAAAACAGCCTTCTCAACATGTCCAACCCTACCTTCCCTCCATTTTCTGTATCTCCCCATCCCACTGCCAGGACACTGTGCAGTCAGAACTCATGCTAACCCTTGTGGGAGCAGCATAGGCTGGCGTTCCCTGGACTCAAAGCTGAGTGCTGCTTTCTTACCATGTCCTGTTCCCAAATGCATACACAACAAACCTTTCCTGCTACTGGCTCCAGGATATCTGTTTTGTGTAAGAAACCTGCCTGAGAGGGCGCTGAAGGGATATTTAGAGTGGGGGGGGGGGGGGGGGGGGGGAGTTGAGAACAGAGTCCACCCTTGCTTGTGTGCCCGCATTTACCATCAGTCCTGCTGCAGCTCCTTCCATGCTCATTCCCCCAGTTTGTGTCATAGTCACTCTGCAAATTCCTCTAATCCTGAAAAAATTTAGCCTGCAAATTGTTGTTCTTATTGCCAAGGCTATCTATTTCTAGTCCAGTATTTCCCTGGATTTAGTGCTGCCACTGTTGTTGCAGGAGAACTGGAAAGCATTCTCTCCCTTTATCCACTGTTCCCATTTCAGAATCAGATGCTCTTCCACCATTGATGAATTTCCAGAATGTCGTCATGTATGTTAGGGCAAAGTTGCATGGAGGCTTTTGAATCTCAGTTTCTATAGACAAATATTGTCCAAAACCAGGCAACTGTACCACAAAGCTGTGTTCAAAGGAGTATGGGCAAGCTTAAGTGAATGGAGCATTTTGGGTAGCAATGGTCAGGTCACAAAAACCTGGAGCTGGAGGGTTCAGGGAATGCTAGCCAGGATTTTAGGAGGCCTGCTCTGCTGATACTTTGGCAGTGCAGGTTGGGTAGAGTAGATGGGCATCTCAGGAGCCAGCAAGCCCTGCATAGTTCATCTGCATCTGGCAGCCTCAGTAAAGAATTGCCTTTCAGCTGATTAGATCTCTCAGACCACTTTTCATTTCCGAAAGACGTATTGCGTGCCTATGGAGCTTTCTGCACTTACATCAAGTCTGGGTTTGTGGTAGCAGCCCTTGAAAGTTATTTCTGAGGAAAAAAATGCATAGGTCTACAATAGGGCAATTGAAGAGACAGATTTTGGCTTGGGTCTTGAGTGCTGGTAGGTTTTTACCCTGACCTTGCTAGGGTCCAACAGCGTGTTATGTCTTTTGTGTGCCTGCAGTTTTTTTACTGTTCTCCGTGTGTCTTGGGTGGCTGCCAAAATATAAGTGTACTGCAGTTCTGTGAGTGGCTCATCTGGAAGGTGACACGTAACTTTCCGTGGTTGGAAGTATCCACCAGGCTCCTGTTAGCCCTGCACTGATGAATGGCTGTTCCACAGCCCTGGGAGGGAGAGGTTGCTGTGTAGTACAGACGCACCCAGCAAGCTGGCTTGCCGCTGGTATGAGTAACTCCAAGCTGTACTCAGACACCGGTGATCCTGGTACAGAAAGGGCTCTTTACTGAACCAGCAGCATGGCCCCAGGCCAGTTTTGGAATCACCAGGTGGTGATCAGGAAGGAGCAGAAGAAAACTGTACCTTTCCCACCTGCGTAGAAAGGAACTTGGGATCAAACACTGTTGATCTAGTACATTATTTTTAGTGATCAAGAGCATCGTCATCTCCCTCTAGTCTCAGGAGAGCAGAGCCCTACCCCATCAGTCTCCCTCTCCCAGCTGTCAGCCAGGAGACATGGTCTTTCTCAGCCCCCCTGTGAAGATCCTACAAGCACATCTAAAAGTCCTGGGTTTTCTCTGCACATTCAGTAAGTCCCAGAAGCCAAGTCCTTGTGAAGTAACCTGAAGCAAGTGCAGAGATAAAAATCCCCCTTTGCGTCGGGCTGCGCGAGAGCCAGAAGGTGCCAAGATGGATTTAAACAGGTCAGCGCTGGGTTTTGAGGGCATTTAATAATAATTGTGTGTCTGCTGCATGCTAAGATAAATGTATTTCCAGCGAGGGCTGATTGAATGCCAGGGCTCAGAAAGGCAGGGCTCTTCTCTCTCCATCCTCCTCCTCCTGCGGGGTGTTGTTACACGCTGGCCAGAGGAGCGTTGCAGTACTGTTTTCCACTTATATCTGAAGCGTCAGCACCGTCTGCTGCTGCAGACTAGAAATTGTAAAGTGGGACCAATTTCTGGCCACTCGTTAGAGAGAAGCTCATTGATTTAATTGTGCAATCCCATAAATGCCAATAGTTTTCTCTCTTTCAGGACCCGTGGATGCGCTCCACGTTAGGTGCTGCAGCCCTGCTAATGAAGTGGTATTAAACTTGTACCTGCGTGTAGGTGCATTGACCTAGATTTATCAAGCTGTTACACTTAATGCTTAAATTGCACTTGATTGGCCCAGTGGTCTGATCTGGTCTGGCAAATACGATATTCTCTACAAGCCTCCTAAGAGGAATTCCCTAGCTGATCACACATTTCTTTGCACTATTATAGATCTTCCCCTATCCATTTCTTCTCACTCGTTTCTACTTATTATCCAGGGAAGCTATTTGCAGCAGCTTGTTCACAGGAACATGTGAAATTGCCTTGTTCCTCTCTGCTCCAAGTCTCCACTGTTAAAAGAACAAATATTTGATCCCCCCCCCCCCCGCCTTTAGCTGGAAACATCTTTTTGTATACAAGAGTATTAATGGGGGTTTTTTCTTCTCTTTCCCCCAATCTTCCACTAGAGAGAAGAGCAGTTGGGAGTTTTCCACTGAAATGGGTTCTCATTAGCAAATACCATTTTGTTGAAATCAAAACATTTTGTAGAAACTTACTGGTTTCAGCAAACTTAGGATTCTCCCCAGTGCAGAGGCTGCCAGAAGCCAGCTCACAGGGCAGGCTGTTCAGAACTGCATTTTTCCAGGCACTGTGATCTCTGAGGATGCTGCTCTGCAACAGTTTATCTGATACAAGTCAGGGTTAATGAAATCCTACTCTTGTCCAGCAGTGGGTATGAGAAGGGAGCAGGTAAGACTGTGGCTAGAGACCAGGTGAAGATGATGCAGCAGCAGTGGTTAAAACTACAGTGGCATGGCAGCCTTGTTGCACACTTGTGACCTGTATCCTTCTCTCTCAGCAGGAAATTTTTGCAACATTCCTACAGTAAAGATTGCCACAAAGCAGAAATCCTCAGGTTTTACCCAGTTTAAGACTGCGCTTGTGTTTGCTTTTTTTCCCTCTCAAAAGCATTAAACAGTTGTGTACCCTTGAGGGCAAACTCTAAGTGATAAACCCTGCTTCACTGTTAGTTGTGACCATGGATACCATCTAGCATCCATTTTTTCAGAAGCCCTCACAATCCTGGGTTAATGTTTATAAATCCTTTACACAGATGTGAGGTTTTGCTTATGGAGCACGAGAATGTTATGATATCCCTAAGGACGCAGCGCAGGCAGTAGCCAGGATTTGCTTGTGTACAAAAATAACCTGCGTAATGATGTGTTTCCCCTCGCCAGTTTGGGGACACAAGTTACGTACAACTCGGTAGGAATAGAAGAATATACCTGTCTCTAGCACCTGAGCTCAGGCAGTAGCTGTTTTGGTTCAGAGCAGTAGGCTACTGTCTGCCATGCAGGCTGGACATGAAAGAGTTATTTTGTAGTTAGCTGCCCCCCAAAATGTAAAATGCTGAGTGCTGTGTAAATAGCTGACCTGTTCCCCTAGTCTGGCTAAGGCAAGCATATTCAGAAGCATTTTCTGTATGTAGCTTGAATTGAGATTTTAAAACAAAATGCTGCTTTTTGTTCCATTTGAGAAGTTTTGAGCAACTTGTCTGTCCTCCTCTTGCAAAGGTCCACCTGCAGCCACTCATCAGCTAGCTTGATTAATATGGCTTTATCACTGACTTTTGTCCTTAGGCTGGCATGGTAACCCTGTCTGGGCAGCCTGGTCCCAGCACCTAGGACCTCTGAAGGAGCAGAGCTCTTGCTGTGAATGAGGTACTTCAGAGGTGCAGACCCAGGCATGAAGCTCAAGTTCAGGGTACCGAGGTGCGGGTCAGGTAGAAGCAGGTTCTCACTGCTGCAGACAGCATCGCACTGGGCTTTTGGCATGTGGCAAGTGGTAAGAGCCTGGGGCTTGCAGGCTTTTCCCTGAAACTGGTCTCATCAGATTTTTTTGAAGGAAAAACTTCACAGCTGAATGGGGATAGGAACCTGCCATGTTCTGGTACCAATATACTCCATGCTTTCCTCTGGGTTTTTTTTTCTTATTTTTGGCTATAGGCAGGATATATGCCAGTTCTCTTCCACACAGACACTGGGATATTTTTCAAACCATCTGAATGTGATGGAGGAAAAATACCCCACCCCAAACTATGGATCTATTTTAAAATCTGTGAGATACTGTTTTAAAACAGGGGAAGAAGCAGAAAGTTGAGGAAGAGAGAATCAAATATTTATGTGTTTCAGAAGCAAAGCAATATAATTTCAGTGACACTGTTGCTAAACGACTGCTCATCCCCCATCTTGATTGACAGATAAAACAGGTTTGTGTCATTTTGAAGTGGCTCCTCATCCGTGTAACTTCTCCTTTGCAGTCAGGGCTCTGGCAGCTCCCTTCAGAGGCCTCCACGGGGAAGGAGGGAGGAAGATTACAGGGACACAAAAATATCAGCTATTAATTCAATTGTTTCCTTTGCTTGTTCTACTGTTGTTGCCGATGGTATTTGTTATATATTCTGCTGCCAGTACAACTATGTATGAGTTCTGTTAGGTCTGTTGAAAGAAACCCAAATTCTAGTTGCTTACGAACAGGGAAGATGGTAGGGAGCCTTAAGAAGGTGGGAACATAAGGGGTTCATAATGTAAACATTAGTTTGTGATAGTCCTCCTCAAGTTGTCTGCTGCCCTGTAATCCTGGAAACACTCACAGCAGTCGATTTAGCTGGGTGTGAAGTAGCAGCCCCGCAGGGACTCAAGCTAATGCATTTGGGTCTGCATCCTGATCATAGCATAACATCGTGCTGAAAGGAGACAGGGACGGGGTGAAAAGGTGTTTGTCTCCGTGGGACATCACTCGAGGGAGCCCAATATCGGTCTGGGAAGTTTGAAGAAACACTTAGTATTACTACCTGCTTGTTCTCTGCAGAAACAGCCAGCTGAGGGGATGCATTGATTTACAGGCAATATGCTTAAGTATTTCCATGGGGGCTTTATTGGGCTTCTGCCTATAGAAATGGATTGGGTTGGAGCGATCCCAGCTGTGGCTGGGCATGTGCAGGGCTGGGAGTTTCAAAAGAGAAAAGAGGAGGAGAACAAATCAGGTGTGTGGGGGGGTGCAGCTCATTATTTTGGATAAATACTGAAAATACAACTAAACGGGAAGACCAAGACCTTATCTTGAGCATTTGAGATGGGGGGGGTAATCTTTAGCAGTGATAAAATTACTGAAAAGCTAACAGTTTTTCTGGACGTGTTAAGCATCATCCGCCAGCTGCCAGAATTTAACCTGACGCCCCAAATGGCTCAGGCCCAGCATTTACTGGCTTCCTTGTAAAATCTGACCAGGGAGCTGAGAGCGGGGGGGAGAGATGGGCCAGAATCTTTCCATCATATTATACATAATCTATCTAAGTCATACCTGATACGAGCAGCTTCAGCTCTTCCACTTCACTAGCCTGAAACACGTCCAGCATTTCCTTTCATTTTAGCTTGGCTACTGCAAGTGTCTCTTCACACAGCAGCATTACCAGTCCTTTGTTGTGCTGCTTCTCCTGTCCCTGCTTAGGGGAGGAAAGCTAGGCCTTCAGCAGAGCTAGGGTTAATCAGTGGGGCATTAGTATGAGTAACAAGCAGTATGGGAGGAGCGTATCTCTGAGTACCCCATGGATTTTGCTGCCATAATGGCAGAGCAAAGGTGGAAAGTGAGGAGTTCACCAACTTCAGCAGCTATTGGAGAGATTTGCACGGCTGTTTCTTGAGCTCCATGTTGCAATGGTTGCGGTGTCCTCCTTTGCTGCCAGGGAATACCCCTAGAGCAGTTGGGCATTGGAACGGGTTGCCCAGGGAGGTGGTGGAGTCGCTGTCCCTCAGGGTGTTTAAGGAAAGATTGGATGAGGTACTTAGGAACATGGTTTAGTCAGTAATATAGGTGGTGGGGGGACAATTGGACTAGATGTTCTTGGAGGTCTTTTCCAAACTTAATTATTCTGTGAAATAAGAGCCCCTTGATTGTCTTCTAGTACTGTAGCTATTGTTTGAGTGTCTCAGCCAGTTCCCTGGCCCCCACACTGTCCTCCTCCCTTTTTCCTCATTATTCTCCTCTTGCTTCGTTGTGATGGGGTTTGCAGAGCAGCTATTAACATTAGAGCTTTTAAACGATGGCTCTGTTTTCTTTAGCTGCAGACTCCATTTCTGCATTGTTCTGCTAAACTGCTGGATGAATGCACCAGAGCTCTCTGTCACAGAAAGCTTTCTTCCTTATTATATCTCTTTTGGAAGGACAGTAGCTCTGTAATGCTGTGAATAAGGGTAAATATATACACACTGAATGGAATTGAACCTCTCGGCCCTTTGCAGGGCTTAGAGTTTGTGAGCATCTCTACACTCGCAGTATTGAGCATTAAGTGTCTTTAGAGGCATATTTTCCTTCTTATCTCTCCAAGCCTGCTCAGCTCTTTAAGATGGTCTGGAGATACCTTTAAAGAAAGGAAAATCGAGTCTCTTAAATCAGCAATGACATCTCTGGAGAGCAGAGTGATTAATACATAGTGATACAAAATGTTGGGATAATCACAGGGTTCTCATTTGTATAGTTTCTTTTCCCCATGTGTAAATCACCTAAAAAACCATAAAATCTTGAAACAACACTGATGGTAAAGTGTCTCCTCTGAGATGGATGGATGGCAGCAGCTTACTGGAACAGAGCAAGCTGGATAGTGCTGTGAGAAGGGAGGATGCTTGGGGCAGGATTTGGGAGATACTGAATCTTTCAGAGGGCATCATGCACTATGTGCCTGTTCCCAGCAAAAATAGACCCCAACTTTATCTCTTAAGGTTAGCAGCACAGAGAATGTTCTGGATTTAAAGCCTGTGTTAAGGTCCTCTCAGCATACTCTGAATACGTCAGAGGGAATTTATCAACTTCACAGAGAAGGAGAACGGTCTTACGGCAGTAAAAATTCAATTCCACAGCTCTGGACTAGGAGTGATGATTAGAAAAATATCAATAGAAAATTTTCCTGTTGGGAGACATTGTATCAGCAAAATCAATGACTTCTGAAGTCAAGTTGATGTTGACAAAATTCACACTGGAACAGAGTGGAAAACGGTAGTATTTTCAGAAGGGGAGGGTGGTGTTGCTTAATTATAGATTTGTGGTAAAAAAGTGTACCTTGTTTGTACCCAGAAACCGAACTTAGTTTTCATTTATGAAGCTGGAACACTTGAACTGGACCAAAGAAGTCATTTTGTTTTTTCTTTCAGCATGATGTTTTAGGGAATATTTTGAAATTTTAAATACTGCATGGGAACAAAAGAAAAGCTTTTCCCTACCAGTTTCACTGAATGCACCTAGCTTCCTGTGCCACCTGGTTCATCTGTAGGTGTTTTATCTAAGCTGTTATTGGCTGAATCTCCCCGTTAGCTGTCCTTCTGCTCCGCTGTCTGCTCAGGTTTCGGCTGTTGGCACGGGTTCCTCTTCAGCACATATTTGCTGAGAGCTTGGCATGGATTCCCCTTCTCCGCTCCTCGGTGTTGTTTTTTCCCGTGGCCATAGCGCGGTGCCTGCTTGGTGAAGCTGGCCAGCCTATCTCACGTAGTGTTTTTCCACCTGAGGATTGCTGTACGCTTAGTAAATGTCAATTAAATTAATCCTCATGCAGTCATTATGACATGGGTGTTAGAATGTGAATTTTTACAGACGTGGGTGTGGACGTGTGCTTAAAGTCTAAGAGGACGGAAGCACAAAATATAAAGAGGTGTTGCAACCTGCCCAAGGTCAGGCAGTGGCAGTCGGGAATGGCTTTAATTTCATATTTTTCTCTATCTGTGCAGGCCTCTCCCTCAGTACCGGTATGTGCTGTGGTCATGAGTTTTGGGGCTCTTTCTGCCCCCTTTTAAGCAGCCAAGGCCATGCTTGAGCTTTGAAAGGTGTGTAGCCCATCTCGGGTATGCACACTTGGAGCTCAGTGTGTAATGGTGTGATGCTGGCTCAGGCACTGGGAGAGGAAGGCTTCTCTTGCACATCCTGCACAGAAGAAGGGTCTCCTTTTGGAGGATGTTAACGAGAGACACTAGGGCTTGATTCCTAGGAAGAGCAGTGCTTTGATGTTTAGCTTCATCAGTGAATCATACAGGGTGGTCTCCAACCTACCCTCATTACAGAAACACTAAGGTTGGAAAAGACCTCCAAGATCATCTAGTCCAACCGTCCCCCTACCACCTATATTAAAAGAAATTAAACCATGTCAGTAAGTACATCATCCAACCTTTCCTTGAATACCCCAATGGATGATGACTCCATCACCTCTCTGGGCAACCCATTGCAATGCCCAACCACTCTTTTGGAGAAGAAAATTCTCCTGATTTCTAAGCTGAACCTCCCTGGCACAACTTGCAGCCATTTCCTCTTGTCCTATTGCTAATTATCTGCGAGAAGAGGCTGACCCCCAGCTCACCCCAACCTCCTTTCAGATAGCTGTAGAGAGCAATAAGGTGTCCCCTGAGCTGCCTCTTCTCCAGACTGAACAGTGCCGGTTCCCTCAGCTGCTCCTCATACGACTTGTGGTGCAGACCCTTCACCAGCTTCATGGCACTTCCCTGGACAAGCTCTAGGGCCTCAATGTCTGTCTTGTAGTGAGAGGCCCAAAACTGAACAGAGTATTTGAGGTGCAGCCTCACCAGAGCTGAGTACAGGGGGTTATCACCTCCCTGGTCCTGCTGGCTATGCTATTTCTGATACAAGCCAGGATGTCACTGGCTTCCTTGGCCACCCTTCTGGCTCATGTTTAGGCAAGTGTCAACCAACATCCCCAGGTCCTTTTCCTCCTTCACTGTTTTAAGTGCCCCAGCTTTTCTCATTTCTTTGCTTGTCCCTGCGGTGTGAGGACTAGTCTTTTCTCCTTCACCAGTTGGTTTCTGTTTTCTGAGTAAAATTGCGTGGCAGAAGAGGTTATGTTGCTCTGGCAAGGGGGTTGGTTGGACTAGCTGATCTTTCGAGGTCCCTTCCAGCTCCTAGTGTTCTGTGGTTTTCCATACCTGGGTGGCAGAGTGTGATTCAGGAAGTGGAGCAGGACGTGACGCTCACCGCTAACGCTGCTTGAGGGAGGAAGAGGAGGTACGCGATACAGTGGATGTCTAACATCTCCTGCGTATCTTGCAAGGACCTGTTGCTTCGCACTCGAGCAGGTTAAGAAGATCTCCTTGCACTCCTTATAAAGCAGAGAGAGGGGAGAATGAACTGTACTTGTCCTCTTCTGAGCACTTCTTGTCTTCATTATGGACTGATTTGACAACTTTGTTAATCAATGACCTGCCAAACCTCTTTCTCAACCTGGTTTCCAGGAAGATTATTAATTTTTGTTTCACCGAACCGTGGTTTCAAATGACTACTCCCTGTTTCTCTGTTGGAAGAGAAAGGCAAAAAAAAAAAAAGGTCTTGGAAACAAATACAGGAACCCCCCTGCTGCCACTCAGTGATTCTCAACTGCAAAGGTCAATCTCCTCTACTTTGAAGGATGGTGTCAGCTCTGGAGTGGGCAGAAGTTCAGTGTCTGGCCTCCCTGTTGACACATTTAAAGATTTCACTCACATGTCTCTCCTCCTGAAATACTTTTAACAGACCCTTTTGAAAAAGCTGCAGCCACGAAGCAGTGCCCCTGCTGCTCTCTGCTTCAGCTTGTTACCAAACCAACACACATTATTAGCAGATAGTCCCCTGTAACCTTGCAGTGTTCTTAAGCCTTGCACCCTTTTCCTATGCACTTCCAAGCTCTTTAATCTTTTCTAACAAATAAGGAGACATGACAATGGAAATAGGTTTGTTAAAATAATAGCCTGGGGCCCAGAGGCTGAAAAAAACAAAGCCACAACCCACAAGAAAACCCCATAACCTACCTGATCCAAACTCCCAGGGGCAACCCCTCTGAATTTGCTGATGCCTGCATCTGTACAAAAGCTGTACTGTCTGGAGCTAGCCAAAATTTGGTTTTGTTCTTGCCACTGTTGATGAACTTCTGGGATTTTGGTTTGTTTTCTTTTCCCAAAGAAAATTTTAAAGTAGAAAAGACTTTTTTTTTTTCACTTTTCCCATTATTAAAAACCTTTATTCAGATTTTCCTTTTCATTAAAATAAATGCTTCCCCCTTTCAGATTTACTTCATTTAGCAGTGAAAAATGGATGTCATCTTGTACGCAGTGATGATGTAGTAGATTATGGATGTTGGGAGTATGGTTGCATATTTCTAGGTTCTTCACTTTTCAATTTAAATACTAATGTATTCTGTGGAACACATCTGATGAGTCAGCCTCCAAATTTCATTGAATAATAGTTTTGACAAAAAAAAAATCTTTTGAGGGGGAAAAGATAATTTCATTAAGTGTCTTTGTGGGTTTTTTCTACTGTCCTTTAAAAATGTAATTATTTCAACACAAGCAGCAGAAAGAGGACAACTTTGCTGCGATGAATATAAAATGGGAAATGTAATAATTTTTTTTTTCTCTTGAAAATTACCAGATGAGTTTGAGAACGTGCTAACATGCTTCCTTTGACCCAGCTCAGAGCATGAGGTCTTCCAAGTCAACCAGGACTTTGATATGGTCATACCAATGAAGTCATACCCAGTAACAGACCTGGGGAGCTGTAGAGCATGGGGGGGCGGGGCGGGGGGGAGGGATGGGACAGGTTCTAAGGAAGACAGAAATACCTCATATCTAAACCAAAACTGCAGAATCACTCAGATGTTTAAGGGGACACTGCTTTCCATTTTCCTCTGCCTCAGTTTTCCTGTCTGAAAAATACAGTTGATAAGCAGAGCTAATAGAATCATTTGGGTTGAACAATTAATTTAAAAATTGTAGCTGCTTCTATTTGCAAAACAACTCCAAGAGGATTTTGGATTTTTAAATGTATTTGCTACTTGCAATTATTCAAGTCCAATGATTCAAAACTGAATCATTCCTGCAAACAAATCTGGGGTTGTAAGTTTACTTCTAAGATCTTTGAGTTTCCCAGGCTTACAGAAGAATGAATTCTAGCTAGATCTTGGTTTGCCCCCAGTGCTGCTCATCTTCTTGTGAAGTTTTGAGTGCTTTTGCTCCCCCCACCCCCCCACCCCTTGCTCTTTTTAAAAACCTGTAATATTTCACTTGCTCAGAGGAATGTTTTTCTTCCAACTGGCTTTCTGTGTGGGTGCATGTTTGCTTTCTATGTTCCTGCATTTAGACATCCTGAACTAAAACTAGGTGGTATGGCATCTCTTTCAGTCTCTGTGACCATTTCTGCAAGGGAACGAATTTCCTTAGACACCAAGCAGAAGGTGCTGATTAGTGACTTGTCAGCATCTTTCTGCCTGATCTGTGCCTGTCAGGTCCGTCCGTTACTCTGCATGTCCTCGGGACGCCGGTCAATGTACACGCAGAAGGGAATTACCTGCGTGGTGAAAAGCAAGCCAGCTTGTAACCTGAAAGCATAGCTACTCGCTGGAGTTCCCCCCTTCTTCCCCCCCCCCCCCTTTCAATTTAGCTGCTTAATTAAAATAAATAAATAGATTAAAAATGCATGAGTCAGACTGGCGCTGACAACGCGCAGCTTAACATTTGGATTATTACCCCAAACACAGAGCGCTGCTGTTCCTGTTCTTTGCTGGGGTCTGCTCACGTGCTTCTCATAAGCAAATTCTCCTGTGTACAACTTTGCAGTTCATTTCCTGCGAGCCCTTTGTGGCAGTAAAATTTGATTGCTTGAAACTCCGTGGGAAATGACAGCACAAGGGTGCAACCGAAATGAATCAATTGATACCGGTCAGAGGAGGATTTGTGGAGTTTTCTGTGTCTTATTCGCCCACCTCTCATGAAGGTATTTACTGCACCTTTGTCCCAAGGGTGTGATGAGACTTAATTTAATAAAAGCTTGTGAAGTACTTTGGAGAGGAAAAAAGAGGTAAGTGTTGTATGTTGTTATTTCATTTTAATGTGCCTTTGAGCTTCACTGTTCCGTCTGGGCTCTCAGGTAGGAGTGCTATAGGTAAGCCTGTCCCCTGTGTTTCCAGATCTGAAGGAGTGGTTGATTTAAAAAATAATAAATAATATTTCCAATATTTCATTTGAGTGAGGTCTACAGCCTGCTTTAACCACCTCAGTTGACCTGAAAATGCCGAGAACAGAGTCACCAAAGCCTTGTGCAAACACTGAAGAAGGAGCTCCAAAACCCATGAGCCTTCTCAGCCAGCGTTGTACAAGCACAGCTACGTTGCACGGTAGATCAACAGGGTACAAAGGTGCCGCCACACAGAGAGGCTTGATTGGTCTTGGAAACCTGGTAGTGCTGTGACAGCAAGGCACTCTACCTAAGCTGATAAACCCTGCCTCTCAGCTAGGCTTAGGCTTTAGCACAGGCCTCTCCTAACTCCGTAATCTTTCTTGCACATCACAGCTGGTGGTGCTGGGAACAGCATTTGTACCAGGCTCCACTCGCCCGCTCTGAGTGTGTCCTCAGAGCTCTGCTGTCCCCTTCCAGGTGTGCTATATCCTGCCTTCCACGATAGCCCACCATTGCCAGGGCACAGATACCACTGAGCTCTTCTGTGGCGTTACACGCTTCTCAGTGCACGCAGTGCTTGAAAGCTCTTAGTCCTGTTTTCAAAATGGGGAGGACTTGAGACGTAGGGATATGAATCTCCTATTTATCATCGTAAGGAAGCTGAAAGAGATGGGTTCCCTTGACTTCTAGAATGAGGTTTACCTCCAGATTAAAATGTCTAAATTTAGGGTTCTTTCTGAAGGTATCTACATGTAGAGTTGGTGTCTAAATGCCTATTATAGCTGATAGAGATTCAGTGCAGTCAATTGAGGCTGGGAACTTAATTCAACTCATCCTAGAGCAGACATCTCCTGATCAGCTGAATTAACCTCTTGACTTCACTGCCTGTAAGGACTGAGTCTCCATTAACTGCAGCGGGAAGTGAGACCACGCACCACCTACCCGTGGGAGATTCAATCTCAGGCTGAATTGCACCTCAGCCCGCAGCGCGCCTACGTCTGCGACTTTGCTAAATGCTCTGCAGGAGGAATTTTAAGGAGATAATCCCAAAGTGAAGCTTCCAGTCAGGGGATCTGACTGGGGACCGAGGAGTCTTGGAGAACTGTCTCTTGTATGAATCAGAGGGCATGTCTTGTCCTTTAGAATATAGGACTACTTATGTCTCCCTCGTACTCTAACAAAGGAGAACAAAACCTGGATCTGCATTTGACATTCCTAAGGAGAAAAATGGGAGGGAGAAAAATTAAAAAAAGAAAAAAAAAGGCAGTGAACAGATGCATGTAGACATGGGACTGAGGGACCTGTATTTCAGTGGCAAAGCAAAATGTCCCTCCTTTTTCAACTACCCTTCCCTCTACCCTCTTCTGGCACTTGCTGGAGAAATAACAGCTGGTTTAATGATATGGACGGACTCCTGTCTTCTGCTTTGTAAACCTGTTTTCTGTACTAATGCATGGGGGCTGTAGGGCACAGTGAGAACAAGACTGAAGTTTCATTACTATATCCCCTTAAGCGCGTGTTTGGAAGGACTAGCTCACCCAGCTGTCTGGATCCCTTCTGGGTGAGAATGCCAGGGCAGGCGTCTAGCAGCCAGATCGCTTGGAAAAGCAAGGGAAAGAAAGTAGAGAAGAGGGGGGAGGGTGAGATGGAATTGGATGCTTTTCATGTATTTATTATCTCTAGTGCTTGATCTAATTTTGGCAATACAGAAAACGCATTTAGAAGGTTACAGAGTTGCAGAATTCTGTGAGAAATACATACACATGCAGACATGTTCATTTTTAAGCCTGTTTCTGAATGCTGTAGTAAAGTCCTTTGCTTTCAGGCTGCGTTTATGTTGCCAGTGTGTAGTAGCAGTGTTGTAGCTTGGTCTACGATGGTCCCACCTGGCTTTCTGGTGTCTGCCCTGTTGCGAGAGCACCACACAGTCCCCTTTAACTCGGAAGGGGATGCAAACAATGCATTCCACCTACTCAAGGCCCTTCTTCAGGTAGTCCTTATAGACTCTTTGCTACAATTTCTTAAGGACAATCATCTGGTGGAATTGTTTACATTGACTTTAAGAGCTGCAAGCCATAATCAAGGAAGCCTGGGGTGGGAAAGAGGGAGGAGAAGTCCCAGCAGGTCTTATAAGCAGCACAGGCAATAAGATCAGACATGAAAGGAGGAAAGGAGCTGGTGAAAGATTTGGGGTGGTAAGCAGGGAGTGGGTTGAACAGGACGATTTGTCTCTCTAGCTATTGTTTCTGTCTCCCTTGAAAACTCAAGGAAGCACTGATATGTCAAATATGTCTGCCTCACATTTTCTTTCTAAATGAAAGCAAAAAGCTGCAACACTTCCATCAAAAATATTAGAAAAAAATAATAAAAATCTGAACACAGTAAGCAAACGAGTACCAAGCTCAATGCCTGCTTGTAACTTTCTTAGACAGTTCCCTCTGGGCTGACATTTTTCATGCTTGAAGTAAAGAAGCGTGTATATAAAATACACACGCACAGTGCTACCATAACAGGAACTTTTGTCAAAATTCCAGTGATAGAGTTTTATGTCGTTTCAGTGGTGCTAGGTTTTTTGTTTCTTGAACCAGGCAAATAGTTTTCAGTTGCTTCTGCTGTACCGAGATGACATAAAATTCCCATTTAATTGTCAGTGTACTCCTGAACATATGCTCTCGCTGAGTCTTGCTTAGAGGGATTTGGGGTCTCTTTCTGGCTAACCAGGAACATATACACACATAAACAGTGCAGTTGGTGCCAGCATATGCAGAACGGGATTCCCCCAGCTCCTGCAGGTACGGCATGCACGCTCACACAAACATACCCCTCTCCTTTGAAAGTCAGGGTGAGTCCTGTCTGGAATTGTTTTACTGGAAAAATCAAGGTCTTGAAAGCAAGTGTGTTGGAGTATGACTCCTGCCTGATTAGGGATCATCAACTGCTCAGCACAATGGCCTCTGTGGAGTTTTGAAACCTGCCTGTGAATGAGTGCATCCCAAGAGGAGGGGCTGCCTCCAAGAGAGAACTTTTTTGGCGGTGGCAATCTTATGACTTAATGCCTGCCTGCATGTATGTCGTAGAGGGGCTGAGAACAGCAAATTTTCTGAATTGGAAGGACTTTACCTTAGCAATAACCCAGCGTAGTTTTCCTGTTGTCTCCACCTTTCCTTGCAAGAACGATGCTCAAGGCTTTAATACTACATGGTCTGTGTGTTCTTATGCCTACCAAGATGGCCGAGTTGCAAGGAAGCAAAACCAGGAATTTTAATATATTGTTTTATTCTTTAATCCCCTTTAAGACTCTTCGAGCTCTTTGAGCCATTGAAATAATCTTTCTTTCTAGCATCCTCGTTTCTCCATTCCCTCCCCCTTAGTTTTCCACGCTCTGCACTCCATCCACCCGACTCAGAGTTGCAGTCCGATAGCCTTGTTTATTTTCCCTCTATTGCGGTGGAGGATTTGATTGATTGCACTAAGGCAGATTTTGAAATGGATATTTCAACAGCTCCAATGCTGGTTGTCACAACACTGAAGTACAAATGTGTGTGCGCTGTACCTGTCTCCCAAGTGTAACTGGAAAAAGAAAATATATATTGAATAATGAAATCAAATAGAAACACATTTAAAGTAATAACAAAAGCAGAGTAAACATCCTTGGTGTGTCATTTTCCTTAAAGGAAAGCTTTTGCAATTTAACTACATAAACATGTACATAAACAATAGTATGAGAAGAGACAGTGTTATTTTCTTTTGTGTAACGCACGCTATCTGGTCTGCTGTTAGCAACTGGGGTTCATTCACGCCTCTCTGGCCTCTGTGGTTTTGTGGCGTTACCACCAAGTTACGTGCTTCTCTCTTAGGTTTCCTTTATCTGCTGCTGGAGTCTCAGCTGTTACAAAGTACGAGCGCTGCGTAAATCTCCGGTGTTTTCCCTGGTTAAGGCTCGTGGCGGGAAGGTTTACAGCGCGCGCTTTGCGGGGCCTTGCGCCATAAAGCTGGGCACCGCGCTCGCGCTTTTCGATCCCTTGAAGCAGAATTCAGGACAGTCACGCTTAAGCTTTATAGCCAGCTGTGCAATGGAATCCTTCCTCCGCTCCCCTCGTTGGCACCTTTCTCGTGGTCTTGTCTTCATTCGGCAGCCAGGCCCTTACGCGAGCCTTCGGAGCCTCCTGGCAGCAAGTTCTGCTTTCCTGAGGGCTGCTTGCTTGAGCTGTGGGACTTCTGAGGCTTTTTAAGGCTGAAAGTGCATGGTAGATGCTAGACCCCTGAATCAGACGTAAAAGAAACTGCACAGCAGTTCCTAAACCAGGCACCAAGAAGATTCTGCTGGCGATACATCCCTCCCAAGAGATAGCACCAGAAGGAGGGGGGATGCTTATGGTGGTTTCACCAGGGAGGCAGCCTGGGCTGGGAGAGGAGCTTGAGCGGGAGTCAGTGGGTGCTTGCACCTCCTCGCAGCCCTGGGTTTTGCAGAAGCAAGGCAGGGCTGTGCTGCAGCAGCTCACAGCCAGGACTGAGTGCTGCAAAATGTCCAGAGCCCCTCAATGTTACGAGTGCAGGCTGCCTGTCCCTAGCCTTTTTCCTTGTCTCTATTTAGCTTTCCATCCTTTTCCTGCTTTGTTTATGTTCAGGCACACCTGTAGTTTCTATACAAGCAATAAGATAACAGCTGGTGCTGCTGTATTAGAGTTGCAAACACTGCAGGGAATAATGGATTTCAAACCACAGCGCTTTTTTTCTATTAAAATAATAATAACAAGAAAAAGACAGGGAGTTTTCTAAACCTCCTGCATCTCTCCATCCCCTGCCTTGTCCTCTTTAGTGTTGAGTTGAAGTAGCACCGTTAGTTAAAAATCTAGAGCCTGTGACATCCCTGGCTCTGCTTGGAGGCTCAGCCCTTGTTTCAGAAGATGGGGCTGCCATTTTAACAGTAACATCCTGTGTTTCCTGGTGCTTACAAAACCATGCAAAGCTCTAGGCTTTTTGCTGCCGTCTGAGGCTTCAGTCAAGGGAAACTCCTAAGTATCTGACTAGTTTTAAGGAGGTGAACTGTCCTGTTCCCTCTGTTAGGACTACCTACCTACTGTGCTTAAGTGGTGCAGGGTAAGGGTCTCAGGGAAGTGCCAATTGCAACTGGAATGAGGAGCGGTCTGCCAGCACAAGGTGCACGTGTATCTAACAGGCTGCTTTAGCAGTTTAACGTAGCTACTGTGAACATAGCTGCCTCCTTAAAACTATGAATTCACAGGCATTCTTAATGTACTCTGCCATCCACTGTTACTCTGAGGGGGAAAGATGCTTGGAGACTACCTCTGCATCACCAGGTTGTCAAAACACAGCTTCCTGGTGGATTTTTGAAATATGTATAATTTATATTTCTGACCCTTATTTATTTCTTTAGGAAGAGGAAAGAGGGTTCATCATTCATTCCTCTTTGTAATTTGATGTTGTTTGTTTATTGACTTATTTATAAAGCACCTCCGGCATGTGTGGCACTTTACAGGCAAATAATATTGACAGGTCCTTCTCTCCTGCAGGCTCAGCACTTGGTTGTGCCTATTTCATACTGGCCTGCGGTGCAGCAGCACCACGATGCACTGACCTAGGGGACATCGCCTCAGGAAGGCACCAATGGATTGTGGAGCCTGTTAGTACAGGTGTATGAGCAGGCACTGGAAGAGGCAAGGCAGGTCTGCTGCTGTGCCCTTGGGGTCAGAACTGAAAGGAAAAGCAGAACCTTCCAGCTTCCCAGTTTTTAGGAATGCTTCCCCCAGCTCTACCATTCAGATTACACTTGTCTGAAGAGGATCCGGTGGTTGTAACCCCCAGTTCCTCTGCCTCTACAGCTCTTTGCAGACCCTGAAAGTTGATTATAATGTGGTAGAGATGCAACAGAGAGCAGATCTTCACTGCATGGATGCTCAGCAGGGGCCAAGCTGTATCCCAAAAAGCTTGCCACCTAGGTATCCGCGGCAGATGACAGAGGGAAGACACTGCAAAGAATTTGGAGGCGGCTTCTGTCTCGTAGGTGCTCTCAGAAGGGGAAGATGCCTTCCCTATGCAGTTCCTTTCCTAAAATTGCACTGAGATCCGTTCCTTTGACCTGACTAAATGAGGTGGGGGGCACAGAGAATGCCTGTGCTGTGTCAAACCCTGAGCGTGTTGTGGTCTCTCTTGTTTATTGCTTCTCAGCTGCTTAGTGCCTTTAGTCTACCTGCCCCCCCCCACCTGCTTGCTTGGCTTTCTCACAGGGCTAGCACTTAACCTTAGCGTTGCTCTTGTCATCCACTGTATTAAAAAAAGAGCTCTCCTCAGCCCAAAGGAGTTGAATGCAAAGGTTTTGATGCTGTGATGTTTCATTTTGGAGAATGTCTTTAGTTTTCCATTGATAACAGGCCAAGCCACCATCAGCGCGGAACAGCATCGAGCAATAGAGACGGAAAGGAGAGCAAGAAAGCTGCTGCTGCCTTAATGGGGTTTGGAGCCACTGACAATCTCCAGAGTGTAATGTCTTAGATCCACACCTCATCACTTCCCAAAAAAACAGAGAAAGGAGAAAAAGGGCTGGGGAGCCAAGACACTGGCTTTGCTAGCTTGTCTTCACTTTCCTCCCCTCCCTGTTCCCAATCTGCCTTCAATCTCTAATGGAGAAACCTACAGCTCCAGAACTAATACTCTCCCACATAGCATTAATCCTAATTGACTTGGATATAAGTTCCCCCTCCTACTATCTTCAGCATGGCATTACCATCTGCCCCCCTGGGAACCCACAGCCGCCTTTGCTCGCTGACTCTTGCTGGCAGCTTTCACACGGGAGAGGAACTTTCCCGGGGGCTGCTTAGGGTGAAGGTGGAGGGATGTGGGCAGTGACCTTGTTGGAGAGCTCAGGACACCAACTGTGAGAAGTTGCTGTGTTTAGAGGTTAGGTCAGCCACGTGCTCAACGAGGATCTGGGGTTGCATATCAGTTGGGTCAGCACTCCTTTCCATCTGGGAGTGGGTTATGCTGGCACAGTGCTACTGGGTCTCCTGTAGGAATTGGGTGGTAATCAGGGTTATGGGGGGAGCAGCAGCAGAAGCAATACAGAGATTAGCTTGTATGTGGAAGCTGAAGTAGCCAGAGCCGCAGCACAGAACAGGAAAGCAATACTGTGGCTCACATACATTGTGTCTTCACAGTGCCATCAGTTAGTCCAGGCATCTTGCTTTCCTCCTTCTACATGTCCTTCCCCAGTCATCTTCTGACTTTTTTCTAACTCCCATTATCCTTTCTTTTGCCCTACCCTGTGGACATCTACATTCCACTCCCTTCCAGCTCCTTTCTTACCACGAATGTAGCTAGGATTAGTTAATCCTTTCTTTTTTTTTTTTTTTTGCAAATAGAGAAACTGAGGCACAAATCAAATAATAGAGTTGCTCTGAATCAGCAAACAAGCTGGAATGCCTGCGTCCCCTGCCTGAAGCCCCACATCTGGCAGCAAGCCCCATCAGTGCTGGCATTCCACCCTGTTCTGGTGCATCAGCTGAGCAAAGCAGCAATCTTACCTTGAGTGCTTCTCAACTCCTTCGACTCTTGTGGGGCCAGGCACATGCCCACCCACAGGATCCTGTGAGGAGCAGAGAAAGGTATTGGAGGGAGGGATGGAGAGAGGAGAAGAGGAAATCAGGTGAAAAGAGATGGATATAGGGAAAGGAGCAATGATTAGAATAATGTTGTGAAAGGAGGGGAGGAGGAGACGAAGATAAAAGAGGGGTTCCCCGGCCTGGGGGATCTGCAGATTGTGGTGAGGAAAAAGGGGAGCAGCAGCCACATACTTCGATTTCAGTTGTGCAGAAAGGGGGAGGACACAGCGTGTGTTTGGGAAGGGGGGGGTGTAACTGCAGGGGGATCATGTGTGGCCTAAATGGTTTAAGGTACTGGAGAAGCCAGTGCCTGTGCCCTCTCTCCTGTATCTGCAGATGTAGGCAATTTTTTGTTTTTTGGCACTGTGCTGGGATTTGCTCTTCAGCAGTAAGACAGAGAACACAGTGGAGCAAAGGGGGATTGTGCAAGAGCCTTTCTTGCCTCTCTCCCACTCTGTTTTCCTTCTTGATACTCTGTCTTTCCCACCAGTAGCACTCTGTTCCCTCTTTTGGGGAGTGCTCTTTGGAGCCCTCTTCCAAAAAAAAAGTGTACCCTACAGGGCAAGCATCCCATTTTCATTCCCCATCTACCTCCCAGGCCAGTATGTTGATGGTTAGCTTTGCTCCACTGTGAGCTCCGCTGGCCTGCAGCAGGACTGGGAGCTGAGGACGGCGTTTCTTGTCTTTTCCCCCAGACAGGTGAGGTTATGGAAAGGAAGCAGTGGGTTTTCTTCTTTCCTGTAATAAGTTGATTGGCCTCTAAAGACCCTTGACTTTCCTCTTTCCAAATACCTTTCACAAGAGTTTTGTGAGCCCTGATTCTTTCCCAGGATTCCCAAACTGCCTGCAGCAATATCTGGCCGTAGCTGGAGCAATGTGCAAATGTGATCCCTGCAAGGCCCTGGCTTCCTGATGAGTTCCAAGATTTTAATTTTCCTCTCGAAAGATGTGCGCACGGCTTGGAAGATACAGGTTAACTACCCTTATCTACTGGAAGTGGCTACAGGCTCAATTTGTTTCATGCTCTTCATTGAGCAATACTAATAGTGGTGTAATTTATGAAGAAGGAAGCAGATGATGTGTAAGCCAGAGGACCTTGCAAAGATCCTTAGTGTGTTTGGTTTGGTTTTTCAGCGCCGACCGATTGCGGGGACTTTGTGAGTTTATTCCACAAACGTGGAAATGTCAAGTCTTAATCCTGCGTTTTGATGTGCAGGATTGTGATGAGCTCTGAGGAACTGCGAGCTTTTTCTGAAGAGACCACATCAGTTCTTTGCCTCTCCCACCCCTCTGCGTTCTCTACATCTGACAACTTTGAGTTAGGTTGTCTGTTTCATTTACACCCCAAAATGCAGTATCAGAATTCATTATCTGCTAATAGATAACAAAAGGGCAGGGGTAGTTGGTTGCTGAGGAGTTGGTGTTTGGTGGGTTTGTTTTAACTGCTGAAGTCTGGGTTGCACTACAGGAAACGTCTTTGCCTGGAGGACCCTCACAGTACCTTGGAGAGGCCATAGAGTGCAGCTGATATGCTGTGGCTTGCAGACCGAGTCCAAAAGAGCCTGAGGTTTGTCCTACCTGGTGTAGGGCAACACCAGAGGCTTGCTAGCTGATGAACTGACTCAAAAAAATCTGGAGAAAGCAGACAAATTCTTGGCAGGGAGACCGTTTGATCAGGAGAATGTATGACAGAGCATTCACTTGCAGAAGCCTCCCGGGGCAAAGGGCAGTGCCCAGGATGTCACGTCAGCAGCAGAGCTGGGAACAGGGAGACCTGCTCCTATTCGCTTTAATGAGCACGGCTCTCCTTCCAGACCTGGGTGTGGAAAAGAGATGCTTGTGTTGCCAACACACCTGCTCCCCTAGACCAGGGCCAGGCCCAGCCTTATTAGTCTGTGTTTTAACTTCTATGCTGCTCTGGAGAAATAAATGAGGGAAGAAATCTGATAGTCCCTAAGTAATCATTAGCTGGTTGTCATGTCCCTCTGAAGACTTGAAATGCTGCTTTCCTCTCTCCAGCTTCTCTATCACGCCAGCGCTGCAGTTTCTGAACTCTTATTGCTCTAGTAAATATTGATCACAGTATATGAAAGACAAAGTTGCCTCTCACTAATTTTAACCTCACAAAACCACCTGTTCCTGCTGACTACTGGGTGGTGGGGGAGACTGAAGAAGAGGTGGGGAAAACGGGGCAGAGCTGTCGTGCTTTGCTCCTGTGGGCCTTGTGGGTGGTGTCACTGCACACAACCCCCCCCCCCCCCCCCCCCCCAAGCTCGTATGCGCTAGTTTGAGAAGGAAATTTGATTTATTTAGGGTTTGGTAGTGTTTTTGTTAACATTACATGTGACTTGGGTGTGGGAAGACAAAGGATGGAAGACTGAAGTGAGGAGTACATAAGTCTGTGCAGATCAGCCCTGGAGAAACTGGCTGCCTTGTCCTCTAGAGACACCCTTTTGGCAGAAAAGAGGAGTAAAGCCTGTCAAATGTCTTTGCCATAACTATAAAGTAGAGGGAACATGAAGGTGTGGAGAAGAGGCATTGTGGGCACTGGATGCAGAGCCACAGTTGTTCATGGAGCTCAGCAGAGCTAGAAGACCTAGAAAATGTGCTTACCCCAGGTGCAGCGTGGTTCATTATGGCAGGTCTGTGCTCATGCCAGCCCATTCTAGGAAGGCAGCCCATGCTGCTACAGTTTGGGTTGATTCCCCTGGGGTCAGGCTGCTACCAGAGTGTGAGAAATGTGGGGTTTTGGGGCAGACTCAAAGGACTGGTGGGGTTGCTTCTCTGCTGATGGAGATTCTGCCTGGGTGGGTCTCCTGCTCTGCTGAGGGTGTGAGAATCTGGGACTAAATTCCAGGTAAATCTGTGAAGGTGAAAATGTTTCTGAGTGGCTAATACCGAGGGATGGAGACCTGGTTGATCCTATTCAATTTTCTGAACTTGTCCATAGTTTCAACTGCATCCAGTTCGTTGGTGGGGGTGTGGGAGACTTATTTCATGAACAACCCCAGTAAGCAGCCCTGAGCTTTTGGTGCATTGTAGTTACAGATGTAACTGTGTTGCTACAGTAAATCTTCTGCCTTTTTTCCAGATAAATATCATTATCTGTTGTATGTAGCAGCCTTTCATGTTAGAGGACCTAGGTGCCCTTCGTATTTAGATGACAAGTGAATGATTTGAGTGGATGCAGCGTCGTCCTGAGGGGACATTTATTCACATCACTAAACCATCACAGAACTGGGAACAATTAGGCATGATTGGCTGTCTTAATTGAGGAAAAGCCAAAGGGACTGTAATAACGGGTAGTGTATTGACAGAGCTTGGTGGGCTCCCCGAGACAAACTGTGGGATAAAACGGTGGGGTGGGTGTAGGAGCTCTGAGCTGAGGGAGGGGGCGGCAAGGCAGGAATGTGTAGCCAATCCAGGATTTGTAAGTGTGTGGAGAATAAACTGCTTTGAAGTCATCAGAAGAAAAGGAGGCTGGATTGAGTTGCTTGGAGGGGAAATAGGCAGGGATCTTAACTCTGCTCCATGTTTCATTCTCATTTTGTGCTATGAAAACAGCTAAAATCTGAGGAGTCCATACAGTGCTTTATAATGTGTGCATACGTATATTTAACTAGCAAATCCAAACTCTACAATTTAAGAGAAAACCCTGGCAGATACACAGCCTGGGTGACGGCCAGCAAGGCTTCTCCTGTGGGCCGCTCCTTGTGTTACATGTTCTCCTTGTGTTACATGTTACAAGTTGACTAGTGTTAACATTTTCCACACAGCAAGCACAAAAGCACCCAGCTTCCATCTAGGTGATCTCTGCCTGAGCTTCAGGAGGTGGAAAAAGAACAAACAGAAACCCTCCAGAGCAAAAGGCGGGTGCGTGTTACTTGCACACACTCTTTTCTGCACAGGTCGCTGCGGGGTCATGCCGCCAGACCCTGACCTACAAGCTGATTGCTCCCACAGCCGCGGGCAGCAGCGTGCCTTCCCACCTACCTGGGGCTGGGACCCACAACTACCAGTTCCAGTTCTGCGGGAGCCTTGCTAAGTGACCTGCCGGCCCCATCAAGGTCAAGGGCAGCCCATGAATGCTTTGTCAGGAGCTGGGGTGTGCATGCCTAGGTGGAAATACAGTTAGGTGTATGGTGGTGAGAGGGCTGTTCATCTTGGGCACAAGAGAGGGTGTTTCTTGAAGTCTTAAAAGTGAGTTCAGAGTTGTGGAGTAGCTAACACAGCTACTGCTCAGGCAAGTTTTCCCTGCGCTCTCCCTCAGAGGGGAAAAGCATTGCTTTTCCAACTACTGGTTTTCTAAACATGATGGTGCAGGAGGTTAGGATCAGTTCTGGCAGGCAAAGCACACTCCCCATGGATCTTTCCAAGCATTGTTTTTCTAAGTCTGCTGCGCTCAGTTTCCCTCTCTGTCATGAAGTCCTGTTAATTTGCCTATGATGTATTAGGTGCCAAGGGGCTGCTGATGTTTTGGACTCTTCCTTAGGACATATCTCCTGCAGTGCTGCAGTCAGGTCTCTGGTGCCCACTGGGACGCTGCAGGGAACAGGGATGGGCTGCTGGTGGTGCTGGCCACTTGTTAGTCTCTGCAGCATTCAAACGGGTGAGTGCAAGCTAGGGTGAGGGATGGGTAAGTGCGTGTGAGGGGGCTCAGGGCTTGGAGAAGGGTAGATTTGAGTTCTTTTAGGATTTGGTATATGTGTCTCTACATAGGGGTTGTAAGCGTCATGCAGGCATGCTTCTTGGGGGTCTGTCTGCATGGTGGTCTGTCTGACTGTCCGTGAACGTGATACCCAAGTGCTTTTCAAGCCAGCAGGTTTCAGACACTTGCTGTTTTGCGAGGCTGGAGGCTGCTCTAATTTGTGTGGGCACAGTGCTTCCCTGGGCCACAGGCATGTGCTTGTGGGGTAGAGAAAACAAACAGAAGAGTGTCTTGGGCACAGATGTGATGTGGTAATGGGGTACTTGCAAGCACTGGTCACATTCAGAGAGTAGGTGAGGAGAGGAAGAGAAGGGATGGAGGTCAGCTTCCACCCCCCATACTCACATTAAGAATCAGCTTCTTTTAAAACACTTGCTGCTAATGGGACTGCTGGGGGACTGCTCTGTATCAGCAAAGGTGCCAGAAACCGGGTCAGCATTAATATGTAAGTGACCTCCTGAATTAATGTTTACAGTAAGGAGCTGCAGGGGGGCTGATCTTTATCTCGCTTGAAGAAGAGAGCAGAGAAGATGGGGACCAGTGAGGGCCATGGCAAAGCTGCTCATTAAATGGAAAGCTTTCTAAGGCACTGCTTTCGTTTTCAGCTTATTTGCAGGATAAGGATTAGTTTTAATTGTGAGGTTTTGCAGAATGGAAGTGCTTAATAGGCAGAAGGTGCTTTGTGTGTGCGGCTGCTGGGGGGGGAGGTGGGCAGGCGGCTCAGGGTGTGGTAGGAAAAGGGAGGGCCAGACCACAGAGCATGGAGGGTGCGGGGGTGAGCAGGATCATGGTGCTGGGCTCGCAGAGAGGGGTCCATGCAGGGTCCCAGCACTGTGTAGGAGGTAGGGGTGGCAGAGGGTAAATTGCAGGAGGCAGCCTGAGGATTGCAGAGTGTTTGTGGGTGGGGACTGAGATTTCTTGCCTAGGGCCAGCAGAGGATTGCAGGGGAAGGGATGCGCTCTGTGAATGGGAAGGCGTACTAGGTGGAAAATGTTTGGTCATGTATTTTCTGCAGGGCAGTGGGTAAAGGGGGCAGAATATACTGGTAACGTTTCTGCTCTTCTGAAGATTTGGAAGAAATAAGTGGTCTTAGAGGTTTTCAGGAGATCTGGTCCACTCTTGCGAATGTATGCATGCACGCTTGTTCTGTGGGTGGCTCCTTATTCCAGGCTTGGTCTGGGTGCAGTGGAGGTAGGCTTGCCAAGCAGCACACCAGTGGCTAACCAGTAAAGGGGAATCAGATTTCACTGTTCCTGATTCTCCCTAGCAGCTCTCTGGCAAAGCCACTTCCTTTGAGGACCTTGCCGCTATCCTCCTCGGGAAGACTGGCCTCAGTCTCCCTCGTTGCTAAATTGTGGTGTCTGCATATCTAAACTCTTCTTCTCCCCGCTGCTCAGCCCCCTCGCAGGCAGCATCCTGGGAGGCGAGCCGCAGCATCAGCAGTCACTGTCAGGGTGAAGTGAGGGAGCCCGGGAGTCTGCTGCCGCTCTGTCAGCGGAGGAAGAGAAATTCCCATGGCCGGGAACCTAAAATAGAAGCAGCCAAAATAGGCCAGGGAGACTGCACTGCCCAGCCATCACAATCCTTTCTTCTCTACCTTTCCCATTTCCTTTCACTCCTCCGCAAAAAATACAGCCTCCAACAGGGACGGCGGCAGCAGGAATAAATGCTCCAGCTTTCCCTCTGACTTTCCCACAAAACACCAGTGCTTGCTACACACATACAGTCAACACAGACAGTGGGTTGCGTTCCCATCTGGTGCAAACGACTGGGGGGGGGGGGTGGAAAGGAAAAAAAAAGGAAGAAAAAGATGATTTGAGATGAACTGTACCTGTCTCTGTGTGCTTGGATCTGGTCTGAAGACGGACAGCTGGAGACAGGCGTGCCCTGTGCAAAGCCGATACAGTTGCTTATTGCTGAAATGCCTAACGTTTTTCATTATCCCACATAATTTTCCATTGCTTATCACTTTGCCAAACTGCATCCATTTGGTTTGAAGTAGTTTGTGCTGAGTATTAGCCCACGGCTGAATATTTGTGAAAATTTCAGCTAAAAAGTCCAGAGATTAGAGAAACATATGTTGTCTTACTAATTAAAAAAAAAAAAGTTCCTGTTACTGTTTTGAATGAAAATTCAGCGTTTATGTAGTTTGGAGGAGAGATTGGAATTTGGCAGGTAAAGTAGCCTCGGTTTTAGGGATTTACCTGTTGCCATCTCAGTTCCTAGCTACCTAGATGTGGCCAAATTGCAAGCTTCTGAAAAATCTCAGTGCATACGTACTCAGCAGAGACTTGTTAGAGTTTGGCCACTAAATCTTCCATCTGCAACAGTCATGCTCCATCCAGTGTTGCCAACTGCTGAATTATTTCTAATTCTCATACCATTTGGTGTTTTACTTAACTTTCTGGTTTCTGGAGGAAAGTGAATTTTTACTTTCTTTTGAAAAGGAAATAATTCTGTGGTCCTCAAAGCTGCGCAGGCAAGCAAGGAGGTGCAAACTCTCAAAAAGCAAATCCCATTCCCCACGCAGCATTTAATTCTCCTTTCATATCACCTGAGTTTTTTGAAGGCTAAATGTGTGCCATTGAAGTTGATGAAGAATAAAGAAGAGACGTGTGCTGACGTTAATTGAAGACTCATAAGCTTGGAATAGTACTGATTTGCAATATAAAGTGTTTTGTGTAATGTGTTCTTTATGGTTTGCTTCTATTTTAATATTCGTGCCTACGTGGAGTGGCTGAGGTCGGGCGGGTCAACAGGCTGCGTGTGAAATTTTGTAGTCCAAGGTCTGGTAAAGATCTGTTATTAACTTTATCCTACACAGATTTTCAAATTGGTGTGTTAGAGCACCTAAGATGTAACGTAAGGCGGTAGTGAGCAGGAAGTAAACCAGATAAGCCTCTTGCTCTTTGTTTTTTACCCCCCACAAATACTTTGGAAACCTTTTAAATGCTTCTTTAATGAACGGAGAGGAAAACGAAAGACATGCGGCTTCTGGAAATGGTATCTCTAGGATGCCCTCAGTAAGGTCTAGCACAAGGCTGGAAACAGATGGTCACACATCTGAAAATGCACAAAATTGTTAGACTTAATTTGGGGAGCTGGAGAGAGGGATGCAGCAAGAGCTAGCTTGTCGATCTGTCTATCAGCCAGACAGTGAGTGCTCGGCCACAAGCCCCTCCTGGCTTCTGAGGAAATGCAGTGGGCTATGAGCCAAAGGACGAGCACTTCTAGGCATACCTCTTCCACAAAATTGGGGTTGCTGTGCCTTTTGTAATGCCTGTTATTTCCTGAGACCTTGCCTCATGTTTCCTAAAGGGAACACATCACTGCTTCTCACTTCTAGAGCAGGAGTGGGAGGTTTAAGACAGAGGACTGCTTGTAGGAGCCAACAGCAGGGTTCAGCTCTTATCCATGTGGTTGCGTTGGCCTTTTCGGTACCCCTGCAAACCTCACAGCCAGCAGCCTCTTCTTCCTCCTCTCCCCCATCTGAAATGCTCATTTCCAGCCTCCTGTGCTAGCAAGCAAGTGCATGATGCAGCTTAAAATACCTGTCTGGGACCTGGATTTTGGAGCCCGTGATCACACCCCACTGCTGTGTCACTGACGTTAGGGCTGCTGTTCAACTTGGCCGATACTGTTTTTCAAAGCTGCACTCTGCTTCCTGGGCAACTCAAATTCTGCTCCCTCTTGAACTTGCCCCACGGTATTGGAAAGACTGGAGTGGATGATAACTCGCTGTGTCTCCCATGCCACGGAGCCCGTTCTGGTTCACGTGTGTTGATTTTTGCCCTTCTGGAAAGGTAGTACAGGCGTGTGTGGGGCTGCACACGAAGGGCTACTTGTGCAAACCTGCTTTCAGGAGGTGTGTAGGTGAGCTGCTCTAGCAGAAGTGGTTGTGCACTACCTTGCTGGTGTAATTTATGAGAAAAGCAACCATCTTTCCCCAACTCAGCTTCAAAAAACCATGACCTTATGAGTGAAACAGGGCAGTCCAAAGCTTAGAAACTTGTTTACATTATTAGCTTTCCTGTAGAATTTTTGAGGGAAGTTGGGTGAGTCACAGCTGTCATAGGTTACCTCTAATCTTAGCTTCCACACCGCTGTTGCCTGTTTTTCCTCTCCCAAAGAATGAAAAGTGCCTTGAGACTTCAAGGCATATGTTACAAAGGAAATTGGTTATGGTTATGAAACAAAACCTTTTGTGCCCTGTTTCAAATTCTGAAGGGTTTGTGGGGGATGTTGGGTGAATTTGGATCTTTTTGGGTTTCCTGGGTGGGTAGGAAGTTGAGAGGGTGGAGCGCCATTGAGGCTTTAGTAGTAGGGTTGGGTGAGGATGTTGTTAGGTCTTTGTCGTCCAGGGTACAAAGGTGAGATGCCAAACTGTCAATCCAAAGAATCACCCATCCTCCTGGTACCAGCGCAGGAAACTTCCTTCTGAAACTTTGCTAAGTTTGTTTGTCCTCTGTGTGAGACTGCAGGGTCATCTTGGGCAGTGTGCTCCTCTGCAGCTTTTTCAGGGGTGATACCTGACATGACTCTCTTGACGTCTGTTTGGTTGGCTAAAACAACAAATCAAGGCTGGTTTCCTGGAGGGGTCCAGTGTTCGCCATTCAGTATTCTGGAGGTATTTGCGATAGAGCAGCGCTAGAAAGGCTGGAGCCATTTTGGTCTCAACTGGAAAATGACAGCAGCAATTCCATGGTTGCTAGAGATGTACCCTCCAGAGGGGTTGTGATGCTCATGGCCCTGAGTTGGTATTCTAGCCAAAGTCTGCTCTGGAAGCCTGAGGGGGGAGGTCTGGCAGCGGTTCACCTCTGTGCTATTGCTATTCCTGGTGTAACGTTTCTAAATATATCTGGGCTTGCTGTGATTCAGAACTTTTTCTCCTGATGAGATGCTGGCTCTAAAGTGAATGATTATCTACGCAGACTCTTGTCTTGCTGGTTCAGCCACAGCACCGCTGAGACTGATACCTCAGCTGATTTCCCTGAGACTCGAAGTGGTGGCTGCCATTGTTTGAAAGGACTTAACACCTTGGCCACATGAAAGTAAATTCAGGCTCCTTTGAGAAATGGCAGATGATCAAGGTAAAGATCATCTTTTTAGATTAGTACAGTTCTGCTGTAGCTCATCAAACCTACCTTCTTCGCTTCCCAGCTATGGGGCAACAGTGGTTATCCAGTTATACAGTAAGCATTAAGGTTATACTGACCAGTTGGAGGGAAATGGGTTCTGAAATAGTTATGCTCCCTTGTTTAAGCTTGACAGTTAATAGTTGAGAGAGGAAAGAGTAGAAAAGCTTTGATTATTTTTCTTGTCAGCACACACCTTTTTTTTTTTTTTTTTCCCAGGTACAAAGCATGAGGTACTTTTAGGGACTGCAGGATCTTAGAGAACATGTAACCTTAGAAAGTTGAACAATTTCCTGACGATTGGTACAAAAATCACTATTGCTGTGCCTGCAGCCTTCTCTTAACTTAGGGATTTCATAGAAGGAGCTTCTGTAACGTCTGTCAGTTGAGTACAGCATGCTTATAATAGAGTGCACGCAACTTGAAAAGCAAAGATATTAAAAGTTAAAGCAGTCTTAATGCTCTGTTCCCTATTGCAGTTCCTAGAAACCTTCCAAGCACCCTGGACAGTGCTTTTAACTCCTGGGACAGCCAGCCTGTCGACATACTATTTCCCATGAGGAATGTGTGAAATGTGGCAGACCCATCCAGAACTGCCAGTTTCAGGGAACAGGGCAGCCTGATAACTGGTGGGGAGGGGGAGGAAAGGAGTCTAGCACAGTTTTGTGACAAGAGAGTGCATTTTATTTCACATGTTTTTCACTTTGGACTTGGCTGTAGAGGCTACAGGCAGCCGTGACATACAGGACGTGTACGTAGCCAAACTGGTTCCTGAGACGCAGTCATGGTGAATGATGGGATGGTTGTGGATAATCAAAGTGCAGTGGATGGTTTTTGCAGCTCAGGTGTTGTGCTGCACTTAAACCTTCAGTGCAAGGGAATGAAGTTATCTTTCCTAAGCTGTCTTTAGCAAACAAATCCATATTGTGTGACCATGGGTCTCAGAAGGTAAGCAGCACTGAGCCGAGGCTTCTATTTTGGAAACAACAGATGAGGAGACAGACTTTTGGTTCCTAAATATAGTTATTTCTTGTACTGAGATTTCGTAAGTACCTTACGAGAGCTCTAAACCTAAAACTGATTGAAATTTTTATTTAAAAAAAAAAAGTTTTAGTTGCTTTTCAGTGATGCGTGATATTAGCAAGAGATTTACAAAGCCAAACAGCTTCCATTCAAATAATCAAGACATTGATGCTAGAAAAGTATCTTGTGTTGACAAAAGAAAAAGAGTAGAAAAAAAAGTTTTTGTTTATTAATACTCCCTTTCTTCTTGTGTTCTGTGTTTAATTCATTCAGATACTGCTCTTTAATATCTCTTATTTGAAAGCTCCTAAAGTAATGCCTTACTGGTAATTCCCTGTTTCCTTTCAGGAAATCTTCCCAAAAACCTCTTGCTGGTAGTTTTGGAGCTGTTTGCATGACAGGAAGTGTAGATGCCATTGCGGAATGGCACTGGGGGACTAATGGTGTGTCATGGGAAGCAAAAGCATCTATTTGATATAGCTGAAGCCTTTACAACTTCACTGAGGAGGAGAGCAAGCTGCCTCTGTGCTGAGTGCCAGCCCATTGTGCCGCGGAGCAGTTAGGTCGAGGTAATTAAAACCAGTATTAAGATTCTAATTGAATTCTGTCCAGGAAAGTACCTCTTACCTTGGAGCCTTTGTAACTGCAGCAGTATTCAGATCCTGCTGTTACTTTTGTCTATCAGGCAGGATTTAAGGGATCAGTTGGTACAAGTCTTTCGGCTGTTTATCCAAATGTCATAGCCTCCTACTGAGTCAGACAAAAGGGTTTCTCTGACCTTACTGCAAGCAAACGTGCTTATGATGTGTACGGGGCTAGGAGCAAGAGCTAAATCCTGTTGATATTTGAATTTGTAGGGTTTTTGCCAGTGGCTTTCCCAGACCCTGCCTGTACTTTATGTAGCTTGGTATTGTGTTGTGCCAAGTCCAGCTCCTTTTTTCTTCCGCCTCCATCAGGGCTGAGTCTAATTACACTAGAGAATGGTCAACAAGCAAACATTGCACCAGTTGTGCAGCCATCCCTGCCTGACCTGCTCAATGAACTGTGGCTAAATGAAGACCCTTGGGGAAATCTGCTGGAGGCAGCAACAGCTGTAAATGGGGATGACTTTGAGTGGTGGCTTGTCATTTAATGGGAGTCCCTTTGCCTTAGGACTTACTTTTTGCCCCCAAGGCAAAGATGTCCCCTCAGGAAGTAGAACTGCATCCTTTTTCTTCTCTCTGGGAGAGTTTTTATAAGGAAATATAAAGCTAATAGGGCTTGTTTCCTTTGAGCATCTGCAGAATGGCATACCAGGTGGCAGCGAGTGCTTGTGCAGCAAGGGAGGGCAGTTGTCTGGTCACAGAGAGCAAAGTGCCTTTGCAGAGGAAGGAAACAGCATAGAAAGAACAAACCAGCCATTCAAAGAAGGAAGGCAAAAGTATTCACATGGTGCCAGGAAGATTTTCACTATCACTACCAAAGCCCATAAATACACAGGCAATTAAGACAGAGAGAAAAACAGAAGGTTCTTCTCTCTCCGTTACTGAACATCCACTGCCTGATGTGCTCTTCCCAATTTCCAGAGCCTTTTAAAAAAGCTGTTCATGAGCAGAGATCTGCTCATATCCTTTCCAGTGGGAGGAAGTGTGATGGAGCAGACAGGTGATCAGGTAAGGTCTACCTTTCAGGCCATATTCACCTTGCTCAGCCACTGGCCTCCAGCTTGATGTCTCGCACCAAAATTATCTCAGTTAAGTCAGTGCTGCAGCCAGTTGTTCTGTTGCTTTGTAGACACAGACAAACAGACAGCAGCCATGACACAGGTCCGTGGGGATAAAACTACATACAGATCATTTGTGCACATGAATAGTTTTGGACTCATCCAGGCATAAAGGCCCCAGACAGTATATGCACGCTCTAGAAGGCTCTCCTATAGGCAAATGTATTTGTGGGGGCAGCTGGAAAGGTCTGTTCTGGTAAGGGTGTCTGGTTGAAAATGTCTGCCTTAAAATTTCTCATCGAAAGGGCTGTGGCCTCCATTGCCCTGGCTACACAGGTCTTCAAAGACAGGCTGCACTGAAAATGCACAAAGATGTACTGCTTCCCAACGATGGCCAAGTCACATACGACTCCAGTTCAACTCCAATTTATGTTGCTATTGCAGGCTTAACTAGTGTTAACCAAAGTGAATAAATACAGCTCATCTCGAGGTTGTATTAGAGGCAGGTACAGTTTACCCAGGGAAGGGCTTGGTAATGGGTTTGAAGTTTTGAGTCATATCTCGAGCATGATGACTGTAATTTGAGTTGGCAACAGTGTCAATTCCAGATGTAGCGACAGTCGGCTAAACAATGCAGTGTAGGAATACCTCAGCAAGGTAAAGAGCTGCTTCCAGGCCAGTAAATTGAGGGAAAAAACCCACAACTACCTCTGTCAGAATGTCAGATGAGTGTTCAGAGGTGGTGCAAATGGCAAAGATCTAATGATTAATTAGGAAACAAGACAACCAAACGCGAAGTAACATGTATGCCTGTGTCACTGCAGATCTGTGTTCTGTCTGCAGCGTGCAAATCGAGCGCAGTTTGGGTGCCTGCCTCTAAAAGGGGTGAGCAGAATTAGAGGGGCTCCTAGGCAGGGGGCACAGGCACCAGTAGTAGATATGGAACTGCTTCCCTGGGGAAAAAAGATAGTTGCCTGTGGCACTTGAGAGATGGCCCAGGAGCCAACGTGAAATAGGTCTGCTAAATCACCACTGGAATGGGGAAGGTGAACAGAGGGAGTGTTACCTGCTTCTTACAGTGCAAGAACAGGCCAGCAAAGGGTAATTCAGGCAGCAGGTTTAAAATAATAAAACTGTGCAGTGTGTGGTTATTGCAGGGAACTCATCGCCGCCGGATGGTAAGGTGATGAGAAAGGAAAAGCATTTCAGCAAGTCATTTGGCAAACTTGCAGAAGGAAAAACCCCAGGGCTGCAGGCACAAGGATGCAGGTGCAGTGCCTGCCAGAGCAGGTCCCAGAGCCCCAAATTACTGTGGGCTGGGAGAGCAGACTAGGCGAGGTCCCTTGGGCGCAGGCTCTTCTTACTCTGCTTTCTTCCAGGTCTGCTGCTGGAGGCAGGACACCAAACCAGATGGCTCCTGAATCGATACAGCCGATCCTTTGGCTGGTTAGAAAATCCAGGCAATGTGTCTACAAAAGTTTCAGACGTGGCCTGGGTACTTTTCATGGAGCTTGACATTTGTGTTGCGTTGCCAGAAACCTGGGAAAAAACCTGCTTGTGTTTAAATATGCTTTCAAATTTAAAAGGTGTGAATGGGACAATCTAAGTAATTATAGTCCTGTCATTCTGATACTGTTTTCAGGTAAAATAATAGAAAAAAACTGATATGGGATTTGACTAATAAAAAATTAAGGAAGGGAAATATAATTAATGCCAATCAAAATGGATTGCTGGGAAATAAATCCTGTCAAACTAATCTGATACCTTTTGATGAGATTATAAAATTTGTTGGTAAAGGTAGTAGTGCAGATGTGCTAGACTTTTAAAAATGCTTGTTGTTGTACCTCAGCATCTTGATAAAGAAATTAGAATATTATAAAATAACTCACTGCATATGAAATGGATTAAAGACTGGTTAAATGGCACTCTGAAAATACAACCGCAAACGGAATTGTTATTACTGCAAACATGTAGTATGAGAGTTCTGCTCAGATTACTTCTGCTGCTGTCATATTTATTATTTTTATCAGTATCAAAATCACCTGAAGAAAAGTTTGTTGGTGACACAAATTATAAAACTCTGAAGGGAAAAAAAACCACCCTGAGAAAGGACAAGGTCACAGATGCAGAGCAATTGAAGGTTCCTTATTATACTCAGCTTAAGGAAGTGGTACATATTTTAATGTGCTCAATGACGAAGCACATAAAGGCATACAATAGGATAGTAGTAGTTAGCCATGCTTGTAACCTAAAGAATTCTATTCTGGGAAGCAGCAGTTGTGGAAGAAATATGTTAGCAGTCAGCTGAAAGTGAATCCTTCCACAGAAGTGTGCCAGGAGCTGTGGTTTGGAGGCTTGGAAGTATTCACTGGCGTGTCTCGGGTGGGAGCTGGGATGTTGCACAGGATGTCTATGGTTGACAGGTTGGGTGCCCTGCTGCTGTTAGGTTGCCTTCTGTTTTGGTGTCCACAGCTACTGCTAAACGGAAGAGGTGTCTCAGAGACTAGACATGCAAATGATGGTAACGTGAGGGGCCGTGCTTCGCAGGCTGAGATTGCTGGAGAGGAGCCGCTTTCGTTTATCTGTGGGAAACCTAAGGGGTTGCAGTTTGTAAATACCTACTTAGAGAACCAAACTTTAATAAGAGGGCACTTGAAGCTAGCAAACAGCATATAAAAAGATCTAGTGGCTGGAACCTGAAGCCAGGCAATTTCACACTAGAAATGAGGCACAAGTTTTTTCAACAGTGAAAGTAATTAAACATTGGAACAATTTACCATGGGAATGTGGTGGATTCTCTATCACTGGCAATTTTAAAATCAATACTAGCTGTTTCTTCAGAACATATGTTCTATCCAAGCATGAATTAATTCAGGGTAGTCCTATAAGCTGTGTTATTCAGGAGGTTGGAAAAGAAGTTCGCTTTTCCTTCTGGCATTGTAATCTCTATTTTCTTAACAGTTGGGTAGTGCCCCCAGCCCCCATTTTGTCTTTTAACATCCTTACATGATTAAAAGTATTTCTTATCTTGCTTATGTTTTGAACACAAGACTAGGATTAATTTTCCACTGGGACAGGATTGTGTTTTCCAGGCTTTGAATATGAGTTTATTTTCATTGACCTGAGTTTTGGCTGTGGTTTTGCTGTGCATCCAGTTCTCCTAGGGGGAGGTCTGCGTGCTTTCATTGGTGCTACTAAATAAAATGCTTGCAGGCCCTGCAGCCAACTGGCACAACAGCACCACTTACCTTGATATGGGTAAGTTCTTACCTCGATATGGGTTAAGTTCTCGTGCACTTCAGAGCCACACACGAAGGGCCTGTGGGGAGCGGTTCCGCATTTGCAAGATCCTCCAAGCTGTGTCTAGCGTGCTCGCTGCAGGCACAGGGCAGCAGCACCAGCACAGTGACCGCCATGCTAATAGTGAAACAGCACAGACAATTGACCAGAGCCTTCGGCTTCTTGGTTATGGAGGACAAGTAAAGCTGATGCATCTTTCTTTATAGACTCAGGAATTTTTGTCAAGTGTGTGTCCAAATAGTGGATTCAACTTTCTCAACTTGTTTCAGTAGCGCAGATCCATTCCCTCAGAGTACCATAAAAATATTATGATAAAAACGCTTTGATAGATACTTGTTTGACTTTCCTACTAAATATCATATATTGCATTTTGTTTTCCAAAATGCTTTGATATTATCCACATACTCCATGCCAATATTGACAAAATGAAGCAATCCATCATCATTCTAATAAAAAAATTTCATTTAATTCTAATCTTGATTTTGCAGAGCAAATGTTCTGCAGAAACTTCCAAAACTTCATTTTTTCAGCTTGATTTGAAACAAAACCAATTAATTTACAGAACTTCCCTCAAAGAAGGTAGGTTTTTTATGGAGGGAGAGGAAATGTACTTGATCAAAAGTGTACACTGTGTATCATGGAGACACTCATATCCTTGCTCTTAAGTGTTGCTCTGACCTCTCAGAATAAGTGTGTTCCACTTGCCAACAATCAAGGGTGGGGTTCAGCTTCAGACTGTAGACACCTAAATGCAGGTATCTGGTAGCCCAGGTATCTACTCTCTCATACCTTACTGGTAATTTACTGCCTATATGTTTGATCTCATCAGCTGCAAAGGTAGACTAGGCAGCTGCATTTGGTCAGTGAAATTGCTTTCCAGGCTCTACTTACTGGTGTAGACCAAGGGCTCAATTCAGTTGCCTAAACATAGGTATTTGGAGCTGGTTTAGTTACCTCAAATTGTGAGGAGCTTTGCAGATGACTTCGATGACAGTGTCATGGTACTTTTGAAGGACTCACACGCTACTCTCTGGAGATGATTCCTTCTTGCTAAGTGTAAAAAGAAATATAAAAGTGTCATCCACAAAATTCAAGGTGCTTTTGGTTCCTATAGCTCTTTCAGCCCTATCTCATCTGCCTTGACAGAACATGAGGCACCCCTTGGTGATAACCAAGAAGAGGGTAAAATGAGAATAATTATTCATTTTCTCCTTATGCCTATATCTTTTATTTTCAGTGCTGTATTTTATCAGTGATACCTGCTTAGGGATAATCACAAAAATCATCTGAGCTTCCACTCTGCTCAGGACAACACTGCTGCGCTCAGAATCCAGAGGAAGGAAATACCAGTCCATTGAGTGCTGGTCCAGATCTCTCCAGGGGTTGATAAGTTCCCTGAAGGTTGACACCTAAACCGATATAACCCCCCAAGTTTGGTACATGAATGAGGGCAGTAGTAAAGAAAATTCCAACCTGAAATTCTTGCTATTGAAGTCAACAAATATAAGAAGTTAATTTCTTCATTCCTACTGTGTCATCAGCTGTATCTGCATCATTGTAGCAAGACCCTCAACTGCCATGCATAGTTTTCAAGGAAATCTTGGTTTAAATAGGCACCTGGTGTCCACGGAAGCTAACCAATGCCAGCAAGAATCCTGAACTCGGGAAAGGACAAATGCCAGCAATTTTATACTTATATCTATAATAACAATTAAACTTGCCCTGGACTGTAGTCTGACACTGAGGCTGACTGTCATGGAATAGCCCACATTCAGTCTGTTAAAATATCTTACTCTCCAAAACCAGATTGACTGTGTCCGAATTGCCTGTTGGGAATGGGTCCCTTGGGAGTGCTAACCCATAGACATGACTGGGAACTGTTGGTTGGCACAGGCCAAAACTGTGTCTAGCAGTTCAATGGTGTTGGTAGCTCTAGTGTTGGGGAATGTTTCCAGCCACTGTTTAATTTACTGGTGGGGCACAGCCAAGGAAGCCAACTCAGAACTTTGTTATTGCTATTGATCTTACATGAAAGGGTATTTCAGTGATGAGCAGCAACATAAAATGAATAGATGGGAAGGTACAGAAATAGGTCATGTTTTCATCTGGATTCAATTTTGGATCCTCCAGCGCTTTGTGGTGGTGTTTGTATTCTCTCGGTTGGCTGAACTGGCATCAGGACTGACTGCTGTTTTCTGTGCATCTATTGGCAAGGGAGATCAGCCCAGTTCTGTTATGCAGCTGTTGTTGCTGAAGCTCATTGCATGTATGCCATTTGTTTGCAAAACTTGAGATGGGGGGGGTTCTACGTTGGAGTTGTATTATAATTAGTCCATTCAGCTGTCAAAGTTGGGCCGTAGCCTTTGCTTCCATATAGTTGGCCAGGAAGGATTATTGGTCTTTTCTTTTGCTGGGTTGTGTCTACTAAGTGGATTCTTTATGTCATACAGCAAAGCTTTTTTTTTTTTTTTTTCCTTTGAAATTCTTTCTTTTTTAGACTGAAACTTAGTCATTCATTAATTATGAGGCCTCTCTATGTATAATTTAGTGGAAACCCAATGACTTTTCTCTGTAACAAAATTTTGCTCTGTTTTGGTAGTGAAGGTTAATTTTTTTCCATTTGATGTGGAGCTTCTGTGCAGTAGACTATGAAAACCATCCTGTGCAGATAATTGCATGATAGGAACATCAGCATACAATGTCAGCACCTTTTTCTGAGTTCACTGGTTGAAACTCGGGGTTTGAAGAGTGTCCAAGGAGGCCAGTAGGTCACAGGTGTCCACGATGCTGAGTTTTTTCCTGAGTGTTTTACACCCCATGCTTTTTTTTTTGGGCATAGATTTTATATTTAGCCTTCCATCTTCAAACTGCTGTATGAATTTAACGAGAGACCATGTTTTTCTATCAGTTTAATTCTGAGTGCCAACCTGAGTCAAAAGCCTTTATTTTTAAGCCTGTGCCTCAGAAAAAAAACCTTCGCAGCTTTTGCCTGATAGAGACTTGTTAATGAGCATCTGCACGGTAATGCAGTTAGCACTGAGTTTCCTAGGGAAGAATCCCATTTGAATTCTCAGGATTATGTTATTGTTGGCCAGATACAGTAATGCATCTTTCTTGAGGATGCTGCTGACTAGATGCCTTATAAACCACATCCATCGTGGTACATGGGGCTATAAGTGCCTTTTGTGCATTCGGGGTGGGTAGTTCATGTGAATGTTCCTGAAGGAAGTTGAGCGGACGCCACGCGCCCCTCTCCCAATATTTACCTTGGAGCAAACTTCAGGTAAAGGTGTGAGAAAGGGAAGACTGTGTGATATGGAAAGCCAGAAGGGCTGAGGTGTGCCAGAGCTACAGGAAGCACGCAGAAGGTGGGGGGAGTGATGTATTTAAACATTTAGCCACAGTTGTGGGGAGGAAATCACAGACAGGCTAGAGCGGAACGCTTGTTAATTGCCGATTTTCTGGGCATTCTAGCATACAGGCACTCGCTCCTGTCTTGTTACTTCTTGAAGAGGAAACGGGGTTGAAAAGGAAAAAACACTTATTTTTCTGTGTGTGCTTTTAATTGTCTCTCCTGAGACAGGCTTCTGCGCAGTCACATGTTCAATCTGTCGCTTGCAGTTTGTTTTCTGACAGCTGAGGCTCCATTACCAGATGCACCAGCTACCAAGGGGTGAGGAAAAGGGGCGGCACCACCCACCACAGAGTGGTCCTGGGGTGGACAGACTCTGTCAGACAGGCTTGAGGTGTCTGTAAAGTTATTGCCCGTCTCTGAGCCTGGAGGAGGAGACTTCTTTCTCTGGTATCAGTTTGAAGTGTGATTCCCATCCTGGTGGGTTTCCATGGTTTGATGCCCTGTCTCTCTCACAGAACAGATCTGAGGCTGTTCTGAGGTTTCCCTGGGAAAGGTAGTGCTGGTCAAAAATACTGTATTGCCAGTTCAAGAGCTGACATTATCTCTTGTCTCATGGAGAAGAAAAATGGCAAGTTCTACCAATCTATTGTTCTTGACCTATCTCAACTTGGTGGTAGTGGATGGCTGGGTCTCTGCTCTCCGTTTAGTTTTAGGTTCTCCTAATGGTCATGCTCTTAATTTTAAACTTCTTGCCAGTGCTGTTACCACTGTGGCTATTGAGCACAGGGTGCTAAAATGCATGTGATCCCTTCAAAAACATTGAGATTACTTGTATGGGCAGGTCTCCACTGATTTTTCTAGCAATGATGGCCATGATGCAGAGATAACCAGTCTTTGTTTAAATTGTCTTTCTTGCATATTAGCTGCAGAAGAAGGAATTCACTGGGAATTAAATTATCCTGCTTCTCCATTATGCTTTTCAGGCCTTGATGCAATTTGTCATGTGGTTCAGGTTAGAAGTCATTTAGGCAAACTCAACACTCACAAATCCATGGACCCCAATAGGACACACCCATGAGTGCTGAGGGAGCTGGCAGATGTTATTGGTCTCCATCACCTTTGAAAGGTCGTGGAAAACAGGAGAGGTGTCTGAGGTGACTGGAGGAAAGCCAGTGTCACTTCAGTCTTCAGAAAGGGTTAGAAGGAAAGCCCACGTAACTACAGACCAGTAAGCCTCAATTCTATCCCTGGAAAGGTGATGGATCCACTTATTCTGGAGATCATCCCTAAGCACGTGGAGGAAAAGAAGGTTATCGGGGTGGTCAACATGAATTCACCAAGGGGAAATAGTGCTTTACCAATCTGATAGCCTTCTATGATGGCAAGACTGGCTAGGTGGATGAGAGGAGGGAATGTAGTCTACCTTGACTTCAGCAAGGCCACATCTGGAGTGTTGTGTCCAGTTCTGGGCTCCCCAGTTCAAGAAAACAGGGAACTAATGGAGAGAGTCTAGCGGAGGGCTACCAGGATGATGAGGAGACTGGAGCATCTCTTGTTTGAGGAAAGGCTGAGTGAGCTGGGTCTGTTTGGCCTGGAGAAGATTGAGAAAGAGGATCTATCAAAGCTTATAAATATCTGAATGGTGGGCATCCAGAAGATGGTGCCAGACACTTCTCAGTGGTGCCAGGTGACAGAACAATGGGCAATGGGCACAAACTGGAACACGGGAAGTTCCAGCTCAACACGAGGAAAAACTTCTTTACTCTGAGGGTGGCAGAGCACTGGCACAGGCTGCCTGGAGAGGTGGTGGAGTCTCCTTCTCTGGAGATACTCAAGACCCGTCTGGATGTCATCCTGTGCAACCTGCTCTAGGTGACCCTGATGTTGCAGGGGGATAGACCAGATGATCTCCAAAGGTCCCTTCAAACCCCTGCCCTTCTGTGGTTCTGTTAGACTTCTGTTAGTACGAAAACATGTTGCTTCAGTGCTGGATTGGACTTGCCAGCCGTGCTCTTCTGTGACTGTATGGCAGCTGGCCATATGTGTTGTCTTCCTCTGCTCAGAGCAGAGCTCCGGGAGGCAGTGGTGAAGGGTGGCAGCTGTTTTCATTAGTGGTCCCTGCAATGTCATGCACAAGCTTGAACCACAGAGAGCAGTAGTGGGGAAGTGGGAGCGTGTGAGAGAGGAGATGAAACTTCTTCCTGTCCGCAGGAAGAGAAGCCAGGCTGAATGTCAGATGGCTGAAAGGAGCTCATGTTAGGTGGGTTATATTCTCTGGAGGGCCTAGTAAGGGCCATTTCATTCCTTAGTTCTTGGGAGGAAGCGTAGTTGAAGAGTTCAGAGGTTTGATAACTCAGAATAAGCGTAGTAATAGCTAGGAAAGAGGGCGGGGCGGTTGGGGGCGGGTTGTCTCCACCACCTTTGCGCTCAATATAGGATTGTTGAGGCAAAACAAGCTGAAAGCAGACTATCAGTTTACCATACCTGTGCACATTCACTGTTTTCCACACTGTGTTTCTGTCGTAAGTAGTACCCTCCTTCTCCTCAAAATACCTCTCTCCCTGTGCATAGTTCGAATCCATTGTGTCCTAGGGACTGCTGGGATGTTTGTCATGATTGATCTGGAGTTTGAGGAGCAGAAGCTGTATGGCACATAGTAAACTACAACTGCCAGGAGAACGTGTATTTTCTGTGCCTTGGATCTTGGATGTCCCTGGCCAGAGAATCCAAAATCGAGGTGACCGAACCCACAGACTAGTTTGGAAATACTTTCCATAAGGTCTTTGCATTTAGTTTCCCTGAGGCAGAATGGACAGGATTGTGCTGTGCCCCTTTGCAATGTGGTTGTGGAGCTGATTGTATTTCTAAATAATTTCAAGGCCACGACTTGTATATTAAGTTACTCGGGCGTGACTCCCTTGGTCCACTGGATGCTCAGACATTGTGTGAAAAGCAGTACAGCTACTTTGATGGAGTAGATTATGCACGTGTGTCTGAGACAGATTCTTTGAAGTTGTCTTGTCAGTAATTGCCACAACAGGAGGGGATGTCTGAACTACATTTATAGGCCTGTTTTCAGGAGTTTGTCAAAACAGAGTTTCATCCCACTTGGAAGTGCTAAGACTTACAAGCCTGGGTTTTTTTTCTTTTTTCTTTTTTTTTTTTCTTTTTTCTCTTTGCTTTTTTTCCCAAAAGCAGATGGAAAAAAAAAGATGAAATCCCTACATTTTTTTATGAAATAAATATTTAGGCATATGGAAAGGTTTTCTTTTGACATCATGGGGATGTTTAATTTCAGAGATTCTGAAACACTGCATTTTCTTTTTTCTCATCTCAACCGCTAAATGACTCAAAATATTACAGCTTTTAAAACGGAACACAAACTGGTACATATTCTTACCTGACTAAGCTTAAACATGTAAGTGATTCTTGGTAAAAGTGGCAATGAAATTCATTCAGATTTCCTGCAAATTTTTTCTGCTTCAGTGGGTTGGGGTTTTCTTTTTTTGTTGTCTGACTTGTTTTGGTTTCCTTTGCTTTTGGTATTTTTTTCATAATCTTAGTTGAGGAAATTTTTACAAAAATCTTCACACAATGTTTGGAACTGAAAAAGTTCATTAAAAATATTCCATTTGAAAGGCATTCACCCCTTCTGAAGGGCTCCCTTGTCAGGCTATGTTGAGAACATCAGATATTACAGTCTTTGGAATCAGAATAGGCAACTGGCTGGGAGATATTTGTCATGAATTTCAAATAGTTAACATTTAGACTGAAAAACCAAAGCACTAGGAGAATGGTAGAGAAGGACACTTCAGAATGTGATGTCAGGGATGAGAAGAGCGCCCCGATTTTTCCTTTATCCCGTTTTTCCTCCTAGAGGATCCTCATGTACAAACATTTTCTCTCTTGGTCTTGCTTGAAAATCTTAGGGACATTCAGATGTGTTGTATGTACTCCTTTTAGCTAATTTATGTGCTGCAAGCTATCGTGGTGCTCCAGAAGTAGTTCAGTGCTCAGGCAGTAAGAATATTACTTATCTGACCAATTGCAATTAAGCTGTACCGTTTGAATTTGGAACATAGAGTGTGTTGAAGCCATTTATGAAAGAATGCAAACAATTTAACAATCATAAGTGGGAAACAAAAATAAACAAAACCAAATTCAAAGCAATGGCCCTCTGGTCATGGACAGAAGCTGAATTTGTTGGCTCTCTTATCTGGCACAAGTTAGTTGCTCAGCTGTACATACAGACATTGTCCACCAGGATTTGGTTTGGGAGCCAGGAACTCATTGGTAGGCCTTCAGCTGGTAATGACCTTCCATCATTAAAGATTTCCCTAATGGAAATTGCTAACATTTAGAGAGCTTTTATGGAATCTTGCTTAGTATTTAATAGAGAATTTGAGCCTTCCTGGGAGAATCTTTCAGTTTTGTATTTTTAGAAACCCATTGTGTAGGCTGCCTATCAAATTTCTGTAGAACCCTATTGAGGTTTTCTCCACTGCAGTCCTATAGGGTTGTTCTGAAAGGGCTAGGCTGTAAACTGTCTTCTGAGACATGTTGCCCTTGTCCTTTTAAGCCATACAAGTCATTTTCTGTTCCCGGTAGGTCAGATTGAAAGCTTGTGCTGATCGGCAAAGCTCCTGTGATGTGATCTCTGTGAGGCATCAGTGAAGCTATGCCTGTTTCTAAAGGTGACAGACCTGTCCCAGTCAATTTGTTTCTCTGCTGTCTCTCCTATGCCATCCACTAGTATGGAAGCTAATTCTTGTTCACCAATCTCTGCAGGGAAACAGAAAAATGCAAATAGTGGCAATTGGACTTCAACCTCTTTCTACCCTTGCAAATCATAAGTAGCATCACAGGTGCCCTGCATTTTGCAGCAGCAGTCTCCAGTACTAGAAGTAAAGATGTTGGGTTTCTAGAAAGCGCTCGGGAGAGCGTGGCCAAGGAGGGGAGCCAGAATGTCAAGAAAGTAAGAGAAGCAGCAGCAGTCAGGCAACAAGATGCAATTAGGGATTTCAGGATGCTTGCGTGGGCCTGTCGCTGGTGTATATTACTGTCTTTCAGAACTAGTTAATTAAAGCTAAATGCAGATCACCACCTCTCCTTTCTCACCTGCTCTGTTTTTCCTGCTTCCGCCTCCTCTCCTCTTTTTTCTTCCTCCCCTTCCCCCCGAACTAAAGGTATTGGTTTGCTACACCGACTAAAGTAGTGATTTGTTCTTAGCTAGTTGCAGATCTGTCTAGGTAACCTGAAGCAGAAGCAGCAAGAAAGAGGTCTAAATTTATTTAGCTTCTTGTAATCCACCTTTATGTGGCGCACGCTGCCTCCCCTTTGTACTACTCAAAGAACTGTATAAAAGGAAATGGATTGCAGTTGAGTAGCTTTGGGAAAAAGTTATGGATGTTCTTCTAATAAGCTTTTCCTCATGTTGATCCCACCCAGGGCTCAGCACTTTGGGGAGCACCCCATAGGGTCTCCAGGGTGCTATGGGACAGGAGGTAACAAACTAGTCACTCGGTAGAGACTGCCATCACTGGGCGGTACCAGAGAACAAGGAGCAGGGTGGCCACCAAGGTGCAACAGCCTAGAGAACAAGGAAGAGGCAGGAGTCTTCTGTAAAACATGTGCCTGGCTTTTAAGAAAACCTTATGTCTTCCTTCTTTCACTGAGCAGCCTCCCTGGCCCGGCGGTTAACATATGGCACCTGGGAAATGTTTGCATCAGTTAAATATTGAATGGTTTAGGCTCTTGATTATTGCAGGAACATCATATTCCTCAGGACTTTCAACTGTGGTAAAATGTCATATTGATGTACTGGGACCTGAGAGCACCAGTCAGAACCAGGGAAAGATCCCATTTGTTCCCAAGGTACTTCTACAGACTTTAAAATATTTATAATCTCTCTCTGCTTGGGCGATTTTACCAAAAAAAAAATGTCAACTTTTGCTAAGTGTTAAACAAGAACTATTTTAAGAACCTCTCGAAAACTGTAGAAGCCTTTTTGTGCAGTACGTGCTTATGAAGGTGTGTGGCTACACGCAGCATCCGCCGGCTACAGTCGCTCTGCGTGTTCCCTCTCATCCTCCAAGTGCAGCACCAGCCCTGAGCTGAAACCCAGCTCTGCCAGTGCAGCCTCCCCTGCTTCCCCAGCTATGAGTTGCCCTTCTCAGCCTACGTTAGCCTGGCACTCTCACCCCAATTATCCCTTGTGTGAGAGATTAATCCCCTGTGTTCAAGAGGATAGGTAAAAGCCAGCATATGCTGTTTTCACTGGTGACATTAGCTAGGTTCTTAATGCTGGGATTTGAGAACCGTTGAGGAAGATGTTGCTTACAACCCATGTGTGAGCCACCCAATGTCCCCTTTTTTCTTGCAGATGGAGAAAAAAAAAACTTTCTGACTTGACAGCATAAAAAGAGGACTTTTTTTTTTTTCCGGGGGGAAAAATTATATAGAATTATGTCACATCAAGAAAAACACAATGATTAAAATAACTTGCTATGAATATTCATTCTCAGCTTGGCAGATGGATGAAGTGGGCTGAGCATTTGCAGAATATTGCTAACTGAGCTCTCTTCCAGAGAATAACATTTCAAAAGAATTTCCGATTAGGTCTGTTGGCCAAAACTAGAAAGGATTTTTCTCTTCCTTTTTTTCTTTCTTTGGCATTCTGAGCTTCCACCTTCCTGCTGAAATGAATTTCTCTCTAATCACAATTTTGGATACTTCTGAAGCCTCACACTGAGGCCTTCCAGATGGGTTCATTGCAGTGGGAAGAGAAATATTCATTATCATTATTATTATGATTACTATTATCATTCTTAACTCTTACGTTACATTGTCATAATTGTCCTGAAGGATCTCAAGCTGGTTTACAAACAAGGTTTATTTTCTCCTGTTGCTGAAACATGGTCACCTCTGAAGAAGGACGCAGCATTTGTTGAAGAGCTTTGTGCTAAGGAAAGGGGAAAAAAACCTCCTTGACGTTTAAGAGATACTTTACTAGGAACAGTGAAACGTCCCAAACTGGAATTTAGCTGCGTTTGTACCCAAGGCATGGTGGAAGATTGCCTGGACACAGTAACAAGCAGAGGGGGTAGCAGGGTTGTACCTGCTTTGAATGTCACAGTGCCCCCTAGTAGCAGTTTTGATTATTAATCGGTACTGGCCATAAAGGAACATGTTTTTTTATTGCAGACCTGAGACTGCTTCACATTCTGTCTTAAACCAGGGTTTTTTTAAAAAAAAAAAAGTTTGTGAGGAAGAATGTTTAATGAAATGGCTCTTGTGATGACTTATTTGGTGGTGGTTTGGAACCAGAAGAGGGGGAAAAAAAAATCAGTTTTTCAAAACTGAGATATTTTGAGTTTCTTAACTCTTCTTTAAATTGGAAGCTACCCTGCACGGTGCTTTTTCTATGATTTTAATTTTTTTTTAATGAATGCTGCCATACTTTTGAGCTGAGTGGGCCAGTAGCTCCTTAAAGGAGGACAGGACTCAGGTATAGCATAATTTCTCTTTCTCTTCTTGGTTGTGTCATGTGTCCCATCCTCCCCTCCCCATCACTTTTTTAAAGAGCAGTTTGGGCTGAAAGGAACCTCAGAAACCATCTGATTCTGACCCCCTGCCATGGGCAGGGACACCCTCCACTAGATCAGGGTGCCCAAAGCCCCATCCAACCTGGCCTTGCCCCCAGGGAGGGGGCAGCCACAGCTTCTCTGGGCAGCCTGTGCCAGTCCCTCACCTCCCTCACAGGGAAGAAATTCTTCCTTATATCTAATCTAAACCTGCCCCCTTTTAGTTCAAAGCCATTCCCCCTTGTCCTGTCACTTTCCTGTAGGACCCCTTTAAGTATTGTTAGACCACAATTAGGTGTCCCTGGAGCCTTCTCTTCTCCAGGCTGAACAACCCTAACTTTCCCAGCCTGTCTTGATAGAAGAGGTGCTCCAGCCCTGTGTGATTGCAAGAGGACATTCCTAAGTTTGCTTTCCAGAGTTGTTGATATAAGTAGGCAGCAGGTGTGAGGCAAACCTGGAGGCATGTGCTGCTTTGGGTAGACAGAAGATGTAGAGAAAATATGACCATTCTGGAAAAGGGCAGAGAAATGCATGTGTATAAGGGAAAGAGGAATGCAGCAAGCAGGACTGTGCTTCAGAGTGATTTGTTACTGTCCCAACAATAGCTCTTGTTTCAACTGAGCGTTATCTTCCCTGAGAAGAGGAGGAATCTAATCACGATGATTGATAATTCCTTCAGAGGTTCCCCAGTAGGTATCAGACTTACGACGCAGAAAACTGCTCTCTTCTGGGAGAGCAGATCGGAGCGAAATGCCCGAAATGTGTGCTGCTCCAGAGGGTCCCTCAACTCACTTCAGGTTCAGCCCTTGAACCAGGATGTTTCATTGCTTTGGAGAGTAGAAACAATTGTTTGAGGGCCATCCAAAGAAGGCCTCTGGCAGGTTGATGTGTGAAAGCCAGTGCTCGGGTTTAATAAACTCAGTACCACTTGTACACCTCCCTGGCAAATGGATAGTGACACGCAGTGACCAAGCTTTGCCAGCAGTGTTGCCCGAGGCTTTAATTGCTTTGCACATAAAGTTATTTATCTCCACATCAAGAGGGTTGAGACCACATTTAGGGAGTAATTACAAAGCTGCCAGAGGGACTGGTGTTTGCCATGCCAGCCAGGCTGTGATTTATCGGTTCTGCTTGCATTTAGAAAGTGAGCTTTCCCCTCACCTCTTCCCTTCATCCTCTGTATCATGGCTAAAGGCATCCATATCCCCCAGTTCCCTCCTATACTATCTGTGTAGAATATATTGGGCAGCTGTAAAGAATGGAATAGTGTGAGTTTAGTTCTGAATATTGCTCTTACTCCTTTACTCTTGAGGGGGTTTTATGCCTTTTTTATTTCTTTTTTTTTTAATAAAGAAATTGTTATTAGGATTTTCAGTGAGATTTCATGGTATTTGGGGAGATACTTTCTTTGCGTTCTACGGGCTCTTGATTCAGCTATACCTTTTATAGCAAGAAATTCTTATCTTCCTGTAGAAGGTCTGAAATGTCTCTGTCAGTGGGGTTTTTGCTGTTTCCTCGTAAAATGTAAGGAAATGCAGTGCACTCAGCCTCAAGTCTTGCCAGTCATGGTCTTCTGTTCCCACCTGTGCTCCCTATATCCAAGTCCAAGTGTCCTGCAGTCTGGGCCTGCATCTTCCCCTTGCTAATATAATCCTTCATTTGATTGTTCCTTTTTAAATTTGGCTTTCTGTAACACCAGTTTTCAAATATGTCTCTGCATAATCTGAATCTTGGTTTCTTCACAGATCCTTTGATTACTATAGACCCAAGTCTTCTGCTAACCCAATGGATTTTGGGGGACTCTAGCATATTGTAATCACTGGAATTAAGACCTTGTCCCAGCAGAAGTGTGGGACAGTAGGACCTCCCCTAACGTCGTGTAAAATCATAAAACACAGGGATGAAGGGGGCCTGACTAGCTACTCTGAATATTTAGCTTATTTTTCCAATGAAAGAGACTCTGCCATCTGCCTAGATAGCATGCTGTAATGCTATGCCATCCTAAGGGCTGAAAATTTTTTCCTAATTTCCAAATCAAATCTTTCACTTTATATGCTGCACTCATTTCTTTCTCTGTTTCCTTTTTTTTATTTTTCCTCTACCCCCAGCTGCTGTGGACACAGAGTATCCTCTTTGTATTAAGCTTCCATATGTTTAAGGCCTGTTACTTCTGTAGAACTCTCTTCTCTAGATTAAAATTAATGCATTTTTGCCAGCATTTCTTCATGGGTGATGTTTTCCAAATATTCCCCCACACCCGTTCTGGATTTATCACGGTTGATCTGTCTTTCCTGAAGTCTGCTGCCTAAAACTGGGCAGTACTTCTCCAGCCGAGGTTTCTCCATAACTGTATGCATCTTTCAAATGACACCTTTGACACTTCAGGTGTTATTCTCCTCTTAATGTGGCGTGTGTTTTCTTTACAATGTTCCTCTGCTGGCTCAAATTTAGTGTGTGCACTGCCGTGTGCTTCAGGTTGTTACTGTAGGACTTCTTGCTAATGAATCACTTGACTGGGCATTCTGTACGTGGGGTATTTCCCTGTATTTCCCCTCTTAGATGTAGTGCTTGATACCATTCTGTCAGATTTCACATTGTTTGTTTTAGACCACCTCTTGTGTTCCAAGATCACTTTGAACTTGGCTCCTCTTCTCCTGAGGGAGAATAAGAATAACCTCTCTCAGCCCAGGGTCTCTCACCACATGCAGAGAACCACTGAGTTTCAGCAGCGTGACCTCCATCTTGCTGTTCCCACCTAACATCTTATGCCTGCAAAGTCACAGTAGTAAAGAACAAATAGGAGATAGTCCAGAATGGAACCAAGGTAATTCTGTGTTTTCCCTACATTTCTCTGGGTTGGCCTCACTGAGAGTGGGTTTGCTTTTGCTTTGTAGCTCAAATAACTTCTTCAACCTGTCCATTCAATAGTGCTGTTTTGTTTTAAGGGTTTCCTCACTTAATTTTCTAGATTCATGTTTACCTTTCTTATTTGGAAATGCCTTTTTGACTCCTGATTTTTCCCCCCCTTTGTCTTTATGCATTAGGATAGGGATTTAATCCTCCTCAATTCTGATGTCGTTTTGTTTTCAACTGGCTTCATTAGTTTTACTATCCCCTGTCAAAAGATTTAGTACCTTGCTTCTGTGCTGGTTTGGGGTTTTTTTAATTTATTTTGGGGTGTGTTTGGAATTTGTGAAGGACATTGAGCCTCTTTGTGAAGGTGGTCATTGTTTTTCAGTGCATCAACAACAGTTGCTTTGCTAAATGGACTTTAGTCTTTCATGTCAAATTGCACTGAAAATAGTCTGTCTGTGTGCTCTGGAGTCAGCTGTTCTAAGTGATAATTTATTTAACACATCAAGAAATTATTTTTCTAAACTGTCACCCAACATGACACCTGACTCATTTTTGTAAGCAGATAACCAAAGTCATCCACTTTTTTCTGCCTTATTAGACTGATTACTGCTTTGATGTTCATCAACATTATGCATTTAGTATTTTTTCTGTCCTCTTGTTATAGCAGATGATGATGTAACCCTGCTAGTATACTGATATTTTTATGTTTGGGATTTTTTGAGCTTACTTTATGAACATCTCAAAATGTTAACTCACTGGATTCTGTGGGGGTACAGCACCCTCACCTCTAAAGCTTAGTATGTCCTTCATGTACAGTTTGAAGCCAAAGATTACGTTCTTCCATTGATCTTTGCCATTCCATTAGGCCTTATTATAGTAAGGTTTTCTTCCATTATCCACTGTTCTCGTTTACCCATTATTGCTCAGCAGCTTCCGCAGCGATGTGTTACACACACGATTGTTTTTAGTCTTGGCCCAGAGCCTAATTTTATTGAAATTCTGTGTCAGAAGCTCTGTTATTTTTTAGAATTCATTTCTGTAGTTCTAACATTTCTCAGCTTGGCTTTAGCTGAAGTTTCTGTCCTATCCTCTGCTCCCAGATAACAGTTATCTCTCTATTACTGACATCCCTAGCAGATGTCTTTGTCTGACTTGAGCGCTCCTTAGCACCTGCCGGCTTTCCTTAGCTCTGAATTTAAGAAAATTCCCTCCAAACCATATTAGTTTTCAGAAGTGCAGTTGGGGTCTGCTGTAGTTAAGATGGAACCCCTCCTGAGCCCACCCTGCCTGCAAACACAGCGTGTTTGCCTGAAGTCCCTGCATTCCTAACAACATTTATACCTTTCCTCTCTATTTGAACTTCTCCTCCCTACAGAGTCCCTGTGATTCCAGCTGTCTCTGCAAGGTAATATGGTTCCTGCAAAAATAGTTCAAAGAAATGTGTTGTAGAAACTCAAGTGTATTTTCAGTGTAATTTTATAGGGTCTCTTTCTCTTACATCACCACCTAATATTGCTATAAGAATCTGTCATGACCAAGGACCTCTCAGAGGTGCTCCTCGTATGTTGGCCCAAATGCTTGTAGAGCGCTGCAACTTCTCCCTCTAAGCAAAGTACTTGGTCATCATCCAGCGCTGGGTTGGATTCTCCTGCCACTGCAGCCTCTCCGCATCTCGCAGCTGGGAAGTTTCTGAAGTAGCATTCCTCTTCAGAAGTGGGGGTGCAAAATTGGAAGGATGATTCTGTGACTGAAAGAATCCATTTAATGGATTTTCTTCACTTTGGCCTTATTCCATGCTGCTCTGAGGACAGGTGTCTGGGGGCTCGGAGGGGGGGAGGGGCGGCAAGGTGGTTGCACCCCTTTCAACTGTCGCTCCTCCTTGGGGTGGCCCTTTGGTTTTGGAAGCTGTGAGGTACTGAAAGTCATGGAGGTTGTCAGAAAGTTGAGGGTCATTGAGAAACTGGCTATCACACTTGGTTCCCATTCCTATGTTGGTGGTTGGGTTTGGTTTTATTTTTTGTGGTTTGTGGATTGGGTTTTTTTGTTGTTGTTGGGGTTTGTGATTTTTTTGGGGGAGAGGGTTGTTCGGTTTTTTTGTTCTTTTCTGAGGGAGGAGAGGAGATCCTCCATTGTTTTTACCTACAGTTATGGGAAATTGCTCAATATTGTCAGTACATGGTGATCTCTTGTTTGCAGCTCCCTTCTCTGACTACTGTATTCCCTCTTTGGTTTCTCCCTCCTTTCTCTGCCCAGTTTTTGTTTTACTCTTGCCCTTTGGAGCACAGTTTTCCTGAGGCGTTGCCAGCATAGCTGAGGGGCTCAGCTGTGTCCTGCTTGGGGGAGTTCTTGGAACTTTTAGTATTGAGGTTTTTATTTTAGGGAGAGCAGTAGAGCAGCCTCTGACTCCTCCTTGTCCCAAAACTTGTTTTGCTCTTTCTTTAGTGGTTTTCAGCCGGAAATTTCCTGTCAGGCACCATGGTCCTTTCCATGTGCTGCTGCTGTGGGAACCAAAAAGGGTTGCTGTGTGGGGATGGGGAAGGCCCCAGGGAAGCAGGTATGACGGATGCATTGGTGGATAGGCACTTTACACCCAGATAAAAATTGACTGCAAATGTGTCAAGGTCGGAAGAGTTGCTTTGCTGAAAAATGAGAGGTTATATCTATGCCATTATTTGCAGATGCTGTAGATATTAAGCTGACGTCTCTAAATGAATCCTTATCTGCAATCCTAGGTACTAATGTAAATTGAAAAGAAAAAAAACCGGCAAGGTAGTGATTATAATGAGGAATATGAACCAAAATGCAAGAGAAAAACACATCTGCATTTTGAGGTGCTGAAAACAGGGATTCAGAGCTCAGTATTAATGTTAAATCATTTCCATGCTCTCATTTTTCTCTGCATTTCTCAGCCATTGTGAGTATAACATTTGTCAGCGTAGCTTTAGGCTAACCTGGCACCAGTAAACCTGGTGTAAACACCAAACTTCCACCTTTAATCTGGTTTATGGCGAAACTCAGCAGCACTGTCATTATCTCCCTGTCTCTGGAAACTGTCAGGGATAAGATGGGAGAAGACAGTTTGCTCCAGTCATTAGAGAATGGGTGGCAGTCACAGGTCTGCCACTGACACCCTGAAGTGCCCGTGGAAACATCATGTTTCCCCTCTGGTTTTCTGTTTCCTCTGCTTATAATAAGGGAATGATCATTCTTGACAGCCTTTGAGCTCCATTTTGGAAATCTTTGAAAGCAAAGTGTTTGATGCATGCAAAGCACTATTTTTACTATTTATCAGCTTATAACTGGACCTTTCCTTTCACATAGGTACATAAGTCTCATTTTTTCTCTGATCTTTGCCCCCTTGACGACTTCACGCTCTTTCTCTTTTGGCTCCTACAGCTTTGTCGGACCATGAGATGTATTATTCAAATGCCCTCACACTCCTCTTATTGCTAATTATATATTAAAGAGGTTCTGACTTCATTTTTGCGCACTACAGAATCTTAGTCCAGCCATGACACTGACAGAGAGGGCTGCCGGAGCTCAGAGAGAACTTGTGCAAATGGCACTTCTCTTTTCGGACTGTCAGTCTTAATGGAATATTTGATGAGCCGGTAATAACCCCAGCACTCCTTATGTGCAAAGTTGGGGGAGAGGGAGAGACTTGTACCAGCTTTCATTTATTAATACATGTTTGCAAAAAGGACATTTTCCATAGAGTGTTTTCCTGTGAGGGATGGCACTTCCCACCAGCTTGGTCCAGGTGGATCATGTTGGGCAAAAGAGCCCTCGTTGTGACTTTGTGTGGGCTTCGTAGGATCGAGGGATGCCGAAAGCTCATCTATCTTATCCTCTGCCCCCATGGGCAGAAGTGCTCGGGGTGTCCTGCTAATGGTGCAAGTGTTGGGTTGGAAATGTCTGTAAGTTACTATAGTTTGAAATATGCAGGGCAGTTTTGGTTGCAGTATGTGCTGCTTATTTATAAATTCAGATTCATGGGTCTCAAGTCCAGAAAAGGCTGTCATACCATCCAGTCCCACCACCAATAGTTTCATAGATTAGTGAATTTTACTAGTTCTGAATTGAGTGCTTTGGCTTAGACTTGAAGCTATGGATAGGGTGCATTCAGAAGTAATTGTGGAGCATGGCACGTTCATCAGATTTTGCCTGATAATTTCTGGTCTTTTCATGTGGAGAATTGAGCTATTTATTCTTCTGCTAAAGCGTGAATTTAAGAACACAGTTTTAGCCACAGGTTTTGGTAATCTTGGGTGCTCATTGATTTTGTGTCTGAGGAACATCACCAGCTGCTGTGAGATACTGTGGGGATAGATGTGGTATAAGGCCCCAAAGACAAAAAAATTGCAGAATCCAGTGACATACTGAACCACGGGTGAGTCTTTGGTCTGTCACCTGCTTGTGGAAAATCTGCTCTAACATACGAATTATCCTGTATCTTGCATGTCAAGGAATCAGGATACCACAGGCAACTGACTTGTGATACCATGAAATGCCAGAGGCTAGAGCAGCAAATTCTCTTAAATTCATTTTATTTCTAAGGTAAGTTATATCTTCCTTTCTCTAGGCTTTATTTCCTTCCCCCATCACCCTGGCACAGATTACACAATGGCTGGGAGAGTTTATGATGCCTGGACTGCCAGGGCAGTTACACTGTAGATGCTAGAATTTGTGCCTGTGTAGAAAATTGAGAGGTGAATTCGGAATTTAGAGCTCAGCTTCCTCACAACGGGGGGAAGGTTTTTTATCTCGAAAGCATACAGTGAGGCCATTTTCTACCTCAGAGTCACAGACCAAAACAACCAAAATGTTTTTGATGTTTAGAACACTGCACATACATTGGCATCCAAGGGAACAGGTGGAACAACAGCTCTGTCACACCACAGTCAAAAATCCCTCTTCCATACTGTACTGAATACAGAGAGATACCACCATCTTCAGCTTTCTCAGAGTAGGTCAGTGCTGTTTCTATGAAGCATTTTTCATTAGGGACAATTGTTTGTTTGTTTTTCAAATTTATAACACTATTTTCTTTTTATTTGTTTACTTTGACTTTTTTGTTGTATCAAAATAGCAAGTAAATTGTAAACCACATACATCTGATAGAGAGCAACAGAGTAAATGAAATATTAATATGACATACAAGTCAAATGACTGGATCTAAACAAGATATTCTGAGATTATCACAATGAAACACTTGAATGTTTGGCCATCAGACATCTCACTGAAGTTGACGTTTCATAGAGAGGTCTGATTTTGATTAAAAAATGGAATCAAAACTGTTCTGGCAGTTTTTTGCTGTATCTCCAACAGTTTTGATGATTGATCTGCTAAATTTCATCATGACCTTTATCCATAAGGAGGGGCAGCTCACTGACCTGCAAGACAGTGTCCTCCTCAGGTATACAGAGTGCCTGTCTCTTAATGCAACTTCTGACGCTGACCACCTTGATCGCATCACATATTTTCCTTGGAGGCCTTCCTGTCACTGTAAGAGGAACAGTCATTGTGGCATGCCTTTTTTTGATGCCTTTTTTGGGTTTGTTTCGTTATGAAAATGGCAGTGAATATATAGTTGCTTGTGTAGGCCTTGTGTTGCTGAGGTGCAAAGGAATATGTTGCTGATGTATTCATGTGCGAGTAGTAGGCTCCAAAACAAGCTGCTTAGTTCTCCTTCCTGTATCAAAAAATGAAAGGCTTTTGAAAGCAGTTCTTTTCTTAATATGAAGAGAACTACCTCTGCTTGGTCTGCTTCCTACTAACCCTCCCCATCCTGAACAGAGGTCCTGAGTCTACTGGCATGTTTTTAGGGCTTGGGAGCCCTTGTCACATTGACAGGAAGAGTGTAGACATATGTAGACTTGAGGAGAAACTAGAGCTGACTAAGTGGTGTCACTGGGTTTGTTTGAAGCACTGAGCTGTAGTCTAGTACACTTGTGCCACTGGCACCTTGTGGCACAGCAGTTTGTGGCATCGTGTATTTGTTGTAGGAGATGCGGGCAAGGTTGTGCCGGGGCAGCGTTTGCAGAGGAGGTCCTCAAGGAGCAGGCACGCAGGTGTGTGGTGATTTATTTAGCAGGATGCAGTTTGTGACTGCTCTTCTCATTTGATAAACATCAAGCCAAACGTTAGAGAGGCCGTTGGTGGTTCTGTGTCATTGATGGTCTGAGCAGCTGTAAAATGGATGGAAGATTCACGTGTGGTGCTGGCAGGAAAATGCTCAACATGTAGATCTGAGAATGCTCTTCTCTCTGCCAGCTTGCAACAAAAAGTAAGTGTATTTGTATGCAATGGTAGATGGCATGTCTTAAGTTGAAATAAAGGCACTGTGGGATGGATTTGTGTCTTCTCAACTGAGTTTACTTAGTGTCATGTGTTGGGTTTGTAAGAGGTGTTAGTGCCACACTGTTCTTCCTTGGTTACAGTCTTGAAAGGGATGAGCCTCCAAGACTTGCTTGCACCTACGGGACTTCCAGGGCTACTGGAAGTGCCTCTGGCACTCAGATGCAAACCTCCTGCATGACTGTAACTTCTAGCTGTCTCACTGATTACTCCAAATCATAGAATCATTAAGGTTGGAAAAGACCTTCAAGATCTGCTAGTCAAACTGCCCCCTACCACCTCTGCTCTTAATGTAAGATAATCTATTGCCTTGTTTCTGCTTGTGTTCTCAGCTTTCTTCTTACCACCAAGAGTTCATCAACTAGAGTGGGCAACCGGAAGATCTAAAATATATCTGTTTAATTAGTCCTTGTTTGTGCTGTCTAGGCATTCTTCTTACAACATCAGTTTCTTGCCATCACCATTTTCTTACATATTATAAGATAAATGGCAGCGATCCCTTTTTTGTTCCCAGTGGTTTCAGTTCTATCATAAGGATTTCTGGGTGCCTGCCACAATAGTATCTGAGTTCTTCTGAATACCTTCTGATGGTGTTTTTCTTAAATTGTTCATACAGGGCTTGTTACGGTGCTTGGAGGTGTCAGCTTGAATGTCTGAACCAAATGGAAGTGTAGCTGTCTTGCCTTTTTAACTCTTCCATCTATATGAGCTGGTTTATCCACCCCAGACGTGAAAGCATTTTGGCATGAAATAAAATGTTGTCCCTGTAGTAAAATGCTTTGCAGCTCTTTGGGATGAAGTATGCCTTGCAAATGAATGATTATAGTAATAGTAGTAAATAGAGGTGGTAGTATTTCAGTGTTTGCTACTTGTATGAACTTTGCCTGGGCAAACAAGGGCCATTCGGGACTGAAAGTGAAAAGTGCAAATGATAGTTGGGGCCGTACAGTTTTCTCTGCTACCAGTGTGTAATACTCGGTTCCCTGATTTCCAAGTGGAAAAGTCAATGTTGAAATGATCCTATACTCTTACATGAAGTTCTACAGAATTTATGCTGGTGAGAGCAGATTTTGGCCCCTTAGATGAAGCCCAAGACAATTACATCTCCATTAAGAAATTAATTCAGAATTAATGCAGTTATTGTGCAGCAATTAAATCCCAAACTGCTGTTAGAAAAACTGAATTATTGAGGTTTGCCATTTAAGCTGTAGCTTGTGCGGACATAATGAACTGGCCTTTTATATTACACGATAAACCTCATGTTCTTAATAATCACTTGGAATTGACTTCATGTAAATAACTAGTACAGCTGCTGCAATCATCTCCTGAGATGGTGCTGCTGTCTTGCCAGGATTTTTCTGGTTGCTGCATTATTTTTTTACAGTGTAGTTACTACAAAACCAACCTGCACGATCTTCTAGCAGCTCAATTAATACCTTTGCATAACTTCTAAAGAGCTCTTTATAGATATAACAGGTTGCTTATTGTAGGTTAAAAATGTACCAATTGAAATTGAGTGTTGCCATTATTATTGTTGATGGAGTTTTTCCAACTCTGCAAGAAGAGATGTATAAATTACATGGTGGTTAAAGCTCAATAAATACGGTTTTGCAGTAGAGCAGTTTGTATTTAATCTTCCATACAGGGGCTGGTCCAGTAACCCAGTGAGTGATAGCGCAGAGGCGTGCTCATGTGGGTAGCACCATGCGTACATTTTTAAAGGTGCCCAAGGGACTTAGTGCCCTGTGGCTTTTGGCCATCTAATTCCCTGAGTTACCTTTAACAATCGAGTAATCTCAGGAATAAATCCAGGTTTTCAGTGCATTTCTCTCTGGCTGGCTTGTTTTTCCTGCAAGGGTACTAATAGCTGCTACTGGTTCCCAAGCAGTAAGGTGCAGAGATGGCGTTACAGCTTTGACTATACAGATAGAAGGATACAAGACCATCTTCTTTCCTGCCCTATGATACTGTTTTTACTTCTCTGCTTGGAACAGAGAGTTTAAGAACTGAATGTCAGACAGCAAAATCAGTGGAAGCAGCTGGAAGTTGAGCTCTTTTCAATTGTGAGCCATTAATTTACGAGCTTCAGTATGAACTGGAAAAACCTCTCAACAGTCCTATTTTTTGAAAACTTCAGCCGTGTGACTCATGTTCAGATGTGTAAAAATGAATATAATGGCTCTCCTATGTTAGAAGGAAGCCACATTTGGTAGCACATCTTTTGCTGTTCTCTAGCAGGTAGTAGTAGTGCACATGCAAGGAAGAACCAGCATCACCTCTTCCTACATTTCCTCTTCCTTCCAATGTCACCAGACACAGCCTGGAACTGCTTTATGTCGCTGTGTTTTTGCAGAACAAGATCAATCATTAGTTTTCTGTCTCCTGTTCTGTTCTCTGAGTCTGGACTCTGGTGAGGGCTGCTGATTCCTAGCACAGCTTTAAAGGGTTAAACACAAGAAAATGAATCTCCCCTTCAAATCACTGTGCAACTGATGGATTCTACTCAGTGGCATGGCTTGCCTGTGCTGAAGTGCTTTCTGGAGTTTCACAGGTGCAGCTGTCTGGGAACGTATTTGTCTACAGCGTGACTAAATTATTATTATTATTTCCTTTCCAGATCAGGTAACTGCATTTGTAGCCCCTTTGTCTACCTCTTTCTCAGTCACCTTTTGCTTCTCCCTTCTCTTACTGAGGGTGAAAATTCCCTGAGATGCTGTTCAGCAAGAATTTACAGAACAAGAAACAAATTGTTTCTGGAGAGTGCTATTTACCTTTTTTATTTTCTGCTTTGTTAGCGACGCAGAGGTTTCATTAGCAGGGAACAAAATGAATTCCAGGGACAGCAAGTAATATGCACACAAATTATATTATAAAAAAAGCACACTAACAACCTTCAAACATAAAAATAACCAAACCCCAGAAAGAATACAACTGAGCTATCTACTAATAAGGGAGCAAACTGCCTTCTGGATAATAATGCAAGATGGAATTAGCCTGTTAAAACCTTGGGAACTAGCAGAGCTGTAACCAAAACCACAGGGTCACGGTGCCTACCCCGTGCTACAATGTTAATGCTTTTGAGAATCATAGAATGGTTAGGATTGGAAGGGACTTCAAAGATCATGAAATTACAACCTCCCTGTCATGGGCAGGGACACCTCTCACTAAACCAGGCAGCTCAAGGCCCCATCCAACCCAACCTTGATTATCTCCAGGGAAGGGGCATCCACCACCTCCCTGGGCAACCTGTGCCAGTGCCTCACCACCTTCATAGTGAAGAATTTCTTCCTAATATCCAATCTAAATCTACCCCCTTCCAATGTAAAACCATTCCTCCTCGTCTTATCACTACATGCTGTTCTAAAAAGTCCCTCACCAACTTTCTTGTAGGCTCCCTCCAGGTACTGGAAGGCCACTATAAGACCTGGAGCCTTCTCTTCTCCAGGCTGAACAACCCCAAGTCTTGAAGTCTGTCTTCACAGGAGAGGTGCTCCAGCACTCTAATCATATTTGTGGCCCTCCTCTGGACCTGTTCCAACAGTTCTATGTCCTCCTTATGCTGGGACTCCAGAACTTGACCCAGTACCTGAGGTGTGGTCTCACAAGAGTGGAGTAGAGGGGCAGAATCACCTCCCTGGACATGCTGGCCACACTCCTTTTGATGCAACCCAGGATATTGTTGGCTCTCTAGATAGTGAGTGTGTGTGGAGACCTAAGTCCAATGGGAACACATGTCCAAAGGGTCACTGCCTTTATTTCTTCCAGGGTGTTTGTAGCCATTTGCTCTGGCAGTTCCTATGTAAACCTGTGTGCAGTGGGAACTTCAGGTCCCTGGTGACTTAGGTGGAAGTGTTGTATGTCAACTACTTTGTTCACAAATGTGGGTTGAGCACCAAACTAGGCTAGTGGGGAGTCCTACAGGGCAGGAGAGCATGGCATTGGCAGAGTTCAGTCAGGTGGGGGTTCTAGAAATAAAATGTCTACTATGGCTGTGATTTAGTAGCCTTGCCAAAGCATTTATGAACTTTCTTGAAGTAAACCTGACTATTCCTGCTCTTCCTTTCTGTACCCCATGTATCTGCTTCAGGGCAGACGTTGAGCTCTTCTACTCTATGGTAGGTGATAGAACTGCTCTGCTTGCTGCACAGTGGTGAGGGGAAAAGTGTATGAGTGTGTTATCAGAAACACGGCACCTTGGGAACCTACTGCCTCTTTTTATACACAAAGGATAATATCCCCCAGTCTGTTGCTGGGGAAAACCCTCCTCCTTGCAAGAGGTTCTAGCTGAAAAGCTTTGAATCTGTACTTAGGATTAAAAAAAAAAAAGGAAAGCAGCCACCTTCAAGCCTGGGGGAATGTAGCTTGTTAGAGCAGATAACTAGGATACTTTTATGAAGTGGATCAAGCCCCCTAACCTCAGGGGAGGAAGTGTGGGGTGTTGATAAGATTGTACCACACAGATGATATTTGGTAATTAGCGCTATCTTTAATGTAATCATTTGCTAAGAGGTTTAGCTGGGATGTGACTTACCCAGGAGAGGCACTAGAGGAAAGGGGAAGAAAGGACAGGTGAGAAGAGCAAGATGTAAGTTAGTCTTTGCCCTTCTTTAATACAATCTGTGGATCTCAAAGAGTCTACCCCACTTTTGACAAGTGTGTAGTGGCTCTGTGACTACTTTGTACTACCCTTTTGTTGTATAGGAAGGAGTAAGGTGCAGTAATGTTACTGTGGCTAGGCTGCCTGATGTCTGAGGAACTAAGATGGGAATGGAACACAGACACCAAGAACAAGCTGTCTCCTGAGTATTAGATGGTACTGAGATATGCCAAACCTGGAAGGTGTTCAAAGGAGACAACTTGTGTTTATATGTTAGAACAAGTCTGGCCTTAAGAAGATGGTTGTTCTGGCTTTACCAGAAGCATCATGTCAATCTTACTGAAACCAATAACATGCAAGTTAGTCTTCTCTCCTGTAGAGTCCCTGTTGAATGTGGCCATATGCCAGTCAAGAAGGTTCATGGGGATAGCTTAGTCATTTTCTGAGCAACTGTGATGTTTGTCTCCGAACAAACATGTCCTGTGAGATTCATCACTGCCATCACTCTGTGGGTTTTGTTGCAGAGATGTCACATAATAATGGCCAGTGATAACACCCTTGCAGACGCTTCTAGTATCTGACTTCGTGGGAAAGCCTCTGACACTGAATTTGGAGGAGATATAACTAGACTCTTGAAAGTTTTCACTTGAAACTTTTCCCCATTTGTAGATTTTATTTCATGCCACAAATTCCTGCTGAGGTGTTATTTTATTTTTCTACCTTTGAAACCTTCTTCAGCCTATCCTGATTCCTAGCTGCTTGTAATACTCTTTCATCCAATACTTCAGCAATATTTCTTTGCAGATGTTTAGGCTCCTCTATTCACACTTGATTCCTGCAGAGGCCATTGGCATAGCTGGTTTCTCCTCTCCTCCTTTCTCAAGTCCAGTTCCCTAAGGCATCACCTTCTTCTCCAGACAAATAAATGCCTTGAGGCAAGCGGACGTCACTGTTGTAGTCTCGTTTGCATGGGAAGCTGTCAGGCCTGATCTGACCTGCCTTTCCATCAGGATTATAAAGGTGACGGATAGTCAATTTCAGGGATTCATGATCCATTTTAGCACAGCGCTTCACCTTGCAGCTAAGTAATACGGCTGTGATAAAATCAGCCATAATCACTGCATCTTACTCAGCACTGCCTTGGCTGTAAATATTGCCTTCATATAGAAAGGAAAGGGAAAAAAATCTCAAATAGAAGGAGAGAAAAAGAGAGAGATAAAGAGAAAAGGTCTGTTGATCATGACTGACCAGAGTGGTATCTCCTTATCCTGTAGGCTTTCTGAAAGAGAGAAGCAGAGCTTGGAGCTGGTGGACTCCTTACTGTTCAAAGGAGACTGTGGGATGCACACTTAAGCGTTCTGTATTACTGTGGGATGGTTCTGTAGCCAAAGCTAAGCTAGGTCTGGGGTGTACACAGCTTGAGAAGCTAATGAGCTTTGGGGATGCCTCCATCTTTCTTACAAATCCTGAACAATTTCCTTGCTTTAAGTTCAGACTTTGACTTTCTGAAGGATGCATCAGGAGTGTCCTTCCTCTTTCCAGAAATGTTTAGAACTGAAATGGAAGCCGTCTTGGTTTTTGAAAAATAAAAAGTTCCTCCTTTGATTCATGATTACCCTGTGCAGCTGTTTGTTCATTGTTGTCCCCGTATCCCTGATCTTTGGAGCAAGATCTATCATGGTTCATTTACACCATGTAACCAACCTGTGCCTTAGGGAGTCACTACTAGATATTAAATCCAGATCCTTCACCTTTGGGCTGTGTTCCAAAGTACCACTCTAGTTTTTTCAGCAACTATAAAAGCGACACATGTTGGAAGTGTTTAAATAGGTGATGTATGGAAGCTTATCCTGCTGTTACACTGTCTTGGAATTATAGACTGGTTTGGGTTGGAAGGGACCTCAAAGATCATCTAGTTCCAACCCCCCCGCCTTGTAGCAAAAAGCTGTCAGCATTGGAACATATATGAGGTATTTCTGATATTACAACAGCCACGGTAAGGTCGCTGTCTAGTTTGTTGAGGTTTCCCACCCCTTAGTTCACTCTGTTGTAAGATCTGATGCTGGAAGAAACATGAGCAAATACTGGATTACTGGGCTTTGTGCATGTCCGTAATGGGAAAACAGAAGTACTTTGAGGAGCTGTCCCCAAAAGAAGGAATGGTAGGGGCTCAGCTGCAGGTGCAAAAACAGTTACAGTGCAGTATTTTGTGTAGGGTAGAGGTGAATGATGCTGGTAGATTGTGATTCCCTGTAAAACTGAGGAGTGTTTTCACAGGTGGGTAAAAGGGTGTGCTGTCCTCCTCTGGTTTTGTTACACCTTTTCCTCAGTCTAAATCTAACCTGTGCTGCTCTGGGTTTTTTTTTCTTGTTAGTCTGTGATAGTCCTTATTTTCCTCATTTTATTTTAGGAAATAGGCAATGGGGAGAAGGGCAAGAAAAAGGGGAATATTCTCCTGACTTTAATTTGGAAAGGGCATGAGATACAACAGCACAGACAAGTAAGTTTGAGTTTACATTATCTGAGGGAATAGCCTGTACACAACTCCAGGGCTGCCTTTTTGGCTACCTCCTGACAAAGTGTGTTACATGGTGATCTTTCGGATTTGCTTAGTTAGTCTCCTGCGTGGAACTGCCTCTGTGCTGAACTTCAGCTGAACTGCATTGATCATCAGTGTTCATTCTATCTGCTCTGGAAATTAGAAGAGAGAAAAGGAGAAGTCTAGCTTGAAGTAAGGCCATCTTCAATAAGAATTTAATTTAGATATTGCACAGTTACACTGTATTGGTCAAATCACAGACCATTATGAGAAAGAGAAAAAATGCTCAGATTTCTTGTTCTTTAACCTCCAGATAAACCCAAACTGTCAGTTCAATAGCTGTGTTTCCACTCTTTCTTTTTTCTAAGGGCAGAATAGGCCAGTACATCTACTGAAGCTTCTATTGGATTCCTGTACCCACTATCCAGTGCCTGCCCGGGCAGTAAGCATGAAATAGCTTTCATATGGTATCTCGTCCTGTCTGCTGGGCTAGATTCCCTGCATTGCTCCTTCTTGTTTGTTCCATCAGGAAGATAGCTTCAGCAGCTGGCTGGAGTTGTCTTCCCTATGGGAACCTTCAAGTAGTGTAAAGTCATCCACACAAACCTACATCCACAGGGGGAGAGGTGACAGAAGTGATGTTTTGCTCCTTGGAAACGGGCCTCTGTCTAGCATGAGCTGATAAGGAATCCAGGGAGCCAGCTCTAAAGTATGATGGGGCAATGCCTAGTTGCCTCAAATGACATGTGAAAGGAAAAGGTGCTTCAAGCAAATGCTGTTGTTTATTCAGGTCTGGGTGTTATGTTGGTTAAAACATCAGCACTTTAGTGATGTCTCTTTTTCATCCGTAAGCCCAGCCCCACCAAAAAAAATCAACCAAACAAAAACCCACAAAACCCCCCAAAACCAGGAAGACATGGGTTCTCTGAAGATTAATTGTAGGATATGGACTCATTGTCTTGACTTCCTGGATATTTTATTCTTCTTTTGTTTGATTTCTAGTCTAATACTTTTCACTTATTTTGGAGTTCAGTTGAGCAAGTGAAATGAGTCTTGCTAAGATTTAGTCTACATTGCTAGTAACTGTTTCCACATTTCTCAAAATGCTTTGGCTCCTACTGCCAATTTAACACTATTACTTGGTGTCCAAGCACAATAGCTAGAATTGAACAGAGCAAGACATGTAGCTGCACTGACTCCACCAGAAATAGTTCCTTTGAATGAGAGATGAAGCAGGGTTTGGGGGTGATGTCTGTGAGCAAGTCTGTACTGTGACTACTCACTCTGTGTCTTTGAGGAGGAATTCAGTTCCTCAAGGCAATGAATGGAGGCAAAATCCTGCCTGCATTGCAATCACTTTTCAAAATTTAGAAAGCCTTCACAGTTATAGAAGCAAAAATTTCTTTCCTTCCTCTCCCACAATGTTTCCCTTTCTCCAGGAAAGACTAAAAATAAATGAACAGGCAAATTAAATGCGTGTTTACAGATGCCACAGGATTAAGATGTTTCAGTCTCTCATGTTCTGACAAACTTTAGCTGCAACTTTCCTCTCTTGCTGGTTACAGATATCCCCATACCAGTTAGTTTGCTTTTCCTACCCATCTCTGGTTGTCCCTTCTGCTTTCTAAAAATCTCAACCCTTTTTCCCCTAGAGGCACTTGGGAATAGGGAGAGCTTGCATATCGCAGCAGCTTTAGGTAGAAACTACTTCTCCTGAGTAAAACACTTCAAATTTCATGGCATCTGAAATCAAAATTTCTAACTGGAGGGATGGAACCCTGCATGACTAGTTCTGTCTCAGGAAACACTGGCACAGGTAATAGTACCACGTCCTGTGCTGTCAGACTGGAGTAAAGACCCCAGGATAAGAGGAGTGTTGATTTCAGTGTAGTGAAGAGTGCTTCTCTATTGTTTTCACAGGGATGAAGCCCAGCATATAAAAGCCTAGATGAACACAGGCAAAGTTCATTCTTGTCATCCGAACAGAGGGGTAGTGATGGCCCTAGAGGTTTGAAAGGAAGGGCATATATGGCATGGGGCAGGTGATTTGCTTTGGTGTCAAAGCTGGATGGCAAACTCTTCTCCTGCACGTTTTCACTACTGGTGTAGAGGTTCCCTCATTTCCATGTTGGCAAAAGCTGCATCTTTGAGGAGATGTTTAGAAGAAAGATTCACCTGTGAGCTCCCAGACTTTGGAACTGCAGTGAGGAGCACCCAGCCAGCTGAGCACTCTGCAAAGGAAATGTTATGCATCTGGGTTCTTACCTCTGGTTTTTCCTGAAATGAACCAACTTATTGCTGTTTCCTCCCTCCGTGCTCTTTGGAAGTGGGTTCATTAAAACATTCATTAAATGTTGTCTTTTGGCTCACCTTTTCCTCTTGAGAGCCTTTCCACCTTAGGGGACTACTGAAAAGAAGCTTGGTTAACACACTGGCTGTATTTTGCTTGGACGTCTTTTATCCTCCCTTTCCCCTTCTTTGATATCCAGATCAAACTCCTTCTAGGGAACTCCTTCCATCACAAGGATGACTGTATTCTTGCTCATTCACCCCCCAACCCTCACAGCAACTGGGAATCAGTACATTGCTGCTTTTAGTTTAGTAATGCCATCATCTTTATCATCCAGAGGCCTTCCAGATGAAATGCATGCCTGGGAAACAATCGCTGTCTTGGCGGAAGGATCAGTGCCAGTTATGGAGTATGAATTCATGGTTGTGAGCTCAAAGCCACTGCGGGTTAGTTATGACAGGAGAAGTCTTTTTTTCTTCCTCTGATGAACACTTGGTGCTTGGTGCGTGTGGAAAGATGAACTCCTTCCTTCTCCTTCCTCTGGTAGATTAATGCCAGTGCATTGCAGCATGTGTGGTGGGTCCCATCAGCACCAGCATGAGCTTTCTGAAAAAGGCCTGAGGGTTTTGATGAACGGACTTCTTAGTGATGGATCTGCTGTGTGCAGCGGGTTGGGGAAGTAGACACTGAGCATACAGCACTGTACTACTGCTCACAGGAAGACAGAAACATGGTGTTGTTAATGGCTTTGCTGTTAACGGAGATGTCTATGTAATAACCTTCGAAAGTCTGGGATTTTTCCTCCATTCATGGAGATTTAGCTGATAGAGAGAAGAGCAATCCGGTTAGTAGGTCCTCAGATAGCAGTGGTACAGATGCTCTGATGGTGAAGGTAGTAGCATTTGGCAATTTTCCATCAGTAGCAGGTTTCCTCAGACACTGACCAGTTCACCCATTTCCATTCCGTTCACCTGCAATCGTTTGCTTTTGGGTCTGCACTTCTGACATGTCCTGTGCCGATGGTATGAACACATGTGGCACTGAGAGACAGTGAGAATCTAGCCCTTCAAAGGCAGGGTGCCCACAAAGCCTTCTGTCATAGAAGGCGTTTGTGCATATCATGCTCATAACTCTTGGTAGTACCAGAGCTTCCAGGATGCTACTTCTGGCTACTGGTGCCAGAGACTTTTCCTAGAGAGGAGAGACCTGTAAACTGGATGTGCTTTGTCCTTTCTTGCTGATGTTCTGAGTGTGTTGACATTTTGGATTCCTGCTGCCTCCACTATGTGCTTAAAATGCAGTGACCTAGTGGAAATCACTGACATGACATGGATGTCCTAAAGGAGGAAATCTTTTTTAGCCTTCATTTCAGAAAACGTGTACGTGCCTCTGCCTAGCCTCAGAAATTCATGGGAAGTGTTTTGCTAGCAGTCTGAGCAAGCTCCTGTAACAAGGCTTCTCAGGGGATTTTGCAGCCATTTTTTATTACTGGGTGAGCATTAACAATGCAAAGCTCTGCAAATCACATGGAAAGCACACGGTGTACAACTGCAGATTCAGAAATGTGCAGCAGAAGTGTGACTGCTGAAGTCTGAACATATGACTACAGAGATCTAAGATGTACTGTTTTTCCAGGCTTGTTATTTAGCTGCCTTCCCACCGATCTTCGATTTTTCCCTTGCACACAAAATAAAGCCACAGCCGAGGAGGCTCCCTTCGCTGTGGGAATGCAGTTAATCACCTGAGCAGCCGTGGTTCATGCTGTGTGTGGCTGTATCTCTTAATAGTGACCTGAGGCCAGATGTACTAGAGGAAGGTAAGCCATGAAATAGGAGCCAAAGGTAGGGGTAGAGGTATATCATACAACTTTGTTAGGTCTCCTGCACTGACTACGGTTGGAATGGTAAAAACTTCTGGGTGGCTGTTCTGTGAATGACACTGCGGAGTCACAGGGTAGCCTTTTCCTCTCAAGTGCTAAAACTGGGGCTCCAATTTAGGTGTGTGGTATGAAACATGATGTCTGTTGAAGTGGGTATGCTTGGGCTTTTCATTTAGTGTGGAAGAGAAGAATGCATTGGAGACTCCTGGATTTGTGGTGCTGTGTTGGTATGTTAGTTACAGTCTGAACAAACACGTTCAGAGTGCCAAACTACTTACTCCTGGGTTTTTTAGACAGGTTGATTACCTGAGTAGTCACTGTTCACATAATCCACTCAACTGGAGAAGTGGGGTTTTTTGGGTTTTCAGGGTTTTCTATTTGTTTTCTATTTGTTTTCCTAGAAAATTAGTCTTCTGATGTAGCTTCCTATTCGCTTCAGCTCAGTGTGCTTTAAAACAGAACTAGCTTGGTGTTCTTGCATATCCCTTCTCACCTATTTAAAAGCAGATCCTCAGGTGATCTATAGAGGCAGTTACCACAACTCAGTGCTATCTGTAGATGTGCCCCTGGGTCTTCTGGAATGCGGTAGTTTTGTGAGTTTTCCGTTCACCAGAGGATGTCTAGAGTAAAAAGAATATAAATTTCAAATGCTGAATGCCAGCAGGAAAAGAATTCCTTAAGGCTTATTTTACACAGGGAAGGGGACTGGTAGAACTATAGTGGAATAATTATAATTATGCCACTCTGGCATAGCCACAAATGAGAGAGAGTAATTGTATCAGGCTTCTTATTCTCAAATACAGTGCTCACATAGGGAGTTACTCAGTTAGTGCTACAGCAGATGATTAATATTATCATTATTATTGTTATTTATTAACCAGCATTTAGTTTAGCACTTTCTTTGCTGCAGATTTCAAAGTCCTTGAAAATTAAATCTGTATCATCATTCCTGTTTGAAGTACCACTGTTGTCCTTCAGGCAAGTTTATACAAACTCTTAGAAAAATCTTTAGAGCTTCTTTACTCATCATAAAAATGAAAAGAAAAAAATGGGCACATACCCAAGTATTTTTCCTTTGCACATAACCTTAAATATACATAACTAAGAGCCAAAAAAGATTTCCAGCTCTGCTACTGACTCTCTGTATGTGACCTTGGCCAAGTTATTTCACTTTTACAAATGAGAATAATAGTGCTGACCTTGCAGAGGTATTTCGGGGCTTTATTTCTAAAGCTTGCAAAGCCTTTTGAGATCTTAAAGTGGAAGGAGATAGCAAAGTTTAAAGTACAACTATTATTAAACACATTTATCATATGGGTTGGATACAAACGTTTCAGCCATCTGATCTTGGTCTTTTTCATTTTTAAACTTCAAAGCCTAATTGAGATTTAGATTGTGTAAGTTTCACTGATTGCTTCATTTTTAGCATATAGATGTTCTCCTTTCCCTTCCTGCAACCCTGTAATACAAATCTGTGGCCAGCCTCTGGCCATCCCACTTCCTTCATGGCCCTTCACCAGTGGATGGAGGCTGATGTAGCAGAGCTGACAAGATCAGGTATTGTTAGGTCACTGATCTTTGCACTGAGGCTTTTAATTAGACTTATCTTCTCAAGCCCTCAGTGGCCTAATTGTTTCTGGGGCTCCTGAATCTCCTAGAGAGACTGGGTTGCAATCTTTGCAGGGTAATGTATATGATACCTTATCTTTGCCCCTAAAGAAAAATTCCCCTTTTTCTTGTGGTTTCTGAATACAATGAAGTGATTCTTTAATGACACCTCATTAGCATCTGCACCTTTTGCCTGTTGGTTTCCATCTTTAATGACCTCTGTGGTTGGATGCCTTCCCAGCACCCTACAAAGCAAATGCCATGCACTTCTGTGGGTTTTTTTCCTAGCAGAACTTTCTGTTTCAAGTGTCAAGTATATCTTATGCATGAGGAGATGCTGGGGCAGGGGGGCAGACACACACAGACTATATATCTTTTACTTGAGGCAATGCATTTTGCATGTTTCCTAAGCAAAGTAATGCTGAAGTGCACAGTACCTGGTAACCCCTGCCTAGGCCCATAAGTGATTTCTGCAGAGCAAATGGGACATAACTCAGAAGGTGAGCATTTGACAGAAAGTATGTTCACTATGCTGGGATCCACACTCCCACTGGAAAAGTTGGAGGGATTTCTACTTGGGAAAAAAGTGGAAAACTGATGCTTTAGAAAATTTAGCAAAATCCCAGTGTTGTGTTACCATAGCTGGTAGTGGTGCCAGGCTGATACAAGGGAGCTTTGTCTGAAGGAAGTGCTAAGCCAAATTCTTTACACCTTTCTGAATGGATTCTTTGTAGTACCTCAGAGGTGATACTTAACTGCCCTGTCTTGGTCTGATTTCTGGCAGGTGATGGTACTGTTTGTCTCTCTTTTTCCTTGCAGTTTCAGTTAGATAGAGTGGGTCAGCTCTTATGTATGGTGGCTCTCTTTATGTTGGTGCATGTTTCAGCCAAAGTCCAATACTTCTTGGACTCCAGCAAAGAGAAAGGTGATGGAATGTTGAAGGCCGCAGATTTTGGCTGCATTGTTTGCTGAGCCGCATCATAGAAGACACTAACTTCGTTTGAAAGACGAGGAAAAAGTAGGGAATGATTGTTGGCATTATGATGTTGAATAAGGTTTATAATAGCAATAATCCTCCATGAAAACAGTTGTTATCATAGTTAATGTCTGCTTTGTCAGTGTGTTAACCTTCCTTGGCTTTGCCTCGGGCCATTAAATGACCAACCATTCGTTAAACACCTGGGAGCGACCAATTTCAGGGGGAATATTATGGAGTTCATTTGTTAAGCAAAGCACTTGAAATAGCACACGTGTGTACCTGCACCAGCTCTCTCACACGCGACCCTGGCCATAGGCACACTCCTCTGTTCTCATGGGTGTCCATGATTATGCTCTGGCGTGCACTGAGTCGTGTCCTCCCATGTTAGGCCCAAATCCAGGTAATGCCGTCAGACTGCTGAGAGGAAGAGAGAAGGCATGAATTGGTCTGACAGACTGGGAGAGGCAAAACCCCTTTTTTCCTCAACTTTTTGTAGTTTCTTTGTTATTTTTTTCCTAAAACAGCTGTGTGTTTACCTAAGTTTCCACAGAGCAGTCATTCAAATGCAGTCTAAATGATCCCCAGTGAGCAGCACTGATGTTGTCACTCCTCATGCTCTGTCTTGCTCTTTTCCCCAGTGATTGACTCTCTTATATTTTTGGTTGGGTTTTTTTTACCATGTGATGCTAACTTTCCACAGTATCTTTCATGACAACTGGATGTAAATCATAGCCATCTACTTTTGAGCTTGACAATTACTTTTACCACCTCTTCTATTGTTTTCTACTGTTCTTTTGCTTTCCTCAAGCAGCTGAAGTTAAGTCAGTCACTTCCCAAAATGAAGGAACAAACTCTTAGGGACCTAGATGCTTTTTTATTCCTCTAAAGAGTTTATGCTGTCACGTAGCAATGGGAGCTGTGGCACCCCAAACGTTCCTGTAGGCCGGGCATGTCAGGCCTGGCTTTCTCCAGGCTGAGGGTTCCTCAGCAGCACCAGAACAGTTGTTCATACGCTGTGTGGAATGTGGATCCCACTGCGTGCCCTTTGCCTCTTTATTTGTGCCTGTAAAATGTTATGTAAAAATATTTAACTTTATACCCTTTATCACTGTATGTTGTAAGTGTAAATCTGTTTTCTCTCATATCAATTTCAGAGAGATTTACTGGTTTGTATAAAAAACGACCTCCATGTATTCTCCTGCTGATAACCTCTGCTTGCATTTTAGTCGTTCAAAGTTCCCCAGGGCAGGGATCACATCTTTCCTAGTATCTGGAAAGCAGCTAGGACATAGCAGTGCTGTAAGGGAAAGAGGAGAAGAAAAAAAAGAGAGTTCTACCTTATCATTAAGATTGCAAAGGTTACAATGAAAGCTCCTGCTGTTGAATATTGAAATCTATTTGAAAATATAATGCTAGGCAGCACACTGTGGCAGGAGCAGCAAGAGGGCACGCCAGAGTCCCTGGCACCCCTTTGCTTAAAAAGGAAACGGTACCTTGTGCTTCAGATATGCAAATGCAGGTGCTCTTTATACTTCCTTAGCACTTCAAAAATTAAATTGGAGAAAAAGATTCTCCTTCAGCGCCAGCCACTCTTAATTGCACCTCTCTGTCTCAGTATGAGTTTTGTTGCATTTTAAGGGCTCCCCTGCTTTCCCCGTCTTTCTGGAATGGTAAAGTGCTCTCACTTGCTGCTTGGACACTCCCAAGTGCTGCTCGCTGCAGGTGTCAGTCTGACAGTTTATGAGAGCACTTCATAATCCCATAAAGAGACGGAGAGCACTTCGTGATGCACAGCCAGAAATGCTGCTTAGCTTCATGTGCTCTTCACATGCAAATGAGGAAGGGTGCTTTCACTACACAGGCCCTTCAAGACACACAGAAGTGCAAACATTTTCAGACTGAGTCTGTATCTGGTAAGCAAACATCTTTAACTTTCCACAAGTGCGTCTCCCTTGTCCTCCTATCAAATAAAAAAGCAAGGAAATGAAGTAACTAAATAAATAGCTATTAGGAATAGTTATACTGACAAAACTAAATAAATAAGCTAAATATCTAAACCAGGAGATTTCCAGCTCACCCTTCGGTGAGATTCCACAGAGCAGGAAGGATCCAGGAAAGACACACATGTGCAAGCAGAAGTTCAGGTCATCAAGAAGTTGGGCATCCAAGGATCCAAGATATAATGAGCTTTGAGGTCATATGGCTTTAAAACACAGTAAGCCTAAGGTTTATCAATTTCATTCCTAAACCATTAGGATGCACTTGGTTTACGTTGGCTTAGCTTTTTTAAAAATTGAAAGATTATTTCCTTTTCCCCTTCCTTAAAAATAACACAGCCAAAGACAGAAAGAAACCATGGGGTGTGGTTCTCAGCTTCACAAACTAGTGATGTAGAAGAAAAAAACATTTCTTGTAAAATGACTTGTGCAGAGACTGGCATGATGACTGCCTTTAGGATACTTCATTAAAGCACAAACAGCAAGAGGATGAAATGTTCGATTTGCAATTCCTTCTTGCCTCTTTGCTACATTTAATTTACTTTTAGCATAATTATTCATTACTTAATATAGCCAAACATTTTTTTACCTAAATATCTGTGGAATAAAATGTATTTATCCAAGGTGAGGTCTTATTTCCTCAGTTGTTCCTGACATATCAAACAGTACTCACTTCTGCAGAACCTTCTACTAGCGTGCCTTCTATGGCCTCCCATTTTTGTCAGATAAATAAAGGAAGGTGAGCATATTTTTAAGTGCTATCCTGCCTGTCCTCCGGATTTATAAAATACTGCTGGTGGAGTTTTAGGCAATGTAATGAGCTGCTTGCTCACTAGCTACTCATGTAGTTTTCTCTTACCGGGGTGTGGAAGGTGTTTTCCAGCAGCAAAAAGGGACAGGGATGGGGCGGGGGGGGGGGGGGCGGGTGGGGGAGTAGGGGGTGATATTTGGGGCGGGTGGGGAGGGGCAGCATTAGTACTGATGGTGACTCTTCTGACTGATGTTAAGCATACAATGAGCACTCTTGAAGCCTATGGGGTTAGACCAGTGTTTTAGCTGTGAAAGATGGGAATGACACCCATAATAAGCTTAAATTTTTATAATGCTGGAATGTGTTGAGTTCTGGTAACTATCTGGGCTTCTGTGGGTGATGTAAGTTCCCATAGTCCCTGCATCTAGTTAGCATCACATGTAAATGAAGCTATTGTAGCTTGTACCTTTAAGGCGTGTAAGTGGAAAATTAGCAACTGATGCTGCAGGAAGATATCAGCCAGCTGTCCCAATGCTAGTGCTGGTCAGGGCATTAGGGATTTAAAAAAACCTGGGAAGCTAGATGGTGCTAGGGATTGGCAATATGTGTGATGGCTTTTCACTTCTGTGTCACATATTTGAATGCTGCCTAGAAAATGAAAGCTTCCTGGTGGTGTCTCAGGAGGGATATATAGGCTTTGCATCAGTTCCTTGTTCTTGACTCAAGGATGTTGAGCCAAACAGAAATTCTTCAACTGATTTTGTTGACTTGTGTGAACTTTTGGGTACCCTAAGGAGCAGCTGTGTAAACTGCATATCCCCAGTTTGCAAACTGTCTCTAGAAGAGAGTTCTGACAGTAGAGCCAAGCCTGAGGTGTAATCCCTGGCCTGGAGACAGTCCCTCTGCACGAGCATTTGGACACACTGGTGGAATAGGGTGTGGAAAACAAATGTTGCTTCCTGCCCTGTAGACTGACACAGAACTTCCCAGGAATGGTAATACTGCATGTTAAAGCCAAACCCCTTCCTCCTCCCCAAAGAAGCACCCCGCCCCCCCCAAACACCCTTTATATAAATATCCATGTAAGTAATGCCTATCTGAACTCACACAGTTAAGTTTGTTGCACCAGCCTACATATGTCTCGTGTCCTTCCTCTCCCCCCTGCTTCTTAGCACCTTGTATCTGAGGTTCTCAAAGTCACTATGAAGCAGTAGTGAATTAAGCTGCACAGTACCCCTGCTAGTTAGGTAAATGCCATTTCTGTTTCCACAGATGGGGGGAAATGAGGCACAAAGAGGTTAAGTGCTTCACCTAAGGTCATGCTCTAATGCATCATTGTCCTTTTCCTGCATGGTGAGGGCTCTGTCCCTCCTGCTGGAAAAACTGCTCAGAACTGCTCTCTGACTCTAAGCATCTCTGATGAATCCCCCAAACCTGGGGGCTGGAATTATGCTTCTGTCCTTCAGCTACCTAAAGCTAACTTTTGAAACTCGAATTAAAGAATGTCTTTGTTGGCTATCAGTAGTGGCAGTAGTTAATTAATGACTTACTAATACCTTTCTGTGGGTCTGTCTGGTATAAGGCAACATAATCAATGTGTATTGCATCTGTGTAACGAATCACAGGTTAGAACTGTCGTACAGCTGCTGGTTCTGTGCTGCGGGAAGGGCCTTGTGGTGGCTTGATGCTCCCCGCTCCCTGTTTCTGTATGTTCTGGAGAGATTAGCAACATTTATGAACACAGTAATGCTTTGTTTTCTGTATTGATTAAACTTTTACAGGCACTGTTATCTTTGCAAATTTGTCATTCCCCTCCTTAGCCCCATAGTTTTAGGAAACTGCTGTCATCACCATCTTGCTGATGAGGGCAAATGGCTGAAATGACAGAAACATCATTCTGTTTGCAAACAAGATGAAAGAAAACCTGAAACTCAAATGCACTTTCAACATCAAGTGGAGAAAACTGTCATCAGATCAAGACTTGATGGTAAAAGATTCTTCTCCCCTTCTTATTTTATATGCAGGCAGAGGCAGGAACTGGTGGAAGGGTAGAAAAAGCGAATTTCAGGATCCAACACCCAGAATTCCCAAGGGGCTAGCAGTGGGTTTTTGGGGTTATATATATTCCCCCCCAGCTTTTTCAGAAGAGTATCCAGGACACATATGAATGATCATACTGTCTTCCACTCCCAAGTGGCTTCAAGTCTGTTTTTTCAGCTCGTGATCACAGACTCTGTATGAAGCGCAGAGCCTCCTAATGTGGCAGTTCTAGGGGACAAATCTGAGCTGATGAGACAAAGTTTTGTTAACCAGGTGTCTTTAAAAGACTTTGTTTTTAGTGGAAAGATAAGACTGTTTTCAGAAATACTCACCCAGAGCTTTTTTTTTCCTGCCTTATTTCCCTCCTTGATACCTCTCTGGTTTGCTCAGTGGTGAGCAGCTGCTGAATCATTGTTGTCTTGCACTTCAGTGTACGGTGTGTCCATGGCTCCCACCATCTCTGCTTTGGAACTCTTACATATGGCAGGTTTCTGTGCAAGTCCCAGCATGATGCACAAGAGCTTCATCAGCATTTGGGGCTCGATGCAGCTTATTGGGATGGGTTCACTTGTTTTGCATATAAGCAGAACGAAGAGAAAGGAAGGTAAGGATGATACTCATGCTATGCCTGTCAGAATATTTTATCCTGTCTGGTACCTACTCATATGTGTGCATTTGTGTGCACACATGAACATTCATCATTAGTCTTCACCTGACCTTCCTACTTCTGAAATTTGGCAGCTTTTGATTAGCAATTTTTCCTTCAGGTGTCTGGCTAAAACTGCCCTTTCAACTTCATCTAGCAAAGATAAGGTTTTGGAGTAATATTTACAGACTAGAAGTAGGGCATGAGAGTTTCTCCGATAGAGCTTGTTCTTGCATTTTTTTGTCAGAGTTGGGAGGAACAGCTGTGTGCTGTTCCTGCACCGGTGTTCTTACTCTTTCATATATACCTCCCTCTGTTGAGGCCAGGTGGAGAATTGGGGACAGAAGAAGTCACGTACCCTTTTTGAATCTGCAGGTCACATGCCATCAGTTATTTTTTGACAAGGTCAAGTAAGAATCCTGAGAAGAGTCAAACTCTATAATTATATGCCATCCCCCAGGTAGCTGATGTGTACTGAAGGACTCTGAAAAATCCTGCAACAAACAAGGTTTCTCTTGTTTGGTCCCCCAAGCCACAGTCTTATGGTGCCAATAAAGTAGTTTCATCAAGAATCCCCAAGACATTTCAGAATAGAAGATGAAGTGAAATAGGTGCAAGCCTTCAACTTACCTTTGATGGTGTAAAGTTGACCCTTATGCTTTACATAACTTCTCTGATCACAGAGAGATTGTCCTGGCTATTGAATCCCAGGTTCTTTAAATAAAACCAGTCACTTTAAAGCAGCCCAGGTTTCCCTGGCCAACTCCATTCTGACCCAGATGTATGCACGTCTCCGTGTATATATATGCATCCTTGCTTGGAGGCATCTCCCATCTTTCTTATTCACACACACAAATATAGGCACGCATCCATGCCCCCTCCAACTTGAAGATTTTAGGCTAGCAATCACTGTAAGAGCCACATGAGGCTGTGCCTTTTGCCTTGGTCCTCTACACTCGATTTTGGTCACCAGAGAGCACAGTAATAGAAGCAAGAATGCTGTGACAGCGCTTGTGAAATAAAGGTTATGAAATGTCCACCTATACTCTAAGAAGGCCTTTATCCTAGGAGCTCTGCATTATGTGGTATTTGCATCTTTCAGGTTAAGTGCAAGCTTAGGGCTACAGGGATGGAGCTGCTTCCTGTATTCTAAAATTAGGTTATTGTTTTACGTTCCTTAAGTGCTACTTTATTAGAACTGGCTGGAGAAATGAAGAAAGTTTCTGCGAATGTACACACGCTCCACTAATAAGATTTTCTGAATCAAAGTACTGCAAGCAAAGTCCTTGACAAGTGCATCCAAAGGACGACATACTCTGTGGGCTCTGTGATCCGAAGTTAGTTGTACAGCCCTCAAAGCAAATAAGTAATAAGTCCTCATTGGAGCTGGTGCGAAATTGAACACTTGCACCTTAAGCGGTTGCAGCAAGGTGAGAGCCTGGAGTGTGGGAAAGCAGAGGAGCTGGAAGGCATGCTTGTATTATTTAGATGAGTCTTCAGAAGGAGCCTTATATTAAGGGTAGAAATTATTTTCTTCAGCACACACAAGGAGAAACCTAAGGCTTAGTAACATTAACACTTTCTCTTTTCAGATGGTCTTTACTGTAAAGGTTATTCTCTTCCACAGGCAGGGAAACTGAGGCAGCGCTCCAGTCACTTGTAAGACTGCATGGCAGAGTAGGAAGCAGAATCCAAATTCATGACTCCCTGTGTAATGCTAGAAAATTCCCTTTTCACAGGAGTGCATGCAGGGACAAGAATGGGATGAATAAAATGTGTTTCCTTTACACTGGTTCTTCAGGTGCCACTTGTAAAACCCGATAAATATTTAAAAGTTTTCTCCTCCTACGTAGACAGCCTTAGAAGTCCATTTGCTTGGGCAAATCTCTTGGGCTAGAAACCTAAATTAACAACTGTGTTGGCTACTGGTGGAGGGAGATAAATAGCGATGATTAATCAAGCTCAGGGAAGTTCAAATCACGTGGTTCTGTGAATCTCAGAGAAGCTGTAGAGTTTGTTCTGAGGTCTGGGAAGTGGTTGCAGCCTTCTCTGTACTTACCCAGGCAGAATGTGTTTATTCACACAAGCCCAAGGTGTAAGCTAAGCAGGACTGCTCAGAACAGCAGATTGCCGGGGCATCCAAAGAGCCACAGCCCAGCTGACTGCTTCGCAGAGCACAGCCACCCCCAGCATCAAGAAAGGATGTGTCCGGCTGTGATTACCTTGGTAGTTAGAGACAGAGTTGTCCCTGCCTTCCTCATCTTCCCACCTGGGAATGGTAAGGTCCCAGCCATCATCCGTGGGATGGCAACCTTCAGTTTCCCCTGTGCTGCTGAGAAACTCCAAGCTAATTATTCTGTTCACTGGGGATGATCCAAGTTCCTGGGATAACTGTGTATGCTACAAAAAAATGTTTGGCATGGATTTCACTAAAACATTAGTTCTCCAGAGAAGCTATCACTGAGGTAGGCGAGTTAATCCTGATGTGTTTGGCTTTCAAGTCACAGTCACCACATAAGCCTACCCTTGCAGAGTCCCTTCCAGCTGAGCCTGTGCCGCTATGTAAGTTTGAGTTGCTTATCTTCAGTCTTTGTGGGAGAAGAAACGGTGTGGTTTACTCCTTCTGCTTATGATGGCCTCACCATGTCTCCAGCATCATAAGCTCTTGTGTAATCTCTGCATCATCTTCTGCATTTTTAGTCTTACTTAGCCAGAATCCTTCCTTCCTGATTGTTGCCATTCTTAATTTGCTAGCAAAGGACAGGACACAGATAGTGAGCAGTGAGGAGCCTTCTCTTGCCTATTCTCACCTCCATTCAACATCAGTGTGTAGAATTATGAGAGATAAACCCTGACAGATTATCAGTGTTGGTGGGATCATTCCTTTCTACAGGGCTTCAAAGAGAAAATTAATAGTAATGAGAGAAAAAAAGGTTGCATTACTGGCTCTTTTTTGCTGATGGGTAAAGTATGGTTGTGGATGGACCTAAAATCTTGTGTGTAAGAAGCTGATCCGTTGGAAACTTCAAAACCAGAATTAAAGTTATATTTGTCAGACTTCTTGGGAGGCCCAGTCGGGTGTTGCTGGTAGCAGGAAGGATTGTACTCGGTTCAGAGACAAATGTTGGAAGCAGAAATATCATTCTAGCCATATATTCTTTTGGTGGTACATCAGTGGACTTGATGTCCCTCCCTGATGTACCCCTCTTGGCATATCACTGGAACCAAGGAGGTTCCAGGGACGAACTGTGGCATAGCAATGACTCATGTGTGTGAAATGACCAAAGCTTCACTTTAGACACAGGGGATATCTAAAGATTTTTAGATATACAGCACTGATTAAAAACTTGTTTGTGTCCTTCAAGGGGCACAAACCAGTAATGTCAAAAAAAAAAAATCTTGCAAGCAGGAGAGACCTTAAGCTTCATTCATTCCTTTGTTAGTGGTGCAGATCTTGAGGATCTTGAACAGATTTAAGTTCTTCACTCATTTTAGACATGCTTAGGAGAGAAGTTGTGAAGCTGGGGATATTCTTCTAGTGCCTGACCAAGTGCCATTACACATGTAAGGAAATCTGCTGGTTTATTGAAAACAGCTCAAGTATTGTCAATAGAAATAATTCATAGCAAAATTCAGAGAGGTCAGAAAAACTTTCTTTAATATTTCTTCCATTAGAAAATGAATATTTTTTTCTTTAAAAGTTATTTTGAAGGGTAACTGGGAATTCGCTTTGAGATGTTTTTGAATACAGCTTTGATGATTGCTCTTGCTTATAGTGACTTTTTATTGCGATAACTTTATTGAGTGATTTAAATCTTGGGGGAACGTGAAGACTGACCTACAGTGGATTTTTAGAATATTTACTTGGGAAGAAATTTTGAAGTCTCAATTTTCTGTTTTCAGTTATTATTGCACACACCTGCTGGGAGATGTAGTAAAAAAAAAAATCTTTAGATTAAGACATCTTTTACATGTTATAGCTCTGATCATCGTAGTCACTTTTCTGTCTTCTCAAGGCCATGTATAAGCTCGTGACATTCAAGGTTTGCTTGTAAGTGATTTTGAGAGCAACACCTTTCCACCAGTGAACCATGACAATGACAGTGTGTGATGGCATTGTGGATGTATGTTCTTCATCTCGGTGCTCCAGTGATATTAACCCTGTTGCAGATGGTCTGCATCCTGAATAAGCACTGCATCCCAAGCCAGGTTATTTGTGTCCCTGTGCCTCTGGGCTTGGGCAGGAGAATTGAACGTCCTCTCCATAAACATCTCCGGTAAAGTGGGTCATTAATTCTTTAAAATGTTTTGCTGTCAAAAGAGCACCATTAAGGGGTGTTTGTTTTCTTTTAGTGACTTCCTGCAGCTTACAGGAAAACCTTTCTTTTTCTGGCTTTCAACTTCAAAAGTTTTCCTGGTATAGTTGCCCACTTCTGGCAACGGTAAAAATCTGGGAAGACAAATCCTCCCCTCACCTCTGTAATGTCACTGCTGTAAATTCTTTCTTCACTGACATTAGGGCATCATTTTCACGCTGAGTTCAGGTGAGGAGGGTATATGGGCCTTTTATTTGAATGTAAGTAGATGTTTTCAGAGGTATAAATGGAAAGGAAGGTGCCAAGTGTGGGTGGCCATGCTTACATTTGGTACTTAATTGCTACTTCAGCTATTTATTTTTTTTCCCTTTAACAATGGTGGTGGTGATGTGCAAATAAGAATAGCTCCAGCTCACTCTGTGTACGTCTTTGACACTCCAGGGCTGATTGAAAGGAGAAGTAGTGACAACTTTGGTCAGCAGAGACCACAAATTTTATTAAATCCTCTTGAAGGACAGGTCCATGATAGAAAAAGGAGCAAGTTCTGCCCTCACTTTATTTTTTTCCAGGCTCTTTAGCACTCTTCCCATGATTAATTTCCAGCTAGCTCTAATTGGGAGATCTACCGTTGCCAGCAAGATTATTTTTGGGATATTAATCATTTCCTCTGCGGTCAGTAGGAGAAGGTGCATGGCTGAGATCTCTGCTGTCTGCCCAGGGTCTGAGATAACCTATCAACTCTTCACTCGTGATGCAAGAAAGCATTTTTAATGCTCTGTTCTTGCTGGTTTTTCCACTCTCATTTGTGCTGATCCTTACATGGCTCTTTCTCGTTTGTTTGTATGGCCATTTTTCCATGTCTGTGTCTCTGTCTCAGTCTTTATCTCATTCTCCCATACAGCCTTTTTGGTTTTCGTCCTGCTTGTGCTTCATCTTTGTCTTAACTCAGTCTCTATTCTTTCTCCCTTGTTTTTCCCTTTGTCAATGTGTTTTCCTTTAGTCTTTTTCTTTTTTTTTTTGTGTGTGCATGCATCTGTCTCTTCCTCTCTGCACTCCCTTCTCTACTCATCCTTTATCTCTTTCCCACTCTTTCTCTTTTTTCCAATTCCATTAGCGAAAGTAGATAATAACTTGTGAATTCAAGTGGAACTTCATTTCTGAAACCGTACACTCGTGCTGGAACCCATTAAGCTCGATAGCGAGAAATGAGAGAAATCATAATTATCAGGCCAGTAAAATACATGAAACATAAAATTTGTCAGGGAAAGTAATTGAAATTATTGGAGCAGTTGGGTCCTGGTGCTGTGCAGACCCTCAGTGATAATGGAAAGGTTACGGGCAATGTTTAGCAATGCTGATGAGGCCCAAGGTGACTCAACGCCACCACAGTCAGCAACTTTATGCTCTGCTTACATTAATTTGCTAATCCATCTTTGGAAATGGCCAGGCTGAGCCATGCATCGGGGTTCATAGAACTGCCAAAGAGCTGGTGTAGCCAATGTTGCAAAACTTTTGCTTTTGTTTTCCTGTTACTTCACCTCCCTCTCTTCTGCTCCTTTTCACGTCTCTGCTTCTTTACACTTCTTTAGTCTTCCCATCCGTTTCCCGCAGGAGCTATTTCAGATCCTGACTGTACAGTCACAATATGTTGATTATTTAAAGCTTGCGTGAAGACAGTCCCATCCATTTCTCCAGCATTCCCCTCTGAGAAGTTGTACGTACTTGCAAACTACCAGGGAGGTCCTGGAGCTGCGGCTGGTGTTTCCATTCCCTCTTTGTGGGTGAAGCTAAATCAAAGGAAATGGAGGTTGTCAGGATCCAAGCTGGACTTAATATATTTATGTCTTCGGTTACGCTCTCCCTCGCCACTCGATTGAGCCCCCATCCATCGCTCGACTGAGGAGATTGGGAGGGTGGTTGCAGAAGCCAGTGCAGCCTTTGGTGCAAGTAGCCAGGGGAATTGTGCTGATGCTGATTCAGTGCATGCTAAGTTTCCCTTTGGATTCTGTTGTGTAATAAAATGTTACTGCATCTGCTCCAGTAAGGCAGCCTTGAAAAGTTGGCACGAACGTTGATCAGACAAGGTACAAAATCTACTCGCCCACTCTCATAAAGGCAAACACTAATGAACTATTTGTTCTGCGTGGAGATAATGATTTTGCAGGGCTCCTTGTTTTCAGAAGGGAAGGAGATGAGAAAAGAGAGGAAACAGCATCTGCTTCTCTTCAGAGCCTGAAACAGATTGTGAAAGTTACTGAAGCATTCAGCCCCCTCCTTCTTTCCAAAGGGTTAATGTGACCTGGAGAGAATGGCACAGCGGTCTGCGCTTTCTCCTTAGGATCGCCATTGGGGTGACACGTGGAAGCCCCGATTAGAGTAGTACAGTCTCCTCCTTTGTTTCCATACCTATCATCGCCCTCTGCCCACCCCATCTTCTGCCCAGTGTGTCTCTCCAGGGCCTTTTTCACATCTCTGGAATTTCAACCCAGCCATGTGCCGTTCCCAGGTCATTCATGGCTCATTTGCAGGGAGACCGAAATGCTCTCTGTGGGGCACCAGCTTTAGTCCCATCTAGCACAGGTATCATCATCCCGTTCCAGCAGCCTGCTGTCAGGCTCCTATGAAGCAGGTTGAGGCTCTTCATTCTAAAAGGACCCTGAAAGCCTAACAGGGCCCATCTACACAGCATGGGCATAAAGATAATCATACTGTTGTAAGCCACGTGGAAAGAGTGGTAGGTTCTGTTGCTTTGCCTGCAGTTTCCTTTTGCACTCTTCAGCCACGCTTTTCGGGGCTTTCTCTGCAAACTCATTGCTGCCATGGAAGAAGCTGCATTTCAGCAGCATAGTGTGGGAAGTAATTTTGTGGGCTGCTTTGGCAGGAGGGGACTGCCTTATCCAACAGAGTCCACTATTAAAAAAAAAAAAAAGAAAGAAGAAAACCCAGAAAAAAACAAAGAAAAAAAACCCACCCCAAATTTTAATGAAATTAAACCCTGTCTCCAACAGTTCTTCTTCCCCAGATGTGGTGCTGAGTCTGTCATTTTTACAGCAAATGCATTTAGTACTGCTAGATTCCAAACCCCAGAAAAAACGGTGTTTAATGAACTGTCCGAAGAACCTCTTAGCAGCAGCGGTAGGAGTAGCATAGCTTATTAAGGTTGATGCCTCGGTTCAAAGCGGAGCTCCTTATTATAGGGAATATGTTACACATAGTTTGTCTGAGGGGGCCAATTGTAGATATATCTTCTATTACCATTAATACTTTTCTGATGGCAGTTACAAAACCACCGGGTAGGACTTTGCAGCTGCAATTTAAGAATAATCTATGGTCATTTTTCTGGCAGTCTCCCCTGAAACTCTTGTCAGGCGCGGATTTAAAAAGTCCCTGCACAGTCCCATCAGAGAAAACAAGAAATCAACAGCTGTAATGCCAGTAGATAATAGAGAAGTTATACGGCATTGGAAGAAAATGAGGCGTCATTACAGATGGCCTGGGAGCAAGAATTATCACCAACTCTGGAAATGGCTGGAATGCTCTTTCTCCCCTTGACACTTGGGCAGATAGTCTTTAAATCTAAGGGACCAGAGATTATACCGGTGGGTGTTTCTGTCCCTGGGAGCCTGGTTTCTCTAAGTGGTTGAGAGAAGTTGTGAGGAAGCCTGGGGGAAGATGGAAGAGAGGGGATCGTTTTCTTCTTTGCTGAATTATTTTTTTAACTTCTGGGGAATTCTGGCCCTGCTGTTCTCTGGTGGCATAACCACTGCTCCTTCGGAATTGGCTCAGACCTCAGACCAGAGGTTGAAAAATCGCTTACCAAGGAAAATGTAGTGTCCGGGTGCCTGTATTTGCACTACCTCCTTAGAGGCAGTTTTCCACCCTAAGGGGTGTCTCAGAAGCATCTCTGGTGCCAAATATAGTTCTCCATTTTCCTGGGAAGCAGTGTCTGTGAAGCAGCATGCGATGCCCTATGTCCTAGGGAGCCTGCTTTGGCAGGGGGGGTTGGACCCAATGATCTCTGGAGGTCCCTTCTAACCCCTACAATTCTATGATTCTATCTGTTGGCGTTGTGGTGCCAGCCCATGAATTTATGATGAGCCTTGTGAGCATCCTTCTGCCCTGAAAGACCCCAGCAACTGAAATGGATTTGTGAGAACTTCTGCTTTCTTCCTTTAGTTTTTGTTGTGGTGTTTTTTTTTTTTTTTTTTTTAATATGCAACACCCCCACATACCCCCCAGTATTCTGCTGTTCTGGTTGCAGAAAAATATCTGAAAATACAGTGTGTTTATAGCCTCAGCCCTGATGTCTAAACTCAGAGACAAAATTAGAAAAATGTTAATACTGATTATTTTTAGGGGATGGGGGTTTTTTTGGGTTTTGGCTTTTTGTATTTACAGTAATTTGTCGCATGAATGGAGATTGAAAAGGGTTGCTTAAAAATATAAATCCCAGATTATGGTGTTTATTCCCCTAAGATCATTATGGGAACTGAAATCTGATGTTCTCTCTAAACTTGGGCTGTCAGTGTAGTTTTTGTTAAGGTACTCAGCTAGGGTAGTAGAAGTAGATTAATTTGTTTGACTGTAGCAAGCTATTTTCTCTCCTGTTATGAGACTTCATGCAGTAGCACAACGGAGAACTGTGTAGGTTGAAAATACTACAAAGTAATGTTTAAATCCAAGGAAAGTTCATTATTTTTTGTGATGGAGAGATTAGGGGGAAAATAGTTCTGAAGCTGTCTCTCTTTTTTTTTTTTTTTTCCCTCCAAAAGGAATCAAAAGCACTTTTGGTGGTAGCAGTGAAGTTTCTTGGCTTCAAAACTTTTTTTTAGTTTTTCACTTTTAAAATTAAAATCAAAGCTGCAGAGAAAGAAGACTCTTGAGTGGCTTAATCTGCATATTTTCTCAGTAAAACACAAAAACATACAGTGGATTTTCATGCTAATAATATGAATAGTCCAGATTTTTTTTAATGGACTTTAATTTTTAATGAGACTGATCCTGCAGTCTAGTTATTTATAACTGCTACAGCTTAATTAAGTCCAGTGAGAAGGACTGAATAAATGGAAGCATCTCAACCTGAGTTAGCAAATGACGGTCAGAAAACGTAAGAGAAGAGATTAGCCTGGTAAGAGGATGTTTTAAATGCCCCCTTGTCCCTTTAAATCCATGAACTACCTGAAGGTGGAAATAAGGCACTCCGAGCAGTATTCCTGCCTCTGGTGTTCTGTTAAAATGTCAATTTTAAGGGGGAAAAGAAAAAAAAAAAGTCTCTAGGTCAGTCTTTTGAGGTCTGGAAATGTTCCTGCTTGTGTGGGTGCACCTGGCTTGCTGTTTGTAGACACTAGTGCATCAAAGCATCCAACCAAACAGGCATTGCTGGGGGCAAGCAGGAAAATGAATTGCAAAGAAAGTGGCTGCTTAGTGCATGTTAAAACAACTCACAGGGAAAAACACTCAGAAAAGGGGACAGTTATGTTCCACCCCATCTTTCTCCACCACATGTGGGACAAGAGGGGTGTGCCTCAGAGAAGTAAGTTTTACCTATCCAAAGAACAGTAACCCAAGCCAGAAGAGCATCCTGGCTCCGAGTATCCTGAGCAGTGCTGGGTGGCAGGTGGTTTTGAACTTGCTGCCACCCACACTCTTTCTTTTTAATGGGTTCTTAATGGACCTTGCTGGCATTCTTCCTGGCTTCAGCATTGTGTAGTAGTTAAAGCACCAAAGGACTGTAACGCTAGGAGACCTGAATTGTGCATCAGCTCCTCCTTGAGCTGCTTATCTTGCTGTGCCTAAGCTCTCTGGTGGGCAGCTGAGGGTACTGGGGTAACTGTAGTGCTTTGGGACTCTCTCATTTTCAGTTTACTAGAAATTCCTATTAAAAAAATGTGGTGGTTGTTAGCACAAGTGCATATTATGATGTTACTGCTGCTTCTTTCCACAGAAAAATGAGTATTTTACCCTAAGGTAAAACAAAGAAACAATAACATTAGGCATTTGTAGTGAACCCAGTTGTTCTTGTACGGCAGAAGTAAATGTAACTGGTTAACGCAGAGGAAACCAAATCATGTGGATTAGTGACTTCTGGATCCCTGCACCTCGATGCTTTCCATCCTTCTGGTGCTGCTTGGTGGGTAACTGTGGAGAACCACCTCAAGGTCTCCAGAGTGGAGACAGGGACACACACTCCCAATATAGAAAGTCTAGGAAGAAGGGATTTGTTCAGACCTTACTGTCTGGGTGTCACTGGACTAGATCCTCCATCATTCCAAACACCAGTACGACTGACTCTTGAGCAGCAGTGAAATGGGATGCTGCTGATGGCATGAATGCTCTCGTATTTGTCATGTTTTCTGCAGGCTGAAGAGTTTACCTTGAGTAATGTGTCATCTTGCCTGGTCTTCCTATGCAAAGGTACAATTTTCTTGTGGAAACTCTTTGGTGTCCTGGCTCTGGCCATGTGTCTTAAGAGTAGCACAGGCAGGTCCTGGAAGGTGAAGGAGCCGTGTTGTAAAGTTAGCGGCAGCAAACAGTTCGTAGGATTAGGATGAAGTTGTCTTTTTCTTACTGTTTTCCTCTTTCCTCTTTGAGAACATGACAGTATGAGGTAGGGCAAAGTCTCTGTCACTCATTCAGGAGTTATTCTTTGGTTTATTATGCTCCTCCTTCTACCACTACACCGTGCTATTACATTTAAATCAATTTAAGCAGCGGTATGACAAAAGCTGTCCCCGTACTGAGGATCCAGACACATGCCAGAGAAAATACCTGTCTCTTGCAGAGTCCTGACAGTTTGAAAGTTAATCAGTGGCTGAGTTTTAAGCCTATTCGAGCTGAGACAAATCCTGATAGCTTCCAGTGGACCTTCAATATGCTTCTAAATATGATTTTGTTGTTATTACTTCATTTCAGAAGGCTGGGAAAGCTTACGGGGATCTGCCTTTTACAGACAGATGACTGCTTGTATGATGACCTCTCCCTGTCTGTCATTGTTACCTGTTCCATTTTGGAGTTGTGTGAACCACTGGAGGAGGAGAATTGATTTGACAAGTTTAAGATTTCCTCAGAGTTGGTTGTCATTCAGAGTTACTTGCTAGCTAACATCCATAAAGACATTTCTGGGCATTGAATAATCTTTAATTCTTAATAGTGTGTTTTACATCCTTTCATTATGTGTCTTATAACATGTTCTAGTTGTGATTTGAGTCCTAGGTCTCCCCATGACCCTGTTCTTAGCAGGAGATATTGCGTTTCCCTAATACAGGTTTTAATGTGTTAAAACATTTCATATAGTCTCTTAAAGTCACTTTTTGTATGAAGACCCTTGGCAGAAAATACACTACCTGGTGAGTTTGCTGAAAGTGAATGGATGAATTAAGTTAGTATCATAGAATCATAGAATTGTCTTGGTTGGAAGGGACCTGTTAGATCATCAAGTCCAACCATCACCCTAACTTGCCGTCCACGACTAAACCATGTCCCTCAGCACCACATCTGTTGTCTTTGAAATACCTCCAGGGATGGAGACTCCAACACCTCCCTGGGCAGCCCGTTCCAATGCCTCACAACCTTCTCTGGGAAGAATTTTTTCCTAATATCTAATGTAAACCTTCCCTGGCATAGCTTGATGCCATTTCTTCTTGTCCTACCACTTGTCACTAGGGAGAAAAGGTCAGCCCCCACCTCTCCACAACCTCCTTTCCAGTAGTTGTAGAGAGCAATTAGGTCTCTCCTCAACCTCCATTTCTCCAGACTGAACAGCCCCAGTTCCCTCAGCCGCTCCTCATCACATTTATTCTCTGGTCCCCTCACCAGCCTTGTTGCCTTCTCTGAACATGCTCCAGCCCCTCAATGTCTGCTGAGGGCTCAAAACTGAATGCGGTACTCAAGGTGGGGCCTCACCAGTGCTGAGGAGGAGGACAATTACTTCCCTGGTCCTACTCAGCACACGTTTCTTAACACAGGCCAGGATGCTGTTGACCACCTGGGCATACTGTTGGCTCATATTCAGCGGGCTGTCAGTCAAGACCTCCAGGTCCTTTTCAGGCAGGCAGCTTTCCAGCAACTGTTCCCCAAGCCTGTAGCACTGCTTGGGGTGGTTATGACCCAAATGCAGGACCCAGCACTTAGCTGCTTTGAACCTCATGCCATTGGCCTTGGTCCACGAATCCAGTCTGTCCCGATCCCTCTGTAGGGCCTTCCTACCCTAAGGTAGATCAACTCGCCTGCCTAACTTAGTGTCATCTGCCCACTTCATGAGGGCACACTCAATCCTTTCATCCATGTCACTAATAAAGATATTAAAAAGAACTGGGCCCAGCAGAGAGCCCTGCAGAACACCACTGGCCACCAGTTTGTTGTTTTGTATAACATGCACACATTTGTGAAATAATGCCTTTTCCATAATCACTTAAATGTATTAGCTTACTAGGGTAGTTCTATCAGTTCTGCATGTCTGAAGCATCTACCTAATCTGTTGTAATTACATGGCTTTGGGTGTGCACAGAAGCTGCGTTGCTGAGCTGAGCATCTAAGCTGGGTAATGTTAAAAGCTTGTGCTTCAGTACTAGTGCAGAGGCGTATGTTTTCAAAGAAATAAAACTTGCATTCCATTCCTGCAGATGTGTTGGACTTTTGAGAGGCAAACATAAACATAAATAAATTAGTAACCATAAACAAGATATCCTCATTCTTCTGAAAGCATTGAATCATAAAAGTGAAGTATCTCACATGTAGCCTTTACACCACTTTAGTGTCTCCAGTCAATACATATCTATTAGGTAGAATAGGTCAGTACCTATGGCACTGTAAGCTTTGTGTTCTGTATGTACCTGCTATTTACTGATATACCATAACACCTGTCCAGTGGTTCAACGATTGATTTTAAGGTACTTGCATAGCATTTTATACGACCCAACTTCAATTTAGGGGTACTTATTCCTTGGTATACAATAGTAGTACTCATCTCAAGCAACCTGGAAAGTTCATGTTCTAGGTGCTGTTTGGGTATCATGACACAATGTATTTGAGAGCTACGTTGGGGGGAAAAGGAAGTCTGTTGAATGCACGGGAAGATCTGCAGATTTTGATGAGAAAGGACGAGACAAGTTCTCTGAGGCCTAGTGTCCACGCAAGTTAGGTGGAAGTCAATTGATACAGGAAGCTCAGGGAGGGCCAGCTGCAGGAGCCTTTCCTGCAGACAGGATTCAGGATGTCTCTTCATACAATCAAAGCCAAGGACAAGACAAAGCCTATTCATGAAAGAATGGTATTCTTGAGAGAAATTTCATTTGCTTTCTGTTGAGTTGAATTATTAAATGTGGGGGTTTGTGCTACTCAAAGTACATGGTTCCCTGTAACAAGCTAGTTTTGATAAATGCTGGAGTGCACGCGCCTTCCAGCGTGGCAGCATGTGGGACTTCCATTCATTCAAGTATTGTGTGTTGAAAGATGTGTTAGCGATAGCTGCATTACAGAAGGATGCTAATTACGTAATTACAGTAATAGAAGCTGGGACTTTAAGGGTTCAGTTTCAGCTGCAGGCATGTACTTTATCTGAGACCTTGGGAAACCATCGGGTTACCTCCTGGATAAGGCAAGTACAACCTTGTAAAGGAAAAATAATTATTCTTCCCTTCCATCTTTCGACTGTCTTGTTATCTTAGATTAAAGCTTTCTGAGGCAGGCCCTAGTCTCTCTCTTACTGTGGTCAATGTTACAGTATCTAGGACAGGGCAGTTCAGCTTCCCGAAACACAAGTGCTACAGCACTAGACATTATCTGCAGAAGTACACAGCTTCAGTTGTCTGTAATAAGGGCCGTTTGCACATTGAACATTTCGACGGATTCTGGTGAGGAAGAGGCACAAAGCTCCCATTATTGGGTAGGAGAAGTGGAGGAAATGTGTGGAGTATCAGGCCCTGTAAAACACACGAGCCGTTGTGCCTTTCTAATTCCCCAATACTATTTGTGACAAACATTTCCCAGCGAGGTAACGTGACAACACTTACCCCTATGTGAGACCTGTTACTGGTGCATGTGTGGTGCAGCCAGCTGCTTGCATCTTATGCTGCATCATTCTGAGAACAGAAAACCCCTTTTTCAACAGAATCAGCTCAAAAGTGTGGCTGCCCTGCAGCGTACTCTGGTCTCACAGCCCGGGTCTGTCCTGGGGACTAGAAGTGTCCTATTCCTCTTTAAGCCAGAACAAGATTTTGAAAGTACTTGTGAACACCTTTTGTGAGGAGACGTGAAGTGCTCTTTGCGCAACTGCTCTGAGCTGTGGCTATTACATCTGTTTAACATTCCCGACTTGTTTCGGGTCCTGAAGTTTCAGATATTTAATGCAAAACAATAAGGAGGAGAGGGGACAGAACCCTCTCGCCAGTCATTTGTCTTCATCACAAGAGGTGCTCATCCCTCGTTTCCATGGTGATCCTGCAACTCTGTGTTTTGTTGAAGTTCACACCTCCCTCTCAGCTATAAGAGAGGAGATGCTAAAAGAGAGGCCAATGTAATTACTAACCTTCCAGCTATCCAGCAGCCCCAGGGCTTATCTGCTTTCATCAGGAGAGGATTCTGCCTGAAGTACAAGGGCCTGACAGTTAAGGGAGTTGTGCTTCATGGAAGGGTGAGGAAGGCAGTGGAAGCTGTAGTAAGTTTTCTTACCTCTAGAAGACACCAAGTGCAATGTCCGTGTGGGACATTTTGTAGAGCATTAGGCACTGCAGTTGGAAAGCTCTACAAGCTGGTCCTGCAGACATACTGTCTCTCACACATGCACACAGACAGGTACTCACGTTGAGAATCTGGAATAGCTCCACTCAGATAAGTGCAATTATACTTCTATAAAGCAGGATGAGGTGGGAGGAAAATTAGTCCTTTTTGATGGCAGTTTGCAGCAGTGCTACATTTCCATTTTTGTTCCTGTGAGGATGTTTCCAGAGAAAGCAAATGAGAGTTAAAGGAGAACTAAGAAAACATTTAACCTCTCTGAGTCTGAGCCCTATCTTAGCTCAAAATGGAAAAGTGATGGGTCACTCTACTTAACAGCAAATGAGAGCTGGATCCAGAAGTCAGCTTGAACCTCAGGTACCAGTTTAAGAGGTCAGGCATATTCTGTGAATGACAGGACCTTCCTTTTGAAGGTAAGGGGCAAAGTGGGATGTTTGGTATTGGTATGATCACTGATCAGTGAGCAAAATAAGTAGTAAATACATAGCTTGGGGACCACAGTCAGCTATGGAAGAAATGATCACAGCTCTTGAGAAAGTTCTTGGTCCCACCTCATTCCTCACGCAGCATATTGCATAATATTGAAGGGAAATAACTGGAAGGAGAGGTTATTGTTTCTTTTAGCTTACTAGCAGTTTCTTCTTTTTGTTTCCCTTGTTGCTATGTGTCAAAATAAATAAAAATAGATTAGAATGAAAGTCCTTCAGTGGGCAGAAAACAGAGGTGGAAGAGGAAGAACCACAACCTACTCTCCCCTTGAGTTCTCTAGGAGTGGAGCTACTAGGCACAGTAAGTTCTCGTGAACAGACTCCTGGAGTTGTCTGTCTGCCCTTGCCATGATGTGGGGGAATTCCAAATGATTCCAAGATCTGAGCCTCTTAATAAGTTTTACCATCCCTTTCTGCATGTGCTGTCTTTCCAAAGTGGTCATTTGGCTCTAGCAACAATAAACATTTGTATTTGATTTCTGCAACCCCAGAGGTTTTAAAGAGAAGCAGAAAAAAATCTTTATGAATTCATTTGGGGTCAAAGACCTGCTTGTTTGCTTTACATCTCTTAATTGTCCTGTTCCACTTCCCTCTTTCCCTTTGTATTTTCTATCCAGCTTGGAAAAAAAACCCCTCACATTGGAGTCAAAGGGGATTTAAGTGGTGATAGTTCACTTCAGTGGATGTTTCTGTTGTTCTTTTTAAAGTGCTTTAAAAAAACCCAAATTCAATAAATGAGAAAGCTCTGGGGAATTTTTACAAGATTCAGAAGGGCTTGAAGTAGATGAACAGTGCTGGAAATAAAATTTTCAGAGAGGAACCCACACAGTACTGAAGATTGGAAATTCTAGGTGAATAATGTCTGTGATGTGGCCCTTTTTTTGGTCCAAAGAGGAGCCACTGGCCGAGTGAACTAATGGGAGTAGAAGCGAGCTTCAGCTGCCTAGAGTAGAGCTCAGATGCCTATAAGCTGTCATTTGTGTCTACCTATTTGGTGTGTGCTTGTTATCTTCCAAACAAAAAATACATCGACCCAAGTCCTGTACTAAGAGCCAAAATTAGAGCCATCCTTTTTAGTAGGTTATGTCTTTTTATTTCACAGAGTTTATTTCCTCAACCCCCTCTTATCCAGACTAACATCTTGGAGGCAAACCTGAAGAGAGTTTTCAGCAGAGTAACTGAATCTGCTGCAGCGAGTGCAGCCTCTGAACTTCCAAACTTTTAACTACTGTATTTCTCATGTAGCAGAGGCTGATGCAGGGCCTTATGTGACTGTGAAAGCATTCAGAGGTGGTTGCCAGCTAGGTGCATATCCCAGTACTGACAGCAGAGCAAACCCTATCTCTACTTGGTTCAAGGTGGGTAAACAGGTCTCTCAGTGGGTAGACACCAGGGGCATGATCAGACCAGTCCCAGTCCTACCACAGTGGACCACTGAGGTTACATGTGTGTCACTCGCATGTCCCACATCATCTTCACCTACACAGTATCCTTTCTCCCCCAAATCATCAACTTGAGGCCATTTGAAGATTTTGGCATGTTCGTGGTGGGAATACCCCAGTGAATTCTGAGTTGGCTGCAAAATACCCGAGGCTGACAGATACACTAGGAGCAGAACTGCCTTACTTGTCAGGTATTAATATTGCTGAAACTTTCCCAAGATCTTAGATATAAATTATTACCTGCTTCCTCCTCTCTCTCTCCCACACGCCAGCTTGTCTGTAGGCTTGGACAGTCAGGCAGCCACAGGGAAGGACTGCTTCTGGCTTTTAGTTCTGCAACACAATTAATTAGTTATGAAGGTTATTTTAGGAGTGTTAGTTCCTTCCAGCTTCCTGTAACCTCGCAGGGCTGTACAAGATTGGGAGAAAAGCATGCAGATTTTATCAGCCATTCCATAACGATTGTGGCATTGAACCTTTTCACCCAAAAGTCATTGCACCAGTTATCGTGTGATCACAGCATTGAAGTGTTTATGTATTGTTCACAGCAATTTTCCTCAAAGTACTATAGAACCCGTAATTATTGCAGGGAGAATAACGTTTTACCCATTAGGCCTGGAAGCACTCAGAAGCATTGTCTACAGCACTGTCAACTTTCTCAGGAAAATTGCTACTAGTTCAATTTAACTTGATATTGATGCAGGTGGGAGACCGAGCAGAGAAGGTCATGGTGGGCAGACTTGGTTTTCACATGCATTTTGTGCAGTTTGTACAGTGTTGGTTTCAACGAATGTGAGTAAAAGTGGCAGGGTGAAATCCTTAGCCCTGCTAAGAGCAGGACACTGTTGGTTTTCAGAGTGCCATCAGTTGCGTTGTATCTGACTGGGGATGGTAGAGTTTCTCTAGTTGACTTCTTGCTTCTATGATAAATAAAAAATAACTGACTTGAACTCGGTATGAAAATTGAAAACTAAAGTTAAACACCTGATGAATACAGGTATTGGTGTGTGGAGGTAATTTCTCTGTCCATGTCTTTCCACCTATGGGCTTTTTTTGCTTGATTCATCACCTGGAGTTGGTAGTGGGGTGACAGAGAGTGCCACAGGGGAAGCAGAGCAAAAAACAAGTGCTTTGTTTCTGTGAGTGTCCACTCCCCATTTTACAGAGGTGGCACATGACGTGCAGAAACAAGACAGGAGCTCTCCCATCTGTGGGGACATGGCAAGAGCAGCTGTTCAGAGGTAGAATACCTCTGACCCAAGGCAAAACTGAGTTTATCAGAATAATATCACTCATCTGTAACCCCTCAGGGTCTGGCATATCACTCGTGACACTATTTGTATATCAGGACATGTTTGCTTGCATGTGAGGCTTGAAATTTTCAGAGAATGCCCCGCAAGAGGTACAGTGATGATACCAGTTTGCACTTCAAAAATGACAGGCAAGAACTAGAGGAGTAGATAGTTACAAGAAGGAATCACAGTATCACAGAACGTTAGGAGTTGGAAGGGACCTCGAAAGAGCATCTAGTCCAACCCCCCTGCCAGAGCAGGATCACCTAGACTAAATCACATAGGACAGCATGCAGGTGGGTTTTGAATGTCTCCAGAGAAGGAGACTCCACAGCCTCTCTGGGCAGTTGTGCAAGCATTACAGAACAGCATTGAGTTACAGGCCTGTGAATGTTTCCTTTTTTGTTCCATGTATGCGTTTAAATGTAATGTTTTGGTTGATTGTGCTTTTTAGCTTAGCTAGCCCTGTGTCCTTAGAGCTGTCATCCCCAAAATCTGTAAACACTAACCACATATGTATACTCAAACAACAGTTAAGAAGAGGTTGAGCTATGACCACAAGGAAGAAAACTTGCAAATATGAATAAATCTAGACAAATGTCTAGAATGTATAAAAGATTTGTCCGCCTCTTGGAGGAATAGAGGAGATTCAGACTGCAGGAAAGGTAGATGTGGTGCTTTTCTTAATGGGTGTGCAAGTGGGTTCAAAAATAGCCAAGCATGGGAGGGGTAAAACTGGAGAGCTTACAGTTCTGGTCTTCTAGACTTGAGAGCATTGACTTACTCAGACTTGCAAAAGGGAAAAGATTTAAGAACCGCTTTCTGGTTGTGAGAAAAGCGGCATATAACGTTACCTTGGCAACCTGAGATGCTCTGTGTTCAAAGAGAGATAAGGAGAGTTTTTAAAAGTCTGGAGAAAAGTCTTCACCAGAGCTGGTGTGTTGGTAAGCGGCTCTTCAGAGGAGCAGTCACCTGCAAGCAGGCGTGATAAGACTTTGAACGCCAGCTGCAGTATGTCTATAGTCTCCTGTGTGTCAGCAATTAAATCTGTGCCAATAAAAATATAAAATTTTCAGAGGTACATGTGAGTTGTAATCTTTCATTCTCTTTAATTAATCTTCTTTCTTCCTGGGGTCTGAGGCACTTCTGTTCATTGATTTGGTGAGGAAGGAATAAATGCTTCTGTAAAGTATCATTTTATTTCCAGTAATACAAAATTTACATTTAAAGCATCCTGCAGATAAATGTAATTTGTCTTCAAATTCTGTGGTGGCCAGCTTTTTTTTTAGGTGGCAAGATGACCCTTTGCATTGTATATGAGAATGGCATTCCTTTCAGTAAAACAAAGTAGACAGAAATGGCATCATTTTGGCTTGGGGGGGGTGGGGGGACGGGACTAAAACATTCTCATTTAGAGCGTGATAATACTAACCTCTCTATTCACTGTGGAACACTCCTCATGTTTCAGGGGAGGTGTAGTTTTGGATACTTCAGGGGGTCTCCTGGAGGGCAGACTGAGACTTTCATGAGAGAGGAGCTTAAAGAGATCATAAGAGTGTTGAACTCACAAAATTTTCTAGTCCATCCTGCAACTCAGAGGATCAAGTTGCTTAGTCCACCCTGACAGAAGTTTGTCAAACCTGTTCTTAAAAGAAAAACCTGCTAGAGACATTGTATAACTGCCTGAGGTACTGAACTTCTAGTTCTTATTCTCACAGATAGAAATTTCTTTTGAACATCTAATCTAATTCCGTTCTCTTGCAAATTAAATTAATTACCTCCTGTTCTATCCTCAGCAGACAAGGAGAACAATTGATCACCATCATCTTTGCTGCATTTTACATAATGAGAGACTGTTATCATGTCATACCTCAGGTTTTCCTAGACTAAACAAGTGATTCTTGTTCTTCTCCACACCCCCCCTTCTCAAACTTTGTACTTTTCTCAGTGCTGTGCTCATGACCTGTTCAGGTCTTTGGGTACAGAGCCTCATGCAGGACAGGTGATGCTCAAAGAGTTGGACACAATTGCGGTGGGATGCTGGGGGTGAAATTTTTTCAAAGAAATAGCATGACAATAAATAGAAAACGAGAGTTTACGTCCCCTTGCATCTCATTTGGTATAGTAGTATTGACAGTCAGTATAGGCTCTAAGCCCCTATCTTGCTGTGTGGCTTGCTTCCCTGAATGCTGCGCTTTATTAGCTGGACAGCTTATTTCTCATTTATTTATAACTAAAAACTAAACCCACAGCATCGCTGTGCTGTTCAGGAGGACTAGCAGCCAAGTTGCTTCTGAGAAGTGAATGCTTGTTACTGGTGACAGGGCCAAACACATCTCTCTTGCCCTCTGGGAAGGATCAATGGTGCACAGGCAGAAGATTGGGGTGTGAGTAGAATTACCTTTCCAGCCTCTGTCAAACTAGTCACTAAAGCCAAACATCAACAGAAATGACTCTGGATCATTGAAGAGTTGTTCAGGATCACAGAGATTGCTTGCAAAGATAGCAATGCCTTTAATTCTAGCTGGTGCCATTCATAGATCCATATTCCTCTTACTCCTTGACACAGTGGTGGAGGAGGTTGTTTGCTTTGCTAGGTGCAAATGGAGCGCCCCAAAAACAGTCCCTCTATCTGAAAAGTGGCCGTTGAAATGTTTGTGATTTATAAATAACTATGAGATACTGAGGCTAACTTTATTCACCAGGATGTTTTGAGGAGCCTTAGATGAAGAATCTATTGTGAACTTATAAAACAAATTTCACCTTCCTTTCTCTCTGGGAATTGTCTGTGAACAATGTGTGATCTTCTTGAATTATTCAGCATTCAAAATCACTTGTCAAATAATTTCTATGAATAATTTTTGACTTGCAGCTTGTCCATGATCTGTTTATTGCGAATATTTGAAATCAGATATGACTGATTAGCTCTGATTGCACACATTGGTTACCTAGGGCAGTGCTAGTCCCTGATGGGATGAGCCTAGGCCTTTGAAGCACATTTATACAGTGAATGCTTATGATTAAGAATTTTAAACTCACTCTTCACAAATAATCTCCAATGGCTACTAAAATTTGCTGTTCCTGTGAACGCTTCTGCCAGTAAACTCATTAGCTAGAATAATTGCACAAAAAGAACACAAAAGGGGGAGCAAAGCAAGGCAGACCAATTTGTTTTTGAATCAGACTGGATATTGCTAAAATATTCCACTCTTCCCCAGTCCTTGGAGATTTAGCTGTGGTAAGAAAGTTTTGTGATCTTGATAGGCCTTTCATTTCTGAAGTTTTACCAAGCCCTGTCTCTGGCAGGAAGAGTCTTTGGGATACAGTGATGTCAATGTCCATGTTCCATCTGCCGCCCTGTCTCATATTAAGCAGATAGAAAGACAGAAATTGAAGACTTATAACTGTTTAAGCAGCGTATGTTTATGTATAAGCAGAGAAAAGCAGAGGGTTAAATGTGGAATTAATGGATATAGGTCCCCTGGATTATTTGTGCCTGAACTTCCCATAGTGCTTTAAGACTCCGCTAAGACAGAGCAGATACTTGCATTCCAGAGACTTCGTGGGTTTTGATTTTTATTGCTCTTGGTTTCTTTTATGTTTCTGCACAGGGAGAGAGGGTGAGCCTCTTCTTTAATTTCCTTCAGAACCAGAAGCCTGTTTTGGTGTTGGCTGATTAGCTTTGGGAATCATGACTAAGTAGATGCCTGGCTGTAAATTTGCTATCATTCTGTCAGCTTTGGTTCCCTTTGGTTTGGTCTCTTTCCTTTTTTTTTCTTTTTTTCCTCACTCACTCAGGACATAAACTTTAATGATGAGATTTCATGCTCAGTCAAGTTTTTGAAAGCCACTTACGAAGCATCAATCAGATTATATACCTGCCCCGGCTGGGTGGCTGCTCTTCCCTCCCTACAAGGGGTTGATGGTCAAAAATACATAATGAGCTACCACTGACAGCCTACCAGCCTACCACTTCACCCTTTCTTCCTGCCTCAAAAACCTCTGCAAGTGATGGCTTAGTCCATCACCATAGAAATTGTTATTGCTTGACATTACTCCAGAAGGTGTAATTGTGTTTCCTTTGCTTCTCAACACATCCACTGACGCATTAGCGCCCTTGCAGCAAAGGCCTGGTAAATCCCTCCTTTTTTCCTGTACTTCCACCACTGACTCAGCACTGGATGTCATGTTTCCCAGCACACTTCTACCAGTCTTTGGGTCAAGAGTCTCACTTCTTCTAGTCTTACTGCATAGCCTCTGGAGAAAGGTAGGAAAGTACTCCTACAAACAATAAAATTAATTCAGTCGTACCAGGAGTGTCGCTGATAAAGGACAGGGCCTAATAGCTTCCAGTTCTTTTCAGGTAAACATGGTTCCTAAGCTGTAGTAAAAATGTTTGGAAGCTACTGAAGGCTTGCCTGTGAAGGGGCTCAGAGCACGGAGGATTTTACTGTCCTAGCAGCACGACCTACAGAAAGTCTTTGTTCTTCCCATGCCTTTTCTTCCTGTGCTGGACTTCAGTGCTAATGCATCCTGTTTTCAATAGAGAGGAAGAAAAAGGCTGAGTTTGTGTGCATGGTAGTGAGATGCCTTGGAATAAGCTCTTGCCGTGAGTTTAAGTCGCTTGCATAAAACACAGTATTGCCTGTCTTTGATAAAGGGGTCTTGCCACGTGAGCACTCCTGACAGACCACAGTGCAATTTCCATGGCTGTTCAAATTGCCAGTGACTGTGATGAAGAGTGTGTGGTATTGTGGTCCTCACCTTTTGCCACACAGTTGGTTGTTGCCTGCAGAGAGGAAGGATGGACAATGGGAGACTAGATTTACTCAAGTTTGCCTTTCTAATCTTCGTGCCCTGGGAATAGCATTCCCTAACTATAATCAGCTATGGATCTCTGAGGTCAGCCTTATCTACTGCGCTGTGCTGCTTCACTCATTACACGGTGCTGAATATTGGCATTTGGTTGACTTCTTCTGTCCACCCCATTTCCAACTCAGCATTATTATTTGTCAGATGCTGCCTACCCAACTGCTGTTGAAATGACCTTTCTAAATGTAAAAAGAATACCACATAAATATCTTCCACTAAACGAGAAAGTACAGATATTAGATAGAAGCAGCCTCATTACCTAGCCCTGAAGTAGAACACAGCAGTTATCTCAGAGCACGTTTTTACTTCTGCTAACAATATAGAATGGGAAATAAAGAAAAATCATTGTTACCATTTGAAATCTTGGAGAGATCTCACAAAGGGAAAAAACCTAATTATCAACATTTAAGTCTGGCCAGGACAAGTAACCATAACTCTTGTAAAAAGTACCTTAAAATTATTAGTTCTGTAGCTGATATAAGCAAACCCTCACAAACATTGGATGTACTGTTGGACCAACACTCGACGACTATGAAGATGAATTTTGTTCCACTAAATAATGAACATTCTCTTTGACAAATGCATTTGGATTTTGTTGTTGTTGTTCAATTTGGTTCTTTGAGGCAAGCAAAGCTTATTTTATTTGTAATCTCTTGTATCCTTGGAGTGTCACTAATCAGTAAGGTCTGCTCTAAATGAGTTGCTGATAGCTTAAATTGTCTGGGCCTCTGCTTTGCTTTGTGGCTTTAACGCGTGGCAGAGAGAATTAATACAACGCAAGTTGCAAGCGGCTCATTAAGGCTTCCTGCTCCAGAAAGGAAGCATGAAAAACCAGCAGTATGATGAAGTCCTGGTTAGCATTGCTGTCCGCTTGAAGCTTTACTGCATGATTAAGCTGGGGCCATGAGATCCCCTCTACCTTTCTGCTGAGATGGTCTGGATTCTTCAGCAATGTTTATTTCCAGAAATAAACAGTTAGTAACCCTTGCTCTGTGAATACTTCATCACACTAATAGCTTATATCTAGATTCATCAGCACCATCAGGGACAGTCTCTTTCCCACACTAATGTGTGCAAGCCCATATTCTGTAAGAACCCTCTAGCTCTGCAAATACAATCCCTCTGACAAACAGCTCATGTCTTGCACGAGAAAGAACAAGATGAAACTTCCAGCCCACGTAATACACAGCCTGCAGCATGATCTCTTTAGCATAGGCTGGCCCCTGCTTCAGGTACTCTAATCAGAAAGTGTTTTATGCATCAGTGGCTGCAGTCTTATTCTCAGCTAATCCCATGCTTCTGTCCTCACCACCAACTCTGCTTTGCCTTGCACTGTTCTGCTGTGTAATGGGCCTCTGTCTATTTAATGAGTTGATGAGCTGTTTTCAGAGATCAAATACTCTCTTCAGTACACACATACCTTCATCTACTAAAGCAAATTCTATTGGCTTTGAGAAAAAAGGGTTGACAGTGTAGAAAAAAAAAAAAAAGACTGATGAAGGGAAAGGTGGTGTGATTGCTGAGCATTCAGATTTGGGAGGCAAGAAGGGCTGGTATTTTATTCCTCCAGTGTTCTGTGTATCCATCACTCAGACAGAATCCCTGTTAGTGGAAATCTAATTCTTCAGTCACTGGCCAAAGTTAATTAATTTGTAAATATATTTCATCTTCTAAACGACAGACCTTTCCAGGAAAGGAGCTGATAGAAAGAGTGAAGGGGTTAAGGTGTCATGAAACACCATGTTCACCCCAGGAGATTGAGGTGACATCAACTAGTTCCATCTCCTCCACAAACAACCCTTCACAGCATGGAAATACTGTGATTAAAGTGAGGTGCTTCTGGTGTTCTGCTCCTGATTGCTTTGCCTTTGGTAATGAGGAGAGTCCATCTAGAGCTGCATTTGTGTAGCTTCTTTTTCACGGCAGTGACTCCTCCTCCAGTGATCACACGTACTTTCCACCTGGTACTGCTCTCCCTACCGCTTGGTTTTCTGATTAACAAGAAGGGATCTTCTGGCTTTGAGCACCCATATGTGTGGCTCTGAGGTGGCAAATCTTCCACTGAGATACCCTGAGAAATTTGAGAAGTGGGCTAACAGGAATGTCATTCTGCATCTGGGGCAGAATAATCTATTGTCAGTAAAAGCCAGGAGTCATCTCTTTGAGTAGCAGCGCATGTATCTGGGGGTTAAGGTCACAAAGCAGAAGAAGGTGGTTTTCTTATTCTGCTGGCTAATACTGTAGCCCAGTATGCAAAGTGTGGCTAACGGACCAAGACATGCTCTTATTTTCCTTTGTGCACACATGCTGGGGCTGTATGAGGATCTTGTATTTGGTTTAGGCTTCCTAGTTCCACAAGGATGTTAAGAAATGGGTTGGATCAGTGGAGAGCAACCAAGATGGTCAGGAATCAAGAAATAATGAATTATGAGGAAAAATTGAGGTCATTTTGTTCACTTAGTCTGGTGAAGAAGAGGCAGCGGAGTGAGCAGATAGTAGCTGGCAGCTACTTAATGAGTGGTAAAGATGACAGAGCCAGGCTCTTGCCACTAATGGCAAAGGATAAAACATGGCGCAGTGCACGTAAGGTGCAGGATTCAGGTAAGATGTTAAGAAAAAACTTATTAGGAGGGAAGTGTTGCATTGGAAAAAATACCTGGCTTGTTGCAATATCTCCATCCATGGAGATTTTTAAGTCTTGGCTGGCCAGATCTACAGCTGACCTGATCTAGATTTGAGTGTGAGATTAGACTAAATGACCTCCAGGGTTCCCTTCCAACGAGCATTTGTCATTCTGTCTTTTAAGTTGTTCGCTTTGATATAAAGAAAAACAAAATCAAAACCCTTTTAGGCTGAAGTTGCCAATGCATAAAGTGGCCATCAAACCAAAGGTCTGCTATTCTGGAAAAATGAACCTTCCGAAGCAGAAATAATGGTGTCTCCGTACAGCAATTACAGGTTGTCTAGGGCTCAGTCCTGGTCCATTCATGTTGTGAAAATCTGTTTTGACAGAGAGGAAACTATGCTTCACCTTCCTTTAAATGAGAAGTTTTATGAATTAGATATAAAATTAATGTATTATGGACAGCACCTTTCCTTATGTTGTTTATTTTGCTGTGTAATTTCTTAACTGATGATCTGGGACTACAAAAGAAGCTGACACCACTAAAGTAACCCAACAGTGAAACAGTTGGTAAAATGGGCATTTAAATCATCATAGTTAACTTTGGTGGTTAACACAGTTTTTAGATTAGAAATGTTCATTGTTTTTGGAAATACCAAAGCAGACAATTGGAAGCACCTCACTGGGTTGTCTGTCCTGCGCTTTTTTGACTTTTTCTCTTGAAAGATAAAAGGATGAGAAACACACTTTCTAGAAAGTGAGGTCATAAGATTCATGAGCTGCATGAAATCTCAACATGCCAACAGAATTTCTGTATCTTCTAACCTTCTTTCTTTCCTTTTTTTTCCCTTCCCAAGAAAGTGTAGGAATTGGTTTGGGTCTCTGGTTTTATTTTTGACATTACTTACTGATGTTTTGACATTGCATTGGAGCATTTGTTGTGAGCAGTGGCTAAATTCTTTATGTTGTGATGAAATACGTATTTCATTCTCCTTGTCATAATCCAGTACTTATAGTGCGGATAGTATAAAATTTATGGCACCTTAAATTGTTTACTTTGAGACTTTTTGAGGCTTGTAAACAAAGGGAACAGGAGGTACTTAACAACTCTTAGCAACTTTAACTAGCTCTAAAAAAAGTTTTTGATTATAGAACCCAGTTTATTTCACTTTCACTTTTTCCCCTTTCATTAATAAGTGAAGACATAATTTGTTAAATTCTTAGTAAGTGGGATTGAAGGGTCACCAGATTGCTAAATTAAAGGAACAAATTAAATATCAATACTAAATTAAAGTGTTGGCCAGGCTAGAGAGAACTGAGAAACAATATCTGTACTCCATTAGCAGCTTGGAAATTGTGGAAAACTATCTGTCAGCAAAAATTCCACTGTCTTCCATATATCAGCTGCTATCTTTGATGTGGCAGGCAAAAGAATTCACCAATGACAGGTGCTGTCACAGAATATATTTATTCCACAAGTTTTTACTTTCTCCATCAGCTACAATGATGGACAATCATGTCTTGTTTCCTGAACGATGGCAATTTCTTAAAGATTCTACAATTGCTGCCCTTGAAGACTGCCTGTTTTGTGAACCAATGTCAAAATCTATCTATATGCCTGTATAAAACACTTATCGCTGTGGTATTTAAGCACTCTACATGGATTAAAAATGAACAGTGAAGCTGCCTGGAGGATAGTGAGTAAAATCTACTTAAGTTTTGGATTTTGTGATATAATGTGATTTCATTGGCTTGACAGAAGGACACAAAAAACCATCAGACACTTCACAAAAATTTCAAGAAAGAGCTGCTCATATTTTTTAACTCAGAAAGAGATTAACGTATTGAAAAAATTGAGGACAAATTCTAGTTGTCAATGTGACTTAAACCTTGACATGCAAAAGAATAAGGGGTTTTCACTTGCTTGTATGACCATGAGAGGTGGGTTTGTAATCAGCCTATAATGGGCTTTGCCACTAGAATGACACATCAGGAGAGAGAAACCTCTCCCTGTCCCGTTCCATTTTCCCCTCATCAGCTGAGTATTAACAAAACATATGGCAACAGGTTAAACAATGGCTTCAGAATTCAGGTTCTTTGTTTTTTCATGACTTGCATTAAACATCCTGCTTCCAAAGGCAAGTTGCTTGAGCAGATCGGCTCAGCAACAGACAAAGCCTACAACATGCGAAAAGAGACTCTTGGCTAAAGACTTGGCCATGTTCCCATCACCTCAGAAGCCAAAATTTTGCCCTTCTATTGCAATCAGTTTATAATTTAAGAATGGTTTAGAAAAATCTTTTAAGCTTTGCACCCTAACTGTATACCACGTATGAAGTATTTGATGCTATGTACCTCTCATCTTTCTGTCAAGCTCATTTTGTTTCCAAAGTATTTTTTGACTACAAAACTATTCTGCACCTTTCCCTTGATTACATTGGCTCTATATTGAGTCAAGAAACAGAAGAAGTTAAAGCACTTAGCCAACACTTAAAATACAGGGATACCAATCGAGTAAATAAGGCTGTGGAAAACATAACAGTTCTGGTGGTAGAGGAAAGCTCACTACTGTTGAGTAGGTCTTTCTCAGTCTTCTGGTTGTATCAAGATGTTGGATCTGTTGTAAGGTAACAAAATAAAGGATAAGCTTCAGGATATCCTTTTGGAATTAAAGATGGCCCCATGGATGGGGGTGGCAAAGGTACGTAGCTCATACTTTTTCTTTGGGAGAAGTTTCTTTTCCTTTAAAGAGCAAACATAAAGAGTGAGCTGAGTAGGCTCTAGGAGTCACGCAGGGACTGGAAGAATCAACAGAGCAGCAGATGGCTCCCTCCACCTGTGTCTAAGACCTATATAATTAAAGAAGTATGCAAAGAGCAAAAATTTTCATTACCTAACAAGACTTACTGACTAATTCCAAGTATCTGTCTGCGCTTAAAGCATCAGCAAAATTCTGGCTTGTACTCGTGAGAAGAGAAAGTGTCTACATGCCATTAACCATCTCCTTGGCAGTTGGAAGAAATAGCACCAATTTGTGTTGTGTTTGGCATCCACTGAAAAAAAATTATTTTGGGGTGGCACTAGAGAAGCTCATACGGATGACTGCCACAGTGAGGGAGTACGTAAATTCCTTGGGATAGACAGTAACTGGGAACACGTGCAGACAAATCTGAAGAAGATTCTGGCTGTCAGTAATAAACCTACTCTAACAGACCAAGGGCACCTGCAGTTTTGTAAATGTGTGGCTTTGAATGGCTGTCCATATCAGAGCACTGGAATAGGCTTCCCAGGGGGGTATTGGAATCTCCTTCTCTGGAGATACTCAAGACCTGTCTGGACGCCTCCCTGTGTGATCTGTCCTAAGGAACCTGCTTTGACAGGGGGGTTGGACTTGATGATCTCTGGAGGTCCCTTCCAGCCCCTATGATTCTGTGATTCTGTGATCAGCAACCTGAGATCACATTCATGCAAAGATGCCCAATAGAGCCAGGATACATGTTCTCATTGAAGCTTTGGAGAAATAAATGGCAGTTAATGACCAAGGTCTTAATGGCATGATAGTAGGTAATGTTAAACATGAAGCTATCAGAGCAGGTAGTAGAGCATTTATCTATATATAGCATGTTCAAAACTAGAAGCCAATGGGTTATGAATTGTAGCTGCAGCAAAACCTGAATCTCAGTATACACAAGTGGAGAAAGACATCCTAGCTTAGCCGGTTATGAAAAATTTCCAGGGTGTGTTTGTTGGAGGCTGGTATTAGCTGAAACTGACTGCAAGCCATTCATTGCAGTTTCCAGGAAGCACCGGGCAGGCACCTGCCAGGCTTAGAGGGATTATTATTATTATTTTTTTCTGTCCAACTGCAAATGTATGATTTGCAAAGTGAACAGCAGAGGAAGATGTCTGGTGGCTGCAGTTACAATCTCAAGTGTTTGTAAAAAAAGATTTATAGTCAAGCACACAAATAACCAGGGATATGTTATTCTGATTAAAGGGGGAAAAATACAACCAAAACCCAAACAAAACCTTCCTGATCTCAGGAAAAGATGAAGAGTCATTCTGATAATATAAGGAATAGACCTTTAAGAAAATCAGTTAAACTATTGGCTAGAAGTTTTTGTGCTCAGTCCCTTTTAGGATTAAGGGGAAGTTCTCAGTAATGTAAAGGATTTTGTTTAAGGGCACCTGGATGGTGATCTGAAACGTGTTGCTGGGAAATATCATTAAAAATGATACATTAAAGTCATTTAGGGATTGAGAACTCGGAGAGAGGTCAAAGATATTTTCTACTGTTCCTCAAATGAACAGTGATACTGAGGAAACTACCAAAGTGTCAGAAATAGAGTTCAGTGCACTAAAAGAGACCAGGTTGGAAGCACAGGAAAAAATTGTCCTTGAGCAAAAGAGGCCATAGACTTACAGAAAAATGTACTGGTTCCCTTTGAAAACTGATGTGAGGATGCTACAGTCAAGCAGGTGTTTGCACATGTCAAATCAATTTCTGCTGGAAATAGCATATGCGATAGATTCTGAAAATGATGAATTGATTACGGCTGTGAAATGTATTGCTCCCCACTTGCAAAATAGAGGAAAACACAGAGTATGTTCATCCAGTGTAGCAACACGAATATTTGCTGTGACCCTGATCCTCAAAAGTATTCTAACCCCCATTATTTATACAAGGTGGATGTGATCTCAGGGCATTACTAGCAGGGACTTTTCTGTCAGCTTCAAGCCTGGGGTGGAAATGCTATTAAGACTTTTTAATGGAGAAAATAGGCTACATGTGCATCTATCTAGTGGAAGAAGGACTCTGGAGGTAGCGTGTCCTGAGGGTGTAACTTAATCAGATTTTGGAGTTCCTTTTAACTTCTGGCTACATAGGGCGGATTAAGGCAGCAGTTAAGAAATACAACTCAGGGAAGTCAGGTGAGAAGTTTCTGTTTGTTTTATTTTCAGATTTAGATTAATAGATTGGAAATTACATTTCATTTTCAAGCCCAAAGGATTTCCCTAACATTACTTATGATGTTGGAGCCCAGTTCTTATAGAAGTACAGTAATGATCTACATTTATTTTTACTTTTGTTAGGGCTGGAAGAGACCTTAAAGATCACTTTTGTGGTGAAATACGATTTCATTAAGCATGGAAAGGAACACTAAGGAGTATCAGACACAGGCAAAGAGTTGGAAAATCTTGGGGAAAATATTTGTGTGTGGTTTGTTGGGGATTTTCTAATATATTTTCTGCAGGTGTGGCTTTTTCTTTAGTCTCCACAAGTGTACAAAATACAGACTTTTAAGACTAGTGCCAGTGAAATGCCAGTAACAATTTCATCTAGAGCCTTGCCCTTTCCGTAGAGCCCTTGGGGCAGAGGCAGCTGCCATGGGGGATGCTGCACTGCACCTCTGCAGCACCAGCCGCTGTAGGACCAAGAGGTTCAGCCCTCTAGTGCTCTGCCCACTGTAAATCCACTCCTGATCTTATCTAGATTAGCCGTTTTATACTTTTCCCACTTGTCGACTTACAGTCTCATTTCAGGTCTTATCTCAGATTATCCCTCTGATTCTTTCCTGCCTGTGCCACTTTGTCTTTCCCCTTCTACAGTCATTTATTATTTAATACTTTTCTGGGGTCGTGCTTTGTTTTTACGCTCTGGAAAGCTGTTCAGAAGGGTGAGTGTAGAAAGGAGCTGTACAAGCACGCGGCCCTGTAGCTGCTCCTCCCAGGCTATGGGTTTTTATTGCGGGTGGACTGTGCCACACAAGCGATCAGTCACCTCCGCATCAGAGAAACCGAGGGAAGGTATCAGGAGTAGCACCCGTGTGGGCAGGTTGCAAAAGCTTGGGTAGCTGCAGGTGAGCAGCAGAAGTGTGCTAATGTGCCTGTACTCTGCAGCTCTTTGGTGGAACAAAATAGGGGTCACGCCAATTCAGACTTTGGTGGCTGGGAAAGGGGGATGCTCTGTCAGTTGTTAGCATGGAGTTGGCCTGGAATATACCTATTAGACCTTTGTAGAAAGCCCACCAATTTTCATTATGTCAGTCCAAAATGCCCACTCTTGGGGCATTCAATATAGCTGCTGCATCTATGTTGTTTGTATGTTTTAATTATGTAAATTGCATGTCAGTGATATGAAATCTGGGGGGTGGGGAATAGCACAGCACCAGCAGTCTCATAACGACATCTGTGATAGGGAGCGATGCTCCCTTGTGGGTCTGCATACAGCTGTTGGCATAGGTATGGCAGGGTTATATAGCTTTAGATTCTTTTCCAAATGAAAGCATTTGCTAGTAATGGATGCTGTGGCCAGCTTCTAGGTCAGAAAAACAGGTTGCCAAACCGTTTAACTACAGCTGTGTTAAACAGCAACAGCAAAGCCAGTTTGAAACAGAGAAGAGTCTATATTAGTGCATAAACAAACCTGATCTTTCAACTGAAGTCTTCCTCCACCCCTCTACCAGCTCCTTCAGGGGTCATCGTTTAAGTAACCAAGGCTAAACACATGGAAAGGAGATGGAGTCGTTTCTTCTGCTTCTAGCATAGAGGACTGTTCCTCAGCTCTGAAACAATGTCAGCATCCCCACCGCACGTGTCTCTCTTCAGGGTTGCCATGCCTGCCTGTGTGCTGTCATTTCCTAAGTGCCTTTCACTTTCACATGCAAGAGGATGAGGTTGATTGAGGCCTCTATGGAGATGTTAAAGGAGCAGGGGTCAGCTGTGGGAGACATCTCCTTTTCAAAGGGTTTAGGCATGTACACCTCATTTTAATTTCCTTCTAATTTCTGTTCTCAAGAGGGAAGAAAAAAAAACAAACAACAAAAAAACCCTGCCAAAAAAAAAAAAATAAGGACAAGGGCACGTTTGCTTTCTTTTTCACAGACTTTGTGTGGGTATACTGCAGGTTGCTTTGTTTCTGTGTTTTCTACCTGTATAGGGCGGTAGTAATGTTCTTTCTCCCATAAGGATTTTCTAAGACAACACATAAACAAGATTTTTGGAACACTAAAATGAGGTGCTGATAGGTATTTAAGTTATAAAAGCATCCAAGATTATGTATGGTAATTAAAGCTTATGAAAAATTGTCTTAACGGTGATGTAGTGATGCACGCCACATTCTTTCATTGTTTTTTTTTTAAGTGGCCTAAATTTACAAACAGCTTGCCTGTGTTGATTTTCAGAGAAATTAAAAGGCTCTCCATTCTCCATTGACAAATTACTCTCTGGATTTGTTTACTCCGTAAACTCTACAAGGGAAAATGAAAGAAAATTATTTTTTAAAAAGAAATGAAAGCTTTGGCAGTGACTGGATACCGTATCTTAAATCTGCTGCCTTTGATGAGCCATTCGGGTTGCAGAAGTTTGTAGTGTCTTGAAGGTGTAGTTTGAACTACTAAGTTCTGGTCCTAGGCATCATGAGAGTCTAGTGAATGAGGGGAGTTTGTTTTAGCTAGTATTTTAGCCATAAGACATGCATTTTTAAGGGTTATGTGGACTCCAGTAGTCGGTACTATATTGTAGAGAGTCGTGGTGATTGAAAATTACAGGTGGTTGGGAATGTTTTCTGGGAAAAGAATTTTTACAAAATTGAAACTTTCTTTTGGGAAATCAAAATGAAAGACTTCATTTTATTGTCAGTTCAACTTAAATCATAAAACTTAATTTTATAGAAGTGAGCCAAATGTGTTATTTTGACTCAGTTCAATACGTGTTTAATTTCAACTTCTCAGTTTGCTGGGGGACTAGAATGAATGTTGAAATATCAATATTTCTCACTGGATGGGAATGTTACCCAGCTGTACTCAAAGCATAGTTGAAAAATTCTTCTTTGGGTTTCACAGACCGAAACTGCTAATTCTGAAGCTGTTTTCAGTACATGCCGCTTTTCCTGGGTGGTGAAGGAAGCCAGTCAGTATAACAGTTATCTTTCTTAGTCATCTGTAAAGGAAAAGGGGTTCTTAAACTTGTAATATTTATAGTGCAGCACCTTAAAGCTCAAGCCTGTCCATGGCAGTGTTCCTGCCTGCTTCTCCTTGTTTTTTCCCTGCCTACTCATGGTGTGTCGTCTATGGTCCTGGCACCCAAAGCAGGGCCAGACTAACTGCTTTTGCAAACACAAAAGTGAACCTTTAAATGTGCCACCAATGATTTCAAGACCTTAAACGGCATCTTAATGCAGCTTTTAAGAGTTGGTTATGATCCACCTGAGCCCCAGCTTCCTTATATTTCTCTATGGGAGGTGTGTGCAATTGGTGTTTCCGAGCTGCTGCTGTTGTCTCTTACCTGCCAAGCTAGGAATTGCATTCCCTCAGTCTGTAGGAGCCTGTCATGGTTTGTTATTTGGTGAGAAAACGAGAGAGTGAAGAAGCAGCTTTCCCCTGTGCCATTCCCCCAGCCATTACTGACTCATTAAAAGCATTTACTCCGTGTTAATGCAACGTGGGCAGTGTCTGAGCAGTAGCGGTGATGGGAGCTAGGGAAACGAAGGCTCACATGTTTGAACAGGGAGCAACCCGCAGGAGGGAAAATACCCTCTGCCTTTAGTGTTGTCTTAAAACATTCAAGTCAAGGTGTTCTTAAACAAATGCATTTGCTTCAGTAGGATGCCAAGGGTGCCAGCGTTTTCCCTGTTCTTTGTGATTGTCCTAAAAGCAGATGTTTGATCAAGATCATATACCCAGCCAGGGGAGATTCAACGTTAAGCACCCCCTCCCACCCCACCCTCCCCAAAATATAAGGTCCCTTTAATCAGCTGCTAGAGTGCCATACCAATTACCTCCCTACAGGGTGACCTTTTTATCTCGTAATGGCATTTTGGAATCCAGTCGCCCTAACCACACTGGGAGTGTATGCATGTCACATTTCCAATTCTCTCTCTCTTTTTTCCTCCCGCTGTTGTTGGCACTGAATACAGCCTAATATATTCATGACCTAATTAGAGTAATTTTTGCATAATAACGACCTCCCGGGGGAAACTTTTTTGGGTGATTTTCTCGTGTGTGTGTGCGCGCGTGCGTGTGTACACTCACACTGTTCAGACACATTAACTGGAACAAGTGTTTCTTAATTTTTAAGTGTTTCTCTGGTTATTAGAAGTATTTTAATGTCATTTAAAATGGAAATGATGCAACAGGAAACCCCAGAGGAGGTAGAGATGATTTGTTTTATTTGTCTCCTCTGGATTTCTCTCTGTTACCATGAAGCTTGTGTCCTCTCTCCTGAATGTCCAAGACAGCATCGTGCTGCCTTGCTCTTATTGGATCTCACTGCTTTCAGGGCTTCATCTCATCCTTGCCAACTTCATTCTTCCCTTCTGTCACTCAGCTTCTTTCTCTCATGTCCTCATTTGACCTCCAGTTTTCAACTGAATCCTCTGTTTGCTGTGATGGTCACTTGTTTGACCTTATCTTCACTCAAGGGCTGCGCTCTCTCCCTCTGTCTCTGACATCTCAGACATCTCTGTCCAAGACTCTGATCTGCTGTACTGGTAGCCCATCTCTGCAGACGGTTGCAGCTTGTAACAACCTTTACTGTATTACTGTCCAGCTGACCTGGTATTTCACGTCTCCTCCATTCCTTGCTGACCTTTCTGTTTTCACTCACTTTGCAGTTTCCACTTTCTTCTTCTCTTCAGTTTTGACTGGTTGTATTTCCTGGAACACAGTTTCCACTCCCGACCCTCTCTTCTCTAGCTCCAGTGCTTCCTTCTCTTCCAGCCCCTGCTGTTCCTTAGGTATTCTTGTCTATTTTTCAGTTTTCTAAAGAACGTAAGAGCAGCCCTTTCTGGGAGAGATCAAAGGCCACATTTCTCCATGTTTGACTGGTATAAATAAAATAAATCTATTGACCTTGATGGTGTTAGTGGAGATTTACACTAGCAGGACATGTTTATTTTCATAAGCATATTAATTTTATTTTCCCCAAACTGCTGTTTAAAGAGCATTAAGGGGTAGTGTTCAGAGCACTTACTTGCTCTAAAATGACACTACAGGATGGGTTTGCTGAAAAATTTATTTTATTTGTTTTCTGTTTTCCTTTGTGTTTATTTTAGTTGCAGTAAACAGTTCACTCAAGGTTTACGTCAATAAGGCAAAGATGAGCTTTCCATAGCCAAATGTTTTGTAGTGTGGAAAAAGCTCCTCGTGCCTTTTTCCTCCAGCCCTGGGCTTGCTGTACCCAGTTCTCCTGCCTTTGTCCTGGGCCACTTCCTGCAGTTCACAGTACTGTCCACTTCAATTCCTTTGTCCTCGTGCATCCAGAAGCCTTGCAAACACCTCCTGTTACTAACAGTTACTGTATCGTTGTTCAGAAGCCTGGATGAGCCCTGCCTGGATCTGCAGATCCATCTCCTGCTTCCGTTACAGTCCTTCATGCCATGCCAGCTCTGCCAACTTGCATTGTGCCTGGCTGGCACCAGCCCCTGTCATTGCCAGTATTGGGTACATGTGCTAACAGGGGATGGAGAATTAAATAAGCATACCCTAAAACACTTATTATCAACATCTTGGCTTTTAAGAAAGGACGAGGGAATGTATTTGTCCACATTAGAAAGCCCCATGAAACGTTCCTTGGTGCTGTTCACTGTACCACAGGTATTTTATGGGATATCTGCAAGGCACATTATGCAAAACTGGGATATCCATAAGATTGCTTCACATCCTGACACCTCTGTGTCTTGATGTTGGGTTTTGCATTGCTTTCTCATGTGCCTGGGCCTTAGCGTACACAAGGGAACGTGCAGATGATAAATGGGAATGACTGCAGCCGTACGATGCGGTTGGAGAACTGCCATCATCTCTTTACAGCCGTAGTTCAAATGCACTTTACATTTAGTCTTGAGATAGACACATGGGTTGTGTGTTAGTACCTACAGATTGTGGGCTAATGGGCTTAGTTAGCAGTGAGTAAAGAAGGTGCAACGTTGAGGCTCCGAAAGCTGCTTGATTAGCGTGTAAAACTGAAGGTACTGCAGGAACAGGTGGGCTTGGGTGTGGGGATGGAAGACAAAAAAGGAGGTATGGATAGATTTGAGGTAATTCTGGATATTCTCACAGCAGTTCTGTCTAATGCTCCATCTGTGCTCATGTGCTGCACACGGAAGGGATGGTATATCCCTTTCAGATCACCGTAGAAAGGGCGATTTTGAGGATTGTGATAAGCTCTGTGCGTGGGGGAATAATTCGTAACCAGAGCAGAAGAGGCTGTAAGAGTCTTGTGGGCCAGCATGCCAATTAACTTTGGTAACCTTTTCAATCTTGCTTCTGCTGTTCCTTGTCTGTCTTGTTTCCTTCAGTCAGGCAGAATTCACATGTTATTTACCCTTTTCCTTCTTGTAACACCCAACAGTGATCTGAAGAAGGAGCATCTCCTGAGTAAAATAGAAAAGCAGAGGGATGGAAGGGGACCACTCTGTTTAAATGGGAAGCGATAGAGCAGTGGAAAACACGTGTTTTGATTCTTGGCCATGTCAAACTTGTATTCCTAACTTTCCAGAAGTTACAAAGGGAATGAAACTTTTATTCCCAGATTCTCCTATTCTTTAGAGAACACCAAAAAGAGTATGCTTTGAATCTGAACTCTGACCACTCGAATCTCTGCAGTTAGGTTTTTGAAATCTGACTTTCTTAGGAGGTTAATGCTATATGCTGTTTCTGCCCCCCACTCCCTTAGACATTATCCTGGTACTACATTCTATCAGTCTGATCAGGATCAACGAATTCTGTAATGGCATGACAGCAACAGACAGAAAGGCATGTAAACAGGATATCTTTGAACTGGGAGTAAGATCAGGTTTTGAGTCCACTTTGGGTTTTGTGGTGGCATATATAGAGATATTTGATTAAACATAGTCACATAGTCACCATCCCTTGCTTTTGGCCTTATTACCCCCCTAAACAGGAAATAACTTGGGGGTTTTCAGTCTTAGGTTCTGATTGCTGCTCAATTGAATGATATTATTATCACTCTCTTCAAACACGTCAGTTGTTTTTGCAGTATCACAATCCTGTTGCTTTTAGGTGCTCTACATTTGCTGGAGTGAGGGCATTTCTTGATTAATTCCTTTTCTTATCCTTTCATATAAAGATGGCCCTGGTGACAAAGCTGAGCATGTGGTAGAAATCAGAAGCTTTGGTTTGGCCATGCTTTATCATGTAAAGAACCAACAGTGACTCAGGATGCACAAATTAGATTTTCCAAAGAAGTTACTTCAGAAGTCCAAGGCTTGACATTTAAAGAACAATGAGAAATCCAAATTGCTACCTACTGCTTCTTGACACCAGGTGCATCTTTTCACTACCCAAAAGGAATAAATCTGGAATAGAAGAGAGGATGACACTCAAGACTACTCAAGAGAATCTGGAGCTCCTGGAAGCATAAAAGAGAGTACCACCACCCCAAAAAAGGGGAGGAAAAAGAAACCCAAGAGAGGAGCAGAAGCAACTACATTAGGCTGAATAGAGAAAAAAAATCCATTTAACACCACTGACAACTTTCTAACACTGCTTACAGTATGGTACCAAGAGCATGAAAATCTTCCTTTGCTAAAGCACCACTTCCCAAAAATCATAAGATGAGTAAAGGTGCAAAGGCAGAGAAGGCTTGCTTCCCTCTTTTGTAAGATTTCCTCAGATACATAATTAATCCTTAAATCTTGTATCTTCTGTTCTGCTCTGACTGTATCATTTGAGGTCCAACTCTTTCATCCTCTTGAGGGTTTCTAAGGGAACAAAACTTCAGCCTGGAAAAACTGGGCTTTTTCCCTTTGTCTCATGCCACCTTTTTTTCCTGATTAACCACAGCAAGTATCTCAGGGAGAGAGCAGTCCGTGGCTGCTGGGTAATCTGGTTCAGGAGGTTTCTTTAACAGCTGGATCAATAAGTGCTTCTTCCAGATGCCTGTTTCCTTGATTGATTTGGTTGACTTTTTCCCTTTTCATCATCCTTTTTTTTTTTCCTCTTGGCACTTCATTTTAATTCATCTACAAATGACCCTCCCCCTCTCCAGATGCCTCTCCATATTTAACTGCTGCCTGACCATACTGTGGACTTGGCATATCCCCAGCTCCAGGACCCTTATGCAAGGAAAAAGACCTAAACCCTCATGAAACAACCCTTTTGGGCAAGGCAGTGGACTGCTGGGTCCCGACCTTTCTTGCAGCAGCCCGGCCTCACCCAAGGAGGTGACCAGTGGGTCAGTCAGTGCCTCACTCCGTCATGCAAAGCCAGCACAGGCCCAGCAGGGTTTATGAGCCTGAGCTCTGCACCCCACCTTGCTAGTACAGGACACCTGCCTCCCTGCTCTGTCGCCAGTGCTTTCAACTCTCATCACAGAATCACAAGGTTGGAAAAGACTTTTAAGTTCAAGTCCAACCATTCCTGTCCTGTGCTAAACCATATCTCTAAGTACCTCATCTACCCTTTTTTTTAAACACATCCAGGGATGGTGACTCAACCACCTACCTGGGAAGCCTATTCCACATCCCGACAACTCTTTCAGTGAAATTTTTTTTCCTAATATCTTATCTGACCCTGCCCTGGCACAGCTTTTTGCCATTCTCCCTTGTCCTATCTCCTGTCACCTGGCTGAAAAGACCATCTCCCACTTCTCTACAACCTCCTTTCAGGTAACCGTAGGTGGTGATAAGGTTTCCCCTCAGCTTCCTCATCTCAAGGCTAAACATTCCCCGCTCCCTCAGCTGCTCCTCATACGATTTGGCCTCCAGCCCCTTCACCAGCCTGGCTGCCCTTCTCTGGACATGCTCGAGGACCTCAATGTCCTTCTTGTAGTGAGGAGCCCAGAACTGGACACAGCACTCGAGTTGCGAGTACTCACCAATGCTGAGTACGGGGACACAATCACCTCTCTAATCACCTACTTCACCTCCTGTATGTGAAGAAGGCACCTTCTTTGGGTGCTGACAGGAGAGTTAAACATGCAGGTTCCCCCACCCCATCGTTACCCTTGATAAAGCACGTTGCATAAACATCTGTACCCTTTTCAGATCACCGCAGGGAGTGGCCATAAAGCTGCCATGCACCTGCAAGAACACAGCGTCCCTCACATTGCGGTGCTCCCTGGTTTATGAGACTGCACACAGTGTCTGGATCCTCCACCCACCATCCGATAAAACAGTTCACAAGCTCCAGCAATTGGTTCCATCTTCCCTGTCAGCAAGGCTGGTGCTTGCAAAGGCCATTGACTTTCCTGACAGAACATTTTTTTCACTGGAAAGTGCCTTTTGCTGTTGCAATGTTCATTCGCAATGTTGTTTTATCATTTCTGAATCAAAAAAACTGTAAAAATGCCTTGATTTCATCTAAATGCAATGTTTCCAATGCTCTAAACCAAATGTTTGTGTGCGTGTTAAAATTTTATTTCACAGGAAATGTCAAAGTTGTTTGGCTTTGTTCTGACTTAGGATGAAATCAAATCTTGATGTTGCTTCCAATATGGGGAAAACAAAGGAAAAAAAACCCAAAAGCTCTCAGCAGGTGAAGTCTCCAGGTCTCTAACCTAGTGTAGGAAAACTAATATTCTTCTCCGTGCTGGGATTTCCCACAAACTCCACCACAGTACACATACCTCTGCCGGTCACAGAAACGGTAGGCTTACCAGCATGTTGGTGTACTGGAGTTCCCTATCACAAAGTATCATCTAATTCTGTTGCATAGGCAAAATGTTGGGAATTGTTCTGTCAGCACTTCAGATGACCAGAGCTGGGCTCAACCAAAATTAGGCAAAAGTGAAAGAAAACAAAACAAAGCCCAGCAGAGCCATAAATTGCTGGACAGAGATGCGCTCTTTTGCTTTTGGCAGAAAAGCCATTACCTCCATTGCCAGCACTTCTTCACTCAGGATTACAGGAGTCTCTTTTGAGTTCACTGAGGAGTCCCAGTCTGTCAGGCCTGAGACCTTTGCGCATCCATTTCATCACTTTGATTAATCTGGGCAGCAGAGACACACAGGCACAAACACACGCATCCGGAGATCCAAGCTGAAAGCCTTCCAGCCCAAAAAGGATTTTGAAGAGAAATTGCCTCTGGATTTTCAGATTCATGAATCTTCAAGGGGCACCTTTTGAGATAAACTTAATTAAGCAAGTCATTCTATTAATCAGTTCTAATTACTCATGCAAATCACAAGTGCTCCGGTCTGTGGTTAAGTGAAACCTGATTTGATCCCAAGTGCAGCCAGGCTCAGTAAGTCCAGTGGGTATTTGCAAGAACGTGCCTTTACCTATCTTCCTGCTTCTCTTCAGGTACAGTAATCTTCTGGAGGCTGTAATGTGAATTGATTAGTTGTCATGGGCCATAACACTGCTACCCTAAGCAAGAGGAAAGAGGAGATGGAAAGCAGAGTATGGAGCATATGGATTCCTTTCTCTCCATCCGTGTGATATGCACACGTGTGCTAGTGGACACGAGAAGATTGAGGTTTTGGGCATCTAACAGGCAAGACTAGCTACAAGTGTGGAATCTCTCGAAGTGAAAAGATCTGTCTACCTCTTTCAAAGCAGAGATCTGCAGTGGCTGTTTCTGGGGAACCAGGGAGCCAAATTTGTCAAAGGGACACGACTCAGAGCAGGGCATGATCCGGTGTGACTTGGGGCCCAAATATGCCATTCTCCATCTTAATCTCACTACGTAAGACAGCTGCGAATAACTCAGTGTTAGGCTGGCAGCAAAAGTGGACAGCAGAGGTAAATGAGTGAGTGATTGCTGACTTCACCTTGATTGATTTGCGGAACACAGTCCTGTTGGTTAAAGGCCTGTGAACATGGGGTTTGTTCTTTTCCATGCCTTTAAAGTCTCAGCAGCATAAATATTCATTAGCATAAGAGCAGTGTTAACACTTCAAAAAGGCTCCTGTTTCACAGTCTCAGCCGTGAGACCTAGGCCTTTGATTGCATCAGTGTTGAGAAACTCCTGTTTCTTGGCCTGGGATTTCCCCGGACTGGGCTGTAGTCACAGTCTCCAATGGACTCCAGGAAGACAATGCCAGTGGAGCCAAGGGCTTCATCAATACAGCTGCATGGTGGAGCCTGCTTTCTCCACCAGCTTGGACTGCTGTCCTATAGTGCATCTTCCCTAGCCTGAGCTCAGCAGAGCTGAGCCACTGGCTGAAGGTCCCTTTCGCAGGGAAGCCAATGCCTGTGGGTTTATTATTATTAATTTATTTGCATGCGTGCGTGCTAACCCTGCACACACACCCATGTGCGGTCTCCCTCCCTCTTGCACTTGCCTGCATGACTGGCAAAATGAGCTACAAGCAGATAAAAATTGAAACACAGAAGAGAGCAAATTACAACATGTTCAATTATCTTTTTCAAAATCATTCTTCATCTCTGCTCTTCTCAGTGCCTGGTAATGTTCCCTTTGCAATCTGACAAGGGCATTTTTTTTTCCCTCCCTTGTTTTATCCCTTCTCTTGGCTGGCAGGGTGGCCGAGGAGCCAGGGCTTCTGGAGAAGTCGTGTAGCAGGGCCAGGTGATTCTGGCTGCACTAACTCGTGACCCTAAAGACCAAACTCTCTTTTTGGCCTCCGTTCAACAGCCTTCACAAGGAGCCGTCCCTCCAGTATTTGCCAAGTTTTCTTTTTGTTACGTGCAAATACGACACTGGCAAATACCAATCCCCTCCCCACTGCTTGCTTGTCAGGGGGCAGATAGAGCTTTGCCTTGTTCACTTTCTCACCCCCCCCCCCACCTGCTTGCTGCAGGCCCTACTGAGGGCTTCGATAATTAATGGGCTCCTGGCTCCTTGCAAGATAAGAAGGGCTCAGGGCCCAGGTAAGCCCTGGCTGCCTCTGGTTTTGTTGCTTCTTCCAAGGGCTATGGATGTGTCGCTTCATTCCCAAGTCCTTTGAGCAGGGAATGTGTTGCTTAGGGACTGATGGAAGTTTTCTGCCTGTTTACAGGAGAGATGCTCCTTCCTTTCATACACCTGGAGACCTGTGCAAAGGGATCACCTTTTGGGCTGAGAGGAGGTTTTGTTCTTTATGGTCTATTTAGCTCTTGGCCTCTCTGCTGAGAAACTGTCAGTGAATATAGTGTCAAGTGTGGTAGTAATAGTTTTAATAATGAGGACACCTGTCTGCAGTAAAATAAGATTACATCAAGACATTTTATGCAGTTCACATGTAAGTTAGGAATGACTTTTGGTGATGCCAGCAGGGATTGCATTAGAGGATTGAACAATAAATGCAACAAATTGCCCATTAAAATTGGGAGAAATTTCTTCAAGTAATGAAACATACTTAAACGTGTGTATTATAAAGGTGAAACGGTTGAGCAGTTTCCAAGTCATATTATGTCTGGTAAAGAGCCTGATCAGCTTAAATCTGGAAAGGAATATTTTGTGGTTTAAAGTAGAAGCGGATTTTTTCCTAATTGTTTGTTATTAGTATGGCAGAGTTAATGGGGTGTCATGGTACAGTTAAGAATAGACTAGAGGAGAAGGACTGTAAGCAACCCAAAGCACTTGTAATGCAAATACCTAGCCAAGACAAAGGATGGCAAGAAGCAATTATTTTTTCAGCCCTGTTCCCAGGAAGATCTTGCCCACAGTTGCTGCTCAAAGGCCTGTTGAGAGAACTGAAAATTCAGCCTCTCTTGTGAATCTTAGCTCGATATTCAGCTCCTTTTTTTCCATAGGTTGCCATCTATGCGTATCTTCTTTAAGGAAGAATCTGGCACACGAGTCATCCTCAGTCATTCTAGCAGGCACAAAGACGTTCTTATGCTAGCAGTCCAAAACCACAAAGAAGAGAGTAGCGTACTGATGCTGAAAAACCAAAGCGAGCGCCTAATGAGAAAGAAACTGTACTTTTTACAACTTTGCAAATGCTGAACCACTGGCCTGCAAAGCCAGTGCGAGTAGGAATAGCCTTGTCATTATCTCTGGTTAATATACGGGAAAATAGGGACATAAGAGGGCTGTTATTTAACCAGCGTCACACGCTAAACCAGGGATAACCTCTTTAAGGATTGCATATTATCAAATACAGTGTCCTTGCTCAAGCCAGTAAAGTGCAAAATGCAGGCAGTCACGGTGTTGCATAAACTGCAGTTGAGATGCGACGGTCAGCTTGTGGAACTTGCATTTGAGTAGAAGTTCCAATCCAACTTTAGCAAGAGGCCTGAAACACTAAGTCCCTAAATCACTAGCCATTTTGGCAAATGTAGGCCTAGGGTTTTAAAATTCACTTCTAATAATTTCAAGTGTCATCCAGGGAAGTAACATTTGGGTTTAAATTTATGGGGCCAACTGAACGTGCAATATAAATCTATATCATTGAGCAGTTACCCCAGGAGCGAATCTCACAGAGATTTTTATCTTGACAATAGCCCTTTAAAAGCAAAGGAACGGGGAGGTATTGAATTGGAACAGCCCAGCATCTCTCTTGTGTTTGTCTTTGGTAAACACTGCCATTTATTTAAAGCACATGGAAGGGAGAAAAAATACGGCAAAGTTAAATCCCAACAAATTGTTTTATATTTACAAATGAATTAGATTATTTGCATTTGTTGTGTTTTCGGGTTTCTTTGAAACTGCAAATTAATGAGAAAAAATTATTTCCGAATCCTATTTTACTTAAAGGCGAGTTTAGCGAAGGCAATTTGCATGTAAATCAACGTTTACCTGACGCGTGCAATTTCCACAGTTAGATAAACCATAACATGAAACAGATGAAAGACATGGGAACTGTATAAAAATTCTTTGAAAGATAATAGGCAGCAGTTTGCAATAAATATTCATTAAGCGAGAGGGTGCCCTGTTCTCTCTCTACGCTGCTATCCGTGCCGCGCTCACCTCTTCCCGACAGCCTCCTTGTTACATATCTTTGCTCTCCCATTTCTTCCATACTTAATCCGTCTTCTTTTTTATGGCGTAGCACGGGTCACACTCATTATGGGATGCTCTGTGCATTCCCACCATCAGTTTGTACTTGAGGGATTTATAATACAGACCAGGAAGAAGGCCTGGGAAATATCGACAGGGAGGAAAGAGCCAGTTCCAGGACTAGGCAAAGTGAGGTAGGTGACCCCTTGGCCTTCAAGCCCAGCCCTGTCCCTATGCCGCTTCTCTAAGAAGAAGCGCTTTTGCACAGCTTTTTCACACTGGTCTACTCATCCCTGGGGAAGCAGTGTTCCCTTTGCTTTATCCCAACATGCAAAGCCTTGAGCCAGCTTTATAAGGTGTAGCTGTGAACAAAAGCATGTCTGAAAGAAGTATAGACCAGAGGAAACCATATGCTAAGTCTGCGGCATGTCTCAGCAGTGTGGGTTGCCCCTTGGATGGTTCTCACATAGGTAACGGGCATCAGAGATGTTACCAGAGTCTTTAGAAGTCTTGGAGGCTTCTAGAAGTGATTGACCATGCTCATAATTTCACCCAATTATCTGATACTTCCAACTGAGGTAGATCACACAACTGTCACGCTAGGAATATTGCTGATGTTCTAAACCCTGCAGTTTTAAAAGCAACTGGTATGTGACCAGTTGAAAGGTCAAATGTTCCACATTGTAGTGAATTCACCCTGCATTTTATTGTATGTATCTTCTGCTACCATTATCACTGTGGTGTCTGATTGTGTGCCTAGAGAGCCATCAAAAGCTGTGATGTATGGCCAGATCGTGGTCTGGCAATATGCTGTGAAATTATAATAGCAGGAGGTTTGCAACATATCTGTGAGGGCTATGTTCCAACTCCCCAAAATAAGCTATTTTCTCAAATGACTGATCTCATGTTTGATAGGCAGTATGCTACTCACGTGCTGCACTGCAGGATTTCTACATGAGCAGTGAGCAAACCCATGCTTGCTCAGGTGGCTGCTGCAGAGCAGACCTTCTTTAGGATAGACCTTGCTGAAACCCATCGCTTTGCACCTCAGCAGGAGTGTGGGCTGGTAGGATGTTGCTGTCGGTATTACTGAATGTGTGGGTCCCATCGCTTTGTTGATTGTATTAGTCGCCTGTCATCTTCCTTTCCTGAATTTCATCTCGTTCCATCCCACCAGCTTGCAGGTCTCCAGCCAGAACTTGTCTCTGGGGCTTGGTGTGTCCTTGGGAACAGTCATCATCTTTCCTGCTGCTGCTTCCTGCACCTGTATTGCAGAGCTCTGTGACCACTTTCAGACACGAAGCTGACTCCATTCGCTCGCGCTCTATTTACATTTAATATCCCTTAAATGATTAAAGCAAACATTCCTAATTAAATGTTAACGTGCTGTAAGTATCTGCAGCCGGTGTACTGGCCACCCCTCTAATCTCATATGTGTGGACACAGCACCTGGACTTCCAGAGGAAATTACTTTTTGAAAGTTTGGTGGGGAAAGCATGAGTAACTTCACCAGTCGTCCCTGTTCAGTTTGCTCTTTGCCTTTGGGGAGACTGTTGTGCTGCTGGGTGGTGGGGGCTCTAGAAGCGAAATCAGTGTGTGCCCAGGGCTCAGAATGGAGCCTCGCTGTGCAAACTGTGGACTGAAGGAACAAGGAGCATATCACGTCGTTATACAAACGGGTATTAGATGTGGACTGAAGAAGTTATTAAAAAAAAGAAGAAGAAAAGTTTGCTCTTTAAAAGAGACACTAGCAGGTTAGATCGTTTGCATTTCTCAGTTTGCTTTTCATCCCAATTTAACGGTACAGTTCTTTTGGTTTCCATTTTTTCTCCAGAAAAGCCCCGAGGTTCCTCCCCACCCTCGTTAGAGCGTGCCAACACCTCTTCTGTGGTGTTTCCCTATTTGCTGCGCACCCATTGCTGTTGTCAGTGTAATTACCGAGGAAGGTGTTGCTGCAGCTTCACTCCCTCTGCTGACTACTTCTGCAACACCAGCAGCAACAGAGTGTGGAAGGTGGTGTGAGGTGTGATCTGCTACGGTGCCAGAATATGCTGGGCAGCACTGTAGCTGTAAGGCAGCGCCCTGCGGCCTCAGTGATTCGCTTTCCTGCCTGTACCCCAGCCCGGCGCTAAGACACGCTGACATGAAGCTGCCGCACTTGCCCATTTTTCCCACTTGTGTTTACTTCATCGAACTTGTCTTCTAAATTTTGAAGTTTGCTGGACTGCAAAGTGTTTCAGAGACGCCCTTTGGTTTGAGTTCAGGGCAGTATGCAGAGATGCGCTCGCTGTTCTTGCTTTACTTTCTGGTCTGTGACTTTATTCTTTCGTAATTTTTGTTCCTTCAGTGTGAAAGGTCAGTCTCCTGGACAAAATCTTTTACTTTTTATGCAGAAAAGACAGATGAGATTAAATTATATTATTAGTCAAATACATGTTTCTCGCCAGAAGTTCCCTATGTACAATATTTTGGCTCATTCCAGTTACATTAGTGTTTGATGTTTGAGGAGACTGGCAACGACTATCCCCATCTTGGCTAATGAGAACATCTGAAGTGGCTTAGGATATGAAACTGTGAGGACTGTGTCCTCATGTTGTTTGAGTCCAGTACAGCTCTAGTGAACAATTGATTCTCAGTCCCTGAAAGTGAGGATCCTAAAGCAGTGAAGTACCATAAAAGTAGCTGCAAGCCATCTCCAGATTGAATGGTTATTGAGGGAAGCCAAGGTGGCAACAAAAGGACTTTTCTGTTGTACTTTGCTGTCAGGAAGAAAACTTCCTTTGTGTGCTTCCTATATTGAGGTTGTCATTTAAATATTTTATAGCTGTGCTGGAGACGATGATGATTTCCTTTGCCTCATGGCATAGTTTAGTTGATTGGGTTCTACTCACCTTGGAGCTCCAGAGACACAGAAAAGGTCTCCTGAATTTGTTCAAGCCTGCTCTTTGTGGTATTCTACATTTTATTAAGAGAGCCATATGTGTTCATCAAGCTAGAGAAAAGAGTCTCTCTCTGCAGTCCCTTGTATGTGCCAATCATTGGGGTTGTAGACGTGCATGAATAAGTGATGGCACCTACTAGTGGCTGACCCCACAGAGGAGGTGAGAATCTACTCCAGCTATTAAATATGAAATGACAAACTGAATACTCGCTCATCAGATGCTTGCTTAGTTGGCAAGGGCCTGTGGTTTCACAGCTGATGGCTCAATATCCTAATCCCAGCTCTCCAGATGTGTCTGTGTCCTTGTAGACAACAAACTGGATATAGTTGCCAAGGTAAATAGAAATGAGCTTGACGAAGAATAAAAGCTGTGCCTCTTGGGTGCAAAACAAGGTTTGCTCAGCTTCCCCACGGTAACACCTAGGTCCTGGGGACCTGGAAATACTGTGTTCATTGGTGCTGAATGGCTCTTTGCTGGAACTTACTCAGGGTTGTTTCGGGAAGGGTGAGCAAGTCCCGTCATGGCTTTGTTTTAGAAGGCTTACAAGGCAGACTCTCAAGTCACCTTCATTCATGTCAAGTTCCCGCAGGAGAAAAAACAGCACGAAACAGAAGCTGCGGTTACAGCTTTTGTTTAAGAGGATGCTGTCAGGCCCTTTAAGTACAAATACCAACCATGTCTTCAAAGTTCCGAATTCTCCTGGGGACCATGCTCTATATTCCACTACAGTAGTCTTGCTTTTTAAAACCGGTCCTCTGGTATTTAGTAATCTGAAGGAAATAAAAGACCCTTTCAAGCAGAGATAAAAAACCTGCACACAGTTGATAGCATGGAAAGTTGGTCCAATATTCTGGGCAGGAGCTTAACTTTGTGTGGTCTGTGTTCAAATCCCCGATGCACACGGTTGGTTTATTTAACACCCATTTGCATGCATGCTAATCTTTGCCTTCCTTGGTTCTTCATCTGTAAAATGGGGTGATAGGTTTGTGTGGATAAACACTTGCAGTGTTGTGCAGAGTTCACATCCTGACATGACCTAGACAGGCTGGAGAGTTGGGTGGGGAGAAATTTAATGAAATACAAGGGCAAGTGTGGAGTCTTGCGTCTGGTGAAGAACAACCCCATGTTACAGTATAGTTTGGGGACAGGCCTGTTTCAGAGCAGCATGGGGGAAAGGGACCTGGGGGTCCTGGTGGACATCAGGGTGACCATGAGCCAGCAATGTGCCCTCATAGCCAAGAAGGCCAATGGCATCCTGCGGTGTATTAGAAGGGGTGTGGTTAGGTTGAAAGAGGCTCTCCTCCCCCTCAACTCTTCCCTGGTAAGACCACATGTGGAATATTGTGTCCAGTTCTGGGACATGCAGTTCAAGAAGTACAGGGAACAACTTGAAAGAGAGTCTTGTGTGGGGCCACAAAAAGGATTAAGGGAGTGGAACATCTTCCTTGTAAGGAAAGGCTGAGTGAGCCAAGTCTCTTTAGCTTGGAGAAGAGATTGAGGAGTGACCTCATTAATGTCTGTGTGAAGGGTAAGTGTCAGGCGGACAGAGCCAGACTCTTCTCAGTGATGTCCAATAATACAAGGGGCAACGGCTGCAAGCTAGAGCATAGAAGGTTCCATGTGAACACATGGACAAACTTTTTCACTGTGCAGGTGACAGAGCACTGTCACAAGCTGCCCAGAGAGGCTGTGGAGTCTCCTTCTCCGCAGACATTCTAAACCCACCTGGACATGTTCACGTGTGACCCAATCTAGGTGATCCTGTTCTGGTGGGAGGGTTGGAATAGATGATCTTTCGAGGTCCTTTCCAACCCCTAATGTTCTGTGCTTCTGTGACAGAGTTGTAAGCGAGCAACTAAAATTCTCCTGAGTAGAAGTCAAGGTTTCACATCGGTTCCCATGTTCTTTACAGCTGCTGAGCATTCAGGCAATTAAAGTTAAGTATTTGCATGCTACTGTCAAGTTTTGATTAATGTAAAAATACTTACTCGTGCAAGGAAGCAGAGCTCAACAGAACCAGTGTTTCATGAGTTTTAGATCAGCCAGTCAGGAGACAGAAGCTGTGCTGTGTGACTCAGGTGAGCATTGCAGATTGCTCCAAGTATTGAATAGTTAACTGGATGTTTACTGCCACTAGCTCAAGACAAGACACCTGGACTAGGTTTCAGCTACACTGGTGAGGAAAAGAAATCCAAACCTACTTCTGACTCGTTTGAAGAGGTCATACGCAAGGTACAAAAATGAAATCAGGGAGTGTGGTTTAAGGAGCTGAGTAGATGACCTTGATCATTTCCTCCAAAGGTCGTATGACACTTTCTGATAAATCCAGAGAGAAACATAAGTCCTTGTCTTTTTCTGTGCAGTTTACAAACCAGTGCGACTGATAAGAATGTTTTGCATTGCGCAGTTCATCCAATACCAGAAAATAGCACCCTTAGAAGTGTTATTTATACAACGTATTAAATATGCTTTCACTGCATCTCATAAATTTCCAATTTTCACAATAACTGATATTTTTCAAAGTCCCACCTTAGAAGTCCTGTGATTATGGTATAATCGCGGGTTTCTTATGTTTGAATGGAAAAATATTCTTTTTCTTCATGTAGTTGTGAAAAATTACTTGAAAGCATGACTCATGAAAGCTGGAAACCTAAATTTCAAATTAGAAAGCCTACATATATGTTTTCAAATTTCATGGTCTGTAAGCCAATCCTGGGATCTTTTTTTTTTGGCTTAGCTCATTATTTTTGACTGTTTGGGGATGACAATTCTATAGGTGAGCAATGAAGATTTGCCTGGTTCCATTGTGCCTCTTCAGCTTTGTGTATGTATTCTACAGTAGCTGCAGTGGTCGTGGGGGTGATATTTGTGTTATTACTGAATGCCTGATATTTTCTTCACTGTGGAGCCATATCTTTTTGAAAACAGATTTAAATGAAATGCTTAGGGTATCTGTACCCACAGAATAGTCATACTGTCTTTTAGATTGTTCTGGGATTGGGAATCGCAGCCAAGGGGCAAATATTAACATATCTTTGAACCTTATGAACCTCTTGAGGAATGTTATAGCACTAACATTCAATATTCACCAAATTATTGAGAATTATGTGACACCTATCAGTCACTTTGACATTCAGCAGACCTGAGCAGTCTGTACCTGACTCACCTCTTGCCTTGTGACCTGCCTACCCTTGTGCAAAGGGACTCTTTCTTCCAAGCCTTCCTTGCTGATTGCAAGGTATCTCTTTCCTTTTCATGAACACACTTCCATGCCACTTCTATTCCCTCTCACAAAGCTGCTTGAGCCTAGACTGTCTTTGCTCCTGGGCCTATTTCCTTCTCCAGCTGACAGTTCTGGAAGCGGTGCTGGCCAGTAGAGCCCCATGGCTGTGACTAGCTCTGGTCACCTTGAGGCAGTCATTCCTGACTTCTGTATCTGCGACCCTCTTGCACTCCCTTGGGGTGGCTCGGCTGGTTCCTCTTCCTTGCTGCTGATGTTGGCTTACCAGCCCAGTAAAGCATCCTGCACGTTGCACAGCCGGGTACCCCCAGATGAGTGCAGCACTGATCTCTTCTTGGTGGCTTTGCTACCTGTCAGCTCTTTCTTGCTTGCCAGCGTCAAGAAAATTGTGCATTTTAGCTTAAGCCAAAGTCACTAGTTGTGTAGCACGTGCAGAAGGAGGCGGTTTGTTTGTTTTAGGAAGCCAAATATGTCCCCACCCATGCGACAATGTAATTTTTCTTCTGTAGAGACACCCTTGGCGACATATTAGTGGGAGTCATGAAGGATTTTTTAGCCTACTTGAGATTTATTTAAATCTTCGTATTTCATTTTGGAAAGGATCCAACTGATTAAAATCCACAATATTTTCAGTTACAAAAGTTTTGACAGCATAAATCTAATTTTTGCATTTTCTTATATCATTAAACTGTTCTACTCTATGCTAATGCTTAGTAAAGAGGGTTATTAGCACGGAGGGCAAACCTTAAAAGGGTTGGAGGTTTGATTCATCTATGAAGCACCGACAAATTTGGATTAATTATTCAAATCTAATCCAAACCTCTCGAGTCTGAAAAATTGGGCTGGAAGTCTCTGGAGAACAGGTTAGCTTGTGGGATTTCCGGTGCTGCCTGCCTAGCTTTCTGATGAGCCTGCATAACCAGTAAAACCTTTTAAATGTACCACCTTTCCAAATTATGTGTGTATTTTAGATTCATCATCGTTCCGGTGCTTAGGCTTTCCAGCACGGGCGAGAAATGTTTCTCTATCATAGTTCTGCCCTTGCTTTGGTACAATACTGAGCACCTCCAAGGCATCGAGGGTCAGGAACTTAAACTAGCAGAGAACAGGCTGCTCAGGTCGCCACCTTTAGAAAAAGATCTCCACAGCCATGTTTCTTACATTGCCAGAGGTGTAAACTGCCCCAGATAGTGTGAGCATTTTTTTTTTCTGGGGGGGCGATTCTGCTGTGAAAAGGTTAGTGTTTATTTAGCCTGACAAATAGCTTTGAGTTTCCTAAAGCTCACCATTTAAAGCAGTGTACCTACTTAATATTTGATCCTAAATCTGCTTCCAGTTAAGTCCCCTGATGATTAGATGTTCTAGGACAGTAAGAAATAGTCCTGTGCCTGGGTAGAAATATATAGCCTGTCAAGATGAAAATTATGCTCTGAGGGACAAGCACCGAGCCCAGCTTTATGTTTGCAGAGCAGCTAGCACAGCGGGGTCCCTATCTTGATTTGAGACCTGTAGGAACTATGAGATAAATATCAAATGATAACTCACGCCATTCTGCAAGAGGGCTACAGATTTTCAAGGAACACCGGGGAGTTTTGATTTTATGACCCCAAGAGGAATAGCACAGACTTTCCTCTCCATCTAATGGACAGGGATGGTTGAGCTTTCTTGCTCAGTGACAGGCCAGCAGGCAATGCCGACCCATGCGTCTGACCTGTTATCAAAATTCCTCCGGCTTCTCCTGTACCCTGATTTCAGAGCAGTTAAAAGGAGGTTCGATGGCACTCTGTAGAAGGTAGGACATGCATACCTGTTTCTAGGATGCAGGCAGAAAGCGTCACAGCTCATGGGTTTTCTAATAAAAAGCTATTAATTATCACCTCAATGACCTCCTTTGCTATCAAATCGCTACTCAAATGATTTTACTACTATTTATAATGCGGCCAGATCCTGACTGTTTTATCCAATCATTTCAGTGATGGGTGCTCAGCACATTAGAAAAACCTCGTATTTGTGGTTGTGCCACCTGACTTGAGGGATCTGCTTTTATACATGTATGTGTATTTTTATACTGCTCCTCTGCTCTGCTTGCATGTCATTTGGGAAGTCTGGTGCTTAATGTGATCCAGTGAAAATAAGGCTCAGAATGTATCAGTATATTCTGACATGTCTTGTGGCTGGAGAGCCGAGTAGAACCTTGCTTTTGTGCTCTCAAGCACTTGTGGACATCAGTAAGAGGTTTGTTTGTTTTCTCATTTTCAAAAGAATGAATTATCCAGCCACCCCCCTGGTATAAAACGCTTGGATGGGCATCAGTCTGCTGATGGTTATTGTAAGAGACATTTTGTAAAGCAGGAGGTTTTAGCCAGTAAGGTTCACCTTGGTGACGAGGTGTGGGACAAGGAACAGCAGCTTCGTGGATTCCCTTCCTCTGCCCTCTCCTTTTCTGGAGAAGTAAGCAGTAGCATCACGGCCTGAAGCAGCTGCCCCTTCTCCCTTCCACTTGGTTTCAGTGCTGGGTCCCAGCACTGTGGGGCTCTGCAAACCCTGTAGATCCTTTTTGCTATGGCTGCTTCTCCCGCTTTTTTCACGAGTCCCAAGGGCAGAAGTCTCAGAAAGAGGAGAAAGCAGGCAGGCAAATGAGGTAGTCAGTTTCTTCATAGAATCACAGGACAGTTTGGGTTGGAAGGTTGCATTGGGGAGGCCACACCTCGAGTGCTGTGTTAAGTTCTGGGCTCCCCACCATAAGAAGGACGTTGAGGTCCTTGAGCAAGTGCAGAGAAGGGCAGCCAGGCTGGTGAAGGGGCTGGAGGGCAAATCATATGTGGAATGGTTGAGGGAGCTGGGGCTGTTTAGCTTGGAGAAGAGGAGGCTGAGGGGAGACCTTATCAGCACCCACAGCTACCTAAAGGGAGGTTGTAGAGAGGCGGGCGATGGTCTCTTCAGCCAGGTGCCAGGAGACAGAACAAGGGGAAATGGCATGAAGCTGTGCCAGGGCAGGTTTAGATTGGATATTAGAAAAAAAATTTTTACTGAAAGAGTTGTCAGGGCCTGGAACAGACTGCCCAGGGAGGGGGTTGAGTCACCTTCCCTGGATGTGTTCAAAAAAAGGGTAGATGAGGTACTTAGGGATATGGTTTAGCATAGGATGGGAATGGTTGGACTCGATCTTCAAAGGTCTCTTCCAACCTTGTTCTTCTGTGATTCTGTGATTCTGTGACGTAAAAGACCATTTAGTTCCAACCTCTTGCCATGGGCAGGAAACGCTCTCTACTCCCAGGTTGCCCAAAGGCCCATCCAGTCCGGCCTTGAGCACTGCGAGGGAGGGGGCAGCCACAGCTTCTCTGGGCAGCCTGTGCCAGAGCCTCACCACCCTCACAGGGAAGATCTCTTCCTTATACCTAATCTGAATCTGCCTTCTTTCAATGTAAAGCCATTATACCTTGTCCTGTCACTCCATGCCCTTGTGAACAGTCCCTCTCCAGCTTTTCTGTAGGCCTCCTTTAGGTACTGGAAGGCTGCAATAAGGTCTCCTTGGAGCCTTCTCTTCTTCTCTTCAAGTCCAATGCTCTCAGCCTGTCTTCACTGGAGAGGTGCTCCGGCCCTCTAATCATCTTTGTGGCACTCTTCTGGACTTGGTTCAATGGTTCCCTGTCCTCCTTACGTTGGGGACCCCAGAGCTGACCATAGTACTCCAGGTGGGGTCTCACCAGAGCAAAGTAGAGGGGCAGAATCACCTCCCTTCTTATTACGCTTCTTTTGATGCAGCCCAAGATACAGTTTGGTTTCTGGCCTGCAAGTGCATATTGAAAGCTCATGTTGAGTTTCACATCCACCAACACTCCCATGTCTTCCTCCTTTGGGTTGATTCTCCTAAGCAGTCATTTCCTCTCTTTCCCCAAAGAGCAAGACAACTCTCTGGTACTGTCACAGATACTTCCTTTCTAATGCCTTCCAAGAGACCACAGATACCAAAATCATTCCATCACCCTGCTCAGCATGAGTTCAGTCTTCACAGCTGCTACTGACACACTCCAGTGGCCATAGGAAAATTGCAGTCATCCTCTCCAGCTTCTCAGGTTGCAGTGATGATTGGAAGGAGGGGGAAAAGAAGCCATGAGAAGTCCAAGTAGAAAAGATAGGGATTCAGGGTCCAATTAAGATAGGAGAGAAGGGATAAGAGAACAGGGAGCGGTTAGATGCAGGTGTCCGGTGAAGGCAGAAAGTAGAGAAAACAATGCTCTCTGAATGGCATGGGAACCAAGCCCAAGGGGTTCATTGTTGTTAGTGGCATTTTGCCTGTAATGGCTGAAATAAACAAGCAGAGAAGAGGAAAAAAAAAAAAGAAGAAAAATAAAACTCCTCAGAACATGTATAGCCTCATTAAAATGAAGGAAGAAGGACCACAGAGCCTCTGAACTTCTGAAGAATAGCAGGAAGAGTCTAGTTTTTTTAAGGGAGGAGAAAAAATAGAAAAAAATGCTCTTGCTGCTGTAGCCATGCTTTATTTCCATTTTAAGTACAGGTAAAACTAAAGAGAAATAAAAATTTCTTACTCTTTCTTCTTAATTTGTGTCTGGAAGCAACATCTCCGGTATCTCACTTCTGTGGTTTGGAAGGGAAGGGATGTGCCCTTTGTCTGGAGTCATTGTTCTATGGTCTGTCGAGGAAGGAGGTTTTGGGTCCACATCTCCTTAGGCAATTAGCAGTTAAAGAATTAACTTCTTTAGGAAAGCTCAAGTCTCTTATCCCTTCCTGTCTAAGGAGCAGCCTTGACTTAAGGATGACTTGTATCTCAGCCTGCCTTTTACACCCTTCTGACCAACTTTCCCAACATAACTTCTTTCTTTGCTAAATGGTTCTGCCTGTCTGTCTGTCAGATTTTCTCAGCTCCTCCAGCTGCATGTTGTGGCTTTGGCAAGACCTGGTTGGGATGGGAGGACGCTCTCTATGGGGAAGGTGCATTCCTCCTTCAGAGGTGTTCTTGCTTTGGGGCTTAGGGTTGGTTGGTTTGTTTTTCCATATTCTGTGTTCCTGAGCTACATGTGGTAATGTCCCCACTAACGGTTGTCAACCCCCTCAACAGAGACAGGCAGAGCAACCAGAAAACAAACAACACATGAAACAAAATTCGAAATGTGTTCAGAGAAACGTGCTACTTCAAAGGCAAGTGTAGCGGTCCCCCCGGAGCTCATTACTGTAGTCAGTGGAGGGGAGGGGTAAGGGAGAGCACAGAGTGGGAAACAGTGTCTATCTTTTTCCATCTGCAACAGTGAACGTTGCAGCCTTTGAATAACCCTCCCTTTGTTTTCCATGGGCCCACAAACCTTGGGCTCTTCTTCATCTTAGCACTTCAGTCTCCTCAGAGATGGGCTGGGCAGATGGGCTGGGGGAAGATGCCTGCTGTCAGCCGCACGGGAATCCTCCTTGAAGTAAAGTAGGCTTCACAGAGACAGCCTTCGTTGTACTAGCTCTTCCCGGTGCCATGTGGGCACGCTGGAAGCCTTACCACCATGAAGTGAAACCTGTGTCTGTGGATTGTTTGCTTCTTGGTATCCCCTGGGACTGTCAACCTGGGAAGCAAGTGAAATCTGACTGTGCTTGTAGATGGTGTGCCCTTTGGGCTTTTGGGAATTGGTTTATATAAGACCTGTCAAATTAATTTCAGATGGACTACTACCCTGGGATCATAGCTTTTATGTGAATTCCTTTAGCCAGTGAGCTTGCAGGTTCCCTTGAAAAAAATAGAGGTTATTCTGAAATGATCTGCATTTTTAAAAAACTCTGCTGGCTTCTGTTTTGTAACTCTTGTCACTTCAGTCTGTTCAGCTAGTCCGTCTTCCATGACAGCTCAAAAGAAAAGGGAGAGTAAGGCAAGCAGGTAATGGATCATCTCTACAAAAATTGGCCCCAATTCTTCAGTTCTTGCTGAGGTAGACATCTTGCTGTACATGGAGGTAATTTCACCCATGTGAGGATACATGATGGATGGATATGCACTTTATATCATATATGAAGGAGGGAGGACCTGCAGAAACACATGGATTGTGTGCCAGCGCTGCGGCACATTCCCTGCCTTTTTTCTGGTTGCCTAGTGTGCTATACAGAGATGTCTGTGAGTAGAATAATCACATGCTATTACAGGACGCCATGGAGAGGCAGAGGAGCGGTGGCATTGTACACAGCTTTTCTTGACTGTGAGGGAGTGTTAATGGAGAGTGTTTGGGTTACTCCACGCAGAACCCCATGAGCCGGTAAGACCTGTGATAGCAGAGGGAGCGCTTGGAGCCCTCGGCAGAGATTGCGCGGTGCTGGGGAAGCAAGGGGGATGACAGCAGCGAAAGACTGTGCGATCTCACGCGCCTTGTGTGGAGCGGTGAGGTGGTGATAACCGGCCCGGAACATTCCAGCCCATCCTGGGAGCTGGCGGGGAGGTGGCGTGCGTGATAATGCACAGAGAGGCGGAGTGTGAGGACCGCTGTGAGAAGTCAGCGTGCCGTGTACCACGCGCAGCAGACAGCGTGAGGCTGTGTATCAGTGGAGAGAGAGAATACAACCGAGCCAGCCCGTGCTTCAAGGCTTCTGAAAGCATCGCCTTGGCTTTGATCATTTGCTGCTCGTTCTCCCCATACGCAGGCAAGACCCACTGATCTGGGAAACTCTTGCAGCTGTTGCTGTAAGCCTCTAGAAGGATCTAAAAAGCTAATTGCAACAGCCAAACCAGCTGTTAGAATAAGGACTACATTCTCAGTCCTCAGATCCTGGCGTGTCCCTGTGGGATGGAGTTTCTTCTTCAGCTCTAGGAGGCTGAGGGGAAGCAGCTGGGTTCTTTGCTGAACCTGCATTAACTAGGCCAGGAGAGACTTTTCTGTCAATCAGGAGAATGAAAGCTAAACAGCTGCTGTCATTTCAGGCCAGACTATGGAAGCTTTTTACAAGGGACAGGGATGCTGGGTTCATTCGATGTGCGGTGCAGTTTGCCTTTCTGTTTCTTTTAACTGTTTCCTTTCTTGATGCAGTAGGGAGTGGCTGGCCTGAGCCCCCTTTGGTTGTGCTGTAGCTATCAACATTGCCAGAATGACATTTCAGCTCCCACCTCTTTGCTTCCCTTAGAAAGTGGTAAGGAATATGAGCCTGGTACACCCTGGCCTTGCTGTAGCAAGATTGGAGAAGAGCATGTGTGGTGCACGTGTACACTGCCTGAGGACAGTGAGGACCAGTAGCAAGCTCTTACGCAGTGATGGACTCTGCTCCCCACAGATGCCTTAAACAACTAACTTGTGTGTTTTTATTAGGTCCTCCCAGGTATGATAACCTGGAAGTAATTTCCCCATTTCACCTCTTAGGGGAGAATGGGTTTTGTTACACAGCAGGGCAAGATTGGCGAGCTAAGGACAGTGAAACACAGCGGGCGTGATCACCCTGGTGTATGGGCACCTCTGACAACCAGGCAGTCACATGCAGTCACCGAATAGCAGATGCAGTAGCAGGGCTGGCTCTGTAACCTAGTTAATAAACTCACTTGGACTCAGGTAGTTCTTTATGGAGGCACTGGAGTGTGTCTGCTCCACAGTCCCTAGGATGATCCACTTACTCAAATTATCCATTTTTTCCTTGTCCTGTAGGGCATCCCTGTTATCTTCCCTCCCTATTATCCAAGATAATAGAGAGCTGACTTGCAATAATGCAGTCACAATGGCTCCATAGTGTCTGAATGATTCCCATGTGATTGACATTGTGTGTCTGTCTGAAGCTTCCTGAAGAGCAATTCTCCATCAACACTTCTTTCATCAGCAGGCATTAGGCAGAACAGGATCCTATAGCACAAGTCTATTAATTCCCAAGAAGAAATCTGTTTCGCTCTGACAAATAGGAGGAGACATAAATTATACAACTGGATAAGATACTACTTGGAGGATCAATTCTCTGTGCTTATGTGACTTACTGTAGCTGTGTGTCAGGGTCATATAGAACCTGTGGGTCTCAGTTTCAAGCCCCAGGTAGCTGAGAGGTTTCCTCAGCTATCTGGGCCTGTAAAAAAAAGTGAAGATAAGCAACAGAGGGAGCATGGACATCTCCAGTGTTTTCACATCTACCACTCAGCAAAGGCATAGTGTTCAACTGGAAGTGATAAAGGGGTTTAATCTCAAACCATCATGACACCATTGTGGTGATGCTGTTCAATTTTTGGAGATTCTGGCCGTGTCAGACCAAGCATTTAGGAAGATTTAGTCTGTTCATGCTTCAACGGTCAAGATTTTCCTTCTCATATTTCTAGCTCAACAGGCAGCTCTGGAAGTCTGTGAAGAAGACCAGCTTGCTAGCTTGGTTTTGCTAACTCAGTCAACATGAGTATGAATCTCACTGAAATTCTTGTTTATCATCAGAGCCAAGGCTCATGAGGTTCATCACTGGTAAACACAGTCCACTGGAGTTCATCTCAGCAGCATGATGACACTTCCTTTGTGTTGTAGGTAGACTGATGTGGGAATGAGAGCAGGCTCGGTGTTCTTCTCCACACTTTGTTCAAAACAAAATCTGATTTGTGTGAGTAGCTTCAGTGTTGAAGGGGGGCGGGGAGGAGGGGGCTAAAGCCTTCCATGGTTTGCAGAGCCGAAGGACCTTCAATTCAGCATTTTGCTGTGCTTTGGCATCCAGAGAAACAGGAGCCACGGTCCATCTACAGCAAAGACTGTAGGTGGAGATTGTCAGTGAAGCTGAAAATGCAGTGAAAGGCTCAGCCCCTCATCTGGCATAAATCAAAATACTGTTGACACAGGTACACGGACATGTACTGACGGACCTGGTGGTCTAAGATTTATTACAAAATTGATACGCTTGCTATTCAGCAAACGTTTTGTCGCTAGGTTTTGTTTTCCAAGCAATGCTAACTCAGTTCTCGGTCCATTGGCTGCTTTGAGGCCTTTTAGCTTTGGCTGTTTCTTTGCTTTCTCAGAGTGTTTTGCAACTCCTTACCTTTGTGCTGGGGCACTCGCTGCCGAAGTAGCGTGCCGTGATCCCTGCGGTGTGAGTGGATGGCAGAAACTGGAGGGAAAAAAAGGGGGTGGGGGGGAGGGAAGTGAATTACGCACTTTCCAGAACTAATCTTCAGACACTTGATCTGTGCTAAAATGCATGAGGCTTTGGGGATTTGTGAACATTTTCATGAATAATAAGAGCTTCACAAATAACAGGAGAGTGAACTTACTGATCTTATTCCCAAATCTTTTATATAAAGAAGAGATATGATTGGCTCCAGTGTTCGGAAAGAGTTTGGCGACAGGTCACTTTTTTTCTGATCAAGAAAGAATAGGGCATGTGGGAAAGGAAAATGAACCACATTATTTGCAGGGCTCCTACATCCATGAGTATTCTTTGACTTTTATAGATTTTTCAGTAAATTAACATAACTATATTATCCAAGATTTCTTGCAGTTGTTTTCCCTTCCAAGTTGACATGCCTGAGAGTGAATGCGAATGCCACAGCTTAAAAATAAGGGAGGAAATTATCATATTTAATATTGTTTATACAGAAACTGGCACACTTTATGGAGCATCATCTGATTAACTCATTTCCAGCCCTGCGGCGTGTGCGTGTGTGTATGATGGCAGAAGAGGAGAAATGAGAGCTAGGCCGTGTTTTTTCCTGGCATGAGGAACTGTTACTGTAACACTTGTGTGGCTGGCAGCGTGAGACATAATATTACCTAGAAGAAAACCTTTAAGTGTTGGATTAATTTCCCACCATCTGCATTCTGTCTGTACTGGAAATCTAGCTCTTAGAGAGGAAGACTGGGGAACGGATCTGAGTATCTGGCAGTTAGGTTTGGGGGAAGGAAAAATGCTTCCAAAGACTCCTTTCTAGTCAGCTGTTTGGTGGCTGTGAGGGCTTAGTCAGCTGAGGAGCCAGCTTTGGAAAAGGCTCTTTTGCTTAGATGGGCTGAAAAGATTGGAAGGGAGGAGCAGCGCCTTATCGCAGAGGTGCTGCCAGTCGCAATTAGGGACAGGTTGTTGGGTGCTGGCATCTGGGAGAGGAACTTCAAGCTCTAAGAAAGCGTATGAGGAAATTGAGCTCAAAGTTAGGTCCAAACGGGATTTGCTCAAAAGGGGTGCTGCTGGGTAGGGATGAAATCTCACCGTGGTCCAGCTGTAGATGCGGGGAGAGGAAATGATGAATGATAGCATACTGAAATAGAAAGCACTGGAAGAAAGAGGGAGCAGCAGCACAGGAGGTGAATGTCAGGCACCTGTCATTTCTTCTTTGGCTGCTGCTTGCATCAGTGGTGAACCACGGAGAGCAAAACCCTCAGGGGAGATGCTGCTGAATATTCAGTATAACTGCCTTGTGCAGAGCCCAGAAGGGATGGTCCTGTCTAGGCTGCCATCCTTGCAGTCAAAGCACAAAGGGTCCTTCCCAACCGTTGGAAGTAGGGGGCTGAGTGAATGTGGTGAAGCTGCTGATGGGACCTTTGTCTTCACTGAAATGCTTACGTCTGTGTGTTATTTCCTTCTCTTCTAGGTAAGTTCATAATGTCCTTATGAGTGGTTCTAACCTGCTCCAGCAGATGCTGTACTGGGATCTCTCTGGCTTCTCCAAAGAGTAGGAAAACACAGCACTCTGAAATGGTAACATCATTACTTGTGAAGCAGATGTACCGGTGCTTACTAAGGATTCCCCCTGTACTTTCCATCCATGAATCTGTTATTTGTGTTTAGCAATAACCCACAGCCAGCCAGCAATACACCCAATGTCTGCCTCAGGACTGTGCCACCCCCGGTCCCAGGTGACAACAGGTCCCCCTCGATGCCATAGTGCAGCTTGCATCCTGTGTTGTCTGCCATGTCTTGCTGCTGTAGTTTCCAGTCCTGTGGGTGTCTCCAGAGGGTTGGTAGATACTTTCTAGAGGAACAGCTTTTAAGTATCAACCCAAAAGTACCGTGACCTTTCCTGCTCTTTTTTGCCTTCAGACATGCTTGGAATTTTGGACACTGCAGAAATCCATGCAGTCATATTTCATAGCTCGCCACATCGAGTGCAGGGAGCTCCCTGGACAGGGGTTTCTCAATTCCTCTTCCTCTGGCTAACTTCTGATTCACCCAGTGGGGGATTGTTTTGAGAACACACTGACAACTGAGCAAAAGAAAATTCAGAACGACACTTGGGGCAAAAGCTCCTTGGCAGCGAGATGAATTGAGCTTCTCAAGGGAAGTGCTGGGAACACTATTGTTTGAGATGTTTAAAACTCTCTAGGTCAGAAATTGCAGGGAGCAGTCCTGTGCTGGCAAATGGACATATTGGTGGAGATGATGGGTCTTTCTCCTTTCTGACAGCTTTTATTTATTATTATTATTTATTGTTTTATTAGCTTCAGATCGTTGACTTCACCTCTAGTTCAGTTTTGCTGTATATACTATACAGTCCATAATAAGCGTGGTACTAAATGATATGCTTTTGTGCTGATGTGGTGCTTGCTTGTTTCCCAGTGGAGCAAAGTGATATAAGCACATACATTAAATATATTTATGATGAATTTCTCATCTATTACTTTTATTTAGATTGGTTTTGAAGTAGAACAGATTCCACTGGAAAACATCATCTTTCTAAAGGCAGACAGCAAATCCAAAGGTGTATCTGCATCCTCCTTTTTTTTTTATTGTTTTTATTTTTTCTTTAACAAAGACAGCAACAAAGCTGCAAGGGAGAACAAGAGTTCACCGCTTTTCTTTTATACAGTCAGCATAATAGATCCTGGCTCATCTCTGCTTGCTGAAGGAGGTATCTCTCTCTCCTTTTTTAAGAACTAGAGCAGAGACAACACAGTAAGCTGAAAACATAGGTCATGTCTGTTCTTCATTGTCCTGAGTTAGAACAGGTCCTGTGAGCTGGGAGAAATTTTGAATCCACTCCATCTAATGTTTAATGCTTTATGGTCAGCAAAGTAATTCAGTATTGGAGCACATGGCTGATATTAAGCATGTTTTTGTATGCAAAAAGCCCCTCCTCTGGCAAAGAAAGAGGAGGGAAGATGAGGGTGTTCGGAGGGCAGAGAAGATCCTGTTGGGAGGAAAAGGAAGCTATTGTCTGATTTTGTGTTCTAGAAAGATATATATGTACCTGTATATGTCACCTGAGAGCTGCAGGACTGTAGTAAATGCCAAGCCCTCCTATGGGTTTTAGGGCAGTAGGACTCTGAAGTGCTTCCTGAAAGGAAAATGATACTTAAAGTAGGTAATAATGTCAAACATGTAAGAGATTCTCTCTTAATGTTGAGTGTCTCCCTTCCTGACAAGTCTGCTGCTTCTTGTCCTACCTTACTTCAGGGGAGGATTCTTGTCTCTGGCTTTTTTATCTTCACTGGTGTCCATCATTTCTCTAGGAAGATTAGGCTTTTGTAGTTGTCCTAGCCTTACATGTCAGCTTCAGCAGGACTTAGCCCAGGTTTCAGCTGTGCTTATCTGGCATTTGGACCATGTCTATCAACATACCATGAAACTGAAATTCATAGGGAAGAAATAATTTTCAAGTGCATCATTTCTTCCCATAGAGTCTGACAATCCCTATTAATGGAAACCTATTAGTCATGTTCTCCTTTGGTCATCTTTCGTCTCTTTTTAATTACATTAACCACAGTTAAGAAATTTAAAAAAAAAAAAAAAAAAAAAAGCCAGAAAGTTCTGGCTCCTGGGAAATTGTTAGAATAGCTTGAGCACCTTTTCATGGGTGTTCAGTTTTTAGTTTTTAATTTTTATTCTTTTCAGCCAGACCTTTTCGCCTTTTGGTGTGGTCTTTCTAAATTGTGTCTGTGGTTTGGTTTGCTTTTTTTGAGCTCAGTTCCCCAAGGACTTTAAACACCAGGTTTTGAGGGAATCCTAAGGCCTGCAGGGAGGTAGTTGGCATGATTGTTTGCATCCTGGTATGGTATATTTAGCTGACGTTATCTCTGACACTGACCTTTTTCAGTGAACTGAGCTGACATAGAATCATAGAATGGTTTGGGTTGGAAGGGACCTCAAAGTTCATTTATTCCCAACCCCCCTGCCATGGGCAGGGACACCCTCAACTAGACGAGGTTGCCCAAAGCCCCATCCAACCTGTCCTTGAACACTGCCAGGGAGGGGGCAGCCACAGCTTCTCTGGACAGCCTGTGCCAGGGTACCACTGCCCTCACAGGGAAGGATTTCTTCCTTATGCCTAGCCTGAGTCTCCACTCCTTCAGCTTGAAGTCATTACCCCTTGTCCTGTCACCACACTCCCTGATGAACAGTCCCTCTCCTGCTTTCCTGTAGGACCCCTTTAAGTATTGGTACACCACAATTAGGTGTCCCTGCAGCCTTCTCTTCTCCAGGCTGAGCAAGCCCAACTCTCTCAGCCTGTCTTCATAGGAGAGGTGCTCCAGCCCCCTGATAATTTTCATGGCATTCATGTATCCTGTTTCCCATTTTGCTTCCTTTCTCTCCCTTTCAAATTCTTCACTGTACCATCCCAGATTGCACATCCTCTGGCCTCTCCAATCTCTTGCTGAGGCTATAGAAGAGACCTGCCAGATCCTCCCAAATGCACTGAAACGAACATCATTAAGTAGCCTCGTGGATGGTGATTCTTACAGCTAATGATGCTGTACCCTGCAAGCAAAGCAAACAGGAGGCAGGGCTGTGAAAAAGCAGTAGTGTGGGCAGATTTTAATTGCCGTGCTGAGAGGTCAGATAAGAAAGTCATGAAATGGCTTGGAAAAATGTGAACATTTATATACCATAGCAAGACCCTGAGGCTGTGGCCATGTTTGGAAATGCTTCCAAATTGGGTTACAGAAAGAATGAGAGCATGCAGGCTACTGAGCCTTCCTTCTTCGTTCCCTCGCTTCCCATATTCTCCACCGATTCATTTACTTTTTCTCCTCCTCCTCTGGCATTCCTCTTTGCTTTCATACTCTGTTCTTTCTCTGATCTTCTGCCTCCAATGCTAAGTGATTCCTCTATGTCCCACATACTAGTACTGTGTGTTTGCAATTTTTCTTAATTTATAATAAAGCCGATGCCTGATTGTCTTTGAAAGTGGATTCTAGCTGGGTTATTTATCAACTATGTAGATTGCATTTCCTTAATCTAGTTAGCTATTTGGTATATAAAGACATACTGCATGCAGTCAGTGGGTAATGCAGTTATAAACTATGCTGCATAGAATTTCCATTTCTTCTCTGCTGTTCTGGGAACTGATGTGAAAAATTTCATCTTGATCCAGTAGTTTTGCAGTTTTCTCTCAAGAGTGCCAGGCCACCTTTTCCAAGTGTTGTTTTTAGATCCTCATGCTCTTCCTCCACAGATCATTGCAGTTGAATCTACTGCTGCGTAGTTCCTCATGGAGGCACTAAGCCAAGTGCCGTGGTCCTCAGAACAAAGGACTGCTTGCACTGGCAGGTAGCATCCAAACTTTCATGACCAAATGCAGTATGCTCCCTGTTTCACCCCAAAATATAGCAGCAGGGCCCTCTTTTAACACCTCTGAAGTAAATTTTGTTTGGCTGTTGCATTCAAACTGGATTCTTAATATTTGAAAATTGTCAGGTGAACCTGATAGTGGTTTTGCTCAGGGTTTAATATACTGACTCACAAAGTTCCCAGGTCATATGGGGAGCTCAGGAGAAGAAATATTTTGGGCTTCTTGCGATGTAGCAGTCAGTTCTGTCCAGCATTGTCAACATTACTCATATAATGGGTCAGAAGGAATCTCAGCTGTGGCACAGCATCAGAGCACTTACAGGCCCCTGGAGATCAAGATGTTTTGAAACACTGGTGACAATGACGTGCAGTCTTTAAAGCGCCTGTCTGCAGCAGTCTGTGTCACCTGGTGGAACAAATCCCATCAGCAGCTCTCCCTTGGTGCTGTCTTTTCATCTGGCAATAAAACGACCATTGAAGTCTCCAAATGCCTGCCCTGGTGCTGTTTAAGTAAAGGGGGAAAGGAACCAGAGGACAAGAGGACCTTTGATAAAAAGATGCTAAATTGGGGAGGGGGAGGATCATTCATGTCTCCTGGGCATGGATCCAGGTGAACATGCGTGGGTGGAGCAGAATGTAAATGTGTCTGTGCGGGCAGAGCAATGATCTGGATCTGAGATGATTTGGAGGAGGTGTGTTACAGTAGTTAAACACAGGACATTTATTTGCTGGGAGCTGACTTTGATCTCAGAAGAGGACTCTTGTGTGAAATGAGTTCTGCTAGGTCTTGGTCTGTTTCCAGTCAAGTGACTCCTGCCTGCAAAGATGAAGGAGGCTGGAGTTCTGTAAAGAAATTTGGAACAAACCTAGAAAATGAGAGTAGGTGTAACTCACTTTGTGAGGGCAATATCTGCTTCCTTGGCTTGCAAGCCCCGGTTTCTCTCAGGTATTTACTTTTTGTAGTCTTGCATCCTCTGATTTCTATGGCATGTATCTTTATGCTGGTTTTTTAATGGGACGCGATGGTACCTCTTCCCATAGACCTATTTAAAAAAACCCACCTTCTACTTTAGGCATCTCATAGTATACATAGAACACAGAGCTTTCTGCTCACAGATATGATCTGTGGCTCTGTTAACCTTTTAGAGGGTAACACAGACCTCTAAAACTATTTCTGGGAAACCTGTGTAATTTTCCAATACTCCTCAGGCTCAGATACAGCAGCTGTAACATGTGCCACGCAAACTGCATTTACGTGGATGGCATTTAGGCTGAGTGGAAATACTGGTCCTCCATCCATAAATGAATCCCCTTTCTTTCCCACTGCTTTCCTGCCTGACTCCCCTTGCTGCTGGCTTTCTCTCTCATTTCCAGCCCTTTGGACACTGCTGAAGAGTGTAGTACAAGATGCCAGTCCTGGCTACCTGAGCCGTGGCCATCCCTGCCTTTGTTTTACAGATGAAGTTAGATACGCTTCACAGCATCCTAGAAATGATGAGCTTCTCTTGTTTTGAGAGGTCAGGCTGTGGGAAGTACCTGCTCTTCTCTGACCTGAGCCCCTGCAAATCTTTGTGCCCACCACAGGACCACCAGCGAGAACTCACAGCAAGGTCATTCTGTGCTTGCATTGTCCTCCAGGGAGATCCACATGCCGGCAGAGTTAATTACACTAACAGCCGCAGAAATTATATTGGCCCACCACTGGCCTAGTGAGATGAATATCTCCATTTCTTAGTCACAGGGGGACATTAATGGTATTTTTATTAACTGGTGACCTGTTGACTGCTATTAGAATATAGATTGTATGCATAAACCAGGTCAGGGTACTGAAGATATGATTATAGAGCAATTACTGTGTCAGCCAGTGTGGCTTCTAATCAGAGCTGGCAAAGAGTCTTTGGAAGCCTGAAAACCGTTTTTGGAGTCCAACAAGAAGAAACAGCTTTGGATCAAAGTCTGTATTGTGCCTTTACATCTTTCTGGAATTAAATGTCTGATTTTCTACGATTAGAATGGGTAGCCAAGGCAGAGAGAAGTCTTAAGAAGGACAGCTTTTAGTGGAACACAACTGATTAGAGGAGTTCAAAGTTTGAAAACTTTTTTTCCCCCCCTTTGTTATTCTGTGGTTTATGTTTATTTCACTGAGCTGGCAGAGGATGCTAATTCTGCTCTTGCCCTTTAAAATGAACTGCAAGGTCATACGGCTGAGTGTCTGGGATGTCAGTAAAAGCGATTACACTAATACATGCATTTCATTTGATGAGGGCCGTAGCTGCAGAACCAGATTTAGAATTGCTCCACGTTTGTCAGAACTATTCAAGAATAAAAAAAAGATGATAAACCAAAGAGCTGGTATGTTAGATATAGAACCAGAGACTGGCTTCTGGCTTTCTTTCGGGTGCAGCTGTGCATTTGGAGGCTGAACTGAATATCCTGACTTCCAAAGACCAGCTTTGTCCCACTAACAGCACTGCTGATCCCAGTGAAATGACTGGAAGAGACAGAGTTGCCACTTTGCTTGGATGGGAGCTTGAGGCTCATGTGTGCCTCCGCTGGTACTTGTAACCACATTGTAAATCTCTTCATTGGTGAACTAGGCAACAAATACTGCTGAGTTCACTAGCGCACCTGCTAAGTACACTGGTATTTGGTGTTTTCCTGTGCTGGACATTGACTTTATTGGAAGGTAGGACACAACACTATTTGTATGTTTATGATTATCCTGTTCTACCCAAAAGAGGCCTAAATCATCTGAGATCTGAACAATCAAATAATCCCATGGTAATCTGAGGCAGAAGATGGATTTGTAAATCTGCTGTTTTGGTTTATGAAGAGAACATAGTTGTTGAGATTCAGGAGGAAGCAAAATGGTTTTCAGGAGGAAACAAAATGGTTGTAGATTTCATTTGATGATTAATATATTCTATATAGCTTAGAGGATAAACTCTCTCCCTTCCATTTTGGAACTGGAATTCATCTTAAATAGGAAAATAAAATTTGAATCATGAGTCTGTTGCTAAGCTTTCTGCACTGAGAGAGTTGGGTTGCGTGCAAAAGCTTGAGGGAGGAAGCATGTTTTGTATTTTTTCATCAGATTTTGATTATCTCTGCAATTGCCATTGTTATCAATGTGGTTAGTAAGTTCTGAATGTCTTGAAAATTCATCCATTGATCTTTTGAGATTGTTTCCTGTACTATCTGCTTTTTAGCCTGTGAATGAAAAGGGCATATTCTGAGGGGACTGGAGGAGAAAGGAGAGCAAGAGATTAATGTGCTTCCTGAACCAGTCTCCTTGTGATGGTAAAGGGAAAGCCAGTATGGTTCAATCCACCATGCAAAGTTGTCAAGTCTTGGTTTTGGTTTGGTTTTTTTCAGTGTGTGTGTGTATGTCTTAAAGCTTAGTTTTGTGGTGGTTTTATGACTGTTTGCTTATATTAGGAGGGAAAAAAAAATCCATTTCTTATCATGGGGACAGGGGGAGGAGGGAGAGAGGAAAAACTTGGTGATCCAAACCACAAAACATCAAGAATCAGAATGGCACTGAAAACCCCAGTACTTATTATTTCAGGAGTTAGGATTTTTAAACCAGTGTGATGATTCTTTGGGGTTTGACTTATTATCTTTGAATACAGAAAGATGCTAGTAACGCAAATTTTCTTTTTTAAACACTTTTTCTCTGACTAACTTCCCATTCCCGCAGTCTGGCATCTATTTAATACTCTGTGTGTCAGAAATTCCCATTTCAGAGATGACTCTCTTTCCATCAAAGCTGCAGCCGTACTTCACAATTTCACTTATTAACAGCCTACTGAGATAATTGGGTCTGCCCAGCTCATTAAAAATAAAATATTGATGTTTTCTTAGGGTGGATGTAATTATCTTGCCCCCACAGGGAACAGGCAGCATAAAGGAGGGAAGGTGTGGTCTAATACACATCCTGCTATGCACCTGCTTGCTGCTCTGCAGCAAAGGAAATGAGGGACTCCTTGTGCAGTTACAATAGGTGAAGGTAGGAATGCAGAAGAAAAGGTTTCCTTTCAAGCCTGGAAAACAGAAGATGACTCTTTAAAAAAAAAAAACACAAACCAAAAAACCCCCAAACAAGCCCCAACCCCCTTTGGTTCAAACAGGAGAGTTCCACAGTGCTTCTCTCTAGTGTATGTTACTAGGCTATAGTACAGTCTCCATAGTATACAGTGGTAGACACTTCATTCTAGGGAGAGATGTCTTCTCTGACTTTGTATCTGGAGGAGCCAAGATTGTGCATGTTCCTCACTTGACATTACTCAAGACGAAATTGCTGAAGCCAGTTCTAGAGATGGTAAAAACATACCCACAGCTCCGGCTTGTCTTTTCTGAGATTTCTTGCAGAAATTTCTTCAGGGCCCTGCATTTGTCTGTGTAAGGCACTAAGTGATGCTATCGGGGTTGCATCACTAAACGTGTTGCTATCAACTCGAGCTGGTACAGGTCATCAAGTATATGTATGACAAGACAGCAATGACGTCTAGCTACCACTGAGCCACTGGTGATGTAGGAGCACTGGATATGTTCTTGCCCTCCCATGCTCTGAGTTACCCAGTTTGCCTTGTCAGGCTGTAATTGTAACATGTTTCAATGGTGCTGTACTGGCAGCGGATTTTAATTCCATACTGGGAAAAATGGGCACGGAGGGAGTAAGTATCAGGAGGAAACACAGTGTTATAAGACAGACACAACTGAAATATCAGAGTGTTTAAGTAACTTAGATGTTCCTGTTTCAAAACCCTGTTTTAGGTACGTAGGACCTCAGGTCTAATTGAAAGTAAGTGTGATGAAAGCTGCTAAACTATTTGGTTGTTAGTGAGAACACTTCCCATAGCTCACACATTTGGCTAAGCAAACATGCTGTGAATGCTGCATGTTGAACCTTTTCATTGCTGTTGCCTTTTGTGTGCATCTTAACATCACCACGTGGGCCTCAGCCCAAACTTTTTCCGTAATCCTGCTTGTAATCCTACATGAAAATCTCCTGTCCCTTGTGCTCTGTGGTTAATTCCATTTGCTTCTCTCTCCTGGTTGGAACTAGCTTGAGGCACCTCACCTCTCATTGAGGCTTCAAACACTTGGCAACAGACTGTTGGGTACTCTCACTGCTTGAAAGGCGCTTCCTTAGAGCTAGAACCTCCCTTGTAGTCTTTTTACTACAGCATCATTACAGCTGAGTGGTCTGTTTCAAGGCACTGGTCACTATTTGAGTAAGTACAGTGTTAGGTGTAAGCGGGCGTGCAGTATTCCCGCAGCTTCGGCTTGTTCTGCCTTGCGGCTGCGCAAGAGCGGGAAGGCAGCCGTGAGCTGCGGGGGAAGCGTGCCAACACCCGCTTCCAGAAAGAACAAGAGCTACCTTAGAGGGAAAGAATCCCCCATGCCTCTGTTGAAAGTTTCCCTCAGGAAGCCCACGAGCGTTGAGGCGGGTAAGCACGGCGGAGTGAGAGGTTTTTGGCTTGCGGAGCCTTGCTCCTCTGCGCCACCTCCTGTACGTACAGCAGCCGTGATGCGGAAGGCTTTGGCATTGGCAAGTGTTGCGACATCCATTTCGAGATGCTCTGAGAGGAAACAAACTCCTCTTGCAGTTTTCAAGCCTGGGGGCTGTGGTCTGGCTGTAGGGTCGTATCAGTTTGTTTCGCTTCCAAGTTGAGCTATTACTAGCTTAAAAGCTGAAAAAAACCCTGACGTGTGCTCTCCTCTCTGTCAGCAGCACCGCTAAGGGACTTTTCCGTTTCTGAGAAAGGCTCCTATTCTGGTGTGCCACAAATGATGTATATAGCTCTGCAGAATGGCTGGAGGCAGCATTATAATTTCAGAAGTTTGCTTCTGCAGTCAGCTCTGAAGTGCTTTGTACGGAGGTCAGTGATAGATGTCTCTTGAGCAGGAATTAGCAAAAATAGAGTAAAATCAGCAGGGCTCATTCTACTTGCATTCTAAGACCATGCTGTCTTGGACTTGGCAATGTTGGGGCCCTCTCACTGGTAGCGGGACTTAGAAATGAAGCACTTGCAACATGCCAGTGAAAAAAATCCAGAAGATGGCCTTTAAACAGTGCACTTCCTCCTTGGGCAGCCAGCGAAATAAATGGTCACGTTCCTGAAAAAGCTGGCCATGTTGTGGCTGTAACTGTCACAGTAGGAATTGCCGGGCCCTGAGCACTCTGGTATATCTGGCCTTTATTTGGATAATGGGAGCCGAGTAGTTTGGAAAAATCTGTCCCTAATTATTGGTGCAGAGCCCTTGAAAATCTGGCCCCGAGCTCTTCTCAAATAAAAATCTGGCCTCATGGGCATGACACTGTCAGAAGCGGTGCCTGGCATAAAGTGCTTCTTATCCTTTTCAGTGATTTTGTCCTCCTGTGAAGTTTCTAATTTATTTTAATTGCTTTAAAACTTTTTAAATGAGGCTATTTAATGGCTAGGATTTTGACTTATGGATCGAAGCTTCAGTGCACTCCGCATTAAATGGCGTGTATTTCGTTATGCCTAAATTCCATTGTTATGCCTGCCCTTTGTGCCGGCTTTTCATTTTCCAGTTTGGGGGTAGTTGCATTTCTAGGGCTCCCATCTGTCACAATTTAGTGTTTCTTCAGCACTTTTTCTCATCTTAGGAAGCCATTCAGCATGTCCAAATATTGCTTTATGCCTGCATGGACAATGCTCGCTGTCTTTGGAGGCGTCTATTCTGTTTCACAAAGGGAAACGTTGCGGTACATCTGAGTGTGGACTGAAGGCAAAGATGTCTCTTTGAGCCACCGGGTTGTAAAGAGATGAACTCGCTGCCTGTCCTCTCTCAAAGCTTTTCAGGAGCCTGACTGTTCATGGGGAATTCTTTGCATGGGCCACAATTGAGCCCAGTTCTTCCTGTGATTGCTGTTTCGCAGAGGGTAGCGCTATGTAAAACTGGGCATGGAGTTTTGTTGCATTGAAATCCACGTCCCCGATCCCCATTGGTTAGAGCTAAAAGGCTGAATTTGTGTCTTGTTAATTAAGTCCTCCTGGCTGTGCTCTCTGGTGGGTACCATTTTGGATGGTGTTTTTCGTGGTCCCGTTCTGCTATCTGAAGTGATGTTCTTCGCTGCTCTTCCTCGCTAGCAAGCAGCAGAAAGAAAGTTCCCTTTGAAACCACAGCTTCCCGCAAACGGGAAAGGGGAATGAGGCCAAAGAAAGCAAGGAGGTAAATGCCTAATGCAGCGCATTAGAACTAGGCCACAGGATCCACCTCACAACTCTGATCTTCGAGAAGCTCTCTAGTAAGTGAGGAAGTAAGGGCCTCTGTGTTCTGTTGGGAAGGCAATACACCCAGTGACATGATACCTATGCACAGCCAAAAAGCAGGAACATCCATTCCAGTGGCTAAGAGGAGGCCGCTGCAGCCACGGAGTTTTCGTATATTGCCTGGCAAATTGTGGAGTCTCTGTGCCTCCATTGCCATTTGTTGCACGGGCATCATAATGCCTGTCTGCCTCAAAGAGCAGCTCTGCATAATTTTCCCAGTGTTCTTTTCACTCACTTTTGTAAAAGCAAACTCCTTGCATTTGCAAAATTGGCAGGGGAAATGTGGCTAGAAAGCAGCGTTCAAGGGGGACTGTCAGCTTTGTATAGAAGATGATATGATTAGCTTAATTATTAGGGCAGTAGGGTTTCGTTGATGTGGATGGCAAGTATATAGAGATCTAAGCCCAGAATTGTTTTAGCAGGAGAATTGCCACAGATTGCATGATCAGTGCTGCTTATTTCTTACTGGCCCAGCCAGATGAGATGCCAGCATAAGTTCATGGTACTGTAGAAACCAAAGAGGCAAGTTGCCAGCTCTGGGGAAGTGCTACGTTCTCTGCTTCCATTGACACTGAAACAGCAACTCAGAAGTTTTAGTGAGAGATTATTTGGGTTGTATTGGCTTGTTTCTCACCTTGCTTTGATACTGTTCTAAGCCAGACCTGGAAGGTCTTTCTGGTGTGTGTTTGGTTTTCAGTGAGGCACTTTCCCCATTTTTCACAACTGCTGCACCAGCAGCAGTAGCAGCGGAGAGGCTCGGTAGAGACCGAGGTAATAGGAATGCTTTGAAGCCAGGCAGAGGCGTGCTGCAATAGTTGGGGATAACTGAGGGTTGGAAGAAAAGTGTATGCCATTAAGTCAGGAGCACTGTGTACTTCCTGAATATATGGCCAGCGTGAAAAACGGGTGATCTCTGCTATTTCTCATTTAGTATCTGCATCTACTCACATCTGTGCCAAATTTTAAATGCATTTAGCCCTGCTTCCCTCTTCCTTCAAAAAGCAAGTAACCATGAGCAGAATATACAATCTGGAGATGTTTCTTTGCCTGTATCCTGGAAGCTTTTGTGGGAAAACAAGGTCTGTATACTAAGTGCTAGGTGGAATTCAGACAGATGGGTTGTCAGCAGCCTAACAGCTACATTCATCTCATTCTGATGCTTTAATTTATTTATTTATTTTAAAGGCACCCCATCTTCCCCTGGCCATTTAAAATACAAGACAATAATTAAGAGTGTCTGAAGAAGCTCCAGACGGATTAGGGATGTCTCCCAAGACATCAGCTGACATTTATGCTCTCTGAAAGCCTCTGTTCGGCTGCCTCTTCAACCAGCAAACCTTGATTCCAGCGGCCATCTGATTAAACAACAAAGCATCAGCAAGTACTAAAAGTCACTTCTCTTGGGCCAGACCGCACTGACAGCACGGGCAGAAACAGAAATGATGAAAGGGGAGGAAGTCTTTTGGTGCAAAACATGTCTCTTGGTGCTATATAGAGAGCTGAAAGATGAAATGTTTTCCTTTGTATGATCCTGGCTGGTCTGCCGCTTGCTGCGTCCTAATAGCCTGGATCCTGGTTGTAAGTAGACAGAGGTTTGATTTGTATCCTACGCACCACTGTGTGTATATGTGAGGTTGTGCAAATAAGGGCTGTTAGCTCCATGATGAGACTCAGGTATCCAGACATTACTCCGTGTGAAATCGTGTTTTACAGAACTTCCTCTGCAAGCCATTATCATACCTCCCCGCGGCATCCTTGCCCCCTCTGTATCTCTCTGGCAGCGCCCCTTGATTGTGAGCTGCAGAGTGCTTTGGTACTCTGCCTTGGCTTGCACATGCAACCTAGCTGATGCTCATGTCCTGAAACTCCCAGACTCCTCAGCCTTCCCAACCCAGAGCTCCGCAGGCCTGCCCTGCTGCTCCCCCGGACAGCACTAGCCTCTGAAACAGGCACTGGATAACCGTGGCAGAGCAGTGCCACCCTAACACAGTGACGCTGCTTTCATCGCTGGATTCTCACCCCCACTCCGAATAATGGGTGAGGTGTTCTTTGTGGGGCAGGGTGTGGAAATAGCTGCTCGAGTTGGTGACCCTGTTGACTCATAGACCTGGTAATGTTGCCAATTCTGGGTTGGATTTTTTTCCAGGAGTGTTGTTATAGTTGCTGTATTTCTTAAAGCCACAGCTCTTGGTGACATGCTGTTACATGAAAATCCAACCTAGTGTTACGTTCTTTTCAAAGGAAGTTTCTAGTCCTTCTGGGTGAAAAGGTGGACAGAGGAGATTTATATGAAAAGGAAGGGAAAGAGAGGAAATGAAAAATTACAATGTGGGTTTGTTTTTTTTTTAAATAAGTCATTTTTTTTAGTCAAGCATCTTGCATTTGGAGGAATGTGATAGATTTTTTTTTTTTTTTTAATATTTAGGACCAGCTTTATTGCAGTAGATTTGCCACTTCCATCATACCCCACAATGGTAATTTCTTTTGTGTTGATCATATCCTACAGCAACCAGCAGCAAAAATATGGGCATTGTTGTATTTAGTCCCTGCTGAGACCTGATGGATCTGGTTTGGATATTGACAGGTCTGGCTGTTGCTTTTCAAACCCATACTGATCCTCTGTGCAGGAAGCAAATCTCAAATCACACCCTGACCCTTTGCTAGTGGGAGAGAGTTATAGAATTCACCGAGGGGCCTTTATGCAGCAGGCTGGGCAAATACAGTTGCTCTACTCCTTCTCTCTCACATTTGCCTTTTAATTTTTGCATCTGAATTATGAAATGCTACCTCCACTAGCCGCTGCCAGGAGCAAGGAGCATTAATATTGATGTTGGAAGGTCCTGCTGCACAGCAGCAGGGTGATTTAAGGGTGAGAATGATCAGGGATAGTATCGGAGTAAATAAATCCAAGGGCCAATTTATTTTTTTCTTTCATCTTGCTCTTTTTTTTTTTTGTCAAGGCAGAATTAATAAAATAATTTAAAAGAAAAAAAAAAAAACAGAACAGTGAATTGACAGACTCCATAAGCTGCTGACTCGATTAGTTTGTAACATTTCCTGCCTTGCTGGCTTCTTTCTATCCTTCCTGCCACCTGTCAGGACGAAGGGAATGCAACAAAGCCTGGTGCAGGATAGAGCTGTGCTGTCGGGATGGCAGTAAGCCACAGCCCATCTCTGAAGGGAAGGGAATGGGCTGGGTGGTGGAGAGGTTTGGGAGAGGGGCTCGCAAGCCTGTGGTAGGGATGGGGAAAAATAGCAAAGCCTATCCATTGTGTTTCTGTCTCAGAAAAAAAAATTATCAGACCTGATTCTGGGCTTTATTCTTGTGGTGGAAACTTTCATGAATACCGTTATTACCTCTTTCTGTAAATAAGTCTTTTAAGTTTCCAGCTGTGACCGAGTAGATGGTGACACTGTCCTCGTGCTTTGCCTGTGATGCTGAGCATGGCGCATTGTGCCTTGTCCTCCCGCCTCCACGGTCACCGTGGTCTGCTCCCAAATGTGCCCTGGGGACCAGCACAAAGGCTGGGTGTGTGCCAGCCATGGGAAGAGGTGGGAGGGAGAATTTACATGCAGCTGCCAGACTGGCCCTGTCTTTTTGAGGATGAGTTGCAAAGCCCCAGAGAGCGTGGAGGGTAGGAAAAGGCTCCTTTCTGAGCTGTGTACCTTCTTCCAGGATGGTGAAGACAGAAGCAGCAGCAGCACAGCGTGTGAGTGGAGGGGCTGTCAAGAGATGCTCCTGCACCACAGTCATCCAGCCCCCTGGGCAGCAAGGGCTGTCAGGCAAGGAGCTGCACTCGCCTTCGTGCCCTCACCAGGCACCTTGGCTAAGTCAGCCCCTCGAGTTGAAGGGTGAATTGATGGCAGGACCCCATGGTGCTTTCTCTTTGCAGCTAGGCATGCAGACAGGGCAGCATAATGAGACATGTTTTTATATTAGTGGCTTGTTTTGTTGCTGGTGACCGGTGCCAGCATTGGGATGTGATGTTTCCCTACAAAGAAGCCCCAGCATAGTTGGGGATCAGCACTGTCTCAGTGCAGATTGATGTCACGCTTGTGAAATAAATATGGCGCAGGTAGGAGAGCCTGGTCTTTCCTATAGTGGAACAACAGCTCTGAACTTGTCATTCACCTTTTCTTCCCTTAGAAACCAGGAGATGCAACTGTGGGCTTGTAAGAGCCCCCTCTTCTCCACAGGCCATCAAACAACTGACTGGGCCTCTTGGCAGCAGTGACTGCAATGGTTGGGAAATGGTGATTTGTGGAGGATGTAAATATGTAAACTCTTCTCCACAGGCCTGTCCAGCTTGACATCAAGTGTCTTCCAGCTTGGGGAAATGGGGAGGGTGGAGGTGGGGGGGCATAACTTTACCCTTTTTGCTTTTTTAAGAAAGCTGTGCTTGCTTCTCTTCTGCCTCTAGCCTCTTCCTTCCCTCTGAAGCTTCACTTCTTTTGCCCTCCCCAGTTAGGGCATTTCTGTCTCAGATGTTGCTTTTGATGGGATTTTTTTTTTCCCCTTACCCATCTTAGTTTCTTCTGACCCCAATTCTGTTTTTATAATGAGGCCATGCTAATTCATGCTGAGAGCTTATGAGCTTTCTTTAAGCACAGGGAGAGGTCACTGAGAAATGGCTAGGGGTGTTTCTTTCTTCCCATGGCTGCTGTTGAGAAGGTCTGATCAATTTATTTCCCTATCACCATCAAACCATTTCCTGGCTAAATTAACAGTGGTGCCTCGTGCGGGCATTGTGTTGAGGGGGAGGGAGGGGACAAACAAATTGACAGAGGAGATGGGGGTAGGAAGGCAGGGTATGTGACAAGGTAGGGCTGGACCAGCAAAGGTCTGCTTACGCAAATGCCAGCCACTTTGTCATCACGTGGCAGAGGCCAATGATTTTGCACAGTGCAACTGGTAAGGGAAAAAGCAAATTAAACAGTTATTAGAGAGAGGCAGTTGGTACCTCGCAGCGGGCTATAAGCATATCTGTCAGTCATCTTCATTAATTGAAGACATGCCTTAAGGTGAGCCCTTTTTAGGCCTGTTTACTTAGTTACATAGAAGGTCCTGTCCCTTAGCAAGAGCCTTATCATTGTTATTAGTGGTAATACAATAATAATAGTAATAATGCAGGCAAATCTAGCTTCCTCCTGAATGAATGATCTTGGAGAATTTTTTTCTATTATTATTATGAAAAAATCAGCCTCCTCATGCTGGGCTCTAATTACCATTTTTATGAGAACTACATGTTCTTCTATTCATGCAAGAAGATTTGTTTATCAAGGGTTTCTCTTCCAGTGCTGCTTTCATAGTGTTTATCTCTTCATCCTTAGCGGCAAGTGTTGGGGTGGTAGCCTAAATGGAAGGGCCTGAGTTACTGAGGTGGGTGAAAAGGCAAAATTTCCTTGTCAGGAGAAAAGGCAGACGGATGGAATTCCTGGTCAGGATGAATCGATACAGATCCAGTGAAGGCTGTGATGCCATATTGCTTCTTGCCGTTTGAAACTTCCACATAAATGAAAGGAGAAAAAGAGAGTGAAGCCAATAATCTCTGTATAATTAAGTATTTCTCCAAGCCCAGAAACATCTCATCCTGATCTGGGGAGCAGTCTAGAGAATGAAAAATAAAATCATCTCTTTTAACCCCCTTCTAACGTGACCTTTATGTGCCTTGGCTCATCCAAGCAGAGCAGTTCAAACCAGAACAAAACCAGAGCAAGCTTCCTTCCAAGTGGGTAGTGAGAATTATACCCTTTTTCATATGAGATCTCACCAGTGCTTTTTATAATGACACCTCCAGTTCTTTGTCAATACACATTGTCACTCCGTGAGGTGTTAGTGCTCCCAAGTATGACTGCTCTGCTATTCTTTTCACCTAATGAGCTCCCCACTTGCATGAGAAACTTTTGCTGTAGTACACTGACCTTGCACTCAGTACTTTCCTCATTTCTGTATGTCCAGTCCTCAAGGTCAGGCAGTTTCTTGATTTATATGTCTCCATCTGGCACTGCATGGACAGTGTTTTCCAAACATGTGTCATCAGTTCACTTCAATAGCCCACATTTACTTTTATGCTAAGATCAATCATGAAAATATTAAATAAAATTGGTCTCAGTCCTTGAGCAACTGTATTAATAAATTCCCCTTTCAGCCTGACCAGTTGTCGTCTCTTTCATGAATTTCTTATTTGCTTTAAAATTCTTTACTAATGCTATCATCTAGATCTTAACTAATAATCCCCTATAAGACACTGTATCCAATGTTTTACTTAAACAGTGATTTTACTTAAACAGTCTTTACTGCAATTCCTTTGTTGAAAAAAATTAGTTATCAGAAAAGGCAGGCCATTTGTTTAGAGCTTTTGGAAGAGTCATGCTGCATTTTATCCTATTTTCCGCTTACCTTGATGTCTTTAATTACTTCTGCATGTATTCCAAAGCTTTGCCTACTGCCAGGATCATGTAACTAAATCTGCAGTGGCCCAGATCACTTTGTCTTTTATTCTTTTCTTGTAAGTTTTGGATCGGGTGTTCTGCAGTCATATAACACCCTTCTATATTGATAGGTATACCGAGATCCTGGCAGCTTATCCCGCAATATCCCTTATCAGTTCTTCAAACATTCTGGGGTGAAAGTTCTCTTGTTCCGCCTCCATGAGTGCAGTATGATCTTGGAGTTTATTCCACTCCAGGAATTATCTTTTCCATTTTCTTCTTCCCATTAGCTATACCGCCTTTGTCCTACACTCAACATCACTATCACTATTAAAAAAATAAAGCCAAGTCTTCATTTACTTTTTGGCATGTGCACAGATTGCCTTCAGTCCCTACTGCATGCCCAGTGCATAGCATTCTTGCTTTTATTAACTTTGCTGTCCTTTTATAAATATGACCAAAGCGTGTTTCTGTTACTGTTGATAGTCAGTAGCCCTTGTAAGGTCTGGCATATCTTTGACTTTTGACAAGTATCACTTTACTTGTACACTTTCTGGACAATGGAGACAATATAGTCCTCATTGCTCATTTCTTTCTTCTGTTGCTGATAGGTTCTCCCATTGCATGGACATCTTGTTTACAGGCATATTTTCATTCAGTACTTGGGCTACAGAAACTGCAAGAGAACTGTGTGCTGTCATCATGTGGTGAGGGAGAGCATGCAAGGTTTGCAGACTCAATATCGGGTGCGCTAAAAAACCCAAACCACAAAACGAGCTTTCCATCAACTTCTTATTTCTTCCAGCTCACCTGTTTTGAAAAGAGGCTGTAAATTTCTGTATTTAAATGAGCATGCTTAAACCATGGGTTCACATGCAGCCTCTGCATCTGAAACTTGTAGAAGCTTCCAGCAAAATTCCCAACTTTACAGCTTGGGATTTGTGTCCATTATGAGCACGTATTTCAGGACTGTGTGAGGTAGAAATAAATTTTGCCTCTGCTGTTCCAGTAATGGGTGGGTGGAGCTGTCTCATTGTGAATAATGCTTCCTGGGACAGATTATAGCTATTGAGGTAGAGAAGGATCAGGAGACCTCGGGATGTGAACAGGTGAGATCAATCCAGACTTTAGTAATACTGGTACTGTGGTGCACTTGCTCTCCTTCCATACAGAATGAGAGCGAGCAAGGTGCCTCCCAGATTACTGCTCAGTGAAGATTAGACAAGACGGAGTTTGCTTGGATCTGAGCTTATTTGTATTCATTGGAGTCCTTGACGCCCACCTCAATTCCAGCAACCTAAAAAATAATGGTTGCGTTAAAGCTTTCCAGCAAATGCCCACAACACAGATCATTATTGTCTGAGTGACAGGAGGGAAAGAGATGAGGGGGGAGGAGAGGCAGGGGGAATCTGCATCCCCCTGCTGCTGCTGCCGCCTGGATTTGCATTGTGAAACACTTCAGTAGACAAGAGGGGGGTATATTTTTCCCAGTATAAATGCATGCATCTGTCCTAACAGTGAAAGAAGGGCACATGTGGTTGCACACAAACGTTCAGCTGTCCACAAACAGTGAATTGAATAGAAAGAGCACATGGCTTCCACAGTTCCTGCAGCCATTGCCTGCTCGGACAGTCATGGCTGTGGAAACATTCGTATAGACACCTTCAAGTAATAAAAAACCCCTGATTTCCCCAAGGAAGTATAACTGTATTTTCACACACACTGTCTTTGGGCTACCAATTTAAAAAGGAAAAGAATACCCCAAGAACAGCAAACTGATTTAGAAGCAATACAGGGTGTATACTGGGGATCTGACCCTTGCACCTCTTCTAGCCCAAGCAGTCTTCCTTTCTGTAATTCTTGATAGCCTACTATTTTTTCCTCTGTAATCCTTTGACTCCAGTAACTTGAGGCTGTGGATTACTTGAGGGCACAGGGTTAGCTAGAGAGCTGTGCCTTTTCAACCAGTGTGGGTTATCTGAGTTTTAACCTGTACTGTGAAAAAACACCTACACAGCTGTGTGCGGAGCAATTTGAACCCACCTAGGCACACTGTTTTGTTCTGTTATTGCAATCTGAGCCCAAAGCTTTATGCTATACCAAATTAAATGGTAACTATTCCCCTCTTTTCTCCAGGTGCATGTAGTACATAGGTATTTAATCCCTACAATTAGTGTGGGATATTGGTGATAAAAAGCTGTATTCTGTAGCTCGTGTACCAAATGTGGTTTGGTTACCTGTGTACAGCTGTCTAGACTGGTTAACACTCTCTGGAGCATCTGAGATACCTGTTGAAGGCCAGCACATAGGACATATGGCCTGTGTTCTTCAGGATATCCAAACAGGACACCCTATGGTTTCTAAGATGGCATCAGCTGCCTATATTTAGGAAATTTTATCACGGCCTGTTTGATTCACAGGGAGGTAGTATAACAGTTTAGTATTGGATCTCAACAAAACCTGAGTACTCAGCAATGAAAAATGCTTTATAGGGTTAATAGCCAATATCTATGCTTGCACAGAGACAGACCTATAACTGCAATAAAAGCCACCCAAACAGACAGGACTCGAAGGCTAATTATCTAAATGCATTTTCCCCTTCTATTTTGTTTTTATTCTCTACACTTTTTAACAGCAGAGAGGAAAACTGCACATAAAGCTATTATTTTGACCAGGTTTTGTATCTTCCCGATTTGAGCATGTCGGGGCTTTATAGCAATGCTATTTCATTGTCTCAAGCTTCAGTTCCAGTTTATTTGCTTTGCCACCCATTTTGAGGTGTTTTATTCTTGACCTCAGAGGCAATGTGTGTGTGGTTGTAGGGAACTATAATAGAGGAATTTTTCAGCTGCCCCTTGGTGTAGCAGTGACAAGTTCATCACTACTCAATATTAGCATGTTTTGAGGAGTTTGGGGGAAGTTTATGCACATACACGTGAAATCGTTTTAATGTCTGTGGCATATTTGCGAATGAGAAGTCAAGGGGTAGATGCACAGTGCAGGCTGCTGGCACCACTCACCTCACTTCAGGGGTGCATTGCCTGAGACCAGCTTCCTTTGCTTTTGCATGGCACCCACCCATGCAAAAAATCACCATCCGGGCTCTTTAGAAGGGAAGAACGGGCTACAGGTGAAGTTGGGCTATACCACCCCACCAAACATAGGAACCATGCTATAGCATCTCTGAGAAATGTTCTTAATGGAAGAAGAAAGGTTACACGTAAGCACAACAAACGTGTTCCTGGGGTATGCTCCAAAAGGACTGGCACCCCTCTCACTCTGTTATTGCTGATGGAGGAAGGAATTCAGGTCTTTGGAGTGTTGGTTTTGTGTAGTTTTCCAAAAGAACTCCTACTGTATCTCTTGAAAGCGCTTTGCCTGTGTTTGCTCTCACCACTGCCAGCTGGGTGTTTGGTGGAGTGAACAAGTGTTCTTTCATTGCCTGGTTCTAAAGAAGACTTGCATATACTGTACCCCTCACTGGGAAACCATGGTTCTACAGATCTCCTTTGATTCTAAGAGGCCCTGACTCAACCCAAACATATCGGCAATTTCATAGTGATTTTTAAAGAAAAATAGATCTAGACTGTCCTATGACTCATCTTGGACGTAATTTTATAGTCCTAGAAAATGTAAAAACCGGATCTTTTAAGCTGTGATTCAGTGGAATTGCCATAAGAAAAGGAGGGAAGGAAGAAGACGGGGACATACAATAAGACGATGACAAAAGAAAGTGCGTCGTCTTTTCAGCTAAAGAACCTCTGGCAGTCATATTTAATTGGCCATTCTTCTTCCTTCCTTCCCTCATAATAGTGGCACGAGGTAAGTGGGACTGGTCTACAAGTAGATGGTATTAGTTCTGCTTGGCAAACTTCAATTTAGGTGACCAAAGGGCATGAGGGAATAGCAGGTTTTCTTCAAAGAGGAGGAATTGTGCATTTGTGTAGGTGTATCTCCAGGGACAAGCGGGCAAGGATCAGAGGAGAGAAGCCAGTGGAGGAGGCATCATTTTCTGTAAGTAGAAGGTAAAAACTACCAATCCTCCTCTCAATACATATTCTTTTTTAACATCAAGAATGTCATTTTCAGTGAAAGATTATTGAAAGCATGAGAGGGCATGGGGAGCAGCACAGACATGATGCTGATGTCAGCAGTGGGACTGCCACTGTTAATATGTTTGCCCTTGCTAAGTACCTGTTCAAGCATAGATGGAAATTTGAATCTCTGATTTGATAGCCTTTCTTTACATGACAGTTCTTCAAGTTCCTGTTCTCTTACACATACATCTCTGATTCCAGCAGTATCAGAGCACCCCCTACTCTTGAATTTACTTTTCTGTGTGATATCCTGCAGTTAGACCAGAACAGTTATCCAAGTTTGTGGTTAGGACAATCCAGTTAAGGAGTTAGAGACGCAATTTACCTTAGAAGTAGATTTACAGAGTTGAAACATCAGAACGGCGGACCTGACTCGGAAAATTTCAAGGGAGGTTGCTTTGAACTAGATCTAGCTGTGGATTGAATACCCATTAGCAGCTGTGGAGTACCTGTGATGTGCGTCTTATTTTGGGGGGAAAGAAATCTAGTCTCTGCATTTCTAGACAGCTCAGAGTCCTGACTCAGGGAGTGGGGATTACCTGGTGATTCTGAACCATAACACTAATGTGGACTCACCAGAAATCATCTGCTACCTTTTGAGATGCCCTAGGATATTTTGCCTGCTTCAGAAAAGGTCTCCCATGGATCTGATGTCATATTTGCCAGCCTTGTGCCTCATGTACAGTAGGGCAAATCAAATTACTTCTGTGTGGGCAACTGAATCAAGCACAGAAAGTCTGCAGTAAAGCAGAAAAACAGCTCCTTCACATCCTGGGAGATCTTCCCCTTCAAAAATAGTTTTGAGATTGCTCTTGGAATTCAGACTTAGGTGAGACACATCTACTGGGAAGGGAAAATTCTTCAGTAGTATTGTCATTCCAACATTGCCATTTCCTGCCCACCAGGGTACTAGGTAAATAGCTTTCTTCTTGACTTTATAAATTTCAGTAGAAATTTCTACTGATGATGATCAGGTTTCTTGGGTCATGGAGAAGTACTTGAAAATGATGGCCCTGCTGGGTTTCAATCATCAGTTTAGTGATCAGTTCTTGTTCATGAGTTACATATTTAGAAATAAACTTGATGTAGAAAATGTTGCAAAACTCTACCTAAATTTGCTCCGTCTACAGTGATTTGGACTGGAACCTCAAATCTAAATGCCTGTGGAATTTAGAACATTTTTTAGTGTTTGAATAAAAAACTACCAGGGGTTGGAAGCTTTTGTTCTCTGAACTTTTCAGTGTGAACCTAGGTCAGTGCATTGCTTCATAAAATATTCACTGGGAGTTCTCCTGAGCTAGCATTGTATCTTCTCATGGCTTGGATGAGCCTCTACCATAGAATGCTGGTCATTGCAGAAAATGGTTCTGAGATGGCTCAGTAAACAGTCATGGCTTTTTTTTTTTTTTTTTTTTTCCTGAGATAGAGGTGTAGCATAACATGTTGGGGTGAAAGGGAGTCATACTGGTCAGTTCTGCATAATAACACAAAGTAGCGTGACATAAGATGGCATGTACTTCACATATAAGTGAGATCTGGTCATGGATGGTGCCCTTTTGCGGGAATTAGATGTTAGCACTGTTCCCACTTCGTCACTGGGCTGTACCCAGTATTGCTGAATTAATTCTAGCTGACAGAGGCACCAGAGCACACAATTATTTTGCTCCATCTTTTGTGACCAAAGCTGACAAAAGCACAAAGGGACCCAAACTCTTAGTTCTTCTTGGTGGCTTTCACTAGAACTGTCCCATCAGGCTTAAATTAAAGGTGGTGTTTGGTAGTGCTTGGATGGCAGGTAAGTGTACCAAAGAGATAGAGTAAAACCCAGTTTAAAACATGAATAAATAGCAAACCTGTTCTTTTACATTGCATTTTCTATAACTCTGATTGCAAAACCCTGTAAAAAGTTATGCCAGTGTAACTTGGGATAACCACCTTACAACTGGAAGCACTGGTTTTTAGCTGCAGTCTCCCTGCAAAATTCTACTTTAGACCATTATTCTCCTTGATATCTTCTAAAAATTTCAAGTAGCTACAGAAGTCATCTGAACAATTTCCTGTGATAAGGTTATTCCATAACATGGCTCTTAAAAAACACAGACATTCCTCTCCAAAAGTGGCTACACTTCAGCAGCAGGTGTAAAAAAAGGGCAGTATTCTACAGGGTATATGTAAATCTTCCGAATCCTTTGCGATAAAGTGCAATATAAATGTCTGATGATAATATGGTTTGGAAACATTGTCCTTGCTCTATACCTTGTAGTTGGTTGAATGATTTACTGACTAATTATCTGATAGGAGGCAGCAGTAACTTACCCCCAGACCATGTATTAGCAACGTTGATAAAGAAGACAGCTGTAACCAGGGTGCCTCACCGTGATATGTAGAAGGTGGGGGCTCCTGTTGAAATAATAGTATCAGCTAATTTAACCCTGAAGACAGCAAGGTTTCTTTAAAAACATTTTCCTGTGCTTAGTGCAGGAAAATGTGAGGCAGGCACCTGGTGTCAAAAGATTTGGAAATGATCAAGGTACTTAATGACGGCTTCGCCTTGGTTTTTGCTGGTAAAATGTGCCTCAAGGAATACCAGGTCTCAGAAAGCAATGGGAAATTGTGTCACAGCAAAGACTTGCCCCTGGCAGAGCAGAACCAAATTATTTAAACAAACTGGGGACAAACACATCCATTAGATCTGACAGGATTATCCATGAATGCTGAGGGAGCTCAGTGATGTCATTGTGAAGCAACTCTAGATTATTCCTGTAAGGTCTTGGCAACTGGGGGAAGTTCCTGAAGGCTGGAACAAAGCCTCCAGTGTCACATCTGTCTTCAAGAATGGTGACAAGGAAGATCTAGGGAACTAAAGGATGTTCAACCACACCTTAGTCCCTGGAAATGTGATGGGGCAAATAATCCTGGAAATCATTTCCAGATCCTTGAAGGACAAGAGAGTTATTTGGTGTAGTCAGCATGGATTTGCAATGCAATAACTAGTCCAGTGAATGAGTGTATATTGGAGAACTTGGCAGGGTATATTGTTTGTTTTGACTAGAGGAAGCCTTTTGACACTGTCTTGCCTTTTGATGATCTTCCTAAGTTCCTCATTGACGAACTGATAGACTAGATAAGTGGACAGCAAAGTGGACTGAAAACTGGAAACACTCCCCTCAGTGAAAGCCATTGAAAGTACAAGAGTCAGTGGGCACAAATTGCAATACAGAAAATTCCATTTAAATGTAAGGAAGAACCCATCTTTTACTGCAAGGGTGCTCAAACACTGGAACAGGTTGTCCAGAGAGTTATGGAGTTCTTATCCTTGGAGACATAAATAATTGGACATGTCCCTGAGCAGAGGGGCTAGACTAGCCAATCTCCTGAGGCACTTTCCAATCTCAGTGGTTGTCTTGCAAGTCTGGATCCTTACTTTTGAGGTGACAATGTCTGTGTTAAGGTCTCAGATCTAAGTAGAGAACAAAGGTAGAGTTGCTGGGTGGACAGAGTCTTGTATGTAGAAGAAAACCTACTAAGACCCTCAGTTTTCTTGTAGAAATTTTCTTGAACTCATTTAAAAATGTCTGAATAGCATTTCTTGGCTGTTTGCTTTTCTGGACTTCTTTGGCATGAAAGAACTGCCAGTCACAAAACCACCTTGCCTTTTAGTGAATTTTCTTACTCTTCTTGTAAGCATAGATTTTTATTTTTTTTTTTAAGTTTCTCACCTCCCACTTGAAAGGTGCAAAAGCATAGTTGTGTGTTCACAGGATAAACAACAAAGACAATGTGCACAAGATTCTCATTTTCCCCTTAAATCTTAGAGGGATTAATGTATGTTGGCCCATTTGTGTGACACAGAAGCAGCCCAGAGAAGGAATGAAGAAAGAAAAATTCTTGTACTTAATGCTGTCCAGGTTCTTCAGAAGTATTCCACAGATTCACTTGCATATTGAGATGATCCCATGGTCTTACCCAGGTAACTTGCTCTTTAATGTTTTGAAATCAGCTGACTTGGGCAACAGTATGAAGGTGTATAGGAGAACCAGCGCTGCTACAGCAAAAGATAAAATCTTAGGTGGACCTAAGGGCATAGTTGAGTAATGCAATTGATACATGTTCGAGGAAAGAAAAAGGCCACCTTGGTCAACTCCAAAGACAAGCTTTTGGCTTTGGCAGTCAGGAGGAGAATAAACATGTAACAGTTTCCTTTATAAACAGAGCGTGTTTGTTGTTAAGCCACTGCACAACAATAAACTTCCTGTCTAAATAATTGTCTATTCCCACCACAGCCCTTCTATGCTGAAAAGATACAGGGACTCGAGGTTCTGATAGAAAATATTGATCTTGTGGTGGAGGTCAACAAGTGGTGATGAGAAAGGAAGGTAGAAGCATGGGAAGGTGTAAGCTCTGTTCACATTTTTTTTCCAAGAGCGTCCACTTGAAGAAACCAGAGAAAATGTCCTTGTTTCATTAGTTCATTGTAAAGATCTCCCCTCTGCAATTGAGACATTTAGCCTCTAGGGAAAGACAGCTAAACAGAAATCCATTTACCTTTCACATGTTTTTCATAATTTCCCCTGCTACTTTGGTTAATTAATTATCACCGCTATTTGTGTTTAAACAAGGGGTCTGTCTCCCTCCCTCTTCCCAAGCCCATCTGCTCCTCCATGACCTTGCTTGTGAAGTCATCGCTGTGCTGACTTTGTGAAAGCACAAATACTTCCATGGCAACAGACAGCTGTGTCACAAAGACAGGGCTCTGACCTCACGGCAGGAAGGACTGGGATGGTGGTGGGGGAGAGATTTTTCTCCCACAAACACAGAAGCTTTTGATGATAACAGAGAGGAAGGCAAGGCGTTACATCCAGAACAAATGATCTTGCTGTTTGACTGCTTCTGCTTTAGAAGTTGTCCATCACTTTAAATTCTCTTCTTCAAAGACGCTTTTTTAACTTGTATGTTGCTCATGCAAGGGGAATGGTTTCTCCCTTAGATCTCATCTCAGAAGACATCTCCATGAAGAAGTAGGGGATGGATTTAATCACAGAGGACATGGGCCTGTGTTTCTACAAAGCCTGGGAGGTGTCTGGATCAAAATTCTATTTTTTTTTTCAGTTTGGTCAAACAAGCCTAAATCTTGAGAGGCAGTCTGGTTTTTAATTCTGATTGCACACCGATGTCTATCTTAGTCTACCCCCACCCAGACTGCCTGTCCTCTGAATGAAATCAGGTGCTCCTGTATCGAGCGATCTAGCATTGAGAGCTTTCCTTTATAAACATTTGCATGGCTGGATGGGAAGTGGAAATTTGGTCTCATGATCACAAAGCATTTTTAATGTAGATGCAGCAAGACACATCAAAGCTAAATAACATACAAGTGGTGCTTCGCAAGCCGTCTGCAGAAACTGCCTCTGTATGTATTGATTGTGAGGCTGCAGAGAGTATATCTTCATCAGTCCATTGCTGTCTTCTTCCTTGGCTGATTGCTTGGTTGGTCCACAAAATGCCCCAGTCCTCCAATCCACACACCTCCTTCGTTAGCTAAAAGCCACTCTTCCAATACAAGCCATTGCTACTTACTGCCTGCGAACAATTTATAGTGCGGTATTGTACAGCGACAGGCTCATCAGGTCAAAACAGCTCTTCGTTTTGGATCTAATCCATGATTAAATGACACTCATCCAGAGTATGCTTGCATGATGGGGCTGCACTGATGTGACCCACAGCAAACCATTCCCTTTTCTAGAGCCCATTTTCTTTCAGGTGACACAGAGGATGGTAGCACTTATACCTTCACCACATCTAACTCAGCCTTTTTTAGATAGGTAGAGCTTAGCAACCCCATGTTGCAAATGACAATACCTGATTTGAGGGAGTGGAGACAATTTATTTAGGTTTTCTACCTGTTGCCAAACTGGAAAAAATAATTTCCAGAATTACACATTTGTTGTCCAACTACCAAGCCACCACCTACCTTCTTCTAATGGAGTTTTGTTTGCATTTTTTCAGGTTTGGTTGCTGGTTTGTTTTTTTTTTTGGGGGGGTGGGTGGGACAGACACAGGACAGGACACAAGTAGTAGTGGGGAAGAAAAGGAGGGAGAGACTTCGTTTTACTTTTGGATCTTTTTACAAAACTTTGGGGAATTTAAGGGACATAGTACAATTATTTTTAATATTTGCCTAGTCAATAGTTGGAGGCTGGATCTAAGGGGAAATCAAGCCCTTTGTGTCCCACTGAATGGCTCTCACCCAAGTATCATTTTATCTCATGTCTGATTTGTCCTTAGAATCCCATCCAGCTGCTGTAGCTGTTTGCTTTGCATCCCATCTGATTCCCTCCTTATGTCTTCTCATCTGGCTCACTTCTTGATTTTCAGTAGACCATCAACCAGTTCCCATAATTTGCCAGTCCTGATCTCTGCAACCTCCCTTCTACACACAGGCTTTCTTTGCCATGGTCTCTTCACTTGCTTGGATGTTGGGACCTATGAACACGCATACCACACCCGCTCCCCTCACCTGGCTCTACCATAGTGTCCTCTCAGGCATTCACGTGGCTTTCTCCGGTTTGCACTAGCCATATATTTGGGCTGGTTGCATTTTGTTCTTGCAAAAGTAATTTTCTTAGAGTCCTGTGCCCTGCATAGTGTGGAATGAGTATTGCTGTCAAATCTGGAGATCCAGCAGCCTCTGATCCCTGTAGCAGAATGGCAGGTAGAACCTTTCCCTTTTGCCATGCAGCCCGTCTGTTCCATCGTTCCAGTGTAATATCCACCGGAGCGCCGTGGGGAAAGCTTGTTTTGGGACAGCAGTAATGTTATATTTAAGTATGCTTTTAAAAAAAGAAAAAGGGCGAGAAGTTTCTTTAGTTTGGCGTGTTCTATCAGAGGCAAGATAATAGAATTTCTAAACCCATTGATTTTATGGCATTAAGAATCTTGTTGATAAGTCAGTCTCTGTACACTGGCGATCACTATCTCCAGCTGTATAAGCAGTACTGTCCCCATTTCATTTTCAATAAGAAATTGAGGGAGACTTAGCTTTGCTGGAAAATATGGGGAAAATAAGTAGCATAAAATCTCTGTTCTGTTGGGGTATGGCATAGCTATGTATTATTAAATGCTGTAGGGGTCGGGGAGAAACAAAGTTGGAAGAATTATGAGCAAAGAATTCTTAATGTGAGTGCCAGGCTCCCCAAGGAGGCGGTGCAGAGGGCACCACAGGGGCACAGCTTGTGGGGTGCTCAGAGGTACTCCAGCACCAGCCTCATAGGGAACGGGCAGGGGAGCTACATATAGGAGATGCATACGGCTACCCTGAGGTGTGTGTGTGACCAACCCAGGAGCAGCTGCTCTCAGCTGCAGGTGTTGCAGGGAAGGGGGCAGGAATTGGAGTGCTGGGGAGATCCCAGTTCCTTGCAGCCCTGTGGATATTATGCATATATGGTATTGAAACATTCTTAGTTCTTGGGGGCAGGGGGAAGGACTGTACCCCCCTTACAGGGTGTCTGAAAAAGAAGTGAAAGAAATGGGGAAAGGTGGAGGCAGAAGCAGACCTGTGGTGTTGCCAGGTACCTTGGCCAGATAAATACGCAACATCCCTTTCCAAATGCTGCCTCCCTCCATGGGGCTGTCCAAGTCTGTTTTCTACTTGGCTGGTTGTGCTATTGAGTCCCATTTGGAAGGATTCAAATGTGACCTAAGACTGTCCTCTAGATGTCTGACTCTGTCCTCTACAACATAAATAATGCAAAAACAAACATGCCAAACAGTAACCTTCACTTGTCTCCCTGACACTGCTGGAGGGAGGGAGGGAGGAAAGGAAGGAGCGACTGCGAGCAAGTGAATGAGGAAAACTGCATGCAAGGCAGGCAGGAGACCAGCAAGGAGAGGCAAGATACAGCATGAGGAACCATGAGAGCAATTAGATCTGCTCTTCACACAGCTCTGATGTTTCAGACTAGGACAGCTGGCTGCTGGGGCACTGTCCCTTACAGGCAAGGCCGGGGAAGCATCCCGCCCCAGCCTGGAGCAGAGCAGTCCTGCTCCCTGGCCGAGGCATGCAGAAAGCTTCAGCAGTCTCCTGGCCTTTTCTACTCAATGTGGGCCATGGCTGGAGTTGGGTGAAGGCACCAGTACTGTGCAAAGGAAAATCTTTGCCGTGCAGTTCAACTGCCCTGGTAGCCACAAGCAAATGAGTTAACGTTGCACACTGCATGTTCTTTTCCATGCACCATCCCCCCACCCCCTCACTCCCCCCGAAGTTGCTAAAGTGGAGAAGAGGATCCCTTTTTCCTATTGAATGTACTTGTGATGCAAGTATTCATTAATTGCGGATACAGTTGTACGCGGCATGCGTGCTAAAATGCTATCAGCTTTGTGTGAAAGACAAATGCACACAGACTTAAATAGCTGAGATTTTTATCTTTCTCCTCCCAGAAAATATGCAGCAAGTTGTCCCCATCTAGGGACTTGGCATTGAAGAAAGATATTTCTCTATTTTTGTTTTCTCTCCCTGAGATACAGTGAGGTAGGGAACTGGCTAGCATATTTCTTCCAAAGAAAAGGACTTCCCCATTCCTATAGTGGGTTGCTGCTGTCAGGTTAAAAATTGTGAGATCTTTTTGTTTGTGTGTGGAAGAAGAGAAGAGGCTTTTATCTTTCTTTGGTCCCTTGAAACTGCACTGTGGTGGACTCTAGGATAAAGAGTAAAAAATACAGGGTTTGAACACAGAGAAGATATTTTCTCCTCTGTCTTACTCTAAAATACTCTGCAGCAGGAACCAGGATGAGTGGAGTTCTGAGCACCTCACACAGACAAGTGCCATGTCCAGCAAGTGCTTTGGGATTGTGAAAGCACTGGGTGCCCAGGGAGAGCGCATGTGTAGAGGTCTGTGGAGTGGTTGGTGCAAGCTTGCCTTTCAAATAAAGAGCGTGTAGTGGTTCATTACCAGCGCCAAGCTGGCCTAGACATGAATCTGATGGATGCTTATAGGACATATGGAATGATATCTTGCTGCAAAGGAGCCACCTGGACAGATGGTAAAGGCCAGACCCCAGCTCAGCTACTGATCAGGATCCAAGAGCTAGGCAGATAACACTCTTCAAACCAACTGTGAGGCGGGGGGAGAGGATGGTGCACAGGGAGAAGGAGTTCAGCCTGAGAATCTTGGTGCCCAGGTGCCTTTTGAGCGAGGCTGTCCTGCTCCCAGCAGATTTCAAGCAGAAGGAAATCCAAGTTTCTGAGCTGATCCCAGCTTACGTATAATACCAGAAATACTTTGTTTTGAGGGGTGCAGGAGACAAAGCTCCAGGACTGAAGAGGGTGAGATTGCTGGCAAGCAGAAATGCTGGGTAACTTGCTACTTTCAAAGTGAGCAGGGTGAGCTATTGCAGGCTGATTCCCTAGGTGCTGCTGCCCCTGTTTTGCCAAGCTGTGTTTGCCCAGAGCTTGAGCAGAGCTCGTTCCAAGCCGTTGTCTTTGCACTCAGAACCTGCCTCCCCATCTGCTCGCCTGCCGTCCATCACTGCCTACACTCTGGGATTAATGTTCCCACTCCTGCACACCAGCAGTCTGACTCCCTCAAGCTTTTGTAGCTTGCTCTCGCAAGGGTCGGATCAACTATTCTCCTGTCCCGCTTTTCAGCGCGTACCAACTCAATCTCTGTCATACTCGCGCGCTCTCTCATGCACACATACCCACACTTCAGCTTAATACCTTTTGCTTGTTGCATTGCTCACAACATTAAGAGAGGTGTTTGCTTCAGCAATGTGATTATCCCATGTGTAAGAAATTTTCTCTTCATTTTTCTTCTTTGGTCGGAGGAAGGCAGTTCTGTGCAGAGCTTGCAAAAATTTGCTTGCACCTTTATTAATAGTGAGCAGGATCTTGTCTCTGGTGTGTGACGGGGAACCCTGAGCCATTATTTAAAATTTTTATTTAAAAAGCAACAACAGTCACAAAAACTTCACAACAGAATGTCTGCGTCTTCCCTGCATAGATCATCATTGTCATCTCCTAGCTACATGCAGAATGGCTCATTTTTCCCTCAGCCCTTTGCCCTGATGGGACTCAGTTCCTAAAGAAATAGGATTTATGATTCACACAGGTTTTTAATATGTCGTCAGAATGCTGCTGTGTTGGAAAAGCTATGCTACTGATTTTGGATCCCAGCAGACCTTCTCACCAGTATTGACTTGCAGATGAAAGCTACCATGTGCCTTTAAACCAAAGAAGCTGAGCCTTGTCAGGGCACAGTTGCTGGGCACAGGCTTCCAGCTCTAGCACAGAAATGGAGGTGGGAAGGAATTTACAAGCCTTTTAGTCTGCCAGGGCATTCTCAGAGCCCTGATCCTTCCTCCAGCGGAGACGAGCCATTTGTGTGCAGACCTGTGAAGCTGTCAGAGGGCAGTGTCAGGTATATGTTTATGGGCAGCCATACTGCCTCGCCTTGCTCTGAACCTGTCAAGACAGGAATGAAGAAGCGAAGATGCCAGAGGGTCTTCTACCACGGGCAACTTGCTTCCTGAGCCTTTTCCCCGTGTGTTCTGGCAGCTGTGGTTCTCCATATAGGTTGTGCTGCACTTAGAGCACGTGTGGCATAAGGCCATGTTTCTGATGTTTGCAGCTAGGCAGTGTGCGTGTTGTTCTAGGCCTTTGCTGAACCCGCTGCATACTGGAGTGTTGAAGTAAATAGCGTTGATGCAAGTTCTGTGAAGGGCACAGACCCACAATTAAATGATCATGGATTTACTGTTGGCTGTGGTTATCACGCTCTCCTCATGTAAGTGCTGGGTGGGAGACCAGCGATGTGCTCTATCAGATGAATCTATGCCTGATTTTTTGGCATTTGTAGTGTTTTAATAATACTCCTTTTCTGCCTTGGAAACACAACACAACCTTTCTGGCTTTACAGTAGATTCAAGACAGGTATTTCTGATAAGCTGTTTTTAGAGTCTAGGAGGAGTTAAAAGCAGGCAAGGTAATTATGTGAGGGAATACCTGAATTATGAAACAGTAAGGATAGAAAGGAGCCCATGTACACGTGAGATACATGTACATGTGCAATACATACATGTATGTGTGAGAGGATGTGAGTGCCCGCTTCTTGTTCTGACTGTACATGTGTCATCTGCCTGGGCTAGTGATTTTCTGTGGCTTAAGAAGTCACCCAGCACTGCCTGTCTGTGTGTGTGTCTTCCTGCCCTTGGGGTAATGACTTGATCCGCAGTGGTAGTTCAATTGGGCTTTAGTCCCTTGTATTTGCTAAGATCATGCCCACAGAGTTATACAACTTCAGCTGATGGTGAAGCACAGTCAACTGATTATCTGCGTCAAAGCTATTTATTTTAGTCTTTTATCTAGCTCTTTTCTTGTTCCCATTGTTGCTGCAAAGTGAAAGATGTATGAGTTTTTCAAGCTGACCACAGACAGTTTGCTCCAGGACCTTTCTAACAAAGAGCAAAGGCAGGAGGAGATTGAAGGGGATGCTGATAGCATCCCTCTTGGTGGAGGTTTGGCTGCTGGGGCTGAGAGTCAGCTTTGAGACTGTGCAGGTGAGGACAGCCCCTTTCTTTTGGTGTCCCTGGACAGAGTGTCTCAGGCAATGCTGTTGGAGCCTTCCGGGAACCCCTCTCCCTTCCTGTGGGAGCTGCTTCTAAACTGAACCTGTAGTTCAGCCCCTGCCTGAGAGATGCCAGACTAGGAGTGGCAGTCGAGTTCAGCCACACCCATGCACGCTGTTAATCTGGACCCCCATCCTGTGGCTGATGTACCAGCCTGGCGGCAACCCAGTTCCCTCACCATGGCTCTTCCCAGCCTTCAGAGGACTGTGTCTGACGCTGAGTGCCCACACCAGGGCTGATACTGACCCCAGGCCTGGCCTGGCTTTATCTCCTTCCCAAAGGACATGTCTGGCCACCCCAGGACTCTTCCCAGGTCAGGTGGGAAGAAGTGACTGCCACTTCTTCCTTCACAATGACAGAATAAAGAGCTATTAGGGCCTACAATGCATACTGAAGCTGGAACAGAATTTAAAAAAATTAGCATTATTTACATGATGATTGGTATCCTGAGGCCTGATCTCCAGCTGTCTGGTATCTTGCTGGGCTTGGGACTGAGAGAGGTGTTGAGATAGGGCTGTTGATTCATCTCACAAGCAAGAGTCAGCCTGATCATGAGCAGTCTGCATTGCTTGCTGAGGGATAAGTAAAGTAACGTACGATAGGCCACCATTACAGCTGGACAGAGGAATGACACCCAACTGGGTAAAATCTTTAGGAGTGTATGCCATTGTCACATAGGCCTTTAGACCTGTGAAATAATTAATGTTGTGACATGGATTTCATTTAATAATGAGCTGCTCGTAAACACAAGGTGTCCCTTGTGGAAACACAAATATTTGAGCGCTTGTCTGTCTTCCTAGTCAGGGCAAGTAAGTCAGCCTAAGGAAATTTGTCTTTAAATGATGAGCATTGAGGAAAACTCTCAAAAATCTGAAAGCATTTTGCTTGCTTCAGGTCCTATTTCAAAATCTCTAAGCCTTTACAGGAACTCATGGAAGCTGTAACACAGGACCTACCACATGCTTATTCTTTCAGGCTCTGCACCCAATTAGACCACCTCTTCTGCAGTGCATTGGAGCCACGTCTTGAGTCTGAGTTATCACAGAGAACAGTTTCATTCCATGAAAACAAAGAAAAATGTTTCGGTCAACCGTAGTGATGATTATGCAGCCAAGCACTAGGAATATAAACAAAACAAAACATATTTTCACTATGCATAGCTTTTCATTCTAGATTAAAGCAAACAACCAGAAAGAATATTGGTCTCCCATGAGAGAGCAATATATTGGTGAATCTTCCATAAGAAGATGCGGCAACTTGGAGGATGAAATGGCCGTTGGGGAGAATTTCTGAAACAGATTTCAAGGGGAAATATGCAGAAAGCAAAGAAGCAAGAATTTCATGCTGCTTCCACCATAATAATAATAATAATACTTTGCCCAGTGCGTATGCTTTACTGCTCACTGTAGCCAAGAGCGAAATTCCCTGCCCACCAAACAAAATCAGCAAAAGGCAAGACTGGCTTTGCAGGCAGGAAAACTTCACGGTTGCATCCATCAAATCCTGCAATGGGACCAGTGAAGCACACAGGCTGCAAGGCATCAGTAATGAGAACTGGAGAATAGAAAACCCTCAGCAGTATGGGCTCAATAATTAATCAAAGCTGAAAATCTTTCTAACGAAGGCAGCAGCCCCAGCAAAACAGAAAGAGAGCATTTAAGGAGTTAGGGGTCTGGACAAGAAAGGAGATCTCACAAAACCAAGTTATCAAGGGATGGGGAAAGAATGGCTGCAGCATCTTCCTCCTCTCCTGGTATTCTCAGGAATGCATTGAAACTGATATGATGATAGATATTAATTATATTAACCTTGCTTTTTTTTGCAATCTGAACCATGTAAGTGTCTCTACCAGTGGCCAGCTACTATTACAAGAAAGAGGTCATTCCACTGAAGAAAAGCTCCTGCTCTGAGGGCCTGTATCCTGGAGATGTCTCTAGTTTTCAGGGTGACACCGTAGATGTGTTTCTCAAGGTCCCTGTTCTAATGTATAAACTTGTCTGGCAAAATTCCCAGATGAGTCTCAAAGCTTACTTAATTACGACTCAAAGCCTTAATGTACTATCTTGTGCTTCTGCTTCTCTCAAACTAAGGACATCAGGTTGCTTCTCGCACCAGAGGGGAGAAGTGATTCATATATGGTTGCTTGTGACTGGCTGATGCACCGCAGCAGTAGCTGGTGAGAAGTAAGAGCCTTGTGGTCCCGGGTCCCATGTGCCTTGTGAGCCACAGGGTTTCCAAGGCTGCAGAAAAGCTGGCCATTAGATACAGCAGAGTTTTGACTAAGTGCTCAAAGCTGTTCTGCCCTGAAGCTTGGTGCTTATATTCAGGTATAGACCAAGATAACATAGAGGTGGCTTCAGTGAAGAACCCAAGTAAGACCAGTGGGCGTGCTGATGAGAACACTTTTCCTGTGACTGGTAGGAAATATTTGTCCAGATGCCTGAATTGCCCACACTGCGATTCGAGGCTTTGTCATGGGCTCACCGTGGGGCCCGCAGTTCCCTCATCTGGTAGTGAACCCTGACAATGGAAGAGGCACCAGTTGGTTGATAGCTTGGCAGCAAACCTGCTCAGGAGAACAGCTGTCAAGGGACATGTTACCATTACCTGCCACTCTGTTCTCCAGCTGACCCTTGGACACACGTCCTGTTTCAAAGGCTTTGATCTGGTGTTCAGAACCCCGAGAGAGCTACTACCTTCTCTGCGAGGCTGTGTCACTTCCTCATGTAGCTGCGTTACACACTTGGTCAGGTGGAGTGATACAGATGATGGAGCAGTTCCAATGACTTGGATCTGTGTACCAGAATTCTCTGGTGCACGAAGAAAGGTTTCTAAATCCTTGCCCTGCCAAAGGTGGCACCTGCATTTTTGGGTGGCCTCCTAGCAGTGGGACCTTTGCTCTTACATTGATGCCTCTTACCTGAAGAACCAGCACCTCATTTCTCCCCTGAGTGAGATCATTGTTGTTGTTTGCACTTATGGGAAGCATGCAAATAAAAATGAGGATGGGACCAAATTGGAACTGATAGATAAAATGGATTAGGCAGATAGATGGAAACCAAATTAGCTGTGAAGCCGATGTCAAATAGAATAGAAAATCATTTCCACCCAATAGCCAGCTGAAAGATTTAGCAAGACAAGAAGGAAATAATCAAGATTGCCTAATTGCCAAGTAACCTCTCAGTCTTTCTTTTACTCCCTTTCTTTCCCTGATACAATCTGTCTCAGATTTCTCTATTAAAATGGAGGAAAACATCTTTTGATCTGGTCTGCAATGTGAACTGCAAGACAGGCTCAAAGAAACCCCCACTGAAAGAAAGGCCTTTTGTGTAAAGCTATCTCTAACGTGTCATACAGCTGCCTCACGAGATTTTTGGCTAAAGGAAATAAAAGACAACATGCCAGCAAATGCTATGTATGCTCTTCCCTTCTGGGCTGCCTCTGTTATCTGGCACGTCACATGCAAAGTTTGATATGCAAACGGTTGGTGAAGAGCTCAGTAAATGGTTGGGGGTACGTGGGGTACATTTTTCCCTCCATGAATTGCTGATAATCCCTTCCTAGGGCTGGAAAGGGAGAGCTTTGAGGAGTTGAAGAGCAGCTTTGTAATTAGCAAGAGCCCCTGGCCACACTGAGGAATAGCATTCAACAGCAGCGTTCTTGCAGAAAACAGAATTTATTACAGGAGCTGCAGTGATGGAAATCTTTTGCTACAAGCCTGGCAAAATGGGTCTAACTTGTGTTATTTTTCCATTATGTCTAAAGGAGCTAAAGATATGTAAAGACTATAATGTAACCTGTTGGTAGAAGAAGCCGGTGAAGAGCAGGTGTGTCAGGAGACTGATAATAGCCTGCTTAGATTTTCCTGCAGGTGACTTGTTCAAACTGGAGTGGGAAAAAATTGCCAGAGGTGACTTTCAGACATGACCTTACTTTTCCTTTCAGAGTGTATTGACAGTTACTGATAAAGTCCCTCTAGAAGCAGGCCCTCTAGATTTCTACAACCTGCAAAGGTAGGGGGTGATGCTAATGGATGTCAGGCACCTAAGTCAAGGTTGGGTGCCCATACGTTTGCTGTGAGCTAAGCACTTTCCTTCCTCCCAACCTGTGAGGTGGGGGGTGGGGGAGGAATGCCTGGCTGGTGGTTGCTCTGTGAAGGTTTGAAGAGCCCAAGCAGAAAAAGCCAGTCTTTACAGCCACGTGCTGAGGACACCTGTGCGTGGTGGGTAGCAGCTCCATCTGGGTAGGTTTGCTTCATTTTCCAGCTGCAGTGGGGTGACTGACTGCCTGCTCTTCCTGGAGGAGCTGACTTCGACCAGTGGCTTTCAGGTGGAGGAGGGGTGAGTTTGGAGCTCTTGCTGGGATTGTGTGTAAAAACTAAATGTTATTTTTGACTAGTATATTTTGACTTCACACTTCCTATGAAGTAGGAAAAAGGTCTAAATGTTATTTAGACTGGTTATTTCCTTTAAAATACCATTAGGCTGGTATCTATGATATTTTATTTCTTCTCCTAGATTAAAAGGGATAGAAGACTCCCTGGAGAATATGTTGGTTGCGTTCAGGGCTGAGATGAGCTTTTGTTTTTAAGTCTCCCTTCATTATTGAAAACCAAAGAATTTCCTGAGTTGACAAAAGGTGTGATGTTACTAAATGAGGCAAGTAGAAAGTTAAAATGGAGATCTCTGTGGTATAGACCTGAGTGCCTCTAAAAGGCAAGGAGGTAAAGAAAAAGTGCTTGACCTTTTCAGCAAGGTTGGAGCAAAGATTCTGCTGTAAAAGCTTTCCAGACAGCACTGCTTTAAGTCCTGTCAAAACTGAGTCTTCAGCCACATAAGGCAGAGTGATAACTAAGCGGGTGTTTTGAGTTGACTGGGTCTTGAGAGGCCTTTGCAACATTTACATCCTAGTTTACAGAACTGTGTGAGGATGTGTCAATGCTATAAAAAGCTATAAACCTGTTTGCTCACCATGAAATTTAGATTTTAAATTTTAATAATTTCATCATTGTCCATGGTACCCACGTTGATAGTGGTACAGTGCAGGGGTCAGAAGGCAGCAAATTTTTGCTAATAGAGGGAAAACTAGAGTCTTAAGTTGAACTTCTTGAAATGCTGCCCCTCAGCACTTGGCATGTGGTATGGGCAGCCTCCCAGTCAGTGGTGTCCCTAACCCGATTTGCCAGTGATTTCCTGTCACCACAGTCCTATCACAATGCCAAACATGCAGTGGCTGGTGGCATTGCAGATACTGCGATGCCATGTTTTGGTCAAGTACTGTGATGTGATATTGGGGCTGCATCCCAGCCCCCCACAGCAGGAGCTGGTAGTTGGCTTTGGTCAGCTTGCCCCATTGTCCTCCAGTACAAGGACAGGAGAGAGAAGAGCTGATACTTACAGGACCTCCATGTTTTCTGAGAAGTAGGCTAGGTGAGGGAGCTGTACATTTGTAAACAGGGTGTGTGAACCAGTGCTGTGTTTCTGACAGGAGCCAGAAAGGCCTATTCTTAAAATAAGTACCTCTTCTGAGAACCTGGTTTAATTTTTGCCCCTCGGGGAGATTGCTTTGAAGAAGAGAAAAGTGCTTTTACAGCAGAGTTGCAAGCAAATCCTTTCCCTTCAGTGTCATTTCCTACTTGTTGAGAAAGGGAGAGCAGTTCTGGGGAAAGGAACATTGAAATCATCTTCTAAATCACTTTGGTTATGGATCTCTTTGGTATTGTATGAAAACCTGGTGTAAATACACCATTAAGAGCAGACCTGGCCGCAAACAGGCCACACATAGCCGATGTATTCAGATCAAATGGGTATAGTGAAAGCTTTAAATAAGTAGCAGATAAAGGGGGAAAATGCCTGTTAAATAAATAAGCACACACACCGAGACACGTACAAAGCAAGCAAGAGAAAAATCTCATGTGACCCTCATGGGAAATAATAATGTTACTGTAGGAGACTAGGCGAAGGAATGAAGCTAATAAATGAGAAATATCTAGTATATCAATTCTATACCCCGGCAGTGAATTGTGCTGTTTTATACTGCAACTAAGGCTCTGGATTTTATTTATTTATTAACATAAAGAATCGAAATAAATATTGAAGATTCAGGAGGGAGGTGTGAACTGAATCCGTTGCTCCAAGGCTACCCTAGCAGGAACACATGCAGAATGGCAAGTGCTAGGGTGACTAAGAACATCAGATCCATACAGGACTGTTCTGCTTCATACTTTATGCCACATAGCATGACAGTGCCATGAGTAAACCTGTCTCAGTTTTCCAAGGGTGTAGGTCTGAGTGCTCTAGCACCAAGGGCTAGAAGTCTAGCAGTTTCAAGGGCACCTTTGCAGGTCAGAATAACTTGTTTGTATGCGCTTTTTTTTTTGCTGAAACCCCATTTACTGCTGATATGTTGTTTTAACTCGGTCAGGAAACAGTTATAAGTGGCAATATAATGCATCTGGCATCTGATAAGGACGCAGAATGAATGCAGTTTGCACAACACGGAGTCAAGTGAGGAAGCTAAAAAAGTATCAAGAGGGTAAAAAATAAAGTAGGGGTATGCTTTTTTTGCTTTTTTTTTTAACCTTACAACCTTCTGAGGATTTGTTTAGTTCGTTTCTTGCTGGAGAACTCATGTCATCCACCATTAGTCCATATAAAAACACAAGTATATAAATTACATCAACCTAAGTGATCACTGAAAGAAATGGCAAGATTTGCCCATCTTCAGTATTTTACAGCTTCTCTTAGATGAAATCCCCCAAATTAATAATGAATATTTAGCTTTAACTCTCCTTTCCTGTACACATGCATTACAATGAAGCCCTTAAAGACAGTATAATAACGTATCAATTCTCAAATAACACAACGTGAGACATTCATATTTTTCTATGAGCTTTGACAAACATGTAGGATCGTGCAGCTGTTCAGTATTCTGGTTATTTCAGACAAACAGAGCCTAATGAAGGTTGCTTTTGAGAAAAGTATCTGAACAATGCATCATAGATGAAGAGATATTAAAATGGCCATTATAGTCAAAAGCGTGGGTGTGCTAATGCATATGGAGTTTTGCAGATAAGCTGCAAAATGAGCTCATTACAGGCACAGGTAAAGTCTCACTTCCGTTACTGTCCATGTCACTCTTGGCCTTTGGTTTCAAAACGTATGACCCCATAACTTGGCATTGTTCTTCATGTATGTATTTCACTGTAATTTTGCTGTCAGTGTTTAATACAATTAAATGCATTGGAGATCCCTGGAATAGCACCACACTTTGTGACAGAAGAGACTGCTGTTCAAGTAGCTAGAGAACTGTCTGGGTATCACTGGCCTTCCTCTAAGACTTGTTGTATTTCTATTCCATTTCTGATCTCTCTGGCACTTTTCAGTCTCAGATCTCATGTAGCAACCTCTTACTGACAGAGCTGGTGTGGAGATTTTGCCACTATTAAACCAGGTCCTGGGCTATAGCAACCTTCGTGTTAATAACGATCATTTGGAAAGCCTGGCGAGTTTCAGGACTCCTTTCAGCTCATAGCCTCTTCAGGCAGCAATGCTGTGTATTTATACAAGTGAACAAAATATTTTAAGGGGAAAAAAAAAAGTAATCTGTGAATCACTTATATGTACATCTGTCTAACCTGAAATCATGTGTCATAAAGAGGACTTGGGAAGGCCCATTTTTAGACAAATTCTGGACTCTGTTACTTTTATCAAGAAAACTGGCTTCCTCTTTTTGGTGAACTGCATTTTGCTTTTGCTCTGATGGATCTTTCAGTGCTAAAGATTTTATTATTCTTAAAGAAATTCACTAAGACCAGCATGAGTTGGGGTCAGCCAGGGCCAAGCGTAATGGTCCTTGCATAATCCTTTAGTATTTGAGGTTAAGTCACCTCATCTGCTGTATTACTTTTCCCTTCCTGGAAACATCAGTCTTTGAGTTAAATCAACATCACATTCAGGAAATTTTCATAAAAATAATCAGTTTTTCATGCAAGGTGCACAATTATTTCAGGCTCCTTCAAATTTGTCATAGGCTTATTGGTTGCAATACGTAGTACAGAAGGGCCATCTCTCTCTCTCTCCCCTTCTGTCCCTCCAGTGTCAGGAGAATTGGGGACAAGGGACAGAAGCAAGGACAAGTTTTGGATTAAATTATTTTGATTTATTGGAAGTAGCAGTAAGGGAAACATAAAAGATTTTTGGAAACCTGTGGATGCAGATGACCTGGGCAGTGTGTATCAAGTAACAGGGATTAAATCTATGATCCAGGAGACACAATAAAACATAATATTACTATTTTAAAATATTATCATTTAAAAATAAATAGTTGATGCTCTTTTGCTTTGGTTTGGATATACCATATGCACAGAGAAACTAGCTACAGTTTATTTGATAATAAATTATGTGTAAGCCTCAATTCATTTATGCTTCTGCATAAAAAGGTTGGCAAGATGTCACAAACCATGCACACTTAATACAACTCTGTGCGTCTGTTACTCTAGCAATAGCTGGTGAAATTCTACAGTATTAAATTACTATTGTGAAAAATCTATGGTAATAAATTACTATTCAGAAGTTTTTATAATCTCAAGGGAAAAATAAGAAACCTAAATCCTTTGTTTAAAATAAAATACACAGTGCAGGCAAAATTATTACAATACATACCTTAAAGAGAAGGCAATTTACTGTTAAAATCTGTCAATTATTACAGGCAAGCCTACTGGACTAATAAAATAAGCACAACTGTCAAACAACAAACAAAAAAAAGCCCATGAAAAGGGCAGCTTACACTTCTGAAGTTTTAGGAAAAAAGTCAGGTAAATTTGAGAAATCATTCCTAGTGGTTGTTTAAGGTGGTAAAAAAAGGGCACACATAAATAGAGAATTAAGATGGTACTGCCCATTTTTAACTGGCTCTTCTTGATTTGTTGGGGTTTTTAACTTGACTATGCGCGTGTCCTTCTGATTTACGGACCTCCATCTCAGAACGCTGTACAGAGACGGGGAGAAGCATTATGGTCATGTTGCAGATGGGGTAAACAGAATTGCTCACAATTACAAACTAGATCAGTGGCAGAGCCAAGAAAAGGAGCCAGATTTTCTCTTTTCTTCTTTACTTTGAATCCTATGTCCAATTTAGCGAAGACTGTGGCTCTGAAGTTATATTAAATTAGTTGTCTGTTCCCCTTCTCCCCTGACCTGTATAAACATAATAGTCCAGACCCTCAGCTGCTAAAATCACTGCAGCTCCATCTGGCCCATTAATGTGTGTGTACATGCCAGTGGACAAGATTGCAAGTTGTTACCTACTCCCTGCCTAACAAACCTGGCAAAAAAGCAAGAGTAATAAACACATAAAACTGTCATTAAAAAAATTGCAGGCTTAGGTCTCAGAGATTTCTCCCTCTGCACCATGATGGTGAAGATAATAGACAGCCAAAAATCCCCCATCCAATACTCTCTCAATAAAGGGCTATTCTTCCAGTGAGTGTTAGTAGGATTCTGCAAACCTGCATACATACAATAAGATTTTTCTCTCTTTTGGGGGGAGAGAGAAAGAAATCTGCTGGGCTTTGTGCAGGTAACAGGTTCCTAATCTCACGTCTCTATAACTTTAATAATGGAATTAATGACAGGATTAGCATAGCGCATCAAGATGATCTTTCACGTGAAACCAACAGAATGTCATAGCAAAGGGCTGGTCAGCAGGGATGCTTGATGATAACTTTTTTTTTATTGGGAGTGGGAAAGCAGAGATGTATTTTCTGTAGCCTCAGTGCCTGGGATTTGGCAATATTCAGAAGTGTTTTGCCATGTGGGAAATTAAAATCTGCAAGTACAAAATTGCTTATTTAAAAACAAAGAACAGCAACAAAACCCATGTTAATTCAATTAAAGGGTCAGTGCAGGAAAGCCAAAATAGATTTTTTTTTTTTTATTTGCTAAGAAGCAAGGGGCTGGAAAGAAGATACATCTACATAGCGGGTATTTCTAATTAACCAATGAGAGCAAAGGCACTTGTTCCACTTAATCATGAAGCAACAAAATGGAAAATAACCCTTCTCATCTCAAGAAAATGCTTTGGAAAACGAGCCAGGATGAAGAGAGCAGCTCATGGCATTTCAAGAATATGTTCTAATCTCCCTTTTTCCCCACATCCCCTCCACCCTCTTTGTAATCAAGGCTGCCTCAGCCTATAAGCAGGTATTTATTTTTAGTTTTGTTTCAGGACTAGCTTAGCTGTTTGCGGTGAGCAGATGGGGATTTGATGTTACATTCTGTTTCAATTGTCTTTCAGTGAAATTAATTGCAATAATTAACCACTTTATTGATATAACTCCTGTTTCCAGAAGTGTCCTACTGTAAGAGCATTAGAATCTAAGGAATTTAGAGCCATGGATCTAAGTACAGGATTAACGTTAAAGATGGTCCTTGAGCAAAATCTTGGATTCAGGCAGCATGATGCTTGAGAACTGAAGCAGAACTTCACATCTTACTCTTAGGTCTTTAATTGCTGCCAAAGCAGCACAGCTATTTAGAGTTCAGGCCTCCCATGTTGCCCCTACAAGTTCTTGCATTTAGGTCTCTTTTCTAGGGCTCTCCCATCTGATGGAGTCCCCATGCCTTCCTCCATGTGGCACACGCCTCCTCAACTTCCTACACACCATGCAAATGGAAATCTATTTCAGTTCCCGTTAGGCAGGTAATTAGTTTGATAGCGTTATCAGAAAGGCACTGAGACTAACGTGTCTACCTCCCAAGCAGCAAGAAGCTCCAGCAAGACCTATGTTTTATATCCTGCCTCAAAACCAAACTGAGAGAACTGCTTTTTAATTCACCAGTTTTATCTCTCTGGGCTTAGTGAATTCTGGAGCTCATAAAAAGTGAGAGACAGCTACTGCAGGCTGAAGGCAAGCACAGTGTAAGCTTCATGCATAGATACTGCTCCACTAAATACGCCTTAACGCTGACCCTGTGGCACGTCCCACTCTAATAATTCTTCCTTCCCGGGTCCCCTCTACTCCCCTCGACAGTTCCTCCTTGGCAATTCTGTTGTGACTTCAACTTTCCTTTTAAAATTGCAGGCTTGGGTGCCCCGTGGTTACTGACTTCAACTTATGCTGAGCTGCGCCGGAGGTTTTGTGAAGGGTTCAGGGTGAAATCTTCTGAATTAATTGTCACTTTTGATAGAAACCAGACAGTGAACTTTAGTTTCCAGATGAGGTAATGATTTGCCAAATGATCCTCGATGGTCCTTTCTGATTTAGGATCTTCCTCTGGGGAAACGCTCGTACATTTAGGAATGAAGTCACTTCTACAGCACTTCTAGTCCTGAGTTGGAAATCGTAGGCCCGTTTCCCTTAAACGGGAGTGTATTATCCAAATGAGGAAATTCTCTCTTCAGCAGATGTTTTTTCCCATGCTTTGCTTTACTTTTTAAAACCACAAAGAAACTCTAAAGGCTGGGAAATGTCAAATGTTTTATTGAGCTTTATTCAAGGAGGAGAAAGAGATCTATCATGGGAAAGTGTGCCGAGACCCCAGAAATGTCAAAGAAGTGGATTATCCAGTCACCAGAATTGGGGCAACTGGTCCCAGGTGAGAACAGCTCCACAGCTTCTTAGGACTGTTTCATCACTTAGCTTTAAGATTCCTTCAACTCTGTAAGTCAGATATAAAAAAAAAACCAAAAACCCAAACCTTGTTTTTTCACATCAAATTGAATTTTGGGCAGAGAATGAAATCCTGACCCTATTTACATCAGAAAGACCTGGCCATTGACTTCAAGGCAGCTTAGATCTCACCTGAGAACTGTGATTTGCCTGTATCATTCCATAGTGTAAAGTGACACATTCTGAAAGGGAAGTGAAAAAGATCACCACTTATCAAGATGTGGCCATGGACTAGCTAGGAGGTCTACATCTTGTCTGTAGGGAAAACAAGACAACCATAGGACCATGCAGTACAGACTTGGTTTATACAGTCTGTAGAGGGTAGCCTGTAATGGTAGTGGGTCCATGTACAGGGCTGTAGTATGGATCCTCAGTACAAGAAACTGAAAAGATTTAATAAATATCTACCTCTCAAAAAAAAAATTCCTTCCATGAATCTCCAAGCACTGTGTGCAGGAGGTAAGCATCATTATCCCCATTAATGGGTTTTTCAGATTTTTCCTGCAGACATTTCTGGTTGGGTAAGGCAAGGTTGGCTGTGAGAGAAAGTGACGCTGTTAATGATTCTCTCACGCTTCATGGAGACCTAACTGACTGAAGCTGTAGGCCAAGTTACAGTGTGGGCAGGTCTGGGGCTTACCTTGCCTTGCCATATGTGTAATGAAAAATAAGAAAGGACAAATCAGTCTATTTCTGTGCAGTTTTAGTAGGTTTCTCCCAGAGATCAAGAGTTTCCACATATCCCTCATTTGTCTTTGAGCCTGTGATGACTTTCTGGGGTAATTGAAATACTGTAGTGGTTTTCAAACCCCCACTTTGCTTAGAATAGCAGATTTAATCCTTGCCTTGGACCTGCCTTGTTACTTTTACTTCTCAGTGCTAGAGTGGGTTTGTACAACACAGTGCGGAAGATAACCACTGGCCAAGTGCAGCAGCACACTGGTGTGTCTATACTACGCTGAATTTCAGATCTGTGGAGCCTGCTTGTGTACCTCTGTGTGGGCCCTTTGCTGTATGGTTGTGACTGTGCTTTGGATGAGGAGGAATTTTTGGTTTTTCAGGAGTGTTTCAGCTGAGTTAGCTGACAATATTCTTCCAATTTACTGCCTGGACAGCCATCTAAAAGAAAGTCTTTGCCTCCTCCTGGGACAGGTTTCTTCATTCATTTTCTGTTCCCAGTCTGTTGATATTTTGAAAAAAGGATTGGTTGGCTCAAAGTAATTGGAAGTTTATTTTGTCCCCTAACTTCTCTAAAATCCATAAGGTGAATGTATAAGTCTAGTCTGCCCCTCTCACTGTAAATGCAAGAGAAGTGGGTGTGATGCCATGGTTTTTGTGTATCAAAAGGCTCCTCCTAGCCCATGTTTAGGCATCTCAAAGGTCACTGCTGGGTCAAAAAGTCACAATCATCAACCCTCCATCCTTTCAATATTAGGGGGGAAAAGCATTGATAAGCTGTGTCTGTAAAATAGCTGTTATGCTTGGACTATAAAAAGGGTGGGTTCGTCCCTTTGGTCACTGGACGTGTACAAACCAAGTTCCAGAATGGCTGGACAGTGATTTTAAGTGCAAAACTGGCTGTTCACCCTGTGCATTTCTACAGTGTGGTTGTTAAGGAATGTTAATAGGATATATGGAAATTATTCCAAGATAGGTCATCTCCTGCTCTCAGGCTTTTGGTGATACTGGACAAGTCATTTCAGTTTTGCACATCAGATAGCCATTTTGGAGATTTTTCTTAGTGATGTTGAAATGGATTGTACATTTGATGTCAGGAAGTCACATCTTGTTCGCTCAGCCCCTCTTAATGTGTGAATCAGTTTTTCATGGTCCTTGCTTTCTTTAGAAAGCAGCCTCCTTCCAAACCCAGTGGCACGCCTACAATCAGTAAAAAGGCAAGAGATGTAGGAGGGGAGGCACATGCTTTGTACATGGTAGCACCAAATGGCATCCCACTGGGGAGAGCGCAGAGCCTGCCTGAGGAGGACCTCGTATTCCTCCAGAGCCTTTCTCACATGCACCTCCAGAACTACAGTTAGCTGACAATATTACCTCTGTTTTAAAGAGAATGTCATTGGAGTTCAGTGATTCGGTTTCTCATAGCTGAGAGCCATGAATACAGCTGAGAATGTCATAGCTCATCACCTTCTAGCTCTTTGTAGGAGCTGGTACCCCTGAGGAGCCACCACTGGCTCTGCTGCCTGTCTAGTTTGCTCTCATGTGAAAGTCGCTCCTTTGGCCAGCCCTGCCTTGCCTGTGGCACCCCCAGGGAGCCACCTCTGTACCTCCCCAGCGCGACAAAGCTCTTCATGGGAGCTTTGCTAGCTCCAGGCTCCAAGGACTCTGCTCCCTGCAAGTCACTGCTGGTGGTTTTTGCTTTACTGAACAGAAGGGATAGAGGCAAAAAAGCACCAAATGAAACTGTAAGAGGAGTAAGAGCAGCGACAAAGCAGAGAAGAAATCCCATCCAAAACCACCTTTTACTTAGTGGGAGAGAAGAGGGGAAGCCTAAAGCTGCAGTACAAATACTGATTATTCCTGTCAAGGATTTGCTGCTGTTGCTAAGTTACTGGCCTCTTTGGAAAACCCTTGAAGTATGGGGTACATTAGGAGCTCATTAGGGTCCCGGGGACTTGTGCTAAATGTACGATATGTCTCCATGCTAAAGTCGCTTCAGAAATAACAACAGAAACTTTCTGCACAGAGTTTAGATGCTTTTCTTTTTTCTTTTCCTGTTTTTTATTACTCTGTCCCTCACACACCCCTCTTACTCCTTCATCGCTCCATTTGTTGTTTTATGACAGCCGAGCCGTGTGACAGGATGGGAGAGGTTACCTGGAATAGATGGAGATGAGCTCCACTTCACTTTGTAAAGTTTCTGGCTTTTCATGGAAGTTCCTCTGCAGGGGAGTGCAGAGGAGGAGGAAGGATGACTGGAGATGCATCTCTGATCCGTTCAGAGTGTACACTTAATGGCACCCCAGGGTCAAGTATATGGGGTGGTGAAGTCTGAAATTTAGAAATCCAGGGGTGCAAGCTCTTCTCCAGTGTGTCAGGGGGGCACTAAGGCCCGTTTAACTTTGAGTGTCGGAGCCACAGAGCAGAATCCACAGCCTGGAGCTGGCTGCCTAGGTGTGACAAAGGAACCCCAGCACACCGACAGCTGGTGGGAGGATGGATGAGTTGTCCTTGGGGGGGATCTAGGCAGCGTGCCTGCATCCAGAGATATCACACATGATCTCTACAGGGAGTTAGTAACGTGTCTGGGCTTAGCATAAAAATTTGTATCTCTGCTGTTTTACATAATATTTAATGAATGATATATTAGTAGCCCCAACAGGATTTTAGTTTTATTTAATGTAATTTATAAATTAAACAGTCCACACTGGGTGGAGAAAATTAACCAGCAGACTCACTAGGAACAAACTGCGGGTCTTAGGAACAGGCAGCAACGATATTTACATGGATCATGTGCCGTTTAGCTAGCTAGGCAGGAATTAAGTGGAGGAATACTCTTTCACATTGCAGTTCTCCATTTCCATAACTCAACAACCTGGCATCTACATTTGAATTGGGAGCAAACCTCGGGCTGTTGGTTTTGGGAGCAGTGTGGAAGAAACAAATAAGTGAAGGAGCTTTGTCTGCCCAGACCTGAACGGGTGCGCAGAGGATCAGTCACCAGTTTTCCGAACTGATTTTGATGTTTCAGGAACAAGGGAAGCACTCAACGAAACGAGAGCGTAGCTGTGATCTTAGCAGCATCAAATCTGGTGGCTGAGATGTTGCAAATATTTCTGGTTGAGAAAGCAGTAACTAGCAAAGTATGCAATGGGGAGGACAAGGCTGGGGCTGTGCTGTGCCTCACACGTGCAGGGCTGTGGGTTGTTGCCAGCTTTGTGAGAACTGAGAAGGAAGCTGGCATTGCTTATTGTGAACCCTGGGTTGCTAGTCTTGTAGCTTGGCCATCTCAGAGGAAACCCAGGCAAGATCTCTACAGTTAGATGAGAAACATGTTCCTCAGTTGTGTTTAATATTTTTTGCCCGTAGCCTTTTTTATTTTTATGTTTTGGCTCCAACCTGTAACTTGAAAGCCTGGCATACTAAGTGCTGCTAAGTGAACTCTTGCTTTGACCTGAATATTAAGTTTATCCTGTGCTGAAAGGATGGAAGATTGGCGAGTGGGGTAGACCAAAGTTAAAGTGAGCAGTCTCCTTGGAGGCTGTGAGTCAGAGTAAACCAATTACATGCAGTCATTCCTCAAGGAATGGCACCTCACAGTGTCTTTAATGAGCGTGGGGACAGGGAGTGGGTTTCCATTGCTCTGCAAAGGAGCAGACTGATGGCTTTTTGCAAGAGAATTCCCTCTGGCAAGCAGGAATTCATGTCCCTCTGCAAAAGTCAAACAGCTGAGAATAAACATTCCCTCCAGCCCTGGTCCTGCATAAACCTGAAAGTCCCATACAAGTTTTCCCATGTGTTGCATGGAGGAAGTTAAGGAGCTCAAAGTTGTGTTCACCCAGAGGAGCACACGGAGGGATCTACTGGGCTTAGCAACAAGGGTGGGAAGGTCTTAAACCTCACTGCTGTATTGGAGTGTTGAAGGTGTTTTTTCCCTGATGTATGTTACACTCTCCTGAAAGAAAATGCCTTTTCTTTAAAGGCCCTTTTTCTGTAGGGCCTTTGAAGTGGCAGGGGGCAGCCTCCACCAGTGTACCGATTAAAGCAAACACTTGGAGAAGGAGCCTTTGTGCCTCACAGGGCTCAGCAGAAGAGAGCCGGGGATCAGGCCTCCTGGCACGGCCGGCTTGTGTCCACGCCGCTTAGATGTCACCTTAGCTGTCTCTATGTGATGTCGGTTTCAGAAGGTGCTAGTCGGAACAGTGCAAAACTCGGTGAGAGGGAGGTGACTGTGAAGTGGTGAGGCCAGGCAGGGTGCAGGGCTTCGTTTCAGTCCTTGTTTTGTTTAGCAATATGAGATGTCAATTTGGTTCAGTTTCTTCCCTGTACCAGAGAGCTGCAGTGAACTTCTGCTTCTAGGCTAGGAAGGATGGACAGCTCCCAGCCTTTCTGTTTTCACTCTGTATGGTTATTTGAAGATTTAGAAGCTCAGTGTGACCATTGTTGTTAAGTGGAGCAGACAAAAACAACACTTAAGCCACCTTTGTACTGAGCTTGCTCAATTGCCTGCAGAAGCCAAGAGTGCTTCCTCCCCATCTGCAGAGAAAGGTAGGTGGTATTTTTTCTGGAAACCCCCTCTTTTCCTTGTTGTAGTTGCAAAGAAAACTTTCCAACCACGAGCTAAGCCAAATCAACATAATATCTGTCTGAATCAGTTTCACTGAGGGAGAGCTGATACATCTCACCTGTGTGTGATCTTAACCCTGAGACCTTATCACTTGATTTTCATGTCAGTGTTCTTTACTGTTTCCCTGCTCTATGTGCCAGCAAAAAGCATGCAGGGTCAAGGCTTACCTATAATTTCTGGCTGTAGTGGCTGGCAGCAGGCAAGTGGACATTGCGGAGGCTTTCTGACATGGGTGAGTTAAAATGCCTTTTAGTTTTCAAGCTGTGTTCATCAACACCTCATTGATAAATAGGATCCTGGGACCAGATCATTTAGCCATATACTGTTGAAAATCTGCCTTTCCCATGGGTCCTCAGCGATGCGGGCCCACAGCCTCTATAAGAAAATCTATTGCACGTCAAAAGGACAAGAGCTGCAGCAAATAACGGGAATATAATGCTTATATAAATAACACAGGGAATCCGGTAGTAGTTGCAGTATTAATTATATGAATAATGAGGATATAATACTCGATGGCGTCCTCAAAAATGCCCCTAAATCTGCTGTGCTGGAGGTTGCTTTAACCTGGGGCCCTTCACCGAGGTTTCAGTCTCATTTGCTATAGACAACACAAGGCTCTGGCTCCCCTGCTTTGCTTGTAGGTTTGGGGGGACTAATTAACTCATGTTTGAAAAGCCCTTGGAAGATAAGTATTCACCTTGATCAGCGAAAAAGGGCCCTGGAATAGCTGCGGGGGAGGGCACAGCCTCTCTGCCTACTGATAAGGCGTGATTTCATTGGCAGCATCGCATCGCAAGGTGTCTGTCCAGCTCTATCCCCTTAAAATGCTGCAACCCCAATTGTGGTATGCCTTAAAAGCAGGGATGACGTTCTTTTCCTGTTTGTATACGCTGCCATCATGGGCGACAGCAACAGCCTTGAGCATTTTGGCTGGAGTGGGGACTGTAACAGTCTCTCACTTTGATGAGCATCAAATTCTCGCCGAATTAAAACCAACAGACACCTTGGTGAGACCCAGCGCTGCGATTAGTGCGGGTGAGTGAATGGATGCTGCCACCTAGCAGCTGAGATGGGCTCCTGCTGGTCTCCAAGACAGCTTCTTGCCTTCGGTGCCAGGTCTCCTACCTTGAAGCAAGTTTGTTGACTATTAATTAGTTTCACAGGTGAAGGGCTTTTCTTTTTCCATTTACATCATCATCACAGCATGTCGGGCTAAACACTTTGAGTGGTCCTTGCTGAAAACAGCAGTGCAAAGCTAGGAAGCTGTGTGTGCATCTGTGAATCCTGGCATCTGCGTGTGCTTGTACGGACGTGTCTTTGCGTGTGTGTTCGTGGGAGGTTCGCGTGCACCTGACCTTTCTAGGAATGAGAGGAGCCTTCCGGGGGCCTGGTCACTGTAAGGCAAGAGACAGCTGCCACGTCCAGTAGGCCAGAGTTCAAAGAGAGAGCTGACTTCTCCATTTGCAGACGTAATGCAGGATCGCAGAAAAATCTGAGGGAAAATAGCTATGTTACTAGTTTGACCTTTAGAAGAGTAAATGCACTCTTTGAAGATCAGGGTATCTGATGCAGAGTGGACACTTGACCTTCGAGCCAGGGGCTGAGAGATGTTGGTGGTGCAGGTGGAACACATTTAACTGTATTTTTCAGAAAACTGAATGATCTCTATAAGGGCTTAATCCCTGTTCTATTGGACAAGTCCCAAAACTGCTGTGAAATGCTGTGGCCACTGTTGAAGGAGATGGGAGGTAAAGGGCTCTGAACTCTTCAGAAAAGCATTTGGAGTGACTGGGAGTACAGTCAGAAAGTGAAATTCAGGAGTTACCAGGTGGACCCTACCCCATTATAATCTGTGTTCACATATGCAAAGGAGGGTATGAGGAACACGGTGCCTATAGCTGCCTTTGTTCCTCATCTGATAGTCCTATATCTCATCTTAATCTGTAAATGTTTTGCTCTGGGGAAGGAGAGAGGGAACCGAGGAGAATCATGTCCTGTGTGCCTCTAGTAGTCCTGCTAGAGGAGAAGCACTTACCCATGCTGCCCAAATCCCAAGGCGTGCAATGGCAACACCACCCCCTCTTAGCAGGTGCCCTTAGCAGTGCACTTTCTCAGCATCCCAGGCATACTAGGGCCCCCACCTATGTATCACATTCCTTCACAACTGTTGCCACTGCGATTTTACTTTGCTTTTGGCTCTTTGTGGTGGAGATGGACTTAATAAACCGTTTTCCATCCTTCCCACTGAACTTTCCCCTTCTGTTTGTGTTTGCCTGCCTGTCCATCTGCACCCCATGCATGCCAGCCTCTGCTGCTGTGCTGTGTGGCCTTGTGGGCAATCATAGAGTCATCCACCTGCAGCCCCTCTCTCTTTAGCAGCTCCTTCTGCTTCCTCCACTGGATATCCCCATGCCCCAGCAGCCTTCCACTCTGCTTCTCACATTTGTGCCACATGTTCATAGCCCTGCTCTTTGCCTTGCCTCCTAACACCTACCCTGATGCCTCTCTGCCTGCTCTCTTCTCTTGCCTTACCACATTTTCCACCTCTTACCTGTTTTTCCCCATGTCTCATCCCTGTGTGGTACAGTAGGACGGAGAGACAGTCTTTGCCTAACCTGCTATGCAGCAGGGAGCGTGGGTAACAGTGTAGCTGATACCCATGGTGAGATGCAGAAAAGAAGAATCTCTGCAACGTCAGGGAAAAGGGAAAGCCTCCCTTGGTCCTTTGCCTCATTTTGCTGCTGCCTGTTTTTTTCCCTTCTGTTGGGTGGATGAACTGTGCAGCAGTAAGTGGTACAGGCTCCATCCTACTTTCAGGAGATTTCTCAGCTGCTTCCCCACTGAGAGCCTGTGCAAGAGGAATTTTGGTTGCACTTCCCCCGATGCTGACCAGCTGAATGAGAACCATGAAGTTTGTAGGTGGTGATCACAAAGCTATAATAGAAAAATCTCTTACTCCGTAAGATGCCTCTATTTGGGGTCTAACTGCTATTCCGTACCTCTGTATGCCCACAAATTGCTCAAGCAATAACATGTTTACACTTGAATTCCAATTGCTTGGAGTGCATATCTGTTTGGGGAGTGGAATTCTCCCAGGAAATGAGGGCAGAATGGTATAAGAAATTACTCGTCTGTATCAAACTAATGGCCCATCCAGTCCAGTATTCTGTCCTAACTGTAGCCAGTGCCGGATGCTTCCGATAGACTTGTAACAACCCCCTGGTGTGCCCGGTTTTACAATGCTACATAATAGGGAGACATTGCTTTCTGACCCCAACTTGCTATCATTTTATACCCTGAAGTGGGAAGACTAATAACCCATATGGTTTTTATTCTAGCAAGCCTAGCTGCAGATGCTATTCTTGTAAGGTCTAATCCTTTTCTGAATCTTGCTAATCTGTTTTCCTCTATAATATCCTCTGGCAACAAGTTTCACAGGTTAATTATACGTTGATTGCACAGTCTTTCCAATCATAGGCACAGTTCTGCTATACCTCATCTTATTCGTGTGTTTTAAGGCTCTTTCAGCAACCAGAAGTGCCTGCAAATTTATTTCTGCAGGAAAATAATGAAAGAAGCTTGCTTTATACTGAATTCTGCATGCATAGGCCTCAAGTTACTGATATTATCTCAGTTTCCTTTGAATTCAGAGCATACTTCTTTCCAAGTAATCTATCCAGTATAGCTATAAAGAACCTCTCCCTGGGGTTCTGCCCTACAGCTCATGCCTCTAAAATTCACTCTCCCAAGTGTTGCCTATAACATACCCCATTCCCAAGTCAGTGGTATGTCATCTAGCTAGGCTCCAGCCAAATTATGTCTTTATGTGCTCGTATTCCACATTTCCTGCTTGCTGATCTTCACAACTCACCTGGATGCTACATACTAGGACTCTTTGCAGCCCTGAAGGACAAACAACCGCTGCCAAACAGCACATATTCCCTTGTGGTCCCACTGTCTTCTAAGGGAAGGCTGGTGGTTACTCCAAAGACTGTAAGGAATGTTGATAGCACATTTCCCTATGGGAGCAGAAGGGATTCCCTGAAGCATGTATGTCTTCTCTGTGCCCAGGTATAAGGCTTTGTTCGAGAAGCACTTGATGTGCTGGCTGCACTCACCCCAAAAGTCCTTGACTGCCCATGTTTGCTGTATGTGCTGCAGATTGGTGTATGTGCATGAGCGATCCACATTAGTATCTGCACTCTTCCCCTGCTCAGGTTGCCCAGATGAACACATGATGGAAGCTGAAAGGTACTTTAATCTCCCATATTGATACCAGCCAGCGCAGCATGGTTGCCCAACATGGTGTGGCCTTGCACCCACTCCACTCCAACGGGTGCTGGATGCTCACTCTTTTTTCCGATCTGCATTCCTCTGAACTGCTTTTTTTAATAACTGAAATGATGGCTCCCACAGTTCTCAGCTTCTGAGGTCCTGATTTTGGCCTTGTGATCTGTCTGACTCCTACACCTTTCTGCAGTTAGCTGTTCAGTGTCATCATTGTAGTCCTTGGTCTTCCTTGAACATAAGCAAGCTGTGGGTTGCATCGTCATTAGGTGGTTGTGTGAGGAGCAGCTGAGTGTGTGTCCACTTCAGAGCTCTTTACATACTGATTACACTTGTCAGGCCTGGTAATCGTTAAAAATCTCAGCTTAACAGAATGGGAAAGTGAGGCAAAGGGAGGTATAATGACTTGCCTGAGGTCATCTTGTTTCTCTGCCTAACATCAGGCTCTTCTCTTCTTGTCACTTATCTCAACTACAGGGCCAGTTTTCCTCCTGACGCTCAATTGAAATGCTGCTGTGACTCCCACACTTCTCTGTTAAATGGCTGCTCTATAAATAAAGTTTCTATTTAAAATAGCACATTAGAAAAATTCTACTAGGGTTTTATTATTTTTATTATTATTATGAGGGGTTTAATTCATCACAGAGAAGCCTCCCTTAAAAGTCATCTCCCCTACCCATTTCTCTTCCCTCTTCATGCTCTAGAAAGGAGGAGCACTTTCACCTAATATGAGCCAAATCAAACATACTGGTACAAACCAGACAGTACCGAGAGCAATCACTGAGTTAATCCTCTTGAAGCCTCCTTCAATACAAAGTGAGGCTATCTCCCCTGTAGCATGTGGAAGGAGACACACGAGGAAGTGGCTATAACAAGATCCAAGAAGTCTAACATTTGTGTGAAAGCAAGAAAATATAGGGCTGTCTGGGGGTCAGCTTGCTATTTTATGTTGCACATCAAGGTGTCTGTTGAAGACTTCTTTCCACTGTTTCCTAAAATACCCATACATTTTCTGCCAGAAATACTCCTTCCTTTCTATATTGTGTCCAAAAATCCACGCAGCTCACGAAGAAAAGCGTAAATGTGGTTAGAAAATACATTTGAAGTTTCTAAAGAAAGTAAGATGATGTTGCACTGAGAGTTTCAGGGTGGGCTGGAAGAAGGAAGAGTAAAAGCGATGATGTTTGAGCTAGGCCTTTCTGCTTCCATTGTTACTGTGCCTCTCGCAGGGGTGAATAGGGACCAGCCTCATCCCCCTGCCTACTGCACTGTGGTACTGTTACGTGATGGGAAGTACATTAGAGCGATGCACGTAAAGCGCTTTGTGATCCTGGGGGAGGAGGGGCTAGGGAAGCACAAACTGCTTTTCTAAGCTTGTTGGCAGACACCAAAGGATTCACACTTGTCTTCTCCCTCTGGTAATGAACTCCCGCAGAGAATGTACCAAGCGTAATGCCTTTCTTCAATCCATCTGTGTGGGGAGGGTTTTATGGAGCCCTCCCTGCATCTGGGAAACAGGGAATTTAAAAGCGTCTTCCCAGCAAGCCTAACCCCTCGGAAATAACACTGGCATTGCAAGAGAAGGTGGCCACCTGGTTCTCCGGCTGCCTGCTGTCAGGCAGCAAGGGCTAATGAACCACTCAGGGGGAACATCCGCAGAGGGAGGATGATGAGTCTAATAGGCGCTTTGGTCCCTGGGGTTGGGAGGCATAAACAGCAGCAGGGATGGTGCTTGTGAGGGGGAGAGATGAAAAGCTGACGAGCATTCTCACCATCCTCCCTCTCAGCATTAAGCCTCCCACATATGGTGGCTGGTGGTGTGTGAAAGTGGGGACACAAAGTTGGAACAGTGGGGCTCATCTCTCTGTTTTGGAACAGAGCTACTTTTCTTTCCTGCCTACCCTCTCAGCCCAGGTGCTGCCCATGCTGTAGGCTCTGATCAGCTGCTCAGTAGGTGTGTCATCAGCTTAAAAGGTGCCTTGGCAAGCTGAGAGCCTGAGAAAGCTGTGGTGGCTCTTTTGAGAACAGGGGATGGTATATGCTCTGTGGAGTTTTATGTAAAAGCTGCCACTTTCCATGATTGTGGCTGTAGCCATGATCGCCTTCCTGTCTTCTAAACCAGGAAAAGGGATCCAGCATAGGAGTATATACCTTTGTCACATATCTAGCCATATGTAAGCCTTTCTCATTTAACTTATTTACTGGTTGCTGGCCTAGCTATGTCCAAAGCTCAGTCAGCCAGCTAACCCTTCCAGAGGAAGAGCAAGGGCTGTAGATAACATGAAAAATAAAGGATGCTTTCTCTTTCTGTCAGTATCCGTAAGACCTTTAGAAGAGCTGTACTTAATGGAAGTACCTTACTCTGCACTTACTAAAGGTCTGCCATTTTCTGGTAAGATTATTTACTGTATATTATAACCTGTTACTGTAAAACTACTGGATTTTGAGCATTAGAGAAGGAACTGTTTCTTGCTTTATTTTTTGTTACATTCCACAAAAAGATGCGGCAGTGGTTTATATTCTGTAATGAGTGTGATCAGTCCTGCTTGTACCCACACAGTGATACCAAGAGTGCTTGAATAGCATGATGATGGGTATTGCAAAGGAAACTAGAGAACAGGGTAAATACTATGATCCAGGTAAATATCCTGGCTTCAAAACACGGTCTTCTAATGTGTAACATCTGCCACTATCAGGCTGAAAATTGCCTCAAGGATTTTGGAAATTAGGTCATAACAGGGAAGAAATTTCCATTCCTTGGTAGAATTGTATTGCCATATGGAATTCGTGAGATACATTGCTTTTTGCGTGTGGGGAGGATTGGTGGACAAGGTTTGTGATAGTTTCAGCCCCAAAAGCAACTGAAATGCTAGGGAAGCTAAACCTTGGCAGAAAGCCTTCAGGATCCTTTGAGCAGTCTTCCTCTATCAAATATACATTAGGTTTCTGCACAGTTTCCCATATAAGAGGGGAAGAGGGAGTTCTAAATCTCTCTTTGAACAGCTAGCCTCTTTCCCTCTTGTCCTACAAGCGCTTGCAGAAAAGCCCTAATGTACGGATGGATGGGAAATAATGTTTTGTCGCTGACTTCCAGCCACCATACCAAATCCCTTTGTCCCTTCTTCTCTCACTTTCCTCTCTGTGATGGGGAAAATTATGCTGGGGAATTTTGTGGGGGTTTTGTCTTTCTTAAAAGAATGAATTCATAGTGTAAAGTGGAAAACAATACTTGTGTGTCTTTAGTATTTTTAGTGGTCTTGCTGTTCACGTCTCCCACGTTTGTGTAAGATGAAGAAAAATAACCAACTCGGTGTAAAACTCAGCTTCGTAGGCAGAATTGCTCTGTTTATAAAGCTCTGAAGCCTCTTGTTTGTTAATGAGACTCCTTCATGCCTCCCATTAGTCCCAAGGTTGAACAGAGCATGCTGCAAATGGCTTTTTCTCCCCAGAACAATTAGGAAAGCAATATGAAACACCCTTTATCTTTAAGGAGCCAGATCTTCAGCTTTCACAGTCCATTCCCAAGCTATAAGTTTTTGAACATTTCGGTTGAACTTGAATTTGCTGCAGTTGAAGAAATTCTCCTGAGAGTACCATGACCTTATGGGTTTGGTATGCCTTGAGTGAAGACGCTATTAGTCCTGCAAACAGCTGATCCTTCCTCTCTTCCTTAACTCATTTTGTTTGGAAGGTGAACTGTCCCCTCATCAAGGAGATCATTGCAATGCTGCTTTCCAGGCATTTGTCTCCCATCCGTGTTCTAGATGGTATTAAAATTACCAAGATCAAAAAGAAAATTGAAGTTCTGGCTGTGAATACATAAGGCTTCCTGCATTTAAGTACAGCCATTCTGTCCAGTGGTCAGTGGATGCAGAACTCAGTTGCACATCCAAACCTCCACGAACGTTTTTGAGGCTTAGATCTCTGTTTGGTGTCTATCTATAACAAATGTGCTCAACAAGATCCAGCATCTCTTTGGCCACTGCTCAGTATGTTCTTTGTGCCAAATTATTTGAAAGTGGTTGGACATACAGCTATTTTCAAACTGCTGAGATCCTTACAGATGTAGAATTGGGCTTAGTGAATACTTAAGAGAACCAATGCAACAAGCATTAGAGACTCGTAAGTGGCAATCGCCCATGTTGTCACTGTTCAGATACCTTTTCAGATGTGTCCCAGGGTTCCTTTCTTTAGCTAAATTCTCCCAAGGGCTCAGTTAAGCTTTGATGCAAGGATGTATCGTCAACTAGATAGGTCTTCATAGCTGTTTGACTCTGCTGGAGAGCTCAGTTTACTGAAGCTTGGCTTTGAGAGTAGGCAAATTTTCAGGAGCTCTGAAAAAGTAAACATGCAATTTTGCAGCGGTGTGGATTACATGTGTGTGCATGTAATACAAAAGAAAATTGCTTTTATAGCCCCTTTTCATTTTCTTTAGTTGTTTCTTTCCCACCATAATTTGGTCTTTCTACCTTAATAGTCCCCTCTTCTTGATTACCCCAAGGTTTCTGTGTGGGTTATATAGGAGTTGCTTTCAATGCTGACATATTTGAAATAGTAGGCTATTTATTCCTGTTTAATTATTACAGCATATCTGGAGGTATTAAAAAGAATGGTAGACGTGGTGCTTAGGGGCATGGCTTAGCAGTGTTTTGGGCAGGTTAGGTTGATGGTTGGATTTGGTGATCTGAAAGGTCCCTTTTAACCAAGACAAACCTATCACTCTATCATTCTGACACGTGACCATGCAATTTTTCATGGTCCTAAAGAAAGACTATTTGTTAACCGTTAGAGGTTGTTAAGTATCCTAGATCACTCAAATGGGGCTTCAGTTTATTTATCTTATTAAATCTTAGCACGTGGGCTCAGACTTATAGAAACTGTCTTGCAGAGCAGAAAGATATATTAGAGTAGTATTCTAAGCATCTGCTGTAGTGAAGAAGACCTTAGCTGACAAGGTGACTTTGATTGAAATAATACCCAGTGAGACTAAATAAAAATATTTGATCAGATTCTCAGAGCCATACCTGGTCACAAACACTGACAGAGAGGCAAGTTGCATGTCCCAAGCTCTCCTGGTTTTGTATTAGTAGTTGTGCTCTGTTCACTGTCACTGTCCTGTAGCGAAGAGAGCTAAAGAGGGATAATGGCTGATTGGTTTTCTGCTACCACATAATGCCACTTTCTCCAGGCAAAACAAAGCAGACTGTCTTGCTGCTTGTCCTTTTAGGTCTTCATATTGCATCTGGATGACATCACGTTTCTGGATGCATGTACAGTTGTGCTAAAGGAGAGTGTGTGATGTGTTTCCATACTGAGGATCAGTTGGCAGGAGTCTCTGTTCAGAATTTAGGACCAGACACCTGCAGTTTTAAGGGCTTGAGTCAGTCTCTTTGGCTCAGGATACGCAGTTTAAGCTTTCAGGATCTGACCATGCTTTTAGCTGTAGTATTGAGGAAGCACATGATGAGGAAACAGGGAGTATATTTATATTGTGAAGACTTAACTGTGCATTGCAGAGCACGTTCTAGATTTTCACAGCATTTGAAATCTGTGGGCTGGGAAGTTTGTGTGTGCTACTAGGCAAGAGACTCATTCAAGCTTATGCTGACAAATAGTGGTCCAAGTAACTCCTTTATCTATCTTCCACACTTCATCACTGTGCAGCTTGTAAAGTTTGTGCTGCACAAGAGAGAGTGCTGGTACAGAAAATTAGCAATTATGAACCAAACCAGGATTCAGACAACTTGGGCTCTAGTCACAGCTCTTTTGTGGATTTTCTTGGTGGCCTCCAGCAAGCATCTTAAGTTGTGTCTGTATTAGTAAATTAAATTTACCTTGCAGCATTCCAGGCAGTAAAGCCACCTGGCATGGAATGGACCAGATCTGTGGTAGTAAACCACTATAACCCTTGAAAGAATGTAACTTCACACAACCCTTCCTACTTCTGAATGGTCTGTGGATCATGTGTGTTTGGGAATTATTTGTGGTAAATGCAAATAATCAGCTGATGGTCTGGAAGAACATTTGAGCTCCTTCTAGGAGAAGGATTGAAATTCTGCCATCTTCTGCCCCTTGACAGTCCATTTTTTTTTGTGGGAAGCAGCCTTAGTTACATGTCCTGAAGAGAACTGTGGGCACTCCAGCCGGGTCCCTCAGTCCAGGACAATGAAGGAATGAGGGCAGCTGGGCAAACTACAGTGCTCGACTCTTGCCTATATGTATAAAATGAAAATAACACAATTTCCTGACTTAGAAAATATGATTTAAGGCAGCACTCTAACTGTTGAGGTTAAGAAGAAATATTAAACAATTGCTGTGTTGGCTAAACTCTGCCTATTTTTCCTGAAATTGCTTCTAGGTTTGTGGAGTCATCCCATATGGACAGGTTATTCTAAACTGTACACGGCGTCTACAGTTGGTCCTCAGACACACAAAGTAGTAGGAGGTGGGAGATCTGAGTCTTGCTTCGTCCAAGCTAATACCAGCTTGGATGGTGGCCAGATGAACTATTCACTTATCCCCCGTGGCAACTTCTATGCCTTGATCATTGGTAGGGATTGTATGATACTTCTGGCAGCTGTAGCAAAGCAAGAAGCGTAATCCAAGGATCTATCAGATTTTCAAGGCCTTTAAATACTTGGTCCCTGCCTTACTAATGACCAGGCCAAAAAAGTTTATTCAAATTCATCTTCTAACAGCTGCCCATACATTCACCATGGGGCAAATAACCCCCCTAATGTTCCAGTCACTCTCCAATCTTACACACTTGCTGTGGGAGCAGAGTGTCCAAGTTCTTCAGCTTTTGTCTGATGGTGTTCGCGTTAGAACAGACGAATGCTCAACCAGAGTTCTCAGCACAGAGACTAGTTTAATAAGTCAATTCACTTGTCTTGACACAGTTGATTTTAGACCCACAAGCTGAGACTGTTTATTTTATTTTTGTCTCCTCAAGCAGGTGGGTGGATTTTTTTTTTCTTTTTTTTTTGAGTGATGCTCTTTGCCTTAGTGGTTTCTGAGAAACACCCTTTGCAAAGCTGAAAGAATCTTAATGTGCACTGTGCGTTATGGAATTGTAACTTGACATTTGCAAAGTCAGTTCCTCCTAAGATTCCTTTCTTTTGGATTACGTAGGACTGTGAGATGAGTGCAGCCTGCTAAGTGGGAAATTGATGTAACCCTTCCCCAGCTTTTGAGAGCTGTCACTCTCACCCCATTTCTACCACACAGGTCAAAACCCATACATTACAGTATCTTTTCAAGACTCTCTGGTAGGACCATGCAATGCAATTTTAAAATACATGAGTCACAAAAGAGTGACCTGAGTCTGACCTGCTACTTCAGTCACAAAAGAGCCTTCCAGGACTTTTGGAAATTCTGTAGACCAGACTCTTAGAAAGTAGACAATTTCCACAATGCTTGGAATCTTGTAGATCTGAAATTCTATGAATATAAAAGGGACCCTTAGTGAAATTTGGCTGTAAATATCCTTTTTCTTGAAGACACTTCCATAGTGTACAAAAGAACACTTTCCTATAGCTTATTTAAAGTTAGTTCCTTAGTTCCCACAGTAGCATAGGACTTTCTCTCCCCCCTCAGTTTTGGTGGCTGCTGTACTTGTCTTTTCTGCTTCTTTACTGACTTCTGCCAAGGTCTTGACAACACACTGGCAAGGTAAAGAGTCTTCTGCTCCCAACCATTCATTGAATACCCCAAATTAACTCTTTTCTCATTTTTCCTTCCCACTAGATCTCAGTGGTCTTTCTTCCCTGTCTGCAAGAATGGACTGCAATTAATTTGTCAAGACCTACATGGTATAAGGAACCAAAGCTCTCCTGAAATGAGGGTAGTAATCATACCCAATGTTGATAGCAGAGGAAGTTGTATTTAGTGTAACTCACAGGTACTGCTTTCTGCAAATGAGATGCAGTCATGTGGTTACAGGTATAAACTCCTACTTGCTTACACCTGAAGAGCTTGGGGTTTTGTACCATTTGCATGAAAACTTCCTATCTCTCCCTATATCCTACTTTCAGGTCAGTAACATCCTCTTTTTGTCCCGGGTTTGTACTCCTCAAAGTCATTAAAAAAGGTTTGCATTTCTTCTATTAACACCCTGGCCCCAAAGCTCGCTCTTCTTTGTAATCATGTTGTCAGGGAGGTTTGCTGGAATCCCACACCACGTTTCTTCCAGCTTCAACAGTAATTGTGTTTCTTGCGTTTCTTCTGTATCAAGCAGAACTGTTTTCCTGAGTAAACAGACCATGTTCCCACTCCCATCTCTTTATCCATACGTACCTTGCTTCAAACTACTTCTTTGAAATCTGCATAAATGCCACGTTTTCTGTAGAAATACCTCAGTCAGAATAATGATCATTTGCATGTTAATAGCTCCATCTCCATAGGTGGTTGTTAGTTGTTACTGGTCTTGCTTGTTACAATGAATGCAAATCCTTTTTTAGTCCTAATCTTAATTGCAAAATGATTGTATTTTTCCATAATTCCCTATATTTCAGTAATTTCAATCTATATCAAATATGATTTCTTGACATGCTATCATCTGCTTTGTCTATTATGCCTAGGCTCTGCACATGTTCCAATAGACTTGCTAATTATCAAAGCAATTCGGTGTTTGAACTGAAAATGGGCCCTTAGCCAATTCTTTCCCACCAAACTTTGGTAAAGGGTGAAAGGAGACTTGAACTTGTACTTTGTGGCTTGAGTCCACTTTCTTGGCTCTTCATCCTTTCAGCGGTGTCTGACAGTGAAGTCACTGACCTGGCAAAGTGCTGCTGGCTACCATCATTTCCAGCGTGGGGGAGAGAGGTTACTGAGGTGGAGGGTTCCCTGGCATCATCAGTTCAGTATCTTCAGCCTTTGCAGCACCAAATACTTGGTGTTTAGTACACACAGCAAAAAAGACTCTGCATTTTAAAGGGACAGTACTAAAGGAAACTCTTCTGTTCCTGATATTGTTGGGGATCCTCCGTGGATAAGAATTTTCTCTGTGGAGGTATGACTGGCAAACTCCATAGGTCTTTCTGAATACACAGTGCTCAGTTTAAAGGATGCCCACAAGCCACCTAGTACCTTGCTTACATCTGTGAGGACTTCCACCTAGAGATACCACAGTCCTGAGTTCAGTGCCCACATGCTTTTCCTCTGCTGTACAGGAGCGAAACGTGACTCAGGAAATCAGAATGCTGAGGGGGAAGCCACCTGCGGTAGCTGCTGGGAAATGACAAGTGAAGGAATACGGGCTGTACCCTAAACCTCTAAGGGACTTAGCTATTCCTGCTTATCAGTCCTGGTTTTGAACTTGAACCGTTACAGAATCCAGGAAATGCTGTTTGGAAGGATCCTCTGTAGACATCTGGCTCCTTCTTGGTTGTTCCTTTTTGGTTTGGGGAATACCTGAAGGTGCAGGGCAGTCAATGTTACTTCCTAAGAACTGTCAGCACGGTAGCAGTCTTTTAGATTCACCACTTCTGACTTTATACCAGGTCTGTGCAATTTCAGGGTTGACCCTCCACAGCTTCAGCGGGCAGAATTACTCTTTGCTATCTAGTCTATGTAGCACAAAATGATTGCTACAGAAGTATGCTGTAGGTCAGGGGCATGCTGTTACAGGTTTTGGGCATACTGTCATGAGACTTGCTTGAGAAAACAACTTTCTGAAAAGAAATGAAAAGGCAGTGGTATGATCCTAGCCAAAACTTCTAAGTCTGTGGTCCACTCATTTCCTGCTGCAACACTGTATCTCCTGTTGTAGGCAGTACTCTTTGGAAGTGAACATAGTCAGGCACTGTAGAGGTGCTTAAGTGGGATGTGCTGGGGGATGTAGAGGGTGGGGTATTATGGTATAAAATAATCCTCTATTTTTGGCTTATAGATTGCTGATTTCTTGAAGGATAACTGGGGCTGGTCGTCTCCATAAGAGTAGGAGAGATTTACTCAAGTGCTGTCCCATGTCTGCAAAACGGGGTTCACCTGTCTAAGGCAGAGCTTTCCAAAACACAGTTTGTTTCACGGTTCTTTCAGGGAAAGCCACCCCTCCTAGACAGGCATTCCTGTGGAGATCAGCAGACCTTAATGTATGCAAGTAGCATATGCATCCTGTACGTTCATTCTGCTTTAATATCACTTCCCTGTGTGAATCTCAAAACAGTCTGCATCTCTCAGAGTTTCCTTTAGAGCAACAGAAGGAGGAAAAACTCCTATTTGACAGCAACTTAACCTATGAGGTAGGGAAGCTGTAAGAAAATGAACTTACCCAATATGCTTACCTGCCCTTCGTACTGCAAATCCATAATGTTGAACTAAATCCATAAAGCTGTTTATTTTCACATGCAACAGCACAGCACTGCCCATCTTCCTTTCTGCCAACAGACTGGGTAAATAAAGGGCAAAGTAGGTCCCCAAACTGCAGCAGCTGAAATTTGCACTTGCAACTTTCTTCCCCCACCTCACTGGTAATCATAAGGGCATGGAGTCATCTCTGTGCATCATTGCAGCTGTGAGCTGCCTTCTTTTCCTCACATTGCCTGATCCAACCCCCATGTTTAAGTGCAGCTCACACGAATCAGTGGGTAAGACAGCCCTTGTTATCTCCTTTGGCTCAAAGGCCTAATGGAGATAACGTCCACCATGGACATGGGAACTTCAGGCCTTCCTCTGCTTCAGGGTGCTTGAACCCAATCCTCATCTTCAATAACAGCAACCTACTCGCAAAGCTATGCCATCCTTTAGGTCCAGTGTTATTCCTCTGGAGTTCACAAAGTGAGTGTGTTGTTGTGGGAAACTCTTGAACAGTAGGAAAGGTTCCCTACCAAGCATGAAATCTTATGGAGAAGTCTGTCATTTTCGTACAGTTGTTGGGAGTAAGAACTTCCCTTAATCTGCCACACTCTTGCTAGTAAGTAGTAGTAGGATCCTTATTGATCCTAGATAGCCTTAGTAGTTGTCTCCATTAGACAGTCCTGCAGTTTCTCAATATACTTCTTGAATTGTTGAGCCTAAAATTGGGCACAGAGTTCCATGTCATTGGGCTGAGAGAGAGAGCAAGTTCAAGATGAGTCAGCTTGCATGAAAACATCAAACTAGTGTACTAGGCTACAATAGCAAGAGCTTTTCACTGTAAAAGTGGTGCATTGCTGGCAGAGGTATCCCAGAGTCTTGTACTTACAGGGTTTCAGGACCATCTTATGTGAGCAGTCAAATAAATTCGTTGGTCTCCTTTGTAGTGAGTAGGGACTGAACCTAGTAGAAGGTACAGTCGAGACTTGTTCTGAAAGGATTTTATTTTTTAATGGCAGGGACCTTATTTTAGGTATTTTTGAAGTATTCTCTTCCTACCTCGCCTGTGCCTTTTTGGTGATCTTCTTTCCTAGGGTAGTTCCATCTTTATTGGACAGCTATGTCTTGAGAGCAGTATCACTGTGAGCATTTGCGGGGGCTGAACTGCTGTTACTGGTTTAGTGCAGTTGTTGGGGAAGATTAGAACAGATTGGTACTGTGTGAAGCTCATGTCACATGCATTTATCGAATACACTCATAGTGGGATCTAAAAGTTTTATCAGCATGAATTTGGGATGGCTGTTTCCCTTATGGCTGGGAAATCAGAAAATGAACTGTGCACATAAAAACTTCTTTTATTCCTTCCCTAAGTCTGTCTCCAAGCCGCTGGTACTCACTGAGCATTGTTTCAGCAATTACAGAAGGTAGGCTGGAGTCCATGTGACAGAAAAGGGGAAATGGCTCCACTTCTTTGGAGGGTCCTTATGGATGAGTGATAAGGCAAGAATGGAGAGAGAAAATAATCACAAAGAAATTATGCTGGGAAGAGATCAATAACCCAAAAATTACTCATGTCACTTGACACCAGAACAGAGCTGTTTAAAAAGTTTCCCTTTGTAGAGGAGTAATCTTGAAATTGACCCATTCTGCCTAGTTTATTCTTTTCATGTTAAAGCAACGAAGAAATTATTGAAAAAGCACTGCTGCTGGTTTTGGTTTGGTTGTTTTTTTCCCAGCCAAAAAAGCACAGCCAGCTCCTTTATGCCACGTATGCAGATTCCACCAACGGTAGTGGGGTTTGGAAAGGCCTGCCAGTGATCTGTTTCCTAGTATGAACATTAAATACGGCTCACCCAGATGGGGAATGATCTAACAAATGAACCCCCCAGAGAGCGATTGCAGGGAACACTTCCAGAGATTAAGGCAGACAAGCACATAAAAGTGATTATGTTCTGTTACCTTGTGAGGCCTGTGGATAACGCTGGTGTACAGATAGATTGTGACAGGAAGAGGCAAGCGGATCGGGAGAGGTGGAAATGGAGAACTGCAAAACAATTTGTATGATGGGAAGCTGGGAATGGAGATGGTGGTAAGAAGAGTAGGGGCTCCCACACAGCATGGAGCCCACACAGCACTGGAGAAGTGAACAAGCAGGGACACCTTTTATTTATTTATCTGTTTGGTTTGGAGGTTCTGCTTTGTAATGTACCTCACTCCTTTTCTGCCTTCAGTCTGACCAACTTGTGCATTCCACTGGAAGACACATAGTCCATCAGAGCTTGGAAGAGCACAAAAGGATAAGAAAAACCAAGGACACAAGCCAAGTCTTGGCAAAGGATTGCCCTGGATTTCCAAGCTCAGCTGATGAGATGCCAGGCAGTGTTATTTTAATTCCGTAACAATGAATTAGTCCCTGTTCATAGTGTCATCTTTCTCCAGCCCATTTCTTCATGTAAGAATAACTGAAGAGTTACACATCTAGATTTTCAGTTATCTACAGTTCCACCTGTGTTAAGCTGTTTGATTTCCTTATGCCTTTTGTTACAAATTTAAATTGATACTTACTTTTCCCATTGTAAGACAGTAAGAAGTGCACTGCTAAATGTGGAATCTTTGCAAATACATAGCTACTGTTTCTGTATGTGACAGTGTTCAGTTAAAGCTGGTTGTAACTTGCTGCAATGCCTTTAAGTCATATTCTTATTCCATTTTTGGGTTTCATATAGGTCAATATTTCAGTAGGAGTTTGGTTTGAATTCTGCCAGATTCACATTGTTCTTGTTTAAACAAAGCCTGTAGTTTTCATTTTCACTTCAGTTCTTATTAAGAAAATGCAAAGCTTTCAGCATTCTTTAAAGCATAATCTAAACAGTGCAAATAGTACCCCACTTATGAGTCTGTAGGTAATAAGAAGGATGAATTCACAAGTGGGCTGGTGAGATTGAGCAGATCAGTTGTTAGGTCAGAAATTTCCAGGTGAACATCTTATGGTACTATTTTCTAATGAAGACAGAGTTTACACTTGTTTTTCAGGAAAGATTTGTGTACTGAGGAGTCCAAATTCCTTTGATTTATTTTTCTTGTTGCTTACTTCACTTTCCTGAAGTGGGATAGAAGTCAGAGGCCAAATTTTCAAAGGTAGTCAGGCATTTCATGATGCAGGTAGATATGTAGTGAAATGGGAGAAAAAAATAAACAAGAAAACAACCCCCAAAACCCAAACCAGAACCATTAGGTTGTTCACCTTTCATTTAAACCAATAAGGATTAGATATTCCTGTGCCTTTAAGAACAGTACATTGTGATTACCCCCATCATTAGGCATCATTTAGGTCTTTTCAGAAGCTTTGTCTGTGGTTGTATTTCCACTCTGTGCAATTCAGGCGATCGTTTTTCTTTCCCTCGCTCCCCTGTTCAGAGCATCAGTATGTTATAAACAGGGTCATATAAAGTCCCTTAAATGAAAGCACAATAAAAGCCTCTCTGTAGCAGCTACAAGAATTGCCTACTGGGCTTAAGGGTGTTGCAGAGTGGAAGCGCAAAGCAGTCGATAGGACTGGATGAGGCGGCTGCAAAATGAGAAAGGACAAGCATATTCCAGGCCATCTGTTCCTTTGGAGAACGGAGCTTGTATAGGGTAACACCTGCTTGTCTTACTCAACGTGGTGCTAAACACATCTTCCATGATTTCTGACCAAGTGACATCCTGGTTGCTGTTTCTGGATGTACGGAGACATTCAGATTAAGCAAGCACTGAGTGCACTTCCCCTTGCTTCAGCTGCAAGCGAGGAGGAGGAACCAGTTGACCGTACACAGGCTGCCTGAATGTGGTGGTGTTTGAGAAGATCTCCTGCTGCTCTAACACAGTGGAATCTAACCAGCTGTAGCTGCAATGGCCCTCTGCAGACTGAAGAGGCCATTACCACTGTCTACAGTAGTTGCCCAAATGAGAGATTTTCATCACATGGGTTTGCAAAAGGAATGCTAGTTGATAGCTGAGCAGGGCTTTTAACTGGCAGATACTCTATAAATACTCGTTATTTATATTTAGCTATATTAAATATTTAATGTTAGATTTAGATGTGTAATATATGAACTTTTCAACACAGAATGAGAGCAAATAAGAGAAGGCCAAGAACACATTAAGTTTAACTTTACTGGGAAGGATAATAAGAACAGGACAGTTGATGCAGGGATATGTCATACTCAGTGGCACCATCTACACCTGGTTTCCAGGGCAACTTTTCCAAAGCTGGAGTAGGTATCTCTCTCATTTTAGGTCAGAAAGACATTTTGCTCAAATAAAATAATCTTTATAGCATTCACTCTAGTTATACTTGCTTACAATCGCTTGTGAGCCTCCCTCAAATATAGGTCATTATGGTATCACAGATCCCAACACACACTGCTGTTAATGAAACCATGAACTGGCTAGGTGCGTGTGGCTTTGGAAATGAATGGTCAGTGTTCTTCCCAGGACATTGCTGCATGGGCCAGAAAGCTGTTTTAAGAGGTATAGTAAGTGATGAAGTCTTGCATAAGCACAGTTCTAGGAGAAACAGTTGCCATGAACACAGAAATACGAGGGCAGGATTGGAAACGAGTTAGGAAACTTTTTAAGAAATCTCTGCAATATAGTACATTCTAGAGGCAAAAAATGTACTCTTTAGGTGCACCTTTCTGAGACAGGAATAAGCCAACCCTTTCAGGGATTGACTTGGTTTTCAGAAAGAAATTTGTCTCACCATAAACAGACTAAATTTGCCTTCTGTGTGTTTTGCTTCCTTTCAGCAATCAGGAATTAGAGTTTGGGTGTCTTCTGAGAGATACTGAGGCTCTACTGTGTTAGAGATGAGAAGGAAGCCAAGTATAGTACATTGTAAACTACCGTCTCACAAGGGAGAAGAGAGGGGAGGGGAACAAACAGCAGCATTAAGTTTGCAAACAAGAAGGACCATGGGAATTGAGCACTGGTACATTAAACTTCAACACTAGTGAATGCCTGGCTCAATAACCAGCGCATGTGAAACTTCTTGGAGAGCTAAGATGCAAAATAATGTGGATTCTTCCCACAAGCCCTGAAAGAAAAAGACAAAAATCCCAAGTGTTATGACTAAGAAATGGTCGGAAATGGTCGTGGTTATAACCAGCTTAATTCTGTTAGTAAAAGTGGGAAATTCTATTTTGTTTTAGGTAAGTTAGAATATGAAAACAGTTATTCCATTCCAATATATCTTGGCCAATATGAAGTATTGTATCAGAGTATAGTATATAATTAGTATATAATTAGAGATGGGTGTGACCTAACCCTTAAATCCTAAATCCTTTTATTTTTGAAAGCTCACCAGAACCTGCCTACTTTGCCATTTGGCTTCCTTTTAAAATATGTGAGAAGAGCCACACCAGTGAAATTAAGCTAGAGATAGCAGTAAACTTGCCAAAAATGTAAATGTGCCTTTTGAGGTTTCTGGTTTTTGAAGCTGAAATTTCAGGAACTGTTGTCGTATCCTTGAATTTGAACTCTAACTCTGATTGAACATCAAACTAGCACACCTTCCCAATTCAAATGTTGTTCCCTTGACCTCTGGCTACATTTGATCCAGCTTTGTGAGTTGTTCCAGCAGAATACAAACACAGTTGAATTACTGCAAGTCACTTAGCCAAGTGTTGGTTGTTTGTCCACCTGTACCTCAGAAGTATTGGGTATTATTAAAGGTTTAGAGTTGGGTTAGGCAGTGGTCCATGGAGTCCTATGCGTATGTGCTCTAGATCTGATACTGCTTGATGTTTTCATTAAGATTTTCACTGGAGACTGGAATGGAGAGTATGCTAATCAAATTCATATGCAACACAAAGCTGGAAGCAATCGCCAATGCATTGGAGAATAGGATTAGCCCAGAGTCTGACTATGATGAATTCAAGAAGTGAGCTGAAATCAATAAGCTGAGATTCAATAAGCACAAATGTAAAGCAGTTCACATAGGAAGGGATAATTAAATGCACAAATGGAAAATGGAGCTGTCTGTAGGCAGGGAGGGGGAGACAAAGAGGTTTTGCTCCTTAAACCAAATCTAGGAAGACAAGGAATCATTTTTATTCCTGGTAGTGAACAGCCAATAGCTCCAAAAATTAGCTTCATGCCCAGATCCAGCTTTTAGCTCCACATGAACTTGTCACTGACGAGGCATAATTAAAGGTGGAAAAAAAAAAAAACCAAACCAAAAAGCACTAGCTCAGCCTTTTCTATTCCACAGAAGGGCTTAGCTCTTAGGTAAAGAAATGACAAGGTTTTGTTTTTCCTCTCTTCTACTATCGGTGATCACTTCTCTAAATCTCCCTTTGTGTTCTACGCACCTGATGTGGACAGTCAGAGATCCAGGTGTGCAAAACTGGGATGACATCTTTTTTTCCATGGACAACTCTGGTGACAGGTTTCTTAAACCTGTCATACATAGCCTCTGTTAGCTACTTTATTGTTTCATGTCAAGAAGAACCACACATTTTGTTACAATTAGTGATTTTTACACCCAAGTTTCTATGCTGACGAGAGTGGTTGTCAGTCTGTCAGGAGAGGTGTGTGGAGGCTGCAGTGATCAAAGCTGGAACCTCAGTGTCCTGAACTGATATGTAGGATTATATGTCCTACAATATGTAGGACACCAGTGTACAGCCCTTGCAGATTGCAGTAGGAAAGGATTGCATGGGTCAGTACTCTCTGTAGAGAGAATGGGAGTAAGGATGGGTTTGAGTTCAGTTGCTTCACTTCAGGCAGGGTAGTGATGGGAAACATGATGAAAATATGAGTCTGTGGGTCCCCTGGTGAGGTTTGGGGTACATTGACAGATTGTCTAGTAATTATTGGCATGGCCCTTGCTCACAGTGTGCCTGTCTTGGGCCTGCTCTGTCACTATCTGTCAGACACATGCCTCGCCAGAAATTCTCTTTTCTTTGCTGGAAAAAATAACTGCACTATTGTTTGAAGGGGAGTTTGGGCTTTTTCAGCAGTACAGTGAACTCCTTTCTCCACTACCCTGACTGGGCTGAGTCAGACCCAAACATAGGGCTTATTCTCTGAAGGAGTCTTTTTCTCTGAGTGCTAATCAGGAGTAAGTAGAGTACCAATTCATCAGGTGCTGCTGTCCATGGAAAGTACTAACTGGAGAACATCAAGGGGTTGCCTAATGTATCCATACTGAAGGTCAAAAGCTTCCTTCATTGAAACCAGAAACTGTGATCTTTTGAAAGCCATTAATGCCCATGTTCCCCTATTAAATCTAGTCAGGTTCTTTCACTGAGCACACTCTCCTCGGGCTACGAGCTAATTTTATTTGCCAGTCTCCTGATCCTTCCCCTGTTGATCTTGGGCAAGTCTTCCTTTTTGAAAGTACACTTATTTTAAGGAATCACAGGCCCAAGCTCTTGAAAGGGCTTTTTGAGAGGCAAAAACAAAAACTACACTTTATTTGTGTATTTGAGGCTGTTACAGAAGAATCTTTTCCTCTGTGGGGCCATGAGAACAGCTTTAAGTCAAGTGATAGTTAAAGAGATGAGGTGAAGCTGTCAGTGTGCTTCATGCGTTTAGTGATCCTAGGGTTTCAAGGATGAGGTTGTAGAGAGCAAATTGCCGTTTACAGGTGTCAGATACTGTGGGTCACCTTGACCTGAAATCTTGGGCTCAGAATTCATCTCAACAGAAATGTCTCTGTGGCAGAATTGTTCCTGCTGGGGCCTCTTGCCACATCAAGGGAGGTTTTTGACTATAGTCAAATTTGGCACCGACAGTGTGAATTGGATGACATCATGCTTTAATCATGTCTCACATCTCTGGTTTTTCTATCTCCCCTCAACACCTCCAGTTTTAACCCAGCAGTATTCAAATTGAGAGATGGTAGTAAATTGCACTGGGATGCTTCCTCCCCTGTAAAATCTCATCTGCAGTGTTTTTAAAGCTGTATTTTAGGAATAACTGGCCTAGGATGGTCTTTAATCAGTTTAGTACCAGTTTCACACATCTGGCAGTGTATTAGGGCATAGGAAAAACTCCATGTAATAGCCTTGAGAGCATATTATAAAGTGTCAGAATTCAGGGCAGTCCTGGGGCTGTATTCAGGTCTGGTGTACAGCAGAGTAGGGATATAACTGCTTCCAATGTCAGGAACAACAAACAATTCCTCTGGGCTTTTTTTCCATACCCAACAATTGGAGTGGCTGGGGATATTATTGTACCTCTAAGGCGGCAGCCACAGTATGGATTCACGTTCAGGATGCATCAAATAAATTGAACCAGTACAGCAAATACTGTATAGAAAATATGTTTCATCGCAATGATGAGCACTACTCCCCTAGGACTGCAGGCAGTGAGGAGGAGGAATGGGACACACTCATTGGCAAAAATAATTTTGGCGTAACTGACTTGACTAAAGCCTGGTATGATAAAGCACTTGATTATCATGTTTTAAAATGTGGCCCTGGACATTAAGGAACAAGAAAGAATGGTCAACAGGGCTGAAATGGTACCCTGCATAAAGCAGCTCTCAGCCTTTCGTGGTTACCAATGGCTGCAGGGTCATGCATGGAAATAGCCAAGTGCTGAAGCCTACGAGGAGAGGCACCGCTCAGAATATGTCTGTAGAACTAGAAGTGCTCGGGAATATTCTTGTGTACTGAAGACAGGTGGCTCAGAGTGGCCATTCCCATGCTGAAAAAAGGTCTCACTATCTAACCCAGGGTAGCTGGGTGCAGCCTGCAAGTCAAGGCTGGCCCCAGGAGTATTCCGCTTCCAAGATGTGCCTGAGAGTTATTTGGGAGGGTGCTTACAGAGCTGTGCTGGGACCATGCTAACTGTTTAACAGTAGGGCTGATTATTTTTCCATTCCCAGGACCTGCTCCAGGTGGTTTAACTTACGAATATAGATGGACCCTGACAGCCCACCCAATCATACCAGAAAACAATGTACGCCCCAACATAGCTATCTCAACACATGCAAAGCAGTTGGGGTGTCAGAAGGGATACCGGTGTTGAATGTTGGCTGAAAGTCTTTTACAGTCATTATTATAATTTCTAAAAAAGCCCAGATTATATGTTTTAACTAAATATAAGGCAGGAGACAAAGACAGACACAGATGAAGAGACAAGCAGGTGAAAAGAAGAAGAGAGGTAGTATTATGGCTCAGCCTGAGAGGCAGAGGTGCCGGAGCACCTGAAGCCTAGCTGTCATCATTATTCCTTTGTGAGCATGGCTGGTTTAGTATAAAGAGAGTTTTAAGAAGGACAATGAGGCAGCTTTGCAAAAGTTTAGCAGAGAAAGCTCAAAGGTGCCATTGAAAACATTTAAAATCTGACGGTGCCTGGTAACACTGTCCAGCACACATGGGAGCTAAACTTTCAGTAGGGATTCAGAGGTGATGCTTGGAGGAGGGTGAGCTATAAAAGTCCTGACAGTGAAGACAAACGGCTTAAGTTTCGTGAAATAGAAGAGGGAGGGGAAGCCAAAAGAAACATTTAGAGAAAGGTGCAACATACTGCAGACAACAGGAAGGGAATGTGACCTTTGCCTTCCTGTGCTGATTTGAGCCAGGCAATTTGCAGCGTTAAGGCCAGGGAAAGGATGTTGCAGTAATGAAAGGGTAGGCTGATGTGAGCCTGGGCAACTGTTTCAGCTGCAGTGAAAAGGGATCGAGAATTCATGCCTTAGACGTGTTTTCCAGCAGAAGTCTTTGAGATTTATACAAAGCCCAAGTGTGAGGACCCAGAAAGAGGTCTGAATGGAAGATAATGCACAGGTTATAGGTCAGAGGAATGGCTGGCCAGACTGATGGTATAGTCTACAGTGATGGAAAAAGCATTTCAGTATTTCAGAGGGAGTCTTTCTTTTTGCCCATGGTGAACCAGCACTACTACTTTCAAGCTCAGCAATGCATTCATTTGCATGTCTTTTGATGAAGTGTGAAAAAACATGCATCATGCTCATGTAAAGCCAGCTTCTTCCTAGATGTTCCATATGGGGTATTTCTGTGGTGTGAAGGGAAGTTACTGGAGTGTTTCCAAGGTGGGAAGGGGAAGTAAGTGGAGTGCACTCAAGTCCCAAATGTAGAATTGCTTTTAGGAGCTTGCTGCATGTAGTTTAGGCTGGAAAATGGTGGCTGCTCCTCCACTGCGAGGGTGGCAAGGTATTTTATAGTTTGTTCATGAAACTATTAAGGATGTTAAGCAATGCTTACTCGGGGTAGGCATTTGAAATCTACAGGTCCTGATGACTTGCACCAAGTTGCACACAAGAGTTCATTGAGGGGGGGATCTCCAGCTCACAAATCTTAACTTTAAATCTTTGAGGGAGAGTAATGGAAATATTAGAATTTTTATGTTATGCTGGATTCAAAACAATGGGATGGCTTCAGTGACAGTAGGGCAGTTATTTTGACATTGTTCCAGAATAAAAGCATGAGAATGATTATATGGAATCTAGCAGCTAAAGAATAAGACAGTAAGAATGTCATTAGCACTAGTCAACATAGATTTAAGGAAAATAGGCTTTTTCAAACAAATCGGCTTTATTCTGTGGAATTACAACTCTAGTTCATAAAGATGACTTCATATGTGGACTTTTCTAACATGATATAATACCTCGTGGCATTCTGATAAAATGTTAACGCTATGCAATACCAATAAAGCAGAGATTAAGTGAGTTGAGGGAAAGCTAAATGATAGATCTCAAAAAGCACTTGTCAATGGGGAATTATCATCAAATGGGAGCAGTCCTGACTGGCTTCTGAGAAATCAGTACAAAGCCCCATTTTATTCAGCATTTTCATCGATGATCTGGGAATAAGTATGCTGATAAAAAGGGTGGATGACACAAAGATTAGTAGAAGGATACAAAAAATAATGTCAGTAAAATTCTAATGCCTGGATTGCTCAGAAAGGCTTCATCCTTTAAGGATATATAGAGCACCCAAAGTTAATTTGGGTATTTAGGGAGACAGAACAACAGATCATGCTTTTACATGACAGAACTATATCTGGAAAGGAAGAATAAGGTATTGTACAAGTGGATCTCAGATTTCCAACTGCCGCAGCAGTAAATAGGGGCATAAAGTCCATAGATTTATGAACACAGCAGCAACGAAATGTAATGTGAACTGCTTCTCTCTCTCATACGGCATTGTGGTGTCCAGTTCAGAAATACTGTGTCTTTCTCTGGTATCTACATTTTCAGAGCATGTTGCAGCAGTGGGTGCAGAAAAAGTTTTTACATGACTTTGGTGGTTGGAGAAAATAACTTCCAGTGAGATTTCAAGATCAGTCTAATTTACCTGGAAAGATTGAGGGGAGACTTGATTACAGAGCATAAGTATCTTCATTAAAAAAAAATATGGGTGCTACAAAATGCTTTAATCTAGTGGAGAAAGGCATAGCAAGGACCAGGACGTGGAAATTGATGTCAGACAAATTCAAATTAGGTCCAACCTTTCAACAGTGAAGGTGATCAAACACTGGAACAAATTCCCCTAGGACATGCTAACTCTTCATCACCTTCAAATCAAGACTGGATACCATGCTAAAAAAAGGATGTATTAGCAAGGGAAAAGTCACTGAGCTGAGTGTAAGGATGGCTGGGTGAAGATTAAAGCCCTGTGACATATAGAAGGCCAGGAGGGATTGTTTAAACCTCTATCCTGACCTTAAAGCACATGAATCTACCAAAACTGGTCTCTTTTTGATGTGCTTTGCGTATTCCTTTCATTTCTTGTCTACCATCATATTTCTGTCATAGAACTGTATTGTGCAGAGACTGTTACATATGTCAAGCAGAGAGAGGCAAACAATGCTGTTAGATAGATTTGCAATTTCTTCACATCTGTCTTCCTGTATCTCACTGCTGCTCTTCTCCTTACCCATTCTCATGAATCGTGATTGAGAAAGACAAAAAAACCCAAAACAACCAACCAAAAAAGATGGTGTTTCAACAATTTGGAACTGAACCATTTTGAGAAGGGGTTTGTTTACTCTGACATATTGGTCATTATCACCAGAAAAGCAAGAGTAGGAAGCATATGTGCCTCAGGTGATAGTCTTTACTGCTGAGAATTCTAATTGAAAATGCAAAAATAATAGTGGATCACATGAGCTACATCAACTCAGTGCACATCTTCCAAACCTTTAGTCAAGGCATGGCAAGTTGTCTTGAGCTTCTGTTGACTAAATAGGGGAAGCTAAAGTCCAGGCATCCTGGACTCACTGTACTTTCCGAGGATGTGAGCTAACATCTGTTGACATTACACTTAAAATCCTAAATGTATTATGTTCTGTGCAGGCTGAGTACCAGACAGCATGTTTCTGTTCTTAAATGTGAAGTCAGCTGCAAAATGAGTGATATATTAGTCAAGTTTTGGGGTCTGGGGACAGGAATTGGTGCGTGTACCTCTCCTCTTGGCATTGCTGTACATCATATAATTTCTTCAGGAACTGAGAACTTCTCTCTCATTGTGAACCCACTTAAACATTCAGAGATCTAATTCTCATTCCTTGTACCGTTAAGATAGCGTCATCAGTGAGAAGGCAGCCTATTTGGGCCACTGGAATCCGTCAACTTAGCATAAGCCTCTGTGCAAACAGAAGGCTAGCACTGTAGTTCAAAGATGATAGTTGAACAAGATTTGCAAGTCAGAGGCTTGAAATTCCACAAAGGGATGATCAAACAGCCTCTTTCTTTTAACAAGCACTTCATTTCTTTAGGGGACTGGACAGTTTTCATCCAGAAAATAAATGCAGAAATTTCATGCAGAAATTAAATGCCATCACTGATACATAGAACAAAATGTTATCCCTGACACACACATTGTCAACTGCCAGCTCATCAGCATATCTGGGAATCCATAGAGATGGTCCCTAACTAGCTGGATTCAGAGCTGTTGTCAGCAGAGATCACACTTGCTCTGAAGGAGACATTTGATTTTTATGGATAATTTTAGAAGTGGCTCCAAGCCTGTGAGTTCTCTCTTCAACAGCCCAGACAAACTTAGACCCACGCACCTCTGAACTCTGTCACATTTGAATTTTGAATCTCCTTTCTGCAGCATCAATCCATTTCCGATGCCAATTTTAAAAAGCAAAAAACAACCCCTCCCCCATCCCCTTTCCCAGCCTTTTTAGAAGTCAAGCAGGTTGGAGAATGATAATTCTGTATCATGACGACTTCCGAGTTTCTGGATTTTTGTTTTTGATCCATGCTGGATTACACCCAAAGCATTTCAAGCATTTTTAGTGAAGCACAATCCTGCTGTAATGTCTGCTCTGCTTTTGGAATGAAAGTGCTAAGTATTTTGATTTGGGCCTCGGAAGCGCTCAGATAGTCTGCCCTAGACTTGAAATGTTTTGGCTTCCACTAAGCATCACATTTTGACCAGAAAATATTTAGTTGAGAGCATTCCACCAACTGTAGTTGAAATTCCTCTGCCATGCTAGTAGAGCTTGCAACGCATCTCATGGTTAAATGGCATTTTATTGCAACCTCCACATTACATCGAAGCAAGCAAGCAAATGGATGCTGAGTGTGGCTTCCGCTCTTGCCTGTGGGTCACCCTCCCACAGTGGGTGACCACAGGGCCCTGTTGCTGTAGGCATGAGGACTGAACCACCCTGGGCCTGTCTGGCTGCATACCTGTGTTGCTGTTTCAGTACTATAGCTGTTGTGCACTGAAGCTTCAGCTGCGTGCACCCTGAGCGTTTTGGTAGTTGTTTGGCTATTGTCCTTTCACGCCATGCCAGATACAAGAGTCAGCTTCTCCCAGACCATCTGAAAATTATGCCTGCTAAATAGTGAGCAGCTGCTGTACTCAGAAATGTGAAAGGAAATATTGGGTTCCTCTAAGATCCTAAAATTTCAGCGCTGGCACTGCCGTGTTCAAGGTAGGGGAAGTGTGTGAGGTGGTAGAAAAATGGACAGAAGACAGAATTTGAAAAAAAAGACTTAACATTTTAACCTTTACTCACGAGCAAAGTAAAAGATCTGTCCGATGCCTGAGGACACCTTATATAAGATTTAAAATGCCCTAGGTGTCTGTTTTGAAACCCGTCTTGGTTTTGGCAGTTGTATCACACAATTTCCTTCCTAACTGCATTCGGCTTCAGCCTAAAACCAATTTTAGGGTTTTAGTCCATATTTCTCATTTTGTCAATCTGGGTCCCAAAGGCTGAGGCATCCCCGAATGACACAATGCTTCATCAGTCTCAAGCTGATTCATGGTAATGCCCTTAATGTAATTTCCAACCTCTCTTAAAGGCTTCCTGTGTTCGATCTGCCCTGATGACCCATGGTTGATGTCATTGCAGAGTGGAAGTTGATAGGGGGACTTCAACTCCCATACACTGGGGATGAGAGTGGAAAGACGTAGCATATTGGATAAAGGTATACCGCGTCCTTCTGCTGTGGCTGGTGTGCAGCTGTGATAAAAGCCTCCAGCTGCAGCCAGCCAGCAGATGTTTGAGTTCAGGTAGCCGAGTCCTGCGCGGTTGGCGGTGGAGGTGTGGGGACCCAGCTCTACTGGCGATGTGTAGCAGAGCGCGAGCACGCTGGTGTCAAAAGGACCTCCTGTGGCGCAGGAAAGCAGAGGGAATGTTTAAGTAGTCTTCATCCAAGCTGGATGAGTGCTGTCAAGTAGTTTTCTCAATTCTTTCACCAATTTGTCTTGATTGCATATACACTCTCTTGGCATCCACATCCTGTGATTATTCCAGTGAGCACATTTATGATGAAGAAGGTTTGTGGAAAGAGTAGATTTCAGGTAAATCTCACTGACAACAAATTTTGAATTCACAATTGGCAATACCTGCACTCAATACCTGCTTTGAGGAGCTAAAGTTCATTCAGGCAAGGGAGGGAACAAACAGTCCATGTGACCTGGGAGTCCCATCCAGACTGCTCAGGCTTTTACAATGCGCATCTTGCCAGAAGGCTCTTGCATTGAGACAGCACACTCGAAACTACTGATGGAGATCATAGAAAAATAAGTTTCAGTCTGGACTAATTTTAGCTAGCATAATCTGTTTCCAGTTTGTGAGCGGAAGTATTTGATGACAGAAATTTGTTTCTTTCATTTTGTGCCTTGAAAAAGGAATGGAAATGAGTTTAAAAAAAAACCCTAAAGTATTGTGGAATCATTTGCAGCTGTAAGTACGTTCAGCCTCTCCTGGTTTTGCATCTCAAGGCTAAGTCATTGTAATTTTTTAATTTTTTTTTTCAAGCCATTGTAGCCTTCTCCTTCCTGCTTTCTTATAAAAGTGGTTCAGGTGTGACCTTCAAACATAGGCAGGGGTATCATTCACAGCACCAGCTCTCTTCAGTAGAATCCCCAGGACATAACACTAGCTCTCCCCTTCAGCCACACAAATGGAGATCCTTCCAGGCAAATCCCACTTCACTGTGGAGCGTCACTTGTCCAGGCTGGCTTTCCGTGATCTGCCTGTTATGTTTCCTTATGAAGATGTGCTTTGTTCAAGGGAAAATTCAATTAACTCTAGGTTTCCTTGTTTTCATGTGTAATAGATAAGCTACCAGTTAAAATATATGCAAGCATGCGATACTTTTGTCTGTTCTGTCCCAAAACTTGTGTGTTGTCTCCTCTGGAAAACTCAGCCAAAATACACTCCAACGCCAAACTAGAGAGTTGTTAAATCTACTCATTGTGCCGACTTAGTATGTTACGATGGGTGAAGCACTTCAAGGTAAAAGGGAAGAAAGGGGCCTCAAACCCCTGGAAAGTGGCATTTTTTTTCCAGGGTAGTGCCTCCATGCACAGCACGAGGAGGGAAGCGCACCCTCCGTGAGGGGCATTGACTCGCTTGTCATTTCTAAACTACCAATTGCTGAACTGCTGCAGAGGGTTGGCACACTTTAATAAGCGGTTGCCCGCTTCCAGCCCAGTGGTGGTTGCAGTTTTGGGATGAGTTGAATGACACTTGGATGGCGGCAGAGTTTTTTAACAGAGGATTTTGGGGTCTTTCTGACTGCTAAGCGCTATATGAATGCTGTGCGTCATTCTAAGTAAATTGTGTCACCTTGTAAGTTAATTTCTAATTACACAATTACTTTATGTGGCATTAATAAAAAGTAATGTGATATTTTCATGCAGACTCTAATTTTAAGTAAATAATTTTTGGGGGACCAAGTGATTTATTAAATTAATTATTTATTAAGCCTAATTTAGACTTCAAGTCTAGTTTTACTAGTGCTACAGCATAAAATTATTACATAATTAGTAATACGGTTGTCATACTTCTATAAGTAATAGTTTTACTTAGAACAAATTTAAAAGGATTAGGGTTTTTTTGAAGAGGGTATAGGGTCCCGGGGGTAATAACAGAGAATAACTTACTTCATTACACCTTTCCTATGTTTGATCCTCCTTTGGAAGCGTGGTTTTATAACCACCTCGCCTGAAACCATTTCTGGGGTGGAACACACCATGTTTGTTGGTTGGGGTTTTTTTTACATTTGCTCACCAGCTAATGAAGTTTGTGGGGTGCAAGTGGTTTCAGCTTCAAGCTTCTACCAGATGTTACCGCCCCACAGCAGGGACAGCTGAATGGCTCATGAAGCAGCCCCTTCCCTAGCGCAGTTTTACAGCCGGGCTGGTAAAGTAAGCTGACATCAAATTGATTCATGCTAATAGAGTGAGCTGTAAAGTGCAGCAGCTGACCCAGGAGCTGTTTGGTTGTCCCTTACGTGGGAGCTGCAGTCTCTGGGAGAGAGGTTTGATGGAGAGCTGCAGGCCATAATGCCCTCAGCCATCCCAACTTAATTTGCTGACGCGAGTGTGGCAGCGCTCTCTAACAGAGCAGGCATTTAGTGCGGGAAGAGGAGAAGAGTTTAGCCTCTTAATCTGCCAAGGGAATGGAAAGAGGCTGAGCATACGGATGCTTGTTGGAATTGGTTCGGGATGCTGATGCTAACGCCTACACTTAAATATATGTGAAAGAAAAAGGGAGAGATAAAGAACCACCAAGAAGTCAAGGCCTAGGCACAACGTGGGCTTTAGCAGTGTGCACTAGAAGATGTTTTTTTGGCTCAGTGTTTTTTAGACAGCAGCCCTCTGTGGCACCCCATGATCTGTTTCGGTCTGTTGTTAGATTCAGTAGCTTCACATCCTGTAATGCATGTGTAGTGCTCAGAGCTGTTGCCATTAAGTATTGATACCGTTAGGCTTGGGAGGATTTCACGGAGAGCAATGTAGTACTGTAGCTGTGTCTAGTTTCTCCTCAAAGGGGCTGAAAATCTTCACAGGTTCTTCCAGGTCTAAACCCTGGGTCGGTATTCGTAGTGAGGCTCGCCAAGGTCAGGTCATTTACCGCCTCGGTTTTAGAAGTTGTAACTTCTTGCCTGTGGGAGTCACACACCTGAATATAAAATGCAGAGTCCAAGCAGGGAGAGAGAAACCTCTGAGTAGAATGATCCCTGGGAACCTCTCACCCCAGGAAGCAGGCAGGCGTCGCGTGGGAAGGCTGAACGCTCTGATTGAACGCATAGGGAAAGCAGGGGAGATCACTTGTAGGAGCAGCCGCCTACACCTTCCCTTTTATGCCCATTGTAAATAAATTGCATTTATCATTACCTGCACCCTTTGTCTCCAGGCTTCTGAGGTGTTGAAAGCTCCAGTTAAATGGCTCGCCCAAAGAAAACACTGTCACATTTGCATAATATTTTCATAGACACCGAGCTCAACCTGAGCCTGAAGGGAGACAGGGATGTTCCCTGCATATTTTATATTCCCGTCCTCAATTCCCACCAAAGCTAACTCTAAATTGTGGCATGGATATGTGTATAATAAAGAGAGAGAGAGAGATGGCTGAGAGGTCTGAATTTGTCTGGGGTATTTCCAGACACTCTTAGTTTAAGAAGCTACTTACACCCCATGGAAAACTCTGAAATACTGCTATTTAGAAACAAATCGGCTTCCATTTCACCTCTTTCTCAGTATTACTCTTCCCTCATTCTTCATTACTAGGGACATCTGCATGAAAACAGTCTTTTTTTTTTCTATATCTTGGGAGTTCATCTGCCTCTGCTGATTATCCCCTCCCTCCCCTCTCCTTCTGAAGTCATTATCTTCTGATTGCATTACATTTGCAGCCATCCCACCGCGGGCTCTCTTCTCATCAAGATTCTCAAGCTAAGCAGGGGAAAGGATAGGGGATAGGTCAGCTTACAGACAAGGAAACCTCAAGGAAAACCTGGCCCTGGCAGAAGGGGTGTTGAGGTCCAGTCTGGGCCATCACCTCTCTTAGCCATGGTCATGCTCAGCCCCTGGAATTTCTGTAAAGGCACGATGAGCCCACTCAAGGGTTTCCCACACCTGGTGTCGGAACAAGAGTTGGAGGAAGTATTTTTGACGAGACATATATTTGCTGCAAAGCGCAGTGTCATTCATGAAGCCTACCCTGCAGATGTTTGTAAGCTGGAGTTGAATTAAGCACACTTTCGTTGCAGACGTGTGGGGATGCAAAATCCCGCTCATTTCCTTGAAAACAGAACTGGAAGCCTTAATTACAACAGAGTAACACTCATTCTTGCTCTGGGCAAGTAATATTTGTTTAACTGAAGCGAAACAGCTTCCTTGGGAGAGACGGAGGGAGATTCTTCTCAGAAAAAAATACAGCCAAAGTTTGTGTCCTTAATTTGAGTCAGAAAGTGTTTTTTGTCACGGGTCTACTGTACTCTGCTTCAGCAGTGGAGTTTTGCCAGTCGGTCTTCCTGTGTGCCAGAAAAAAATTACCTTTTTTCCATTGAAACTTCTTAACAGACTTAAGAAATGGTGGAACTATCTCAATGAGTACCATTTAACAGGAAGGGGCACAAACTAGTTATGGCTTAGCTAAAGGTCACAAAATGAGCCCCTGCTGGAGTTGAACCCAACTCCCAGTTGTTTGGCCACCCTGGCCTGCCTTTTAGGATACTTCTGTCAAGCAATCTCCATCTGCAATTATACTATCCTTTATTTGACGTAACTGATTTAGAGGTTTAAAACCAAATTCCTATGTCTGCAGCATTTTTTTGTATTTCCCTGCTCTTTTCTACCTTCAGCCAGAAAAGGATGTTCCAAATACAATGATAAAATTAGATCGTCAAGGAAGAACTTCAGAATTCTTAATGGGGCTCTGTATAGTTGACTGGGAAACAACTCTCCTAATGAATCTTCCTCTACTTGATTCATTAGAATATTGGTGGTGTTCCTTACCTGCTCCTAACTACATGCAAGTGGTGTAACAAAGAAGTTGTGCTTCTTTCCATTGTTCTAACCTGCTGCTTCTTTGAAAATATTAAAAGCAATGGGAACAGGTCCCTTTTATTTCTTGTGGTAAAACCCATACGTGTCCATGACAGCAATGGGTGCATAATGGTAATGCAAAGCAAGAGGCAGAGAAATTTGTAAACAATTTTGTACAGAGTGGGAGTGACAACCCTTTCTTCCCAGACAGATGCCTAAGCTGTTCTGGTTTTCCCCAAGAGGCATTGCAAAGGTAATTCTAACTAACAGCTCCAATACATGTGTACACTTGGTATCTCTGGATAGGGGATGCCGGCAAATATTGAATTTACTTCTAGAATTAAGTGACCATGCAACAGCATGTTATTGCATTTAACGCTACTTCTGTACTGCAAAGAGTATCAGTGATAGAAATCAGTTTAAATGTAGGATGATCTGATTTCCCAGTATCCCATTACAGCTGGTAGCTCTGCAGTGTTATTGCAAAGGGCTTGGCATCTCGAAGTTGATGGGTGCATCTGTCTCGGGATGTATTTGCAAAAGGATAGACAGCACAGTGGGTGGCTTGATCCTTCAGACCAAGTGTTTGTTCCTTAAGGATATGTCAAGGACAAGATCATGATCTCTTCTCTATTTTAAGTCATCTAGGTGAATTAATTTCAAGCAAATTGTGGATTTGTTTTGGGTTTTATCCCCTATGGGGATTTTCTTGGGATGGGACTAGACAGGATGACTTCTGTATGCAAAAGAGACTACTTAACTTGAAACCAAATATTTATGCAGAATAAATATCCCCATGAATACTTCCCAGGGTTGATCCATACTTAAAGATGATAAGGGAGCTGCTTAGGTTACTCCTGTTTCTGTATCCTTTGGGGAGATGAGGCAGAAAATAAGTCTGAGGCCAGCAACAAGACAGCATCTGGTGATCCCAGCACGTATCCTGCCTCATGTGCTATATGCTATATCTTTTTTTCAAAAAAAACTAAAGGCAACAGAGGAATTCACATTGTTGAAGTTAATCACTGGATTAAATTGCCGTTTGTCAATAGCAAAGTAATTTGTATTATAAATTACTGCAGTGTAACTCTCAGACGCCTTTTATCAATGTGTTTCAAATTATTTAATAACAATATTTTTCAAAAAACAAGGAATGCCACTTGTTTTCACTCCACCCCTTTTACAATCAGCCTATTCTGAGGGTTTCCATCAGTGTAATAGCCAGCTCTGCAAAAATTCCTAGTAAATAAATTATCACCAGGAGTCTCAAAAACCATTACCATAAACAAAGCCATTTTCCCCTCCCCAATCAATGGCCTGCTGTGTTGCTGCTAATGGGACTGTACACACATGTTGCCCAGAAAGGAATTCATTCGCAGGTTCCTTAGGGTTTTTTTTGTTTGGCTTTCTTGGTGGAGAGGGGACAGGAGAGCAGTACTGTGAGAGGATTCAGAAACTCTTTCACTGAACTCGATGTTTATCACACAGAATGAATCCTTCAATCTGCAGAAAGGGATACATTTTGACTGTGTCCTGGTTCTGGCCAGGCCAGAGCCAACCTCCCCAGGCAACCAGCCCAGGTGAGCTGAGTCAGCCCAGGCTGTTTCCTCACCACCTGACATCACTCTCCCATAAAAGCTGGTTGGGGAGGGGCTCTCCTGGTGCTTCCAGAGCAGTCCTAGGGTGGCTGGGCCATCAGGTTGGTCCTCACATTGTGCAAGTACTCTCTTATCATCCGGTCAATGAAGTACTGTGTGTTATTGCTGGGTCTAAGTGAAATTTGCCACGGGCTGTTTTTCTTCTTTCTCAGTGCTTTGTGTCAGCAATCTGGTTCCTTATCCCAACCCAGGGAGGCTCTGTCTCCTTCTTTTCTGGGAGCAAGTGGCTTGTGGTGCTCAGCCACTGGTTGGGCCTGAACCGCCACAGTGTGGCATATTGGAAGAAGTGGAGCTTTAGTAGCTCCTAGCAGAAATGGAAGAAGGAGGGCAGAAAATAGGAAGGAAACCCTGGAGAATGTGACTGCTGCCTTTATTTGGGATATACTTTGTGGGCAGACAAATGTCTGCATATTCGGTTACTGGTTTACAAATGCACCCTAATTGTTTCCAGTCACTTCCTTCTCTATTTCAGTCCCACCTTCATCCTACAGTTCTGCCATCTTATGTTCAGGCTGATTCCCTGCTTTTGTAGCCCTGGGCATCCCATACCCAGTCTGCTGGTGCACCAAATCATTTTATTCTTTCTCATTCTGTGTGAAGTGTAGTTTTCTTTAGGAAAAAAAAAAAAAGAATAATTGTTGATATTTCTTCTCTTTTTCTTTTCAGGTAAGTGGCCGTTCCTGTTTTTATAAGACTGGTGAACAATCAGCAAGCCTCAGCTCTCAGAGGTGCTCTTTGTGGTATGGTTTCTTTCTTGAAGTATTTTCCTCATCCGAGTTTGTATAGCACCTCAGCAGGAGGTTTGAGATAGATGAACTGGGATTTAACCTTAACCAAACAATAATTTCTCTCCTTTGATTTCTACGGTTTAGTCTAGTCTTACTGAGGTGCCAAGAAATAAGGAGCTAAAGGTACAGTGGTGGGAGGGATTGTACATGGATCTTCAGCCAGTGGGAACAAAACCACGAGAGGCTGTTAGCACAGTGGGAGGCAGGCTCTGCACAGCTCTTCCAGGCGCAGGGCCGGCTCGTGCAGGTGCGCCGCCTGTTGCATATTCCAATTCCCTTCGCGTTGCTCTCAATGGGCGCCTGTTAGAGGAAACACCGTGGAGACAGGCGTTTGCACTGGAGCTGAAGTGTTCAAAAAGTGGTTTGTGCACATTTCTAAATCAGGGCTGATTGCTATCAGCAAACATCTGACTGTATCTTCTGCTGCTGCTTCTCTTGAGGAGGAGGCATGGCTCAGTACTGCCAGCCAGGACCATGGGAAAAGAGTTGTTTAGGCCACCAGAACCATACAGTTGACTTTTCGTAGTTGTGAAGCTTTTAAATCATACACTTTTACTTGTGGGGGTGGATTTTTTTTTTGTGTTGGGAAACTAAAACGTTTTCTTTCTTTTTTTCCCCCCTTCCGTGGTATGAAAGCGTTTAAAATTATTAAAAAGAAAAATAAAGACACTATATTTATTTTCGGGGGTGTAGAAGGATGTCTTTAAGGAAGACAACGGGGTGACATAAGCAGTATTGTGGACAATATTGACTTACCGTGGGACTGGTTTTATTTCAAATTAAGGGTTTCGAGGGCATTTCCATCAGAAGTAAAAAAAATTACATGAAATTGCTAAAATGTGGAGAATCCCAATTCCCTGCTATGTATGACAGTTTTAAACGTCTCTGATTTGTTGCCTGATAGTCTTTGGTGCTGAATGGGCAATTATTTTCTGGTGTGACTAAACTATTGTCTCAAATGAGTTGGTTGGACACAGCTCTGAGTATTACCAAGGAATGAAAGTGTGGAGCACATTAAATATCAATATTAATTAATGAGTCTTGGACACATACAGGAAATTGCCTTAAACCTCCAACCTTCTGAAAGTATCTTCAAGTGGGATTACTGACATAAAGGATTTGATCTAATTATCAGTGCTAATTTCCTTTATGATAGTGGTGGCAACACTGTTGTTAAAAAGGCGCAGTCAAGATTAGTCACCTACAGCATTAGTGTTAATCCCTTATCTACATTCATAATATTTTAAAACTAAATCTCTTAAAAATTACCATCACTGTTCCTGCTTCACAGTTTATTCGGTGCAGGCAATTAGATGGCTCAGTTTTCTCATCCTGATGTGCTGCATTTGTGGGGTTTATTTCTTGAAGCTTTCTTCTCCTGAAATTGGCATTATTGGTTACACTTTCCCCGCCTTTCTGTGATTTGAAATGCTGCCGTAAGAGTAGGAGGCAGGTAGATAGATTGAAATGATTTAGCAAGATTATCTGTTTTTCCCCCTGGCTTAGCCATTAGAGGTAAGCAAACTCTGTGAAATAAACAAAACCCAAGAAAATGGTGATGAGGGGGCAGGAGACTAATGAAAAAAAAAAACCAAACCAAAACCAAACAAACCAGCATCTGGAAAGATACAACACCTGCATCTCCATGATGTGAATTTTTTTAGGTGTGTATAATGTAAGTTATTGTGAGGAGAACTGTGTCTCATGAGAAACTGATCTCAAAGCCTGGCACATATTTGCTGGGACAAAGTGGGGAGGTCTTGTTGGGGCAATGGGATGTGTAAACTCTCCTAGCACTGTGTGTGGTGATGGAAAGGAGATGCTTGCGCCATTAGCTTCCTGGGGAGCAGGGACTCCTAGCCTGTCAGTCATTGTGCCTTAACAGGCCAGATTATATCAAAAAAACAAAGCCCACAGGGCCTTGGATGTTCTGCACACCCCAGTATCTGCCAAAAGAGTATGTAGTCTGGAGGAGGCTCCTGAAAGAGCTGACCAGCTCAGTTCCCTTACAGCCTTCAGCCTTGGGAACAGAGAAAGCTTGTCTGACAAGCTGCTGCCTCCAGTGCTGACACAGAGAAATGTTACCTATCTATGCAGTTCATTATCTGGTACTTGGATCTCAGCGAATGAAGTTGCTGCTGAAGAAATCCCGTAGCCACCAATGTCATATCAGACAGCACAACATGCTATCAGCTCTTAAATGTCCAACTCATCAACACAAATTGGTTCCTCTGAACAGCAGTCCCATGCAGAGATCAGTTTTCCCTTGACAAACCTTTTTTGTTGGGGTTTTTTTTTCCCCTCCTCTGTCCTGGTTTTCTTTAATACTTTGAATGTTCAAGTGATGCCTTCTTACATAGATCTTGAAGTATTTTAATTGGCACACAGACCTCATCTGGAAATGAATGTCTTTTATTGGTGCTTTGATTTGTTTCTAATGCTGCTTTATTGACAACTGTTTCTGGGTAATGATCCAAACCTCTGCAGTGCTTTTATATAAACATGTGGTACTTTGATAGGGAATAAGAGGTTGGGAAAGGGCTGTGTAGCTGCCAAGGTTGGATTCAGCAGTTGTGCTGTCAGATACAGGACCTAGCCCCTGCTCCTCAGCAAAAAGCAATTTAAAAAAGTACCGCTTCTTAGAGTGATGTGTCACTGCTGTGCATCAAAACAACAGAGCAGTGCAGGGCAATGCACAAGGTAAATGTGAGAAAATCAGGCAGATTCTTCTGTGACAGTGACACCCGCTCACAGTTCTGCAAATTAGCAAATAGCAGTGATAATAACAGTAATAATAATAAAAAAAAAGAGCAAAGACAGTGAATCACAAAATACACGTTATCCACTTACTCTGAAAATTGCTAATCGTCTGCACCTTTCTAATGCTCTGCGGCAGATTTCATAAGCGTAATAAACCTTTGGTAATGTGGCATCTCTCCCCTGTAAAGCGTCAATCTTAGCCGAACAGCACAGCGATATTATTGTAGGTAGGGATCTCGATGTAGAATGTATTAATGAGTCTTTTTACGTATAAGAAGAGGGGAGGGAGGAACACTGGAAGTTTCTTCTGGGGATGCAGTTGCTGTGTGCAGTAGAACAGAGCGTGGGCTGTGGGAAATGATGGAGGATGTGCATGCATGTGGTTATCCTCGGTGACTTGGAGAAAGAATTAACCTAAGAGGAGCAATTGGAAATGTTTGGGTCTGCATGCATATACATACACACATGCTTAGTGCTCACAAGCTCATGTATGTGTATGCAAGTGTGTATCTGTACCTGTGTCACTGTGGTGAGAGCCTTGGAAGGATGAGGAAGGAGGCCTGTGCAGTTTACTCCCTTGGTTTTATAGATCCAGAAAGCTGGGCGTGGGTAGTTCTTGGGTCATCTACCAATTATCACCCATGCAGATGAAGAGGACTGTGGCCTTTTGAGTCCATGCTGAACACAATATCCACTAAAAAATACTGCCAGCTGGTCTAGGCTCCCTACGTACCAACAAGTGAGAGAAGAGTGCTCCTAGCTAGCATGAGGAAAGTATGAAGGGTTTGTCTGGTATTTCCACACGTACTCCTCTCCCACTGCAGCCCTCACCCACCCCCAAAGGCCCCAGAACGAAATAAATCTCATATCTGTCTCTAAAAACATTCACTGTGTGTAAAAGAAACCTCTAGCAATCTACCTATGTTTTGAAAACTTCACAGGGAAAAAGGATTAGAGAGCTACTACTTTTTTATTTATTTAGTCTTTTAAATGAAAGCACAGTTCTTCAGGAGATGCTTGGCACCTTCTTTAAAAATCTGACACCCTCTTCTGATGTTTCTAACTCATTGACTCACTTCTCAAGTTTTCTTTTTGCCTTTTCAAAATCAGTCCCGTACTGCTGGAACTCACCAGGTCCTTTCAAAGAAACTGCATTTGAAGTTTCTAAGACAAGCTGCTTTTGTGTGATAGGGTGTTGCTAAGAATCACTGAAAGCATTTTCCAATTGTTATACATCAGCTATATTTTGCCGAGTCCCATATTTCAAAAATGGCTTGTCTAAATCTCCCTGCAAAATGCTCTCTGTGGAGCAGGAAAAGAGTTCTTTCTAGCTGCAGGCAGTGTAAGCTTCTGAGCTGGAAACTGCCTTGCCTGAGAAGCGATATGAAGGACCAGCCAAGCCTCCTTTAGTACAAACATGGCTGAGACTGCCATTTTTTTTTTCAAGTCAAGGGTAGGCCCGGTTCCTTCCTCCCTGAATAGTACCAGTCATAGCCCCTTGTTCTGAGAGGGGCTGTAAATACCTGACTCGGGGAATGCTTTTCTGGAAGGGTCAGGGGTGTTGTGGCATTTACCTGAGAAGCAAATGGGAAAGGGTGCAGAGATCAGCAATGGGCAACACACAAAGTAAAGCCAATTATTGAGCGAAATCACACCGATTATGTACGTTGGTTACTGCAGACAGCTAAAAAACTGCTAATTGCTTATACACACTGTTCACACCAAGCTGATTGGTTAGTAATTATAATGGGTTCTGATAAGCATATCTTATAGTTGAACATTGTTAGTTTACCTTTGATGTCTAAAACTATCTGCACATCTGCTGTGTCGACCATTTATTATGAATGGTTCATGACATGTTCGCTTACTCCCAAATACCTTCCCGTGACTCCTTCTTGGTTTAGGGCAGTCCGTACCCCTGTCTTCAAGGCCACTGTGTTTTAAGAACGTGATTACCAGAAGCCTCTCAGCATGAGTAACTTTCCTGTCTCACGGGAACGCGAGGATATTGTCAAGGTCTATGTCTTCTGTGAGGAGAGTCAGGCTGCTGGCAGGCCCACTGCCTTCCCCGAAAGAAGGGGATGCTGCGCACCAGTTGCATCTGCAGCATCCTCAGAGCTAAGCAAGCTGAAGCACTGGCTCCCCACAGAGATTCATTTCATGTGCTGTACGTTGTGCACAGAGGTGCTGTTGGGAGGATTGGTTGGTTGTCTGTCCACCTGCCTGCGCTGTTGTTTTCCTCTGCTTGAAAACCTCCTGTTTCTGACCTAGCTGGCTTGCCGGTCCTTCAGCAAACCTCTGGCTAGTCGGTGTTTAGCTGAGCAACACGGGCAGCATGGGAGCCTGCCGTGGATGGTCTGTAAATCAGTTTGTGCTGTGCAGCAAGGCTCTGGCTTAATGATGAGTCAGAAGAAAAATGTTATTAATATTTAATGTGCAAGCTGAATGTCTGGCGTGCTGTTATTAGTTACACATCATGAGGGGTGCAGTATCGGCTACCAGTCAATGCAGGTCGCTTCCTCCAATGTTCTCATTCTGCAGACTTAATTCGTACTGTATTTTTCCATTCACTGAGACAAATATCTGCTCCATTTAAAGGAGCTTTGTCAAAATCTTCTAGCTAAATCTTTAAATTGGCGTGCCTGGCGTTCAAGACCTTCCTGTGAAACACTTGATTACTTTTGAGAGCAGTGGGGAGCTACCCTCTTTTGAAGGGGTTCTGTGCTGCACCTCAGCTGTGCAACTTCATGGGAGAAGGCAATTCGGGGTTGAGCCATAGGGACTAAGGAGATACAAGCTCTTTGCTTGCCTGAATCTGTTCTTCTTGAACAACCTACTGCTTGGCCATGCTTCAAGAGCAAGTTTCAGGGCTGTATCACTTAACCAGCAACAGAGCATTGATGATGAAGACCACTGGATAACCCAGATTCCTGGCAGCAGCAAATGCTACACCACTGCTGGGTTGTGCTGGAAACCTGAAGCATTCGCAGCTCCATCCTGTGCCGTAGCTATGGAGACCCAGGGGAGACACAGTTGTTTCTCATTTATGACCTCCTCCTCAAGTATTTTGATCCACTGACTTCCCAAGGCAGAGGATGCATGGTTGTGTTTCTGGGGCTTCCAAATGCCGCTCAGTGGGTGAGGAAGGGTTGCTGCCCCGATGTAGAGTTTTCTTGTTCTGTAGCAGCCTGTGACGCAACTCTCCTCTGTGGTAGGATGAGGTTTTATCCATGAGTATAACCAATGTCCTCAGGGGTGAGAACAGTAGTCTAGGCCAGTATTTGGTCTGAAACCTGTGCAAAATATAGATGCCTTTTCAGAAAAGCATCTGGCCAGTTTCTGCAGTCTGTTCCCCTTGTATTCCCCCAGCATACACAGTCATTGGGCTGGGAACATCAAGAGATGCATCCCTGCCTAATTTGCTTTTGTAGCTCTCTATTACCTTGTTGTCCATGAATTTGTCCAGTTGCTTAACCTGCTGATACAGTATGCCCCATGACCTCCTATGACAGCAGATTCACCACATGCTTTGTGGAAAAAAAGAGAAAAAGAAAGAGAAAGGAAAAGCAGCCATTGTATTGCTGGAAAAGGACACATGGTTTACAAGTGAATGATTTTTCTCTTCTTGGTTATTTAATACTGCTTGGGAGCATTTGCAGCCACAGGGGTGCACTGGCTTCTTGTGAAGGGAGCAACACTCAGACTTAGAGGGGCACCTTCTGATTTCATGGTGTTTTCATGCAAGGGCCTGTCCTTGCTTTCTGCGGTCTTACCCTTGGTTCCCAGCAGCACACCTTAGGTTAGATACAGAGCTCATGGGCTTCTGCATCATTCATTCTTCTTGCACTAAATTGACCAACTCTTGAAGTCACACTTCCTTGGAACCAGCACCAATAAGAAGATGAAATGAAGCAAAACAATTGTATTTATAAAGTGTGTCTTACGGCGTTTGGGGAGAGGCATGTACAGTTCTCTTTTACTCTGTTCTATTTACAACATATACCCAGCTCCTGTTCATCTTGGAAAAAATGATGACAAGAAAAGCAACAAAGCCGTACACAGGTAATAACACTTTCGGAGTGGCTGCTGAAAAAAATAATGTATGGCCCCCAGCAGAAACAGTTGCTGTTCTGTCTGAGTATTAACCCCTTCCCCTCCAAACACCTATATTTTCTCATCCCCAAGTATTCCCACTTTTATGGCAAAGTCCATCTTCAAGGCACTTCACTGGTGCAATCTCTTATTTATCAAATTGGGGTCAAACTTGCCATAGGACCCCTCACTCAGCCACACTGCTCGTCTGCACCTCACATGGGAAAATAAAAGTTATCTTTGAAATGAAGACTGTGACAGTGAGTTACCTGACCTGAATAGTCTTGTTTTAAGACTACTTAGTCTCTGCTTAACCAGCCTATTCTGACCACATATTATATTAATAACAGATTAAAAGTTCACCTCCACGGTGTTGTACTTCTGTTATTTCTAAATTTTAGCGAGCACGCTGGAAGTACATCAAAGATTATAGATGTCTATGCATAGCCATTTTTCCCTGTAAGAAAATAAACAAAAGCAATTTTGGTGCAATAGACCAGAACCAGCCCAATAAAATCATTGTGTGAGGTAGCAGGGAGAGGGTAGATAGGCACGGAGCATGTTTTGAATTAATTTATTAATGCTGTCATTAATATTCCAACAGATCACTTAGTTTTGTAAAGTTCCAGTGACATAATCTTTCAGACTGTGACATAGTGCCCACCGGTGTCAGTGGTAGCTGTCAGCAGATTACCTATTTTAAAAAAGGTTCAAAAATGCGGTAACTCTTCTTTCAGTTGAATGAAAGTTAAATGTTCTTTTGCATTGGAATTAAGGTCATGGCAGTTAAAGATCCTGGAGCATTTTTACCTAGTTCAGAGCATGTGTCCTGTGAAAGAGGCAAAATTCCACTTTGGAACAATTGCATTTATTTTTTCTTTCTTTCTTTTTCTTCTTTTGCTTCATTCCGTACCCCCTGTGGAAGCCCCTGTCCTTCCTACCCCCCACAAAGTAGCTGCATTTCAGTAGATGGAAGTGTGTGGAGTTTGCAAAACATTCAGGGATTTCTTAGGAAGAAGTATAAATACTCTCTCTAATATTGGTGCTAATAACTTGTGTGCATGTTTTTTTAAATCGCAATCAGAGTATAAAGATTTTGCTGTGAATTGTAAAATTAGCCAAAGCTGCCTGGCATGTCGCTGCTGCACTTTTTCTCTTCCACATGACATATTCTTAACTAAGTCAATCATTTACATGGGCTTTAAATTTAATTTAAATGTAATGAATTTAAATTGGGCTTTGCTCTATTTCAAGGTTGTTGGGTTACTTTTCTGTAAGTTAACATTCAGCATGAGAGATTCAACTTCTGGATTTCAATTGCACTCCCTCGCTCTCAAACATCCTCCTCCTTTCCCCCCCCCCGCCACCAACTCCCCTTCCCAAATCAAACCCAGCTGCACTGCCTTTAGCTGACTCGTGGCCCCAGGAAGGGTGTGTGGGCAGGAAAAAAGGGGGCAATACAGCTGTGTAGTAGGAGTTGTGAGGGTTACTTGTTGGAGCCAGCAACAGAAACGCACTACAAGGACATCAAACAGATACATTTTCAGAAGGAACCGTGCGATTCTTCCTGCACATTAGCACCTATCTCGGTAATCATTCTTTTCCTCAATCGGGAGCCCTCTTAATCCTCCACCCTATCGCCCTCCTCCATCAAATCTCCAATACTTCTGAAACAAATCAAATCACGAATTAACCTTTCAACCATGAAACATTCCCTTGCTATGGTACGCGTGTCCCCTGATAATCGCTCTGCTGCAAACACATGGAGCAAAGAACACATTGTTAGTGGCGTTGGACTTGTGTGTTTTCTACATTTGCCCTCACGTGCCTTGTAAAGACACTTAAGGCCATTTCAACAGTCATCCCGTGATCCCTTCTCCCAGACATAAGGTCGGGAGGATATGGGTCTATGATGGACCCAACCTGGAAGAGGCTCTGTAAAGCTCTGAGTTGTCTTGCCACAAGTGACAGGCACCTACTCTGTTGATAGGTAACCAAGCATCTTTGTCAATCATTGGTGTGCTGCTGCTGGTAGATTCGAGGCAGCATTTCTTCATTGTATTTAAATAAGTGGTCGTGTGAGCAGTGCTTACTCCAAAGAGAAGAGTCACAATGAGCAATGTGGGGAGAGGTATTCTGGGCAAAGTGAGGGGATTTGAATTTTAAATGACCTGAGAGATGAGAGAGAGGTGGATTTTCATACCTTTCTTTACCTTTTGGACTGTGCCTCACAGAGCCTGATCCCAGCACTGTTCTTGCAGAAGAGGAGCATGTAAACAATAGGCCTTGGGTATTCTGCCTGCAACTGTAGTGTCTTGTTTCTTGGTCATATCTGCCCCATCCCAGGTTCCTAACCAAACTCATTCCCACACCTGTCTGTGTTCCTGAAGGTACCATTTAGCCTTACTGATACCTGGCAGGGACATAAATGTTCAGGGGGTATTCTCAGATTAGAGCCGTTTATTGAACTATTGCTGCTCTGAGTTGCACCTTTGTTCACTAATGTGATACTGAACCAAATGAAAGATCTGTTGCGTTCAGTACCTCAGCAAGAGCCAAAATACTTTTCTAATATCAAAGGTGGCAAAAGAAGCCCAAGAGACCAAGGTGTATCTAAACCAGGGTCTACTACCCACTGGCAATGTAGGTTGGAAAGTCCTCCGTGCAGTGATGAGGAAGGATATCCCTGTTGCACTTCATAGTGCCCCCTCTGTGGATTTGTTTCTCTCTGGTTCCTTTTTTCCCATATCAATTTAATGTTCTGTTACCTTTTATTTCTGCTAATTGGAGCTGGCATTAATTGATACCCTTCTGTTTTCTCTCATCTGAATGTCATCTTCACCCTGAAATAAGGTCAGTGGACCTGTAAATATTGTGGCATGCCAAGTCTCCTTTCATCTTTGGGTAATAACCGGGGTGCTACTGCCTCAAGGCTTAGTGCTAGCTCTGCTGCAGTGGCTGCAGGCTCACCATGGGTTAACAGAATGCTGGTTGCAAAGCACAGAAAAAATATAGTGGTTCAATAGTAATGAAGTAACAATGTACTAACATAGCAAAAAATGGAGTGAGAATTATAGCATAGCTGATTCATCACTGTGTTATTCTACTTAAACCAGTAGTGAATCAGAGGCAGCAACTTGGGAGAGGTTGATAGAGTCGTTATGAAGTTTAGAGCCATTTACCAGTATACGCTCAAATTCATTTTGCTTCCTTACGGCCATGATAACCTTACACATTCAGGGATAGCAACTGGGGTTTTTTTAGTTTTGTTTGGGGTCTGTATATATATATATATATTATTTTTTTTTGCCTCTTGAAGGACAAATCTGTGGCTGAGGTTTCTGTGTGCTCCTTCCATACAAAAACTTCTTTAGAGAAATATTAGTAACAGGAGCGTAAGTGTAAAACCTGTAGCAGGTTGTAATGCCATGGGGGACGTATGGCAACTTTTAAAAGCAGTTTATCACTTCCGTGCACTTGTACATGCAGCAAGCCTTTCTACTCGGTGTCATTCTTGCCATATAATTAGACATACTTAGAGTCTTCTTGATCTAATATTTCTGAGAGTTAGGTAAATAATTTATAGGGTACTCTTCACAAATGGATACAATGTGAATTCAGAGCTAATCCGCTCCTCTGGAGGTACATAAAATTATCAAGCTTATACAAGAGCAAGCTAATTAACAAGCAATCATCATCAACAACAGCTGTTCTTAGCTCGCTGAAGGGCGGAGGCTTCCCTTGCATGGTCCACTCATCCGTTTCCTCTCCCCAGCTTTCCATGAGACAAGCATCTCCAGAGCTACTCCTGTGCAACCATTCCTGCCAGTCACTCTCAGCTCAGCCTTCCTGCTATCCAAACAGGGAGTTCGCTTCTGCAGGGAGATACTGACGTTTTGCCAAGGGTGGGTATGGCTGGGGAATGGCGGAAGGAAGGAAGGATGGGTGAAGTGCCCAGCGTGTGTTTTACCCCACCTCTCCAAAAATGATGAGTGCAGACTCATGTTGACTGCAGTGCTTTTTTATGTTAATATCAACTGTGGTATCCCAGATGGGAAGACAGCTTACAGCAGACGCACAGCAGAAGAAGGAATTATTTCTACAGCAGTAACGTTAAAAAGTAGCGGCTGGAGCCACTGCAGTCAGTCCTCTCAGAGACCTTACCTTTGTTCCTTTTAACCCCATGGGTGTTTGGCCCATTGGGTGGAGGATGGTGTAACCCTACAACATGAAGCGTGCGTGAACTCAGCAGATACTTGTACACGCAGTACAGATATACCCGTACTCCCATCACATCATGTCATGGAAAGCCAAGCTAGATGGTCTTTGTCGAAACCAGTATTAATTACCTGCTTACTCAGTGTTCCTGCCTCGGTGCTCACTGAAGTGTTTTCTACTAGCAGAGTCTTTCTATTGTGCAGATGAGATGGAGAAGTAGGAATCAGCTGTGGAAGGTCTGTGGAGAGAGAGACAGTAAGAGAATCAATGAAGGGGTTTTCAGGGTCATTGAACACCAGCTTCCTCATATCCCCTGCAGTAAAGGGAAGAGCGTTGCCAAAGAGCAGTGATACTCTGTATGATGAGGAGATGACATGTTGGTAACAAGGTTGGAGGCACATGCTCCTGGAAACAGCCTTTATCCTCAGGAATGAATGACTGAAAGGTTTTTAGAAGAGCAGGATATCTGCAAACTTTGTATTGTCTTCCACTTGTTCTCCACTTTATTTGACAGTCTCACCAGAGCAAGCTTCAGCCACCAAAAATTTGACCCTGGAGAAGGGCAGACTCTCCCACAGAAAACTGAGATCTGCCTCTGGTGGTCTCCATTTATTCTTTCTCTCGTTTCACTGACACAAAACATATGAAAACTGAGGGGTAGGGAGAAGCCAGCTGTTGGTGGAAATGCTTTGAGAGACCTTGTGGAAGGTAGACTTCTCCTTAGAAGCTGGTGTTATGTCTGTTATGCCCGTGTTTGATCTTTCCCAGCGATATGTGGCTGCCTAGCAAAGGACTGCTGCTGGAAGTGGATGGAGATGCCTGTGAAGATAGTAGGCTCCTGACAACATGGAGAAGCAGGTCAATAAACAGCAATGGAGGTAGAACACAGAGCAGGGTTCCTGGCCTCCTCCTGCCTTCCACCTGCTGAGGAGGAGGCAGAAGCACCGTGGGGCAGTCCTGGCTTCAGCTTTCCTCTGTAGTACCTGACAGCTTCCCTCTGTATCACTCTCTTTGGAGGAGACAGAGAGGTGTTATGCCATATTCATTCTGGTTTTCATACTTCACACAGTGGCCTGCTGGTACAGAGCCAGCCGTGTGCCACCACAGGACTGCGGAGAGGACATTCGGCTCTCCCACAGACCCATGGAATGTGAAAGAGGAGACTGGCTTTGGGGAGAGGAAATATGGGTGTCAGAAGAGGAATTCAGGGTTGGCAAAGCCTGTGACAGCTTTATAGATGAAACCGCTGCCAGATGTTAATTGTTTTCTGTGTAGTTTTCAATTGATCTGTAATTTGACTGTAGATTCCAGGCTTTTATAATAAATTGTGTACAAAGCTAGCCACTTAAGGAGATAATAAAGACTCAAAGGCAGACGGAGACATAAATTTGGACTTATCCAAGAGTAAGAGATGAGTTAGGGATTCTTTGGCAGAGCTTTTTTTCTTCTCCTTCCTCCTTTTGTTGTGTAGAAGAGCGTGAGGAAACCAGAGCTTCTGTGCTCTGCAGACAGAGGGAAGTGGAAGGTCAAATCCCAGCCGTGCTGCAGACAACGTTGCTTTGGGTGGGTGAGGCCACAGTGTCCATTTAACATGGCAAATTAAAATTCCCATTTGGTCTGATGGTGCAGGAGCCTTTTTCACTGATCTGACTTTCTCCGATGCCTTTGTTCATTTATGTACATCCACAGTGGTCTGTCCATCTACTTTTTTGGCTTCTCCTTGCCACAGCTGTTGCTTTCACTTGCCATGGTAGAAGCCTGCTGGATAGTAATAGCCTGCAGACTTTGGCTCCAGCGTGGTCTCTGGCAGTTAATCTTAGGGGGGTTTAGCCTGTCTCTGTACAAATGCCTCTGTCCTCTTCTGGGGCAACTCCTAGAAAATAAACGTCAAGTCCCCTGTGATAAAAATAAGGATGGTGGGGTTACTTCAGGTCTTCTGCTCCTTCTGTCCCTCAGAATGGGGCACAGAGGTTTGGTGTCCAAAGACTTGTTCCAAAGATAGTGACAGTGGGCATACAATCATGAATTTCAGTATGCAGTGCACACTGCATGGGGTGCATGGCACATGTTGGCCTCAGCAGAATGGAAGAGTTTTCCCCTTGAAAATAGTTTCTTCCCAACCAAAATGTTCTGAGAAAGTCAGTGGCTTTTGTTTACATTCTTGCAGTAAAACATGGATGATGTGGGTATTACATAGTGCTGCAAGTGCTCTCAAGGGTGTGCATTAGAACCATGTGATGTAATAAGTTGCATAAAACTTACCCAAGAGGAGTAATGGTGGGACCACTGCGAGCTCAGCTCCACTTCCGGACTCACTGCTGACATGAAAGTCCGAGCATCAAGTAGAGGGAAATGCTATTGTTCTGATGTCTTCAGCAAAGCTAAACTGATTTGCATCACCTGATTGCACGGCCCTTTCCCATCGGCTTTGTGAAGGCTGACAGTGCGATAATATAATTTGCAAGATGCTGAGAACAGGCACTGTGCTGTTGGACAGTTCAAAGGACTCTGCAGGAGTCCGGAGCCCCTGCTGTCCTGAAACGCTGGAAAGAAAGAGCATCTGCTGCTTCTTATCCTTGCCATACTGGGGCAACTTTGTGCAGCGAGCAGCTGAGAACGGCCAGGTTCTGTCCATGCTGCCCTAGGATGCTGTGAGTGTACCCTTCTCCTCCATGCTGTACCTACCTCTGTCGCTTCTTGTGTTTTCCTCAACGTCCTCTATATGTTCCTTAGAGCTGCTTCCTGGTTGGTCCTCTGCATCAGCAGCCAATGTGTTTCAGTTATACCTGGGGTTCCTGCTTTGAAGAAGTGTCCAGGCAAGGTGGCCACTCGAAGCAATTCTACCTACAGTTCTAGTTAGGAGTTGCTTTTGCATAACCCACATGTTTCAAGTTGATGCTCCTGTATGGAAATGTACGTTTTGGGGACTGTGTGAGGCCCCGTGCTGGTGCACAGAAGTATTTGTGTGTCTGTGTCTGATGCAGAACACAAGCATCGCCCCTCATCCCTGTCTGACAAAGTGCATGACTAAATTAGCACGTTTTGGGTAGCTGATGAAGGAATTTCTTTCAGCACTTGTGTGATTTGCAGTTGTGTTAGCTGAGGTCCCTGGGTGTTTGTCTGCCTGGGCTATAGCTGGTGCTGTTCGGCTTCTCTGCCACCGGGCCCATCCACAAAGTTCAGTTGTGTTTCCCCGAGTGTGTAAGAAGCCTGTGTGTACGTTGCCTCAAACGTGCACCCGTGTGGGGCTTGCAATGGGCTCTGAGGATTTCACTGTCTTTCACACTCTGCCACCTCAGCGCTGTGTGTGTGTGTAACGCGTGTGCCCGGCTCTCCTGCCCCACGGCTGCAGCGCCCCTTAGAACAGGACGCCAGCCAGCTGCTGGCTTGTAATGTGGTGTGGACGGTCTGTCACATGGGATTAGCTTTTCTGATGTAGTTTACTATGACAGGCTCTCCTTTTGGGTGCATGGATACGAAGCTGAATGTAGGCAAAGCAGCATCCTGCAAGGTGGCAGGCGCATTTGTGTGTGTGTGTGTGTGTGTGTGTACCTGGAGTCGTGCCTGTTAACCTGTGATGCTGAGTATGAAATCCTGAGTGAAATCGCCTTAAAAAAACACCCATATTTGGTGAGTCTCCCTTCTGTTACATAAAAAGTCATGACATTAAACTTGCTACAGCATGATTGGCTTCCCTGCTGAAGAGGCAGCCAAATAGCAAAACCAGTATTTAATGCCTGAAGGCACTGCTGGATTTTGGGGGTCAGGAGGGTGCTCTGGACTTGGAGAGACAGGGAGCTGCAGAGCCAAGGGGGGCACTGACAGAGATGGTAGGAAAACAAGGGCTGGGAGAGCTGCAGGGAAGCACGGAGCTGTTGAGGAAGAATGGCTGGCCTTCCTTTTTGTGGAGCAGTAAATCCTCCATCCCATAGTTAGAACATCCCACTGGCAAATAAAGCAGCAAAACTAGGTAAGGCCTGTGAACACCCCTGTGTCTCGGGATAAAACCCCTCTCTTTCCCCCTCTCTTCACTGCCCAGCCACAAGAGACCTACCTGTGATCCAGGAAATGAGCCATTTTATGATCCAAGATAACCGTTTCTGTAAAGGCTGAAAGGCTCACAGTGAGCTAGCGTTTAGAGATCTATTGGCTTTTCCCCTCTTGAACCACAGCACTGGCCCTTACTGTCTGGCAATAATTCACTGTATGTTTCCCTTCTCACCACGGGATCCTCAGATGCAGAAGGTGAGTGAGAAAGGGTTGCTCCGGTTTTATGCTATGGACACAGTGGGGGTAGACGGTAACTTGCAGTTGAGGCATCTGCCTCACCTCTGGTCTTTTCTCCCTCTCTTCTGCGCTCTCCTCCTTCAGAGTGCCTTGAGCTTGTCATCATCAGTAGCACCCACAGAGGGGGCAGCCCTCTCCACCTGGGAATCATGGCACTGTAAGCAGGGGAAGTGAAGAGAGAGTTGGTGTGTTTTTACTTACTTCTGCCTGTGGTAGAATATCTGAGAGAGAAATCATACCTCAAGGACATCTCTCCTCCCACTTTGGAATCACTCAGCCAGCTGGAGAGGAGCTCGAAATATGTCCAGTTCAGCCAAGCCCTGCGATGGGACTTTTATTCCTGCTATTGAGACCGGTCACGGTGAAGTACCTCTTTGAGGAGTTTCAGAGATGAGTCCCCTTCCCCGTGGCAGAGACGCCTCTTACTCTCTAATAAGCTCCTCTCCCAGAGAAACTGTGCAGTCCGTGCTGTCATTGGGCAAGCTGCCCTTCCCCAGGATCAGTTCCACACCCTCTTTTAATTAAACAGCCTAATCTTTAAGTGACCCTATGCCGTGACGGCTGCAGGAGGACCTGCAGTGTCCAGACAAGCGTAATTACTCACTTCAGAGGCGCTGTGCTCAGCCATCCAAATGAGGATGCCTTCACCCGCCCCCCCCCCTCTTATTCGCAGGTTCCAGTACCTTTCCTCCATGGTACCCAGTTCAACCACCTGCAGGTGGGACTTGCCCCAGGCTGTCATTTAAACTGCCTTCTGCCTGCAGTCCCTGGTGCCACACCAACCGACTTCTCCTCCTCCTCCTCCTCCTGCCTGCAGCCACACTGAGTTCTCAGGTGAGAGCCCACGGCTCGGGGGCAAGTTTCTCATTATTTCTCTAGTTCAGAGAGACATTTCCAAGCCCTGAAGGGCCTGTCTTGGGCCCTGCAATCCAGGTGGAAGGTTGGCAGCCCCACAGCTTGAGGTGCGGAGTCTTTCATGGGGCTTAGAAGGCAGAAGGGGCTGCATCGGGGTCCAGTGCGCTGCTTACCCTTATCTGGGGGAGAGCTGCAGGTTCCACGTGAAACGGCCGAACTGCTGAGCGTGTGTCTGTAGAAATCTTAGTTTATTATGCACCACAGCTCAAGGGCGTTTCAAGGACTCATTTAAAACTGAGACAAAGAGAAGGGCCTCACAGGTTGGAGGAGGAGGAGCTGCCATCGTAGCGGTGCTTGAGCTTGTCTGTTCCTTGCTGGATTCCTACGGATTGCCCTCAGCACAGACTGGAATGGGGGGGTGAAGGGGAGCAGGAGAACCCTGTCTCTTTAATCAGGAGAGCTGAAAAGGCATAAATAAATAAATAAGCCCGCTCTGGTAATATTCTAGACTGAATCTCTGTGAAGGGAAAGTGGGAGGGGGGGGAGGAGAAACTCATACAGTTTGTCCTGTGCAGCGAGAATCTGCCGTCACATCCAGGCATCGAGGTGGTGGGTTTGCTCATGAAATGGTCTTATTTACTCTCCCACGCTTTTCTAAAGTATTTTCGTTGCGCGGAGTTGAAGCATTTTTTAAAAGAGTTTGTTTCTCTTCGAGTGCTCTGTAGATGGCATCCCTGTGTCCTTTTCCAGGAACGGGATCGGAGATGCACAAGTGGAGTACCATTGCCATCTGCTGGCAAAGGGCAAGGTTGCCTTTTGGTGGGTTTTAGGGTGGTTTGTTGGGGTTTGTTTCTTTCTTTCCCCATCTTGAGAGCAGCTGAACCGCCATAAACAGCATGTTTTGGTAGCGAAGTGCGTGTGATATGGGGTTTCTAATTTGAAAGGTTTGTTTGTACATAGAGGTCTTGTTGCCCCAGATTCTCAGGCAGAGGTAGGGATGCAGCCCTGGCCTGGCCTCAGCACAGTTGTTTCTGTTCCACGGGATACTGAAGGTCCTTCTCAGAGGTCTCAGAGGTCACCACTGTGCCCAGATGGGACAGAAGATGTAGCACCCACAGTGCTTTGGGAAAATGAGCTTTGTGACCTCATGTGAAGTATTGCAGGAGGGACTGTGCTCATCTCTGCACAGAAGAGTTGTGGATGTGTTCATTATAAAGATCTTTCTGAAATGCTCACACACATCCCTAGAGGGCTGCCCCTAGAGAGCTGAGCAGGCCTCAGCCACTATAAGCCATGTGCCTTCCTAATGTTGGATGAAAGTTTTTCCCCACCCAGCTGCAGAGTTAGTTAGTTGCCTTTGCCCTTGGAAAAGAGCAGGACACTGGTGCTCTGCTGTCTCTGCAGTGCTCCCAGGATAGTACTGACCTTTTCCTCACTGCACCAGTTGCAGAAGGTGAGAAAGCATCAAGCCTGGCTCTTCTAACCCTAGGTACACTTGATACCCCTTCTCACCATCTCCCATCAGTCTTCATCTTTACCTTTTAAGAGGAAACAGAGGTTATAGACAGCACCTAGCATGGCAGAGAAATTCTTCTGCACAGCCAGGAGTGTAACTCTGAGCCATTTTTTTTCATGGGGACTATTACTCAAACAGATTCAGGTATATGTCAGTGGAAGTTGAGGGCACCAGGACCTCCATCCCCTCTCCTATAGGCTCTTTGCACCGACCACAGATGATTACACTGGAGGCAGGCATTTGATCCTGGGCTGCAAACAGGTAGGGTCTGTAAGGCATGTGCAGGTGCATGTGAACTACTCCTTTGGAGGTTCAGAAATTGGCATGATGGGAGGGAGAGGTGAAATGATGAAGGGGAAGGAGCATTTACTTTAATGGAAAATGCTCTTTGTGAAAACCACTAGCATAAATTTGATTAAAATTTCCTGAGAAAACTTTCTCAGATCCCAGGGGGAATTTCTGCTGTAGGGAAGACAAGAAAGCAGCAAAGTGGGTGGTGTCCTGTAAACAAAAAGTGACATCTGTGTCTCTGCTCATCCTCTCATCCTTTTCACCTTGTTTTTCACAGATATCTTTTGATAATCTTGGCTTTATTTCAAAACAGCCTCCAAACACATCTCAAAACCTCCATCTTTCCCTGATGCAGGATTCTCACTTTCTGGCTATTCCTAATCACCAGCCAGCCAAGACGACAGACCACCACTACACCTAGTTCCAGATATGTTTTCTTCTGTCAGAAGCCTCTGGGCAGACAGCACCCCAGCTACAGAACCTGTGATAGCCCTCTCTAGCTATAGAGCAACTTGGGACAGAAACCCAAAGGTGAGAAGGAGTTTAGAAGTGGAGAATATGGAGAAAGAGCCAGAAGCATCAGGGAACATCCACACTCAGCTGAGCAGAGCAGGGCAGGGCAGCACCTGTGTGGGATGGTGTCTGGAGCTGGTGAGCCACAGCTGTGAGTGGACAGGCCCCATAGGTAAGAGTTTTCTGAAGAAGGCAGCAGCTTCTTTGTGAGAAACAACTCCCCTGTAGATAAAGACTGAAGCACCATTTTTCATAGCTCCTGGCACCAAGGGACTGCATCCTCTTTTTTACTCATGTTCCTTCAGTCCTGGGCTCTAACCATCATTAGCTCATTGCAAATGAGCTCCCTGTCCCCTGTGCTACCCCGTGCTTCAGGCAGAGCACTGCTGCTCAGAGATCCTATACTCAGGCACTGGCAATGACAGCTGAGCGACAAAGATGTGGAAGTTTGTAGGGGAAAATGGAAAAGGGAAGATTAAAATGGCATGGGGCAGAACAGATGGGTTAGGGTAGGGGAATGGAAGTCTTGGGGTCTGAGTGTCTTTTTCCTGTGTTGCACGACTGTGAAAGTAGTGGCTTCGCAGTCACCCATAGCTGAATTTTCTTTGCCCAACACAGGATAAAACTCGGGCACTTTCAGTCTTTACAGCTTCATGTTACACAGGAAGCTTCAGAAGCCTCCCTAATACGTGTTTGCTCTGTTAAGCCCTTTAAAGAATCCACTTCCATGAAAGTAACAATACGGGCATTTGAGACAGCATGTTCCCTGTTCTTCAGCCAACAGAGAGCAGCATAGTTACACTCACACGTGCACCATCCACAACCCAGTCCAGTTTGTAGTGCCTCTCTGTGACTGCTGATCTACCAGGTACTGGTTTCCCTCACCATGCTTCTGGCTGTGAGTCCCAGAGTGAGCCCCAAGCCCTGCACCCACCATCCCCTCTGTGGCAGGGTGACATGCTGGCTCTGGGCATGGGCATCTCCCAGAGAGCAGCTGATCCTGCTTGGGAAGCTAACTGTCTGTTTGCTGTAGGAAGCTCTGTTGAAAACAGAGTATTTGATTGCATCAAGATCAGCAAAATAAAATGAAGTACAGAGGACATTTGTCTGTTGTGGGTGCAGGGTATATCACTCATCCAGCAGGTTAATCTGGCTAGTGACTCGTGAGTAGCCACTGGGGATACTGCTGTCTGCATTCCCAGAGTAGACCTGTCTAATTGTCCAAGAGACTTCTCTTCTGCTGGCAGGAAACCATAGAAGCAGCACAGGGATGAGTAGGGTGAACCTAAGCCAGACTGCAATGGGAAGCAGGATTTCCCAGGCCTGTAGCACCCGAATGTAATCATAAAAGGATTAGTTGCACAGGATGGGTTGATGGGCTGGAAACACATGCCCTGCACTGGGGGAGAATCTGCATGTTTCTTCCTGGGGTGGCAGAGTGATGTGGCTATGATGGGGACATGCCCATGTTATTGCAGGTGCTTGAATGTGTGGGAATATATCCTGAGTCTGGTCATATTGATAGGCTGGGTATCAGTCACTGCAGAGTCCAGTCTCAGGTGGGAAGGGAGCTCAGGAGCTTTCTGTCATGGTGGTAATGTTGGTCCAGTGAGTACAGCAGCATCGTCAGATCATTGTCAACAATGCCACACCGGGCTCTCACTAAGAGTTGGGCTGGGAACAATGATAATAAGCTTCAAAGCTTGTTTGTTAGTTTGTTTTAAACAAACTTGGCAACAGACTGTCAAAATGTTTACCATCTCCTGTATTAGGGAGCTAAGCTAGGTAGCATGAGGCTTGGGTTCATTGCTATGCTCTGCCATATATTTGCCATCTGATAGAGAGAAGTCTGTCTGGGCTTCTAGCCCATTTGTAAAATGGGGGTGGCAACATCTCCCTAGCTCTCAAGAGGGTTGTGTGGATGAAGAGACGGTAGGATGGATGTTTGCAGACCAGAGCGACTGGAAGGGAGGGAAGCACGAGGTAACGGCTTAAGGAGGAAGGGGAGGAGTGCTGGGCAGAGGGCAGAATCATAGAATCATAGAATTGTAGGGGTTGGAAGGGACCTCGAGAGATCATCGGGTCCAACCCCCCTGCCAAAGCAGCTCCCTAGGACATATCACTCAGATAGGCGTCCAGACGGGTCTTGAATATCTTCAGTGAAGGCTCTTTCTCAGCCTTGGTGGTAAATCAGATGATCTCCTGGCTCATGGTCTGTTAGGTGACACCTGGGAATTGCGACAGCAGGCTTTGGTTTCGAGGGAAGGGAAGGGAAGGAAAGGCAACATCTGTGTAACCGAGGGCCAGAACTTTCCAACTATATGCTCACTCCACATCTCATCTGCTGGTATTAGTGGCTAAAGCCATGCTGGTACCTCTTCCCTATTGGAAGAGATTAGAGTGAGCAGGACCCACTTCCAAAAGAGCAAACTCCTCCCTTGTCAGGGAGGCAGGCTGTGTCTGTCTCTGCTAACACACGCACAAGCCACAGAGAATTAGCCAGATGGTTTCACTTGGAAAAAACCAAGAGCACGAAGCCATCTGCTCTGCTGTCCTGGGGATCATGAACTCGACTTCGTGTCTGCTGGGAAAAATTGAAGCTCACAGAGTGTGTCTGTGTGTGTCTGTGTGTCTGTGTGTGTGTGTGTGTCTGTGTGTGTGTGTGTCTGTGTGTGTGTGTGTGTGTCTGTGTGGCAGGAGCGCTGGAGACGACTCCGTCCCTCGCGTTTCCCGTGGGCAGGGGCTCCCAGCACGGGGTGCGCTGAAACCCTTCCCCGTGGAACAGGCACACGGCTGTTGGCGGTGGGAAGGGGCCAGCGGCTGCGGCTGCCTGAAGCCCCCTGTAACGGCAGAGGGAGCGCTCGCATCGCTCTCGGAGGGAAAGACGCGACCGCTCTCCTTTCCAAACAGCTACAGGCTGCTGAGGGGATGAGTTAGAGGCTCCGTCGTCCAGTCCTTGATCGGTCCCTGAGATGCTCGTGTGTTAAACTGAGCTGACAGCGGAATGATATTGCCGTGGCGAGCAAAGGGACCACCCTCCAACCGAAGATAAGAGAGATGTTTGCATAGTTGTCATGGAGAGGAGGACCGTAGCTACCAATTGGGCGTTGGAAAGGCATGCAGGACAAAAGGTTAATTTTTCAGGGCACCCCTGTATAGGGACTAAATAAAGCTTAGGAGCCTAAATCCTTTCGCCAGCACTGGCTTCAGTGTTAGATTCTGCTCTCCCCCTTTTGAGTTTGATTTGTGCGATGGTCTCAGGAAAGATGTCCCCTGGTTGGAGCTGTGGTAGAAACCAGAGCAGTTAATTCAGCATTGCAAACCAAGCTTTAGCGTGCATTATTAGTGCATAATTGCTTAGTTGGGTGTTGCCAGCCCTCAGGTTTTGTTGTGAGGCTTGTAGGAGACACTTGTCTTTCTGAAAGCCTTGCTGTTGAGGTTGAGATATTGTTTTCTTTCATCAAAGCAGCATGTTTCTGGAACTCGAGCTTTTAATGAAGGGAATGGACCTGAAAGGTTAAAAAGCAAGGGAGCTAATGAAAAGAACCCAACATTTATTACTTATAAAAAAAAATCCCAAAACCTTGTGATTTTGAGCATTGAGGGCCTGACTCCTGACTTTTTTGTACTGGGCTGTTGGCAACTGAGAAAGCACATTGTGACTTGCCATGGTTTCCTGGGAAGTTAAATTCTCCAGGTGATGCTTTCATCCATTCAGGAATATGCAAACTCACCACAGGACTCTTGTATTCAAGAAGGATGGTTGTAAAATCCCAACTCACTGCTAACAAGTAAGCTGAAAAGAAAAGGCAGTTTGTAAAGCAAAAAAACCCACCAAGATCCACCAAGACAAGCTCTGTTCAACAACGGCTTCAAAGCACAAACTTAGTTTTATGCAAAGAAATCATCCTGCTGACTTCAGTGTGTTGTGTTGTGTTTGTACCCAATTGATTCTGAAGAGAAAACAGGCTGGAGGAGACGAAACTGGGAAGCGCTAGTGGACAGTTCATGAATTGGAGGAGGTAGAATTAGGCTAATAAATGATTCATTCAGAATTGTTTACCCAGCTTTAGCTAGCATCAGGAGGGAAAGAATGCAAATGGGGCTGATTATCCAGATTCACTTTGTGTCAGTGAGTTGTTCTTGGCTCAGGAACTCATCCTACAAAGGGAAGGGTTGAACACTCCATCATTTGAGAACATTTATCACAGAATTGGACCAAAGTTTAAGAATGCACTGCAGGAAATCCTCATGGCAGCGCGGAGGGCAGGATTCCCCAGGTGCTCCTTCCTTATCTGCTGTGATGCTTTAGTGTTGGTAACCATGCACATTGCCAGCAGAACTGCCTGAATGAAATTGCACTGAGGGAACTCTCCCCTAAGACTTGAACACAATAAGGGTTGCTAATAAAGGTACGGCAAAATCCTTGTCAAATAGCTAACTCTTTCTTGCAGAAAAAATAGCTATGCTAAACTAAAAATACCTGGCTGATTCCCTGAAAAATCTTTACCCAGCTCTGCCTCAAATGAAGATTTTGGAGCTGGATCCACCCACGAGTTGTAGCGAGAAGCAGCAGGAAGCCCAAGGCAAGCCCTGCACTGACGGTGCCACTCAAGACAGCTGAATTTGCCGTTCCTCAATGCCACTTAACAAGCAACCCACGCCAGGCAGTACAGAGACACAGGGGAGTAGAAGGCAGGCCTGGCTGTTTTGTAAGCTATAGCAAACAAGGACTGCTAGCCAAATGGAGGGCAGAGTAAGCTCATTGTGGATGAGGCACTAAGTAGCCTCCCTTGGGAATTGGTTCACCTGATGGTGACATAGGACAAAGTCTGATGCGAGTCAAAGATAGGAGCTGTGAGTGTACAGCAACACTCAGAACAGTTCCTTGAGGGTGTATTGGGGGAGAGGAGGAATACTCCCACTTCCGTTTGAAGTGATAATGAAGTTCTTTTCAGAAGCTGTTATGACATACTGAAGAAGAGGGCCTGGGGAGACATGGACCCTCCACCACTGGGAGTATAGAAGAACAGGTTTGGACAAAAGGCTTTCAGGAAGGATTTTAATGTAGTTGATGCTTTTTTGGGGTAGGGGATGGCTAGGCGATTCAGCAGAGGTCTTGCAGCTTTCCTTCACACAATTCTAGTAGCGTAATTTGTGGGGCAGGGCTGTGTAACGCACAAGGTGCCGTTGAGTCTCTTGTGATTACAAATGGTCGAGAACTCGCCTGACAGGTGGCCCTTCTCAGTGTCACTTTGGGACCTGCAGACTAATGATGTTGTAGGAGCAATGGCAGTCGCTCACTCATGAACCCTGCTGCCTTCAGCACCTTAAGTTGTCTTTGGAGGTCTCCCATCCAAGAATGTGAATTAATGCTCCCCTGGAACAGGGAGAGAAGAGAGAGAAGGAGATTTATGGTGGTTTGCAAGCCTGGGAGAGACATCATGACTAACAAGCTAATTAGCCCCTCAAAAGCTGGTAGAAAAATGGAGAGGAGAAGCCTCTGTCTAACCTGCAGCCTTGCACCTTGCACCTCGTGGGGAGGCAGCTTGCCCACAGGGGCCTACAGAGTCTGACAGGAAAGCAGCTTCCAGGGCATCCGCTTCCCTCTGACAGGCCCAGTCCCTACACCTTGCAGGGGCCACTGGCATGGTGGCAGCCATTCCCAGGCTTTCCTGGGGAAACCATGGCTGAGGTACGGGTAAGGGAGTATTTGGCACCGGGGCCAGGGTGAAACTGGCAGAGGAGTGGGGAGCCAAGGAGCACTTCATGCCCTACATTCCCTGAGGCTCTTGTGGCGCAGGGGTTTAGTGAGAAGGAGCAGCCCGCCCCACCTCTGTCTGTGTGAAATAGATGGAACATAAGAAATGTTTTAAATAATTGAATAATGAAATGAATATATTAATGCTCAGAGAGCGGGAGAGGGCTGCTGGGCTGGACTCATTCATCCAAACAGCCCTTGACGAGCCAGGAAAGAAGTAGGGTCAGCATTTATTCCTCTGGAGGGGATCGAAGGCAGGGTACTGTGTTAAGTGGCTCTCTGTAGAGCTTCCCTTTCTTTCTCCCATTTCTTCGTTCAGTGATTCCAGCTGCTTCAGATGGTTTCCTCCAGCTCAGTGTTATACTTTGCTGTCTCTGGATCTTCTTTCTCCTCTATTTTTTTCTTTCTCATCATCATTCCCTTTTGCATCCTTATCTTCCCACGGCTTTATGCTGCTTAATCCTCCAAAACACAGGCAGCCTTCTCAGAGACCGTATATCCATCTCCAAGACAGATGCCCATCCTAATTCTGTAGCCACTTTATTTCTTAGAAGCATTTAATTACAGGTGAGATTCATCTACTCTCCAGATACTCCACCTCTCGTTCAGGAGACAAGTAAGTGCCTTAACACCAAATGCAGTGCATTTCTAGAAACACTTGGATGGCTGACAGCTGAGGTTGGCAGTCTGAACCATCAATTTGCTTATGTAGGAACACAAGTGCAGAAGTGAGTTGGGTTTGGTAAGTCAGGCAGTAAATGGCACAGGAGTTGGTATTAAGAACGGTTGAATTATAATTCTAGTGAAAAATATGGAGTGATGGAGCTGGCTGCAAACAGCTGCTGCACATCATTTATTATAGCCAGCGCTGCCAGTGCCGCCTCCTGCCTTGCTCCCCCACCCCCCCTTGGCTTCCAACCTCAGGCCCCCCACGCCAGCTCTGCAGTGCTCCCCAGCTGCCCTGCAGCCCCATGCCCTCTCCCTGCTATTTAAGGACTTCATTCCCCTTTGTGGAGGCTGCCAGTGTTGCTGATGCATACAGCCGTTTGTCAAAGCGATCACTCAATTCCAGAACATTACAGGAAAACCTGCTGATTCCCATCAGGTGTAACCATAGTCATATTTCAGATCCTAAATCCAAAGTACTTAAGAAATCACCCAGCCTTTTTGTTGTTGTTGTCTGTAAGTGTAAACGAAAATAATTCAATTAGTGGATTTGCCCTGCTTGAACACTTTTTTCCCTTCCCAGACCTTTCTGTTTGAATTATTTGGGGAGCACAAGCTTCAGAGATCTTGTGGCCCTGACTCCTGTAGTCAGTAGGGTCCTGTCACCTAAATTGAGCAGAGAATTTATGCTGTTGCTGTGTTTTACTGAATATGCACATGTGGGAGCTTTTTTGTTGAAAAAGAGGTTAAAATGTATAGGGAATAAAACAAGGCAGGAATGTGAGAAGACAGTGATGAGCTGGGCAAGGGCGGGAGGCTGTTGGATATGTTGATTTTCACCCAAGATCATGAGAAGACTCCACATGGGGTCACCTGTAGAACATAGATGTTGCAAAATACTTATACAAAAAATACCTATGGAAGAGGAGCCTGTGGTATGGATCACAGCAGCAGCTGGTAAGGAGAGAAGATGCTGATGAAGAGAGACAGATGATTTCTGGGTGCAGCATGCAGGGACGGGTGGGGAGGAGGCAAGCACAGGGAGTTTAAAAGTGGCAGCTCTCTCCTTCATCTGGGAAGTTATTTCTTATGCAGAGTGAGTGTAAGCCTCCAATGCGTCTTCCAGTTAGTGACACCCCAGAAATGTTTTATGGATGAGGCTCCATCACCTGTTGGCATGAAGAGGAGAAGGCAGAGCCACCGGTGATGGATGATCGCTTGGAAACAGTGCTGTGTCCTCTGCACCCTCCGCCTCCCTCTCCATGCCTCTTTATCATGCATCATTGCAGTAGCATCCACCTGCAGCTGCCAGGAAACTCCCAGTTCCCAGCTTCTCTTTCCCCTTAACTTCCAAGATGTTCTGACATACTTCCCCTTCTTTGAAACTGCGTTTCTAAGTCAGAGATGTCATCACCTAAATGGATGAACTGCGTGTATTTCTGCAGGTGACAGTGAGAGAGAGAGAATCCTCTGGACACGTTGTACAGAACATGTTCACCCTTGTTTACTCAGTGAGCATCCTGGTGTAAATCAGGTGGTTTTGTGGCATGGAGAGAAAGGAGCGGGATTTTGTAGCTTGCAGTTTTATTTTGGGTTGTAGCGGGTGTGCGCTGCCAATTTGAAACCTTCGTGTGCAGTATTCTTGTTGGAGTTTGTTTGTGGATGATAACGATGTGGGGTTCTTTCCAAATACCCTCTTTCTCTGCATCTCTCTTCTCACTGCAAACTGCAGTCCTGCATTTGCTAACGCCATGGGAAATGGCAGGAAATGACCACAATGCATACTGGAAAGCCCTGGCCCCCAAACCAGATTATGGTCAAGAGAGAGACAGAGTGTTTCAGAGGTGGCTGGCCAATCCCCCTGAGAGCACTCGTTTGCTGAGCAGACCCTAAATTTGAGCCACTTATCCGAATCCCATTTAATAAAGGTAATTTTCCAGGTACGTTTGGAAAAGCACAGATGGAGCCCAGGGTGCAGAGCACTGTTTAGTGTGTCTATTCTCAGACGGTGCCGTCTCAATTAAACCTTTCCGTTCAGTCCCCAGCCGTCAGGCACTCCCTCCTGCGACTGCCAAGCCCAGTCTGCAGAAGCAGGTCTCTGCCTGTGAGCTGTGTTATTGCCATGCCAACACTTCCTCTCTCCCTGAATCCCCAAGCCCCATCTTTGTTTTTGCTTCCTGCAGGAGGTCTCGTGTTAGTTCCACATTAATCAGTAGGCAGTTCAGTGCATCGCTTAGTCTCATCGAGGTGGTACCCGAGCTTTTCCCATCTTTTCTACTCTGTAAACAGGAGTTTGTTTCAGCACGTGGGAGTCTCGGAAAAACACAGCAGAGCTGGTACACTGCACACAGGCAGCAAAACCCCAGGGATGATTTCAAGCACGCAATTCTGGCTCCTGCTGTGGTGGCAATGGTCACATAGCCAGGCTCCTCCAAACTGTGTCACAGAATCGCAGACTTGTAGGGGTTGGAAGGGACCTCCAGAGATCATTGAGTCCAACCCCCCTGCCAAAGCAGGTTCCTTAGGACAGGTTGCACAGGTAGGCAATCAGATGGGTCTTAAATATTTCCAGAGAAGGAGACTCCACCACCCCCCTGGGCAGGCTGTCCCAGGGCTCTGTCACCCTCACTGTGAAAAAGTTCTTCCACATATTGGTGTCCTGTTACCAGCTTCCAAGGGCTTCCTTCCCAACCTGCAAGTCTGGGTGATGCTGAGAGACCCAGGACTGAGCTGTGGCTGTCTCGCATCTGTAGGCAGCTCAATAATACTAGGTTGAACTGTCCCAAACACCTGCCCCCACTCCCATCCATTAATGCACACGGACCTGTATGTGACGCGTGACCTGAGGGCAGTGTCAGGTAAATGGCAAGAAGCATTGCTGTGGCACCGGCCCACCCCAAACACCAGCATTTGCCCTGATTGCCAGTGAACAGGGGACACAGGCTAATAATGGGTCCTCAGGAGAGACTTCCCTCCCCCATGTAGTTTCTCCCTCCTCCCCCTTCCTACGCCTGAGTTTAGCTCTGAAAAGAATAATTTATCAAATCATTTTTATTCAACTTCGGATGAGGAGGAAGAAAAAGGATGGGGAGGGGGGTGGGGGGGTGGTAGGGGGAAGGGCCCTTTGCTGTTTTAATTGCTTTGCAGCGTACTTGTGAGAGTGGAGCTGGGCTTATCAAAGCCTGTGCAGCTGAGTCCCTGCCACTCGCTAATGAGAGCTGCCACGTGGCCAGCCACGCTCCTCCGATGGACCAGATAGCACCTCACACCAGGCAGGGACTCAAACGCTTAGCAAGTTAATTTAAATGAGGAGCTGTGAAGTTTAAACAGGAGGCTGGGGGAGTTTGTTTTACGAGGACTTCAGTATCAAATTAAGGGGTTTGTTTATCTTTTAAAAAAAAAGGGGGGGGGGGGGGGGAGGGAGAGCGAAATGAGCCATATAGTCTAGGATGGTTTTTGGCTTGCTTTTTTTTTTCCTGATGATTCATTTCTGAGTCAGGTGTCAGAGTCTAGGAAGGAGGAGGTTATTTTTTTCCTTGACTGAATGAAACCCAAGGAACCAGCTGAATTCCTGGAGCTCATTCATTTCTCTTTGTGCCTGAGGGTGTCTTTTAAGAGCTCAATGTCTCCAGAGGGCTGCCACGAGTGGAGTGATCCGGTTGCAGTGTTGCAAGTGCTGTGGCTTTTCAGCCAGATTGGTGGATACCTGTGTATCCACCAATGCACTCATATCTTCAGTGAGAAATACCAGGGCTTCCAAGGGGGGGATGTGAACTGCAGGGTTTTGCACTGCACGGTCGGTGCACCCCTGCAGCTTCCTGTGGCTCTCCTGCCATGGGCTACTCATACCAGCTCCCTGGCACCAGAAGAGCAATCCCAGGTGGCCACACCTGCTCGGTCCTAATCTGTTCATACAATTTGCTTCCATTTCCACTCAGTTTAGGCCCATTGGAAGCCAAGTTCTGAATCACAGTCGTTTGTACCAGCTCCCAACATTCTCAGGTTATATGTCATGACTAGCATGCCAACATCTCCATCATCTCCAGTTATTTAGGATCAGAATCTCCACGCAGCTTTGCTCTTGCATTTCAGGGATGTCTTGCAGGACACCTTGTAGCTGATCTTCATGTGGCTGTACCAAAAAGCCACTTTGAACACCGATACCTGTCATGGTTCTGTCCCCAGCTGGGAGCTGAGCACTCCACAGCCGCTCACTCTGGAGTTGAAGGGGAAGGGGGAAAAGGAAAAAAACCAAAGGAATCATAGAATCACAGGGGTTGGAAGTGACCTCGAGAGATCATCGGGTCCAACCCCACTGCCAAAGCAGCTCCCTAGCTCATATTGTACAGATAGGTGTCCAGACAGGTCTTGAATATCTCCAGAGAAGGAGACTCCACCACCTCCCTGGGCAGCCTGTCCCAGGGCTCTGTCACCCTCACTGTGAAAAAGTTCTTCCTCATGTTGGTGCGGAACTTCCTGTGCTCCAAATTGCAGCCATTGCCCCTTGTCCTGTCCCACAGACCACTGAAAAGGGGCTGGACATTACCCCCTCCATCCCATACTTAAGATATTTATAAACATTAATAAGGTCCCCCCTTAGTCTTCTCTAGGCTGAAGAGTCCCAGCTCATTCAGCCTTTCCTCATAGGGGAGATGCTCCAGGCCCTTAATCATCTTCGTAGCCCTTCTTTGGACTCTCTCCAGGAGATCCCTGTCTTTTTTATACCGGGGAGCCCAGAACTGGACACAGTACTCCAGGTGGGGCCTGACCAGGGCAGAGTAGAGGGGGAGGATCACCTCCTTTGAGCTGCTGGCCACACTCCTCCTGATGCGTCCCAGGATCCTTGGCTCTCTTAGCCACCAGGGCACACTGCTGGCTCATGGTCAACCTGTCATCAACCAGGACTCCCAGGTCCTTCTCCACAGAGCTCTTCTCTAGCAGGCCATCCCCCAATCTGTACTGATACAAGTGGTGATTCCTTCCCAGGTGCAAGACTTTACACTTGCTTTTATTGAACCTATCTGGTTTCTCCCTGCCCAGCTCTCTAGCCTGTCCAGGTCTCTCTGGATGGCAGCGCAGTGTTCCTGCGTGTCAGCTGCTCCTCCCAGCTTTGTATCATCAGCGTACTTGCTGAGGGTCATCAATGAAGATATTAAACAGGGCTGGACTCAACACTGAACCCTGGGGAACACCACTAGTTACAGGTCTCCAGTCAGATTCTGCTCCCCTCTGAGCTCAGTCTGACAGAAAATTCTCAACCCACCTCACTGTCCACTCATCTATCCCATGCTCTCTCAGCTGTGCTATCAGGATGTCATGGGAGACAGTATCGAAAGCCTCACGGGTTGGGATAAGGACAGTTAACTAGGACAGCAGAGAGAGAAATAACCATAACAGGGCTTTTATAGCAAAAATATACAAAACAGGTGATACACAATGCAGTTTCTCACCGAACTGCACAAGTCAGGCCATACAGCTCAGAGCCATCCTGAAGCTGGACTGTCCCCAAAAACTGCACATCCTGGAGCCATGCGCTCCTCCCCCTCACAAGTTCCCTTTTATGCTGAGCATGCTGTAATTGGTATGGAATACCCTCTCTGGCAGATTTGGGTCACCTGTCCTGGCTGTGTCCCCTCACAGCTTCTTGCCCCCCAAGCTCTTCTCATTAACAGGGCTGTATGAACCACTGAAAAATCTTTGACTGCTTGGCAACAACTAAAAACATCCCTGTGTTATCAGTACTGCTCTCATCCTCACTCCCAAACACCATTACACCAACTGCTAGAAAGAAAATTAACTCTATCCTCGTTGAAACCAGTACAATACTGCATCTTGATCAACCTGAATTAACATCTGTTAGGCCCTGCTGTGAGTTGGATGTAGGATCAGGTGACATCCTGAGGTCCTTTTTGACTTTATTTTATGATTCTATGGTTTCATGGTGCTGCTGCTCTGGGGATGAGTCCAGCATAGTCCATGAATGATCTGTATCCTAGGCTGGTACACATCAATGAAAGTGACTTACCGCCCAGCACAGGGTTCAGCTCAGAGATATAAATAAAGGGAACAGAGGGTGTGAAGGAGGAGACTAATATCCCCTACTTAAGTTCTTTTTCGATAAAATTGTTCTTGTCCTTTCTGGCTGTCATCACACTCAGGCTTCACATTTTTAATTAAAAACCCCATAGCTGAAATATCTGTAATACTCTAAAAGCGAGGACGGAATTCTACCTGGCTGCTTGTCAGCTGCTTCATACGGAGAAACAATGTCGTTTCCCTAAAATATCAAACGTGAATAAAATATGTGGGGTTTTTCTTCTTTTTTCTTTCTTAATCTGAACTTAAAAAAAATAGTTTCATAAAAACCTCTCTTGAAAGCAATGATGGGACAATCTATTATTAAAAGAAACAAATCAATATTAATGCAATCTGACGGCTGAGATTTGCTTGAGTAGTATTTTATATTCATGTGTATGCTGTTAACTCTGCCTTATTAGATATGTGCAACATGGGTGAGTTAAGGTTGCTGTGGGAACCATCATTTTTTAAATTTCCTGACTTTTACGCACATAAAGTCAACCCCAAGCTTGCTTGCATTAATATCATGTAATTTCCTTCATTGAAGAAAGAGTGTCGGACTGTTTTATTGTCTGTGTTCCTGCATTCAATTGCATGTTCAACCAAAAGGAGTTCGATTCCTAGCCCCACACTAAATTAGAGCAGCAGAGCTGGAGCTTGCTTTTAGTAAAGAGCAACTGTTCTGAATGGCCACGGCAAGCCAGGGACTTGAAGGCTTTTTCCATGGTAGGCTGCTCTCTAGGCATGTGCCCCGTGACAGGTGGCATACACACATGCATCCTGGCATGCAGCAGGGAACCAAGGGGTACTAATGGACAGCGTGGGATTTAGTACCTCAGGCAAGCCATTATCCCTGGGGTGGGACATGACCCTTTCCAGATGCGCAGGGTCACTTGAAAAGAGTCTGAAATGACCAAATGGTAGGTAGGGCAATACCACAAATTCTCCTCCCCCCTTCTCCCTTCTTCTCAATGTGTTCTGATGCCTGTGTATATCCTCAAGTGAACAGGGTGCTGGTTTGAGATTTGACCATGCTCTTTGCAGTTCAGTTATGTCAGTTATGTCTTCCTAGAGAAGACTGAGGTGGGATCTTATCGATGCTTATAAATACCTGAGGGGTGGGTGTCAGGAGGATGGGGTCACTCTTTTTTCAGTAGTGCCCTGTGACGGGACAAGAGGCAAAAGGCATTAACTCGAATATAGGAAGTTGCACCTAAACATGAAGAGGAACTTCTTCCCTGTGAGGTAACAGAGCACTGGCATAGGCTGCCCAGAGAGGCTGTGGAGTCTCCATCTCTGGAGATACTCAAAACCCACCTGGGTGCCATCCTATGCAACCTGCTCTAGGTGACCCTGCTCTGGCAGGAGGGTTGGATTAGATCATCTCCAGGAGTCCCTTGGCCTCTGTCCTTCTGTGATTCTTTCTACTATGCCTGCTTCAGAGTTTTGGACAGATAGGTAATTTCCACCTTTTACTCAGAATGAAGGAAATTGCCTACCACTAATTATTTACACCATACAGCACAAGTGCCTATAGCTGTGTTGGCTGCAGGCTCTTTGTAGGCAATGGAGAGAGAGCCACAGTTAGGGAACAGTTGTCAGCTGAGGTCCACAACAGGATAAGATGATTGAGGCTTTGGATGGAAGCCCATATTGACCCCTAGGAGTGTGGTTTAACTCAAGAGGAGCCTTCTGCATTAAGCATGACCAAATTTAGCCCTGGTATATCCACAAGGAGGTAACAATAACATGCAGAGACCCCCAGCCGAGACATTAGCAACCTAACTATATACTAGCCTAGCATATTGTCTGGCTGCTTAATGCTGCAGGGAAAAAAGCTGCCATGAACCTGGCTGGGGTGCTGTTTTGCTATGATGACATTGTTTCTGGTGTGAAACCAGCTTTCAGATCTTGGCAAAGCTCTGCTTTATGCTGTAGAGGCACAGTCTTGGGATCATCTCTTTTACTGGATGTGGTTTGCACCGTTTGGCATATTTTCAACCACGTTTAATGAGCACATGACATTTTAGCATGAACGTAAGTTTAGCTAAAGCTAGATTTGGCCACTGGAGTGGCTGGGGAAAACACCAGTTCTTCTGTTGTAACTGCTAGTGCTGCTGGAAAAGGACATATAAATCTGGGAACAGATGTGGGAAAGAAGAACCTGCAGCTGGTGGGCCATGTTGAGCTACTTGGGAACCATGGGAAATAGCAAATCAAACCTCTTTGTGGAAGGAGCAACCAGGCTTCCAAACTTGCCTGGCCTCTCTTGGGTAACAACGCCAGTCACAGTGAGTGGTACGAGCTGTAGTGGGTGGTCCTTCCATGCAGGAACTGAGAAGACAGTTGCACAGCAGTAACTCTTCTTGTGCTGGGGGTCACTTGTGGCGAGGGCTGACCGATTTCCTTCAGTGAATGGCTTTTGCTGTTTAGCAGAGATAGGATCCTCCACTTTGCTGGTATCACAGTGTGTTTTAAAATGAATTTATCGTCTTGTACCTTTGGTAGATGGTGCTGGCTCTTGCAACATTTTGTGTTCTCCAGAGGAAACATTTTGTGTTCTCCAGAGGAAATTTTCTTGGGGCAGAAGTAGTTAATAAAAGTTAAGTCATCCAGTAAGGGGACAGAAAAGAATACCATGTGACTGAGATGGCCAATTAGACATCATGAATATTCAGAATTCTCTGATCGAATGAAAGCTCATTACAAACACCCAGACTGAAATTTGCTCATGTAAAATATTCATTGAACAATTTTGCATAAATAAATAATAAACAATAATAAATGCATAAAAATTGTTCATAGACCATCTATCAGCAGGGGGGAAAAAAGGACAGAATCTGCTAAATAAACTGTAAGTAATGAGTTGTCTGCCCACCACTAGTTTTGAGCTCTCCCATGGTAGGTCTGCTGTGGAGATCTGACAGGAGCGTCTCTCCTCTGGGAGGGATGTGAAATAGGGCTGCTTGGAGTAGATAAAGACACCGAGCTACCCCAGCTTTAAGGGACCGGGGTGTCTGAGGTTTGGACTTGGCTTATGATGGGTGTAACAGACCCTGTGAGGAGACTGAGCGTGTGGGCTGGAGAAAATTTTCTGGGTCTGAAGAAGATTCAAACCCATTTCCATCTAAGAGCAAGAGCAGCCACCTTGGTTGTTCACCCAGCCAAGGTTTACAAAACTCTTCCCTGTACAAAGGATGTGCTCAGTTTTGCCTGTCGCCGCCGGGTGATGCAGAGAGAGAACAAAATTAAAACTGTAGCATGTGTGTGAGGTGCAAGGGAAATGCGTATTGCTGGACACATACAAACAGACTGTACACAAACAGAAAAAGGTCAGAGCTGTCCCAGAGCTGCATATGAAATAACTGCAAATGACTGCGTATGCTCTGCCTACCTGCTTGGTTAACAGGGCCAGGGGAAGGGGAGGGGGAGAGAAATCAAAAGGCTGTTTCAGTAAGATGTGAAAACTAAAATCCACAGTTGTTAGGAGAAAAATACCAGGTGAACGGTACTAAGCAGTGATTGGAGATAGTTAAGAGTGAAAAGGTCTCACGCCCAGTCCACACTCAAATCATACTGTGCTGAGGCCCATCTGCAGAGCTTCTGGCTCTCAGGATGTCTAGGAGACAGCCTACCTATTAAGCATGGACTAGATGAGAGCTGTATACTTAGGGGTAGGAACAGTCATTTTTGTTGTTTGCCTGCACATACTTGCAGAAAAATGCCCTGGTTTATGCCCCATCATAGCAGCAATGAAGGGGACAGCTATGGGGACATGTTCTCTGCCTCCTGGCAGGTGGAGAAGGGATGCGAGAACTCAGGTGGCCCCCCACTCCCATTCTGTGAAAGTCATCAATCACCTGTGATAAACCTTTGCACGCCCCCCCCTTCACCCACATAGTAATTACCAGACAAGTATCCCAAGTATCCGCCCACATGGTGAATTACATGGCAGATTTCCTGTAACTACATGGTGATTACCTGGTCCTTCATGCTGCCTGGTAATTAGAATCTCAAAGTGTTTTGCAAAGGTTAATTTATGTGAGACTGATCACACACCCTCTGTGTGCCCTCAGCCCATGACCTTCCTGCTTTCATGGCCAGGACTCATGCTTTTCTGTGGTGCTGCCTGTTCCCCTTTACCTTTGGGAGGGATTTGAGTCTCTATATCAGGGCAAAGGCAGGCAGGGCTGGGTAGACCTTTATCTGCTGTCAGCCCACATGTGCCCAGTCCCCAGCAGCTAAATGCTGATGCTACCGCAACCACAGGAGTCTGGTGCGAGGGTCCCTGATGGGTGTGGTCCCCAGGAGTTTGGTCCCCAGAAGTTTGGCTTAGACCTGCTCAGGTCCCTGCCATGGTCCCTGGAGGATCCATCTCATTAAGCTACCCCCCACACGCACACACACAAAATTCTGCTTTACAGGAGACTGCTCTTCTACTGGCCAGCCAGTATGGGAGAATTAACATTGGGAAAGGAAAAAAAAAACCCAACCACCAAACACAGTAAAACCAGAAAAGAAAAACCCTCATGCCCCTCTTGCTACCCGACAGTGAGATCTCACGTGAGGATTTTCTATTGAAGTGGGTGATCATGTGTCTTTCACCCTGGAGCCTTCATGGCCGGATTTTGCTCGGTCAGGGAGAATCCCTCGTTCTTTAACTGGTTGCAAATCCCTACCCTGTTATCACAAGACAGTTAACTATCTAATCACACAGTTTTATTGCATGCTTAGCCATGAAACACCCCGCACCGCCAGATGCTATAACAGACTGTATTAGGGAAATAATAACAAGGCAATTCAGAAGGCGCGTCTCATCGCTGCTGGGTAATTTAGTGACCGGGCTGTTCTGTAATTTTGTTGTCACTGTGGCTCCGTGAATTTGGCCGGGAAGAACTGTGTCAACACACGTGCCGTTCGCTGTGCCGGCCTGCCGGTCGTGCAGCAGCACCGCATGGGGGGAGCCGGTGCCGTGACAATCAGGGGAGTCTGCTTGTGTCCGGTGGCTATTGGTCAGGGCAGACCTGTGCGAGGGGCCTGGTCACTGGTTTGCTTTCTGACTGGAGAGACTGAGCGCAAGAATGGCAGCAGAGGCTGATTCTTCCCCTGCCTCGCTAGAACTGGTCTCTCCAGGGGAGGGTCGATGAAGATGAACGGTGTGAGGACAGTGGAAAATATGGGATGGGAACTGTTTATCTGGGCAGGGCAAAAAGTTCCCCCCTGGGGCTCTGGCAGATTAACACTTCTGCAAGCACCAGGATTTGTTGAAAAGAGGAAGACAGAGAATATATTAAACCATCTGTTTCCCTCTTGCAGTACACTGTAGGGCTGGAACAGAGATGAGTGTGTCTCCTTGTTCATCACTCCTACCTAACCGTGAGAGATGGGAGATTGAGTACTGGCAAGAGACATTTAAAGACGAGTGACATTCAGCAGGAGCCTCAGTAAATTCATATTTACTAGCAAAGGAGGAATAGCAGTATACGAGAGATGAGCGAGCGAGACATTTTTGTTCCATCAGTCCTTGTCTTTGCACTCTGTGCCTCAGCACGAGCTCAGACATGGCCATCAGCTTTCTCTGGCTGGCTGGGAAGGGTTTGGGTTTGAACCATCCCTCTTCTCCTCCCAACCCAGACTGCTCCCTTCTCTCTCAGGAACTGCACAGGCCGGGCTTGAGCAATACTGTAAGGCACTGGAAGGTGATGAGGGTAAATAGAGTGTCCAGGCTCAGGGATCAGCGAGTGTAATGCTGTCAGGGTGCTTCCTGGGGACCTGTGCAAGTGGCGTGGTAGAGACACATACACGCAGGAAGAATGGGAAAGCAAAATGTCTATCTGATGACATGACAGCACATCTGTGTGTGAGAGTGTGCGTGTGTATATGGGTGGCATGACCGGGCAGTTGTGGGGCAGTAGATGTGAGTGATACAGGCATGGAATGGGTGTGTAAATCTGAGGCTACAGGAGAGAGTCCTGTGTTCGTTTCAGGAGCCCAGGAACTTAATCCAAAACTGCCTGTACTTCTCAGAGCTAGATCTAGTGCGCGTGCAGGTAGCGGGTACCCACCCACTGCAGTGTGGTCCTGCACAGGATGATGAAAAGCTGTAGGCTATGCTAAAGCTTATCATTCCTTGTGACTTTTATTTCCCATCTCTGACTTTCACTGGCAGAGAAGGAGGAAGGGAGGGAGGCATCACTCTAGGGACTGCTGTGTGTCACTGACTGCTGCCTTGCGCAGCCCGAAGGAACGTGAAGCAGCCTGAGCACAAGGTGTGTGTTGAAAGCAAAGCCAATAGCATCAGCTGGGATCTTTGACCAAAGAGATGATTAGGAAGAATTTGGTTCAGGCACATAGATGGAAATGGCTTAATTAAAGATATTAAGAGATGACTTGGGCTAACCAGGCTTCGCTAGAAATTGAAGTTGATGGCCTAAGTCCCCCTCGCTCCCCTGTCATTCATGGGGGAAAGCTGAGCTTTAATGCTTTGTTATGAAAGATGTTGGAGGCTGCTTGCTTAAAAAGAGTTGGATGGGCCTGTCCTGGCCTTTCTGCTGTCTCAGCCGCTTGTGGGGTGTGCCCTGGACAGTCTCCTGCTGTGGGACAAGGCCTTATTTCTCTCATCCAAGGTGAGCAGTCCCAGCAGTGCCCTTCCCCAGAGTGTTTAGGGCAGCAGGAAAACAAACAGTGACCAGAAGCCTGCCTCCAGCCATGCTGCTCAATCATAACCCAAGTCTCAAATGCGCTACCAGGGTCCTAGTACCTAGGCTACTAAAAGTATGAGCATGTAGATGCCTTACCTTGTCCTCGTGCCACAGCAGACAGCCGGACAGGGCCCCTCTGGCACATGGCAGCACATGTTTCTGCCCAGCATGTTCTGGGCAGGGGGCAGAGAAAAAAGTGCAGGGGTGTATGGGAGCAAAGGGACCACCAGTGTGAAGTATCAGTTCCCTCATCTTTACTGAGCTGCCCTAAAAGAAGCGTTTGCTTTGCAGGACCTGTTCTTCTCCATGAATGACTGTAACGGTTATTGTTCCTTTGCATTTTTACTTCTCTGTTCTCACATTTCCTCCTTGTGGGCAGCAAGAGAAAGGAAAGGCATCAAAGCAGGCCTCTAGGTATCAGATGAGTAGTACGTGCGTTCAGAGGGGCTTGGATCTTTAAGGTAAATACTGGATGCGGTGGGAAGAATGGAGACCTGGAGGGGCAAAGCTTCCACATTTCATGAAGGAAATCAACTGCCTGGTTGCCGTGTATAAACTAGATGGGAGGTACGAGAATGAAGAGGTGGCAACTGGGAGGCTGTTTGGCCTTTGTTTTGAGAGATGAAGGTTCAATTTCTTGCTGTCACGCGCAGCCTGTGGGATGTGGGACAGGTCATTTAGGCCCTTACTGTCCCAAGTTCACCCTTGCAGTATGGCAGTGGCATCTGCCTTACAGACGCATTTAGAACACAAATATTCTGTCAGGAGGTGCTGAGATATCACAGAAAGAAAGCAAGAAAACAAGGCACCTAAAATGAAACATGTCCTTGTAACTCTTAACCCAGAGTGTCAGAATCCAGGTGATGGTCTAGCTACTAGACTGTGGGCAGCTCAACAGGAGCTGTTTCTTGTTCAGTGCTTTGACAATGCCCAGCAAATTACAGACTGTTCTTGGTTGGTTGCTAGATGTTACCATATTCCTAAATGATCATCCACTGAAATTCCTCTGATAAAAGGGAATAAGCTTAGATTTCTCTACTTCTGCTTCTACTGCAAGGGCACAGTTTGGCCTGCACTGAGTGGTGCCCCTTGCAGATGCAACGGAGCACAGATTCCATGCACGCACATGCAGAGAGCTGAGGAATTCACACTTGTTTATTGGTGAAGCTGCTGCTTGAAGCTGTAATGAGGCAGTTTGTCGCCATGCCATTTTTTTATTGTGGAGATAACTATGCTTTCTCTTTTTGGAGAAAACAGCTCTGTTTAGAGAGCTCTGATGATCTCAGCAAGTGCTGCCACTACTGCTGGGTTTCTGTAAGCACCCGCTGATTTAGGAGCTGTTTCTTCTCCAGAAAGCACTGTACAACCCACAGCTGGTTGGCCCCATCTTGCTGCTGCGACTTGCCTTTTGCATCACAGCTCCCAGTAAGCTCAATGGGAGCAGGGATGCCTGATGGGCAACTCAGTAGAAAGTTGTCCCCTGGACGGCAGCAACTGCTTTATCATAGCAGCCTGTGATGTGGGCGCAGCTAGTGGTGTGCTGCAGCTCCCTGTACCTTTCATGGCTGCATGGTGCTCCCTCATGGTTTATGAGCCTGATGCAGTCATGGAAAGTCAAGAATGTATGGCTTTCAACTCATGTCCCCTGCTCCCTCACCCTGTCTCCCCTGTGCTTTCTTACTGTGGTGCTGCTATCTATGTACACACATTTTGAATATCCTGCTACTTCCCCTTCAAAGTCCTGATCATAGAACCAACCTGTCCATGAACGTGGGTCCAACACGAGGTGATGCAGAGATCTGTCTTCACATCCAGAATGGGAGTATGAATGCTCAGAAAAACACTGTGCCATCATCATTGTACTCTGGCTTGAGTTCTTGATGAGCAAGCCATGACAGTACTGCAAGCTAGGAGCTCGTGATGCTGCTAAATGGTCAAGGCAGAGAATTTTAAATCCCTGTTAGCATGCAGAGATCTGATAGGGAATCCTTTGGGAAGAATAAGAAGACGAATGTCCCTGGTTCTTTTATCTCCCCAGCAGTCACCTGTAGACGTAGTTTTACTCAAATCTTGAAAGTTCTCGAATGTTAGCTTGAAAGAAAAAGCATTTTGGTCTTTGCTCTGCTCCTACGAAGCAACAGTGAGTTCCATGCGTTAGGAAGTATGTGCACTGTCGCATACAAGTGCAATTAATACAACTGCACTAAGTGCTTTCCTGTTCCTCTAGTGTGTGTCATTGAACAGCAGCATGTGATTCAGACCTGAGGTGCTAGACTTAGTCCCAGTTTTGAAATTGCAAAGATCAAATAACATGTCCCTGGTGGCTTAGCCATAGAGAGGGGCAGCATTCCCTTCTCAGACATCAGGGTATTTAAGGCTGCTTCCCTGTTAAGCGCCTACAGTCAGAAATAGTCCTCTGTGTCTGTCATCTTCTCTCTAACTCTTCCCCTTTCCCTCTTCATAGCTGTAATAGCTTCAATTGGTTTTGAATTCAAGCTGTCAATATCCCATGACCAAACTTCTGCAGAGAGCATGGAGAATTGGTTTCCATGCCCGAGATGCCAGCTTTCGGAGAGCACGTTGATGCTTTGTGCTGAGTGAGGAAATGGACCAGACTAAAACTAACCTGGGAATATCAGCTGACTCTGGTGTTTCTGTGGAGGAAGCGAGGAGGGCTGGCGGTAGCACTGATTAGTTACCCTGCTGGGTTTTAAACTGGTTGGTGGATTAAGGATTTACTGGGAACTGTATGTCCGGGGCTTTGTGCAAATCAAACTACAAGGTAGGCCAGCTTCAGGATTACTGGTGAGCTGAAAAAGACTGTGTGGCAGTGGCTGCAAGTGGGCACCTGATTATAAATGTTTGGCACCCGATTGTGAGGAGCAGCAGCCATAAAGCACAGCAACAAGAAGAGGAAAGAGTTTGGGGTGGGAGTGAATGACACACGCTTCACAAATTCTGGCTGCTGCATCCAGCTGTGTCCATGCACACGCACGTGGCTCCCAGCTGATGAACACGTAGCCCTGCCTGGCAGGTGAGGCAGCACACACGTGATCCTTGTGTCTCTCCAGGTAGCTTTCCCAGCATTATTGCTTCTGCAGGCACAGTGGGGTCCTCACCGACCCCATTGCAGTACTTTGTGGTGGGCTGGTGCTGGGAGAGCATCCCAGAGATCACGTGGCAGAACCGCCTGGCCTGGATGAATTAGCAAAGCTTTTTCCCACGGATTGCCTTGCTACAGAACCAGTCTGTATCCATGACAGGTTTACTCTACTATCAAACCCACAAGAGACTTGCGTGACCACTTAAACTATAAATCTGTTCCTTTAATACATTTAGTCCTCAGCTAGTCATTTCTCTCCTGTGATGCTTCCCATCGCTTTTCTTCACTTCTCTGCTTCCAAGTTGCCATTAGTCCTGACTTACCCCCCCTCCTTCTCCTTCTTCGTTCTTCCTGTTTTTCTCTGATGTTGACAGAGTTGCCTGAGCAGTTCGATTATCCTGCTGGCATTCTGGTCCTGGCCTATAGTGGACATGGTGCCTCTCCTTTCCTCCTTACCTCCCACCTCATTCTAAGATGTTTGTGTAGTTGCAGAAAGAAATACCAGGACTAGACAGAAGCATTTTAAACCTATTTATTATCCAGCTTTGCTATAGCCGCCTTCTTGTTTCCCTTTCAGGAATGAAATATGCATCCATTTCTCTTTTCTACCATCTTGTCATATTTTGCATCTTTCTGAGCTCCTTCGAGCGAGGTGAAATGCCCTCACACTGGCCTGCAGGGAGCAAAGGAAGGCGGGACAGATTAATGGCTGGGGACCAGGGAGGTATTACGGAGAATCCTCCACAGGTTAAGCACAGGAGATGCTGGCACCTTTATGTTCCTAACAGTTTGTAATAGTGGTAGGGTTTTTTTTTCCCTAGAATCTAAGAAGTATGCCATATGGATAGGTGTGGAGTCCTACAGAAAATATTTCAGCCTGGTGCCCTATAATCTGTTCTGCCTTTTCAAAAGACTCCAGGGATGTGATTTTACAGCCCATCTACCCCCAGGTGTCTGAGGGACTATCTGGCAAGAGGCCAGAAGTGTTTTCCTCTTAGGCAGGGTTCACACATTTAATCCATCAGAATGAGGGAGATGATAGATTGCTGTCTCTGTCATGTGCATGTGGCCAGCGGTGGGTTCATGCACAGGTCCACACACCTGTCACGGACACAGAAACAGCCAACTCTGTACCTACGTGCAGAATGGAGAGAAACTGGTTGAAGGAGAATTTCCTGGCCCTAACGGGGCCATAGAGATAAGGTGAAGAACAAAGCGGGGGTCCAGTGCCTGCCAGTCACACGCTGTCAGCAATCACGGAGCTGCTTTCATTGAAACCAGAGCTCTGCTGGAGCCAAGTCAGCTTGAGCCCATCGAAGAATCCCTGAACCTCCTCGTGCAGCACGTGTTTTTACCAGCACCAGGATCCACAGTGCATTTGTAGTGATTTTTCATTTAATCCCCGTGGCATGGCTTGCTAGTTGTTGTTTTGCTTTCAGAGAACATAGCAAAAGGAAATTTCCTCCATGTTCTCTGTTGTTGGCCCTGATTTGGAACCGACAGGCACACCATTTGGAAAGGAACGAGGGAGGGAGTCATTTTCCAGTTTCACTGCTGCTCTTTTTTGTAGGAGGCAGGCGCTGGGGGATTGCCATACCTAGATCACTATGTTCAGGAGTGAGTTACTGGTCTAATAACACAGTCTTTGGCATTGGCCAGAGGAAGCTATTTCAGTAAAGAAGAGAATGGCAGTCATTGTACACAGGGAAAGCAGTAAATTGCAGCATTGCTTGAAGAAAGAGCGGTGAGACCTCCAGGCTGAACTGGCAGAGCAGCATTTTGCAGGAGCTGCTGTTTTTTAGCAGCAAGTCTCAGCTTTTGACTTAATGGGCCACAGGGCAGATTGTACACAGAAGAAATTTAATCTGGGATCGTGGAGCCTGACTAAATGAGCATGTCCTTTCTGGACTCCAAAGACCTGCTCTGCAAGCGTTAGTTGCTCTCTCATGGAATAGCCTGTATCTCTTTTCCTGTAACCTTGGGGAAGCAAAAATAAATGTTATGTACGTTGCACAGGGAGTGAAGGGGGGGAAAAATCTTCTTTATATGACCCAAATGTCTTCTCCCACGTCAAAATGTCTTGGCTGCAAAGTCTAATACCTTTTTGTCATTCAAGCTGGGCAAAATCGTGCTTCCCTCTTTCAGAATAAGATGCAGCTCTCATGTCTAGCCAGCTTGGCTAGATACATGGAGCAGATACAGATGGCTTAAATTCTGCCTGAAATCTTGTGTTTCTCCATGGATGGCTCTAGCCTTTGAAAAGTTCACCTCCAGTAGTGATTAGCAAGGGGTCTTAGATAGAATTGAGATCATTTAAACCTGGCTTCCAGTCACTGAATTTTGGATCTCAAGATCACTTAAGGTATAGGTCTAAATCTCGGCTACCCCTATGAACCTTGTCAAAATAACTGGGAAAGGGAAGGTTGAGGGAGAGAAAGAAGCTGTTTCTACTCCTACATTTTTCAAAAAGTTAAGGTAATACTCCGAAACCAAGGAGATATTAAAACATTGTTAGCAGGGACAGGTCTATTTTTTTGAATGTCTGAAAAACACATAGTGCCTGGTGACCAGGATCATAAATTCATTATGTTCTACCTCTCAGATAGTCTTTCTCATTAGTAGATCCCAGGGCTCAGCTGCAAATGTAATGCCCACATCTGCAAAAAAGCTAAGCAGCCCATCTGTATTTGCAAGCTGGTATCTGCTGTTTCATCTCTGTTGCATAGCCTTGATATAGTTTCCATAGGTGGTTCCACGCCAGACTGCTGCAGCTGTGTCCAGACATCCTGGGTTCATGTATTTATAAGCTTCTCTTGGCCTGTATAGGCTGTTTGCCTCATTTATTTTCCCTCCGCTGGCCCCATTTGGTGTATTTTTTGCTCTTTCCATGGAAGCTGGGCCTGTTGGGAGCCCTGGAGCCTGTCCTCACTGCACCACAGCCGAAAGCCCACCTTTTACCACAGCTCTGCCTTTGTAGGCAGGGTGAGTTTGCAGTCGCCTTCCTCAGGGACCCACAACACTTAAAGCAAAGTTATACACCGAGATACTGTAGAGATTCAGAAATCCCAGGAACTTTTCCCCCTTTTTAGCATCTGTATATGCAGGGCATGGCAAAATAATACACACCCTGCCGCCTTTCCCTGCTGCCATCCAAGGGCACCCTGATCCCGTGCCCGCCACAGAAGTGGTGCAGCATTTCTGTTTTCACCTCTTGCAATACATCCCCACTGCTGCCTCACCAAGTCAGGTCCTCTGTTTCTTTATGGCTTCCCACTTCCAGCCTTAGATTTGAGACGGAAAACTGGCTTGCCCTAGGCAGCAGCCCATTGGTTTTCTTCTGTGCTCCATTTAAAAGGTCATCATCAAAGTTTAACAGGCCTCTTTTGTTATCCTTGTCACCTCCTGTGAATTTCAGTTCCACTTAGATGCAGAAAAATCCCAAACAGTAAATATGAAACAAACAAAAACACAGAATGCGACAGAGCCTCTCATTAAAACAAAGCTTGATGTTTTCCACTAATGCTGGAGCCCCCAGTATCAAACGGAGTTCACAGGCCCCACACGAATTAGCCAAATGGCTGCTGCAACTGGCATGTATATACCGCCTCGCCCACTGACGCATGTATTACTGGCTCTGGAATGCAAATATTGGTTAGCACTCCCAGAAACAGGCGAGTGTGTGCACAGTGGGTGCGAATGCAAACAGCATCCCTTGGAGAAATGACCGTGAAGCTGCCTGTGGTCATGGAAACCGCTTCTGTCTTCCCTCCCCTTCCAGCGCAGGGGGACTGGAACAGTTTGTTCTCGCAGTAGCTGTCTTGTGCGCAGCCTGAGAGCTCCTGTGAAGCCGAATGTGGCCAGCCTCCCTGCCTCACCCTGCTTTCAGCAGCAGGCCACATACAGTTAACAGTCTTCCCCCCACCCCACCAACGCCCCTTCAAAGAGAAAATTAGATCAAAGTTTTATCAGTTCCCTGTGTTTGAGAGTAACACATGCCAGGATTAATAGTTCTCAATTTTTCAGAAATATTAAAATTTGCTCTCTATTGTCAGGACAATAAATCTTTTACCCTGCAAGTTCATCTTGCTCTGAGAACGACCGAGCGATTACTGACCCCAATTACACAATTAAATCTTTGAAATAATACTGTTTGATATTAAACAATTACATTTCTCATATGAAAATATCACCATTCTCTTGCCAGCTAAGAGGGCATTAATAATGCATCTACACAGATTCTATTGTGTGTTAATAATGAATGTCTACAAAACCTTATAGGATGTTAATACTGCATGTACCCGCAAAGCTCTATAGGATGCTAATATACACCCACAAGGCTCTAGGAAATGCAAATAGTGAATCCAGAGGAAGGAAGTGGTATTCCCTGTCTGTTCTGGTCTCCAATATTGCATTCCGCTGCAGGCAGCAGAACATCATAGGAAGACTTGAAGACAGTTCAGGTTTGAGCAGCAGGAGCAGCCAGATGCTCGGGAGATTGATTTGAGGGACAAGAGAAGCAGCCGTGTTTGGCTTGTTGAGGTCTAAGATGTGAGCGGGAACCATCAGAAGTTATAGTTGAGACCCACCAAGAACTGGGGGGTTTTGGCTCTGGCCCCAGTGGAATTTAGATTGGAGAGTGTGAGGATTTCCAGGGAACAAATGGGGTCTAATTGGAGAACAAAATAGAAATGTGCAAGGTGCTGCTATGCTGAGCTAGAAAGTAGTGTGAAACCTTTGATGTACCTGCAAAACAAGTATGCTAGGCTGTTTCCATCCCTGGATGTAAAAACTAACAGCAACAAAATTGCTCTGAGAAAGGGAAGGAGTCTGGAAGAACTTAGATGCTGAGATCTGAAATATGGGAACTGAGTCCTGAAAAGATGAAGTCTCATTGCTGGTGGTAGTTGAAACCAGTCTGGACTAGGCAGTAGGAGCAGCACTGAAGGGAATGGTACATGCCTGGTTCCACTGCTACTGGACTAGGTACGAGATGATGTAAATTGTTGCTTCTACCTGTGTTGTCCCTGGTTACATCATGACTGCATATGCTTACAAATCCCAGCAAGAGTGCATGCCGGTTTACAAACATCCAGACAACTTTCACAGTAATATTTACCTTCCAGTTGCTCTGGGATACTGAAATATGTGAGTCCTCATCTCTGAACTTGATTTAAAAAGAAGCAGCTCTGCAGCGTGTTGGATGACAATGATGTGTCCCTACAGCTCCGTGCCTGAAGTTAGTAATTCGAACCTACGAAGTGGAGGTTACTAAGTAATGATGGAAAGACGTCCTTCACTCTGGTTCTCAAGCACTGTAAAGCAGAGAAACATCTCTCTTCAGTCCAAACAGTACGTTAAGTTGCATTGAAGGAGAGATCCTGTGCAAATTCAGTCTAGTCTTACAGAGCTGGCAAGCTTCTCCTGTTGCTGCAGAGCAGGGCCCACTCCCGTGAGCAAGGCTGGCCATATGGCACTTTCTGTTCCGCAGGTTTTCCACAGCAGCACGCACTGGAGAAAGCAGTGACTCACTTGGCAGGGCGTTTGGTCAGGTGTGCTCACCGCTGACAGTAACTCCTTCTGGTTGGATGGTGGCTTGACCCAGTGCCCCCGTGCTTGGTGGGGACCTCTCAGACAACCTGGCAAAAGCAGCACGCGAAGACGATGTATTCAATGTGCAGCACTGTTTGCATGAGAGAGTGAGTTAGGGAGAACATAACCCCTGACCAGAAGAGTTGGAAAAGCAAAACAAACCAGAAAAAACCCTAAAAAACCAAAAACAACCCTAAACAAACCTTCAGGCGGGTCCTGTAGGAACACACTGGGTCACTGTGTAACAAAAGAACTATTTGCTCCAACTGTAAAGCACTCCTTTTGTGGTCTCTTCTGTGTGTATTGTAGTGAATATATTGACTGGCAGGGAATGTTCATGGGAACAGTGAATTTTATGTAAATATTAGAGACTATTTGCAGGAAGCAAAATTTGAACTCATAAAAAGCAGTATTCTCCGTGGAAGCCTGATCCTAAAGGTTACTCGGAAAACAGAAACGTTCCATGGGATTTACTGCATATCTTTAACAGAAGTATATCTAACCCAGCTCCAATTTTGAATATCGACTATCTGGGGACAGTTTGTGGACAAACAATATGCTGAAAATTATTTACCGAGACAAGTCGGCAAATAATTGCAAATGACAAATAAATTTGAGAAAATTACAAACTGCTTGTGGACAATTCATGAACAGAAGCAAGGCAAAATTAATCAGATAAATTATTCACAATGAATGAATCTCTCAGCTCTAATTAAAACTCTGTAGGGTATTAATAATACATGACCAGAGAACCACAAACAGAATCGTATAACCGAAAGGATCCATCTGTGTCTGTGTCCTGGACCCTCCCGTCCTGCAACGGGGTGTTGCCGTTACCAACATTCCCCGCTATCTTTTTGTGTCGGAGTGTCAGTTCTGGTTGCAGCTGATAAACCCCCTCGTTGCAGGCAGTGTGTGAGGACAGCGCAGTAGGTTTCTCGGTTTCTCCACCGATGCTTGTGGTGCCTGGGATCATTCCTTCCCCCTTTTTGTGGGTTGGGTTTTTTGTTGTTGTTGTTATTGCTGCTTTTCCAGCCCTTGGGGAGTTCCTGGGGGATATGCAAAGTATTACTACGGCTTATCTGAAGTTGTTAAGGCTTTTCTGTCGTGAGTGTTGCAAATTATTTCCTTCTAAGATACAGGTAGGAGCAAAGAATCAAAAGTTTTAGTCCTGAAAATGCTCAGGAGTGGGAACCATGCTGGCTGTCCCAGCCCGGGGGGTCCCCACACCAGCTCTGCTGGTGCCCCCCGAGTCCCGCTACCCTGGTATTGCAGTTTGGGGCTTAGAAGAAGCCTTATCCTACATGGGAGTATTTTGAGGGGCTCAGTGGCTGTGTAGTAGGAGTCCCTGCCAGGGGGAACAAGCAGAAGCCAATGGCGGTAGGCTGGGCTGCGAGCCAGGCACCTGAACATCGGACCTGCTGCATGTTTAAAAATTCCAGCAAAAGAAGGAAATTGGCTCTTTCCCCCGCCCCCACCTGCATAATTTAGTTCTGCTTTTAATGTAACTGTGTCTTTCTGCTCTCAGGAACTCCCCAAACCCATTCCCCCTACTCTGATTCCCTGCCTTGCAGACAAGACCTAGTCAATCAGAAAATTGTTTAATACTTTTCCTTTTATTCCCAAGAGATCTCCTGGCCTTCTGTGTTCCCATTCATCAGACCCTTTTCTACGAGCCACCCCCACCCCTCATGTGTCCTTTATCTGCTTAAAACCAATCACTCTTCCCTTCTTCTTTTTTCACTTCACAAAAGGAATCAGAATTTAATAAAAGCAAGCTGCAAAATATCAGCATTAATCCCCTTGTCCTCATGGGGCTGGCGCCATGAGTCCCTGGGTCCCCTTATCGGCACCAAACTGTATTTCACCAGCTAGAACCCTTCTGATAGCATAAATACCTGCCATGCAGGTGTCTCCGGCTGACAAGATAACACGTTATCAATCATACATCCCCAATTTATGCAAAAAGCCCATCTTCCTTCTGTTTATTTCATCTCGTAGCGGATGGAGAGCTGGGGAAGGGAGGGGCAGAAAAATTAAATCTTTTCTGTTCCCATACACTTGAAGAGCCAAATGACACATCTCCTGCCTATGTGAAGCGAAGGCCCTTCTCTCCTGTAATTCACTTATTAGCAGTTGTGCAATGGTGTTGTTGCAGAAAAATGGGCAGGGAGTAATTGACTGTGGAATCCCATTAAGCTTTGTCATAATGCACAGTCCCAGAGTGGGCATTGCAGAAACACCTCCATCAAAATTACCTGCCGGAGGGAATGGTGAGAGGGATGCTTACACCAACGCAGAAGGCAAAAGATGCTCAAAGAACATCCTGCTCTTCACTGGCCACCTTAGGCACTTGTTCTCCCTGCACACAAGGGCAGGGACACAGCCTTGTCTCAGGAACTGCGAGGCTGACTCAGGCCTAAATCCTCCCATGCAAGGAGTGAAGGGACACTAAAGGAGGTTGTAGAGAGGTGGGAGATGGTCTTTTCAGCCAGGACAGGTGGAACAGGCTGCCCAGGGAGGTAGGTGAGTCACCATCCCTAGATGTGTTTTAAAAAAGGGTAAATCACGTACTTAGGGATATGGTTTAGGACAGGACAGGGATGATTGGACTCAATGATCTTAAAGGTCTTTTCCAGCCTAGTGATTCTGTGACACTTTCCAAGAAGAGCTCTGGAGTGGAGTGGGGAGAGATGCTGGGCTTTAGTAGTGGCCAGCTTTCATCTCGGCAGGATGGTAGCGGACTGAGCCACAACCTGAGGAAGGTGCCAGTGCCCTTTGAGGAGGCAGCTGGCAGGCCGGGCCCCTCTGTGCTAGCAGTTTGTGTTCCTCCTGCGATAAGTCCCTCAAATGGCTGCTGCTTGCTGAGGCTGCAGGCTGAGGAGGATCTGCTTCAGTTGGTGACCCTTTCGGTTCGTCCTCTGTCAGGGGGGGAATAGCCCTGGTCGTGCATGAAATAGCTTGCTTCGTCTTGCAGGGCAGAGTACGACTGGGACTGATGGTGAGCGAAGGGCATGCAGCAGGGACATACAGGGATCATGTGGTTTTGGCGGCTTTAGCTACGTTATCTGAACTCTGTAGGGTTAAACTGGGTCTGTACCAGGCACTGATATAAAGATGTCTTTAACTGGTGTAGTTCATTGTGCTCAGTTCAGGGAATTAAGCTTTAATGGTAAAAGGACCAAACACGGGCCTAGCAGTTGTTTTGATTGAGATGTCTGGTTGAGATTTCAGTGACTCAAATAGTCAGACCTGTACAAAGTATTGAGTTGACCAGCATGACCTACACTTTGAAGCCTGATCTCAGTGGTAGCTGTCACATACAGAGGACCAGTTTAAAAGTCCAAACCCTGCTTAAAAAAAAAAAAAAGGTACTTGATAAGCAAAGGAACAGTGATGCAGTGCTGTTACCATCCCTGGGAGGTGGCATTTTCTCTGCTCCACAGCACCTTCGGTTCACAGAGTGGCTGATGATGTGTAGGGAGGGAAATAAGCAGCAAGAGCAAATGACCTCAGTGGCAGCAAAGAGCCTGGTTTCCATTGCAAATGCCCTTACTAGGATGGGAAAAGGTAGGAACAAAAAACCAAAAAAACCAAAAACAAACAAACAAAAAAAAAAGTTGCAGAAAGTACAAGGGAGAAAAACGCCTGGAAAAGATGTCTTCAGCTGTTTCCACACCAGCTTCAGCTATTCCTAAAAGGTGGTGGTGTTCCTTAAACATGTATGTAACCCTGTCCTCACACATGTTTTCTATTGCTTAAGAAAGGCAGGTTCTCAAAACAACAGTGAATCCAGGTGAATCACACTGGCTGCAGCATTTATCTTGGTCTCTAATCTGTACTTGACTTGTAATGTGCTTGGAGCAGGGGCTGTGTCTTTGGTCTTTTTAAGTGTAATACTTATCGTAGTGGATTTCTGTTCTGCAAGTAACAGCTCCCGTGTGCTGCCTCCCTACAAAAAAAAAAAATAAATTAGAGATAATAATAAATCACAGTCATGTCTGATTCTGGAAAGACCAGTTGTGTGGGAGAGGAAAAGAACAGTGGTTGTTAAACCCAAATCATCGATGTTCCCGTACACTCTTAAAGTCATTGTCTCCTTTCAGTGCCTGCCCTTGCTACTTATTAAAAAGTAAAATGACTCCTCTAAGATGAAGGCTCATTCTGCGGGTGCCGAAGATCCCAGCTTTTAAGCTCTGGGGACAGGTGTGGTATCTGCCATCACTCACAGAGCTCAGAAATCAAAATGCCTGCGCCTGTTATGTCAGTGAGAGCGTCTGCCTCACCCTGACGAAGGACTCACTTGACTGGTGGACTAGATATAATGAATTAGCTAGCTGAGCCAGTGTCGCTTTCCTCACTCATCAAGGGTAATTAGCATTCCATACCACCCTGGTTCCTTAAGCCACAGGAGTCCCCACCTTTGCTCTGAGGTGCTACAATGAGATCAGCTCTATCCCCAGACCCTCCAATTTTCTGTGTTACAACTGATGGCACTTGCCAGACCTCTACCTCCTTTTTGCCCTTGGGACCTCTCCATGAAGACACCTGTCTTATTAGATTAGGACAGTTCCCTGTGGGGACATGGAGATGTATGGATCATGTCTACTGCAGTTTCCATCTCCAAACTATGACATGTCATCGATCAGCAACTTTCTGCTCTTGTGTCTCCTCTCTCAGTCATTAATGACCTTGATGGACACCTTCTGCTGTGAAAGCGTATCGTGCTGCCATGTTTTTTACAGCACTGAAAAACATACTTGTGATGCCATCAGAAGCCTCCTGTTTCTTCTCCAGCACTGAAATTTTTGCTATATCCACAGTGGAGAGAACATTAGCATGAATGAACATGATGGAGGGCTATAAAGTTTTTATTATTGCAATTTTAGGCTGTTCATCTTACGAGTGGCAAACTAACTCCTTGGGAGGGAAGTGCTTTGGGAAGCACTCTCTGAGCAGTTTGGGGAGGAATCCCAGTGGGGACAGAAGAGAGGAAGGACAAGAGAATTTGTGTCGTTCATAAAAGCAGAATAAAGGCAGTTTGCCATAATCCACCCTCAGCTACGCTCAGGTAGTGTGAAATTGTTGTCTTGAACTGGCCTGCTCTGGTATAACGGAGAACGGTATTTAGCCTCCTATATGTGCTAGTTTGGGACTGGGTAATATGATTAATAAAAAGCTGCTTGCACAATACCCAGCACAGCTGCCGTGGCACATGTACACGTTCTGGGCTTGTGGATGAATAGGCTCTGAATGCGTAAGCACTTCTCTTGTATTTACTCCCCTTGGCCCTCCTCCCCCTTTAAAAAAGACAATTTCTGTGCATCTTTCCCTGGTCTCTCAGCTGTGACTTTCAGACAGGTTTGGGTAAGTCTGTGTGGGTGTGGGTTGTTTTGTCACATATTACCAGGGCACTGCAGAGCTCTCTGAGTTTAAATTTATGTGTTCCGGCTTTTATTGCTGTGCCACTTGGCTCTTTTGAATTATCTCAGTCACCAAATGAATTTTATAGTCCATTGGGGGCTGTCCATGCTTGTTAAGGTGATATTTCCATCTCCAGCGTGCCGTGGAATCTCATCCGCCACGCAGTGATCGCTTCTACCCGCCAGCTGCCTATCGCTTCTTCAAGAAACATCTCTGCTCCTTGGAGACTCGTGCAGTTACGGGATCAGCTCAGGGGGTGGGGGTGGCTTCTGGAAAAAAGTCCAACTCACAGCGCACAACGGGGCATAACTTCTGCTCAGGACAGAGGGGAAATAGGCGCTGTTGTACCATTGGGTGGTGCTAGCTGTCGAGCTGGCTCTGTTTGGTGTAGAGAACCGGAAAGGTGTGTGCACCCCTGGGTCCCACTTTGAGCATTTCAGGTGCATGCCCCAATAAAGAGGGGTTATCAAGCAGAGGAGGTAGGTGGTCCCATGGTAGGTGACTACAGAAATGGCAGAGGGACCTGGCATACAGCTGCAGGAACCCCAGACTGCGCTGTTACCTGGTGTTCGGCCAACGGTGCCAAGCCTGTTACCTGGGCCTGACTGGGCAAAGGGATGTTTGACTTTCTGTGGGGTTTCTCACAGCACATGTCCTAAGGGCTTGGCTGTGGTCAGGACTCCATCTTTGTGCTTCCTCTGTTTTTGTGACAAGGACACCAGTATGGTGCTCCGTCAGTGATGCAGACACTCACACCAGACCCAGACTTTTCTTGCTTTTTTTCTCTCCCTCCTGATGCCATCCTTTTATCTGCATTAAGCAGACACATCTCCCTCTTCCAGAGGGGGTTCTCATTTTGTGAATGGCTGCCCAATGTTGCTTTACTGAAGTCGTCAGTGATTTGGGGGCATTTTGGAGAGAGGTCCCCATGCCCGGCATCAGGGCTCGTATTGCAGCAGATCTGCATGGCGGCAGAGGTGGGAGGGGATATGAGGAATTTATCACTCTGCAGTGATGAATGGTCGGGACTTCGTATGGTGCTGCAGTGTGAGCAGTAGTCCAAGGACAGACCTAATAAGCTTGCAGTCCTAGCAGGGATCACACAAGTCTCCCTCTCCAGCTCTGTGTCCAAAGGTCCAACATCATCTCCCTTCTTTCCCAGGAGACTTTATCTCTTCCCAGCATTCCTCCTAGGAGCCCTACAGACACACTTGGCATTGCTGTTTAAATGTATCAAAATGCCTGTCTCTGCCTTGAAACCTCTTCCCTGTTTTTCTTGGGACCACTACCAAGAAAAGCAAATGTATGCCCTTTGTGCCCCTTGCTGGCTGGGCTGGCCAGCAGCCCTTGTGCTTCTGCAGCCCTGGGAGCCTGCAGCTAGAGAGATCAGCTCTGGTTTTCAGCCACTGTATGTTACCCATGACATAGGCAGGATACTGGATGTTCTTCAGATGAGCTGAGATTCTTACATTTTTTGCCCTGATCCCCTTAGCAGAGCTCCCGCAGGAATAAACCACTAGAAGATGACTTCCCAGTTTCTTTTTTCTGTGCAGAAGGCTCCTGATGGTATTTTTCTGTGAGTTTCTACTGGACTTAAATATGATGTTGTTTCCTTTCCCTGCTCCTCCTTTATAAACTACAAATCGATGATACATTGCAGCAGTTTCCACGATTCATTTTCCTAAGCCTGTCGTAAGGCTAATTGGTTTTCAGTTTAAGTCGTGGATCTTGCAAATTACTATGTGTGGGCACTTTGCAGGATCCGGGCCCCAAATTTTCATTCTCCGCTGTCATTAGGTGTGTTAGAGCCTCTGTTAATCCCTCTTCAGCTAACTGTCTTCATACAGCAATTTAACTGCTTCATATTAACCCGGTGTGCCTCTTCCTGCTGGGTCCGGCTGCGTTCCTATGTCACTCTTGTGGTGGCCATTGTGTGGCTCCTACCATGTCCAAATAAAAGCAAATTGTAAACAAAATAAAGTTTAGAGCTATACATTTCCTCCTTTTCATCCCATTCTTCCCCCCCCCCCCCCCAAAAGGAAAAAGATTCCTGTAAGGAGTTATCATGTCCATCATTTATCTAAATTATCCATACCTAGCGTTTTTAATCTCCCCTCATAAATTGATCCCTCCAGACCCTTGTCTAGTGTAACCGCCTGGAAATTAGAAAAAGAAAATAGAGCCCATGATAGGAAGATGCCTGAAATGTCTTCTTGGGGGAGGGAGAGGTGCAGGGGAGGGACTAAGCGGTAGCAAATAATGCTTGGTGTTTTACAACCCCCTGCATCTAAGGTTCTCGCCGTACTTTGCAAACAGGAAAGTGGATTAAGGGTCACCGTGTCCCCGTGAGGCTGGGGAGCCTTGTTACTTAGCGCTGGTCTTTATGAAGCACGTGCAGCTGTTGGAACTGCTCAGCCACTGCAGGGATATAGAGGTAATTTCTTCCCGATGCAGGAAATTAGCTTCTACCTGCTTCAGTTGGAGGTGGAGAGCTCCCATTAGGAGCAGAAGGCCTCTGAGAGAGATGAAAAACTCCGACCCCTTTTATTAAAGGTAATGGGATTAAATGTGAATACATTATAAATGCTCTGTATTTTAGAGGCAGGAAAATTCAGACACAGAAAGACAAGGTGATATGTCCAGCGTCGCGCAGCAAACTAGAGACAGAGGCAGGGAATCTGCATCAGTTGCTTTGACTGCAGAACAATCCTCCTTTCTGCAAGTAGCAGCAAGTTTCCCCTACTTGTGGCCAGCAGCATGAAATTTGGGCTATACAGCTAGGGATTCGATTGAATGGCTTTATCAGAAACTCCAGATTTGCTTACAGGCACCAAGGGAACAGTCTTTCTCAGGAGATTTCCACCACATCCCGCTTTAAGGAAGATTGTTTTCAAGGAAGATGAGAGCAGCTGTCTTTCTGGTGGTATCTTCACATTCCACACTGGGTGCCCCCAGCTCCGTGAAGGCACGCTGGCCTGCCCTGAGATGAGATAGCAGAAGGCACCAGTTCTGGGTTTGGGTTTTTTCCCAGGTTTGGCTGAATTCCTTAATGCAGACTTGCATTTGTTCCTCTTTTACCCTTACAGCTCCAACCCATCCCCAATAATTATCTCTCAGATTCATCCTTTCCCTCCATCCTGCCTCTCCTTAACTGCTCGTTCAGATTAGGAAACATCCTTTCAGTCTCTCTCTCTCATCCTCATTAAATCTTCTTTTTATTTTTTTTTCTTTATCTTCATCTCCTCCTTCCTAGACTGTCACTAAATTAAAAGAGAGGGAAAAAAAAAGTGAAGAAAAGCTCTTTAATGTGTTTTAAAAAACTCTCTTTGAAAACGATACCGTCTGTGTCGCTTCTCCGTGTCTCTCTTGCTGCCTATATTTTTTTATATATTTTTTACAGACTAAACTAAAAATTGGCTTATTGATAAAAGCCACAGTGGCTGCTGTTTGCTGATGATTAGGTGCAAAGAAGAGGCTTTTCCCTGTTAAGATGGGTAAATATGCAAAAGATGTTATTTAAATTGAAAGGACGGGCTGACAGCGTGCATTCCTCCTCCCTCCAACACCCCATGTCACAGGCACAGATGTCCAGGAAAAAGACTGGACCAGAATCCAAAGATAAAAGCAGATTTACCCACAAATGTGCACTTAACCCCAGGCACTGATTCCAGAAACTGCTGATGTCTCCAGGCCCTTGAGAAATATCCTGGTTGCTAGCAGACTGCAAATTGCAGCATCTCAACCCTCATGGCTTCCATTAGTCAGCCCTAGATAGGAAATGGTACAGAAGAGCAGCTTCTTACCCGATGGGAGCGGGAATGGGATGTTCTGTTTCAAAAAGAAAAAAGAAAACGGTGGCACTTTGCTGGTTTGAAATACAGGAGGGCTCAGACCAAAACATCTCCTCCAACTGCCCGTAAGTTTGGGAAATTTGTCATCTGGATCCATGAGCTAGGAGACATTAAAGTCAGAAAGGACCGCTAACTCACCTGAGCTCTAATCTAAAAGGGTTCCTACGCTACGAGCACGTCAGTCCACGCTCTCTGTTGCTGTAGCTACCTCAGGTGCTAAGAGGAAGGGAACCGCAGCGGCCCAGGCTTCTGCACTGGCCACGTGCATCTATCCACAGCTGTGTGCCTTTAGCAAGTAAAGCTTATGTCCTTGCAGCTTTGGAGCTGTTGGCAAGCAAGACAGCCAGTTCGAAGGCATCTTGCTGCAATTACACTTCTGACGTTGGTAACAGGGTTGGTAACTCCTGGTCATGGAGATCCAGACCATCTGTGTAGTCCAGTTTAGCCAGCTGCCTGGGCACCAACATGAAAGAGCTGGGTTTGATGGCTGCATGTAGAATCAAAGCAGCGCTGGTTGGAGGGGACCACTCACTGGGCCTCTGGTCTCCAGCCCAAGCTTGTGCTTGAAGCCAGACATCTCCCAGGAGCCAGTGTGTCAAGATCAAAAGGGCCACATCTCGTTGGGTTCATTTCCCCTTCTCTCAACTTTCCCTGCCCTGCCACTACCTCCTTGCCATCACGAGGGCAGCCTTGGCTGCCTTTCCCAGTGTCACTTCCAGAGGCACAGGAGGTGACATGTTGCAGAGGCACTGTGAATCCAGATAAGCTTATTCACTTAGGACTTCTCTGTTCGCCTATAGAATGCTTGTGACTAATGAGTGAAACCTGCTGCAGCCATTGGTGACCACTGCCACAGAAGGCAAGAAAACAGTTGAGGTGTAAAGGCCCTACTGTGGGAGGTGTGCAGGTAACTGGGAGAAAGAAGGAAGTCTGGATAGTTAGGAAGCACAATAAACTCTTACTCTTCCATCATCCCCCCCCTCCACCTGGCTGGAAAGTCCATTACACAAATAGAAGGGTACTTCATGACTTTCTGACAGAATACCTGGCAGAAACCCAGGAGAACATTCTTGCCCGTGTGAGACTGTGGTGAACATCTTCTGTCCAGCATGTGCTTGAACAGGGAAAAAAGTGTGGAAGTATGAAAAGGGAAAGGAAAAACTACAAACTGATAAAATCAAGAACTCAAACAGAAAAAAATGAAGTAGGATAAAGATGGAAAACTGATGACAGAAAGAGGAAAGTCAGTACAAGTTCTCCTCAAGAGGTGGATCCGATTTGCGTTTTTCCCCCAACTGGTAACCCGTTAGGAAGCAGCGGAGTGAAGCTCTTAGATTGTGGGTAAATGGAGTGGTGTTTAATCATTGATGTCGTTTGTACCGCATGACACCACTTGATAATACAATTTGGCATCGCTGCACAGATCCAAGGAGCTCTGTGGTCCTTTTTAGCTTACCTTTCATAGTGACTAAGACTGGGCTCTCCCAACAGCAGCCGCAACAAAATGTTGCTGCGGATCCAGCATCGGTGTAAACAGAGCAGGGAAGGACAGTTTCTGCCAGACCTGTGACCTGATTTGTGCTGGTAGTGCCCTTGCTCAGAGGCAGAAACCAGCCTGCCTTCTGTGAATCACATTGGGGTTCGGAAAAGGGAACGTGTTTTATTGGAAGAGTACTTACAGAAGCGAAAAAGGGGGGATTAGCTCGTAGCTTTCAGGTCTGCATAATGGTCCAGTTCATTTTATGTGTAGATCCAGGCCTGGAGGTTGGTGGCCCTGCCTATGGCAGGGGTGTTGGAATTCTATGATCCTTGTGGTCCCTTCCAACCCAGCCCATTCTATGATTCTATGATTTCTATGATTCTGGGGTAATGCCAAAGCAAGCCCAGAGCACATCCCTATGCACCTCAAGCTGTAGCATTACAAAGTTGCTTTTGGCTTTCCCATTTCCATGTGATTCTGCCTTTTAGCTGCCCCTTGCTTCCTTAGTATGTAAGTGAGCATGATAACCCTATGCCTTGGTGTCTGGAGCTGGCATTCCTCAAAAAACCCCATGAGGCTCCCATGAATCCTAACAGTAGGGACCCCCATAATGTCTCCTGTCTAAGAGACACTGCAGGCATTTGCCAGACCAGTCTCTACAGTCTTCTTTAGTGTTTATTCACTAATTGCTAGTGAATTGCTCCCACAGAGTACTTTGATTTTGATGACTTGTGTAAGTGGCACATTTGTTCCCAGGCAAGGTTTGAGAGTGAGAACGAATCTAATTTGTTCTGATAAAATGAAAATTAAAAGTGGGCTACACTACTGGAAACAAGAGTTATGCAAAACGAGACAGTGCAATGCACTGCTAGTTATCTATGTGACACTCTCACTCCCTTCCCAGCTCTTCCTTCAGGAGCTCTCTCCCAGCCTGTGGCTCCTGCAGCTCCATGAGTGCAAAGGGAAGACCAGGAGATAGGGTATATGACATACGGCCTTCCAGGACATACCCTTTCATCATCAAGGAACTATGGTGCCTTTTCAAAGCTACTCCTGTCCCTGCTGTTCTTACTGGTTATTTTTACTCAGGGAAGGAGGGTGCACGCTGGTGTAGTTCTTCCCCTTCCCAATACATTGTTCAGAGGATTTCTGTTTGGCGCGTCCTGCTCAGGGTTTGATGACTTCCTGTAAGAAATGTAAACGAGTCGTTCTCAGCGTTGCATCTCCAGCACAAACATCAGGCCCTTTGCTTTCTTTAATGCAGGCACTCGGGAAGGTGGGTCCTCCATGGCTCACATAGATCCAAGCAGAGCTGTCAAATGGTAAGATGGTGGGACAGTCACTCTTGGGCTGTAGTTCTCGTATGGGGAGATGCGACACTTCTGTGCCATCACCCAGCAGCGAGGGAGAGCAGGAATGATCCCTGTGGGGTTGTTCACAAAGTCCCTAACAGAGGTTAAAAGAAGATATGTTTTAAGAAGGAGCACCTTGCCTTCCTAGGTGGCCGCAGGGCATTCCTGCTCCTGGCTGTGCTGTCTGGCTTTTTGTTCCTCTTCATACCCTTTTGCTGTCTTGTGTACTCGTATGGGAGTCTCTGAGGGACTATGAGAGTTTCCTACCCCAGTTACTTGCATGGGACTCAGCACTCCTGGGTCTCACCACTCTGGGGGCCCATGAGCCTAAAAACAACCACGCATGGAGGCTGGGGTTTTGCTGGGGAGAAGTTCAGATCACAGTGATATGAGGGAGGGAGGTTTCCAAGCTTCCTCGGACCTGGAATATGATCAATTAAACATGAAATATGTTTAATTAAACTAACATGAAAAATCCTGAAGGGGGTCACAAAAACTGAAGGCGATGGTGCCAGTTCCCCACGGCATATGGTAGAACAGCCACTCTCCCCACGCTACAAACACAGGACTGTCACTTCAGAGGGATGTACAGCCCTTTCATTTCTCTGGCTGTCACCATGGCAGCAGAGGGACCATCCTGGAAGCAGCTATCCCCACTGACACCCTCCCCGTATGAACAGGAGTAGGGGCAACCTGCTGTGGGGAACCAGATTTCACCTGGGGAAGGCAAGCAGTGAAAAGCTACCCATTTTTCCACTTTTAGAGCCAGGCCCCTTGGCAGAGGGCAGCACCATACAGGGGCTGGCCATGGGAGGAGAGGTGCAGAACATCACCTTCTGTGAAGGCTTTGGGGGCCCGTCTGCTACGTGCCACTGGGATTGAAGCACTTTATTCTTTTATCAAAGAGAATTTGTATTGGACATCTAAACTTCTTTAAAAACAGAGAAGTCTTGATGTTCTCTGTGTTCATGGCTGTTTGATGTGGGAATGCTTCAAGGGGCAGGTAGCCCTGGTTTTCCAGCTCCACCTTGCACTGCATGCATCCTCAGGTGTGGAGGGGCAGGGGAACCCAAGGCTTGTCATGGGGAGCCAGTCTGTGTTGCAACCATCAGCTGGAGGGACAGGGAGCACTTTTGGTTGTCAGAAAGGATGAGTGATTGAGTAAAGGCTTCTTTAGATCTCTTAAAGGATGGTGATGAGCTCTTTCCCATGGGAAGACATTACAAAAGCTAGCTTGAGCACTGAGATAGGGAGCTTAGCTTTTATGCTTCTGGTGACTGTGACTGAAAGCCTTGCTGCCCATTGGCCCGGCGCAGCTTCCCTCAGCTCAGGCAGCAACGCATCATTTGGTATTCCTTTTTATGTACAGGTAATGTGCTCAGTTATACATAAGCACGGAAGGCACAATCACAAACTTGAAAGGCCTTGGGCTTGCAAAGCACTGTGGGAGAACCAGGAGGGTGACCCAGTGTTGGTACTTCTTTTTTTTTGTAGTTCAGAGGCAAGATTTTTAAAGGGTTACAGTATCCCACTGGGAGTTTGGTGTTCAGGTATCACAGCGCTCCAGGTTTGGGTTTGTTGGTTTTTTTTTAACATAGTGGTCAGTATATTTAAGCTGTGTAGGAAGAAGGGAGTAGCTCTGGCAGTGCAGATTTAGGAGATGCTCCCACACATGAGAGGAGGCTGGGCAGGAGGCAGTGAGACATGACTGAATGGGAAGCATGGGAAAGCTTGAATGTGGTTGAGAGGAAAGGAGGAGGTTGAGCTCTTAGGAGGTGAGGTCAAGCAGGTGAAAAGGACAGATGGGCTAAAATTGCTGTAGGTTTTTGAAAGTGAGAAGAAGAAATTGCAGCTCTATCCAGCAAGCACTTCTGAACCAAAGTGGGATAGAGGGGCTGTGATGGGATTTCAGGGTGAGGAAAGAAAATGCTAATGGCTATATCTTGTATGCTTTGCATGTCAGAGAAGCTGGGTACAAGTTGCACTGCATGGAAGTGAGTGGTAATGAGTGGCCAGGCATGTCTCCCAGCTGTCAGGATTGAAAAAAGAAGGGCTTGGGTGCTGGCTCTGCTGCTGAGCTGTCTGTATCCCGAGGGACTTTGATCTGAAAGCCTTTCCTTGGGAGGTTCGTTATCTCCCCTCTCTTCCCTGCAATCTCTCATTCTCCACAATGGGCAGAAGTGACCCCCAAACTCCAGAGACGGGGCTGCATCGCAGGTGCTTCGTTCTTCCTCTCAGACCTACCAACTCCCTGAAGGCTTCTGCCTTTCTGCACAATGTGAGGAAATTAGTTTGCTGAAGGGAAAGGGCATGATCATCACAAAAACTATTCCAATGAAGATGTTTAATTGCAAAGGGGGGAAAAAGCATTTGTAAACTCAGTGAATCACCTTGTTTACAACAGAGAAGAAGAGTAAGGAATGATCTGAGAGGAAGCTGACATTTTGGAACTCTGATGGCACAATCTGAGGCACGGGAGACAAAGCTGAATGTATCAAAGTAGCAGAGGAAGTGGTGGCTTTTAGGGCAATAGCGAGGCAATTAACCTGACTTTTCCTGTACTTCCTTGGACATCATCTTTCCTTTAAATACCAAAGTATGTCTTGTTTTCCAACTGCCTTCTCAGCCTGGGCTCTCTGCTGGGCAGCACTTGTGAGGTGGGTGTGCTGGGGAAGGGGGGCCCCACAGGGAAGAGCCAATTGCTGCAGCCCAGCAGTGACCTCCTGTCCCTTCAATCCCATTAATTAACCTGGCACCTGCTCCCACCTTAACAAGATGGGTGGGGGATCACCTCCAGCTGAAGCTTTTCTGCCTGCACACAATACAGTTACCTTTTGGATTGTCTGTCTGTTTGTCTCTGTGTGTTACATAAGATGGTGCAGCAGTGGCTGGAGCAGTCCTGAGTAGTCAGGGGAGGACTGTTGCCACAGAGGCTGCCTGTGCTGTGGCATTATTTATAGTCCAGCCCCCAGGTCTTCCTCTGAGTTGCTGCGTGAGGATTGAGAGTGGTGGGAGACTTCCAACAAGTGGTTAGCAGGAGGGGGAATCCATGAAGCAGTCACACCTGGTAAGATATCGGCAGTAGTAGCTGTCTACCTGGTTGCTTACTTATTAAAAAGCATGTCTGTAGTCCCATAGGATGTTCTGCAGTAATAATTAATAGTGATTACACAGTGATAATACAATTGTTATGCTAATAGTTCTATCAGCCTGTATGTGAAGAGAGATGAGCCAATATTATGAATGTAATAGTAACTATGCAGAGAGCAATCTTAATGACAGGGGTATAACATATAGTAAATATGCTGATGTTCTTTGTAGTAAACAGTATAGTTCCTTGCCTTCTATAATCAGTCTTTGCAGTTTCCCTGCAATTAACTTGTAATGTTTCAGTCCTGCTCTTCTGTTTCCCCCTCAGCTCCCCTGCCCCCAGCTACATAGAGGTGCTTCCGGATTCATGGCTTCCAAGCCAAGCAGGAAACCATGCTGGGTCTGAGTAGATGTCCATTAACATGTGTAATTAACCCTATAGTAGAAACCTGGGCACCCATGGCAGACAGGTGCTCAGCACAGCTACGAACTCAGGGTTTGGAGGGCTTTGCCTGGGTCCCTGCTTTTATTTCCTCACATGGAAATAGTGAGGAGGGTGGATGAGGAGAGATTCAGCTGGCTCAGATTATGGTGTCCATTTGGTCAAGGCACCTTGTTACTCAAGGCATGCATGCATGCTCACAGAGTCACAACAGCTGTGTGAGGAAACTCAGCTTCCTCCAAGCAGCTGAAGGGAGCACAGAGTTAGTAGACCAGCAACCCCTGCTGCGTGCTGCATACTCACTTCTCCTCCTGTAACTCCAGGAAGAACTTAGAGCTGCTCTGCATTTTGGGGGGACTTGGTCTGCAGCTACTGATTCTCTCTTAGGGTGCTGGCAACCAAAGGTGACAGAAGGAAACTCTGAGGTTAGTGATATCATAAACTCTTAGAAAAAGAGGGGGAAGCAGGGGTTAATGGCAAGGAGATCTTGCAAAGTTGTACTAAGCAAATCACCAGTTACAGCTGGAATGAAGGGCTGCTGACAGGGAGAGTAAAGCAGTTGTTGGGGAGGCTACTTACTATTTCAAGACTCTCCTCCTCAGCAGAAACCTAGGAAGGAGACGTTAGATTCAGAAATTCTACGAGGAGGGATGTGTGCTGAGTGGGGAGCAGCTTGTTATCCTTGGACTGCAATGTATAGATGACATTAAGGTTTTCTCAGGCCCAAGTGTTTATGCTCTACCGAAGAGGATGCAACGTGCGCTAAGCTGATCGATAGGCTGGGTGTACTGGGGTGATAAAAAAGGGACAAGGTATCCTCGGGTAGAGGAAGAAACCTCAGGAGTGTAATTGCAAGCAAGGGATGATACAGCCTGGACCATGCTGTAGGGCAGGTAGCTCTGCCTGGAAACCCACCCTTTGTTCTTGGCCTAACGAGTTATACCTGTTGGGGAGCAGCAACAGCAGGCGCTAACTGTGGGCCAGGAACTGCTCTGGGTTTAATAAAGCCATGGTGTGAGGCATGGCCAGGGTGCTTGTCGGAGATCCAAGGAGCGTTGTGACATCACAGGTATGTACAAACCTGGTGTCTGTTGCTATCAGATGGTGGAAGCTGCTGTGCAGAGGTGTCTCGAGGATATGGGGTATATTGTCTCTTATGCTGGTGCTTCTGTGGGGTGCTTTTTTTAAGAGTATGTGCTGATGTTACAGTTCAATTACTTGGGAGGTGCTAATAGTGGTAAACCAGATGGGACTTTGGTGAAGCACTGGACTGGCAGCATTGCTGAAAGACCACTTCTCTTGGTACTGGCTGGAAAGGTTGGAGGACATACTGCTTTTGCAATAACATCTCCCTTCTTTAGGGCTTGGGAGTTTGAGTCAAGTATGTAAACCCTGTACTTAAACAACGCAGCCTGCTCTCTTTACAAAAATTCTGTTGTGCAAACTATTCTCCAAGTGCAATTACCTCTTGCAGTTGCGTTATTATTACTCTGTAAAAGTCTGTATGTGGCCAGCTCAGCAAAATCTTTAGGAATGCTTCAGGTCTTTCTGTGGGCAGAAGCAGCCTTGTGGCCTGCTGGAAGACAGGCAGCTTTGGAGGAACACAAAAGTATCCTCAATGGTTGTCTTTATTCTTTGAAGGTCAGCATTGCAGATGGAGGGTCTGAAGTGCTGGAAGGACCATGTGCAGTGGTAACCTCCAAATGGAGTCTGTTCGCTAAGGAGCTAAAGCGTGTGCCTTCCTGGTTTAATTCTAAAGATTTTAGCCCAGTATCCACGCCTGCTTTGGAGAGGATGCCTTTATTTTTCTGGATATGTTACAATTCCCTTGTACCTGGTCTTAAAACATTGCATAGGGTTTGCTGCTGGCACAGCAGCTGTCCCTATAAAGGTGCCTGTGTGTCCCTTAGCAGAAGTACCATTTGCCTTTACCTTATAGCCAAAGCACGAGGGCCTGGGACTGACACCACTGTGCAAATGGGACAGCTAGGGACAAACTCGATGCTTGGTGGTGGCAGTCCATACTTCCCGTGCTGTTCACAAGCAAAAGTTGTTTCAGTCTTTCCTGTGGCCAAACCTTAGCGCATGGACCAGGCCACGTTGTAGAAAGCACGGCCTATGCAAGCATAGGACAAACCTCTCTGTGCCTCACTTGGTCCCATTGAAGAAGCAAAGGATGTGGTGGAGCAAGTCTGGAGTAAAAGGACAGCTTGTATCCTGCAGAAAAAAAAAGGGTGTGGGGTTGTGAGGAGGAGGTAGGAGAGCAGGGTGTTGAAGGGAAAGAGAAGGCGAAATTGCACTCTCAGGTTTTGCTCTCCTTCCTGTTTCACGTTTTTCCCTGTTTAAAACTGTGTCAAATACCTCTGTGCTTGTTCCCCTCCCCTCTCCCAAATCTCATCTCTCTTCAGAGCTTTGGCTTTAAATATGCACACATATATGCAATTAAATGCAGGCTTTGACTTTTCGTCTGGGAAACTGGAGGGATAAGGTGAGCTAAGCTTTTAATTACGAGTACCCATTCTGGGAGGCAGGGAATTCAAGCCGCAGTAGATGCTGTGGTGCTATTTAATCCTGTCTTACAGGGAAGAGAGGGGGGGAAAAAAACCCCAAACCATCAGTCTTCTGGAGAAAAAGATTTCCTGAATATAAATATTGTTTCTTTTTGCTTTTCCTTTTTTCACCTTCCCCTTTCCATTTTTTTTCTTTTGAGGGGAGTGGAAGCTAGGTGTTAAATGCTGACGGTTTGATTGTGGCTTTTATTAAGGTGGAAATGTTAATGTGCAGCTCTGGCCCCTAGGATCAAGCTGTTTGTGCCAGGGGTGTTTTGGTTGTTTGTTTGTTTTTATTTTCGCCTTTTCTCCTCTCTGTATTTCTCTTTGAGAGCAGACATAATGGGCTAGGTTTGTCTGGGCTGTTTCATCCACTGACGTGGCTGGAGTTTCACCACAGACACCTTTTGCTCTAAGTGATTTTCTTGATGGGGAGGTGAACAGCGTAGGAGTTCAGTGGCATTCCTTCCAAAACAAGCACAGTTGGGGTTGTTTGGGAAGAAAAGAAAAGAAAAAAGGAAAAAAAATAAACCCAACTAAAAATGTTAGTTTGTCCTACGAATAAATCACTAACATGTTTTCCAGTGTTACTTGAAGATAAAATTGTTCCTTTTTGCTCACTGCAGGCCAGATATGATCCATGGTCCAATTTGATTTTCACCAGTCTCTGTTTTTTGTTTTCTTTTTCCTCATCTCCCTCTCTCTGGTTCCTTTCAGGATTTGTCCATGTGCTTTAGGACCAGGAAATCTTTGCCTTGCGATTCAAATGGAAAGACACTACAAAGACAGGCTCAGGCCAGGAAACTGTTAGATATGGGTATGGATCCTAGGCAACAGCCTGTCCACAGAAGAAAAGCAGAACAGAAAATGAGGTGTGAATGCTTTTCAGAATTGTATCATCTTGGCCTTGTTGCTGGAAGGATTCACATCACACAGAATCACAGAAGGGCAGGGGTTGGAAGGGACCTCTGGAGATCATCTAGTCCAACCCCCCTGCCAGAGCAGGATCACTTAGAGCAGGCTGCATAGGGCAGTGTCCAGGTGGGTTTTGAGTATCTCCTGAAGGAGACTCCACAACTTCTCTGGGCACCCTTTGCCAGTGCTCTGTCACCCTCACAGTGAAGAAGTTCCTCCTCGTGTTTAGGTGGAATAGAATCACAGAATGGTTTAGGTTGGAAAAGACCTTCAAGATCGAGTCTAACCTTCTATTCAGCTCTACTAGGTCCAACACTAGACCATGTCACCAAGTACAACATCTACTCTTCTTTTAAACGCCTCCAGGGATGATGACTCAACCACCTCCCTGTGCAGCCTTTTCCAATATCTAACAAACCTTTCAGTAATGAAATTTTTCCTCGTATCCAACCTAAACTTCCCCTGATGCAATATCAGAACGCTTCCCCTTGTCCTGTCATTAGCTACCAGGGAGAAGAGACTAACCCCTGCCTTACTACAACCACCTTTTAGGTAGTTTTAGAGAGAGATGAGGTCTCCCCTCAGTCTCCTTTTCTCTAGGCTAAACAATCCCACCTCCCTTAGCTACTCCTCATAAGATTTGTCTTCTAAACCCATCACCAGCTTTGTAGCCCTTCTCTGGATGCGCTCAAGCATCCCAAGTACCCATCTATTCCAGCGCTCCAGTCACGTGAATCCTCTCACATTTCCATGATGGTAACTATATTGTATCCCCCGCCCTGCACAATGGTGTAAATGCACTTCATTTGAGGTAATGGCCCTGGCATGTTTTTGCAGGGAGAGGGGAACTTCCTATATTCAAGCTTATGCCCATTGTCTCTTGTCCTGTCATCTTTTGTTCCTGTCCCTCTTACCCCAGCCTGCGCCAGGGCCGTGCCAGTCAAAGCCTGCTCCCTCTTGAAGCTGTTCATAGGTTATTTTCTGCAGCATCGCTTCCTCTGGCTTGCGCTGGAGCCTCTGTCTTGCCAACCTTGGTTCAGGCTGGGCTGTGGAGCTGTTCTAGTCCCCACCACTAGCAGTCGCAATTCCTTCCAAACTTTCCTGCTCCCTTCTTTTCTTTAGATTAAATAGTTAGGTGGCAGTGTGAAGCTATTGCACCCGAGAATGCTGGTAAAAGCAGAAGGGAGAGGTCTTGCTTTCTGTAAATAAGTGTCAATTACTCTTGTAGGGATATTTTGCAAAGAAGAGCTTGAGGTGCCATGCATAAGTTATGTCACAGGGACATAATTTTCTTAACATCTTATCAATGCTTATGTTAAACTTTGCTGAAACTTCTTTACATCCTTTAAAGAGGATGTAGTCAGGGCTGAATTTAGTAGAAGCCTGGCTGAGAATGGGGTAGAGATGTCAGCTGTGAGTTCAGAGGCCAAGTTAGTCAACAGCATTGCGTAGTTCTTGCTTCCTTGTTTCTTTCCGTGCTTCAAGGGGAGCTGGGCTAACAACGGCTTTTCAAATGGAATGCTTTTATGGATTTGAATACCTCCATCTGAACCAGCTCATCTTCTGAGTGGGTTTCTGCTTGGTACCTCCAAACAGCCTTCTGCTATGGACTGTGACTCTGTGCTGCATAATAGCTGAGGCCTTTGCATAACCTGCTCTTAACTAGGAGACTTGTCTGTCTTACTGATATGGAGAACCTATAAGTTTTGCTACTGCCTCTGAGTATCCTCTGTAATGCCATCATGACCCCTCTGATTAATTTTCCACAATGCAGCTTTGCCAGGTAGACCTCAGTAACCTTCTAGCTGACCTCCCTAACCTGCTGTTCCTCGCAGGGTTCCCACTATTAAGAGTTGAATAATCCAACTAAACCTGCCACCTTAAAACAGATTTGTGAAGTGGCACAGCCTTGACATACGTTATGGACTTCCTTCTCCAAAAATACCACTTGCTCAAAATATTTTATTTCTTGGCCCTAGCTCTTTTTAAAAATGCTGTTCTTCCTTTGCTTGGCTTTCTTGACTTGGAAAGCTGGTATCGTGTCCGTATAGCTACAGCGTGAGTTATCTGGGATAAAGGAAAAGTGTCCCAAACTACATGGAGTTCAGTTTAGGTTTTAAAAGTCTGTATTAAGTCCTTTGCTTTAGTCAGATTTCCTGTGTGACTTCAGTCAAGTGGGAGGCGTAACGAGGAATTTGGTGGTTGCTTAATGAAACGTGATCTGTAGGGATCTGGGCCGCCGCCATGTGCATATGCAGAGAAGGCACTTGAAAAACTAATATATTCTTTAGCTTAAAATAAATAAATAAATTTATGGGCTTCTCAAGAACACTTGAAATCCCGGAGGAGCTACTTGTACCCTTTGTGAGTCTCTTACTGCCGTGCTTAGTCTCCAGGCAAATGCAAAGTCCCGTGGTGAATTCTGCTTTCGGTCTTCACGGTTACCTTATTTCACCTGCCTCATGCGCCGCCATTAAAAGCGGTGCCCTGCTTCCCTGGGGCACTGCAGGGGAACACGTCCAAGGCCTTTGCCTGGCTACTGCAGTGCCTGGCGAGGGCAAGAGAGAGGGACTCCACAGGTGGGTGTTACAGGGGTTCCCTGTCCCCTCACAGGCACCCATGATGGTTGGATTTGTGTGGTGATATTGTGGGGAGGGTCATCTTGTTTCTGTTTTCACTTGAGGGCGTGTTTCATGCTGCCCTCTCGACTGGCCCTTCAGCAGGTGGGCAGTATCTCAGCCCAGGGTGAAGTTTTCTTGGTTGGTTCTGCTGATCCTGAGGGAAGGGGCTTTGTGAACACACAGCGCAAATAAATGCAGTTTGTGTCAGTGCCCAGTTTTTTGCTTGACATTTAAATGCACTCTGTGAGCCATCACTGGGCAGAGCTGAGCCGTAGAGACTGTGGAGGTCTGAGACAGCGACCTTAATCTGCTGGTTTGCTGCTTCCCTCCTCCTCCAACCTTGCCATCTCCTTCTGAGAGGCTCCTGTGAAGAAGCCCAGCACAGTCGTGTCAGATTAAGTGCTCTGACCACCACTGTAACCTGCATTTCAAACCACCTTCAGAGCAGACAGTAGCTCTGGAGAAGATATTCTAGTTTATGTATCAAAGCATTTTGGGGAGGGAGTGGTGGAAACAAGGAAAAAAATGTCAGTCATGTAAAGAAACACACTGGCGAAGGGAGAAGCAAAAGAAAAGGGAGCATTCTGTTTTCAGTTTAAGTCGTTTTTTGGGGCTTTTTTGTCAACTCAAAATACCTTGGCTGTGGACTTGCCTTTAAGATGGTGTGGAAAGGTGAGACTAAACAATACAGTCAGTACAGCAAGGGGGTATGTCTGAGAGAAGCATTTATTTAAGACAATTGTGATCAAATATTCATCAACTCTCTCTCCCTCCATCCCACTACAGCTTCTTTCTCGCTTCTCTCAGCTGGAAAAGACTTCAGAGTGAAAGAGGGAGCAGCACTTAAATGCTTATTTATGTTGTCATTTCTAGGCATTTTATCAGGTCTCTAATGAAATAGATTTTCTCTCAAGAGGTGCATATTTTCTGAGCCAGAGGGGGAGAGTGCTACGGATTGCTGAAAAGTCTGCCCACATTCAATACATTTGTTGCATTATTAATGATGATAAAAGCAAGAGGTTATAAACATTTTCTTTTCTAAATACTAATTGCAGCTGACCTTAGCTTTAAAAAAAAAAAAAAAAAGAGAAGGGGGGAGAGGGTGGTGGTGGAGGAGCAGAGGAAGCACAAACAAACCCAATTGAGCCCAAAATGTAACTGTCAGGGCAAAACTCCTTTCTTGACAATCCCCAATGCTTTCACATATATCATTTCTAAGAGTGCTGCCAGAGCCAAACCATTTGGGACTAGAATTATAGCAGAGATTAGCAGGATTCTGTTCCAAGAATATCTTTATGGTGATCACTTGTCACTTGTCATTACAAATAAATCCTATTGGTCTTCTTCCTTCGGTCTCATCCTTGGCTTGCTTACACTTGAGAAATCATTCTTCTCGGCCCTTTTTCCAGTGAGCAAAATTCAAGTCGCTTCTCTGAACGGCTGCTGTTTTATCCTGATTCAGTGCTGCTGTGGGGGAGGCAGGGGAGGGATAGGTGCAGGAATTTTTCAAGCCCCTTTTTCATCCAGCCACTGGTGAAATGTGTTTTCATTAGTGGTGTCAGGACATCGGGCATTTCTGTGGTATCACGTGGGACAGCAGCGCGTACGCAAAGGTTCAGGCAGGTAACCTCATCCCATTGCCTCAAACAGAATGGAGGTGGGTTTTCTGGCCATGGTTCTGTATCACAACGGCACCCAGAGCATTCCACCAAAGTGAGATTCCTGTGACACTCTGTGGTTGTTCACACACAGGCAGCAAGGGACAGTCTGAGCAAAATAGCAGGTAAACAAAGATGTGAAGAAATAAAGCTGCCTGTTCGGATTCCCACATCAGTTCAGCGAGTACCTGGTAGGAGAAGTCACATGTCCTGAGCTTTTGCAGTGCTGTCCCATCTAGTGAACCCCACATTCCTTCTCTTGGATACAAATACAAGCAGGGCTCTGGACAGGGCAGTTAATAATTAGACCATCTGCTTTACAGATGCTGGTGGTGCTCTTGTTTGGAGCAGTGTGAGGTGTATTCTGCTGGTTGAATTCACGACAGCTGTAATGAAACCCACTGAGTTTTCATGGGAGATGCTGAGAGCAGATCGACATGTCCTAGGTCTAAGCAGCAGAAATGGAATTTGAAGCAATTAAGGATGATATTGTACCTAGACGTGAACGTTTCAAGTGGCGTATCAATATGAACCTTCAGAATGATTCAGGGTTGAAAAGAGTTGCCCACAGACTTCTGTTGCTTTCTCTGGAACTTTAAAAGAGTGTTAGCATTGGAGCTTAGGCTGGTGTTTGGGCATGCTTTAAAAACTGTACACGTTCACTAATATGTTGGCTTTGTTTGCAACAGAATGCCTTATTTCTATTTATTATTTCTCTCATTTATTATTTATATTACTGTAACAGCTAGAGGCCTCTTTCTGCTAGGTGTCATACAGATTCTTTGTAGAAGGAAAGTTTGTCTCCTAATATTCTGCTGGAGAGGTGGGTGTGTTTTCAAAAGAAGCGGCAAATCAGTTGCAGAATTTGGAAAATAACCTGGCTCTCTAGAGTCCTGGCTTCTTGGCTTGACCAGTGCCCCTCACAAACAGCTATATGAAACAAAGCTATTGCTCCTGTTTGGCATGAAGCCTTTAACTTAAATTGATGCTGAATGGGAGCCTCTAAATACATCAAACGACTAGCTTTCTGTTTGGATGGAGGGAAGGTCTTGCTGTAATATATCGCACATCTGAAGAGGACTGCACTGCCTAAAGCCTCTCAATTTTTTCTTTCTAGAGCCTAAGCTGGCATTTCATGTGCTTTCCTTGTGGCAGAAAATTGGAGCTCTTGCTTAACTTCTCTTCTTGCTTTGACATATTGTCCACATTGTGTGAGGTACCAGGGGAATCTCCCCCAGATGTGCAAGTTAAAAACTAAGGGTTTTAATGTCCGCTTGTCTCCTGTATCTCAGAGTTTAAAAGCAGGCAGTCAGAAAAGGACCAAACCCTCAGGGATTCATGTTTGCTTTCATTAGGATAATTAAAGAACAGAATAAGCAGAACAGACTGACTTGCCCATTTTAAGATGCAAATGAGGGATTCTCTGAATGGTGTTTTGGAGTCAGTTTCCCTTTACACTTAAGCAAAGAAATAAAACACCCATTTGAAACATAATGGGATCACCTGATGTCCTGGTTTCGGTAAAACCATGACACCTGAGCATCTTGATTAAAGGACTCTTCTACCCTCCAACATAGGTGGTTTACCCTGGTCTTCATATACTTTTTCCACTTGGCCATTTCGTTGATTATGGCCTCTTAGACAGGAGGCTTGACCATGAGGAGAAGGTAGTTTCTGGAGCCTTGTGGACTCTTCTCTAGAGACCTGACATGAACCAGGCAGGCACGTTAAGATAGTGTTCCCTGTGGTCCAAGCTAACGACTGCTGTCCAGGTGCTGCATTACTTGGTATTTTCTGATGTGGGTTGAGGGTTGGCATTGAGTCGTGAGAGCAGCTGCTGCCAGTGAGAGCGCGCAGCAGGTGCTGCGGTGGGATGGGGCTTTCCCGCAGGCACTGTGCCAGTGTACAGTGACCGCAGTCACGGAATAGGCCACAGCAGAGATTTCTGTGGCAGGAACAAGCCACTTCCCTTTTTTCAGTAATCCACAAAAGTCAAGGGAGGTGTGTGCACCCTGACCTATAGAAACGTTGCCTGCTTCTCCCCCAGTGCCCCAGCAAAGTTGGGGAGAGGTTGCTGAGGTGCTTTCCTTCAGGAAGCAGGCAGCTGCCAGAGTGCCCAGATAGGGCCGTGCTGGGAAAGGTTTGGTAGTAGCAGCTACAGTGGATCATAAAAGCATGAGACCCGATATCATCTGTTTCACAGGACCTCTCTGGTTCTTTCCTTCAGCACAGGAGCACAAACACTGCTCTTAGGCTACCTGTTTGAAAATGTGCCTGTCTAAAGGCTTTGAAAGTACTCTACTTTCACCTGAAGTAGATACAGAATGTGTTATGGTTGTGTTTTTCAATGGTGTGTTCTTGACATCTCCTTTTCTAATCTAGACACTTGTGTCAACCTTTGCCAGACAAAGCAGGAACTTCCTATCTTTGCTGATGGTCCAGTGCACTCTTATTTGTGCCGTTATTTCAGCCCTACTTTTTTTTTTTCCCCTTCATGATACGGTTAGTCCAAATAATCATCAAACAGATGCCTTTTCCTTGGGGATGTCAGCTGAACTCATTTCTGAAAGACAGGGCTATTTTCTTATGATTAATTTATTCGTTTCCCTCTGCAGAGATCTAGGCCCTTCAAAAATGCTGCCTGGTTTTCTGCCCGCATGCTGAAGCTGTGTGCGTACGTCGGTGCTGTTCTGTGCGTGTACGGTGTCTTTTGTCTCTGAAAGTCAGTTCTTGTTCAAGAGGTAGGCTTGCTCTTCTCCGCTTGTTGAGGCATCATTACTTTTGCTTCTGCCCACTGGACGCGTGGCAGAAAGTACGTGTGGGGAGGCAGCGATTCCATGAAGCCCACACAGGGTATAACACTAAGCAAATAACAAAGTTATTTCAGGATGCCGGCCTTCACCTCTGTTTTTGTAAACACTCCAGTATTAAATATAAATGAGTGTTTCAAGGATGAGTGTTTTCTTCAGGGATGCCTGTTTACTTCATCATTGATACAGGACAGCTTGTTCCCTTGGGGTGTGGAAAACAAGGAAGATAGTATCTTTTCCTTTGCTCTCCCCCAGCTCCCCTCCTACTTCCACACTTCCCTCCTCTCTTTCTTTTCTTGCTTCCTTCACTGGGTAGAAACAGTGGAATGACCCTTCCTAAGCAAGTGCACCCTTACCGATGCAACGCAAGTAAAACCTTAAGCACGTTATAAAACTTAGCAGCTGTCCCCTTCACATAGGAGGTTCGCCTTCCTCTGGTAACTACTCTGTTCCTAGTACTTGATGGCAGCCACTTTAACAGGGGACAAAGACTAGGATCAGGACTTACAGGTTGTTGTCCATCTGATAGAGTTTAGTAGCAACCTAGATGTGTACCTTTGCTAGCTTCACCTACTTACTTCAGGGTAAAAATTGGCTCTGCTATTATTTTACATCAGTGGTAGAAATTCAATAATGTAGCTGGAGACATCACCTTCTTCCTGGCTGCTTTATTTTTATAAGGTAAATCACCTGGCAGTAGAAGCAAGCCGTCATTGGCTGAACTGCAAGTGCAAGATCATTTCTGAATACGTTATTTTAATTATATCACATGGGTGTCATGTCCACTGTAAGTACCAGTGAGATGATCCTAAACCATAACAGCTGTCAGCAAGAGGAAAAGAAATAGGTTAGGGGTGCATTTAATTTTTGTATACTTGGCTATTTTGTATAAACAAGCCATTGCATGGGTATTTTGTTTGAAAAACACGCAGGTTAATTCTTGTACACCTACTAGCAAAACTGCTTTTTATTAAACAGCCTCTTATGGCATCCAAGATGTAACGTGGCACTCGTTTTTTGCATTTTTCAGTGGGGAGCTCTCAGCTACTCCACTCATAGCCTCTTGCAGCAGGGAGCAGGCAAAACCAGCAGCTGTAGGATGCTCAGGTCCCAGATGGATGAAGCACATATGCCACAGTAAGAAAGCCGTGTCACTAGGGAAGTGATCAAAGCTCTGCTATTTATAACTACTGCATTTATAGTCTCCTTCTGCCTTAGATGCAGGAGCGTGGTTCTTCCCCATCCCAGCTACTTCTAGGAGAAGGTGCAACCAGGAACTGTAGGAAATCACTAGCAGCCACAGCCAGTTCTTCCCGTCGCCTTCCAGTGTCTTCCAGTTTTCAGCACATGTGGTGTCAGCAAACGCACAGCAGTTCTTCATGTGAAGGGGATTTGGCAAAATAAATGAGCTGAAACTCTTCAAGGGGATTATTCATCATAAGAGGAGCTTGAGCTGCCTCAGTGTTTGTCATCTGTAGTGCCTCTGCTATCAATTCCATCACCAAAGCCAGCACACCTTGTCAGGTGGTAAAACCCAAACCACTAGCCAGGGGCCTTTCTCTGCTTTCTGCAGCTAAGAGGCAGGGTAGAGGCAAGTGAAAACCAGTTCACACTTGCACATCATATTTGGGACAGAGACACTGGAGCTTATGGGTGGGAGTATATGTTTCTCCAGCATTTGTTTTAGCTGCTTCCCTCCCTTCTTTCCTCCAGTGAGTAAATGAGAGTTCGGGGCTCTCTTCTCCCCTGTTATTTACCCCTTTTCCTACAAAGCAGGAATTGTTGTATCAATCACTTTGGGGAAGGGTAAGAGAAAAGTTCAGTGAAACAGAGGAAAGATGAGAGAGAGAAATTAGTGGGGGATAGCCTGAATGACGGATAACCTCTCTGCCTTTCTTGTGTATTTCCTCTGCACCTCTTTCCAGTCATATTCACTCACATAAAAATACACACAAACTGTCACCTAAACTCTTTGATTTCCCCTGCCCCCCACACACCTTTTCTCCTCTGTCTCCTTCTCTTCCTCATACTTACTAATTTCTTCTGTTGACTGTATTGTATTCAAGGGGAGATATAAAAATACTTGAGATTCAGTATGGTATGGGAAGGTAGAAACCTGTAGTTATATTAAGAGTTGGTGTGGTGGAGGAGAGGAAATTCAGAGAACATGCCCAACTTTGAAAACACCTTTATTTCTGGACCCTACAGAGAGTAAGTGCATGTCCTTGTAGCAACTTACAGCTCTAAGTAATTTTCATGGGATCAGTATTCTGGACACTGTCCTGCTGAAGAAAATCCCTGGGGGTGGTCACTTTTTCTCTAGGAGGTTGCCATGGCCATGAGGGAGATGCATTGAAGAAGAGGAAGCACTCGAAGTGGCCTGAAATTTTTGATGTCTGGTTCTATGCTCAGCATTTGAGACTGGAAGGACTCAGATCTTCAGAATTCGCTGTTCAGGACACCTCAAGTAACCATCCCCTCCTCCCCACCCCCCAAGAGGATCTCTTAAAACACCACTTCTAACCTGCACATATGGGTAGACTTGTTTGGAGAGTAGGGTCCGTAGAGAGAGAATTGCCTCTTTGGTGGCTTTTGTAACCCCATCTTGTCTGCCTCTAGCTCCCCGCTCCTTTCAAGCCGCTGTTTTGAAGGCTCAAGGAAAACAGAGCCCAAAAAAGTGCAAACAGGATGTGCATGCAGACATTGCAGACGTTTTTATCTTCACTTCCAAGGGAGGCCTGTCCCTTGTCCCTGTTTCCCAAATAACCAAACTTCATCAGATACAACCTCTTAAGACCAAGCCTAAGGCAAAATCAATCTCCAAAGGAAGTAGCAATTGCTGTTGCTCAGACAGGAAGCAGAACGTGAAATCCATATCAGCTTATTAAGAGCACAGGCTTTGCCTTGCTCATCTCTAATGATTACAAGTAGCAATTACTTTTATTACACACAGTCTTACACACAGACGTGGGTAAAATACAGACTGTTTTAAAGGCAGAGACTTCCTGGGGGTGCTTGTAGCGATTCTCATCACTTCCATGGCTGAGGGCAGGTGAATCCTCTTTCTTGAGCAATGTCCTGTCTCGGCATTTGAATCAAGTGCTCTGATTTATCTGTTTCGCTCTGGATTTTATTATCTATTCTGGTTCCTTGGAATGGCTGAATCTGGGGGAGGGGGGGCGGGGGGGGCAGGTGCATGGAGGCAAGACAAGCAGGTACTGTGGGCCCACTGAATGGGGCTCTGACATATAGCCACAGTTCTTTAAAAATTGGTGAGATAATAGCATCCAATTGGTCCCTAAAAAGAAGGATGTTGCAAGCAGGGGTTTTTCTTCTGGGCAGGCTGAAAGGCTCCTAATTACAAGAAATCAAGAGAAAAGTCAGTCAAGCATGAGATAGAAACTTCACCATGGGGAGACAGCTCAGTGTGAAATGCCTGGTGCACAAAGTTTCTCAGCCCTTTATAAATGTAGAAAACTATTATTATTATAAAACTGTTTTTCCTTTTCCCACTCTTGCTTCCCTGTGGAAATAAAAACAAGTTCTGGCTCTCCCCATCAGTCATTTTGGAGTTCCCTGCAGTCACAGAGGACACCCTGCCTCTGCTTCTCCTACAGTGCTTAATGGTGGCACCCAGCAGACCCCCCCTTGGTTGCCTGGGACAGGGTTAATGACCTCGTAGAGGCTGCTCAATACCTTTCTGACTCCTCAAGTTACACTTCTCACTTCAAGTTTACCCTGCCTCTTCTCTGTTTCCCCCTGCCCCCCATACCTCCATGACTGACCCAGCTGCATGACCTGATTCTGTAGTGACCTGCTTTGTGCTGTTTCATAACCTGGAGGGCTTTGGTTAACTGGGAGTATCTGGTCTCGGTGAAACCAGGACATTTTGTACTCACTCTGTGATAGCCGATTCCTTGGGAACGCAAATTGAAGGGGAAAGTGAAGCAAATTAACTCCCTGATAGGATTAGGGAGGACCAGTCAGCTCCTGCCTTGATAAATCTGCCTTGTCTTTGGGTTTTTCTGTCCCCATTTGTCACTGTGAGGATTTCCTCTGTTTTGTAGTCTCTCCCATGTGGTTCAAGAGCAGTCTCTGGAACCAGGAACTCTGTTCTTCACAGATCCCTCAGAATTTCATTTATTCAGGCTAAACCAGATTTGTGTGGCCATCTTGTGTCACTCGCACAGGAACTGTTGTGCCTCTTTCATGTGCCTGGCTTGGAGGTCTGTGTTTCTGCCTACGGTCCTGACTCCAAAATGTGATGTTGCAGCGCTCTCTCCTTTCTCTTGTTATGCAGTACCTTTGGTCACCTACTAAAACAGCCACTCTACTGTTAGACCTGTAGATCTGTAGAGCAGGGGTGGACCTGAGACCTTTTGCCTAGAGGAGTGTTGACAACAGCCCTGTCTTGCTGAGTTCCTTTGCAATTCAACTTTTGGCTTGGACTCTCCCTGTTTGTTGCCTTGCCATGGGCAGCACCCCACTTCATGAGAAGGGACAGCCAGTTCAGGCTAGTGGAGGAAGAAAGCCAAAGCTGTGAGAAGGGGGGGAAGGAGGCAAGGATAAAAAGCCCAGCAAGTCCTAGCTCAATCTTCCCATAAAAACAGTGACTCAGCCGTAGCTCTCCCTGCAAACTCGATCAGATCTCCAGAACGTGCATGGAAAGCAGTGCTGAGGCTGGAATGTGAAGGTCTGAGGTCACAGAATTAACAAATGGATGTTTTAGCTACAAACACTACGAGACGCAGCGAAAGTCCCTGTGGTTGGAGCTCAAATCACTTTGCGTCTGTACAGTATGAACAGCTCTATCAGCAGCGCTGAGCTTGTAGGCTGTTTTTTAACTCTGGTGCTCCAGAAGAATGGAATTCCCCTAATCCCCCTTTTATAGATGAGATGAGGAATGGGCAGGTGAAACAGTCAGCAATTTAGCCAGCAATACAGTGTTTACCCTGGGATCTAAAGTACATCTGTGTAGTGCCTGGACACTTAATATCCTAGATGATAAAATCAAGATTGTCTTTCACTGGTAGAATGGTGGCCTGTGGGGGTCTGGGCTGGCACTTTTTCTGTAGAAACAAACGTGCCTGATCCTTTTCCAGCAGCCCTTGCTATACGCTGTTGCTGTCGTGACTTACTGTCCACCAAGTTTTGCAAAGTCATCTTCCACACAGGTGATTTGATGTGGTTTGTTTGGGATTCTTTTGAACTTTGAGGTCCCTCCAAAGAGGATATCCCTATAACAGCCTTTTTGTCTCTTTTTGGATATTATAGGGTACAGGTATGTTAATGTATAATAAACCTGTTCTTTACTGCATACAGCCTTCGTTGCCCCAGGAGGTCATTGAGTCAATTATTGTAAAAGGCTTTCAAAAAGGGCCTGGATAATTTTATGACCATTTGTAATTATGTGTTAAGATAGGGGTAATCAAATCTTATGCTTTGTGGCAGATGATAACCACAGGGACCATGAAATGGCTCATTTTCTCTCTCATGCGCCAATTGACCATTAGGGTGGAGTTTTCACCTTCCTCTGGTTCACTTTAAATTAATTGCTGCTGAGCAGAGGAGAAGGAAGGCCCTTAACCTTCTGATCTCATCGGGCAGGTTCAAACCAGCTAGATTTTGGCCTGCCTCTTTGTGCCTTGTTTCTGGGGAAGGGTTAGGGGAGGTGGATCCGGTAGAAACCAGGGGTGGGAGCAATGCCTAGTGCCCTGTGCCTCCTGTACAGATAGGAGTTTGTGTTCACGGGGACTGCGGAGTGTGAACGGTTGAATAGCATCACGGCCACACGGAGTGTGTGTTTCCTGGCTACAGTGGTATGACCAGAGCAGCTGGCACTTTGCTTGGCTTCCAGGCAGCGTTTGCATAAGCAGTGTCTCTTGGTGAATTGTTGCATTGGATTTTGGATGAGAAAGAGCTCTTCTTGTTTGTTCCAGGCTTCAGCTGTAGCGCTTGTGTTGGCTCATCTTTCAGATGTGCATTGGACAGGGGAAGGTGGGCCAAGGCAGGGGTTGGGAAAGGGAGGTAATATAAGGAATTTTTCGTTTTGTGTGTCTGCTGTGCTGGCTCCATCATGATCCATGCCTCTCCGCTCCATTTGTTTCGTAGCGTGGTGAAAATGGATGAAACGTTTCACTGAGTAATGAATTGTGGCCTTTGAGGCAGCAGTCCGCGTAGGTCCCTCAAACCATTTGTGACTATGAAGAAAATGATGTTCTTGCCAGCAGCTGCTGAGGCTTATGCAGTTCCTTCTGCAATTTCCTCATCAGTTTTCTGTATAAAACTGTAATTTCAGCTGTGCCTGGTTTCAGTTGCTCTTAGACAAACTGTTTTCCTTTCCCAATCCCTTTAACCTCTTTGCTTGCAGGTAACCAGAGACCAAAATGCAGGGTGTCTCTGATACAGCATAGGTGAATAAAATAAAGCCAATCACGGGTTTTATCTAAACCCTCTATTTTTAATCTGCTGCATCTGAAAGGTACTGCACATCTGCAGCTGCTTTGGGGAATCGACCCCTTCTGGGGTGGTGGCTTGTAGGCAGCAACACTAACCAGTATTCTGGGGAGAATGAATGAAGTAAATGAACTCTCTGTTGAGTTAGGGAAGATAGAAATGGTATTCCTCCATCTTACCTGAGCCAGGAGACTGCAAACACTTCTGCAAATGTATGCGAGTCTCTTCAGTGCCTCTCGCTTCAGTCAGTAACGCTCTGAACTGGCAAATCCCGTGCTCCGAGATGCTGTTTCATAGTGTTACACTGTCCATCTCTTACCAAACAGGAATCCTAAATACTTGATGGAAAGAAATGAAATCAAAAGGAGAAAAACTGCAAAGCAGAATAAGAGATGCTGTCAGGAGAGGAACTGAACTGAGGAGGTGAGTAAATGAGGCAGAGAGATGCAAGTAGCCTGTTCAAAAGGCAGGACACACAGAGGAGAGGCTTTCAGAGCAACAGCAATGAAAAGGCTACCACACAAGACCGTGCACAGTGAGGAGAGCAGTGGTTAGATAATGTAAGAGCTCTGTCTACTTAGATTTGTGTCTTGACATCTATCACATCCCTCCCTTCATACCAGACGTTCCTGTCTTGTTCCCCCCTCCTTTACCTTGCATTTTATCATGCTGCTTCCTTCCAACTCCTCAGGCTTCAGGGCTTGGAAGGGAAGCTATTGATAACTCTTCCCCAGCTGTCATAGGCTAGTACAGAAGGGGCTTACATAATCCCATGATGCTTCAAGATTGGTTTTTCTGCACCTATAGTAAGAGGCACTTCAGTTTTCCTAGAAAACACTGCATCCTCCTCTTGCCTCAGCTCAGCTTGGTGGCTCTGCGCCTCTTCAGTCAGTGTGTGTATCGTGATGTTCGGTGTTCTCCCACAAATTGGGCATAGGAGTCCTTGGGTCACAGAGCTGTATGTTTTAGTGAGCTTGGTCTTCTCGTTATCTGCTGTAATTGGGGAAAACTTTAACTTCATGGGACAGAAACTGTCAAAACTGTTTCTCTAATGTGCCCATATCTGCAGGAATTTGTAAATAGGGAGAGCCGGAGCAGCAGAGCGCTGATTGGAGCTCACAGCAGAGTTTACCAACAACTGCTAATTGCCAGCTCGGTTTGGATGAATTGTAAATGACCAAGATAATGCAAATTAGGAAGACACATTTTTGGCAGAATTTTAGTAACTTCTGGGAGCAGGGGAAGTCATGCGGCTCCCTCTGTTACTGGGAGCAGAGTCCAAATTGTTGTGGCTTCTGCAGAGCTTCCTTAGGCTGTGAGTGAGTCAGTGGAGCCCAACTGGATTACAGGCTGCCCTCCAGGGCTTTGTTGCTAGTTAATGCCATGCAGCACTGGGGCATCAGTCTATTTTTATTATTTCCCCAGTCTATACTACCTACTTCTTGTGCATTCAAAAAAAAAAAGGGGGGGGGGGAATGGGAGTGAAAAAAGGGGGTGAAAAAAGGAGAGAATAAAAAGAGCTTGGCATAAATGTCAACTCTGATAATTATAAGGTCTTGAAAGTACTGTGTTAAAATTTAGATTTTTACTTCTACGTACTGTTTTTCTTTAAGCACGCTCATTTTGCATTGGAAAAACACTCTGCCAGGGCTAATACAGCTAGGGGTATGGGATCAACTGAGGCAGAGATCCAGAGATACCCTTGTCTGCTTTCCCCACTCATCCCAGAGGTTTTTGAGCACCTTGATAAATCTGAGTGCAAGTGGAGTGGGATATGCCCCTTTGGGGAGTGAGAGAGGCAAATTCATCTCCTTCTGCATAGCCCTTCCAAGCATGCTAAGCCTACCTTCACAGAGTGCCCCAGACTGGTGTGTATGTGCTTCAGGCGGTGGGGAAGCTGCAGGCTCGGCAAGGCAGGCTGTGGTGCTGGTACTGGGTAAGGCAGTCTGTGTTTGAGGGTAAGGAAGACACAGGCCCTTCAGCTTCTGTAAATGAAGTTCTTTCACTTTTTTTCCTAACTCTTACAGCCATGTACTTGGGATGCAGGGGAGCAGTCGGCACTGGATGAGGGATGAGCGAGTCTGAGTTGGGGGCAGTCGGGTTGTCACTCGGGCAGAGTGAAGTTTGATGCTGTGTGTACAGCAGCACAGCTACAGTGGGAGAACACAGAGCAGCTAGGAACAAGTTCTGAGGTTCTTATTTAACCTTATTTAAAAGATCCAGGTAAATGAGGAAGCTTTGCCTCTACAAAAGTGCAGTTGTGGTCACGTGCTTGTGGGGGCAGTGGATATTGGTAAACCTGACAAATACCCAGTTGGAAATAGTCGCAAACAGATTGAAATCTGCCCAGATGATTCTCTTGATTTGAAACTTGCAGGGCAATGTCCATGTAACTCTTGGTCACTGAATCATAGAATGCTTTGGGTTGGAAGGGACCTCAAAGATCACCTACTTCCAACTCCCCTGCCACAGGCAGGGACACCTTCACTAGACTGAGTAGCGCAAAGCCCCATCCACCCTGGCCTTGAACACTGCCAGGGAGGGGCCAGCCCAGCTTCTCTGGGCAGCATGTGTCACGGCCTCACCACCCTCACAGGGAATAATTTCTTCCTTATATCTTAAACTAAACCTCCCCTCTTTCAGCTTGAAGCTATTCCCTTTTGTCCTGTCACTGCACTCCCTGGTGAACAGTCCCTCTCCTGCTTTCCTGTAGGACCCCTTTAAGTACTGATAGATGTATTAGGTGTCCCTGGAGCCATCTCTTCTCCCGGCCAAACAAGCCCAACCTTCCTCATAGGAGACATGTTCCAGCCCCCTGATCATCTTCATGGCCCTCCTCCGGACTTGTTCCAAGAGTATAATAGCAGTTTGGGGCGTCAGGATGCCTTTCGTGCCATCCCACTTGGGGAATAAAATCAGAGGAGCAAACTGCCGCAGCAGCTACTGGTGGGCTCCAGAATGCGCTCTCTGCTGCTGTGGTCTGTTAATTGATGTTTCAAGGAATTAACTTGCTAAGAATTCACTCACCAGAATTTTCATGGAAAGCACACATCAGAAGCATAAGCACAGTCAAAGCACAATTGGTTTGAAAACTTCAAAGAAGTTTTTCTAGAAAATGTTTTGGGTTTTTTTTTACTATCAACTCAGCTTTTGGAAGAAAAGACTGGATGGGAACGTGTATGTATTCAAAGGGTCACAGGGTTCATAGTGGCTTGTGTGAGCACATCTGTAAGACCTGGAGGATGTGAGAACCCTGGGACTGGTGTTGTAATTAATTTACTTTGTTCAGACTTAGGACTTGAAAGAAAATGAGGACAGCTTGGACCTGTGATGGCAAAGGTACAGAGGAAGGGCTTTGATTTTGGCATCAGAGTGGGTGCCCGTCGTGAAATCCAGACGCTCAAACCCTCTGTATCTCCGCTTCCCCTCACTCCCTAAGTGCTGCACTTATGTCAAGCAATCTCCATTCACAATGAGAGCCAGTGTACTTTATTTAATAACTGTTGCGGGGCTCCTCTGGGAGTCAGAGTGCCAGAATTGGTTGGCTTTTTAATGGGGCCTGTCAGGGGAACTGGCTACAGATGGGGAAATGAGACATGTTCACTCATCTCTGGTTTTAACCTCCCAACACTGGAGTAGAGGGTGGGTTTTGTTAAGTGCACTTTGTGGCTCTTTCTCCTCTGTAACAGCCAACTACTTAATGCAAAATGCTGCTTCTCAGCTTTATCTCAGCAAGGCGAAGTGCTGTGTTACAAAAGCACCGTGGGAGGGGAGAGGATGGGGAGGAAAGCACGCATGTTTATTTGCTCCCATTACGACACTGCCACACTGCTGCTGTGAACACAGATCGAAGCTTTCCTTCCAAAAGGCCCCTTGGTACTGGTTATTTGCACATAAATGGCCGCAGGTGATTTATTTATTCGGCACAGCTGGGTTTTGTGAAAGAAACTTGTGGGCTATACCTGCCAATATGCTAATAGTCCTCCCTGCAGCGCTGGGAGGGCCTGTGGAATTACTCTGCTGCAGGAGGCCTGAGAGGCCATGGCTGAAATTTTCAAGGGCCTGGGATAATTTTATAGATGCCCCATCCCTGGTGTTTTTTGCTCACTTGTTTGTTTTGCTGCCACTGCAGCGTGAACTAGTGCGTGGGGGCTTGTGTGCAGTGTTACAAGGAAGGTTATTAGGGAAGGAGTTGGGGAAGAAAGGCTCGTGTTGTGTAAGCAGGCTAGTGAGTTATGGTGTGGTAGGGAAGCGGGAGTTTGCGTGTGAGGGAGCATCAGTCACAGGCCGCTGTGTGATGGTTTGTTGGATAGAATTGGTGGTTTAACAAGCTGTGGTGAATGCCACGTGGCTGTAAAAAAGTGATTCCTTTTAACAAGGTGTTTTAAACCTTTATCAGCATTATCTATACGCGTGGCCAAGTCTAAATCTTGATGACTGAGTATTGTTCCTTGAATACGACTTGTACTGGTTTTGTGTCCTTTGGGGCTGTTAGTGTCCACCATTCTGTACCCAGGCATCGTGTTCTCTGTATTTCCTTAACTCATTAGAGAGAGAAAATAGTTTATCACAAAGACCCTCTCAAATACAGGGCAGTGTGTGTTTACTTCTGACTTCCAGGGTGAAAAGGACTTTCTGGACAGAGTACCTGGATCCTGGAAGGCGGTTACTCAGGAATACGCAACAGACTTGTTAGGAGAGCGGTATGGCGGGGGGATTGTTGGGATGGGTTGGTGCTCTACTTCAGTGAGGTGAACTAAGGATGCTGTGGAGATGATTTTGTTTTAGAAAGCACCTTGTAAAAATTGGGGTCCTCAGAGCCATCAGCAGAGAAAGCGGTCTGAAAATCTCTCACATCTGACTTCAAAGGTGCCCGAAGACTTTCAAGTGCAAATGTTTAGAAGCTCAAACATCAGTTGAGAGCAGAGGGAATGGCTTATTTTCCCTCTCCTCCCTCTTTTTTCCCCTAAGGGGAATTATCCACTCTGATAGTTCCATAAAGGTTTTCCAGGAGGGAAACCTGTATCCATTAGACAGCATATTTGCATGAAAGGCCAAAACCCCCAAGCCCTACAGCACTGGAAACCCAAAACATTTCTGTCTTTAGACTTATTTCTTCAATGAAAACTTTGTTTGTTCCTCACTAGCCTGATCATTGCATCTGGGCTGAGACTTTTGCCACATAGAGATAGGGAAGCTCTCCCTCTTTCTCTTCCCCCTCATATTCGGGTTAAATTTAAAATTTGACATCCACTCATCAAACAAGAAAGGAGCTGAAGAGAAGATAAACTAGATGTATAGGCAGTTGCTGCCCATCTGGCCTAAGGGTGTGCTTATACAAGATTTTGCACAGTAGGGTGGGAGCATATGGTGGTTAAGGAGTGAACAGAGATTTGAAGACCTGGGTTCATATACTCTCAGTTAGTTCTCAGGTCCTTTACTCGTGGTATTTCAGCTTTTGGTTTGCAAAATGGAGATTGTAGCATTCTCTTAAATCAGAAGAGGTAATGTAAGTACATACATGTTACTGATTCTAACATCCTGGGGACTTTATAAATGCACAAGCGTTTAAACCATTAAAATGAGCCAGTGTGGACCTGGCTGAGAGGTGTGGACTGTATTTTGGGTCTAAGTTCTGTTCTGGATTCACACTCCTCCAACCTTGAGCATAGGGAGTTGAAACGAGTCTGCTGGAACCTGACATCCATTTGCTTCTCATCTCTAAAGAAGCAGAACATATACTTAAGAAGTCAGCATATGTCGATTTTTAACAGGGCTGAGGTTATTAAAACTTGTCTTTTTTTTCCTTTTTTTTTCAATGCCATTAGAGGAAATAGGACAATTTCCCAAGTCTTTCCACCACCACCACCCCCTGCCCCTTCTTTCTATGACAAAACCCTATCTACTTAAGGTTAGCTCTATTATAAAATTTTCCTCTTAACTAAGTCAATACTACAAAAATGTCATGTGAAATGCTTCTCTCCCATTATTGAATGATAAATCTTAATCTAGAAACCGGAGTTCTCAGTGGGAAAAGATTTTATTTTTTTCGTTCTCTCTTGTTTTATCCCTGCTTCTGCCCTTGGAAATAGAAATGTCCAGCTTCAGCTTTCTTGAGATGATGGAGCAGCTTTTATTCATACCAGTTTAAAAGTCTTGGATGGAGGACCAAAATGTGAATGCATGTAATGTCCAGTTATTTCTTAAGTGATCATACTTTTGAACAGTCTCATTCTTCAACAGTTTGTCTGGGGTGAAGAGGGTAGGTATGATAGCCTTACATAAAGAACATGGAAAGATTTAGATCATAGAAAAGGAATTGGGATCTCACTGAGCTAGATATCCTACTTGTCCAAGTTTAGCCTGTCCAAGAAAGCTGGAGTAAGCCTGCTGTGGAGGACTGAACAAGACCCCAAAAGATCCTATTTCTGTGCATGCAGTGACAGCTTATTAATATCCTTAACTGCATACTTGTCAAATACTCTCTGCAACCATCTTCTTGTTCTCACAAAGAATACCACCTATGTGTGAGTACACTGGGGTAGTCTAGCACTCAAGAGTAGCATTAGGCTTTGTATTTTCGGAGGTTCCTCCGTGTACTTTGGTGAGCCACCAAGGGAGTCACTAATACTGTAAAATTCCGTTAAGGGCTACATGTTATCCGTCTTGGTTCTTGGCCATTTAGAGTGAAAAGCCATCTAGGTCTCCTCTTTTCCCCTTTTTCTTTTTAAAGCAGGAGGGTGCAGGGTGGAGGATGACAGGAAGACAGTTTTGCTTGCCCTGTGCTCCTACTTGCTGAATAGCTAGGAGACGTCTCATTCCTCAGGAGGTGGTTTGATTTAAATCCTTACTACTAATTAGCAAAGCAGGAATTTGAAATTGCATCTGTTCTGTCCTAGATTATGGCTTTGAGCACTGCTGTGTTGGTGAGAGGGTTCTCCTTACCTCCTTTGCTGAGGAAGAGCGGATGAGGCAGAAAGGAGGCGTGTTAAGACACTAGAAACTCTGTAAGACCCAGATGAGTCAGAGAAGGCATATCTCGCATGCAGATTTGGCCAGGGTATGGCTGTGAAGGAAGTTCTGAACATCTGCCAGTTTTAAATGGCTATACATGTGCTTAATTGTAGAAATATAGGTGCCTCAATAATGTATGAGCATAAAGATTACCAATAGAATAACCTTAGGTGCGGACTGCGTTTGGAGCAGGAGCCAGGTGGAGGTTTTATGAGCACGAATAGCACTTATGTGTTCAAGGTCTGTTTAGGGGTGTAGCAATTAGTTCTCCAGGAAGGATCGCTTAGCTCTGCCGTCACTGCCACAGACCCCATGAGGATCAGTACACAGTTTCTGGGACACCAGAGGTTGAAGGTGCTTGTGAGTACCTACAAAAATGAGACCAGGTTGGCTCCTTCCTCAAGGTGTCTGCAAAGGTGATACTTCAACTTCAGGGGGCTAGAGCACCTCTCCTGTGAAGGCAGGCTGAGAGAGTTGGGCTTGTTCAGCCTGGAGAAGAGAAGGCTCTGGGGAGACCTAATTAAAGCCTACCGATACTTAAAGGGGGCCTACAAGAAAGCAGGAGAGGGACTGTTCACTAGGGAGTGCAGTGGTAGGACAAGAGAAATGGCTTCAAACCGAAAGAAAATAGGCTTAGATTAAATGGTCCAGGGAGGTGATTGTCCCATTCTACACTGTGCTGGTGCGGTTTCACCTGGAGTACTGTGTGCAGTTTTGGGTGCCACAGTACAAGAGGGACAGACAAATATTGGGGAGTGTCCAGAGGAGGGCAGTGAGGATGGTGAAGGGTCTGGAGGGGAAGTTGAGGCACATCCCTGGAAGTGTATAATGACAGGTTGGGTGAGGCCTTGGGCAACCTGATCTAGTGAAGGGTGACTTTGCCCATGGCAGAGGGGTTGGAACTAGATGATCTTTGAGGTCTTTTCCAACCCAGAGCATTCTATGATGCATTTACATGAAGGAAAACAGAGCAGAAATCCTTTTAGTCCATAGTAATAGGCTGTTGCTGGTGGGAATAGTGCATTTGAGTTCACGTAATGAAGAAGGGGATGTTGTTCATGGAGCGGCTGGAGGTAACAAAGTAGGATTTCGATGTTGCAGCATGTTCTGCAGGTGAAGGGGATGAAGAAATCAGGGGATGAAGAAATAGGGTGCTATTCTTAGGGCATATGTGAGGCAGTTTGAGACTAGAAGCACTGCTGGGAGAAGTGCAGCAGGGGAAGCTGTAATCTGGCAGCAGCGAAGCTTCGCAAGATTCACTTAGCCTTTACACTTCACTCAAGCCTGAAAACCTGTAAAGGTCAAGGCAAATTCTGTACTTCCCCAGAATTACAGGGAAGGTTGTGTTCCTGGTGTATTGGGGTTTTTACACTTTTTGTTTGCTTCTATTCCTCTCATTGTTTGTGCACATGGGGGTTTTTTTTGCAGGTTATTGTGAATCAACGGGGGAGGAGGGGGGAGAGGTTTTAATGTTCAGAAAAAATAGCCAGTGCCCCTCACACGCGCACAGCTCACGCACGTACTTTCTGAGTTTGACAGCAAAATCAATTAATCATTAGGAATCTCCTCCTGGTATCAGCACAGGAAGGTTTCTACTCTGCAGAAGGCAAAAAGTGTACTGAAAAAGGCAGAAAGTAAAAACATTTTCCCTCTGAATTTTTTTTTTCTTCTCCTCTCCTGTCTCCCTTTCCTTTCGCAAAGCCACACGCTGACACTTGCAGGTGTTGACACAGCAGTCTAGCTAGCCAGAGCTGCCAGTCAGTGCAAACATTGTGGGAAGGCAGTAAATATCACTCAGAGGAATAAATGCCCCACATCAGTCCCGCTTTGGGAGGAATGTGTTTTATAGGCCTGTCTCTTTGTTCTCGGTTGTGTGTCCATGGGGCTCCCCTCAGATTTCCGGAGAGATATGAGCGCCTCTTCCTGCAGGGAAGAGGGACCTGCAGAAAGCACTCTGAAAATTAGACAGACAAGTTTTTTTTCCAGTGATGGAGAGTGTTAGCCTGTTCTCTGTCTGCTGGGGTACTTGTCCCAGAAGTTTGCTTCTGATTTAATGCAGTGCTGAGAATGAGCTGTATTCCCAGGCTGCTGCGTGAAAAGATGGGCAAATACGTCATCTCTGTTAGCTGAAATCTTCAAGGTGAGAGAAGGGATCAAACCCAAAGCAGGAGGCACTCTACATGAAGGTGACTTGGTGGTCGTGGGATTTTCATTTGTTTGCAGAGCAGCCCTGTGGATGTGTGCACATGCTGTTGTACAGGGAGCAATGCTACCGCAGAACAAAGAACTACATTCATGGTACTTTGATCCTACACATCACTAATACAGCTCCAGCACAAGTTGATCTTAGTCAAAAACTGATTAACCAGAGCTGGCCACCTGGCATTTCCTGCTGGAAGTGTGCACGGTCTGGCACTTCTTCCTGCTGCAGTAAGGGCCCATTTTTGCCTTCTTATAAGCAGCACTAGCAAATGGATCCCTCCCTGACAGTTATTAGCAGGCACCGAGCCAGCAGGTTCCAGGTTTCCTGTCTCTTCATAGAAGAACGCAAAATCACGTGGAGGGACAATGCTGAAGTGAAATGAGAAAAGTTGAGGCCAGAGACGTGACTTGAGACTTTGCATCTGTACAGACAGGCCTTTCTTTTTTCTGCGGGCAAAATTCAGATTCACAGCAACTCTATAGGGATTCTTCCCACTTACCGCATGCCCGACACTGCCATCACTGACTCTTCAGCTCCTGCAGTGGGGGCCAGGATCCTTTTCCCATTTGCACAGCAAGTTATGAGCATCCATTTCAGCATCTTGCCCCAGGACACAACTGTCTGTTGGGATAAAAGGCAAGAGAGAGCATAGCTAGTCTCCCGTTTTTTATTTTATATCCCTTACCTCAACCCACTGTCCATGTGGGAGTGCTCTTAGTGCTATAACTAAGCCATTTGTTCACTAAAATGTCTAAACAATTCTAGTTAGCCCTCATCTTTGGAAGTCTTTTAAAGTTCAAGATCCCAGTAAATAAAAAAAAAAAACATTAAAAAAATTAAGGAGACATGCTGATATGAGCATTAAAATTCTGTGGCAATAACTGCAGCATGTTTGAATTGGAAATTATTTGCTTTCTCTAATCCTCAAAATAAGCCAAATAAACCCAAACCGCCTCACTGCAAAGGTGACTCTCACTTTTTTTGTCTGTTTTGAGTTGACTGTGATGATCCTGAATATTTTTTCCATGACTGAAAGGAGATAGAATCCAGCCTTCTGTGACTGCAGCTCTGAAAGGGTTTGGTTTGTTCCAGCAGGTGCAGAGGCTTTGGTAGCTCTAGAAGGAAAAGACTCTGTGTTTGGAAACACAAGGGGGAATTAAGAGAGATGAGGCTCAAGTCTGCTTCTGGCTTGGTGAGGGATATTAGTCAAGTTATGAAAACCTGGATTGTTCCCCACTGTTCAAGCCTGACCTGCAGGCACGCCACACAAATATGCATTGGTACAGATTCTTCCTTCTGGCCAGAGGATGGTGTTAACAAACATCCAGCAGAGGATGGTGTTAACAAAGAAGCTCCTGGTTGTCTCCATGGCTTAGAAGTCAATTGTACACTAACCTCCATGTATAATTTAAAAGCAGCTTGAGGGAATACTAACCCGTGAGTTCCTTTAAACTCTGCCATCTGGCCAGGACCACAGGGCCCCTGGTGACAAACGAGCTGAGCCAAAGAGCAGTAGTGTTCCAGCTGCACCCTGTCTCACCTCCTGTGCTCCCCTTACCCCTGTGGGCTGCAGAGGGAATCCACTGACAACAGATCCAGCTCTGCACCAGCTGGAAGCATCCCTACACTCAGAGTCTCCTCCATCTGAGGATTAATTCTTCTCCAGAGGAGCTGTAGATAGTGATGAGAATATGGATGTTATTTCAGATTAATTTTTCAAGTCTATGACACAATGAAAATATTGCTTTTTGTTCTTAGACTAGTTTCTGGGGGGGTTTGTTTGTTGGGGTTTTTTTTAATATTGTTGTCTCCTGATAAATCATCTCCATTTGAATTTCAGGGAAGATTATTTTTTATTTTCTGTAAGTCCAAAATGTACATTTTTATAAATCAGTAAAGAAAGTGCTAGATCCCTGTTCTGCTTGGTTCCCTGTAAAACTGCACTCTGATTTAATACAGGAGATGTCTGTCACTGACAATGGATGACTCTACCTTACAGAATTGTTGACGCACAGAAGTTATTTCCATTGCATCTACAAGCTTAAAGAATGTGTTTTGCAGATACAATTAATTTGAAACAAATCCTGTGTATCCTGTAGAAAAATTAGGACACAGCAAATCCAGGCAAAAAACAATGGCAGCTAAGCCTTTCCTTCTGTCAGAACTGCACACAAAGCAGAGAGGTTCAGAAGCAGGCACTGGGGCTGTTCCACACCTAGAACTACAGAGTCTGTTGTAAAGGGCAGGAGCCAGATGGAGTCATGTTGGGTTGGATGGGTCATGGCACCTCAAATCCCCAATCTTGCGAATAGCTACTGTAAAGGATAATACTGGGGCCTTTGGATCCTCTTAGAAGGGATGTCAAATGCACGTGAAGTTGGAGGAGAGTATTCTAGTGGCAGCTTCCCTGTTAATCACCTGGACTGGTGCCAGGGAGGAGGAAAGAAGGGAAGAATGCGCTCTTGTTGCTTCAGCCTAGAGAAGAGAAGGCTGCAGGGGGAACCTCACTGCGGCCTTCCAGTACCCTGAAGAGAGCATACAAACAGAAGGGGAATCAACTTTTTCAAAGGGCAGACAATGCAGGACGAGGGGGAATGGACTAAAGCTAAAGGAGGGAAGGTTTAGATGAGGTATCAGGGGAAGTTCTTTACAGAGAGAGTGGTGAGGTGCTGGAACAGGCTGTCCAGATAGGTGGTGGATGCCCCATCCCTGGAAGTGTTCAAGGCCAGGTTGGATGGGGCCCTGGGCAACCTTGTGTTGATCCAGGCCTGAGGTTGGTGTCCCTGCCTGTGGCAGGAGGATTGGAATTCTGTGATCCTTGGGATCCTTTTAAACCCAGACCATTCTCTATGATCTATGACTGAGGTAGGCACTGTTCCTTCCACTGCAACCTGAGCTTCCCTGACATAACCTCTTTCAACACCTGAACCTTGGTGAAGAACAGAAAGAATACATCTGACTGTTTTCATTACTTGGAGACTGGATATATGAGAGCGTTGGGGCTTAACATGGGAGGACACTTAGCAGCAGGTTCAGGCAGTAGCAAGGTAAGTAACAGGATTTATTAAATACCTGCCTGAAGTCTAATCGACAAACTTGCCAGGCAGCACATGGCGTCCAAATGGATGCACAGGAGCTTTGGACCAGCAGGGCTGACCTCCAGCACTTGGACAGGCAGGAAAGCCTTATTAGATGGTAGTAAGAACAGGCACCATATTCTCCCTTGAGACCCAGCCATCAGCATGCAGCCCATGCACAGTGGCAGCACAATCCCACGGTGCCTGTAAATGCTTCATGACAACTGAATATCAGAGGTTTCCATACCGATGCACTTACTGTTAGGTTTCCTTATTCACGTTCCCACCTCTCTTGGCTTCTCCTCAGAGCTGGAGTGGGAGGACACTGTCAATTATTCTATTTGTGCTCTGTCCACAGTCTGAAACTCTGCCCATTATTCTAGGGAAGACAGCTGTTTTTTGTTGAAATGAATGGCTGAAAACAAGTTAACAATGCCGACACTTAAATTGACATAATTAGGCTTCAGAGTCAATACCCACAGAGACCTGTGAGAGGAGCTGGTATTTATCATAGCTGTTGTTGCAGTCCTTTTGAAAAGGGATAAGGTAGAGCTGCACTGGGGTATAATAAAGAAAGAAAGAAAAAACCAAAACAAAACAAAACCGAACTGGTTTGTAACCATAAGGATCATCACTGCTGAATGGAAAGCTGGACTCCTGTAGTCTCTGCTGGGTGCTGCTAGATATGCTCTGGTGCATTGTTAGCTGTTTATATAGTCTGATGCTTCTCCTACTTTCTAAACGTTTTCCACATAATCTCTTGGTTTAGTTCTTGTGTGGCTTTGATGTATATCCCAACTGGCTATATTTTATTCCCTCTTGTTCTCTTTTTCATGTCCTGTTGCAGCTCCTACCCTTTGTTATGCATCCTAGCTTGTGATGCAAAATTTTGGGTCCAGGCAAAGAGCTCTGTATGTTCTCATGTGACATCTGTAACGGTGTCTGTCTGTGCCTTCTGCTGCTCCTGTGGTGTTCCCATGTAGGTTGTTATTCCCTGCACATGTAGGGTTAATGAGTGGTAACTTTGTTTACAGTATGCAAACTAGAACAATAAAATCAGTTGTCATAGAGGAGAAGGAAAAATCTTTTTAATAAACTCTATAACCCAAATGCTGTTTTACCTGGAAACAGCTCTGAGCAGCCGTGACACCAGCACAGATGCTTCAAGGTGTTATTTTTTGTTCCTGTGCAGCAATTGTAGAGCAGCGCAGAATCCCAAGCTCTTTACCTCCGTTTGTGTAATGAGGCCACTGGAGGTAGAAGTTGAGATGCGGTTGGAGCTGCACATGGAAGATGCTGAAATGCTCTTAAAACAGGCCTACATATTGAAAGCACTTCACATTTTCCTGGAACACTGGCTTTGTGCTATTAGTTTCCTGACAAGGAAGTCTGTTTAATGTGTTTGATTTATTTTATTTTATTTTTTAGCACTGCTGGAGCCAGGGTGTAGTATATCCAGAAGCAATAGAGCTTTTATAGGAATCTCTGTCTTTCAAGCTGGCATTTGCCCTTTTGTGAGCAAAAAAGAAATGCTGAAGTCTTTACAATGCCTAGTGAGTCCCCAAAGTCAGGCACACAAGTCTGAAGGCCTATAGTGCAGGGCACTCCATGGATGGAGGTTCTCCTCCAGGACTGCTCTTTGAAAACAATGAAAGAGACTCAAGTTGCAGAAGTCAGAGAAAACTTCAATACTCTCCAAAGACAAAAGGATACCAAAGGATACTTATGTTGGGAGCTGCCCTGAAGTGAAGAGCCAGGGGGCAAGCCTTGGTGTTGCCTCTTCCTATGCTTCCAGGTTGTTTGGATCCAACCTTAAGGTTGGCATAGGCTCTTCAAAAAAAAAAACCAACCCTTTAAAGTTTCCTTTAGTCCTGTTCCTTAGAAAAGAAAAAAACCCCACCCTAGAGTAAAAAGTGTGTGAGGAGGAGGAGAAAAGCAGTAAGGTGATCACAAAAATTCAGTATTCAGCTTCCCTGAGTCTGCTTTGGACTTAGGTGGTCACTGTTGCCGCAAGCAACCTGCCCAGAGCTGAAGGAAGCTTAAAACTTCTTTTCCTATTACAGAGAAGTGCTTTCCCAGAATGTTGTCTCTGAGCCTGTGCCTAATTCCTATGGTCTGACTTCCAGGCTATTTGCGTCTATCAAACTAGCAAGTGTGAACTCTGCAAGTCCACTTCTCCACGCCGGCCTCCAATGTCTTTCTGCTCAAAACAAGGGCTTTTAGTCCAAACTGGTATTTATTGTAGATGAAAGAAATCATCAAAGAGGAAAAAGGAGAAGAGAGCACAGCATGTTTATCTTGAATTTCTTAACATGAGGAATGATTCCAACCTCTCACAAATTAGCAAACTCAATGCATAGAGTAAAGGAGCTGGCTGGCTTTCAAAAAAAAAAATATTGGAGAGAAAGCCTAGCAAAGAGAAACCATTCATTAATCCAGGCTCATGAAGACATAGAGTGTTTTAAACCTCTGTCCTGCCAGGTGTTTTATGTGAGTAGATCGGTTTTGCTAGTCCAAAATCAAAAAGAAAATAAGTTCTAAAAAAAGGTGAAGACTTAGGGTAGCTCGGCCTGGGGGGAGCTGCTCAGGCTTGATTCAGGCAAAATAGCAAGCAAAGACTTGAACTCCAGTATGAAATGTGGCTTACTCCCCACCGTACTTTATATTTGATCTTATATTGAGGCTCGTCTGAAGCTAACTTACAAACCTCAGGCATAACCTTAAAGTGACCAATTTAAGAGGTTTTTCTTTGGAAGCATCTTCAATGGTGACAGTGACAGAGTCATCCTGCAGTCTGTCAGTCTGTTTCCTTCTTCATTCTTCAGTCATATAAGGTGCCTAGACTCTTACCCTTAGCTGAGGTGCACCTGGGTGTAAATGGTAGACATCCCGCATGCCGTTGTCCTGTAGAGAAAGAGTGTGTGCTCTGATCAGTGAAAAATGGATTTATCTAGAGCTCTGGATTATGCTATCTGAATATCATGGATGATTGAACTAGACCTTTTAGAGATGCCTAGCCCACGTGGCTCCCTGTACCAATAGCTGCTCAGGGATGTTACTGGAAGACTTGCCAAGATACTTGAATAGGAGAGTACACACCTGCTAAATGTGTCTGTTTGGAATCTCCCTGCAATTGTTAAATGAACTCAAGTGACAGGTCTCCCATTCCATTATCCTGCCATTGAGACAGAAGTTTTAGCTCTTAGATGAGATGACTGCACAGACAAAAACAGCTGGATGGGAGTTGAACACAAGCAAGAGACCAGACCGAAGGTACATCTCAAATCACAAATCTTGCAAGGTTCTGTGTGAAGTGTAATATATGCTTCCTCTGCCTTTCCTCTTGTAGAATCAGTAGTATTTGCGTGCATATGCAATCAGTGAAACACATAAAATAGTCGCTGGGGGGCGGTGTGTGTGTGTGTAAAATACCCCAAAACCCCACCAAAACAACAAAACGAGCAACACTTCTCCCCCCTCAAATGTTCCATGGTTGGTTTAGGGGAACAAATGAGGAGGAGGAAAAATGATCCACAACAGATGTTAGTTGTATCATTGCCTCACTACTGGAAGTTGCTTTGCTTTTCCCAGTGAAAGGGTAGGGAAGAACTAGCACAGAAACAGCACCAAATACATTTCAACTAAACCAAATTTACATTTTAGATATGGAATGCTTATGAGCCAAACTCTGTATGACACAGACCTAGAGGGTAAGCAGGTTTTTGATGCAGAAGTCAAAATCCTGGCTGAAAAAAACAACAACAAAAAAAAAAAAACCTGGAAACCAAACATACATCAAACTATTTTCATCAGGTTGCTTTGAACTTCATGCCACGTTTAAGAATGTTTAGGGCTTTTCAGTTTCAAACTTCTTCACATGCACCTTTTAATTAATTTTTAATGGCTGTGAAAGATGAGTGAGTATTATCCTCGCTTCGTACTTGAGGAAGGCTAGGAGTGAAAGGACTTGCTGAAAGCCGTGGGAGGAATAGGTAAGCCTTCTGTTTGGGCTAGCTGGACTTAATTTTTTTGAAATCTTAACTAGAGCACAGGTGACTTGGTTGTAAAGGCCATCTTTTATTGGTTGACAAGATCACAATTTTGTTAGAGTGTAATTGACAGCACATAACCTATCATAGAGGCTGTACAAATGGTATCTGTGCTATAAGATGTTCTCTAAAGAGCAGCCTGGGAAGACTTATCCTGCCAAAAGAACCTGTGCTGGCGTTTTGCTCTGTAATATCCTTGGCTTCTCTCCACCATTTATGAACGGGGGGGTGGTGTGGTGGTGGAAAAAGAGTCTGTCATTTAAAAAAAAAAAATAAATTAAGAGTTGTTGATGGGTAGCGCTCAAGCAGACAGCAGAGAAGACCTCTTAATTCCAGGAAAACCTGGTAGTGGGATGGAGCCATATGTTTAGAACATACGGACTGGTGAAATAAAATGCTTCTGGAGGGAGGGCACCCAAGACATTACACCTTGCATGGCGGCACTTGGAACAAAAATGTAAAAAACCCCATGGTGGGGGGTGGGACTGTACTATCTGCTGCACAGACATGTTAATGAGGCACGTGGAGAGCTAATGGACCACTGATTAAGCACGATTTAGACATTCACTTAACTAAAGGAAATATTATTGTGCTGTGGTTACCCTGGAGGTCAGAGATTTCAGAGTTTAAAGCTGTAAGAAGCATCCCTGAGGGTTATTAAGCCGTAACCTTTCAGATCTCCCAGGAATGAGCATTCAGCAATGTACCATTAGCCTCTAAAATCACATGGTGGCCTTACCCTCCCTTCCTCCAATTTTTGTTACATTCACCTGCTGGGTCTTGTCCTAAATTAGACTGTGAGCTCTTCCTGGCTTTCTTTGTATTTGCATAGAGACTAGCACAATGGGGCCCTGATACTGAATGAGGCTTTTGGATCCTACTATAATACCAATATATGAGTAATGAATAGCTAATAACAATAATAATAATAATAGTGTCTGCTTTGTGTATGAGCTTCCTCTTTTTCTTTTTTCCCTCTTTTTTTTTTTTTCCCCTGCTCTCATTTGTGTGAGTTACCTCACCTTCAGTGGTTTAAGCCCATAATTTCTTTTCTTATTTTGCTTTTGTAAATGGGGAGCATCTCCAGTCTAGCAAGTAGACTTAGGCAGACATGCTGAAGCAAAGCACAGGCCCCTTGCAGGAAGAAGAGGGCATATGACAGGTAGCACAGGCATCCGGTCAGGTCCAGTAATAATGTTGTACCTCGGGTCTTGAGCTCCATCTGAGCTGCCTTTATAGATGTTTCAGTAGCCTCTCTCCTGGGGTTTATTCTGATGCTTGTGACCTTTCCAGCTCTGTTTCTTGCTTCACAGTTACATGAGGAGGATGCAAAGGGCAGCTCTACGCAGAAGCCCATGCTATAAACAGGGATGGCTTCTCTAAGAGCAAAATTGCCTTTACTCAAAAGAGATTTCTCTAGAGACGGATCACCCTTCCCTCAGAGAGAAAAGACTGACAAAGCACAGAAGGCAGCCTATGTAAAAGGAAAAACAACTTTGCACCAAAATTGTATATGTCAGAATTAAAACGTTAAGAGAAAGAATAGGATACAGTTAGTTACCTGTGAGCTGCCATGGTCTCGAGCTGCTTACAGCTCTGTTTAAAGGTTCAGTCGCTTCTAATGGCTGCCTATTCTAGCACTGCCTCATTTAACCCTTTAAATTTGAGAGGATGGGGCTTGGTTTTGGATTTTTCTTTTGTAATTTTAAGATGAATACTTAACCTGTATAGCTGCGTGCACCTTCCCTTTGAGTCATCAATTATTTTTTATTTCCTTATTGCCTGGTTGTTGTGTTGTTTTTTGTTTTTTTTCCTTATCCCTGCAAAGGTGACCCACTGTTGCTGAGCAAATATGGGCAATGAAGAGTAGTGCCTTGCTTGAGCTTATAATTCCCAGACCAGGGGAGAATGAAAGCACCGTGGAGCCCTTGAAGGAAAGTCTTAACCTGGGAAGGCCAGTTCTACAGTGGACTTTCTGTAGCCCCTTTTGCTCCTCACACCCAATCCTGTCATCATTTTCGGGTGATTACTCTGCTGCTGCTTCAGGGCTAAAGAATATCCCAGCGTACTCTTAGTTAACTGAAGTTGAAGGAGTGCTGCTGAGAGGATACTCTCTCTCATAGGCAGATGCATCAGCTGTAGATCAGAACGTGATCTCAAGGAAGTAATGGCAATGAGGACCTTATGTTTGGAGAGGTGCATCCGTGAGTATGTGCCCTGTCTTAAGGGGCAGATGGTGCTCAGGGAAGATTGTAGCCTTCCAGGAGAACCAAAAGCTGTGCACTGCGTTGCTGTCTCCCGCTTTCAGAGGTGCGTAAGCTCTGTCGACCGCCTTAGTGTATATTCTGAAGATAACCATGAGTTAGCCTATCTGTCAGTCTGAAAGGGGTGCAGTGTAAGGATGGGTCTTTCCCAGTATAGTTTTTGGCTGGAAGGAGACTCTGAGGGGTATGGAAAAGGAAAGAGATAACCCCCAGGAAAGTCAAACTATCTATTTATTTAGTTATGTGTTTTGAGTTGCGTTTTGCATTAATCGCTGCCACACACAGGAGCCCTGTAATTTATTATTGGTGATAAGTGTGGACAGTAGCTATTATTTTTGCTCCCTGTTCTAAAACATGGCAAGCAGGGACACTTAGATTTATGGAACATGCATTATTCAAATCTCAGGGCCCGATGGCTCAGCTTGAACAATTCCAGCTATTTCCAAAACCCTTCTGTCTTTCCTCCTTGTTTCTCCCCTTCCCTTCCTTTTTCTCTTCTTGCTGTTTCATTTGGCTGGATTAGGATAAGGGGAATTTATTTAGGCCAGGGTAGCTCCAGTGACATGTACAGTTCCACACCAGCAACAGGATGGGTTTTACAGGGACTTCACAGGTTTATACAGATGGGCCTGATTAATGCCCATCATGCAGAGCCAGCGTAAAGGCAGTGTGCATGTGGATAGATACCTAACTGTTAAAAAATGCTGATGTGGTAAAGTAAAAGCTAGGTGAATGGTTTCCCAGATCAGTGTCTTCTCTGTTTAACTGGACATGCAGAGCAAATCATGTAGACATGCAGAGCAAAGGCTGTGTGTCTACCTAGGTCAGTGCTTAAGGCACTGTAGTGGCTTCCCCTGTCATCATCAGGAGTGAACCGCCTCCAGGTATGCCTGATACTGCTCTCACGTTTGCACTCAGCTTGTTAACAGAAGGATTTTGCCCTGCGGATCTAGATACCTCAACTCTCTTCTTTGGATATAAGCTGCAGGGTATAAATTGTGGGAGCTGAGGGGGTTCCCCTGGCAGATGTTCCCTCTGGGCTGTTCATGGATTTTGGCTAGTTTCTCCTTCTAGCAGGAAGGCAAAAGAGTTGGTTTCTAGGAAACTCCTCCTATTTGCAGATAGGAGCAAAAGAAAAAAGAAATGTGGTGTGGAGCTATGGGAAAGCTAGTAAATTCTGAGGAGCCTTCAGACCAAGTGATAAAATCCAATGGTGGTAGCAAAACTGGAAATGAAGGCTTTATCGCTGAGAGTAATGTGTAGGGGCCTAAACAAGACCACAGCTCAGAAAGGCAAGGATAGGTAAAGAGTAGTACCCAAAGCAGGAGCAAAATGAGTGACTTTATCGTGTATTTCATACTACCTGGAGAAGTCCAAGGAACACCTAGTCGGCACAGGCTCTGCTGAAGTGTAACAAACCCCTACATAAGCACGTCTCTGCCATCTGGGCGATGTTTGTATTGGAAGCGCCTTCCTTTTGTGCGGGAATGGAAATGATCTGTACTAGTATAACCTCCTTTTGTATCAACATAGGTACATCTGCTGCAGGCTTGTAGGATAAAACCACTACATTTTCACACCTAACCCTTGTCTGGGATTCCATGCTGCCTTTTAAAAATGCTGTTGGAAAAGCCGTCTGAAATGAACTCGTGAGATAGTGGAGGACTAAACTGACTGAGTGGGCTGAGCTATGGGGGCTCAGAAAACTGGAGTCTGGGGGTTTATTTCCCCTGTGTTGGTGCATATAGATTTTTATCTGCCCTCCTGTTAAATTGCAGAGTGGGTAGACAGGGGGGCCCTATTTATACTCATGAAGATATAATATATAGATATCATATTGGGTAAGGGAGCATATTGTTTGTATTTGCTCAGCCCGTTTTGTGCACCTAACGATGAGCCCTGCTATTCTTGTCATTCCCATACTAAAGCACAGAAGAAGAAAATTTCTTTCTCTCAAGACTGCTAGGATATGCTCCCAGGGCTAATGTGTCTTCTAAAGAAATAAGCAAGGCAGAATTGAGGGGAAAAAAGATAAATACATAACAGTAAATGGCAATTCTGAATCAAAATGGATTGGGAAAAATCAATGAGATATCATAAATTCACTCGCTGTGTGGGGGAAAAATGTGGTAAGGTCACAGACAAGCATTCTACGTAGGTTTGTGGGGGCTCTATCAAAATACCAGTTCTGATAGAGCCTTTAGCGAGGTAGATTTTGAGTCTTGAAGACCTAAGCATGTTAACTATTTGTCAGCCTCTGAAATACCTCAGTGAGGAGACACTCAAAGGCGTGCTTTCTATCCTTTAAGAGAGAACTGAAATCTAAACTAATTCAGAGTTGGACCAAAGTTAGAAGTCCCGATTGTGAGTGCTGATGAGCTTTGACGTACGTCATCTGGAGCAGAACTGTGTGGCTTGTGCCTTTCTATAATAGGATTACTCTGAATTATCCAAACTGAAATTGAACACACGTAGCAGCAGCATGTGGACTCAAGAAACAGTTTATCAGGCTTAAGCAAATGTTGTTTGTAGGAGCTAATTTCTTGAATGCACACTGAGGAGTACTGACTCCTATTTTAGGCACTCTGGATGTTCTGAAACAGAATATGATGTCTGCTTGGAGGGTGAGGGGTTTGTTTTTCTTCTCTAGGAAAAAAAAAAACCAAACTAAAACCAAAAGGCAACCACTGTGGTGCATTTTGTTTGTTGTGGTTTTTTTAAGTATAAAAATTAGTCACAGATGAAAATGGGAAGTTGGAAAGGCAGGAACAAGCAGATAATGGGAAATTAATTTCTTGGAAAGTGTCTGAGGAAATTGAGTATGATACAGTCCAGAGCTCTGAGATTGACATGTACCTGCAGAACACTTTGATTTCCACAAACTGTCATTTTTATAGTTTTTTCCAAAAGAGGTTTTTCCAACCAGTGTTGCTTATTGTGGCTCAATCATTATGAGTGACTCAAATAGACCAAGTCTGTTGTCTTCCCAGGGGAATCACTTGAAGAGTGACATGACACAAAACTTCAAGTAAGTAGATTATTAAAAACTCGGATGATAGTTTTAAGACTCTAGAGGGAAAAGTAAGGATATTGAAATCCTTACAATGCTTTGTGTATTATTTATGGTGTTAGGATAATGCCTAGAGGTGAAATACAGTTCCTATCCTAAATTCAGCATGTTCTGAACAGCAAAGGCTTGAAATTGTGCTAACAGGCTGCTATCAAGTATCCGCAAAATATTTTCTTTGTCTGTGAATAAAGGTGAGAACATGAAACTGTGTGGATATAAAAGAGGTGGCAAGGAGAACAGACTAGCCACAACACCCACAAATTTGAAATGGTCTCAAAACCAGGAACGAAATCTTGCAGGTTGTGTTTTTATAAAAAAAGGGGGTGAAGGACAAGGTGATCAAGGGTAATCATACACTAAGGGCATCAGCAATACCAACAGCATGTGCCAGAGGGTTTTGGGGATAGCTACTAAGGACCTATCAGGAAATGAGAATAATTAGTCAAATGTATAAAGACAATTAATGTTTTATTTATAATATGGTGGTTCTCTGAATAGTGTCTGAAAAATGTGTTTGTTGGGAGGTCCCAGTTGGCATCTCCAAAGGGTTGAATTTGATCCTTCCTGATTCAGGCAGTGGGGTGTTGGGAAAGATTTGCTGTTCCTGGCAGTAAATGGGAGACCTAGTGCTGCCCGTGAGAGGCACCTTCCTTGAAAGTTGTCCTGGTTCTGGCCAGAGCAGAGCCAATCTCCCCAAGCAGTCAGCCCAGGTGAGCTGAGTCAGCCCAGGTTGTTTCCTCACCATGTGACATCACTCCCCCTTAAGAGGGGCTGGTTGGGGAGGGGTACCTCCTGGTGCCTTCAGAGCAGTCTAAGTGCAGCTGGGGTTTTGGGCTGGTCCTTGCATCATGCAGCACTCTGTAATCATCAGGTCAGTAAGGTACCCTGTGTTATCACTGGGTGTGAGTGTCATTTGCTGTTAGCGTTCTATGTTCATGGTGCTTTTGTCACCAAACTGTCCTTATCTCAACCCATGGAGGCTCTGTCTGCTTCTCCTCTGGGAGTGAGTGAGCAGCATGTGCTGCTCGGTCAATGGGGCTGAATCACCTCAAAAGTACAGACCATATTTTTTTGGGAATGTATTACTTAAATCCAGCATCTCTGTCTTTGCTCACAAACCTAGCTGCTACACTCTCAAGATCTGTCCCGTCCCAAGTTAGGACTTGACTTTTAATGTCTTCCCTTTCTCTACTCATTTCTGATCCTTAGTAGTATATAGCTGTATGATCTGTTGGGTTTTTTTCTGAGCAATGAGCAATTGCTCATTGGTAGGGTTTCTGTTATTTCTTCTGTACAGCCCTCTCTGTCACCTTAACTCTCAAGACATTGCTAACCTAATCTAAGAGTCCCTGGTTTTGACAGGGTCCTTCAGTAGACTCTTCCAGTGGAAATGTTTGTACCCAGAAAGCTCTGGTAGAGTCTAGCAGGCAATGTGCAAGGTATTTAGGGCTCTACTCTGGATTGTTCCTCTCTTAATAGCTATGATTTGTTTCATCTATCACTGCTTTGGTTTCTCCACTTGTAAAGTGAGTATAATGATAAAGCTGAGCTTATTTAGAGCAGGAGTTGACAGAGTTTTAAAGAAGTGACTGGCAGATGTGGAAGAAAGGATGTATTGGATGCTGAAGTGTTAAGTTTGTGTTAAGTTTCTCTCAGTATTCCTCTTAGATTCCTCTAGGATTCCTCAAAGGATTTCTTTGTTTTCATCCTGAACTGTGGTTAGTAGAGTTCCCATATAGCACACACGAATTTTTGCAAGCACTGGTGCCAGACATCCACTGTCTCAGACAAATGTTACAGACCTTCCTATTCTGACAACTTCTAAGAAGTTATCAGGTAGAAGGAAGGACAAGAGCAGTCTTATTTCATTGTCTGTCAAGTCTGTTTTTGTTTAGGGTGCTTGTATGTCAGTGTATGTAGTAAAAGTGTCTTAATGGGTAGAGGCCTGATTTCTGTATTGCACCCCATTTACTGCCTTCTTGACTGCACTTTGTCACTCGTCTATTCCATACTGAGGTTCACCCTAGCAGGGCAGTCATTGTTTTGGGTATTAGACATACTAGTTCCCTTTCAGTGTTCTGATGTTGCTATTAAAAAGTGTGATGTTGACATACGTTTCTGCATCTGCCAGTAGTTGGGTTGGTTCCATCATTTGATCTTCAAAGTTATTCCCTGACTATCATGTCTTGGGAAACAACACAGGACTTTGGAGAAAACACACAGTAGGGGCTCCACCATATCTGTGTGGATCAAACATGGAAAAAAATGGGAGATAATGCTGTATAATTGATCTGAGTTTCAAGAGGTGCTCCTTGTCCTTCAAACTACTGAAATTACATGGGGCCCTAAGAGTAATTTTGAGACAAGGTAGATAGAAAAACCTATGTAAGGTGGATACCAACCAATTGCAGCTTATCTGTCTGCTTGCTAAGAGCAGCACCGTAACTGTTCTTCAAATCTTTGTAAGCAATCAGCACTTAAAGCCTCTGGCTAGAGCTGAGCTTGAGCATGGAGGCAGCTGTGCTGCTGGAGTCTGTGCTCCCACAATATTACCACCTTCAATCATTGGCAACTGCCTCCGTGTTTACTTGGGCTCTTGTTCTGCACTCAAGGAAAACACGTTCCTTTACCTCTGTTGTCACGGGCAGAACGGTTTCAGCTTGGGGAATTTAACTGAATTTTAGTTTATTGCCAGCTAGTAGAGACTTTTAATTACTGGTTTGTGTGTGGATAAACAAAGAAAGGAAACAACAAAACAAGCATGGGGAATAAACCTCTTTACTTCCCTGCCCCAGGCGCAGCTTCAGTCCAACACCCCCCCTTGCTCACTCACCTTGTTTTTGCCACAGGTTACTCTCAGTCCCTTCCAGTCCCTTGCATGAGGTGACAGTCAGTGCAGGAGGTTGGGTTGGTGCATGATGGTTTATTGCTGCTGCTCCTGCTTTCTTGGTTGGGTTTTGGGCTTTTTTTCCCTACTTCTTCATCCTCAGTCCTTTGGTTTTCCACAGCTGTGGTCCTCACAGGTGTCCCTACTTTTGTTCTGGTCCCACTATAGCTGCAGTTGCCTCAGAGGTCTACCTCCTCTTATAAAATCTCCTTTTGTCTAAACTCCTGTGTTTCCTCATGTTTCCTTCTGAACCCCCTGCACCCCATACTGCCACCTTCCCCTACCTTTACTGAGGCAATGGTGCTGGGGCCTGGGCCTGGACCTCTCCGACTGGCCGCAGCATAGGTGCAGTGTGCATCAGTACGGGCCAGAACCAGTGCAGGGCACCTCTTCCACATAGTGTACCCTTCTACAAAAGCCCTGAGAGTGGCCCTGTATGCTCCCTGTATGCTCGCATGGGGTAAACCGAGACATGCTCATTAAAATGAAAGAGGTCTGGCATGTACTAAATCAGATACCATTGCTAGTCATCGCATACTAGCTGTGTTGAGGTACCAGGTATTTAAAGCATGCTGAATAACCATAGAGTAACATGGTTGTAAGACCAGTTGTTCTCAGGGTTCACAGCCTCCTGAGCTGGAGCTGAATGAAGCCCCCATAATCCAGGAGGAAATGGTTAGTGTCCTGCTACAGCACTTAGACACACACAAGTCTGTGGGGCTGGGTAGGATACACCCAAGGGTAGTGAGGGAGCTGTTGGATGTTCTCACCAAGCCACTTTCCATCATTTATGAGCAGTCCTGGCTAACTGGGGAGGTCCCAGTTGAATGGAGGCTAGCAAATGTGATGCCCATCTAGAAGAAGGACCAGAAGGAGGATCTGTGCAACCACTGGTCTGTCAGTATGAGCTTTGTGCCAGGGAAAGTTATGGAACACATCATCTTGAGTGCCATCATATGGCATGTACAGGACAAACAGATGATGAGGTCCAGTCAACATGGGTTTATGCAAGGTAGGTTCTGCTTGAGTAACCTGGTCTCTTTCTGTGACAAGGTGACCTGCTTAGTGGATGATGGAAGGGCTGTGAATGTTGTGTACCCGGACTTTAGTAAAGCCTTTGTCACTATTTCCCACAGCATTCTTCTGGAGAAACTGGTTGTTTATGGCTTTGACAAGTATTCTCTTGGCTGGGTAAAAAGCTGGCTGGCTGGCCAGGCCCAAAAAGTTATGGAGAATTGAATTAAATCCAGTTGGCAGCCAGTCACAAGTGGTGTTCCCCAGGGTTCAGCACTGGGGCCAGTTCTCTTCAATATCTTTATCAGTGATCTGGATGAGAGGATTGAGCGCACCCTTAGTCAGTTTGCAGAGGACAACCAAGTCGGGCAGGAGTGTTCATCTGTTTGAGGGTAGAAAGGCTCAAGGGGTGTGGACAGGCCAAGAACAATTGTATGAGGTTCAACAAGGCCAAGAGCTGGGTCCCGCTAACTCCTCACAACAACACTATGCAACACTACAGATTTGGGCAAGAGGGATTGGAAAGCTGCCCAGCAGAAAAGGACCTGGGGATGCTGGTCGACAGCTGGCTGAGTATGTCCTGAGTATGAGTCAGTGATGTGCCCAGGTGGCCAAAAAGGCCAGAAGCATCCTGGCTTGTATCAGGAATAGTGTGACCAGCAGAACTAGGGAGATGATCATAACCTAGGACTTAGCACTGGTGAGGCTGCACCTGAAGTATTGAGTTCCGTTTTGGGCTCCTTGCTACAAGGAGGACGTTGAGGTGCTGGAGCATGTCCAAGGAAGATCAATGAAAATGGTGAAGGGTCTAGAGCACATGTCTTAGGATGAGTGGCTGAAGGAAGTGGAGTGGTGTAGCCTGGATGAAAGGAGGCTGAGGGCAGATCTTATTCCTCTCTACAACTCCCTGAAAGCAGGTTGTAGCCAGGTAGGTGTGGGTCTCTTCTTCCAGGTGATAAGACAAAAGGAAATGGCCTCAGGTAGTTCCAGGGGAGGTTTAGATTGGGTATTAGGAAAGGATTATCAAGACCTGGACCAGACTGCCGAGGAAAGTAGTTGAGTCGCCATCCCTGGTGGTATTTAAATGTGGTGCTTAGGGACATGGTTTAGTGATGGACTTGGCAGTTCTAGGTTAATGGTCTATGATTCTTAGGGAAGACAAACATAGCTGCTGTGCTGTTTTGAATGAACGTGGATATGGTCAGACTGTAAAAGACCTAAGCCATGATAGCTCCTTCAGCCATTTAGTTTGGTGGTTTTGCCCAGTATCCTTCATATTTGAATGCCACTTTCTGTATCGTTATCAAGACCAGTATAGAGAGAACACAAACTTGTGTCGTCTTTTTAAAAATGAGATTCAATGCTTAAGTGGCTCCTGTGGTAGCTCAGGGCCAGAGACAAGATGTGACACAAGGTTCCTTCAGCTCTTCCCCATGAGATTTGTTGGAGAGGGGCTGCACAGGTCTGCTTTGCAAGCCAGTTTAGGAGGGGCTGAGAGAAAAAGGAGGATCAAAAAATCAAGAAAATCGGTGTATTTGACACTGGATGAGAAGGATCTCCCCTTGAAGGTGTCCCAAGACCCTGCCTGAGTAACGAGGCCTGTCATGGGTAGATAGATAAAGGCAAAGTGCTTGATAACGGCAGCAGTAACGTTTTATCATTGGTAGAAATTTTCCATGGGGGGTTGATAACATAGCCGGGACACATGTGTGATGTATTCATGTGAAGCTGGCATCTCCCCTTCAAAATACTTTGTGGCCCCACAACACAGATTAGCAAAGTGTTTTGGCCTGGTCAGCAGAGCACAAGCTCGATCTGAGTTCTCTTTGCTGACAAAAGGAGGAGCAACTAGCAACATCTCTGGGACTCCTCTCTAGCATCAGCTGGACTTCAAAGTGAGCTGAGAAAAGAGCATGTCGTAGGACGATCTAACAGAGAACTCACTTTAGAGGTAACTCTGCAATGAGGAATTACTTTACTTGTTTCGTCAGTGTTCTTTAAAAGAGAGGAACCTTTTTTGACAGTCTGCCCTTTTCACAGTCCATTCGTGTTTGTCAGCCTAATTTGAGCTTTTAAAAAAAGAATTTTGCTCCAGTGTGAGTATCACAGTGGGAACTAAAGGAAGCAGGAGATGCTTGAGTATCTGTCAGGTAAAGGTTGTTTGTGTTCCTCACCCAATGGAGCGTATGTGGTTTGGGACTGTTGGGTACCACTTCTTTCTTTGGGAAAGCCTAGAAATGGGAGACCAGAGGGAGTGACATGTCAGTTCTGAGTTCTATCAGGGCAGTCCTTGGGGCCTCTCGACCAGAAGAGCAGATGGTAGTGGAGGTAGAGATGAAAATGCACAGCCAGACTGTTCCTCAGAAAAAGTAAGAGGCATTACAGGAAGTCCTGTAGATAGCTAGAGCAGCTATCTGAAAGAGCAGAAGGACACCATCCAAAATCTAAATAATCTCTCTTTTTGATCACATCATGCACGTGGCCGATATACTTTTAAGCTTTTCTAGTACTCTTCTTTCAGCTGTATTCTCCCTGTTCCGTATGGTGTATTTATTTTAGGGACCATTTCTCTGTAAGTTAAATCCCTGAGTAAAAGCCTGTGTGTGCCCCTCAGAAATCCTTTAATTGTGGATGCTGATTTCCTGCAGTAAATGTGGCCCTGGAACACGCCAACATGCACACGTCGTTGTGTGCTACAGCTGGCACATCCAGAGACCTCTTTGAGCTTAAACAAGTACAAAGCTTAATTTTTTTTCTTCTCTTTTACCACTATGTCTTCTCACACCGCTGTGAAAAATGCTTCACCAGCCTGCGCTGAGCGAGCATTTCACCTAATCCCATCCCATCACAGCGGTTGGGGTGAGAGCTGCTACGTCTTTGACATAAAATACCAATGATCATTTTTCTTCCATCCAAGCCCCTCTTTCTGTGAGTTGATCTGTACAGCCATTGCAATCTAGCAGTGCTGTCACTGATGATCAGGTGCTTGTGCTAGGAATGTGCCGGGAAAGAGGTTCACCATCTCTGTAACTTCCAGCCAACCGTTGCTGCTATTGAAATAACATATGTTTTGATCTCTGGCATGTTTGTTTCTCTTGCCACTCAGGCAGGGCTAAAAGGTGATAGAAAAAGCAGATTGTCCTTTACTTTAATAGGTCGCCCTGCTGTTTTCTGATGCAGAGATCCTTGGCTTAATTTATTGCTGGAATGGATTGCATCCAAATAAGGATAATCCTCCTCATGCTGTTTCTTCACTTGGTTACCTTCCTGTTCTTTTCACTGGCAACATCAGCTTCTGCAATTCTGGTTTATTCTTGCCAGGAGACTCTTATTCATTTACTGTGTTTATTGTAGCTATGGTCCTAAACCCGCTATCTTCAGTAGCTTAAAACTTTCAGAGACAATTGCTTCGGGGGCTTGAACTATTTGCTCATGTTTTCAACCCAGAAGTGAGTTCCAGAAGAAGACTCTTCTTGGCTGTGGTGGTAGCGAGGGTTTTAAAGTCGTGCTTTTTTTTTTTTTTTTTAATGGCTAAACACATTGAAAATAATGACTTTGTGCTAGATAGACTCCTGCTTGCACAAGGGAGAGGACGTGCCAGGAGTTTGCGATCACGAAATTCCTGTGGGACAGCTGCATACAGTGCAAAGGCATCTCTCGCAGCTGCTCTTTAATAAAATGAGATGTTTAATCTGGTTTAATGAATCTCCTTGGCCCTTGCGGTTGGACCCTGGCTTTCACTAGGATGCCTGTGTCAGTTAAGAGTAAGAACTGCTTCCAGAAGACATTACTGGGGTTTACCTTCAAAATATCAAGTTCTCTCAGATCTGAATTGGCTTTGGCTCTCTCCGCTCCCTTCTGCCCCACTATGGCAACTGCACTTGTCTGTATTCACGTGCCTGCAGGAAAGAAGATACTGGAGATGAGGGAGGTGGAACTTGTATTTCAGTGTGATTTGATCACATAGCTGAGGAGCTCAGTCCAATTTTGTTCCTCCTCTCCTGCAAATACAAAAGGAATAGTATGGGATTGTCTCCCACTTTCCAATTTGTGAGGACTTCACATACTTTCTCCCCCCCCTTTTTTTTTGAGGGGGGTGGGGTTGACAGGGACAGGTGGGGAGGAGTAGTGATGAGTGTTAAGGGAGTTGGGAGGGAAGCTAAGAATTCTTGCAGCGTTCAGATTCAAGCAAACTTGGGGAAATCAAATACTGTTCTCCGTACAGCCTTTTTTCAGGTTCACTGTGTAACCATCAATGACTCTCACCAGCAGTCTGTAACTCAGTTTTGTAACACTGGGAAAGAGCAGTGTAACTTCATTTCAACTTAATTATCAGCAGCAATTCATTTATGCCAGTGATTTTCAACAAGGAGTTCCTCTTCTAAATTGAGGCTGAAAGGAGAGCGTGAGAATGCATTTAAGACAGAGACAACTTGCTGTCTAACCTCGAGAAACATTTGTGTTCAGACATCTCGTGGAGCGTCATGCTCTAACATACCCTGGACTCCCTCAACAGGGGGCCCTGAAATAATGGTGCTTTGCAAACCCTGGAAGAACGAATTTCTCAGCTCCCACGTGATTAAACATCTCAGGTGGAAAGTTGCATCAACAGAGCTATTTGGCGCCAGGTTCATTACCGGGTATCGACAAAGGGGTAGATGCTTTTTGCATTCTCGACCACTCGTGTTCTGCTGGGCAACAGCTGCATTGGTGTGACAGGGGGCTTTCCTGCTTTAAAAGCAGAGAAGGGTGTTCTGCCTCAGACCTGCACACCGGTTGTTGGAGGACTGATTGAAATTTGAAGTCGTGCTCTTCCTGTCTGGCCTTCTGACAGAACGGTTTTAGAATCCGAGCGTTCCCCTGTCACTGAGGGACGATGCAAGGTTGCAGCAGGTCCTGGGTAGGAAAGCACGGAGGAGTGGGAAGTTGACTACTCACCTGTAGTGCAAAACAACCTCATTGATACGCAGGAGACTTCAGTCTCTGTGACTTTCAATGTCTTCCACAGCATCAAACTGATATTTCAAAGAGATTAAGAACTGAAGGGAACATATGATATCCATTTAAAGCCAAGACTTCAGATTTAATGAAGGCTGTATCAGAATGAGATATGATTCAGATATCAAATTACATTTGTTTAGCCCAACACAGCTTAATAAATCACAGCAACATTTAATAAATATTTATCTTCTTTTAATCACCAGTTAGTGCTTTTTCTGGTCTCCCCATTCCCTTAATGGCTCACTCCCGTATTTATTAAATGTGATTTCCATTTCTCAAATAATCAATACATCTTTTTATTTTTTTATAATTTAGGCAGCTTTACTGAACTTTTGTGAGATTTAATTAAGATTAAAGCTTAATCTTTAATTTCAATATATAAATTACCCCACGTTCACTATTAAGTCATTATTTGGTAACCTCGTTTGGTATGAAGTCTTGACTGGAAATGTAGCAAGCTCAACAGCAGTTACAGTACAAATGTTAATGAACTTCAGGGGAGTCTTTGGCTTGGAGGAGGAGCTTGGCTGCAATTACATCTCTTTAGCTGATGTGGGTACGTAATTAATAATGTGAAATGGGCAATAAGAAAGGTAGGTTTTCCGTGGCTGACAAAGCTTGTGTTTGCATGGCTGTCTCGTGCGGCAGTAGGAGTCAGGGGGAGGTCAGTTGGAAAACAGAAGCCTGTGGAAATGATAACACTTGTAAATGATGACTCAGCGGCCAGCACGATGCGTGTTGAGTGGGGAGGCTGGGAGCAGGTTTGAGTCTTGCAGAGTGTTTTCTGTGCCACATGCCCATCCCTGCTGGAGCCACAGCAGACCTATGGGTTCACCCGTGGCCAGTAATCGGAGGGGAGATGCCAAGGCTGGGCCCAGGTGCTGCCAGTGGGAATGACTTCAACTCTTGATGAGACCTTGACTGCCACCTAAATTTGATCAAAGCTGATGCTGTGCCACTGTTCCATACTGTCTTCTCCATCATGATCTGCTCCCTAACGTAAAATAACAGCCTGTGAAGTGCTGCAGGTGGCTGTCAAAGTCTAATTTATGTTTCAGGGCACATGTATTTTGTGGCCCTGTGCTTATCCCAAGCATGCCACAGGTCTCATCTGCTTGCTTACTTGGCCGTTCTTGCCATGAAAGAGTGAAGTAACAAAAGAAATCAAACAGAAAAAAATAAAGCAGTATGTGTATATCTTGTCACTACTTTGGCACACACCTGGATCTTTGGGAAAATTCTAACAGGGGAATATTCTATTAAATCTAGGTGGCAGTCAAGGTTTCGTCAAGGTCTCTTAGATGTTAGGAAAAGTTTTTTTTTTTTATATGAAAGAGTTGTCAGGGCATGGAACAGGCTGCCCAAGGAGGGGGTTGAGTCACCACCCCTGGATGTGTTTAAAAAAAGAGTAGATGAAGTACTTGAGAATGTGGTTTGGCATAGGATGGGAACAGTTGGACTCAGTGATCTTAAAGGTCTTTTCCAACCTTGTGATTCTGTGATTCTCAGGTTCCACGGTGCAGGTAGAGTTTGTGCCCTCACAGAGACCCTCATGGGTACTCCGAGTGAGGCCAGAAGCTCATATTGTTTCATGAGTTTATTATTGCTGGTTCTCTTGATACAGATCAAAAATTAAATTACTTTTTTTCCTTTTTTTTGGAAAAAAAAAAAAAAAAATCCTCACTGGAAGGTTTGCATTAAGTCCCCTGCAGGGTATCTTGGCATGCACAGAAAACATTATTAGATTTACCTATAGAACCAAGCACATAATCACTATAAAAAAAATCCATAAGGATGCTTGTAATATTTATAAAGTTAATGCACTGGTCTTTGAATATTCTGTGCTTCTATAACATCTGTCATATATTGCTATAATAGTCTCTGAATTTTGTATGACTCTAGAACATCACATCTGCCTAGCAACCTGCTGACTGGAATGGTCAAAGTTCCCCTTTTCCCATTTCTGCATCTAATATAACTTCTCTGGGTGGGACAAAGGCCCTCCTGACTCCAAAGGCTGTCACTCTTGCACAAAATGTTGTAGACTGATTCAGAGTTTTCACTTGACCACTGAACAAACCTTTAATCTTTGTAAAATTACCTGGCCCTTAAATGCTACACAAACAGTTTTTAGCTGGTCTTTAACTCCACCAACCTTTGCGTGACGTGTCACCTTGATGCTCACTTCTCTAGCTGTCTGAATGTTGCAAGGTAAAATACTCATTCAGGCACTTCATACTGCTCTTCATATACTTCAGCAGTGAAGCTGTTTTGTATCTCGTCAGGGAAACAGCCACTGCTTTTAATTAGCCAAGGGTCATTTCCTCTCTCTGGTTTTATCAGTGTGACTAGTGCAGCATAATGCTTTACTTAAGACTACTTTGATCGTTGCTTCCTTTCTGGCACCATTTTCCTTCCACCAGTGTCTGAACACAAGCACTATTTGAAGTGGAGGACGCTACCTGCACTTTAATACACAGTGTGTGTGTGTGTTAGGTGCCCACAGCCTTGTTGGTATTGTATGGAGACATTCTTCGGGTTGGAACCAGGGTTGGAGAAGAGCAGACTAGGGTACAGGGAAGAATCCTTGCTGTTGCTACATAAGCTGTTTTTGACAAACAGCACCCAAAACTACCTACTCCCTTGGCTGTTCCACCAGAATGCAACAGTTCACCTACTACATGAGAACGGAGCAGGATTTGTCTCCTCTAGCTCCTCTCAGTCCTCTAATTTGCTGCCCGTCATCTGTGATGAAACTGCAGTAGCAAGGAGCTAGACTTGATCTAGAGGTCCATGAAAAAACAAAACTGGTTCAGAGTAAGACATTTCTTTCTAGTATAGTCAGCAGCACTGCAATCAGTAGGAAAAAAACAAACCAAGCAGCAAACAAACACGTATGGCTGTCAGGTTCAACAGTTCAGGTCCATTAATGCTAAGACACAGGGCAGTGTTCATGTTGAATGTCCAAGATGTGGTCTTTTCAGATTGCTTACTACTGGCCTTCTGCCTTGAGACTCCTCAGGGGTGTCTTGCAGGGCGAAGGGAGTTTGAAAGGCCGTTGATTTGTCTTATAAATTGAGAACTTGAGTCCCTCTGTGTGATAGTGTCTCATCAGCAGCCTGTGAAACCACCAGCGACTGTTGAGAAGCCCTGCCGTGGGAGAAATGAGGTGTTGGAGCATGTTTGCTGGGTAGCAGGACGAAAGTTTGGAAGCATCAAACCTACAATATGTCAAAGTCCTTTATTAATGCCATCTACCTTCTCAGTCTGGCCAACTCAGTGGCTTGCTCTAACAATAGCGTGAGTACAAGATACAAACAAGAAAATACCATTGCTCTTAGCTCATTGCTGGCACCAAGATGCCATTTGGCTTTGCGTGGGTCTCCTGTAACAAAGTAGTGAGAGCTCTGAGTTAGCTTCTGTGTATTTGTGCCTTAGTTTACTTCTCTCTGCCATAGAAATTGTGAGTCTCTGCTTTCCAGAGATGTTAGAAGAACAATAAATTACAGCAAGGGTGACTGCTTCTTTCACTAACATCTCTCCAGATTATTAGTACTCATCGCTTTGAAAATAGGGGGCCAGGAGGTTGGCATCTGTCCCCTGTCATCAGACGGCACTATGTGGTCTCAGGGAGCTTTGCTGCAGACTCTGTAGACCAAGCAGTTCAGAGGAAATCAGAAAGTTTAAAGAGGAGTAGACGGCTGCCTAAGTGGGGGAAAAAATTAAAAGCAATTAGTGTACAGAAAGAGTAGTTCAGCAGCAGCAGAGCAGGTGAAGCCCTGGCTGGCCAGCCAGCTGCCTGCATCCATCACTGCTTGGCACCTGCAGACAGGCGTTTTGTTCCTACGGCTATTCGGCATGGAGGCGAGGATTGCTTGGGGAGGAGGAGAGACAGAGAACAGCAGACACTTGAAGGGAATTTTGGATAGGTGCAGGAAAAAATCTCACACCTTATGGCTAAGCTGAAAACCGAGGCAGGAAACCAGGGACTGAGCACTGGGAAGAGTCTTCCTCCCTGTTAGATTGCTCAGAGAGGAATGGAGGCAAGCGGTTGTACCACAGAAGCATTGTCCTTCCCCTTTCCCACCCCTGTGCTGGGTTTGAGGATGGATAGCCTTGCCTTCCACATGGATGGTTGCTGCTATGCTATGCCATGCCAGTTGCGTGGCTGCCAACCTCTTCTAATTTGCATGTAATGTATGGCAAAGCCATAATGCCATTTCATTGCATAGATCTTGCCAGAGACCACATTCAAAAGCCCACTATGCAGTTTCTGGCTCTGACTCCACAGCATTAGTTGCCCCATCAGACGCTTTGGCATTGAGTTTCCAAAATTGAGTTCAGATGCCAATTACTTTAATGAAGCTGCAGATTCTAAAAAGGACTCTCCCTCCCCTCCCCCCTCCTTGCCCCTGGCTGTTGTTTCCTTGGGAGGAGGCACGGACGGTTTTGACAGACACTTATTTTTTTGCAATGAAGCATGCAAGAACATCTGGGAAAAAAGAGAGGGACTTCACAGTTGCCTGTAGCTGAGAGAAAGGCATCTTGGCACCACTGACTTGGATGCCTTTGGCTGACAAATACCACGTGAGATGTGCCTTGTGAAGGCAGAACAGCTTGGTGCCTTCAAAGTACACCAGATCCAGTGGCACAACTTCCCTGGACGCACAGTGATTGTTCCACTTCCTTCTTGTTATTAATGTTACAGCTTCCATAGAAACACTGAATGTGAGAGGGCTACGGTTAGGAGAGATTTAGCTTGGGCATGCTGGTTATCTAAGAGAAGCCAAGTCACAGCAAGCCTGTGACTGCCTGGAAGGAACTTGGAGTGGACCAGCCAGGATTTTGTGGTGGTAAGGCTCTACCAGACACAGAGACCTCCACACACATGCATACAAGGGCTTAAAAAAAACAGGCTTTTGCTGTATTTTGTGCTGGCTTCTGTTCCCACAACTGTGGCTCTTGCCCTCTGAAGCTGAAGGGGAAGCTGCTCAGCTCGGAGGAGGTAGCCTGTGTGCTCTTCCCTAATTTCAAATACTAGAATGCAACATACAGCCTCAACATTAGAGAAAGCTCACCCCAGCCATCACAGTCCTCAGATCCCTGAGCATTGCCAGAGAGTAACAGATCAGTGCTTTCCAGGCATGATTACCATGTTAGATACAAAGGGATGCACTCTTGTCTCCACTGCAAATTCTGGGACAAGGAAATCCCTTTCTGTTTGTCTCTGTCCATACATCTAGCGTAGCACCTGGCACACGAGGACCCTGGCCGATAACTGCAGAGCCTGAGCGCTGCTACAGTCTGTCTGTTGAGATGACGACAGGGATGTGTAAAACAGAAGAACCCCACTGAGGTCAGGGGAGTTGTTCCCAGTCAAATGAGACAAAGGCCACGGTGAGAGCAGCGATCACAGTTACACTGTGACTATAGACTCGTTCGCTTCCCCTGCCTCAGTTTCTCCATCTGCGAACTTGCTGACTGCATACTTCTGTTACGCTGCGTCTGTGAGGTTTTGCCGTGTTGTCTGCAAAGGTGGCTGTAATCCCCAGATGCTGTGGGAGTGGAAAGGATTATCATCATTATTTCTGACAGGCAGCTATAATTCATCTTTGCTTACCAGACCCCTATGGTAGTTTTATTGTGAAATGAGGAAAGGTTATTTTGGCGTGGGAATCGTGTAAGCTTATTTGTTGTTGAGCCTGGTAATAAATCGGCCCCAGACGGTGTTGCCTGAGCTGTGCGAACAGAGAAAATTTTATGATTGTTAATTTAATTTGTGTTTTCTGTTTCCCACTATTTGTAGTCTTTCAAAGTCTGAAAATACTTCTTCACCGTTTGATCTGGACGTTTCCGATTTGATGAACGCTGATTATTTCCTTTTCTCCTTTCCTGAGGTGTTTTTTTTTCCCCCTTTTTTTGTATAAAGTACAAAACGATGGCTTAATTAAGTCAGTCTGTCTCTTGCAAGTAAAGGTTTTTTCAGTTATTTTAAGCTCCCTCCGCTGGAGGCTTCTGCAACAGCATTGGAGAATGGAGCAACCTGGGATAAATACAATCTGACTGGGCTTTATGCTGCGCGTTCCTGTAAGAAGTACGTGTAAGGGAGGCTGTGTTTATCTCTTGGTAAGTCCGGCATTTTCTGTGAGGGGATCTTAAAGCATTTGACATGCACTAGGGCTTAACCCTTTTCACAGACCTCTGGGAAGCAAGGGGAGCGCTTTCAGAGCAAAATACGTGGATCCAGTTAATAAGCAACCTTAAGGGATGTTCTGAGGATTGGGATGGAAGGACGAGGAGGAGGGGTGGAGGATCTTCCCTAGGAAGAGAGGCTGAGGGAGCTGGGTTTGTTCAGCCTAGAGAAGTGAAGGCTGTGGGAGGACCTTACTGCAGCCTTCCAGTACCTGAAGGGAGCATACAAACAGGAGGGGAATCAGCTTTTTAAAAGGGTAGACCATGGCAGGACAAGGGGGAGTGGATTAAATCTAAAGGAAGGAAGGTTTAAATTGTGTATTAGGGGGAAGTTTTTTACAGAGTTGAGGGGTGAGGTGCTGGAACAGGCTGCCCAGGGAGGCGGTGAATGGCTCGTCCCTGGAGGTGTTCAAGGCCAGGTTGGATGGGGCCCTGGGAAACCTTGTGTAGCTCCAGGCCTGGAGGTTGGTGGCCCTGCCTGTGACAGGGGGGGTTGGAACTCTGTGATCCTTGGGGTACCTTCCAACCCAGACCATTCTATGATTATATGATTGTGGTGGGAGTCCTCTGCATCTTTTTCAATGGACAGCAAATGTAGTAACAGAAGGGGAGATGATGCTGTCCAAACACAGCAAGCTGTAGGAAAGGAATGAGATGAAAGGCTCATGGGATTCACTGGAGTACGTTTACAGAGTGAAAACTCTGCAAGTATTCTTCCTAACTTCCCTCCCTCCTTTCTAAGCATCACCACACGTTCTTCTATCCCGTGCCTTCTGCTCAGAGCAACTCTTCTAGACCCCGTTGCGCGCTCGCCACAATCCCATCAAGCTCAGAAGCGCGTTGCTTGGAGCACTGCCTGCAGCAAGGCTACTGCACGCTGCCCTGGCCCTCCTCACCTGAGCATGAGTCCCGGGGAACTCCTCCAGATCAGGAGGGGCCCTGCACACCTTCGCTTTGCAAAGGTGTGGGTGACGGTGCGGGGAGAAAGCTTGTTTGGCCTCGGTGGTTTTTCTTCGTTTCTGCATACGGCTTTTTAATAGCTGCGTAATAAACCAGTATTGATGAAAGAGGTCATTTACCCTCAACTTATTTAGTTTTCTGCAATGAGCTAATGTTTAATTAATGCGCAATAACTTTTGCAACCAAATGTATCCCTTTAGATTTACTATAGGGGACAGTTTGAACATCAACTTAAGCGGCCAATGACTGCAAATGTATTTATTAAGGTTTAAACATGTGTAAATGAGTTTGTGTCTATTTGCAGAGCTGTTAAACTACAGTAAATATGTTCTTTGTCAATTGGTGGTTAATTAACATCCATTAGTTCTCCATTAAGAGCACAGTTTGGTGTCTGAATTTCCTTGCTTAGTGCTAACTTTGAATTAGGGCTTTATTTTTTCCTCTTTCTGCACAACAGTTTTCAAAATCCTCTTTCTCTGTAGGGTTGGAGCACTAAGAGCGGGAAGATGGGCCAGCTCTTGGAACTTGCCTTGCAAGGCAGGAGATTCACAAAGAGACAAGTGGGATTTTTATTGCTCAGCTGTATTGCTCCTGTTTATGAACTTAGCAGTTTCCTCCCTCACACATCTCTGCCTCCCTGACTTCTGTAGCCCGCACGAGTTGTGGAGTTGGCTCAGGTGTTCAACCCCTCTGTACCCCCGCAAGGCCACTAGGATGCATTAACCCAAAAGGCATTAATGCCTGCATGGAGGATGCATGCTGGGCACATCATGGAGGCCTTGGTTTACCCCAAAGGACGTTTTTAAGGTTGATGTTTCCCAGTGAAGGCTCTTGGGGGCCAAGGGGCTAGGTTCGGGGAGCATCCCCTCTCAGCTGGCCGCTATGCCAGCAAACAACCACAAGGTGACACTGTCCCAGTACATTATTTATGTTTTGACAGAGCAACGTATATTAATGCATTTTGCATAAAAGGCAGTTCTGAGCATCAGCATCCGTTCCCTGTTTCTTAACCGAGAATTAAAGGCCTGAGCATGGGTTCACACACTGGTTAAATCTAGAAAGTAAGGAGATTTTTGGCTTACCTGCAATACCTGTGAGCGTTGCCTTTTTACATTGTCTAGCCTTAAAGAGTAACAGTCCTCCCTGCCTTACAAAGTTGTCTGAAAACTTGGTCCTACAACTGAAAAATGCCAGACCAGTCTCCATTACAGTCACAAATCATCACAAAAGTTTTGTCTTTCCCTTCTGTTCCTTTGCAGCTCATCAGCATTTGAGGTGATGGACAGGCTATGTTGTTTACAGGTACAGTTGGTGAGCCCCATTTCTTTCCTCAGTTGTGCAAGTAAGTAGGGAAATACAGACATGAGAGGCCAATTATGAGCCTGGCTTTTACCTAGAAAGCTCCAGTCCCATTATGTGCTAGGTTAAATTTATATTTTTGGGGTTTTTTTTTTAAATATAAGAATGCTCTGAGTGTTTGCTAGAATTGGTTTTGGATGGTATGAGCGAGTGAGGTTAAGCTGGGCTATGTTTGTAGCTCGGGTGTTGAGTACCGGTGTAGATCTGACATGTGTAAATGGCTAATATGATAAGCGTCTGGGAACGAGGTACTTTGATGTAGATCAGGTTTTACAGTCAGTATCGGAAGCATCTGGGAAAAAAATCTGTAAAGTACACTAAAATACAGGTAAAAGGCATGCTTGTAAGGATAGGCTTTGGACCTCATTTTCCCCAGGGTGGTGTTTGTTTACATCTGACCCTTTTGTTCTACCAGCACAGGTTTAAAGAGTTAACTGGGTTATGTTTGTGTGTTCATGAATAATGGGCTGAACCTGATACTACTCATTTCCCTCCTGCTCTGTGCCTGCAAACATCTACTTTGGGTTTAGTAACATTAGCTAAATTGGTAGCAATGTTAACTGCTTCCCCTTGATTTCTCCCTCATGAACCTGCAGTGTCCCTGTGGTTTGTTGCTCTGAAATTATTAAAGGAACATTCAGAGAAAACAACAAAAGTTTAATCAGCTCAGTCTTGTTTGATTAGTCAACAAAGTCCCCCTTTCAGTATCCTAGTAGTCGGGACCAGTGATGAGAGGAATTGCCCCAGCATGTAGAGGGAGCAAAAGGGAAGCATTGAAACATCCAGGCATTCGAAACATTTGGAAATGGGTCTTTCCTAGAAAAGCTGCAGCTTGTTCAAGGCTCCCCCTGGTCTCATATGCATTTCTCCCCTCGCTGGAAACAAAGGTATTTGTAGTACCTGGCATGGTAGCTGAGTCCAGTGCCGCAGCCAGGACTGAAGCCATGCAGCCTAGAGAGAAGGGTGCCTGTCAGGAAGCATCTGGGCGTGCAACGCATCGCAAGCTTTTGTCAAGTTACCTTAGCAGCTTTGGTTTGAGGCCAGACATCTGTAAAGCAGTCATGACTTGTCGTCCTCTTGCCTGTCAATTCTGGACAGGCAGGTCCTTGAAAGAACAAATCTGTGAACTGCAAGTGAGTGGACCTGAAGACCGTATTAGTTGCAGGCATAAACCCAGGGCTGCGGCAGCAGTAGGAGCTTGCTCCTTCAACTCCCTGGACACGGGCTTGACCTGAAAGCACTCATCCCAAAAAAAGCGGTAATCCAAAAAGTCAAATCTACTGCAGGATGCTTTACTGACTCATAGGAAGAGAGCCAGGCTGGCTTTTAAAGCATGAAATTGTCCACTGGGGCTGTTGGGCTTTAATCTTTACTTCCTGGCTAAATTGTCCAGCCCTCCTTGCTGCAGTCAGTGCTTCCCGTTCACCAGCTCGGGAGCAGCAGTAAGGAATAGTTTGATGATGTTTTTCTGCAGAGCAGCAGGACAGGCAGGCCCAGCCTTAGGGGAGGATGGGGACAGGCAGTACCTAACTAATAGAGTTATCCAGTTCAATGGGGAAACCTGAACTACAGCTCCCAGGAGGCATTCCCTTCCCAGAGGCAGATGCAGTATATTGCTGAGAGACTCAAAACAAAATGCACTAAATTCAGAATGGCAAAACATTTTGGTTCTATTGAAAACACTGCAATTTCCTAAACAACCTTGGCTTCTCTTTTTTTTTTTTTCCTTTTTTTTTAAGCACTCTTCGTTTTGGATATTTTAAAAAAGTAGTTCCACTCTTCACTCTAATTTAAGATGAAAACTTGGTGATGAAGTTGTTGGAATTTTCCACACGCAAAAAAATTCTGATTTGTTTTTTTCTGAGCTCAGCTTTAAAAATTGAGGTAGCTGCACTTGTGTCTGTGAAGTGCTTTGATATCCATGGATGAAAAGAACTATAGAAGTGCTAATTATTGTCATACTGGTTTTAATTATTCTGTCATACTGACGGAGCAACTGCCAGTTTTCAGCCGGCAATGTTTTTTTTACAAGATGTTGTCCAGTCTACAGTTTTTGTAGAAACAGTCAGATACTTCTTTTAATTGTTTTAAAAGAGGGAAAAAAAAAGAAAAAAAAAAGAAAAACCTCTCCTTGCTCAGCAGCTGCTACAGTTCTCTCATGGAAGTTCAAACCTGCCTGTGTTTGTACAGGATGTTAGTATCAGGATGGTAATGAAGAGAGGAGATTGAAAGCCTCAATTGCTACATACCAGGGAGAGAACAGTGGAAAACGCTAGCAAGGGCGAGACGCTCGGAAATTGGCTGTGTGCAGTAATTTAAAATGGAAAATGCTGTTTTCAGAACTTTGGGAAAGGTGCGATTTTCATCTCTTTTATTATTGCTGTTCTGGTTATTTATTTGCAGTACGTTCTGCTCTGGGAAGGCCCAAATGAAGTACTGTATTTCCAGTCAGCCCAAGCCGACGTGGCTGAACTGTTTTAATCCAGGCAGTTCGCAGATAAACTTTGTTTACCCGGCAGTGTCGCTGCCTCTCCCGGGAGCTGTAGTTTACAGGCCTCAGCGCCCTCCTCTCTCCTCAGCCCTTCTGCCCAGCTATGCTATAACCTCCCTAGGGCATCGCTGCCTCGTCCAAGGCCAGTGCTATGTCTGCAGAGTCCCACAGCTGCACTGGAGGTATGTGTTTATCCCTGCAAAACTACCCTGCAGGGATCTGGGTGGTACTCCAGCAAAGATAGAGTACCTGGTGAGACACAGAATCACAGAAGGGTAGGGGTTGGAAGGGACCTCTGGGGGTCATCCAGTCCAACCCTCCTGCCAGAGCACGGTCACCTAGAGCAGGTTGCATAGGATGGCATCCAGGTGGGTTTTGAGTATCTCCAGAGATGGAGACTCCGCAGCCTCTCTGGGCAGCCTGTGCCAGTGCTCTGCCACCTCACAGTGAATAAGTTCCTCCTCATGTTTAGGTGGAACTTCCTATTTTCAAGTTGATGCCCATTGCCCCTTGTTCCATCACTGGGCACCATTGAAAAAAGACTGACCCCAGCCTCCTGATACCCACCCCTCAGGTATTTATAAGCATTGATAAGATCCCCCTCAGTCTTCTCTAGGCTAAAAAGTCCCAAATCCCTCAGCCACTCTCATAAAGAGAAAGGTTCTAGTCCCCTCATCATCTTTGTAGCCCTGACACAGGCAGACACAGCCAGAGCAGCGCAGCGTAAAGTACTGGCTGGAGCTCAGTGCATATTGTAAGGGAAGATTTCAGACCAGGCAAACAACATGCACAAGCCTGTCTAGGGTGTTCTGTTCTGGTGCAAACGCTGTGCTGTGATTTCATTGAAGGAAAAGAGCTGTGCAGGACCAGAAGCAGTCAACTGTCAGTGACCTGAGGTATTGACCAAGTATGAACCAGGACATCTGTGGAACTGGGTTACAGTTAATTCATATCACACAGCCATCCCCACTGGGACAAGAAAGTGCCACCTCTGCCATTAGAGTGGTTCTGAAGAATGTTTATCAATGAGGTGACAGGTGCTTTAAAAAAGAAATATATATATATTATTTATAGATTTTTATATATATATATATATATATATAAAAACATGGGTGGGTACCTCCGCTCTGGAGGTGCTGTGTTTTGGTGCAGGCACTCAAAACGGATGCTGGGCAGTTGGTCTTTTTAAAAACCTAACTGATTCTCCTTTTGAAGAAGAGACTTTTCCCTGGCAAATGAGGTGTTGGATTGTTGAAATGCAGAGGTGATTTGTTTTTTTCCCAGCTTGCACTCTTTGCTAGCTTTCTTTTTATTTCCAGTGAAGTAGTCTAGTTCCTTAGTGCCAACATGATGGCAAAGCAAAGTCCCTCCATGCATGCATTCTTCATTTGGGAGGGGAAAAAAACAATAAAAAAGGTTATATATGTAAAAGCCTTTGATGTAGCAAGTGGTAATACTGCACTGTGTCTTATTAATATGAAGCAGAAAGATCTGCCCTGTCGCTGCAGTTACTACTCAGTTGTTGCCTAAGGACTAGGAGGCTTTTAAACAGATAATATACAGTTATTTTTCCTATCCTGGAGAGAGCCTGGTGGTTCTCCGTGTGAGTCGGCTGTAAAGCAGGGGAAGCACACACAGTGAATGTGCCACCAGAGCCTCAAGAGCCTCTTTTAGACTCTATGATGGTGATTTGGTGCCTGACAACTGGATCTGTGGCCTGGCGACATCCAGGTGACTGTCCTGCCTGAGCAAATGAAACGGCAGAAGGACGAATGTAATTTCTTCCTCTGTGAGTTGCACAGGGAAGCAGCGCAGAGGAAGCGAGGAATGTATGGGGACCAGTCTGTACCCCGAAGGGGCAGCAGTGACATTTAATGTGGCGGTGTTTCTCAGAGGTGAAAGATTTCCTTTTGGAATCAATGTTGAAAACTGCATTTGGAGTTGTGTAAAAGCAGCTTGCAGATTTGGGGAAATCCTACCAAATGCTTTCACTCAGGGAAGGAACACCAGGCTGGCTTCACAAAGGTAGTGTTTTCTTTCCTACCCTGTGGTCAGGAGTCAGGAACTGAAGCAAGGCAGTTTCAGGGCGAGCCTCAGTTTGTCCGTGTGCGTTGACACGCAGCAGTTGAGTTTCCACTGGCAGGCCTCACCTCCCTGTGTCTGGGATCGGGTCTGCGCTGTCCTCTGTCGTTGCTCTAGTCACAGGCACGGAGAAACACGATAACCAAAGGTGACTCTGCAGGAGCCAAACTGCCTTGGGAATCTTTGTGCCAAGAGTGTTTACTGGAGGAATGAAGAGGTAGGAAGTACGTTGCAGCCGCATCAGCAGTCTGTCAACTTCAGGTGGGTTTGGCAACGTAGCTAAACCTTCTCGTGTGAGCTTTGGGGTGAAGCTGCCTCCTGGGGCATGTATTAACAGCCTAATGAAAACAAGGCAGTGTGATTTTAACCAATGTTAAGTATAATAGCGAGGAGTAGCATAGGGTTTAACTGATTTTTAATACATCCTGGAAGCATGCTGCCTTATTTGTGCTAAGCTGTTAATACACTTTAGCTAGTTACACACGCATTCTTTGTACTTCCTAAATCCCACTATGGACAGGGCAAGTAAGAGCAATTTTCTTGAAAGAACATCCATACCAAGTTAAAATCCTAAATGCGGTCCCTGATTAGTTATCCTTTCTTTTGAAGAACTGAAGCCTTGCTGCGAGCTGCATCTGTTTACTGCTGAGGAGGTGCAGTGGGGGAATAGTATGAAATTTTTTTATGTGGTTTTTTTCTTCTGTATTTCTCATTGCTTATTTTCCAAGTGTTGTTAAGAAGTAATCAGAAAGCATTAGTCATTTCTCTGATCGGTCTAACACAAAAGGAGAGAAGCTACAAATAGCACTGAATGTTTTGGGTTGGCTTGTTCTTTTTTGAAATACTTCCTGTTCTTAAACTTTATTTACCTTTACCTTAATTTTCCAAAGTTTTCTACTCTGACTTAGTATCAGTGTGACTTAGTTGCTGTGGTTGCCAGATGAGTCATCAGAACAGCTTTGCATCTTTCAGGGGATTCTAGTATCTGGCATTCTCTTCCATGCTGGCAAAACAGTCAGGGGAGATGAGAGTTATAACCTGCTGGGCAAAGTTGTCCTGAACTGCTGGATTCAAGGAATCAGATAAAGTTGAGCAGCTTGCACATCCTTTTTGGGTTTGCCATTACTGCTTCATTAGCTCCACAACCATATTCCAGTCACAAAATATTTGTCTCTATATACCCAACCCCATACAACTATCCAAACATGTGGCAGCTTTATGGACAGACATTACAGGAAATAGAAACAAGGGACTTTAGGCTTCACTTTGTAAAAGCTCTTGGGTGTGGAGCAAAGCAAAGGCTTAATTGTCCAATACTAGTGACATCTTGAATCTTTCTGTTTACAAGATGTATTCAGCATCAGACATTCCATGTTCCCCAGTCATCCAGACTCTGTCCTGGTCAAGGTGTTCGAACAGTGTATTTTAATATTGGCTCCTGGGAGTGAGGAGGTATTTGGAAACCATACTGGAAGTTACATGGAAGACTTGATCTCTAGATGAACAGGGTTCTTTGTCTTGGCTGATACGTTTTGCTCTCTTGTTGTAAACCTTATTCCCCGACAAAAAAAAAAAAAAAACAAAACAAAACAAAAAACACCAAACCACAGAGCTTAAAACCTTATCTTTTCTCTATTCAATCTTCCCAGTAGGTAGGAATATCTCATATGCTCGCTCACACACATGCAGAGCATGATGGTGTCATCTGCCCCTTTCCATAAAGGATGGTACCCTGACCTTCCCTCGCTAGTTTCTTTCCTTATGGACTTGCAGCACCTGGTACATCACCCGCAGCTCTGTTGTGATGAGTAAATGGAGTGGAGAGAGCTCACCCTGTGTGAAACCTAAATCCTTTGTGCAGTTCTCTGTGCCAGCAAGAGCAAACCATCTTTGCGGTCCAAAGATTTAAGCTGTAACACATTCCCACTTTCCTGTGTATAAACAGCACTGCTTCACGGAGCTTTCTTATTGGAAAGCTTTGAGGGACTGCAACCACATTACATATTAAGTGTTGATTTTTTTTGCAGTTTCCTTTAGATGTTTTTGAGTGCTTGTGGTCTTTCTCTGCTTCAGTCACCAGTGCTTCATTTGCGCAGCGGCACTGAAAGCTGGCCATTACAAAACCCTCATCAGAGTCCTGTTCAGAAGAACACAAAAGCAGTGGGGGCCATTTGAACGCTTTCTGTTCTCTTGGTCAACGTCTGCATGACTGCTGTCAGCATTCATTTACTGACACTGTGTTTACCAAAATGCTTAAATTTCACTTCAACTTCAGGTGCAGGTTCCCTTGACTTTGCTTTTATGGTATTAGCGCAAATTCGTTGGCATGATGCCTTTCAGTGAGGAGTCACGAGTCCTGTAATACCGGCAGTGTGACTCAATGAGCACTCGATTTATGCACGGGCATCCCTGCTACTTGCTGAACCTTGCCTCTTCCAGCCATGGAACAGAGGCTAGAGATTTCAGTTGGTATGAGCAACGCGTCCTTGGCACCGTCAGAGGTGTAACGGGAACCAGGCATCAGCTTTTCCTGAGGCGCTCATCAAACGCCAGCAGCGGGCAGGGCTGTTTCAGAAGCTCCCGAGCGATGGCAGGGGTGATCTGCATGGGATACGTTGCTTGTGGCTAGGAGTTTGATCCCTCTGGCCTCTTGGTTTCTGCGTTCTGCTGTTGATTTAATGATGGCAATAAGGTGAAGTAGTTTGTAATTAGAGCATATTTGGCCGCTGCAGGTATTTCCCAGGGAAATATTTTTGTGTGTCCATATTGGTCAGGGATATGTAGAGAATTTGTCAGGAGTCTGAGGAAGAAGCTTTTCAAATGTTTATGTTAGTCTGTGTACTCCATTTTGCCCTTTACTAGAGGGGAGGAAGGGAAGGGTCTGGAATTAATATGGACTTCCAGACAGCCAAATCTGTTTGGACTCCAGTATCTTCTTTCCTGCTAGCTAGAAATTTAATTTCTTGGTGCTGGGTGCTCAGCAGATTTTCCTGTAAGGTCTTCATCTGCTCCCCTGCACTGGAGGACTGGCCCAGAGGGTGACAGGACCAAGCCAGGGAATGTCAGTTCTCTCTGGCATTACTTTCTCTCGGGTGGTTGTTGGGTACACCCCAAACACAGCCATTACAGAAACAATTGCTGTGCTCAGGAACATGAGAACCTAGAGCTAGCTGCACCCTACTTCTAATAGCAGCTGACTTCTGTTTTGTAGCATTTTTCCTGTCATTCCTCGGGAGTGTTATTTAACAATTACCAGCAGACATCTAAAATACATCTCTTTCTGTGGTATGTTGCCTCTTTATACTTGGGTCTCTTACTGCTGGACATACAAGTGCTTTTGGGTGCTGAGAAGCCTTGCGGTGAGTGGAGGTGTCCTATTGACCATCGTGCACGTAACAAGAGGGGACGGACCAGTGTAAGATATTCAGCTCAGCTCTTTCTCTCATGTAATTCCCTGCAGATACACATGGACAGAGAGATTCTGTAAGAAGATGGGCTTCCTGCTGGCTTTGGTTCTTGTGTTCCCCTCTGCAGAAAGTGTTTCATGAATAGGGACCTTAGTCTGAACACTGCTTTCACTTCATATTGTGTTCTAATAATATCACACAGGAGACATGAAATAGCTTTGATCATAGGGAGTAAATGCCACCAAATATTCTTCTTCCTGCAGCCTTTTCCTTGCTACATTAAAAATTCATGGGCAATAGCAGCAGCTTCTTTTCAGGACTTAGCTACATCAGCAGATGGGGAGAGTGGGCAGGAATACCAGGGCACGTTGATGGACATAACAGGGGTGCCCTGATAGAGCCAAGAATGGGAGAAATTTGCACTTAATTTGCTTATGCTGGGTCTGTCTGAGGCCAGTCAGATTGACTGTTTGTTCCTCACTTTGATGAGCAATGAACTTACTGGAAAATTGTTGTAATTCAGTTAAATGGATGTCAGTTTGAAGGCATGCCTTAATTTCCATGTTTGCTTTGTTCTTTGTGTTGCACTCATTCTCCAGCCAAGCGGCAGACTCGGGAGGTGAAATTGTAGCTCCACTGAAATAGGTGGCAAAGCTCCACATGATTGTATCAGGGCCAGGATTCGTCCAAGGGACCTCTGCCTGTCAAGATTGCCTTTGACACCTCAGACACTGATAGATTACTTCAGTGGGAAAATTCTTTGGGCTTTAGGCTCCTTCTTCCTCACACCCTCGTCAGATCAGTAGATTGCAGGGGCTTACTTGAGCATTTGGCCAGCAGTGTTTTACCCATCCCAAACCTGTAAAAAGCTTTCCTGCCACCTCCTTCGTGCTATATACCCATTAGCCAAAAAGGGCCTCTGGTAAACCGTTGTTACCATTCATTCTTTCTCATGAAACTATGTGAAAGAGGTAGTCCTACCAAAAGGTCAGAAGCAGATGCTCGAGTTTCTCAAAGCCCTCCATTTCACAAATTCAGGCACTCCCTGGATTCCCACTTATGTCCAGCAAACGCAGGATGATTCTTCAGAGACAGAAAAAAATAGGGCGAAAAGGTCTTATGGGCAATGGCTTTGATTTAAAAGTAATCAGTGACAGATATGCCCTAAGGACGCTCGAGGCAGCCTCACCCACAAGTGCTATAGGTCTGGTATCTGGCGTTCATCTTCCAGTTCATTCCTCTATCAGTAGGCAAGTTAATGAAGTGTGGAAGTGCCTTACTCATAGCTCCATCTCATCATCAAATGTTTTCTTGGGACTTTTTTATTGTTACCCTGTTCCGGTCTGATCCAACTGTAGTGATCTCTTTCAGATGCTCAGCCTTTGTTCAGCCAGCTGCCAGGGTGCTCTGACCAACCTGCTCTTTGTCCTTCCCTGATCTTTAGCTTCTGGAAGAAGCTAGGAGGCTTATTACAGTATTCAAAAAATACTGGCATGTTGTATAAATTAGAAAGGTAATGGAGTGTTGCTGAAGACCAGGACTATGCACAAAATTCCCGGGGGTTTTACAGGAAGCAATGCTTCTGTTCCTGTTGGGGTTGTCAGTTCTTTGTTTTGTAAAGCCCCTCAAGCTGCTGCATCTAACAGGTTGCTTCCTCTGAGTAAATTGCCAGTAGAGGTAGTGCATGACCTCAGCCTTAGTTAGCTGTTTTAGGATGTGTGCAACACTCATCCAGTGCAGTGTTAACAATGTTGTAAGCAGAGGTTCAGAGAAGAATTTCTGTTCCTCAGGAGTTACTGCTTTGATGGATACCGCTTCATCTGAGTGGCTTACAATTATGCCCACGCACAAGTTTGTTTTGCCTTATCCAGGCTGATTTAAACATGAGTTGGGATGAGACTGAATCAGGGTGGTTCTGAGACAGGGTTCTGCTGCTCCTGGAAGCACTGAGGCCCAGGTGCTTGCTATACAGCTGCAATGCCACTGCATGCAAACACAGGACTGTGCTAGAGGCTCCTTGGTCCCACCTAACAGAACAAGCTCCTGGAATCGCCTCCAGCACAATATTGCCTGAAGAGCCATTTTATTCCTGCACCTCCTGGTGGACAGGTCCTTCATCCTTCCCCCCAAACTCCTACTTCTTCATGCTTAGTCTTGGACCTAAAATTCCTGCTCCTGGCCCTGCTTCTGTGGTATCTGGCCTCATCCCCAGGACAGTCCTATTAATCTGGCATCGGCCAGCTCTCTTAGAGGCTGCTGAAAATACCCTGTTTCCCTCCCTGGCGCTAGGTGTTGGGCACCTGTGGCAAAGTTTTGGACTTGAAACAAAAGTGGTACAAAGTGAGACTCAAACAGGTGCAACATAATTTTTCAAGGAGATGGTATCTAACAACAGATGACCATTTAATCTAAGCAGACAAAAGCATGATTCGATTCGCTGGCTGGATGATAAAGGAAATAATATCTTGGCTTAAGAAAAATTCTTAGCCTGAGGTGGTAATTAATCATTAAACCCACTGATGTAGGGTAGATCTCTGTAGTTGGGGCTTCTTAAACCAAAGCTGAGAGCCTTTCTTTAATGAGGTAGTCTGGCTGAGCCGCTGGTTGTGGCTTCTCAACAGAGTAAGCGGGTGCGTGGCTTGGGGCAGGCAGCTGGACAGGATGATCTGAGAAGTCTCTCCTAGCTTTAAAATGTATGTCTGGGTCTGACAGAAACAGGGCATGGGAGCAACCTAAGAGAGAAAGAGAAACTTGGAAAAGGGACTCTTCTCCAAATTTCTGCATACAAATTTCTCTCCCAGCTTGTTGAACATGAGGCTTTCTGACAGTCCCTGGTCTCCTGATGGCATTGCAAATCTTGAGAATCTTTCTTGTCTCACTGAAGGCCTCAGTTTAAGTTTCATAAAAGCTGTGGGGGAGCTTCTGCAATGGACAAGAAAATGCACAGCACAACAGCCTGCTGGACTCTATTCTTCCCAATAAAATTAATTCTCTGGTGATGATGAATGTGTAGCACGTATCGTTTGGGCAAGAGTTTGGAGCTCTCTTCTGAATCCTCACCGACAGAATGATTATTCTCATCCACTAGCATTGTACTGAGAACTCCATGCCAAAGCAGGTCTTTGAATATACAGCAAAGCTCAGCAGAACAGGTTAGGCCACTTCTTCCTGTCTGCAAGCCCTCCTAACATCTCCTGCAACTGCCAGGCCATTGTACCAGGGCCTGTTAATGATGAAGTTAGAAATTGAACGTGCTTGGCATATTCTGAGGATTGTGTCTTGCAGGGGCACACACAGTCCCCCTAGTCCTCAGTGCTTCATCCTTTGAGTACTGATGGAAGCTAAGGTTACCTTAGGATGGTTCTCCACTATATAGTTGGAAACTGACATCCCTGAGAGACAGGTCAATTTTAAATGGTTAAATTAGGCGTCTGCTCTGAAGTGGCCTCAAGGAGATTATCTCTCTGAGGGCAGAGGAAGCCTGGGGGAGATTAGCTTTTTACGCCTTTGTGAATGCCTCATTAAGTGATTTACCCAAATTCACTGAGGAAATTGGGACTGCCTATCTCCCAAGTCCTCCTAGAACATCCCAACCTCTGGGTCATCTCTCTGCTTGTGTGCTGGGAGGGACTGTTAACTATTTCAGCCTCCTTCTGTGAAGTCAATCCTAATTACTTGTGCTGAGGGCTGTAAATAATCACTGTCATTAGGAGAAAAGTTTTTTGGGAATAGTAGGTCTAAGCAGATAGAGCTATTGCCTTCCTATGGGAAGTGGATTATTTAAAGACTGGTAGGGTTGACCCCTGACTCACCAAGTGTTACCTGCTGGTGGTGAAGCAATGATTTCACTCCTAAATATAAAAAGAAAAGCGATCTTGAAGCTCTCCTCAGTAGGAGGTACAGATAGCTTGTCTGTATTTGCATGCCTGACTCCCACAGCCACGGTTGGAAAACGCAGGTCAACATAATACCTTGTCCCCGTGAGAAACGTCAGAACTGGGATCAGCTCTCTCCCTGCAGTTGCTGAGCAGCGTGGCCTCCCCTGGTTTCAAAGTGATGTGACACCCTCTGACAAACAGCAGCTGCAGAGCCCAGCTCTGAGGTGTTGGTGAGGGAGTCTCTAATGATTTGTGATCTTTCAGGGGAAAAGGCAGCACCACGCTCTCCATACTACTGATTGCTTTTGTGCTGCTTGCGTTTGTAAGGCCGGAAGGGCAACTTTTGTTTCAACTATAAGGGAAGTGCTCTCTGTTTCTTGTCCCTCTCAAGTAGGAAGGACCTGTTGCCAGAGGCTTTGTAGCTCTACAAGTGCTTGCTGTGGTAGTAACCTGTAATTAAAGCCACAGACCAGTTGCAGTGCTAATTCTTTAATCCCGCTTGGTGATACCCTGATTTTAAAACGGCATCTTCAGAGCTGCTGTTTTCCTCCTGGCCAGACTTCCACTTGGCCCTTAAGTGAAACTTTCTGAAAAGTCTGAGCACAGAATCTCCTAACCTGCTCGAACAAGGTTATCTCTTTCAAAGGTGACAACACAGTTTTCTGCCCACGCTGCACAGAAGGAGGTGAACTTCAAAACTCAAGGCCCCCGGTTTAGCTAGTGGCAATCAGCGTAGATCTGTGGACAGTGGTGGTGGCATGCAGCAATTTAGAACCTGGCCCTTGGATTGTCCACAGTAAGGTGATCAATTGTGAAGCCAGATCAACTGCATAGTAACAGGGCTACAAAGTGGTGAAAATTAGCTATTGTTCTTGTAGGGGAGGAAGTTCTGTTACAGCTCAGTGACCGCACTCGGACAGAGGTGTTGTGCATGCACGTTATTGCCCACGGTTACGACCTATCTGAGTGCTCTTGATGCAATAAATCCTTCTACCTAATGAGGTCCTTACTGCAGAGGAAGCTCGGTCTTGTTGCAGTACATGTCTCAGGCGTCAGCTGGCTCTGATTTTCAGCATCAAAAGCCAGTTTAATTTATAGACTTGCAAAATATTCATAAAAAACCCATGTCTTTCTTAAAATAAAACACATACTGGAATGGTTACTTACAGTATTAGAGCCATCATACACATATATTTTTCTCCAACTGCACAGTTTTTTCCCTATAACCTGTCCTCCATAAGTGCCTTGGGGATATGAGTAAGTGGCATCAATGTTCCGGTCAGCACAGGACCGGGTTTGGTACGACAGCATCCTGTCCCTGGCAGACGTTCCTCTTTCCAGTTGCCTTATGGAAATTATTTCTCCACTCTTTCCAGCAGACTCTGGCCTGGTGTAGAAGGAGGCTGCTTTACCAGGCGGGCGTAGCTGAAGGAACGGGCAGAGTACGGCCTAGATGACCTCCCTCTTTGAGCAGGAGGAGAAGGGCATTTACCACTGAAAGCCCACCTCCTCTTCAATTTGCTGAGAAAGGCACCTGCTGAATTCAAAGGATATTCACCTCTCTCCTAGCCCTGCCTTTCTTCCCCCTTTTCTCTTGTGGCTCCCTGAATCCCAGGAACCAAAGGAGAGTGAAATGTAGCTGCTTAGTAAAATGGAGTGGGATGCTGCCCTTGCACAGCAGGGTAGAGATATGCACGTGTAAGAGCTGCAGGTACAGGAAGGCAGAGAGGAAGACCACCATTCCCCTGACATGGTCCCTTGATCTTCCTCCCCAGGTGCTGAAATCCCTTTGGCTCTTCCCTGTTCCTCTCCATAACTCTTCTGCCAATGCAACAGCACTGCATTTTCTCTCCATGGCTGAGAAGCTTTGAGCAGGCTCTGCTGCTGAGCACAGAGGCAGGATCTTGACTGAACATGTTATAGCTCACAAAGCATCATACGTTTTCACTCACCATTGCAGATAACCCTGAATAAAGTCCCTAGGTGCTTGGACTCTGCTGGCAGAGCAGCTATGCAGTCCCCTTAAAACAATGATGTGGGTCACGAAAGGGTCTGGGGACTCAGGTGAGCGGTTCTCTTGTGTTTTTCTGAAATGTCTTTTCCTTGACTCCAGTGAGATTTGGGAACGAGTTACCAGTTTTGGTGTGGTTGGTAGTGAATGAAAGTCAACAGTTGCCAGTTTGTGGTGAAAGCTGAACCTCATTTCAGCTCCTAGAGGGCAGCCATCTACATCATACAGATGGCTGTTGCATTTGGCATTGTGTGAAGGTTCCATGGATTGCTCTTTGCTTTTAGCCACCTCAAATGCAAAAAAAAAAAAAAAAAAACCCCTAAAAAAATCCCTATTTGTGGCCAGAATCCATGCTTCAAGCTTCTGTTGGCTCTCCATTAAAAGCAGATGGCACTTCAGGCTTTTACAATGTCAGATCCTGAGTATCTCAGAAAGTGAGCTGCGACACACGTAGGCAGAGGTGACCCTGACTACCAGTCCCAGAGCATCTCAGCACCGTATAGCTCAGTGTGGAGGCTACCTACCTAGGGCTGGCATCAAGGGTCTCTCCTTTGGCCAGCTTAGATGTCTAGGCTGTGATACCTTCAGCATGTTCCCTTCAGAGCCAGGGAGAGTAAGGCAAGCCAGGCTGTGTCTGCTCATGCTCTGCTTTTCCTTTCCAGCTTGCACACAGAGCCATCCTGTACCCTCAGTGTGGAAATACAGGCACCTTCCTAATCCCATCATCCAAGCGTTCCTGTGTGTCTTTGGTGGTGCCATCCATCCTGCACTTATCAAAGGGTGTTGCTCTAGGCCATGTTCCCTTTGATTTGGAGGAGGGTGCGTTGCAGTACCTGTAGGCCTGTGCTCATGCTGCCCTTCCTGAACTGCATAGCGACAAAATTAGGTCAGTCAGGCTGACCCTGCCAGTCCTGCACCTACCCAGGAGTGCTGGGAAACGGTGTTGCAGATGGCAGTGTGGATTTGTGATGTCCGCGCTCCTGGATTTTTCCTCAAGCTTTTAGAAGGTAGGAAAGTTAGGAAGCAGACCTGCTGTTTCGTTATCTGCTTCCAGCAGGGGGAGATGGGTCCAGAGAGTTATTTCTTCTGGGAACGCGTACAAAAATAACATTATTTATTTCACTCGTGAGGCTCTCTCCTAGGATTTGTGTGATTTCTGCTTGTTTAGCCTTTTATGCCCGGGCATCCCCTTTCTTTTGCTTCTGTACACTTCTAAAAGCAAATAAGACCTATCAGCTTTAGGTTTTGGTTTTATTTTTCCCAAGGTTTACGAGACCCTCCAGGGAATTTCCTACTCGTCTCTCTGTTTATTATGATTATTATTATTAAATAGTTCTGCTACAGTGGTTCTAATGAGGACTGTATAAATGTGTAAGAAGATGAAGGCTTTCCCTGTACTTCCATCCCAGCAGAGAGGGGCCTCCAAGTGTACTGTGGCACGCCCCACTTTTTGGGGAGACACGGCCATCTGCAGTCCCACCTTCAGTCAGGATCATACTGAGGACAGGATTCCTTGCTTTTCCTTCCCCAAAACCCGCTCTGTCGTTCTCAGTATAAAACATATTGGTGCCACTTTCCATGAACTATATTTAACTAAGCATTAAATTTAGATTTAACTGGATAGTTATTGCCTCCTAAGTAAATACTCTGCGATAAGGAAATATTTAGTGAGCTCTAGCAGTTGGGTGGCAGATGCTTCTTGCATTGCATAATAGTTAATCTTTGACAAATATGTTTTCCTTACTCCACTGGCATTTAATTAACATACAATAGCTCTTATTAAATGTGGATGAAACATATGTGGGAGACCCTTGTAAAAAGGATCCATGCCACGCTTTGACTTGTGAGAGGGCTGCGTTTCTATCATTGGTATCTTCATACGGGACTGAGTCTGTCAACAGAACTCAAAGTCTGTCACGAGAGTGCAGAGGTTTCCTCTTGGTGATGCCCATCACCTGGGATGGCAGCAGCCTGATGGCATCTCTCTCTGTTCCTTGTTGCCATCCCTTGCCTTAAAGCAAGAGCTGCTAGTCTGTTAGCAGCGTGGTCTTCTTCAGTGCAATACCCTTGTCAGGAGACATCTCTCTCTGCAGTATCTTGGGAGCAATGTGGGGATTAACCCCCAGCTCCTTCTCATTGCTCCCCTTCTCTGGTACCATCTGCATCAAGTCTCCTGCAGGGAGAAATGTCTGAGTCGGCTCACTCCTTGGCTGGAATACAAAGCAGTCATCTCTCTGGCTGCTGCATGCGTGGCACTGGAGCAGTGGTGTCATGACCTTAGCCCTTAATTTGTGGGCCTTTAACACATGCAGGGATTGTTTAAGTACTCATAGACAGCACGGCCTTTCCATACCAAGGCTGCGGGGGCCAGTTTCTAGGGGTTCAGAAAGCAACTGGACACATTCCTGGAAGAAGAAAATCAATCAAGGGCCATTAACTACAAAGACACTGCCACTGGCTGGGGACATGCCTTAGCCACAAATCATGGGAGATTAGAAGAGTGCTCTGGGGCAGTACCACACTGCACGCTTGCCTTGTGCTCTGCCCTTGGCATTGGCTTTAGGCTGTGCTCAGAGACAGGGTGTTAGAGGGATCTTTGATCTGATCCCATGTAGCCTTTTGTAGGACACAGAGACGTTCCTTATGTGTCTCCAGCTTGGGTCCACTGTGTCCCCAAACAGCTCCAGGAGCAGAGGTGACGCAGGCAGCATACAAGACCTATTTCTTCCCTCTTGCGCGCGCACGGAGCAGAGTTGTGCCCATGCAGGATGGAAACTCGCAGTGGAGCTCCCCTTGGCTTCTCTTGCACTCACATCTCTGAACCCCTCCTGAAGCCACCTCTTCCCTCTTCGCTTCCCCCTCCCATCCCCACCGCGGTTTAGGCCGCAGCAGGGTTACACCAGCGGAACATCCCCGGGAGCCGCTCTCTTCATCCCTCCTGCCAGCAGGGGAAGAGCGGGCTGGGGCGGGAATGGCAGGCAGGCATCAACAGCAAAACATACGGCTTATTCCTCCCCGTTAATTTAATCTCCCTTCTCTTGCGCCGGTGCCGGTATGTGAACTGTGGGAGCGTCCCCGGGTGGGCCGGTGCTGCTGCCGGGCTCCGGGCTCAGCTGCGGGCGCTGGCAGTCGGAGAGGACAGGCCGAGCATTCACACTGCGGGCAGCTCAATACCAGCATTGTCTCCGGTCCATCCCTCAAAGGCTGGGAAAGGAGGTGGGGGGCGGGAAGGGCTGAGAGGAGAGAGGTGGGAGGGAGATTGAGGGAGGGGTATACAACTGTTTATCTGGAGAGAGCAAAGGGGCGGGAAGGGGAAGTGTGTGGAAAGCAAGGTTTGAGGCTGCAGAGGCAGTTGCCAAGAATACTGCTCGGTATATCAGCTAGCTTGTGGCTTTGGGCCGCGAAGCCAAGTTGTTTGCACTTTTGGCCACCGCTTCTTTGCCGCCCGCGCCTCTCCTCAGTGTTTTCCCTTGTGAACACTGGCCGTGCGTCCGTCCCTCCATCCTCTCTGCCCGGCTCCCTCTGCCTCCCTCCCGGCGGCTCCTGCCTTCTCTGCCTCTGCTTCCAGTTCCCCGGCCGCGCTCCCGCTCTTCCTCTTCCCCATCGTCCTTCTTTCTCAAGCCCCCTCTTTCTCTCCCATGCCCTCCCCTCTCTGCCCCTCCCTCCTCCCCATTCCAGCCCCCTTCTTCCCCGGGGCTCACCCCCTCTGCTCTCCAGCCTTCTTTCCCTTCACATGCCCCCTTCTCCCTGCTGCAGTGCCCCCCTCCCTCCCTCCCTTTCCCAGCCGCGGTCCGGCTCCTTGAAGAGCCGGCCCGGAGCCGGTTTCCTGGCCGCCCGGGGCAACCCCGTTTCCCGGCGGGAGGTGGAGGGAGGGGGGGGGGCCGCGGAGCGGGCTGCGCCCCCGGGAGAGGGACGGGAAGCGCCGCTCGCCGCCGCCGCGGTGCTGAGCTGCCGTCTCACGAGTGAGGCTCCCTCCCTCCCGCCTCCCGCCTCTCTCTCTCTCGCTCCCCCTCCCCTCCCCTCCCTCCCTCGCTCCGCCTGGGAAAGTGGGTTAGGAAGGGAGCTCGGGGCTGGGAGGCTGCACAGCCACGCACTGGAGCAGGACCATCCACTCGCACAGCCCGGCGGCACAGGACTCGTCTTGTTCCTTTTCCTTTTTTTCCACCTCTCTCCATCACTCCAAACGGGTCGATTTAATTATAATTGTTTTTTTAATTATTTTGTTACCTGACTTTCTCCTCTTGCCTTTTTTTTTTCCTCTTTTTTTTTCTTTTTTTAATTGAAGGTTGTGCTAAGGCTTTTTTTTTTTTTTCCCTTTTTTTCATTCCTGGAAAGCATTTAAAAAAAAAAAAAGAGAAAGGGAGGGGGGAAGAAGCCACCAAGAGACTGAAAAGAACAAGAGAAAGTGGCAGCTAAGGAGGACTGTGAAATCACCTCCCCTTTCCGGGGCTGTCGATCAGAACGAGAGTTGTACATTATTATTATTGTTTTTCTTTCTACACGTATATATCCGTATACACACGCAGAGAGAGAGAGGAGAGAGACAAGTACAGCCAGTGAAACTCGACGAGACCAGCCATGGTAGCGAGGGCTCAGCCTGATCGGAAGCAATTACCGCTGGTCCTACTGAGATTGCTTTGCCTTCTCCCTACAGGGCTGCCAGTCCGCAGCGTGGATTTTACCCGAGGTACCGATAACATCACCGTGAGGCAGGGGGACACAGCCATCCTCAGGTAGGGCGTTCTGCCAACTTTTCCTTTTCTCTGTGTGTGTGTGTTGTGTGTGTACCTGTGTTTCTCTGTGTATGCGGCGTACGCGTTGGATGCGATATGGGTTTGATGTGTGTGTGTGTATCCACGTCTCTCCGGGAGCGTGTGTGGTGCTTTACCTCTGGAACTGCGGTAGCGGCAGCTGCCCACAAACAAGCTCTGCCTGTGGGTTTGTGCCTTAATGTACCAAAAAAAACCCCCACCAAAAACAGGGGAAAGCTTTTGAAAAACCTCTCGCCCACCGCTCTCCTCTGTGTGCAGAGCTCTGGATCAAAAGAATTTCATCCGGGAAAGATCTGTTTGTGTTAGCTGGCTCTCCTGAACGTACATTTCTTAACCAGCCCTGCAGTATCAATAGAGGAATCAAAAAGGGATCCAGCTGTGCTAGCCAGATGTTCCATTGATCTTCCCGTACTTCTTTTTGTACCTATACAAAAACTTTATCCCTGGTGCTGCCAGAACTCTCAGGCAAGTTCTTTTGGGAAACTCTGGCTTTTAATTTTAATTATTTATTTTTCTGCCTGGGAGGGAGGGGAGATAGTTAAAAGCACTGGCAGTAGTTAAAAGCACTGGCGAAAAAACAGTGCAAGAGGTCCGGCAGTGGTGAAGCTGGCGTCTCGTTCAGTGTGTTGAGTTTTTTTTGGAGGGCTAAGTAAACGGGTGTGTGCTGTGCCTGCGGGTCCGAGTGGTTGTGGTGAGGGTGTCTTTGCACATGAAGCCTTGTCGTCTGGCAGCGTTGAGTGTTGTATTTCTGTATTCACCATGTAGGTTTCCTAAAGGTGGTTCTGGGACTTCTTGGGCTTTCGGTTAGGAGCGTCCCAAATACCTGAAACAGAGTCATCTTTTTCCTTTGGGTTTCTTTTTTCAAATTCTGCCTTGCTCAACTTGCCTGCAGTAACTTCCCTTCAGAACATTCTGTGCGTGTGAGTGTGCGCACACGCTGTGTATTATGGCTATAAACTACTGGACGTAATTTAAAATAAGTCTGTAATCTGTATGAGGAGCTGATAGTGCACAAACCCTGAAGCATCAAGGGAGCAATTCCCTAGCAAAGCTAACAGCAGCAGCAAAGTTTTCTTCCTCTTTCTCCGAAATAAATCCTGCTAGGTGTCACCAAATGGTCTGCTACATGATCCCCTGTGTCCTGCATCCCTCCTATTTAATGACAGAGGGGTATGTGGGTTGGCAAGATGGGATCAGGGAAGAAGGATGCTAGAAGAGGGATGTGTGTTTATGCGTATCACTTCTCTCAGCTCCCGTGTGCTGGGTTGTTTTGATCCTGGAATATCCGTTCAGCAGCTTCCATTCCCCAGCTCTCCAGACTTGTTAACTTGTATGTAAGATTTATCCACACGGAGTAATAGGATTTACAGAGTAATTCATCTGCCTTGCATAGGCGATGGAAGAGGTATAGATGCGACACGGTAAACACCTAACAAGGGGTGTTGCCCCTGACTCCCGGCTTCTCTCGTCTGCCTTCCAATCGCTAGCAATTCATATATCCCATTAACCCTTTGCTAGCGGGACTGTCGGCTGACTTACCCCGTTTTTAAAGGCAAATCACTTCCATCGGTCATTTATTTTGGAGGGGCTGCTCAGGCAGATGTTTGCTGGCATATGCTTGGTCCATACAGCAGCAGACAAGTCATTAAGCTCACTTGTCCAGACAGGGGTCACTGGATTTTCTTTTCCCACTTAACCTTGGAGCTTTTGAGTTTATCTAGATGCTGTGTGCTAAAGCTGCATTTGCAGCAGAGCGAGCTGAGTGGATGGTGGAGATGGTGCCTGCATGTGCTGCGTGTAAAGCGTTCATCAGCAAGCTCAAGGGGGCTGCATGGGAGAGTGGTTTCGGTGATTGTGGCCTGCCAGTGTTTTCAGGCACTAAAATAAAGCACCTGAGTGAGGTGATCCAGCTGTGTCAGCCAGATGTGTGCCAAGTGAGACAGTTTGCCAGAGCAGCACGCCACTGGGCTGTGTAACTGCCTGTCCTGAGCAATACTGTGTTCCTGGCAGGCTGCGTTTCTGTCAGAAGTGATGGTGGCCGGTGCACGGGCTTTACCTCCCTTAGCTGCCTTCCTAAGCTCTTTAAGTACATCTGGCCAGTTTCCTAGGATGGGTGGTTGTCTCCTCTCCCTTTCTCATGGACCAGCCCCAGGTTCCTGGGATGTTTTGGTCCCTCCTTCAGAGGAGAGGCGGAAGCCAGGCTGTGCTGGGAGGCAGGGCTGTCACTCAAGGCTGTAAGGGGCGAGATTCTCTTCTGTCCCGTACATACACTTTGGATCCCGCAGGATGACATTTGTCACCCTTGGTTTTAAAGCTAGGGTTGGTTTGCTAGCTTTCCCCTCACTGTTTTCCTCACCTCTCCAAAACATAAGTCACTTTAAGACACTCTTGTGTTTGAGAAGCTCCCAACATATCACTCTCCTAGCCTCTAGATCCACTAGTAACAGCACAAGGGGAAGAGCTGGATGGGGAAAAAAACATGAGATGGTCTCTAGGAGCTGTGCTTAGAGCAGATCTTTACCTCCACAGAGAGATAGGTAAGAGATTTTTATACAGAGATCATATCACCTGTCTTTGCTATGCAGTGACTTGGGAGGGAGGAGGGAGCGTGCAGCTGCAGTTTATGAGTGCCCAGTAGCTCCATCCTGAAGCTTGAAGGGAAATGAAAATGTAGGAGGGGGAAAATAATGATGTGCCATTGGTGAGAATTAAAGGCAAGGCACATAGTGATAATACAGCTAAAACCATTCCAATTCTGTAAATTGTGGTGCAAATTATTTAGCAAAGCACAGAGGACAGGGCATTCTGAATGATTCTTCTCCTTTGGGGCCTTAAACGTTTGTATATAGTGTTACACTTGTAGGTGGAAGAATGGGTGGGTGGACTGTGCTGCAAAGTGGAGAAAAATAGTTTATTATGAGCCCTAATGTTCCTGAAGGAAGCCACTTCTCTGGAGCTTCATCTACAGCTTGTTACTCAGAATAGAATTATTCCGGGAAGTTTGGATATGACTTTTTAAAGCTGTGGCATTTAAAATATCCCCTTGCTATGGACTTTGGAAAAAAAGTGTTCCTAACTCTATACTGGCTCATCTGCTAAATGACCTGGCAGCAGATTTGATTCATTTGTTGGCCTTGCTGAAGGTTGATGACTTTTAGTGAGTATTTGGCATAGGGAAGTTGGGGAATTGCAGCAAGAGAGAATAAAAATAGCATGTGATAGACTATCCACAGGGAAAAGGGTAATGATCCTCTCCTTAGAGCAAGGCTGAAAAGGGAGGGGAGGGGTCTGAGAGCCGCAACAGATGAGAAGGGCTCAGCAGAGCTTCTGGTGTTTGGCCAGCTACCACCAAGACAGGACAGCAAGTTGTTTCAAAGATGACACTGTGTATCAGAGGGTCTGGCACGCTTCCTACAGTTTAATTTTTTAACTTTGTCTTCAGCAAGTGAGGAAGGTCACCGAACCTTATTTTGAGTATTGAGAGGGAACTGTGCGATGCAGTTCCTGCCAATGTTTTGCTTGGCAGATCACAGTCATGAGGCTATCGGGTTTTGTAAGCAACTTCCCTCCCCCAAACACACAAAATATCCCTCCCAACTAAGCAAAATGGGAGAGGAAAAACAAACTTCAACCCTAAATCTACCTTCTGATTACCTGCCTCCAGCATCTGCTTCCACCTTACCTGCTCTGGGAGTGTTGGGTGAGCAAAGGCAGGGACCCCATGCTTTGTTACACACCTTCACCTTAGGGAGGGGGATAAGGGACAGGAGGACTGATGTTGGCTGAGCAGGTGTGTGCAGTAGCAAAGGGCATCTGCTGCAAACTGGGGAGGGAAGGAACTGTGCTTCTGTGTTGTGTTTGGCCATTAGGGTGGGTTAGAATCAAAACAGCGATGGAGCCCATGCTGTGGGATTGGGTACCTCTCCCTCATGTTGGGGGGAAAAAAAAATCCACGCTCTCAGGAACCATCCCAGCAGCTCACCCCAAAGGGTCTCTAAAGCTCTATTCTGGGGGTGTCAGTGGGGCTTGAAGGTTGTCCAGGGCCAATTTGGCCTTTAATGGCTTCTGAAGTGGAACTCATCACTAGCTGGAAGCAAAATGGGTCACATTCCCGTTCCCATCAGCTCCAGTATACCAGTACATACCCACCAAAGCCCAAGGGTGCTACCTGAGATGCCATGTTTATCTTTGGGGCACATTCCTGGGCACTGCTAATAAAGAGGTACAAGTGACTCATACAGGGCTTCAGCTGCTGAGCACTGCTCAGATGATGCTCAGCCCTCTGGAGAACTGGGATATTGCCAAGGCCAGAATTTGGCTCATTGTTCTTGAGTTTTTCCAAGCATCAACTTCTCATCAAGAATTAAATCAATCTGATGCTGAAGCGCTGATGAAAACCAACGTTTAACCGATTGTGCAATTTCCATTTTCAGCAGTTACTTTTAAATAACACAAAGTTTCAGGTTGATAGTGCGTTTAGGAACTTATATCCTAATGGGTGCATAGTATCTTTGAGTTACATGTATCAAAGGATGGGCTAGAATCAAATTACCAGCAGTAACCATAGCGCTGTTGGTGTAATCCTGCAATATAAGCAATTCACGCAGGCTCTTGTTCCCGGCCTCCCAGTATTTTGCTGATACTCTACATGAGGAGCTGTGCTAGAGGACAAAGACACCTCAGGCAAAGCAGCAACGCAGCATCACAACAAAGTTTATGCCCTATACAGTCATTTTAAAAGAAAAGTAAAAGCTGTTCAGATTACACTTGTAATTAGCATAGAATTTATAACAGGGAGCACTGAGCTGAGCCCTTTGCTAGAAATGAGAATAGGCATGTTCAAAGGTATAATGCTACATAATAATACAGTCTTGGCAGTAAAATTGTAACCTTGATTATTAGGAGTATTGTTGTGGCACTTAAAGGCCACCACTAAGTTGAGGCACCCTTTGTATTAAGTGCCACGTGAGCACAGATTAAGAGAGAACCCCTTTTCCACAGGGCGTGCAGGCTATTAGCTGGGATGGGCAGGCGCCGGGCGGGGGGTGGGCTGGAGGCACCCGGAGGTGAGGGGACTCGCCCAGGGTTGCACAGCAGGGCTCGGGCGCACCCAGCCTTGTGACCTATCCATTAGCTTGGGGTTGCCTTTCGGCTCAGCCACGCAACCACCCAGCAAACATGACAAATGAGGTTTCCCTCGTACATCCTCGTCTGCCTTGGTATTGACTACAAGTCCCAAATTATCTTCTTCTCCAGTATACACAAAGCCTTCATTATCTAGTTGATCTCCAGTGGTCCCTTCCATGGACTAGATGCTCTCCAGAGGTCCCTTCCAACCCCTATCATTCTGTGATTATCCAACCTAGCGTATGCGTGTTGAGAGAGGGTATGTAGGGATCTGTGAAAAAAGGGGCTGTGCTCTGCCTAAAAAAAAAACAAACCCCAAAACCAAACAACGTAGAAATGTAGTAACAGATGATGTTGCAAAACTTCCAGCTCCAGCAGCAGATGGTGCCATTATATGAAGGCACACATGCGTACGCGGGTATGTGAGTGTGTGTGTGATCACACAGGGTAAAGGAAGTTGCCTGGTGTGTCTGGTCAGGGGCATCCCCTCCCTGTACACCCACAGTGCCTGTGCGTGGCGTGCCCAGGAGGGAGCGCGGCCTTCGCGATGCCGCGTCTCCTGCAAAGCGGGACTAACCCATCGCAAGCAAAGGTGGAATGGAAATCAGAGAAGGAAAGGTTCTTTCTTTGGTGAAATTATGTATGTTTAGTAACACTGTATGTATAATTTGCATTCAGAAAGATGGAGGAGGAGAGACAGTATCAGACTGTATGGCTTTAACCTCCTCCCCTGAGTCTACACAGGCACTTCAGTTTGCAGTGAGGTACCATATGTTTTCCTACTTAGTTGGCATTAAAATTTATATAGTAGTACATGTTACCTGGAGTGCCTCAGAGTCAGTACCTCTTCCCCTGCGCTCCCCCCCTCAGCGGGTCATGAGGAAAGACCCAGTCTTAAAATAGCTCACAGTTACTGGAATTCGCTATCTATAAGTTTTCAAAATATATGTTGTGCATATGTGCCCTTTATATCCAGGCCCACAGGCATCTGATTCTAAGGGAGCTGCGGGGGCCACAGCTCACCGCTGACGCAGCGGCAGGGCTTCAGCAGGCTCGCTGTGAGGCTGAATATAGCCATTTGCACTGAAGGAACCTAGTTTTGTTGTCCATCAAAATTCACTCGGGCTTGTGTGAACTCGTGCTCTGCTGGAGTAAGTGCAATGGAGGGCACAAAGGTGAAGTCAGGAATTTACTGAGTTTTCTTTTACTCTTCTCTCACTGAAGAAGAAACGAATGTGATTTTCAGCTGAGTCTGACACCAAAGCATTTGCTTCAGGCTTCAGGCACATCTAACCTGTCTGGTTTTATGGTAAGTAATGGGAACTAATAACGATGAGCTTCACCTCTGCCTAGAAAACAGCTATTTCAAAAAAATAAAAGTCTGAACAGCCAACCTCCCCCATGCGTGTGTGTGTGTGTGTGTGTGTGTGTGTGTTTCTGCAGAGTTTTATTAGGAGCAACTTGGTTGTGTGGGAGAGACCGGCTGTGACCCCGGGAGCACTTTCTCTCACTGCACTCAGCCCCATGCAAAGAGAGGAGAAGCAGCCCTGCTGCAGCATCATTGATCTCGCTGGGGCTGGGCTGCTTTGGTCAGAGCTAATGGGATGGAGTTGAGCCTGCTCGGATTGGGTTGGAGTTCAACAGATGATTTGCAATAGCGTGTCAGCATGGGGTTTGGGGTGGGCGGGCTTGCATGTGTCTCCCTAACTCCCATCTGAAAACAGAAGGTGTTTTCCAGTGTGTAGTTGTGCAACTGTTCATATACTCTGCAAAGTTCTGAGTGTTGTGTAAGTGGGAGGCAGCACTGCCTGATGGACAAGGGTAACGGGCTGCTTGCTTGGAGATCTTCGTGGCTTTCCCTGACTCCTGGGCTTTGGCAACCACCTCTAACACTGGCAGTGTGTCCTTTGTTTTGTTGTGCCTCAGTTGCTAGAGATGTTAAGGAAAAAAGCAGTGAGCAGACAGAATATTGCCTCTTCTGGGGCCTGGTGGTTAACTCTGCCATAGATCTGGCCAATACTGTCCCTTGCCAGTAGCAACTTGAACCACTTTCACCACTGAAACTTGCATTTCAGTGAAAGGGGAAGCAGTGAAATCTTGGGAAGAGCAGGGAGGTGCTTCCACTGCACACGATGGGGTCATGGGAGAGAGGTTTCTCATCTCAAGTGAGATGGGTTCCTGGAAGAGCACTGGATTTACAAGGGGGGGGGGAAAGACTGAGAGAGCTACAGCTCCCCCAGCACCAACCCCAGCGCTGTGCATTTGCAAAATGAAATTGGGTGGTCATGCAGCTGCTCAGCTGTCACTAGTAGTGACACTGTCCCCCTCCTCAAGGATAGCAGGGTGACTGTGTTGGAGATGCTCTGCTGCCATTGCCCCCAACTCAGTGGGACTTGGTGTATCAGTGACAGCTGTGTCTCATTGGGAGTAGTGATGATGTAGGAACCCAGGGATACTCTGAGCAGGCCACCTGACAGTACCTGTATGGCAGCTACCTCAGCACTCTGCTTTCTCATTCCCTCCACCCCAAGCTGGTTGTCCACCCTGACACAAGGCTGGGCAAGGGAGATCATGGCTTGGAGCTTGCATGTCCATTCACTTTTCAAGCCTCACTGTGCAAACAAAACCTATGTTGAAATCCACTGGTAGGCAGCATCCATGACTTTGAATAGTAAATACAAATCTCTCCTGCTCCCTCTGTGTGTGTGTGTGTGTGTGTGTGTGTGTGTGTGTCTCTGTTATTAAGCTGACAGGCACTTAGCCAATTATCCAGTCGTCGTCTCAGCTGTATTTATGGAGGAAGAAGAGACAACGCGCACAGCTCTTGTCTTCAGGGCTTCAGCTGAGTCTCCCTTGTGTGCTGCAGCATTTTCCCTTGTGTGAGCTGCCTGGGATGCTCAGGGAAAGCAGTGAAAGGGATGAGTTGAAGAGATGAAGGGGGAAGGGGAGAAGAGGAAGAGGGTCTGCTCCCCCAGACCAGGTGCCTTTCAGAGCTGCCATCATTTGCTGTTGTTTTTGTGTTTAAGTTTGGCAGAGTGCACATGCCTTTGTTGCATAAGGTGGTGGGGGTAGATGGGGAACACAATGGCTGTGAGTACTTGCAAAGTCGTTTTGGCTGTGACAGGGCCAAGAGTCAGGAACTACACAGCAGCAGACTGTCAATCTGTGCCTTAAAGCAAGGGGGGCACAGGGATTTGGGGACATAGAGGGAATCTGTGACTTGGAGCCAAGAGGCACCCCTAGTGATCCCTGATGCGGTATTGCACCTAGAACATAGAGCCTGTGCTGGCTCAAGTGTTTACTGCAAACAGCAAAATTTAGGCAAATAGCGCTGAAGTGTTCTGTGAATATTTTCCTGAATGTTAAAAATGAATTCACTTTGGCTGCAGCTGTGCTTCCTTTGTGTGTGTGCATGTGCATCTTTTTTTCTCTCCCCCTTGTGAATAATGTGAGTAGATGAGTTTTCCTTGCCCTGGCGTTCACGGACAGAACATTTTAAACAGGTTCATAGCTGAGCAAACAAGGCTTTAGCTGCAACTTCTGCAGCTGGAAGTCCCTGGCTGGTACAGATTTGCAGGCATGTGGCCCTTTCTCCCCGTCCCGCTTCCCCCACAAGACACTAACTTTGTGTGTACACCTGTGGTGTTCTTGATATATATTTATATAGGATGCTGCTTGGGGAGCACTGGATGTGGTTCTTACAACCCCTCATCAGAGCCCAGGCATAAAAGCAGTCGAACAAGTGAGACGTGGATCTGATCGCAGCTTGAGCCACAATAATTTATGTGCATGTGACAAGAGAAAATTACCTTTAAACTCTGCACCCAACCAATCAATCTTCCAGCAGCCTGTTTTTGCTAGGAAAGGTGCCTCAGGCCAAGCCTATCAAGCTCAGAAAAAGAAAGGTTAAAATGTTCTAACATCATTATCTCTTTCTCTTCCTTTGGAGGAGAGGATCCACAGTGACAAAGCTTAGCTGACTCCTTCACTGTGAGCCCTAATTCCCACCCAGAGCCCAGATTCCAAATGGGAATCAGCAGAAATTTGTCCACAGTCAGGCCCCATGTTCATCTTGTCAGGGAACAGAAAGGAGAGCATGTGACAGAAGGGGCCGGGCGTAAGCAAGCCTGCCGCAATTGGAAAATGCTCCTAAGGGGAGAGGAAGACCACCAGTACAAGGCAGCAACCTTGCTGAGTGCTGCAGGTAGCACGAGGATGTTAGGAAACCCCCATCTGTTCTGGGGTGTCCTTTGAACTTGGAAGAAAAGTGGGATTCAGGGGCTGATTACTCCCTGAAAAATTATTGTCCTCTCTCTGCCAAACGCAATATAATATGATCTGTACTCTCCCTGCCTGCAGCTATAGAGCAGGGAGCCTGTGCCAGCTGAGGCGGTTGTTTATTGGGGCTTCCTGGGGGAAGGGGTATTTAAGCCCCTCTCCTCATATGATCAGGGACATGTGTGAGCCATGATTTAGTGGAACCTGTTTGTCCCTTCAGAACTGGCAGATTTATTAGCAGTCCCCTCGAGTCAAAGGACAGGGGAGGTTTTAAGCTGGTGGAAGAAGATGGGGAGGGACTGCTGCAGCCTGCTCTCCGCTTTTTCCCATCGCTGCCCCCTTAGCCTTCAGTGTGCTGGTTAAATAGGGATGGTCCTTCCACAGCCCCCTGCCATTTCTCAGGCAGACTCTGTCCCCTGCCTCTGGCTCTGCCTCTTATCAGGGCTCTCATTCCTAGAAGCAGGGTGAGGGCATTGGAGCCCCACTGCTTACTGGGCACCCAGGCCCCTCTCCCCTGCCACGGGTACATCAACCACTTTCTCTTTGCTGAGCAAACCTGATGGGACCTCACGACCCCAGCACCCAAAACCAGCCCCAGCAGATCACTCTTCCTTTTAAGTAACCCTTGTTGGGAGCACTGGCTAACTTTCCTTAGCCAGTCACTGCTGTCACCCCCCAGTTACCCTGTGCCACCGGGCATCAGGGCAGCTGCCAGCCCTGTGGAAAGGCAACTGGGGCTGGAGCAGACATGGGGGAGCAGTCTGCTCCCCAGAGACCTTGGAGATGCACGCATCTGCAGAGTTGCTGGCACACACCCACACAGGCATATTTGTGTTTCTTGGATTACGCCGCTGTTTAATTGAAATCAGGCCTGGCTGTGGTGGGACTGAGATGGGAGTGCTGGCTGTGTGCTCAGGCAGGCCTTACGTGGGTGCCTTGTGAATAGCTGATTTCGGGTCCTGTGACCCACGGACCTCATGACAAGAAGCAAACGCAGTCTCTTTGTAGTGACTTTCCCCATCAACAATGGCAGTTGTCTGAAACGGGTCAACTTGATGATGGGGCGTATGGATAGGGGCAGGTTTTGGGTATCACTGGCCTTATGTTTATCAAAAAAACCCCAAATAGACAACAAAAACCCCAACCATGACAGAAAGCATAAAGCAGTATGCATAGTCAGGTTGCCTTTCTTGTCCATATGCTACATGAGGCAGCCATAGTTTTGGGCAGTAAGTGGTTCAGGGCAGTACATGGGGGCAGTACCCCTTCAGATGTGGGCAGGGATAATAGGAGATCCCATCCTAATGAGAAACATAAAAATAGTTACCTCCTTAAGCAGCTAGACCCACTCCTTAAGGCCTGTTGTTACACCTACTGCTGAGAGTTGGAGTGTGCCCAAAGCCTTCGAGTTGTGCACATGCTGTACTCATCTGCCTTCCCTCCACTGCCATCCTTGGCTGTCTCTTGGCAGCAGGGAAAGGGGAGAGTGTGTTTGCAGAGATTTGTCCACTGAGAGAGAAAGGATGGGTAAGTTCATCAGACAGAGAGATGAAATCTCTCTCTGCAGTCTTCCCTCTTGCGAATCGCACCCAGCTCCCTCGGCTTGGCACACTTCCCCATCCAGCCTGCCACCTTGCTCAATGAAGTTGTCTGTCACATCTCTTCCTTGCTTTCTCCATCTCACCCCTCCCTTCTTGCTGTCTGTCTCTCAACCCATCTCCTCCTCATCCTTCACCCTTCCCCAGCACACGGCCTTAGTTCTGTACTGAGTGCACCCCCTTCTCCCTCCTCCTTTTCTTTCTCTCTCTTTGCTTAACTCTGATCTCCTTTGAATTCCTTTGCCTTCTGAACCTGGGAGCAAGAACGGAGGGATGAGGGAAAAGCAGAGAAATGTGGAGGAGCACCATAGTGACTGCAGTGCCCTGGCTCTTCTGCTGTAGATGATAGAGCAGAGTCTGAGCTGTCTTTCTTGGGCATGGCCACTCAATCAGGGCTTTCTTTGTATTCAGCCTGGGCCTGCAGAGTATTCCCAGTGTATTTCTTTTCTGTTCGTACACAGAATCCCCAGTGCTTCTTTGTCCTGAGAGCTTATAGGAGGGGCTAGTAAGAAGTGGGGGCTGCATCACCAGTAAAGCTCTGTCTTCCTACTAGGAATGTAATTGGGTGCCAGTTGCATCCAGAGTTCTGCTTCTCCCGCTTGTAGTTGCAGACCAAGTTGTAAGAAGAGTGGAAGGAGAACCCATTCATTGATGAGGTGGTTGACAGGCAAGACCTGAGGCTGCAGGCTGGTGCAAAAGCCACTTTGCTTCTCTCAGCAGAGGAACATACCGTGGTGCTTCCTTGGTGTGCTGTGGTTCTGCTGCTGGAGGTTGGAAGTGGGCAGCTGAGGGCTTCCCCTCCCAGCTCTGTTGTAGCTCACTCCTGGCTGAGAAGCTTGATAATCCTACATGATGCTGATGTGGGGTGACACTGATCGGTGCTGGGGTGCAGACCTGAGATTTTCTTGTGCAGGTGGCAAAGAAGGCAGATGCATTTAAAAGATGGTGGTGTAACCTTATGGAAAGTCCTTAGTGTTCAAAGTGCCAGGCCTCTCTGGCATTGAAGAGAAGCAGCAGGTCTTTAGCTCATGAGTTGGGATCATTACAGCCAGATTTGTCCATTGCAGGAGAGACTTTCCAGGAACTCTGGAGATAGTCCTATATGTTTGGCATGGAACCATGAGATACTACAGAAACCTAAAGCCAGCTGCTGGTGCTGTAGCAGCGATGTTCCTTGGTGCTGGTCACCCTCAAATATCCTCCTGTGGTACTTCCTTTTTGTGAGACTGGGACTCTGAAGCCTCAGTGAAAACGCACATATCCTGGCTGCTTTTACACCTAAGGGAAACCTGAGATTGGCATCCATAATCAGGAGCAGAAGGTGCTGCAGGCAATCTGTCTCCCTAGCACTGCATTAAACCCATTTTAGTTCTTTCAGCTAAATATCAAATTATCTGTCCACCCACACATCCTCCCCACTGCATCAACTGTGCTTAGCGATGGGCCATCTGTAGGACTTTTACCCGGACAAGGGGGTCCACAGGGGTTCTTGCGTAACACGCTTCATGCGTATTCATTGGCCTTTAGAGTGGCATTTCTTCCCTTCCCATTCTCCTGGCTGGCCTCCAGTCCTGGCTGTGAGTCAGAGGCATGCAGGTCTATCCATTCGAAAAGCCTGTCCCAAGGTGGAGGGACACACACAGCTTTCTTCTTCCTGGAGCTGGGAAGTGGTGCTGAAATGCAAGCCCGGGTGGGTCAAGGGCCTTGGACACAGTCAGATCAATTAGCCTTTTCAATGCCTTTCTTTTCTGCTGGGAGCTCAAAGTGGGAGCAGCATCCCACTCCCAAAGAAGAGAGAAGGAACAGGGGAGGGGGTGGGGGCAGTGAAATTTACAGCATTGTCGTTCAGCGTCTCACTGGATGACACTGTTGTGTTTGGCTCTAGCTGTGCCTCTGTTCCAGGGGTAGTGTTGCCTGCTTCCTGATCACAGAATACATTGAAGTAGAGTCCTGTGTCTATTTGGGGTACTTCATGTTTCTAGGGAGACGTGGACCAGTTGGAGGTGGGCCAGAAGAGAGCAGTGAAGAGAGATCGGAAGTCTAGACAGCACAGTCAGTGAGGAGAGATGGATGGAAATGGGGCTGTTAGGCCTAAAGAAGCAAGGACTACCCATGAGATATGAATAGTGGCGTGCAGGTACATAAGATAGAAAAGAAAGGAATGGTCTCTTCTGCAAGAGTGGCTTAAGATTGCAGCAAGAGAAACAGGCTGAATGTCAGTGAGAACTCTACAGTAAAGATAGCGAAATATTGAATCAGATTCCCTTGGGAGGCTGTGTAGCTCCATCACTGGAGGGTTTTAAAGACCAACTAGACATGTATGAGGAGTGACAGATGCCACAAATGACGAAGTAGAGCTGATCCATCCTTCACAGAGAAGAACAGACTAGATGGTTCCTTCGGGTCTGTTCCACCTCTGCTTCTTGATTCTGTGCAGCCTTCAGGCTTGGAGAATGGCAGAAGCATGGACAGGAACATGGCTGAAAGCTGCAGAGAAGTGCCTCAGCAAGGAGCCAAGTGAGCCTTGCCATGGGGTCCTTACCCATTTCTTCTGCTGCGGCTGCCCTTCTCCGTTCTGTCCCAGGAGCGTGGTGTGCTCCAAGCGGTCTGCAGTCAGTGCTGCTCTACTCCAGGCATGTGACACTCAACCTGTCTGGCAAAGAATAGGAACCAGTGTCAAGGCTATTGCTAAAACTGATTTCCTTTTGGAGGGACTCAGATCTTTTTCTCATTTGCTGCCTTTGGAGGGCCACGGGACCTAGAGGATGTTTTAACCACAAGTGTGGTAGGAAAGGCAGGTTGAAGGCTCAGTGTTTTATTCTGTGAGAGTTTGATGATGTTGCTGAATGTTCACCTCATGAGGCTTAGTCAGCATGTTCTGCTAATGAAATGTCACCTTTCTCTGGTATGACATCACCTTGTGCATTGTGATACGATCCATGAGACTCAGGGTGCCCTGAGGAGGTGGATGTGGTACAGTGTACGAGTGCTGCTGGGGCTTTCCACCACCAGGCAGGTGGCATGGGACATGACACAAAGCAGGGCAGGCAGCAAGCCTTGCAACCACTGCCTGTGGTGCCTTAAGGAACGAATTGGGTGACTTCCAGGGGTGTATGTAGCAACCAGAAAACTAAAGTGCAGTGACATTTCAGGCGAGGGTAGAGAAAGGATGCTTTAGGAGGATGAGGAGGAAGGTAAAAGAGGAAAAGCAATTTGGGGGACAGGAGGAAGAGCGTACAGGGGCCTGCTATAAAGTTTGGATGGATGTGTTTGGTCCTAATCTTTCTCTGGCTGTGGTGGTCCAGGCCATTGCTAACCTGGCCAGGCAAGCTGCCAGAGGCTGTCTCCATTGCTCACCCTTCATCCACTCTCATCCTGTCTCCGACTCATGCTTTCTTGTCAGCATTTCTCTCCTACAGATCGATTCTTCCTTGGCTCATCCCAGTGATTTTAAGCATAGAGAGAAACTTCCTCTTGGCGGTGAGAGATAATCAAGCTGAATATTACCCATCTCTGAAGTGCAGGCAGTTTGTGAGCAGAGCCAAAGTCAATATCTTGGCAGATGTTGCCTTGCATTGATTTATCTTCTTCTGGAGCACGGTGGATGGCCTGAAAGAAGGCAGCACAAGTCACCTGGCCAAGCCCCAAAACATTCACAGGCTACATTAGCTTGCTCGATTTGGTCACAAGAAGCTGCTCTCCTCAGTGTCTGGGGGTGGAAGAGCATTGTGCCAAACTCACAAATCCCTCCTTCGCTCCTGTGTTCACACTGGTGTTACTTCTGGTGCCGAGGCAAATCCTGGGCTCACAGCACCGGCTCTTGGTGGCGAGCTAAGCCAGCCTCATTTACTGGCTTAATGGACCAAGACAATTGCCTGTGCTGCTGCTGGGGCAGGGGAGAGGAGCAGAAGACTGATGCCCCAGCGGGGTCTTGCAGTGTGGTGTCGTTTCCCCCTTGGGGCGATCCTGGGTGGGTCAGAAGGGGGGAAGCAAACAGAGAGAGAACTTCTGTCTGAGCAGGGAGGGAGGGGCAGGAGTTGGGGGAGGGAAGATGGGTAGGGCCCCTTTTCAAGCCAGAGAAATTGTAGCCAGGGGATTGCTGTGTAGGATGGGGTGGGAGAAAGGGAGTCTGCTTGCAGACAGAGGGGCGGTGGTGGAGGCAGGCTGTGAAAGAACCAGCTGCCAGGCAGAAGGACCAGGTCGGTAGTGCTGTTCTCTGTCAGGGTAAACAGACAAAGGTGTCTGATACTACCTGCATAGAGTTACTGTTCCCAGCTCCCCAACATAATGTGCACTCTGGTTTTGAAGACCTTTGAGCTCTCCTTCTGCATCTGGGAGCTCCAGGTTTGGTTCTGTCAGGAAATGGCCTCCAGCAGAGCAGACGGGGGCTTTCCAAAACCACAGCTAAAGGGAAACCATGTGTATGATCTCAAGTAACAGATGACTCGCATGCAAAACCCATCCCTTTTCTCCCAGTCCCCATCCCCTTGCCTCCCCTTCCCAGCCCCTCATCTCCCCAGCCCTGGCTGAGCCCTTCACAGCTCCTCTCTACCCACCCTGCTGCTTTTGTGCCGTAGCAGCAGGCACTGCACAGCTACACATTCAACATCTCCGATTCTGCAGTCTCCCCGAGGGCCTGGACAGATGCTGATTGTCTTCATGCCCAGTTGGGGACAGCAGGAACCGTTAAAAATAGCATCAGTTCCTCGCGTAGCAAAGAGAAAACTTTCCCCTAGAAGTCCATCCCTCTGCTCCCAGGACTTGCCGGGAGGTCTCTTAAATGTCACAGTACGTTTGCAGCAGATAGTACCTCTGGAGGCTTCCTGTGGGCTCAGGTCTTGATCTAGCCAGAAAATGGAACAAGTTCGCTGAATCTTCCCTCACAACCTCATTCTTTCTGCCTGTCCTCGTCAGCTTTATGTGAGCGGTACTTTCTGTTCAGAGGAGGCTTGGGACTGAAATAGGAGAAGCTGCAGAAGCCAGCACTGAAGATGCATGAGCCTGATGTGCTGGGGAAAGAAATAGATCTGGAGCAGCAGGAGGGCTGTGGGGTACAGGGGCAGAGCTGGTGTGGGAAGCCCCAGGTTCAGAGATCTGGGGGAGGGGGATGGGGGTGCTACCATTACTATTACAGGAAGCAGGCATGGTAACAGCACACATTCCTGCAAGAAAGTAATACGCCTTTCCAGGACTAAAGGTTCCTTCCCCTGCTGCCCTCTGGGGTTGCTTTCCTTCCGCAGGAGCCCATACTGCGCAGAGGAGCCGAAAGCAACCTGTTCAGTGGCACAGTTGTTCATCCCCCCCCTCCCCGCCCTGCTCCCTGCCCACAGGCAGAGAGTGGCGCCTAACACCTATGGGTAGATGAGGCCCTTTCCATCTTTCCAGCTGACACCGGCGTCCATCCTGCTGACAGCAGCCAGATGTCCCCAGCTGCAGCACCATTCCAGCCTTAGGCGTTGCTTGCTGCTGCTGGGGCTCGTGTTTGCATCAGCAAATGTTCCTTCGCCCAAGGTCTGTGGCTACAGGGGCTGTGCTGTGCTTGCCAGATGAAGATCTCCCCGCAGGCATTGCAGGGAGAGGCCCTGGTGGCATATGCACAGTGGTGTTTAAATTAAAATTGCTCATATGAGATTTAGGGAGCAATAGGGAACCGTACCAAGACTTGGATATCCTCCACCTCGCGCGTGCCTCCCAGGGACCCAGTTTGGACTGCTGCTGTACCATATATTATGCTGTCGGCCTCTGTTTGTGATTTCTGCCCTGTCCTTGCTTGTTCTCTTGTTTCCTTTGTGTTTATTATTCTAATTTATTGAGTTACCTGGAGTGTTTTCACAGACACCAAGGCTGCTTGCAGAAATTAATGATTGTGCATTCTGCTTGGTGGTGCCTCATGTGAGCTTTGCTTTTATGTGATGGAGCCTAAAATACGCTCAGGGAAAATGAAAATGTTAACCTCTATTAAAAGCATACACAGATAAGTTGTTGTCAGATCTACGGCAGAGCACATGGTATTACTTTGAGATTATTTAGCTCAGTAGTCCCTTCCATTTCTGAATCTCAAAGTATTTTAATTAATTTTCCCTTTGGAACAAGTTAGTCTCTCCATTTTGTAGTGTGAGAAACTGAGGCTCAAAAAGGAGAGTTGTCTCAGCTTGTCAGTGGCTGGAAAAAGGTGATACCAGAATCATTGCAGGCTGGAACCCCAGTTCTTAGGTCCTGTTCAGAGCTGTGCTACTTAGCTGGCCGATGGACCAGGATATGGTGTGAATGTCTCCTAACCACATGGAAAAGGAGGAGCTCATCTCTTGCCAGCTGTGGTCAGGAAGGCTAGAGCTGGCAGTCCCAGTTCATGGAAATGAAGCTATGTGCAGGGAACATGCAGTTTCTTTTGTGTTCCTGAGAAAAATCAGTGCTTGTACTTTAGTTTCCCTCTCTGTGAAATGGAGATTCTGGTCCAGAGAGCGAGCATCTTTGTAAAGGAGGAACCTGCGTTGATGCATTTCTGTAAGGGAGGCGAGACGTATGAGAAGATAAGCCTACAGTTAGCAAGCTGGTTTGTTGGGTTTAGACGTACTTATTTGCTTTTCTGGCAAGAAGTAAAGCAGAATATCCGAAAAGGTGTTTACAAAGTGTGTAACAACTTGCTGGGCTCTGTGGAGCAGGGTCGCAGGAAGCAACAGACCTGTAAATCTTGGAGCTCTGTCTGTAGCAGGTCCTTTCAGGGAATGGTACTGTACATCTATTGAAACGAGCTCTCTGCTCCCTCAAAGTTTACTGAGAATGAGTGCATTCCCTGGGGGGTCAAGTGCTAGATCCAGCATTTTGTGGAGGTCATTCAGAGTCAGTAGGGGTGACATGATGCGGGGGAGCGGGATATTTAGCTGCTGGGACACAAGCCATCTGAAAGGGAAATTTCTTTTCAGGTCCTCCATGAGCTCGTTAAAACGGGCAGGATGTGATCGCTTTTGTCTCTTGCCTGAACACTTAAAAACCCTTAAGAGAGATTGCTTTTCATACAGGCTCTTGTTTAGCATATATGAATTTCCTCACATGCAGAAGAATTTACGGAACAGCAGATGATAGCAGAAACCTTTTACATCACTATCTTGCGAGTTTTTTTAATTTGCACTACATAAGAAAATATAAAACCTTCCTAAGTGGGCAAATATGCAAAATAACCTGCTGATAGGAGAAATTTCTGTGTCCTGGACAGGCTGTTTCCTGTGTGTAGCCTGAAGAGGATTGGTATTGCTGGTGTTGGGGGGGAAGGGGTTTCAAGGAGGGGTTTTCCCATCGCATGTGAAGTGACCATTGATATTCTTGCAGTTCATGTTAACTGCCGTACTCCCTTGTAGGGATGGTGTTTGGCCTGGATAATACCTCGTGGTTACTGCATGCAGTAGGAAAGCAGCAAATCCTATCTGGCCTCATGGGAGTAGTGTCTCAGTTGTGCAGGATGCTCCCTGGCTTTATCAGGGTGTTTGCCTTTGCTGTACTCTCCATTATTTTACATACCTCTATACCATCCACCCTTATTTATTTCCTCTCCAAAGCATTTTTGATCTCCCTTCTTAGCAGAAATTTTGCCAGGCCTCTGACCTGTTGTTGTCACCTGTCCCTGGACCCCTTTCATTTCCATTGCATCTTTTGCAGGTAGGGTGGCCTGATGTGGGACACTCTTGCAGTGCAGTGCTGCGTTTGGCCTCAGCTCTTCTCTTTGTCTCTGTGCATCCTACCTTTATGCTTGGGCTTCTGACCATCCTGAAGTGACAGTTTGAGTGAGTTTGCCATACGTGAATCTTCATTTCTGAATGACTACAGTTAATTTAGAAGCCAACAAGGTAACTCAGATAATTCCTTCTAGAATGTTCATCACTGAGCATCCTGTGCCTGGTCAGTGCTCCTGCTTAAGACCACAGGTAGCCCAGCAGAATGTCTTTTTTGTAAACTGAGTCAAGGCACTGGTCATTTGTGCTCTTGTTTTAGAGTCATGCTCTACTTCCCCCTTCACCTCCTCCTTTCTCCCTTAAAATTAATTGTTTAATTAATTAAAGCAGTCTTATTGCCTTCCCTGGAATCTTTGAGGTGAGGCATTGCTTCTGGTAATGATGTAAGAATGAACCTACAGAGGGGTGGCAGTGCTCCTCTCATCGCTCAGTCACCTCTCAGTCACCTCTGAGGCGGAACCCTGCAGTTATTAAGTGTCAAACAGCAGCAAGTTTAGGACAAGAAGTGGTGAAGAAGAAAGTGTCCAGCTGGAACTGCAAAGGAAGTTTGGGAAGGGAGCTTGTAATTAGAGTAAGCATAATTCAGACAGGACTGCTGTCTTTGCATCCAAAACTTCTGAAAAGATTCACAGAATTGTAGGGGTTGGAAGGGACCTCCAGAAATCATCAGGTCCAACCCCCTGCCAAAGGAGGTTCCTTAGGACAGATCACACAGATAGGCATCCAGACAGGTCTTGAATATCTCCAGAGAAGGAGACTCCACAGCCCCCCTGGGCAGCCTGTGCCAGGGCTCTGTCACCCTCACTGTGAAAAAGTTCTTCTGCATATTTGTGCAGAACTTCCTGTGCTCCAACTTGATGCCATTGTCCCTTGTCCTGTCCCCACAGACCATAGAAACGAGGCTGCCTGTATCCCTCTGTAAAAGAAAAGCATCAGGCCATCTTTGGTTGTAAGTGGTCTTTTTCTTTATAACCTTACTGTAGAGAAGACGTTGCCCAAAGAACTTACTGTCTCCAATATTTAATCTAACGAAGCGAGAAGATACTAAGTAGGGTCTTTGAGTAGAGGAAAACCAAAGCCACGTGATGAAAACCTTTGTGAAACCCGTCCTCTTACCATGCCAGAGCGCAGCAACATCCCCAGAACTCTGCCATTCTGCACACTGTTCAAATGTAGCTTAATTTTTCAAAGGTCATTAAATTATTTTTGCAGGTGAGGGAGTAAGAGGAGGAGTATTCAGATGGGAATGGGCATGGGCACTGGTGAGTGAGACGTAGCCATTGAAATTGGAGCGAGAAAAGGAGGAATATTAGCATGCACTCCCTTAGAGGAAACGCTTTTGGGCTTGCCTGTTACTTGGTTACTTACCAGCTCATTGTAATTATGTCAGTTGAACTGTATTTGAGCTATGTTATTTCATATGGAACAAGAAATCCTTTTGCCTTGCAACAAACTTAAGCCACGTGACTGACCTCAATTCCCGGGAGAGCCCACTGGAGAGTACCAGCGTGCAAATGAGAAGCATCTGCACGGAATACAGGGGAACTGCTTGGTGTGGTTCTGCCCTGAGATGTGCTCTAATAAGGTGCCAGTAGCACAGACTGAAATCGCGTGACACTCGACACGACTCCAGCAGCGAGCAGCCCGGTTGCTAGCATTCCCCCCCCCCCCCCACTTAAATTACAGAGAAAGAAAAAAAACAACCCCAAGTTGGCATTCTAAGTCTGTGTTTCTGAAGAACAGTAAATCCAGGTATGTCCCTGCGGGAAGAGCCCCTAGTGTCTTTGATCTCCTTCTAGCCGTAATTCCAACCTAGTGTGTGTTCAGTGCAGCCTGCGGGGAGATGCTTTCCAAAATCTTCGGGGTGGATGGGAATACGCCTGCTATTAGGATGTGAAATATAAAATCTGCTAGATTGATGATAGTGGCAGACTTCAAGGTCTCTCTTTGACCTTCTATGAAGAAATCAATCCTGTGTATGTCCAGTATGCTACCTTCTTCTCCTCTTCTGGGAGCATGCAAACTGTGGAGCCAGGCAGAGCTGAAGTCCTTTCAGATAACCAGGACTCTGGTTCACTGCAAACTAAAACAGCCCTTCGTAGTAACAATATCATCTCCTTCCCACATCTCCTTTCCTCCCTGAGAGCAGCTTGCCTCCCACTCCATCTCTGTAAGTTCTCTCTCTCTGTTCAATCCTGCAAAACATTTTACAACTCTCTAATTAGACACGTATCTCCAATTTACTACTGTTTAAAAGGGTAAGCAGTTAATGTCATAAGACTGAGAATGTCTGGTAATTAATTATTAACTCCAAGGACCTGGCTATCTCTCTTTTCAGCCTTGTCTCGTATAGAATCTCTCTCTGTTAAAACCTCTGCTCACAGTAATTAAATAGTAAGGAGGAGGAGCACCTTGGAGCCAGCCCAGCCGAGTCCATCTCACGCAGAGTGCAGCTCTACCAGGCAGCCCTTCTTTGCCTGGCTATCCTGCACAGACATCATGGGAAAACAGTTTTTCATGTCCCCCAGGTGCGCTCCCAGCTTTGTCCAAAAGAGACTTCTGTGGCAGGATCCCTTCTGTGCCTCCAACATTAAAACACAGTCCATCCCAGGAGGACCACAGGTCCTACTAGCAGCGCTCCCACCCTGTTCCCAGAAGCCAAAGGACTGTAAACAGAGGAGGCCAGTTTGTGCCGCTGCCTCTGGACACCTCAGCACTTTGTGTTGGGGCACCCGATGGAGCAGAGCCTCCTCGGTGCTGCTGGGCTGGGGTTCTGCCCTTCACAGCACCCTGCGGCCAGCAGCTGGATTCAGCGTACACTGTGCCCTATGCAGAGGTGGGGCCGATGGGGGGGGGTCTGCGGTTTGCGGTGAGAGCGTGCTGAAAGCTTTACCTGTAGATTTATAGCCTGGGATGGGTATTGGCCAGCCAGACACACGGGTCTCACCTCCTCGATGAAAGGTTTCAAACACAGATGTGTCCAGATGCAGTGAGCGCAGAGACTGTGTGGCAGATGGCATGATGCTGGGACAGCAAGCATGGGAAACTTCAGGGTCTGTTCTCGGCTTTGGATTGGATTGTGTGGTGGGGCTTTTGGCACACTATTTCCCTTATCTAATATTTGGTAAAGGTACTTAACACCTTCAGAAAGGGCTTTGAGCTCTGTGAATGAAAGGTGCTAAATAGTGCTAGGGAAAAAGCAGGGTTGCTTTATTGACTTCTGGCCAAACTTCACTTTGGTTATCTACTTAATTGCCGCTGTACTTTCAACTGGAAGAGGTATTCTTCAGAGCTTCCTTAAACTGTCTTGTGGTGCATCTGTGCACTGCTAACAAGCTCGGCTTTTCAGGTCTAAAGGGAGATGCCCTTCTGTGATGACTGAAGTGATCGCTCATTGTTCCTTCCCCATCTCCCAAAGGTGCTGCCAGGCTTTAATGAACTATTCATCAAGTGCTTTGAGATCTTTTGATGGAAGCAGTCCAGGCGAGTGCATGATTCTCACTGTGCAGTGAGAGGGTAGCATCCACTCGTTTTCTCATTGGCTTTATCTGCAGAGAATAGTCCCTTTCTTCGGACTGGGGAGTCCAGCAGCAAAAACACTGTTGCAGGATTTAGATGTGAAGATGGAGGGACCTGTAATTGCCTCAAGCTCACCTTTCTAATTATTTTGAATTGGCTGGATCTGTGGAAATGACAGGCAGGTTGGGTTTGGGGTTTTGGTTTTGTTTGAGGGGTTTTGTTTGGTTGTTTTTTTTTAAGTGGGGGTGGCTTGTTTATTGTCACACAGAAAAGACTTTTTCCAAACTGGTCAGAACCTAAGTTGCTCTGAGTTGAGCTTTTGTGGGCACAGGTGTCTTCTGTGCAGTCCTTGCCATTTTTACCTCTGTAGTAAAGCACTGTGCAGAGCAGGACTCAAGCACATTCTCTCTGCCAATAAATCGTGTGGCCTCAGCACGGTACCCCTTGTCTCTGTGTGTGTGGATGGATGGTGAAGCAAGTAGAAGATGAAGGTGTGAAAGTGAGGGAGAAGCCTGAACTTCAGGCATACGTCTCCCCTGCCTGGACATGCCGCTCCCTGGTTTATAGAGCCATATTATTTCAGAGTCGTATTTTGAAAAACTGGAGCCTCAAAAAGGACAATGCATTTCACTCCTGCTGTCACCAACATTCTTCCATTGCCTGCTCCAAGCAGTCTGTTTCTGTGTGCTGGAGAAGCCCTTCCCTGCTCTCTGACCCCATATAGCTTGGCTCTTTTCTACTTTTTGCCTTTCTCATTTTCCCTTTCATCTTCCATTTCCTTTGCTCTTAGTTTTTTTTTTCTTATTATTTTTTCCAACCTCTGTCTTATCATTCTTCCTCCATGTCTGTCTTCTGATTTATCCTACTTCTCTGTTTAGTTTCCCCCTCTCTCTGGTGGTCTCCCCTCATCTGTGCCTGTTGATGTCCTGGCTGCAGCGAGGCAGCAGGACAGACAGCAGTCACATCGGCCTGGCTCTCCTCCTGGTAGTGCCACTTCCCTAACCAATGTCAGTGCAGGAATTGCCCCACCTTGCTGGGTTTTAGTTTTCATCCTTGAAGCCTGGGGTCCATGATAAGCCACTTCCCTCATAACATGCCTTGAGGTCTGCTTATTCCTGCTGCAGCTGTGCCTGTGAGCCAGGGCTATGAATCCGTGTCCCTTTTCCCTGGGCTCTGAGTGCACAGAGTGGGGAAGAAAAAAGAATCCTCCTTCAGGGAGCTTATGCTCCAGGCATTGAGGATAAGAGGTGAGTACAGACAGAAAGCAAGCACTTGGGAAGCACAAGATATGGCAGGTCGAGGTACTATTGGCAATCAGGTCCTACGGAAGCGCTAAATAATATTATTCCCACTTCTGTTTCCCTTTCTGCTCCCTTTTCTATCCTTTTTAATCACTTTCAGGTCTTCTTTTTCTTCCACCTGAGAGATTATAGGGCTTTGTCATTTTGTCTCCAAGAAAAGGGAAAGAGTGCGGAGCGTTTTCATTAGGCCAGGGGCTGGAGGGAAGGAGCGAGCCGTGGTATTTGCTAGCTTTAATCTTTATGGTAATACTTCGGTAAATATCTGCTGTTCTTTCTCTCCTGTCAGTGTGGCAGCCTGTGAATGATATGGAGCCCAGATCAGGGGAAGAAGAGGGAACTGCAGAGAGGATTAGAAGGTTAAGATAGGATTATGGGGTCAAAATGGAAAAGAAAAAAAAAAAGTAAAAGAAAAAGAGAGAGAAAAGAAAGGAAAAGAAAATGAAGTGTAGCGATTGTGACAGTGGAAAGGAAGGCAAGTGTACAGGGTACCAGAGAAGATGAGACTTTTATGAATGGGTCGATGCATTCAAAGGTCCTGGAGTCAATAGTCTCTCGAAAACGATCTGTTGAACAAAACTTCATTTGTTCTGCGTCACCCCACAAAAACTTCTCCCTCCTCCTTCGTCACTGTAGGGTTGGGGTCTGAGAGGGCTGAATGGAGGGGTGCACAAACACCCCGTTACTCCAGCAGCCCCGCGCGGGCTGGAAGGTGCGGTGGGTGGGAATGTGGTGGCCGAGTCCGTCGGGGAAGGGGTGTGAGTGCCACTGTGGCTGCGTGGCTGGAGATGCTGGTAGCAGGAAAGTTGCTGCTTGACACTGACAACCTCACCCAGTCCCCTGTGGCCCCGCTGTTCGGTGCCCTACTTTTCGACTGCCTCCTGCTGAGAGCGTCAGAAAAAGAGAACAAGGTGCAAGTGCCTGTTTCCTTGAACTCCTCTGCCTGGAGTTCAGGGAACAGCTTGCGAGGCAGGTACAGATTTGGGGCTTTGAACATCAGGGCAGTTTGAGTCCTGCTTTCGGTTTGTGTAATCAAAAGGAAGAAATGGGTAAAGCGTGTTTGGACTGAGAAGGAAGTGACCCAGACCATTGCACGCGTTTAATATATTTGGATGAATTAAACCAAGCAGGTCAAACGCCTGATCTGCTGCTGCTGCTCTGAAAAATAATGACACAAGGAAAGCTAACAAGAATACGGCACCGGGGCTTGGCAGCACAGCTGCTGGAGTCAGGGCAGAATGAAAGTCCCCCCTCACTCGGTGTGAACCCCAAGCGTTCTCGTCTCCGGCAATGCTCACGAAACCTAAGCCTTCCTCCTCATTACCTGTCTTATCGCAGAGAGGGGCAGAGGCTGCAGAATGGCTTCCGATGTGCCGTCAGAGAGGGGGGGACAGCAAAAGGCAGCAAGGGGGGGAGCGGAGCACGGTGTGGCGTGCCTGCCTGGTGTCCCAAGCACTCCATGAAGCCTGCTGCGTAATCTGTCGCACAGGCTCCGCTGCGGCGTTAGCGTGAGTATCCGGGGGGCACGAATGCCTTTCTGGAGGCAAGGATTAGGGAAAAGGAATGCACCTGCTTCCTCTGGTTTAGACTCAGTGCGTTTCATGATAGGCTGCAGCCTGCAGCCCTTAATGTTAACAGAGAGACTGCTGTTTGGCACCACTGGGACATGTGGCACTTGTCTCTATCCAAGGAGCAGAGCTGGGCAGGTCTCCTTTGGCCCATTCCATAGGTAAAGATAGATTCTGGCTGGTCCATGTGTAATTGTGAGGTTGCAAGGAGTATTTCTCCTTCGTATTTCTTTTTTTCTGAAACAGTTTCTGCTCCTGTCAGGGCATGCAGTTGCCCTCTCTCTTCTCTAAAGAAGTGAAAGTTCATTATAACTTTATTCCTTCCTTCCTTCCTGTTCCACTCACTCTTCGAGAAGCAGCACGATCTATAGTCTCCTACATCTCTGATATACACAGTCATTCTGTGGAGCAGAGCAAGATGTTTGCTTTCAGACAATGTTGAGATCCTCTTAAAAGCTGGACACCTCTTCCAGTTAGAAACCTCTTGACCATCCCTTTCTCTCTACCTCTCCCATTCCCTTTTTTCCTCATAGCGTGCCCTTGCTCTCTGAGGTCACACTGTGTATTCTGTATCACTCTTTTGAGATACTGCTGGCTGCAGCTCCTCTGAAGCAGGGGTTTTGCTCTCTTGGACCATGTTCTCTTGACAAGTTAAGGTCTCCAGAGGGCCTCATGGGTTTTATGTAATTTCTATCTGCATCCAGACAGCCGGACTTCATTTCATTTTATTTGCATTTAATAATAAGCTGCTTTTCTTTAGCTGCAAGTTGCAAATTATCAAAACCCATCAAACCCTATCCATTGAAACTAACTATATAGTCTCCAATCAAACCCAGGTTGGCTGCCTGCCGAATGGTCCCAGGGCAGGACTTGGACAACTGCTGTATGTACAGGGGTAGGAATTTCTTTGATGTATTTCACTGGGGGCCACGCAAGACATTTCTGATATAATGTGATTGTTCAGATGAATGCCTAAGCTGCATTGGCTCTGTGTATTCATCTTTAATTATTAAAATAGGACAGATAATTCATAACCCTTGAGGTCTTTATTTTCTGACAGTGAAATTCAATGTATGCTTGGCCAAGGGGGAGAAAGGTAGATTCTGAGAGCAAGAGAACAAAGCAAGAGGAAACAGAGAGGATAAAGAAAAGAAAGAGAGGAGGAGGATATTAAAATAAAAAGCATGTTGGAAATGAGGGAGAATGAGGAGTAGGTGTGGAGGAAAAGCTGAATAGCTTAATGGTTAGTCGTACGTCCTTTATTGTCAGGGACTGTTCTGCGCTAAACATTGCCATGTTGTTGCTTGTCTTCACATGCAACTAGGTGCATTGATGTTGGTGGTCCCTTAACTTCTGCATTTTAAGGAGGGGTCTAATATGACCCCGCTGAGGTAAGCGCTTTTCTGGGAGAAAGAGTGATGCTCCTTGTTCCACCAATCTTCAAGCCCTTATCTGTTTGCATCAAACTGCCAGCCAGAGCCACCTGTCAAATAACAGCTTCTTTGAGGGTGTGTTTCCAGAGTTTGGAGGACAAGGTTCAGGAGAGGTGAGGGATGGAGAGGGGAAAATAAAAGAAGAGGCTGAAGAAGAAAATACAGAGAAAGAGGGAGACTCAAATCACAGGCAGGCTGCAACGGAGTCAGACAGAATTAAGACGGACAGACCACCAGGTAACAGCAGAAGGATAGACACCTAGATCCCAGCCAGTTGGGAGGCAGTAATGTCAATGTCCTCTTGCTAGGTCACTGTCAGTCAGTATAAATGCTGCTGCACATTCACAGCCAAAGGGGCTTAGCAAAGCTAATGAGCAGGGAAAGAATGAGGAACGGGGGAAGGAGAATTTCTCTGTTAAAACTCTGGCTGAGAGCATGTCTCTGTGCAAAAGGATTTGCAAGGCAAAACAGCTCACGCTAGTGCAATAAATAAGCAGAGCTGGGGCGAGAGCGGAGGGAGGAAAGGGAAAAGAACAAGAAGTCAGGCTGTAGCAGGGAAGTGGGAGAGCCTGCTGTATTTGCCCTGTCTAAATCTGCTCGGTCCTGGTAATTAGAAAGAACATACTGAGAGTGTTTGTCAGAGTTGCAAGTTTAATGACTCAAAATTACAGCAGCCTGACATCCATTAAGCTGAAGCATTTGTTTTGGAAGTGTCATTTTTCATGAGGGAACATTGTCAGAGCACTGCCCAGTCTTCTGCTGGCAGAGCTTTCAGGTGGCAACCGAAGACTGGCACGTTCTGGAGACACAGGGCAGGAATGAAGGGGTTTTGGCAGAGCTGGGTTTGGGAAACCGAGGGCTGGGAGAGTGGGGGTGCTTCGGGGCAGGAGGAGGGCACTGGCAGGATTGCGTTGAAGCATTCCTTATACCTACCCCCACTCCTGTCATTGCTGTTCCGAAATGCTCCCACATCTTCCCGTCACAGGAAATGCAAATTCTGCTTTGTTTCCCAGCCTGAGATGGTGGCCCTGACTCTGCCATGCCTGGAGCGTGGTGTGGAGACACAGCAAGGTAGGGCCTGCTTTTGTTCCTGACAGGGGTTACAGTCCTCCTTGAGTTCAGGGGAGTTATGCCAGGGGGAGTTAACTATCAGTGTCGTCCTCCAAGGGCCAGCTTTCTGGTTTCCCCCACAGCAATAGGAAGGCAGCAGAAGGCTTCTCTGTTTGGCAGAAAGGCTCGTTCATGGGGATGCACATTAGTGAAGATCACTGTACCAAAAATATTGCAGAAAAGCAAAGTAGTATCTGTAGAAGAAGTCTCTGTACTTTGAGCGATGCTACTTCTGGTGGAGGTACACTTGCACACCGGGGCAGGGAGTGAACAGTTAGGATTGAAAACCAAGCCTCTTCCAAGTAGCAGGGAAAGGGTAAAGAGCTTGCTGAGCTTCAGGTCATGAAACTACACAGGGAAATATATCTACATTTTTCATACCAATTTGTCTCAAGCGCTGAAGCATCGTAAATTCAGAAAGCTACAAAACACTTTACCTAAGAGCCTGTGGCCTGTCAGCATGAACCTGCAGAGCACGTTGGGCATTTCAGCGAGGCTGACTCTGCAGTGAACATGAAGGACACCGGGTAAACTCATTAGAAACCAGTAGGTCCATTAATGTTATGAAGAAGTGTGTTTTTTTAGGGCTTCGCATATCACAGCACTGTTGGGTACTGATGATGTACAAACTGTTTAAGTGTTTATAGTAGGTGGATTTTATACATTTCCTGCTGAGTACTTCTTTTGGTACTTGGTAATGGTCCCCAAATGTATAGCAGCATCAGTGCTTTAATATCAGCAACTACAGTAGTTCATGTCCGTCTTTTATGACTTATCTGTTTCTGAAATAACATGTCAGACAGTCAAAACTGTGGATCCCAGCATTGAAGTCTGAGCCATACCAGTGACCTAGTTTGAGTTACAGCAGTTTTGGTTCAGTCTTGTGACCAAGGATCCCCTCCAGTGGCTGCATGACCTGGGCAGTGAGCAGGGATTACCAAGTGCAGTGACCCTGGGCAGCACAGATTATGCCAGAAAGTTAGTGAGAAGGCTGGATCCAAAAGGTTTGTCTGAATTCATCCTCCTACCAAGAAAGGACTCGTAGGAAAACTGGATGCCAGGTCTGAACTTTTCCAGCACATTTCGGAGGAACTGAACACAGGATGTCTAGGATCTGTTGCTGCTTTTAGGGTCTTGCATGTTTTGTTCTGCACGCTAAGGCTTCATGCCACTCCCTGCTGTTGGTTGATGTCTTCACGTTTGGAGCTGTTATAGCAAAGGACTCATGGAGATGCCTTAGGACAGGAAGCTACAGTGTGAGCAAAGAGTTTCAGGATGCCAGTACCAGAGCTGAGGATGGACCAGAACAGCAACCAAACCCTCCCTGATTGTCATGCTTCAGAAACAGTGAGCAGCTAAGAGTCAGCTTCTGCATTTCAGCTGAAGGGCCCCAAGCCATCGTGTCCTTCGGGACCAGGACTGTGGCATGCGACTTCAGCCACTCCAAACAGAGGAAGTCAGCCTAGCTTTTCCTTACTACTTTGCTTCTTTAATCACCTTCCCGCTGAAGGTTGGCTGGTTTTGGAACAGTTACTGGAGAGCTTACGTTTGTATCCTGTATTTTTTCCTCTCAGTACCATCTGTTCACAGACTGGATTACAGTTGCCGCCAGTTAAAAAGCAGATTGCCTTGGCCCAAGGTCAGGATGGCAGCCCCGGTGCCCTGCCTGCCTCCCATGGATTTACACTCAACGCAGAGCGCTCACCGCCTGCCTGCTGCTCTCCCTGAAACCCCCACCTGCTACCACGGAGGGATGCTCAGGCCCTTCCTCCTACACCGCGTTCATCCCCTCGCTCCCACCCATCCGCCTGTCCTTTGTCCTCCCGCGTGCACTCCATTTGGCTCAGTTTAAAGGCCAGAGAAAGGGGGGTGAGGGGAGAAGGTAAAAGTACTGGCTGTCAGCCTTGATTTACCTTCAGCGACACACTGTGCTCAGACCTGTCAGCACACTGGCCTCAGCATTCATCAGCCCTGCTCAGAGGAGCGCTTCTCGCCATATCGCTTTGGTGACTTCCAAGGGACATTTGGATCCAGTTCCACTAACTACTTTGTGGTTGACTTGTTGTGAGGGATGGCAAGGGGGGGTTGGGAGTGAGGGTGTCCATCCCCCTGTCCTACATTTTGCCTGAGTGGCGGGAGTGGAGGAGTATTTTCTGTGGTCCTGCACTGCTGTACTCCACAGGTGTAGCCATACGTTATGCAAAGAAACAGAGCCAGTACTTTTGTTTACCAGGGTCCAGTAGTACCCAGAGGATCCTAATTGAATAGCAGATGAATTCCCAATAAATATTCATCAGAGTAGAGAAACGGAGCAGCTGGCAGGCCAACCTTTGGCTTCAGGACAATCTGCAGTCACTTGTACTGTGGCTAACTTCTGTGTGCTGTCCCATTAACTGAGTGTAAGGCTCCTCAGGAGCGGGCTACTCATTTTTATCCAGCTGCCACTTTCCCCTGCACTCAAGAGTTGTCTTCTCCTGATTCCCCAAGTTGATTCCAAGTTGATTCCCATGAGCTGTGGGGCTGTGCTTGAGACTAAGTAGAATCCTGGTGCATCGATCTTCACCTTTCCTTTACTTCTGAACTGACTGTATAGACACTCACTGCTTGATTCTTCTCTTTTCTTGTTCCACCTCAGACCCTCTTCGTTTCGCCCTCTGTTTTATGGGCAGTGCTATGCCTCAATCAGCTTCTTTGCGGCAAAGCGCAGGGCTCTCCAAGTGCTCCCTTGTCTGTTTTTACATAGCACGTTCCCTTATTCTGTTTTCTTCCAGCTTTGAGGCACATACAGTGTTTTCTCTGTCAGCACCCCATCCTCTTGAGTACTGTGGATCTCAAAAGGCTTTGTCCTTGATGTCTCCTTTCTAGATGATCACATTGTCTATCCAGGTTAAACTACCTAAAGCGACTTCTAGACAGACATACTGCACCCTGACCTGTCACACACTGTCTCCACAACTCTCAGTCAACAAATGTGCTCACAGCTCAGGCTGAATAGTGTTAAAAAGCTGTTTGTCTTTTCCTTTGAATTCTTTTCACTTTGGTCTTTTTATCACTCCTAATGATGAAAAAATCCTCCCAGTCATGCACCCTTGTAATACGGAGGCTAGTTATTTTCTCCCTTGTACTCTCCCCAACCTGTTTCCTCCTCTACCAGATACAGAAAATCCATCTCTTCTCTTTCTCAATGCCTAGACCTCTTGTTCATGTCTTAGCCCTCCTTAGTCTTCATTATTGTAACATCTTCTGCCTCCCTTACATGAGTGAATGCCATCTCCTCTTCTCCAGCCAGTCCAGAATGGGCATGCTAAAACCACCCCTTTCCCTGTGCCACACAGAATATAATGACTTTCTGCTTACATGACTCTGTACGATCGATCCCCTTTGGACTGGAAGTTCCTTGCCTTTGTCTTCATGACCTTATACAGCCCTCATTATATGGCCCTGCTGATGTTTCTAATCCAGCTTTTATATTCCCTCCATTTCTGTATACTGCATCTTCTCATTCATCTCCCAGCAGTATTTCTCAGATGCTTCCAGGGACACAACCCTCTTCTGAAGCTGGTCTTTCTCTGCATTTTCTCCTGTCTTTCTACATCTCTAAAGCGTTTACTTTCTCAGTGCCAAATGAGTGAACCTTCCTGCCGCCTTTGCTCTCTGCCTTATCTCCTCCGTTTCTTTTGGCGTTGAAGGGTGCTTGCTGTGCCCTCAGCTTTGCTGGGCTGCGCTCGGTGATTTATACACCCACTCAGCTGTCCTATAATCCAGCCATCCCTGCAGAAAGGTTTAGCTGCTGGCACCTCAGTAACCCGTCTTGCAGACTGCAGGCTGCCTCGTTTTGATGAGTAGCCTCAGAAAGAAGATGTGGGAGCTGCACCCCCTAGTCTAGGTGGGGGTATCTGTGCTGGACGTGGCTGGATTAGGGACACCTAATCAGTTGTGTAATAGCACTAAGAGGATTGCTGCATATCCCCAAGCATGACTCAACTGAAACGTATTTTGGATGTAGGTGGACAGGTAATATCTCCCAAGAGGGGGGGACAGTTTCCTCAGTAATGAGTCACCCTTTTTTGTTGTTGTTTAGTCTTGTTCCAGTTGCCAGAAACACAGTACTTTGCACCTGACTTTTGCAGTAGAAATAACCCTATTGACCCTATGGATCTCCTGGAGATGTTTTGGACCATTTTCCCTGTGTCATACCCTTGTTTATCAGTAGAAACAACCTGTGGAAGCAGGGACCCCAGCCTTTCTAATAATTAAGAGATGCGTCAATAGGACCAGCAGAAAGGTTTTGGGAATGACAGACAGGGAAACAATCCCTCCTGGAGGAGGACCTAGAGGAGATACCGAGCTGGCCCCTCTTGGGATAGGGGATCAAAGGCTCTGGGCGGGGAGTGGGTTATTCCTTGTGCCACCTTTCCTTAGCAGTACAGATTCAGGAGTGAGCTTAAAGCCTTCTTATGGTTCACAACCGATGCTTCACTCTGCCTAACCCAGCCAGATTAATGAGGTGCTTCCTCCACACCGCATATGGCCATGTGCTTGTGTGGTTCAGCACAGGCCAGGTCTGCTGTCTGCTCAGAGTTAAAGAGGTTTGGATCTGTGCTGAGGGGCCAGGGAACGGAGGAAGGGCTGCAGCCAGTTGGAGTGGGGCTATTAAAAGCCAATACTCTAATGAACCAGCAATGGCACCTAATCAATGTGTGAAAAATGGGTAATTCTTGCTAATGCCCTGTTAATGTTCTCATAATGATCTGTCAGGGAACTCTGGCTAATTATTGTCATGGTAATTTGGCACAGGTTTGCCTGGGATAATGTGGCCTGAATGAAGAGGAGCACGTATTTGCTACCCGTGTCCCAGCGCCCTGCTGCTCTTCCCACTTCTTCTGCTTCTCTTCTGCTAGCTCCTTTCTCTGGTCTCTCTTTTAATTAGGCAATTAGTTGATTGATTAGTTAATGTTTGTACAACACTTTGAACATGTAAGGTGCTAATTCAGTGCTCTTTACTATTCTTGATTCGCTTCTGTCTTTCTTCTTGCTTTTTTTGATGTGGCTGAGAACTGTGTGTGTTCAGTGATGTCATAGAACACTGGTGAGGTCATGGTTGAAACTTCTGAATCCCCAGTCCAATTCCACCCCATATTCTTTATCCTTGACACTGGCACCGGGCAGATGCCTTCCCCAATCTCTCACTGCGGTCTGCTGTCCCACTGCAGTCCACGACTGCTCAGTACATGCAAATCTGAACCCCATGCTGTATTAATCTGCAATCCTTGGCACATAATTTAGGCCTAATATGCTGCAGACAGCATGGCACCTTGCTGGGGCTCCTATAAATCACGTGGACATGTTTTCGCTCTCAAACTTCTCTGCAGTTAATGGGTGAAGTTGGACTGTTGATCCTGTTTTACCTGCCCATGGGTTGGTGACTTCTGGTTGGGTTTTTCCTTAATGTAACTTGGGGGTGAACTTAGAGAGAGATGTGCTTTGCCTCTTTGAAAGCCCTTGTCTTTTCCCTGCTGTGCTAAATCAGGAATATTGGTGACTTACATTTAAGCTCTTCCTACAGAAGATTGCAGCTAGCTGGAAAGGCAGTAAGTGGGAGGGCAAGTGGAGAGTGACCTATTTGCACGTTAATGAACGGTATGCACCGCTGCATTGTGTAAGGGCCTGGTTTCACCTCCTTTACACAGCTTTTCCAAAGGGGAAACCCAGGCACCGGGTGCCCTCCCAAGGAGCATACAGCTACCGAACGGCTGTGCAGTTATACAGAAGCCTGTTACTCACAGCTGACATTTATATAGCACTTTCTAGAGCCGTCCAGGAGGATCCCAAACCACTTAGCTCACTGCTGAAACACGGCCAGTTCTGAGGTGGAACAAAGTCGCCATTCTTGCCGTGGCATTCCTATATGGTGAAAGTTTAGGACAGGGTTTGAAGAGTCTTTCTGTAGGCGTCACACGCTCAGCGGGCTAAGGGTGCAGCCAGTACTGAGATGAAGTGAGCGTGGCCTGTGCTTGGTGACTTCCATGGGATTTCTTAATGATAGGCCAGGGCCCTTGTCTACATCCATTCTGAAAAACACCACCCCCTACAAATGGGTGTTCTCTAAAAAACTTCCAGAAAGTCAATTCTCAGCTCCTTTACCATTAGAAAACCCAAAAGGCATTGCCTGCTTCTGATGAGGAAGTGGAGCAGGGACCTGCATCAGGTTGACTCTGTGTCCAAGTGGCACAGCTCTCTTTCTAAGCGATGGCATCACCGGTTATCTGCATTTGCTTCCACAATAACAACTTTGCCATCCCCTAGCGACTTAGAGAAGGTGTCACTACCACTTAACATTAACAGCTGTGATTCTCTCCCCGCCCACATGCCTTCTGACCCAGCCTGGCTCTTGAGAATGACTTGCTCTGATCTTCAGTCATCTTCATGTTTACTTGCTGTATCACTTCTATAAATTGTGGATACTTTTGTGCTTTGGAAGCAAATGCCGAATGTAAATCTACTGAGATCTGGATAAATCCTCCCTGAATGTACTGGTGCAGTAGCCAGTACGTCTGTTTCTAAAAGGCATTCCTCCTGTAAGTGACCCAGAACTGACTCACATTTATTTTGGTGTATCATACAGCTCGAGTCCGTGAAACTGGCCCAGGGACACATTTTCTTCATTTTTTTTTTCCCCTAGGAAAGTGTCATTGCAAAAAGATGGAGATACTGCTTCTGTTTCACCACTCTGAAACCCTCTGTGTTTTGTTCTAACCCTTTTAGAGGTTGTTAGCTTACTGAGCTGTGTTCCCTCAGTGTTTCCAGAGTGAAGGAAAACAAGTATCCATGTTCCTACTGTGTGAGTGGCTCAAATAACAATATGAAAAAAGAAAGCACAACAAATAGAAGAATTCTCTGGTACAAGATTAGGCAGCTTAGATCTAGTATGGAAATGCATAAGCTAGAGGGCACAGAGATATGTCTCATCTGTTTGCTGATCAGTCTCTGTGCCTATTCCTCCTCTCTTGCTCCCTGCTGAACCTGTTCAGACATACTGGCCGTCATGGGGATCAGCATAGTTTTCCCCTCAGAAATGTGTTCAATTACAGGCCTTGCAGGAGCTCATTTGGATGAGAAATTAGAAACTGACTTTCTCTTTGCTACTCATCCCTTCCCATAATTTACCTGCTCCCATCTATGAGTACAGAAATTTGATGTGCTGCTTCCCTTACTTATGGCTCTCCCAACAGGGAGAGGTGGAATAGGCTAAAATTTGTGGCTTTGAATAGAGACAGTAACAGAAGGGGTATGATAGACACTTACAAAGCTGTGAATGTTGTGGTTGTGGGTTTCCCAGTCACCAGTCGGAAACCAGTTAATTCAGTTACAAACTTATTTTTGTTAATTTAGCAGGCGGCAATTAAGCAAACAGCGCTGGGTGGCCGGAGCGTCTCAGCTCTACCAACGGCGCACGCGGTCCCCGTCCGAATTTAGGTTTTTATAGTTTTCCAGTTCCGGGTCCCATTTGTTTCACTGAGGCTTCTTCTGCATGTGCACCAGTTATTGTTAGGGGGTTGTCTTCTACCTCCTGGTGGTCGATGGGATGAAGTCACTCCTCTTCCTCACTTGTCCCTTTGTTGACCCCTCTCCCATATTTGGTCATCTATAACAGCAAGCTCATTCACTGGCTACTTGATTTCTATGGTTTCCACTTCTAAATTACCTATAACTCAATTCTGTGCTTCGTTAGCAACTCACAATATACGTTACACAATCATTCTTACAAAATCAGAATGTTACGACCTGTTTCAAGGTACATGCAGTTTACTGAACAAAGGCTCATCTATCACAAATGTTGTGGAGATACTTTCAGGTTCAAAAGGTTTTCTGAAAGTTGCTGGAAGACAGGGCCATGGATTGGCACTCTTCGCAGCATGTTTTCTGCTGGTGCCCCTCAGAGGTGAGCATTATGCTAGCTGCTGGCCAGGTCAGGTTTGAGAGAGCAAGTCTTGTCCTCTCCTGCTGTTGTAGCGCATGATTTTCCCCAAGGCAGTCAAATTGGATGTGTTTTGTGAGGAAGGCCTGGTTCTGGGGTTAAGACCCAGTACACAGATGCTGTTTCGCCTTGTCCAATCCACTGCCTTTTGCACGAGTTAGCTTAGGCCTGTAAAATGAGCATTATGGTACCAATTAATATTACGAATTTTTCTACAAATGACGCAGCTGATTAATGTCCTTTAATGTAATGCACTGTCACCCCTTATTCGTCACCAGGGAATATACACAGGGACCCCTTCTCAACATGCACGTAAAGCCAAGTCTCATCGTTTCTGCTGCTTGGTGTTTTACAAGTGCTTTGTCACTGGTGCCTCTTTTTTGAACAGTTTCTGTTTTCTAAGCTCTTTCCCATCCCAAAGTCTCTCCAGGACTCTAATCATTCGCACTCTGTGTGTGAGCGCGCGTGCTTCTCTCACTCTCATTTTTAAGAAAAGCGCCAGGGCTGACCAGCCGCAGTGTGCAGCTGAAGGCATGCCCTGGCATATGCAGCGGCATTAATACTTTTCTCAGTGGGTAAGATTCACCCACCCCTGAGAGAAATGACTCACACAAGGTCTAGGCACCACTTAAATCCAACGTAAGCTGTATTTTGTTGACTTAGATGAGATTTTGCTGGAGCTTTGGCCTTGCATCAAGCCTCTGCGCCAGAGTGATTTTTCACCACATATTATTTTTACATCTTAACGTTCCACTTACGTTTTGGCCTACTGTCGAAGCACCTCAGAGAAAAGTCTTCATCGATCTGCCTACAGTAACTACAGGGGTTTTTTTCTCATCTGGTCATACTTAATTTTACAACCCAGTAAGATACCTGAGAAGTATAGTTTATTTTTTCCGATGCATATTGCCTGTGTCAAGTTTGAACTCTTACTGCGGTCTGTTGGGCAGCTGTGTATCAGCTCAGCTCTCTGAGGATCCTCTCTGGTCCTCACAGTCCAGATTTGATCATTTTGCATTATCAGTAGATGTTGGTATCTCACAATTTCATTCTCCTTCTGAATGCATTAGCTGATGTCTTGCAAGCGCAGGTCGTAGCAAAACTCTCAGCAGCACCCCTGCTGTTAAGTTTTCACCATATTAAGAGAAGACCCATTATTCTTTCTTTCCTGCTTTTTGTCTTGTAGAGACATGTTCTCCATGACAGAACCTTACATCTCCAACCCAGGAGTCCTTTGATTTTGTAACAGTTTTTTTATTAAATACTTGGTCAGAGACTTCTTGAAAGGCAATTTATAAGAATATCCATGTGCACCCATCTTTTGCTTCAGGATATAACTCAGAAATGAAAAACACACAGAAAGGAATGAAAAGAAACCGGTTGTATACAGAACTGTTAAAGACAGGGCTTGGTTGGAGTGTAAATACCTCTAACAACCCCCATGGCAAAGACCATAAAACCGAAACAGAACAACCTGGGCAGCTCTTCTGCAGTGACCTTAGCTGCACCTCACATACTCCAGCAGCCCAGCTGACCCACTGACTTTTTCTCCTCCCGAAAGAGGACCATAGTAATGAGCATTCTGTACATCTCCACAGCGGAAAAGGGCAGAGAGAGTTATTATCAGTTATTGTTTTACAGTAATGCCAGGCCTCAAGGCTTGTTGTCACAGTGATGTTCTAGCACATGGCAGGTTTCAAGCAGCGTGTTATTTGCAGTCATGCTCAGCGAAACTGTGAGGATGGGGGCAAGTTGGCCTTTGTTCCTTCAAGAAACATTTCTTCTCTTCTACTACTTTAGTGTCGCATGATTAAACAGGCCTCCCTTCAGGTGAAGGTGAAATCCCAGGGCAGCTGACACTGGTATGCCTGTGAAGGACACCCGCTAAACAGCTGTCGGGGTGGTTTTGTTTTCATTCTATTTATTATTGTCCTTGAAGGCTTCAGAAGAACAAAATGTATTTTCCAAAGTCGGGCATGAGCCTGAGTAGCAGCTCTTAGAGGGATGCAGCGCGATACTGTACATCGGTTAAGACCTGTGGAGAGAAGAGCGCATCCTGGGGATGTGGAATGAGATGGCCTTTGGGTTTGCTTTTCTCTTGCACCCTGTTCCATCCCCATCATCTTTGTGTGGATCATGCACTGCAGTGTTGGTAAAAAAAATAGAAAAACCTGTTGCTGGAGAGAAGACTTCCAGAATGAGATGAAAGGCCATCTCCCCTTTCACTTCACCCGCTTTTGCTTTCCTTCTCTTCTGCCTTGTCTTGCACAAAGACGCACTCAAACGCATGTATGCACGCGGGGACACGTGCAGGCACAGGCGCCTTTGAGCAGTTGTCCCTTCAAATCAAGTGTCTATCTCTACGTGGACAGCTCTTGGCACGACAGAGCAACACAGATCCTGTCTGTAAGAATACCTTACGAAAAAAGCCACACATGAAGACAAGCCTCCGAGTAACTGAGTGAAACTGAGAGAAAGCTGTCTTGTTACATATAATTGAATCCCTCCGCACCCTTAAGTGACACCTTTCTTGCTTACACATACAGGAAATATACTGCACAAATGCTATTAAGCTGGAGCTAAACTTAATTTAGCTGGTGGAGTGGGTGGACAGACTCCTTCTTCCTTTAAGAAACCATGTATCACTGATTGCCTGATAAATGTGCACTAATACACCACCTTTTAAAGAGAATGCAAGGATTGTCAGTATGTCCAGGCTCACAGCTGGAGCAGAAAGGGACAACAGACAATTACCTTACACTGGAGAAGCATATACACAACAACTTCCTTGTAACAATGAAGGGGCGAGCTCCTGGGAGCAGAGTGCAGTTGTACTGCTGGAAGCTGCTGGGTACCAACCAGCAGCTCTGAGACATCAGCACTTAGAAAATTCTTGCAGGACCTTTAGTGACGAGAACTGGTCAGGCCCTCGTGCTTGGCTTTCATCCATAAAACTGATGGTGGTGTTTCTGTGCCCGCTGAACAGTGCATTGATCTTGTTAGATCTAGTCCTTGCTTAAATCCATCAGGTTTCCATATGCAGTGGCAGACAGGCAAAACCTGAAATTTGTCATGAAAGTACAGAGGCAGGCAGATGTTGAGGGGCTGGTGAGCAGTGCCGTTATGGCTGCCGAGAGCTGTAAGAACGAGTTAATGGGCTGTTGCCACAAAGGCCGGTGACTGAATCCTGTTGTGGCGTCTCATGGCAAGCAGGTGAATAAATTCAATTCTCGCCATGTCTCTGGCTAGCAGGCCGCCGAGTACTGCTCATTCACATGAAGAAAATGAGTGATGTTCCTGTACTTTGTGGTAACCTGCCTTTAGGGGCCCAGCTCTCAAATGAGTTGATGGGGAAATGGTCTTGGTGTTGAGGGCTGGAAGTGAGGTGATGCTTCCCTCCAGTAGTATGAAATCATTATGACATAATTTAATTCCTTTGGAAGCTTCTAAGGTCTTAACCTCAGTTACATATGGGAAATTAGCATGTTTGCAGATAGAGAGATATCTGTTGTGATACCAGTTAGTCTTCAGTTACCACAACCGTGGATGCTGGGAGTCTTACTGGTGGAACATTAGCCACACATCAGTGAAGCTAGGATTTCTGCACTGTGGCCATGAAGACCTCTTGATTTACTTCCCCAATACAAGAAGCTTGGGGTGGGATTACCCAGCTCCCACCAACCAAACTGTGTTGAGTAGACAAACCAGCACATTAGCGTGTCAAAATGTGCTTTTAGGTAGGATGATTCACATCTTGAACTAAACTTCGGTCAGGTGAGCCTATGCTAAGAGTTGGTAGGCGTGCTATTTGGTGGGAAATCACCAAAGGGCCTTTGCTTGATCTGTACTTTGAGGCTGGTGGGCTTCAGGGCTCTCTCTTCTCATAGTTGTTAGTGTGCTATCTTAAGCAGATGTGTGGCCTTCATTGCCCTAGTATATGAGTAACTCTCAATCTTTTTAATGGATTGTCAGAGTGCCTCAGGCGTGCAGAGAAGTAAAATTACTCTATTTCACAGATGGGGAACAGGGAAATTGATGGTTAAACCCTCAGAAGGATACAGGTACCAAAGTTCTGCCCAACCGCCACTCTTGGCTCCTAAATCCAAGTCCACTTGTTCATTGATGTCCATTTCTATATAGAGAAGTCTATGTACATTTCTGTTGTTTACCAGCATATCTAACCATATGCTCGCAGTTGCATTTCTGTCCAAGCCCAGAAGGGCCCCACTACTACTAAGACGGAGCAGGTTAGCCACTCAACAGGAGAGCAGAGGATGGGCAGCAGAGGTGGGAGTGCCTTGCTCAGCAGGCTGTGCATGGCCCTTCCTTTTTCTGTCCTAGTTAGTTTTTATTAGTGTATGGCAGCTTCAGCAGGAAGCCTGGTATCTTCTGAACACCAGTAGAGATTATAGACATTCCTCTAGGAAATGGAAGAGGATGAACTGAAACTTCTCAGACAAAACAGAATTGGACCTCCTTGATGAGTTTTTGAGCTGTTAAGCTACAACATGAAAAGGAGCTTGGTAGCAACCACTTCTTTCTTCGTCTTTTTTGGAAACTATGGTTGTTCCAGGAGAGGAACTACCTAGGTGTGCCAGCCAAAGAGACGGGTAGGATTTACCAAGCTGGTAAGGGCAGTATTTGACTTTATGTAGCCCACCTCATTTCCTCCATTAACACCTCTGCAGGATCCATTCCTAGTCACATAATGCAGTAAATGTTGCAGAACTCCTTGAGAAGAGATGATGTCCAGAGACTGACGCTGCTCAGGAAGGTTAAGTCAGCAGGTAGCAAGAATGGATTCAGAGTTTACGAGGCTTTGGGAAAAGTGGTGAAACAATTTGTAATTTTAATCATTGGTAAGTGAGGCAGATCAGTGTAGTGTGACAGGGACACCATAGCATAGCTCCTACAACAGCTGATTATCATACACTCCACTCTATCTCTTTGGCTCCCTCAACATTAGAGAACTCAAAAAGGTGTAGAGAAGAAGGGAAGAAAATATGATATGAGAGGTTGTGAGTCCTAAGCCAACGGGACTGGCTAAAAATAAAAGCGAGGCCTTTATAGCCTATGAAGAAGATGAAGAAGAAGGAGAAGCTGTTAAGAGGGGATTTAATTGAGTGTAAAATCCTAAATGGTATAGATAATGCCAAGGCATGTTCCTGTTCACAGACTGGCTCACAGAGAGGACAGTCAGATGCAGAGGAAATGAGTTCAGCTCAGATTATCTGGCAGGGCTTATTCACACAAAACCTGCAGGTGCTTGGGACAGTAGCAGGAGGAAGAAACTTCATTTTAGTGTAGGTAAAAGGACATCCCAAAGGGAAAAGGCAACTCTGGCATCAAGCAGATGATCTGGTTACGAGCTAGGAGCTTTCTGGCCTATACTTATGGAGGTAAAGATATAACAGAGGTAGGATTATATGTGTTGTTTCAAGCTAGGCAAAACTGGAGAGATAATGTTAAGTCCTTGTCATGACTCTAGTTGAAGTGCCGCATGAAGCGCACTATGAACTTTACTTCTTTAAGTGGTATTTTCAAAGTAGAAAAATCTGATCTCCACAGTGTCCCTCAAGAACAGTGGCAAATACACTCAAAGTCATAGAGAAACTGAGGCCCAGAGAAAGAGCGTTACCCATTCATTACTCTGTAATTAATTTGCAGGTGAATCACAACTCCTTGCATGAACAAATGATTCCTCCTTATGTTTTATAAATGAGTGCCACATCCCATGCCAGAAACCTGCCCTGATATTGCCTCTGCCTGTCTTTTCAAATGTTCAGCAGGAAACAGTGACAGAAATGGCTGAAAAATTTGAGGCCTCTGTGGTTACTGTCCCATTATTAAAATCCCAGGTCTGCTCCCAGTTCTGGGATGCCACTCATCGCTCCATCAGTGAGCAGAGACCCTTGCAGTTCCACATCCTTGGGCGTTATGCCTAGATGCAGCTGATAAAGAGACAGTGAAACCCTTGCTCGCAGGCTTGGGCCCTCTTCTCTGTCCGTTGTAAAGGAGCCAGAGAGCTGGTACAGCCACACACCTTGGGTCTGCCTGGTGAGAGCAATCTCTGGGGCTCACATAGAGCTTTGAAGCTCCCAAGCCGTTCTGCTGACCCAGAGCACAGAGGGCATAACCCTAGGGGGAAGCTGCCCTCTACCCACTTGTACCTGGAGAAACAGGTACTGGAAACCAAGTATGAGTGGATGCAGAGTTTGCCTGAAAGCCAGAGGATGCCACAAGTTGGTTTAATCATTTAATCGCCTTTTCTGGTGCTGCTGGGTTTACCATAGCTCTGACATACCCAAAAGTAAGGTGGAAGGAAACTGATGAATTAACCCTCCAAGCAAGGGAGCCTCTGAGAGAAGGCCACCGGCCTGATCTCAGCTCTACCCGAGGACTTGGCTACCAGGAGCAAGAGATCTTCTTCCCACCTTCCCCACTTGTGCCTTTTGGTAGTTCAAGCCAGCAGCGTTGCTGATAATATTTTTTTTAATGTGGCCTCCTCTCTGAAGGTTGCACTAAATAAGGGAAATACCATTAAAGCCAGGGCAGGGCTTCAAAGGGAAGATTTTCGATATTAGCAGTAAGAATGAGGAGGGGGAGAGGGCTATATGAGAAATTGAGTAAGGGGGAACATATTTAATAAGGGAGATCTGTGAAAACAGTGCAGTGCCGTCTTTTAGCAGCGATCAGAATATAATCAGTTTTACATGGGGAGAATGCAGTTGGTTTGCAATAGCCCTGAAAAATTTTATTTCAAAATATGTGCTGCATTGTGCAGGGGTTTAACAAATTATCAATTTAAAACAGAATAGTAATGCGAATGAAGTATTTCGCTAATGAAAAATGTGGACATACAAACAAAACAATCCTCAAATGTTGTTTAGCTTTTCCATATCTCCTGGGAATTAGCTGCTGCTTTCAGTCTCATTCTACCTGCTATTGCTCTAAGCTAAACTTTCCATTTATATGAGAAAACCTGGAGTCAGGAGGATTACGAGCCCCTCTGCTTTTGATTTTTAATAAAAAGCGAACATTTACTTCTGAACAGTAGCAGTGAGAAAGGGAATTAAATCTGAGGAGAGTGGGTTGACCTTTGGGAGCGCAGGCATGTTCACACACAGAGATTCCCTCAGTCTCTCTCTCTCTGTTGCCTGCTCCCTTTCGCTGACGCACACGCCACGCTGTGTGCATACAAAGGTGGGTATACACGCTCGTATTGCTATATGCTCTCCCACACCTGGTGTCTTGCAGGTGACCCCATATGAAGACGTGTGTGGCTCTTAAGTTCTTTTTCCTTTCCGCTGTGTTACACGCACATGCGTCCATCCCTTTTTTCTTAGAGCAAACGTTCCCTTAGTGCAATCTGTAGAGTTGTACTCAGATGTTTAGAAGCAGGAGAAGGATCTGCAAAAGTGCTTTTTAAAATAATAAATGGAAGAACGTATTTGAGCTCTGTCATTTTGCTTTCCTACTTTGTTAGCGTGCATTTTTGGGCTTTCATGTGAAACTACGACAGCTAGAAACAACATTTGTATTTGAAAGAAGAACTTGAAAGGCCTCTGGTTGATCATTCAACTTTGGAAGTCAGGACTTTTGGGAAAAACCCTACCTGTGTACTCACAGAGCACTGGCAGAATCACAAGCGTAGGCAGTATCAATGGAAACCAAGATTACAGGAGAGATGCCCTGGGAGTCTCCACACCCATGTTCCTCCCATTGTGTTTTCTAACCCTGCTCAGGGTCGGGCTTCTTCACCCGGCAGTGTGAAAGGGGAAGAACCTTCTCCCTTTTCACTGTGTATTTATGCTCCTGAGACAGCTGTTGCTGTGCCAGGACAGTCCTGGTGGTAAGGCAGTAGTGGAGGGCTTCCCAAAGAAGAATAATGCAGGCGGGTCCGAAGAGGCAGATGTACGTTATTTGTATTGGCAGAAGCTGAAAAACAACCCAGCCCCCTCCCCATGAAAAAGCACACTTATAATTAAAACCCAACAGATTTATTGCCTTGACTCATTCTGGTATTTATCAAATTATAGCTGTGTGGCACAGAACTGTATGGCATGATTTACAGTGGTGGTGCGGAAAGGCACGGCAGCGATTCCCTCCCAGGAGAACAGAGGGAGCTTTGTTCCCGTTATGATAGGACCAGACGTGGTGGGAGAACCTGGGTAATTGAGTGCTTTGTCAAAGCCAACCTCTTTCCTCCTCTGTGTGTGTTTGCACAGATCTAATCACTCTCATCACATCAGATGCTCTAATCATTCTGACATTACGTATGGGGGAGCAGACATCTAAAGAGCAGAAGCCGCTTTCTTCACCACCATCACCATCATGATTGTCTAGCAGCTTTGTTTTTAACCCACTGATGAAGCAAAACACACAGGAAATTGAGACCAGGGATAATGAATTCAGGAACGGGTTATAGACGTTGGCACCAGCTAGGAAACAGGTTTTTCCGAACTTTATAACTCCTATGTTCGTTTAAACAAATTAATTTATGTTTGCATGCAGTCTTCAGTAGTACATAATTTTGCGTTTAAGGAACTATGGGAGAGACCCGACGTAGGCAATATAAGAGCGGCAAATTGCAAACCTGGCAAAGAGACTGTGATAGCCTTGTAGTGGATGCAACACTTGCCTCAAATTGTAACGACACACAGGGAGTTCAAATCCCACCGGGGGTCCTGTTTTTATTAGAAATACTTCATATCTCTTATTCTTGGTGTCAAATGGATCACTACACTTTCAGCATTTAATTATCTTTATCATCCAGAAATGCTCTGGCTCTAATGAAAATATTTGAACAGCTCTTCCAGGAACAAAACATAACGTGGGGCCTTGTTGCTCACATGCAGGGCCTTGTTGCTCAGATAGGCCTCGATTCCTATGGAAGTCGGAGCAAACGCGGAGTGGGCTGTTGCCTCACACCCAATGCGGGACAACATTGAGCGGCTGTGAAGGTCATAACCTGGAGGGTAGGCTCCCCCTTCCTTGTGGCTCAGCTGCCACTAAACCCATGTTAGCCCAATGTAACTTCACCAGAGTTAGCGAAGTAGCAGCAGCTTTCAACTGGGATCACTGAATGTGATCAGAGCCTGAGTGCTCTGCGTAGTTACCATCAATGTCTTTATGACTTTCCATGTAATTCCTGCTACAAGGGAGTGCCAAGGAAGACCTCCTATGACTAATCTTCAGGCTTGCAGTTTTTCCCTAGACTGCAAGAGAAGTTCGTATGATCTTGTGATTAAACTTCTTTCTTCTCTTTTTCCCAGAGAGGGAAAATTCTGCTGATAATTGCTCATTTTGCTGATGTTATACCCATTTGTTACCACCCCTGCAAAGTTTTCACCCATACCAGTTTTGCATATCAAAAGCAGACTACATTGGTTCTATTATATATGGTGGGTGGAATGGTCAAAAGCATCTAAGTAGCAGAGGAGGCTTTGTCTATAGAGGAATGACATATGTCATTCATGACTGAAGCCTGGGTAGCCCTACCTGAACTAGTTTAAACTTTGGAGATACAGATAGCAGTGAGACATCAGCACAAAAGATGCTGGCATGGGCTGTGAACAGGATTTTGGCAGAACGGCTAATTTTCATTGAAGTCTCTGCTATTGTGCCCTCAGTACTGCTGTTGAAAATCACTCCAGCTAGTTTAATACCTTTGTAGCCATGTCAGATAAATCGTGGTCCTGTCTCTCATTGAAGTGTGTACACGCTGCTTATATGAATCTTTGAATTCTACAAGGGAAGCAAGAAAAAGCAAGGCCCAAACATAGCAAGATGCTTCGTAATTATGGTCTTGTGGTCTGTTTGTACAGATGAGAGGGTTTATTTATTTATTGTGGTGAATGACTGCAAGCTTTGATATTGATAATGCTCAATAAGAGTTTATGCTTCACTTTCCAAATGCAGGCTTCCCCTCTCTGTTAAGAGCAGCACGCGTGGTAAAATAAATTATTTCTTATAGCATAGAGTACAATAACTGCTGCCTCCATTCAGTACTGGGCACAGAGAATGCCACGAATTCTGCTGCCTTGCCTTCAGAGTATTATTATTTCTCGTCACAAAATACAGAGAAAAGGGCATTTCCAGAGCAATTTTTGAATGATTTCAGTCTTACCACTGCATTACTAATACTGTTTTGTTGTTGTTTCTAAATGGTGTGGCTTTCACTTTGCTCGACAGCATTTATTTTCGAGGATTGCATTCTGCTTATTACATGATTATATTCTGATTCTCAGATTGTACAAACATTTTCATCAAGTCACAAGAGAGGAGCATTATTGATACGGTTCTGCTTCAAACCGGGGATCAGATTCATTCAAAATTGTTGAAAGCCGCCTAATGAATCCGAGCGGAGTTGCAGCCCAGTGACAGGCGGATGACTGAATACAACCAGCCTGTGGTTGGGTTTGCATTTTTTTTTTTGCTGCAAGCATTAAACATGGCAGTTTACAAAGTTCCACTGATCCTTGATGCTAGACAAAACCGGTCAAACTGGGGATCAAACTTGGCAAAAGACCTGTATTAAAATAGTATTTTTTCCTCCTCAGCTTTTGACACTTTTGAGTGTTCTCCGGAGCCACTTGCTAGAAATGATTTGGCGAATTTTGGTATTTTTCAACACTCTATGGAACAGCATTGAATCTGATGTGAATTGGCAGAAGGGGCTGTATATATACAGCTACCGCTGAAAAATGCCAATTGAGCAGCGTGCTACTTGTTGAATAATTGAAGTGTCAGGCAGCATGTTCATTAAGTGTTCTCAGCTGCTGGCCCAAGTGGTTGCGTTAGGTGTTGGGGCACTTATTCTGCTTGGTCACAAGGCTTTTTTTTTTTTTACAGGATATAAACTGTAATTCTGACAAATCTGCTCATGTCACTGGAGCAAACACGCTCTCAGTGTGGCCCTCAGCCTGTACGTGCGAGCTGGGGGTTAGACTTGATGATCTCTTGAGGTCCCTTCCAACCCCTACAGTTCTGTGGTTCTGTGATTTCCTCAGGCTGGGGGTGCTTTCCTCATTTCCCTCTCAATGTACGTCTTAAGCCTGTTAATAAGATAATAAACGCTAACACTTGTACTGATAGCAAACCCTGCCAACTAATCCTGTCGACCATCTTGCTTTTATTTGTAGTTGGAAGTGAGTAACACAGCTGCGCTGTCACTCCTTGGGTTTGGCTTGGGAGGGATACAGACAGGTAGGGGAATCGCATGGGCGGTGACAGTTCTACCTCTGGCTAAAAAAGCTGGAGCTTGGTGTTGAGCACCCAAGTCGGGGCAGCTGACCGTGTTACTGCACTACAGCTTCTGGCACAGGGACGGTGGGTGCACCAGCAATGAGATCCATACAGTCCATGTGCAGTACACCCTGGGCCAGCCCATTTTCTTGGGGCAGAAGGGACTTGGCACTAAAAGCTGCTGTAGCTGTCCAAAGGGCAATTACTTCCCTCCTGTTGTGTTGTCCTCTCTGTTGCTCTTTATCAGTTTCCCTCAGCATACTTCTCTCTTTGCCCTACGCTCCCCCTCCACAGCCTGCCCCATCGCTACCTATAGCCCAAAGTTTCTGCTGTGTCTTCATTTCCTCTTGGTAGATCAATTCAGCCTGTCCTGGCCAATTTGTGCTGCTGACTGGCTTCGGCAGCCTACGTCCTTGTCACTGCTTTGCTGAATTAAAAATTAAACCATGTCGGATGAGAGCAGCGGAGAGGCTTTCTACAGGTTATCAACAGAGTCTGTTGACAGTTTCCCATCCCGCTACCTCCCATCCCAAATAACAACAGCAAAAGAAACTGGGTCACTGCAACCAAAATCCTGCTAGGTCTTGTCCAGGGGTGACATCAGGAGTAGGGTGGGGTCTTTTCCCTTATCTGTAAGAGGACAGCGGAGCATAGGCAGGCATCAGTGTGCTGGCATGATGTGTCCATGCACTCGTGAGTCTGTGCAAACACAGGATTGCTCCGATCTCACTTGTTTTGGCTATTGCAGTTTAAATTAGCTGAAAAATAGTCTTCAGCTTTGCTTCATTGCAAGCAGTTCCTAATATCTCTCCCTAGCTGCTTACTGAAAAGACAGATCGCTGCATGGTCAGCACTGGTTTTGGAACAGATAGTCATTTATAGAGTGGGTGACACTGCAGAGATATTGGAAGACTTTCTGCTGCAGGAATTGAGGGACCAGTAAGTTGACACAGGAAAGCATCTCGCTGATGATGTAGTAAATAAAGGGGTAGCTAAGCTGAGTCAGGTTGGGAGTCAGTTTTACAATCTGAAGTCACAATATGTTGGCATTAACTGTTTCCTCAGTCCTTCATTCTCACACCATACTTGTTTAACCCAAGTCCTCCGTTGCTGCTACGACAATCAGATCTACCTTTCCAGGAAAGGAGAGCTGCAGGCCACAAGTCTCAGGCTGGTGCACTCACACACTCCCTTGCCAGGTAAGAAGCAGCCCTCTGTATGCTGCCCTTCCTGCAGCATGGGGAGGCTGGGTGTTTCACCTGGCCAGGAGGAGCTTCCCCCCCTTAGGTAGGAAACCTGCAGTGATGGAAGTCAGTGTCCTCAGATACCCTGGCATCTAAAAATGAAAAAAAAAAGTTTAAAGAAAAAGGGAGAAAGACCAGTTTGAGGAGATAAAGATGTTTTACATGATTCACAGTTTGACCTTAAGATGTTGTTACCAGAGCATCTGACGAAAGAGCAGGTGCTTCTAGATGGACCAGGGATTTTCTTTTCCCTTATCAGAGGGTTAAACGAAATGCTTTTTCCCTGCTGCCCTTTTTCCTCAGGTCTGCTGGCTGATAAAAGGAGGATCTGTGTTATCAGGAGACAGGGTAATCCTCAAGGAGGATGCAGTAGGCTAGGCGGTAGGGCAACAGAAAAGGTGCTGCTTGTCCTGGTGAGGAGGAGATGGGCTGTCCCCCAACTCTTTCTCCTTGGTGCAAGACAGCACAGCTCATAAGCACAACACAGGAGTCGCACTCAGCTCTACTGTTCAGTCACTGCCTTGCTCTCTTTCCTTGGATCTTGGGGGAAAGCTGCTTTGAAGTGATGCAAAGCTTGCTCAGTGCCTGTAATTAAGTGAGTAACGGGGACTGTGCTGAGCTCAGGTTGAAAGGTTGCGGGTTAAGGGACAGGAACAGCAGCCTGGGTGATGCAATATGCCTCACCATGGTTCTACCTTGTCCCTGGGAGTCCTCTCCAAGGGGAGGGCCTGATTTTAGGTTCTGCCTTCATCCGACCTGTCTCTCAGCTCCTTCTCCCAGCCAAAGCCAGGCTGGGAAATAATTACATCTGGGAGGCAGGCTGGGCTCTTTACATCAGTGCTGCAGCCCACTTGACCTGTAGTGCAGTGGACCTTTCCTAACATCGGCCTTGCTGGTAAAAGAGTGGGCTCCAACTCCCACTCCCGAGAGCCACGCTGGCTCCTTCAGGACTGTCAGGAGAAGAATGTAGTGAATGCTTATTTTAGCCAAGAAAGAGAACAGCGCTCTCCTTCAGCAGCCCAGGGGAGAGATTGAATGTGCAGAAAACCCAGCATTCTTGCATAGTCACTTTTCCCGAGCAGAGCTGCAGTTTGAGGATGCAGAGCCCTGCTCGGCGTGGGAGGAACTAAGCTTCATGCTGCTGCCTCAGCATTCGTGCCGTCCGTTTGTGCAGAGCGGGTTTTTTCCTTCCTTTTTTTTTCCCCCCAGAGTGCTCCATGCGATGATAGTGACTCTTTAATTATATCGGGAGCTCCATGAGCTATTTTGATGTGTTGTCTCTTTGGCTTTGGCACATACTCCAGGCTGATGACACATGGTCACTGTTCTCTGTCTCTGTCTTACTCTGTCACCACTGAATTTCAGATGTCGCCCTTGGATTTGACACTTTGGGGACTGGCCAGACTTTAAAAATCCTCTCCTGCCTTCAGATACTGGTGCAGGTAATAAAAGGGATTTATCAGCCTGCACTTTCCTGTGCCGGTGCCTGTGGGGATGTGCAAGGTAAATTCATACCCAGCTCTCCTGAGACCTGCTTGCCTCTTTTTCTCTCAAAATACCACGTAGCACCATTCTATTTTCTTGGGTATTTTTTCCCCCCACACAAATGATATCTGAAGTGCTTACAGGCCAAAGCAATTCACAGCAGTGGGTAAATGAGCATATTGGTGTCTCCAGTCAAAGGGCCAAGAGTGGAGCTACAGGGAGAGGGGATCGTGTACAACCCTGAGACAGGGGGAGAACAAGGTCTGAGCTGAGATGGGAAGCAGCAGATACGGCTGAACTAGCAGCATGGCTGTCATACACAGTGGGAGCTGAGGAGAAACCAGCTCCTGAACCAAGACATGTCACTGCATGGAGGGGCAAAGAAGAGCTTGGTTTGGGGCAAGGGCAAGCGAAGGTGGCAGGGAAGTCATCTAGAACAAATGCAGGAAAGATTTAAAAGCAGGGAGTGGGTGTTTTTGAGAAGTACATGTTGTTATGGAGTAGGGGTTTTTGGAACAGCTCAAGCTGCAGAGCAGCATTGTATTATTTCTGATGTGGAGAGACGCAAATACACCCGTACAAACATACGTGAGGGAATGTGGAGAGCCAAGTTTCAGGGGAATAAAAGACATTTCCTTCCCACAGCCACGAGATGCAAAAAGCATTGGAACAACTGATTTCAGTGGCTGAGCAGCGGTGAGTTTTGTCCTGCTGTGCTTCAAGTACCCTTTGGTGGGAACTGATCCAGTGCTGTCCCCCACTGGGTCGCTCACGCCAGGGCTTGCCAGCCGCACTCCCAGATTCTAAGGCATAGAAGGGTTTGGCCGGTCCAGAGGGATTTTGGGATTTCCCAGACCAGGGCTCACATAGGTGGGGCAGCCTTCCGCTAGCCAGTTGTTTTCTCTTACCTCTCTTTGCTAAATTGGTGTGATCAAAACATACCCAGGACCTGGGAGTCTAAATAATGGTCTTGTGCTCCCCGTGTGGAGCTCGGTAATATTTACTGAGCCCGACGGCTTCATTCTCCTCCGTGCTGACTGCATTAATGGCTGGCTGCAGGGAGGGAGGGCAGGGATGAAGGATAGCTGAGAGGGGTCCGGGCGACACAGCTAACGGATGGCCTTATTAGAGACACTTTCCTGGGGCCTAAGTGGAGCTTTTTTTGTCTGAGTCGGCAAGAAGTGGGTCATTTTGCTGGGCTGTCAGGCCCCAGCTCTCGCTGGAGAGAGGTGGCTGTGACTGCAGCAGCTTGCTGGCTTCTCACTGCTGTATTTGGCTGGGGGATGAGCTTGGTGCAGGGCTGAGAGGGGAATGAGAGAGACTGTATCTGTAATGGCCCACAGGGATCCCTTCCTGGCCAAAAAAAGCAGATTCAAATTGCTGTCTTATCCTACCTTGCCCAGGAGCAAAATTCGGTCAGTAGGGAGGTAACGGAGCTGATCCCTGTCCCAAGACACTCCCCCACCTCACTTACATTGCCATCTCTCTCTGTGCCGTCTGCTTGTCTCTGGAGGGGCAGTGATGCCCAAGGAGCTGCTGTCCACCTCATCTGTCAGCAGTTTTAGAGAGACTAGTGGCAACTACGTCTCATTAGTCCCTTGTTGTGCCTGATCCGCAGAGATCCAAACTTTGCTGCAGCCTTCCATGGTAAGCCCTGGCTCTGTCTTCAGCTGCTTGTGGCTTTGTACTCTGCAGATACCTACTTCTCTACTGTATTGGCTGGCCTAAACAGGGGAATATCCCATATTTAGTCTCCTCTGCCCATCCTCCCCATCGTAACTGAGTGGATAGATCATCTAGGAGAAAAAAAAAAGCCGTATTGGAAGCAGAATACACCATGAGGGACTGCTCAGGGTATTTCCAGCCCAGAAGGAAACCCCATCTCCTAAGAATTTATAGCTCAAGATCACCAGAGTTGAAGTTTGAGACAGTCCACTATGAGATTTACATTTTTTTTGCAGCACTTTCCCAGATACAGCCAGTGATGCTTGTGATGCTCGCCAATCCCAGAGCACAGATTGGCTGCCAGAGGGCAGTGCTGGATTTAGCCAGTTAGCCCTGGGAAGGGAGGAGCTGGTTCAGACAGAGCAAATACTGTCAGTCCTGTCCTCAAGGAGCCGAGAAACGAAGGACCACTCCGTTTGGGGACTACTTTTTGTTCACAGTGAGAGGGGGCCCGCTGCTGCATTGCGCTGGCTTCCCACATGAGCTGACATTAGGTGGGGGGTGGCAGAAAAGGGCGTTAATGGCTGTGGTAAAATTTTTCACTTCACTTGTGAAGTAGCATTTCTCTTGGGCAGATCTGGCTCAGCACACTGGAGAAAGGCTGCCATGAGACACTTTTCAGGGGGGATTGCAGATCTAATTGAAATGCTAACCTGAGAGACAGGAGTGACGAGGAGAATTTGTTAAAACCAGGCTTGTACTTCTTTTCTACTGTGGTAGAGCTGTAGAGAAAGGATCGGTACTTCACTTTTTCTGCTCTCCATCTTCAGTAGCTTTGTTTTTTGAGGTCATCTTTTGCACAGGCCAAACTGTGCTAATCCTCAGAGTAAACTCTGCATCTTACAGGAGGGAAAGCAGGAGGCCAATTCAATATAGTTTTATTTTTCCTGTCCCCTTTTTGTACTCCCAGGAAGCATATCAGGTGCATATCTTATGTGCAGGGCTACGTACCAGAGCTTCAGCGGAGGCAGCGGCAGAACCATTGGCACCGCACAACCCTTAGTCCAACTACTCTGATTTGCTGTGCACAGCAGCACCTGAGTTACCAGTCTGGGCTATACAGATGTAATATCTGGTCCCCAGGAATTGCCAAGTAATTCAGAAAGGTGCAAGAAAGCCTGTACCACACCAGGACTGAATTACTTGTTCACAGGAGACATTTTCTTTCTGACTGAATGAGGTTAATGACCATCTTATGCCTGCCAGCATGAGGGTTTATAGTCCTTTATCAAACGTAGATGATGAGTCTGTTGTTGCTATAAACGCTTTACGCAGTTTTTTTCTTTCCTGTTTTTAAATCTTTTTTTAAACATGCAACAGTAAGTTCTGAAAGTTAATTTTACATAATGTGGAAAAAGCGTTGTGTTTGAGCCAAAAAAATTCGTGAGCACATTTGTTGTTAGCTCTACAGTATGTCCATAAAGAGGCTACAACTGGGAGGGATGGTTGTTGTTTAAAAAAACCAAGGCATCTATTATGAATAATCAATGACTTGATCCCCCAAACAATCAGCATCCTATTGCTGATTGCTATATCCTCATGGCAGTAACGAATTAATGATTACCTTTAGATTAGGTCTTTACTGCGCATGATGCACCGAGAGCATGGCTAAATTGGGTTGGATGTAGTAAGGATTGCTGAGTCTGTAGTCAAGCCTCCTTGGGCTGTGATCTTGTCAGAGCTCATAAGCTGAGCCAAAGAATTTGATTAGGCGGCTGAGTCTTTGGGGAGGATGTCAGGGAAGAGGGAAGAACTTAGGCTCTTTAATACCAAAGCCTTGAACTCACCCAAACCTGCAGCTGGATTTGCAGGGCAGTCAGGACCTATGCATGGACCTGGCAGGTAAGGAGGCTGCCGGGCAGCTCAGACCCCTCATGGTGGGATGTCTGAGACATCTGTCTCTGTCCTTCACAGGGGGTGGTTGCCCAGTGTCAAATGTTGGTGGCTCCAGGTATGGCCAGCAAATGCTTCAAAAGGTGAACTGGAGCTCCTCAAACACCTGCCCCAAAGATGATGTGGTGCCACATATGGCATCTTGGGGAACGGGCCAGCTGAACGGGACTTGTCTGAATCCCACAGGGTGGAGCTTGAATTCCAAAGGGCAAAATTGGCAGCCCCCTTTCCCAAGCCAGCAAGACTTCCCTTAGCTGCTCCACATCCAGGTGCTGATCAGATCTGGCCCTTTTTAGCTTTTGACACGGACATGGTCTCTCTTCCAGGCATTAGGGCCTCAATTAGCCTCTTCTATTTCTAATGCTCTGAATTTGCATGGTGAGAGGCAGGATTAAGGACAGGCAGTCTTAACACAGCTCCTATTAATAAATAAGGAAGATTAGGAGCTTTGTCAGTAAGATAGTGCTTCCTCCTTATTTTAATTATTCAAAAAACACCTCGTGTTTAACCCTTCACCTTCTGAATGAAGTAAATAAAAAGCAGTGTGATTATTAAAGATAAAGTTTAAATTAACTTTCTATGGTGTGGGTCAGGTAAGAAAATTCCATCTCCTGTAATTGACTGGTGCTGACTTCTGTGGGGGTTTGAAAGAAAATCATCTGCTTTTTTTACATAAATACATTTTTATATCAGGTTGGGAATACTTCTTGATGTGTTTGGGGACTGCTGTTACCTACTTATAAAGAACAAGTAGCAGTAGGGCAAATTTCTTTCCTACCAGCAGGCCACAGTTCATCTCCAGAGGGACCACATTTGGAATTAAACAAGGAGTGAAAGTTTTATAGCCCACTTTTCCTCGCTGATACTGCCAAAAAGAAGGATGTCTAATGGACTTTTTGAGGTGATCTTTGGGCTGAGGTTTTCATCTCACTGGGAATTGTACTGAGACCTCCTAACTCATTTCATTGTTGGTTGTCTAAGAGGCGTTAGTACTCAGTAACTAGCTGCAGAGGATGCATTCAGGCTGCAGTGACCTCAAGGTAAAAAGTACTTCATGGCATTCCTATGCAGTTAAATTCCCTCGGGATGTGTATCTCAAAGTGTGACTACAACAGTTTCCAGATGTTTCATATCTGCTCATGCTCTATAAAGAATGATGACTAAATTGCAGTTTAGTGACCTTAGAGATATAAAAAGGGGGAGGGGGAGAGGTGGCTGGCTGGCAGAGAGCTTTACAGTAATGGGATCTTTGCCAGTATCATTCATGCTTGAGTCAAGGACTTTCATTTCCCAAAAAGAACTGGGATTAGCACAGCTTCTGCAGCCTGCCCTGCAAACAAACATGTCCTCCACACAGATGTGGTCACGTGTTAAGTGTTGTGGGGTCACCTCTCCCCATTGTGTTATCGAACATAGTGGAGATCGGGCTGCTTAGTCTTGAAATTCCTGAAGGAAAAGGTGGTGGCTGCTAGCTCTAGTATGATCTCCTTGCCTTACACGCTTTGGGCCAAAGCGGGTTCTGCAAATCCACCCTGTGCGTGTCCCGGTCAAGCTGGAAAGCTCTGACTTCGTGCAGTATCCTTCCATTCCAAGCTGCAGGGCTGATGCCTGAACAACTATTTTGTATTAGTTGTGCTGGAATTGATGTATTCGTCTCCTCACCTCCCCCCCCCACCCACTGCCATGGGGCCTCTGGACACAACCTAACAGTAGGCTACAGAGAGGTAGGCCAGAACCCTCCCATCACTATGATTTGGTTTGGAGTTTTTATCATCTTCTTTGGCTGGCTGCTCTTGCCCTGTGTGCAGCATTTTGGGATATCGGGGAAGATGCTTCCTGAGCTGTTCTCAGGAGCCTGTGTAATGTCTGAGCTGTTTGTTTTTTCTTGTGACCTAGGATCAATAGGTTGTGCTGTTTCCAAGCGAACTGCTGCTAAATGGCTCTCTGACTACATCTCTCGTTTTTATTCCTCAACAGGCCTGCAAATTTCTGGGCATGTAAAGACACATTCGCTTTGAGGAAAGCCTGCTTGTACATTGCCTGTTTCAGAGCAATTTTCATCTAGGAGATTAGCAGAGCAGCACAGGGACATCTTAATGTACATTTACAAACTCAGAGCTGGTTTTCCAGGGCATCTATTCTAGTTTCCAGGTTTAGAAAGGTGCTTTTGGTAAATATTCTCTACTGTTCACTTAACACCGAGTGTTTCTGTAAATGTTCTGGCCAGTGAACTTAGTCAGTAGAAAAGACCCGGGAAGGGGCATGGCTAAATACATAATTTAAAAGATTATTTACTAGTTTCCTTTTCTTATACTGTGCTGTGTGTCGTTCTTGTCCTTGTAATGGATTATCTTGGTCTCCATAAAACACATGATGGAGATGTATTTTTGCTGTTGAAAAAGCCTCCAGTGGCAGAAACGACGAACTCCAGATGAGCAATGTACTTTAATCTCCATATTTCCTTAGTGTGTACAAACTCTTCCCACTACTTTCTTCCCTGGAGCTGTGAAAGGCCAGGATGCTGAGACCTGCTCTCTGTTTTGCAGTGTTGGGAGGCTTGTTCCCTCCCACTGAAGGCTGCAGTTTGGGGTTTTTCCTCAACAGTCTTCCTCCTTGCCTCTGGCCCGCAGAGCCCTAACACTCAGCTATGAATTAAATGTTCTTTGTCCACAGATCAGGTCCCTTCCAGAGACCCTGCTGGGATTCCCTTTGTGAAGGGCTGGAGTTGAAATTCAGCCACCTAGCATGTCCCACTAGGACCAGCCACAAGTGTTAAAGCTCAGGGTGAGGGACTTGAGGTGCAGGGGCCAAATGAGTTTTGGATGTTTTCTGTAAACCTCAATTTTGATTATATGGCCACTGAGGAACTCCTCCTTTACTGTAAACCCACCTTATTCCCAGGGGATTAATCCCACCTAGCTGAACCAAGGAGGGAATTCCCTTTGAGTAGGAAAATGGTAACACTTGTAGGCTTTTTTCCCACATTTGGAGAACGTGGTCTGTAGGTGGATAACAGCTAGAAGAGTCATGGGGAAACTTGCTTTTCAAATAACTTAGAGTATAACAAAGAAAAGGGCTGGGAATGCTTTTTCATTTTTGCAGGAGTGTGATGATGATAGGACTGCTTGCTGTGAGCTTTCATTCTGTCTGGGATGAAACTATGAAGAGAAGACACACACACACACACACACATGCAAACCCCTTTGCTCTGAAAGCTCCTGTGCTCTGTGTGTGTGCCGCTGCTGTCTGAAGGTATCATTTGTGTTTTGCTCCATTTCAAACGCATCTCCTCTTTGCTCGCTTGCTCTCTCTCTCTTTGTCTTTGGAAAATGCTAGGGCACTAAGCTGAGCAGGCTGATAGTGCCACGGATCTTTTGTACACACACACACACACACACATACACTGAGAAATAAACATCCCTGCAGCGACTGGGAAGCTTTCTCTTCATAATAGCATGTGGGCACACACACACACACAGAGCAAGTGGCAAGAGGAGTCCTTAGGATACACTCCATACCTTTTGTTTGGTGGGTGGGTTTCTGTAAGTAAATTAAGACTCATGCTTGGGGCGTGCATCTCTTTATGTAAGAGGGTCATCTTGTAAGTGGGGCAGGTCAAAGAATCTCATGTCCCACACTAAGCAGCTTTGACCCGTGTAATGCACATCAGACTATCACTCTTAATTTGATAAACTAAACACTAGATTGATAATCCTGCCTTGCTTTTCCCCCTTTTCTTCTTTCTAAATATATCCATGTATCTTTGTCTCTTGACTGCGAACTTGTATCCACCTCGCTCCACAGATTAATCATAAATATGGATATAGATGACAGAAGGTTAAGGGCATGGTGGGAAGGCTAAGCAACTCCGCTTCATTTATCATCGCTACAGTGGATGTTTGGGGGTTGGGGGTGGGGTTCACCTGCCTCAGCTTCTTTGACACTTTTCAAGCAATGTCAAGAGCAAAGGTATTAGAACAAACGGGTCACAAATGGAATAATTTTAATCTTCTCTTGCTGTGTGTGGTTAGCTCTGTCTGAGCAAATGACTCTCACACCCTCTGTGTTCTCCTGAGTGAGCAGAAAGAAAAAAGTCTGATAATTTTTAGTCAGTTTGAGCAGATTTATTCTGAGGCATAGAGAGTCAGACCCCTCGATTACTGTATATCAACAGGATGAGCAAGGGTGTTGGAAGGGGCTGATCAGTTGCTGGCAAGTATTTGTAGCCAGTCCTTCAAATGCATGAAGAGTTAGGGAACATTTTAATGGTGCAAGGTCGTATTCTGGGAAGTAAAGACCAGGGACTTTCTTTTTCTGCACTGGGTGAGCAGGATGAAATGTGAATGAGATGTAGTTAAAAACCCACTGGTAGTGCTGAAAGCATAGAGTTGAGGGTGAACAAAAAATGTCTGGTCCCCGTGTGTCATGCGGAGCCACGTGGAGTGGTGCGCTGGGTGCGGGACATGGACGGACAGTGCGCAGCTGTACTCAGCCCCAGCGCCAGCTCTGTCGATGCGCAGCGTACAGTTTGGGGCCATGGGTTTTAAGGAAGATGTAAACAAGCAGGAGAGAGCCCAGAGGGGAGCAGCAGGCTTTCCAAGAGGCCAAGCAAACACGACCTGCACAGAAGGTTAAAAGAACTAGAGTCATAAAAGTTTCCTTGCTCTAAATGGGGAAGACAAAGAGAAACTGCAAGAGTCTTTGTTCCTATAAATTGTTCTCTTAAAGGTGGTATTGATCTGTTGTCCTGAAAATCCACAAGGCAAGAAGTGATAGGTTAAACACCAAGACTGCTTTCTTACTCTGGGACTAGCAAAGTACTGGAATGGTTTAGTGTAGAAAGGAGTATGCGGAGCATCTTTCATTGGAGCTTCTTCAAACCGTGTAGGCAGATATTCTCCAGGAATGGACTTGAAGCTATATTTGATCCTGCCTCGGTGTAGTGGACTAGACCAAATGATGTTCTTGAGGTCCCTCATGGTTCCATGTTGATGCAATTTCTGTGATTCGTCACGGTCAAACCAATCTGACCTCCATATAAGCCATGTGTCTTTTTTTCACCCTCCTAAAATTACTTGAGTCTGAAACTGATGAGATAACAGGAAAGGAGTAAATTTCATGTAAGCAAACTTTTTAAATGCTTGTTGGTTTTGTTTTTTTTTTTTAGCTCATTTTCTTTTAGGAGATTATTAAGGAACAAACTTGTCATTGGATATGAGATAAAGCTGTATCATAAAGTAATAAGAAAAACAAAATTTACTGAATAAACAGAGAGGGAATATATAGCTTGTTCTCAGCATGAGAAGATGCCTCGGCTCAGTGGATGTGTCACTGAACAGTATTATGTCTGGTGTTTAATATGGATTAATAACCAGAAAAAGAGGAGAATACTTAGAAGGAAAAAATGTGTGGATAATACAGCTATGTTTAGGTTACCCAAGCCTAGAAAAGACATAGAGAAGGTCTGGCAGTGAGCTCGCTGAAGCAGTTTACAGGCGTCATGAGAGTAAACGAAATGCAGTACAGCACAGGCAAGGTGATGCACTCAGGAAACAACACATTAGAATTAGTCATGCTCGTTTCTGGGTTCTAAAATAATTGTAACCACTCAAAAGAAAAGGGGAGAAAAAAAAAGGCACGGCTGTGAGCAACTCAGTGAAAACATTTGTTCGGTCTGTAGTGATGGTGAAATAAAAGCATGCAAGATGAGAGAGTGCATTAAGAAAGGGGTAGAGAATAATAGATAAAATAATACAGTACCATTATATAAATTGATGGTACGTGCTCTCCTTGTACACTCTGTTCAGTCTGCTCACCCCATCTCACAAAAGGAAATAACAGAAATAGAAGAATGGCCGGAGAAAGGGAACAAAAATGACTGGAGTCTTTTAATAGCTTCTTCATAAAGGATGATTAAAAAGAGCAACACTGTTTTCTTGAGAAAAGACAAATAAAAGCATTGTGGCAAAGGTATAGAAATAGTCACGCAGAAAAGAAGTTCACTCAGACGTTCCTATTTACCTTTCATTTTATTAGAAGAACAATGAGGGAAGCAATTACATGAAAAAGAAACACTTTCAAACCCCGAAGAGGAAATACTCTTTTACAAAATGCCTAATTAACATATGGAACTTGCTGCCATCAGATACCTCTGAAATCAGAAACTTGGTAAGAGCTCAGGAAGATTCCAACCAGGCTCCTATTTGGATGCTGGTAGGATTCACAGATACAATAGAGAAAATATGAAGATATGAAATACTGGAGGAGACATTAACTAAGATAGGAGGATGTAAGGGGTCTCGAATCTTCCCATTCCAAGTTAACAAAAGAAAAACTAATCACCCAAGTGGCTAGACAGTAGGAGGCAATCTTCCTTTGAAACACATTGTTGTACGGGTGGCCAGCACCGGGTTTTTGGTATCTTTTCCTAGCACAAGCCTTTGGCAGAGGTGTAGAAGAGGCGAGTTGTTACTGTCATGGTGTTTGTCTTATGAATTATGATATTTGAAGGGCTTGTCGATAAGGCAGCTGGTTTCCAGTTCTGATTCTGCCACTGGCTCATTTTTGGGTGTTTCACATCTGCTTCAGTTTTCATATCTGAAAATAGGGTAGATGCATCGGTGCAGCCTTGTGGGCTAGGAGACTTCTGAGTCTTAATCAGTTCCTGGTTGTGAGTCACCCGAATGTGCTGAGAAGCAGTGTGCTGCTGATACCTGTGACAATCCCCTGACAGTATGATAGGCTGCCATGTCACGGTGTTTCTGCGCTATTTTAGGTGTGGCTGGCTCTTGGAAGAGGCAGTTGCATCTCCACCCAGGCATTCTCCAGCCTCATGCCCACTGTTGTTGTATGGACATACCAGTAATGCTCAGGACCATGCTCATGGGTCAGGATCCTCTTTGTGAGACATTATAAAAACATGGATTAAAAATATGATGTCTACCCCTGCCCACTCTATTTGCACTAGATTCCTGTTTCCTATATGCTAATATCCTTCCTCACCCAAATCAATGTTCATAACCACTTCTACCGACCATGCTCTAACCCACTCCTGTGCCTGCAGCACTGCCCTGCCTTTCCTGTCAGTGTTAGAATCATAGAATCATTAAGGTTGGAAAAGACCTCCAAGAACATCTAGTCCAACCATCCCCCTACCATCTATATTGCTTACTACACCATGTCCCTAAGTACCTCACCCAACCTTTCCTTAAACATCTTGAGGGACGGTGGCTTCACCACCTCCCTGGGCAACCCATTCCAATGCCCAACTGCTCTTTCTGAGAAGAAATTTCTCCTAATTTCTAACCTAAACCTCCCCTGACGCAACTTGCAGCCATTCCCTCTTGTCCTATTGCTGCTTATCTGTGAGAAGAGGCTGACTCCCAGAAACCACAACTTCCTTTCAGGTACTTATGGAGAGCAATAAGGTGTCCCCTGAGCCTCCTCTTCTCCAGGCTAAACAGTCCCAGTTCCCGCATCTGCTCCTTGTAAGACTTTTGGTGTTGATCCTTCACCAGCTTCACTGACCTTCCCTGGACACACTCCAGGGCCTCAATGTCTTCCTTGTAGTGAAGGAGACCAAAACTGAATAGAGTATTCAAGGTGCAGCTTCAACAGAGCTGAGCAGAGGGGGTGATTGCCTTCCTGGTCCTGCTGGCCACTATTCCTGATACAAGCCAGGATGCTGTTGGCCTTCTTGGCCACCTGAGCACACTGCAGGCTCAATCTAGAACAATTTCTTGGTATGCATATTGTAAGAGGAACCACACCTTCTGTTTTCTGTTAAGTACTGAGGCGAATCCAGCTCCTGTGTTGTAATTCAAGATTTAGGAATCGATTCAGAAATAATGGTCGTCTTTTTCAGGAGCAGCAAACACGTTTGGTTTGTTGGTTTGGGTTTTTTTTTAACTTACATGAAACTTGCACGGAATTCATTCCTTTGGCAGAGTAAGGAGAGGAAAGCATCAACTGCATACCTGAAATATAGGCACCTCCATCCCACTCCACCTCGACGTCAGCCATACAATACACTGTGCCAGGATACACAAATATGTACCTCCCGTTGTTTTCCACCGCAGCTGCGATTTCTCCACACGATGACACACGTTTCTGTGAGTGCGTGTTCCCCTCGTTCCCCCGTGTCCCATCTGGCAGGGTTTGTGGCTGCTATGGAGCACATACTTACAATTCCCATCAGGCATGCTTGGCCTAAAAAACAATTTAAGTATTTGAATAAATGGTTGTGGTTCAAACCTGCCCCAAGTGATAGGAGAATGTTTAGTCATCTCCTTACTAGGAAATAATCCTAGCTAGCACTTGGTGGGTACTTTGTATTTCCTAAGTGCTTTACAAATATCAATTAATCCTCAGGTACCAGCACACCTCATGCTTTGATGTTCACGCCAGGAGTTGAACATCGACCCTCTGATCATAGAAGCAAGAACCCTTACAGTCAGAGCTAGCTCCAGGATTCTGCTGCCTGAGGGCATCTTCAGCCTCTCTGCCCACCCACTTCAGGACCAGGGAGGGCAGGTTGCTACATTAATAGTTTGTAATAACCACCATGAGCAGAAAATCCCCCAGTTTCCTGGTAGAGAAACCGAGGGAGAGTTTTTTAGTGGGACTGGACTTGGAGGTGCTCTCATCTCCAGCACTGTCCTCAGTTCAGCAGTACCCACCTGCCTTACATGGCAGGATATAAAGGAAGAGTGAGAAGGAAAGGAGAGAGATGCCTCTGCCACTGGAACTGCTGTGGTCCAGGGAGATACTTCTCTTCCTACCCATCAAAAACAAGGTCCTCCTCTAGACAGGCTCCAACCTGCAGAGAGCAAATCATGACTTAGATTTCCACCCACCCACCCCCCCAAATCAATTAGACTCTTTCAGTGGTAGAAGCAATTTGTGTGACTTTTAATGTTTTCCCAGCTCAGCTTGATCAGCACTTTTTGAAGAATGTGGAGCCAATGTCTCTGCTAATCCAGGTAAATCAGCCATATCTGGAGACAGACAGACAGAGAGGGGAGGAAGGGAAGGTACTAAAACCAAGGAAGGCCCATCTCAGGACTAAAAGGCATCAGTGAGGTACCTGATTTATAGGAGGAGAGTTGCCTTTCAGTCATTTTTAATGGAATATTATTAAAGGAAAACCAGGAGCTGTGAAACCTTTCGTGTCTCATCTCCTAATGTATTTATTTCTGCAGCAGGGAACCCTGTTAACCCCAGCAGGTAATGTATTCCTCAGCTGGCAAGGGTGGCAAGGTTGTCCCCTAGAAATTTTATTACGGAACAAACTCTGTTAAATATTTGCACATGAAAAGACTGTCTCAAGGTTTCAGGGCTCTGAAATTTGTTTCCAAGGAAAAGCGCCTGTAGTAGAGCTGCTGAATCTTTCTGAGTGTGGGTATCAAATAGCATCATTTTCACGTCTCTCTGGCTTGTTTTCCTTTGCCAACACAAATGAGTTTAGATAGATGTATGACTAGATAGATGCTTGCCTAAGGCAACGTCAGCCTCTGGGCAAAGGTTGGGTCACACTTCTGAATTGCTTTCCCATAATTTTTCAAGCAGACTAATAGTTGAGATTGTCATCATTGTAAGGAAGGCAAATTCCACGTAGCAAATGACACACAAGCCTCAATCCTACAAACACTTAAGCACCTATTTAATTTTCTGTGCTGTGAATAGTCTCACAGCAGTTGCTGACAGTTCCCACAGATGACTGTACTGAAATGACAACCCCAAATTTGACTGATGTTAAGATTTGGCTTTCTCGTGATACCAAGGAGACCTCTACGAAGAGTGACGATTGCTGCACTGGATGTGTCCTTTGCTTTCTTCATTCCTGCTGTCAGTCCCTTCTTATTTCCTCCTCAGTAATGTTTTCTAGTGCACGGTAACATCTTGAACAAGTTGCAAACCCATTTTTTTGGTTGGATTTCTAATTGGATGGTACTGTTTGTGTGAGAGGAGATCCTTAGAGGTACCCCCCATTTTGCCTAATGTAATGGTCAAGGGGGGAATACTCAAAACGAGAAGTGTTTAACTCCTGTTGCATGAAGTAATGAGCCACTGGCCTTCAATGCCTCTGTGAATGTAGAATGGCAAGTTCCATACATGTGTTTTTAACATTTATCAGGTGTTTCCGTCAAAGGGAATCACCCCCTAGAGTCATTTGTTTCTGCCAGAACAGGGGGAGCAGTGGGAAGTGTGTTGACATTCGGATGTTACCACCTCAGAAAAAAAGGGAGAATCTGTAAATGCACGGTTTTGATTTTATAGGATCAAAACTAAAGAGAACATCCTGGTGCTTTCTGATTATTCTGCTAGGTTTTCTAAGCAGGCTTTGTTTAAACAGCATGAAAGTAGGTGCAACCAAATTAGGCAAATTCACATAGGAGCCTGGTCAGGCAGGTGTGAGCCGCCTGCTTCCAGGGCCTCCCGCAGCATGCCTGCCAAATGGGATTCGAGGCAGCGTAGCCACGCGTGTCACCGTTCATGTGTGGGCACACGCAGAGGAGCCCTGCCCTTCCGCTGCTTTGGGAGCTCTTGCAGAGCGGAGCCGTAAATGACAACATGAGGTGCAGAACTAAGACCTCAAGCAAGTCGAAAAGCCGGGTTATGGTCTCAGTATCACTGGCATAAAACTGCCATGAAAATAGTTACTGTGGCTTCCCAGTTTACTGCTGGCATATCTCAGCCAGGCTCTGCTCTTCCCCGGGAGGGTCCGTGCCAGCGAACACAGGCATAGGCCGTGCCTGTTCGCAGCGGCCTGCTGACTGGGAGGGGGCAGTTTCTTGCGATGCCTTGGTAATATCTCATTCCGGCTCAGGATCGGTGTTCTGGTGTGACCGTAACAGACACCGTCCTGTTTAAATTCTCCTCTGGCTTTTCACCTCTGCCCGTGGGAGCTGCAGCTGCGATGCGGTAGGACCATGCGGTGGGCCCTAGAAAGGGCTGCCCCGCCCCAGGGTGTGTCTCATCACGTGGGGATGCAGAAGTCTTGACTGGTAGTTGGGCTTTGGTGCAGCTGTGTGCAGTCCTGGGTACGTGGGCCACAAGAGCTTTCAGGCGCTCTGTCTCTGGGCAGGACATTGTATTTTTTGCTGGGCAGTGGAGCTCTGGCCCAGCATACTCGATGGAAGGTTTCCCAGTGGGCTTTGAAGAGGTGGGCTCACAGAAAAAGGCCACGTTCAAAGTAGCCTTGGAAAAGTGGATATTTTTTCCCCAATTGGCAAAATGATGACCATGCAGAAGTTTTCTATTAGCAGATTTCAGATTGTCAAAAGATTCTTCGTTTCTTGGCTGGAAGACATCTTTCCATGTGAAAAGTCTTTTCCTTTTCTTTTGAGAAAAACACCAGATTCTTCATTTATTCAGAAACTGAAATTTCCATCAAAAAAGTGTTTCAAAAGCCAATTTTCAAGCAGATGCAAATCCATTCTTTCTTGAATCCAAAGACTGTGGTACACACTCATCTACAGTTGCAGTTGGCTTCCCAGGCTCTCTGCCCTACATCTCTCCCCAGGAGAGAGCACCTGAGAGTTCAGTCCTGTTCCCTAATCCCAGCAAAGCTGTGTGTGCTGCAGCTGGTGCCCAGAGATTGCTGCACCACAATCTCTGTGCAACAACTATGCACAAAATATACTGATATACCGTATGCTTCCTTAATATCCCATTTCCTTTACTTTAAGACCTTCTCACACCCCCCTCCTCCTTCTTCTCTGCTTTCCTCCAAGGGCACATGAGCCTTTTTAATTTTAGGTTTTCATTTTGTTTTGGTAGATTACGTTTTTGTTTATTGCTTTCTGTCCCTCTGAGGTTCCCACAGAAGACTTTGCTGCATCTGGCTTTTATTTGAACGAAGTCCAAGCTTGACTCTCTCCTGACCTCTCTGGGTTCTCTCTTTTCTTCATTCTGGTGTGGGATTGTGTTTTTCATCGCTGGGAAGCTCTTGGTCTTGTCCGATGCCTTTTGACACGGGATGATGGTCTGTCGTCTCTGGCAGTGTTTTCAGAGGCAGGGAAGAACGAGAACGGAGTGTGGCAACTGCTTAATTAAAATGCGTGAGGTATCTGTTCAGAGGGGTGTGTGTGTCATTCCTGCACATTCGTATGTGTGTGCATGTATACGTGTCTCGCTGCTAATTGCTCTGAGCCTCTTCCTTGCCTTCCTGTGCTGGCACTCACTGTTCACCGTTTGCTACAGGGGAAAGCAAAAGCAGGGAGCACACAGAAATGTCACAGCTGAGAGGGTTTCTGTAATCCTCCAACATATGTTAAACATTAAAGCTCCTTCAGCAAGTCTGATGTGCTCACAGTCATCATGGGACCAGCAGTTAAAGCGCCCCAGTGCTGCCAGGAAAACGTTATCCTGGCCCTAATTGAGAGCGACTTAACTAATGTTTCATTTCCTAATTAGTCCTTGTCAGCCGCTGGAAGGCCGTGGATGCTGCTGGTGGCACGGGGCCCATCGCTGCTGTAATTGAAGTTGTTCTGACAGTCTGGGGCTTTGGGGTGATCCATAAAGTAAGGCTGATGGTTTGGGACCAAATTGGGTGGTGTAGGAGAGAGGGTCAAGCATCAGATGAGGCACACTGTGAGCGCGCTGTGCCAAACCTGAGTGGTCACGAATCAACTCTGAAATGACAGAGATGGCAGAATAACAGTGAGGGAATGAGAACATCACTCTGTGCTGTGCACAGTGGGAGTGCAGGTGGCTGGAAAGAGCTGGCCAAAGGGAGCTGCTGGGACTAAGTGTAGGTGGGGAGGAGAAAGATCTTTTCCTGGAGAGGATTAGCATGGCCAAGGACAGACAAGCCATGAGGAATGCTGAGTTCATCCTCAGAGCACAAAGCACCAAGAAGTACTCTATCATGAACTCAAATCTCAGCAAAGGAAAAGGCATCTCAGTGGAGAACAGTATCTTCCTCTCCCTGGAATTCATCCTTCTTGTTCTCTGGCATGAGTTTGGTGGAAAGTGCTCAGCCTCAACTCCTCTTTTGAGCGCTGCAGCTGAGCTCTTGCCTTCCTCACCACCATTGGCTGTCCCCTGTCTCTGCTGGGATGGGGTGTCCCTGTGGCTTTGGTGTTGATGTGCCAACAGCAGAGCCTATGTACGAGACAGGAAGACCCTCTTGTCACGCAGGGACCATGATCACCCAACACAAGATCACATCGTCCTGGATGTAGGGCTGGGCTGGTGACTGGAAAAAATTTTCTTCCAAGGGGAGGTGGGAGAGGAAGAGAAACTGAGTTTGTGATCAAATTATAGTCAAGAAGAAATGATTTGTGGTTGCTTGGCAGGGGGGTTATGCTGCCTTTCACAGAAGATGCTTGCCAAAAAGTTTGGTAAACAGCAGACTAGGATGTATCTGGTAGAGGAACCTGGCTCATCACAGAAATCCCAGAAGTTGCAGAGGGGAGCATCTGGGCACCCCTGAACTTGGCAAACACAGCTGGCAGGCACCCGAAGGATGAGCGGGCAATAGGAAGCCCACAGGAGGAAAACACAGGCAGTCAGCTCTGAGGCTCGCAGGCAGCGTACGGTTGCTTGCTGGCTGCCTCTTGCCAGGCAGCCCCACCTGCTCCCCTCCAGCTCTGGGAAGTGGGGCAGATGGGATAAAAGCATCTCCATGGTGGGGCTGAGCTGACTGCTGGGCCTTGGGTCCCGTGGCAATGCTGGCTGTGTGCTGCTGGGCTGTTGCCCCCCCACCAGTCATGATGCTCATGAAGAGGGTCTGCAGGTCATGGGTCATGTCCTAAGAGGCACACATGCAGTTCAGCAGGGAGTGGTAACAGGGAGACAATAGCCCCCCTAACCTGTGATAAATCCATGCCTCTCCTTGCTGACACTGGTTACTCTTGCTTTCACTCCTAGGGCTGCAGTTTTACCCAAGTCCCCACCCAATACCTTTCAAGAGAAAAGCCTTATGTACTCCCAGGATGCCTGTCTTCTCTCACAGGTGCTCTCTGTGGGTGAAGGTGGGGGGTGACTGGGACTGCCTCTGCCTGGCAGGTGGTATCAGGGAAGGACCCCACAGGATGCCCAGCATACAGACTCTGAACTGGGGATAGGCAGGGAAAAGAGCTCAGCTCAGACCCAGTGTGCTCTTAGACCGGTTGAGGTGCCCCACAGCCCAGTGAGCTGATATGGTGTGCTGCTGTAGCTACTCTGTAGGGTCCCTCTCTCTCCCCAGACCATGGTGGGATGGCTACCTGGCCACCCCAGATCACACAGGCTCTTCCCAGAGTATACAGGTGTCAGGACGAATCTCTGGGTGGATGCGCAAGTGCCATGGCAGTTAAGAAAAACCCAACAAAGCCAACTAGCTCCCTCCCTAACAAGCACATTCAGTGGTCCAGGCTGTGAGCAGACAAGCAAATATGGACTTGCAGTGCAGTGCCCACTGAAAGGAGAGGGGCTGGCGTGTGGTGCCGGGTAGTGTATGATACAGTGGGAGACTGGAAGTTGGAGTGTCCTTGTCTCTAAGGGTGATACTCAGTATACACATCTTCTTCCAAAGACTCTCCTGTTTCCTACCAAGAACCCCATAAAGGTAAAAAATGGGCTTTAGGGTGCACGTGGAGCCCCACTGTCTATGTATAATTCCCATAGCAAGCCACCCACACTGTATCGCTTGCTCCTGGCGCCTACTGAGGTGATTTCTCACTTCATACCAATCAAGTTTCCCGACCTTGGTGCCCTCTGTGAAGTTGTGAACTCGAAGGCAGCATAATAAATTTCCACCTCATCCCAGGTGCCTGTCAGCCTGAAGCTCCTGCAGTAAGGTGAAGGGGGAAAGTGGGGGCTTGTGTCTCCTGTCTCTTTACCAAAGCAGGTTGGCTCTCTAATGCCCCATTAGCATACCACACACAAGCATTCAGCTTTTAATTAGTTACGTGGTGTGATAATTAAGTAGCATTTCTTCACAATTTTCCTCTTGTGTGGAGCAGAGGGGAGGGGGACAGCGCCTGTTGGGGCTGGGGGTTGAGGCTCTTTTAACGTTATGAGTAATTGCGACCCCAAGGAGAAGCAGAAGTGAAATGCGAGCTCTCCCGGGAGAAGCGGTGGAAGGCCCGTGTTGGGGCTCTCTCCCATCTCCCCTCCCACCCCTACCAGTGTGGGCTTACCCTTCTTCCCCCAGCAGCGCGCTCGGTGGGTAGTAACATCTCCCCCGAGCTGAATGTGTGCACCTTCAGCTCCTGGTAGGCTGAAGAAGAGCTGGCCTCCTACCTAGATTGACGTCTGATTGTACGTACGGGGCTGTTATGCAGGAGGCTGTGGGTCTGGAGAATCGCAGGGCTTTCCGGAGCTGGGGAGCTGTACACAGAGCAAAGGTGGAATAATCAAATAGGTGTTTGATGGTGACATGGTAGAGCTGGGAGGGGGAAGTCCTGCACCATGAAGTCTGTGTTGTATTTGGCTCCACAACATGCGTGGGAGGGGAAAACAGCTTTCCCGCTGTCAGGAACAGCGAGGGCCCGTGCCCAGCTGCAGCAGGGCAAGTGTAGCCTCCACAGCAGGGAACCTCTTATTGGAGACCAGAACAGGTATAATTGATCCGTGCAGAGCAGTGGCAGAAATAAACTAAAGCCTGTTACTACAGCGGCCTGTTGTTTCAGCAGCGTGCGCACCGTTCGGCTGCTTATGACAGGGAAACAGATGGCAATTCTGCGAGCCCCGCACATCCTGGCACACATGTAGATTCGAAGAGTTACTGCATCATGGGAGAGGCAGATGCAGGTTTGTTTGGATATGAAATAAAATACAATTTCATAATGAACTCAGCAGCCATACCACCCCTTAATCAGTTCAGAATTGTCTCCACTAAACATCTCCCCACTTCCCAGTCGGAAACGCGAATGGAAATGAACCCTAAAATGCGGTGGGCTTATCTGCTCTTAAAATGTGCGGAAGCAAACATTGTGATACATCTTTGAAATAAGCTCTACAGAAACCTTTGGAAAATTATCCAGCAGACCAACACGGCAACATGAATTTCTTCTAGGCCTGCTAGGACATCACTGCCAAGCCATGCCCTTTGGTGCTCACCTGCTCAGGTGAGGTCCAGCACGTAACTTTCCTTGCTTGCCCTGGCACATCAGGCTCTCCGGCCTTATCTGGGAGGGATTGATTTATGTCCTCAAAAGTGTCAAGCTGAGGCTTAGATACGTTATCTCCTCCTAGGAAGCCTTCTTTCAGCAGAGAGCAGTGTGCACGCTGTCACTGAGTATTGCTAAACTTCTCGCTTTGACTCCAGTCTGTTCCCAAATGGGTGAGGGTGCATCTCCTTCAGGGCATCTTGAAATGGGAGCAGGATGTCTGTCCTATGTGGCACACTTTTGATGGCTGTGTCTTTGCTGCCATGGGGAAAACTCATCTGTCCGTGGCAATGGCCAACAGCTGTTCCAAAGGGCTCTTCTCCATGCCAGGGAGAGAGACTTTCTAGAAGGCACTTTAGCAAAAGTCTATCGCAAAAGTGAAGTGTCAGGTCACCTGCCTCTGGCTTTTGTCACTGTGTGTACGAGAGGGCAGGGGGCACCCAGAATCCATGAAACTCTCTGCAGGGGGACAAGGGAGGTGAATAGAGGGTTGCAGAGCTCTTGCAGATCCTTGACCTGAGGGTGTCACAGGGGTGTTTGGGAAAGGGTTATGAAATTCTGATGGTGAAAAGAGTGTGTGTGGGGGGGTTGCCTCGATAGCAGCTCGCTTTCCTGTTGTTGGGCAACTCTGAGGTGCTTTGCGCCCTTCTTGCTCTCCCAGCCCTGACTCCCAGCTGAGCCAGTAACCCCCAGTGCTGCCCTGCTCTCCCAGCCCTGGGCCTGTTTTACCCCAAGACTATCACTCCTACCCAAATGTGTTATGATGTATGAACGTGTCCAGTGGGAGAATCATCCGCAATTACCAGAACACTTTTTCCATTGACAAAGCTAGGCTTGGTATTTGGAGTACAGGACATAAAAGACTGATAGAATAGAGCTTGATTGATAGCTGGCATGATTGCAAAACTACAGTACCTGCATCCAGACAGCTATAAATTGTACCACAGTGCCTATCAGCCAGCTTCTCTTGAAACATTTGATTAGAGCTTCTTTCAGCCACCCTTGGCCCTCCCCAGCTGCTAGGGAAAGGGCTTTTGTGTGAGAAAACCTTATGTGATTCGAGCTGAAATCGTGTCCTAAATATTTGAAGCGACATGAATTGAACACCCACATCTTTTTTCTGCAGTGCTGAAACTGGCTACTGGAACTGCCTTGCAAAGTGATTGAGTGTTCAATAGCCAAGGCATAAAAATTGTTTGCCCAAACTAAAATGACAGAAATGTCAGAAGATTATCTGCCGAAGAAGATGTTTTTCCCCTCTGTTTTGTTTTTCATATGGTCACTGGCACTGACATTTGAGCAAATCATGGATTTTTGTTGTATCCCTCATCCTGGCATCCCTGGGGAAGAAGGCAGCTGGTTTCTGCACTGAGACGGAGCTGGCTGCCCTCATGTCCTGTTGGGAAGCATCAGAGTGGTGTCACACAAGCACTTACGAGCTGAGGCATGGCACTCACTGTCTCGAGCACCATGCCACGCTCACGAGGCAATGCTGGTGTCTTCATGTGGCACCATCACTGTGACATATGGATGCAGCAGCCTGTTCCTTCCATAAAGAGACTTCCTTGGGGAGCCTCTTTGCTGGGCTTTCAGGCACACTGTAGCAGGACAGTGAGAGTTGCCCCAGCCCCCAGAGGAGGGGCTGCATTATCAGCACAAAGAATTGGGCTACCTACATGGGTTTCCTTACCCTGTCGTGCCCCTTCTGCTCTCAGGAGAGGGCTCTGGGCTGAGGAGCATGAATATGTGAGTCACGTTTTGCTAAGCTGTGCACCTATGTGAGAGTACTACCAAGTTTAAATGACAATGGGCAGAGACCTCCCACGCTGAGCTGTCAAGAGTAGCGTGTATTTATTTATTTATTCTCTTTTTGATAATTTAGCTTAAATCAATGTGACACACACTAGTGTGTTTTCCAGTATAAATCAACAACAAAATATAGTTCTGTCCTTGTTATGTGTAGAGGCTGGCATATCCGTCTGCCTGGCAAAGAGGGCTCCGGGGGCCTGACAATGAAACTTCCCTGGGGGAATGCACTTTTGCATTTGCTTCCCAAATTGTCTATTGCCTCTGCAAGCACTTTTTCTAATGAGAATAATAAGCTTTCATGTAGAGACACTTGCAACATGTGTTTACTGCTGTGAAAGAATTTAGATAGAGGCTTAAAGGAAAGCAAAGTAAGGTATTGTCTATGTATCTCCTTGAGAACAATGTCAGTTTATGCAAGGGAACTCGGGATTGTTGAGGATACTTGAACTTGGTTGTGGGGTTCTTTTGATGGAAGCAGAAATGAAATAAAAGCACCTAGCAGCTTTGAATCAAAATGCTGGCTACGTTTGGCAGAAATCTGTGAATCAAATTATTCTTGTATGTGTAGCTATTAAGCAAGAGCTGAATACGTTTCTCAATACTTGATTTCTTCAAGTATTTGAATGAGAAAGGAAGTAAGTACCACTCCACTTCCAGGGAACGGGAGCGCAGAGGAAGGGGAGGCTTTTCACAATCTGACTCCATAGGCCAGCTTGAGAATCCCAATTCTTTTCCTATTTCCTCCTTGTCACAACACTCTTGCATTTCTATATCAAGACCCCAAACAGGTGAAATCTCATCATGGTGCTCATGGTATATGAAAGAAAAGCCCAACTGAGGAGAGCACAAGTTGGGGTCAGTGGGGCTCTCCCAAATGGGAAGGTACAGGACCAGAAGGGGTTTGTTGGCTGTTTTCCTCATGGAAAACATGGTGAATCAGCTGCAACCCACTGATGGCCATGGAGCAGGTGACAGGAAAATTAGACTTTAACAATCAGCATGCAATAGCTGCAGCTGTGTCAAGGAGAGCTTTCCTCAGGGAACTTTGGGATAATGCAGCGGGCACAGCCGTAGGGGGAGAAGACACAACCCCCAAGGAATTTGGGCTGTGGCCTCTTGCCCTCATGTCTGCAGGAAACGACTTGCTCAGTGCAGCTCAAAACCCTGCTTTGCCTCCTAGGCACCTCAACACCGGGAAGATGCAGACAAATTGGAGAGAACCTGGAGAACAGCAGCTAGGATGATTAAAGGGCTGAAGGATTGACTTATTAGGGAAGAAGATTAAAGGAACTAAATATGTCTAGGTTGGCTAAGTGGCAACTTAAGACGGGACATGAATGATAACAATCCACCAGCTTTTGAAGGAAGCAAACAGCTAGGGAAGAGAGAGAAAAAGAGAGGAATTGACAAGTCTGGTTCAAGGGGTGAACAGTAACTGACTGAGCATATGATAATTTAGGTCGAATAACAAACAAACAAAAAAATTCCAACTAAAATCCCAGATAGCTGATGGGTATCTTACAGGGAGTAATAGAAGCTGAACTGTGAGATGCATTTAAATAGACACTTATGGTAAGAACTAAGCCCAGTGCTTGGGTAGGCTCCTATGTCTTGGCTGCAGTCCATCAGCACTGCAGTCCTTCCTAGGCCTGTCAGTAATTGCTCCTCCTTGGATCATGGCTGCTAAAACAGTGAGAAGTCAGTGCTGGGCACTTACACATCCATCCTCGCTGAGGATAGATCTGTGAGGAGTGGAAAAAGGGGTCTGAGATGGTGACGTGGGGTGGGGAGGCTGCTCAAGAGCCCCTCACGTTCCTTTCCTGTCTGTTTTGGGGGATATGGAACACTTAAATGTGCAATTATCTTTGACACTTTATCTTGCCAGCAGGTTCAGGAATCAGGTTAAAGATTTCATCTCCTTCTCATTTCCTTCTCGCAAGTCGCATGGCCATTGCACAGCGCATGTGTGGAGCTGCCAGAAATTCTGCGTGTTGAGAAACTTACTATAAAGACAGCGTGAAATGGAGGTGTCAGAAAGCTTCGTGCTGCTAATTAAGCTGGTGTGCATGGAAACATAACTCTTGTCAGTATTTAATTCTGTACCATGCCTTAAAGCTCTGCTGATGTAGTACTCTGCTCCTGCCCTGCGGCCCCCCGGCTCTCCTCGCGCCAGCACTTCCCTTGCCAGCTCTGCCTGCACCCTCACCCACCCCACTGCTGTATTTCATACTTCCGTGTACAGGAGCTTCCCCCAGAGAAGTCCCCAGCACATCATCTGGGTGCTCAGTGCCCCCCTTACTTGGCAAAGTCTCCAGATGTTCCACAGTAGCATTTCCCTTCCTGTCCCTGCAAGGATGACAAAGCTGTCTCCTGGATGGGTCCCTGGCTTTGCTGCTGGTAAACCCAAGGTGGGTCCATGGAGAAAACAAAGTTTTGGAAGAGTACCAGGGAGCTGGGCCTTGGCAGGGAAAAGCCTGGGCCAGACTGTGTCCCGAAACAAGGTCCTTGCACATGGCTTTCGTGAGCATCTTCCGAAGTCGGGTAAAAACAACCAAAGTATCATTGGCAAGAAAGAGGGAGATGACTCCATTTCTGGAGTCAGTAAAGAGGTGGCATAAGGCCCAGAGGAGCTGGTGTTCCTTGGGGTACGCTTGGGTTAGCTGTCCTCCCCCAGCCCCTCTCTGTGCGGGCTGGCCCGTTGGAAAGTATGATGCCGAGTCCTCCTTCCTGTGTTGTGGAGATGGGGCTTCTTCAGCCCCTTCCTGCTCTGCACGCCTCTCCTCTCCTTGCTGCAGTGCGAGGTAGGTGGGTGCAGGTCTGTCCCTCCCCTGCAGTGATGGCCCAGCACCAGCTGTGTTGCAGAGGACAGTGCTGGCTACATCTCTTGGTTGAAGTCATAGTCAATCCACCAGAAAGCATGGATTTACTGGGGTAGAACGGCTGCGGGGGGACTTCTGCCACATGAAGAGCCCGTGCTGTGTGTGCTTCCTTTCTGCACGGCGTGGCACAGCCCTTCCACCGAGGGCAGGCCTCGGTCCCCTCTTGACGCACACCAACAATAGCCGATATTGCCTGTAATTCCCTGTCACTATAGATTTTCTATACCAACAGCAGAGAGATGTTTGAGAGGCTGAGGCGGGCAGGATGTAGCGCCAGCAGAATACAATATGGGGGTGTGTTCCCGTACAATAAGTTCTGCACAATTTAAAGCCAGCCGCCCCCCCCTCCTCCCCCACTCCCCCCGCTCCATGTGATCGACTATACTGCCTGCACCGTCCCCCCTCCTCCCCCTGCCACCCACCCACCCCCCAACCCCCCCCCGCCTTTTAGCACAGAGGCTGTTTTGCAGAAAACACCATCGGGAAAGCGGCTTTTGCTAAATGTTTTATAACGTGCCAGGGAACCTTTATCAAACATTTAATCCCAAACCTGGCTTTGAAGCAGGGAGGCATACAATTCCGTAATTAATTTTTTTTTTACCTTCTTTTGCTAATCGCTGATAAAAAGCTTAATTCTATTAACAACTCGACTTGACAAATTGCACCGTTCAACGGAAGCGTTTAGAAATTAATTACGCATTTTATTGCATTAGATCGGATAAACAGGGGAGTGCCGGCTGAGCAAGGGAGGAACATCAGCACCGGGCCCGCCGGTGGGATGGCGGCCGCTTTTTCCACCGGCTCCGAGCACGCCAGTTTGCATGGCTGGAGAATCGCTGACGGGACTGTTTTCCCATTTGTTTGCTCTGGTCTCTCTGCTGATTGCAAAAGCTCCACGTAGGAGAGTTTATTTTTGTAAAGGTGAATTGCGAAGCTCTTGGTGGAAATTCAGCTAAGCACAAATTTCAGCCTCCCGGGGGGGGAAAGCTGGGCTCTGTGAGTCTGAGGATAATGAGAGTATGGGATGTCTGGATGCCCTGTGAGATGCAGAACCAGAGAAGTTTCTTGGGGCATAAATGGGCAGACTGGGGCAATGGGAAGTCCAGTACATAATATGCACACCTGACAGGGGAACCTCTGGTTTTTAAATACACGTATGGGCATAGATGCATATGCACATATGTATAAGCATGGGTAGAGACATGCACCCATATGTATACATAGATACAACTATCTTCTCAAATTCCCTGCTGTGTAATTCAGAAACCATCACGGTATGTTGAAGACAGTCTAAAATAATAGGGGAGATAAAAAAACAAAATGGCACATGAGTTTTATCTACCCTCCTAATTTGCCATACCTGTCGACAGCGAGATTTGAGGGTATTATGATTCAGAATTGCATTTGTCAGCTTCTGGGTTTGCAGTGCATTTTTGATTCTGGGTCCCAGTTTGAACCTTGCTGACATTAGGAAGGAGATTTGGGTTCATTCCTGTTAACCTGGAATGCGAGGATGGCATTTCTCCTTACTTCCAGCCTTGCTGCCTGTGTGCTGGGTTGTTTTTTTCCCAGCTTTGTTTTTATTTCTTAGAGGCACATCAATAACCTTTCTCCCTGGCTGTAATCCATATAGTTGTGACCCTGATGAGTTTCAGTCTCAATCTGGAAAAGGCAAGGAGAAGAAAATGAACTTCATTTCTCGATGCTGCCTTATTTTCTGTCCGTGGGCTGGGTAAACGTGGGTGTCCATAACCAGTCCTGTCAGCAAGGGACCCTTCTCACTGGGTTGGGATGCACGTGGACCAGGTCACCTGTGCTCTTGGGCAGCTCCTGCTTCCTCCCCGCAGGCTCCATCCGCAGGGAGAGGTCACGGACAATGGGCAGTGAAGCCCATGTGCCAGAAACAGAGATGCTCCAGGCCAGTTTAAGCCCTCTCTTTATTTCCCCAGAGAGTCCAGGTACAGCCTCAGGAGGAGGAGGAGGAGAAGGCGGCAGCCGGGATGGCCATGGCCAGTCTGCCCAGGAAAAAACCCACTCCTATAGGGCAGCAGGGAGTGGCGTGCCCGCACCACCACAGCTGCTTGTTGTAAAAAGCAGTGTGCTCCAGCCCAGGTCTTGGTCTTTTTTATTCCCCAGCATCCCTGGCCATGATGGGCTCTGCAGTCACATCATCGCTGCCCTTTGCCTCCCTCCTTCCCTCCCTCCTGCGCTGGCACACACAGTCTGCAGCTGGTGGCCAGAGCCCTGGAGCACCGGTCACAGGATGCTCTTCTGGCATCTGTTTTCACAGTGCTTTGCAGAGACCGCAACCGAGGGCTCAGTTAGTGCTGCTCCCCTTGTTGTGGGAAGCAGAGATGCAGAGGTGTGGGGAGATGGCCAAGGCTCTGCAGAATGGAGGAACAGGGACATCATTCATGCCTCCTTGGTGTACATCTCTCTCTCTAGATGGAGAATTTCTTTTACTTTGGAGGAATTGATTCTGATTCTTCAGTTAAGGCTAAGTTTATACTTCCATTTTCAGGTTTGTTTTTCACTTTCTAACCCTTATTAAAAGAAACTAATTTGTTTGCATAGTGAGATGCTCAAAACAGGTAAGAGATGTCAAAGGGAGGAGGGCTTTTTTCTTCTTTTTTTTTTCCTCCTCAGAAAATACAGAATTAAAAATATTCCTGATTTGCGAAATCGTACATCATCTCTCATTGCATCTCGAGTCTTCTTGACTCAGCTGCTCTCAGTCGCTTTGGTTTGCCAGAGCTCATGGTGTCAACACTCCTACACAGGTATTTTTCGCAGGCAGCAGCTGGGAACCAGAGAAGGGAACACCAAGGAGGGGGCAAGGCCAGTCATAGACAGCTTTTCTTAGGGAGGGGAGTCAAGGGGCTGTGGTGCTCAGAGGCAGTCAGAGCACAGTCTTGCCGTGGAAGCACGAGAGAGGCAGAAACAGATATACAGATGGTGCATGGCAACTAAGAAAAGAAACATGGAGAAGGAGCTGAAGAAAAATAAATAAAAGTTAATAGAGCTAAGCAAAAAAACTGAGAGGAAAAATATAGTACTGCTGAAAGAGGAACAGAATGAACTCAGAGACAGGCAACAGGGATGCTGCAGAGACAAAAATAATAACAATAAAAGATAGATCACAGCGTGCTAGATGGCAAGAAATAAACAGCAAGTTTAGACAATTTCAAGGAAAACCATTGAGTCAAAACGTGTAGAGGGAAAAGGGAGGGAGGGGAGAGAAGGCAAGGTGGGCAAAAAGAAATTCAAAGGGGCCTTTGAGAAGAATAATTAAGTGACTAAGGCATCAGTGCCAAATTACTGTGGTACTCCAGAGGCTGAGGCATTCAGCAGTGAAGCCTGCTGGGATTCCTGGGGGAGAGGGACAGGAGCCTGGTGGCAACCTCCCAGCCCACCCACCCTGAGGGCTGCTCAGCCCCGTACTTTGGGTCCTCGCAGTGAGGAGGAGGAGTTTAGGGAAGGGATGCCTGGAAAAAATGGGGAGAGGAGAAACGCGTCTGCTTCAGCGAGCCTCCCTGGTGTGGGGTCTGTGCTGCTTTTGAGGCTGGATGTGCCCTTCCTGGGGCACTTGCTCTCAGCTTGCAAAGCCAAGCCTGGTGTTTGGGGCGCCAGGCTGGCACTGCTCAGGGTAGGAGCTAAGGGGGAATATGCCATTGGTGTCCAGTGAAGCCGGAGGAATTTATCAGTATTTAAAACTAAATCAATGCACTGCCTGAAAAAAATGATCCTTTGCCCTGAATATTAATGTCAGTTTGGCATATGATAATTTAAATTTAATTTAGTTGTATAGGATTCCTTCACAGCCCTATGCATGAATGGACAAGTAATTTTACAACATGACTTCATCGGCCTTTGTGCTTGTAAAGCCATCAAAATACGTTCAGCCACAGGCCAGGATTTCCCCATCTCCTCTGTCCCCTGGTTCCCTGCTTTCCTTTCCTGCCTTTACAACACTAAGCTTGATGGAGCATGGCAGTGTCTGATGGTGAACGTGAAAACAGTAAGCAAAACATTTCCACCCTTGTAGCGTGAGCCCTGGCAAAGCCACCGCTGTGCGCCTTGCTCAGCTTCCAGGAGCTATTAATAGAGGTCTGCTAAGGTTTATTAATTATACCATTATACTGGGCCATCTTCCATCAGAATAGTGTGCACATTTTGTTCCCATTTCCCCAGGTCCTTCTGTCATCTGAAAAGACATATATCTATTGGTGCAAAAACATTTTAAAAGAGAAGGAAGCGTTGCCAGGCAGGCACCTTCCAGTCTGTGTATCCCAGCCCTGGCGTACCCAAAAGACCTTTGTCCTGAGAGCTCAGCCTGTGCTGACGCTGCGGTTGTGGCCGGACAAAACAGGAAAACTTGGTGTCCTCGGGGTGTTGGGCAAATCGGACTCTGTTTTGAATTCTGATCAGCGCCAATCGACAGCCCCCAGAAAGTCTCACCGGGTGAAGCGCATCAGTAAGAGTTATTTACAGGCCTTGACATCTGGAAGTGCAGCAGAGCATCTCAGCTGCCATTAATAGAAGTCAACATGACCTGACAGGACTTTGATCTCCTGAAAATAACACCGGGTTTGCGCGGGCCAGCAGTGGGTGTAGGGCTTTGCGGGCAGTTTACAAAGGACTCTTCAGGTCCCTTCACTGAAGAGCTTAGCCTTTAAGAGCATGATCCTGTAAATCTGCGCTTAGGCAACTAGCCCGTTGAGTTTAATGGGATTACTTGCGTGAGCAAGGGTTCCAGAGGCGCAGGCGTAAGGGGTGGTGGCAATATATGGAGCAGCAACGTTACTGTGTATAGCATGAGGGAGATGTGTACATGGGAATGTGTTTATTGGACTCAATGGGACGTGGCTGCTGTCGTTTGAGGAGCGGGTATAGCCATCTGCATTTGCACTATGCTGAAGCATGTTGAAGGCTAGAGGGAGCCAAAAATGGCCATGCAAGTAGGCCTGGGCTGGTACACATGGGGGCTGTTTGAGCAGGGAGGAGGCCAGGAAGAGAATCAGACTTGTGGAGCTGAGGAGACATGCGTGAGAGGTGGAGAAGGCACCATGGGGAAGGGTGGCGAAGGGTCGGAGCCATGGGCAGCACGGAGGCCGTGACTGCCAGTCCCCAAGGCTGCTGAGGCACTGCCAAAGTGGGGTGGGGATGAGATTTGCAAATATTTTGTTCTGATTCAAAAGCAAATCTTGACTTGATAACGTTTGCAGCCCTTTTGCCATCCCTCTCTGCAAGCATGGCAGCTTGGGTAGAACAAATACGGAGAGGAAATTCTCACTGTGAACATTCCTGTCAAAGGCGAATTTGAAACGGTTTGTTGGATGGGGAAATTTGCGATTTGTGCTGCCAGCTATAGTCTGAACCTCGGGTTTTGTTTTTGCCTGGCCCAGAATTAGCTGAATCAAGCAGGATAAATCGCATACCTACCTGAATCCTTGAGTGGCCCATCCACAAGTAGGTGCCATTTCAGTCTAACCGGATTGCTTCCCCAGCTGCTCCATCCATCACCCAGGCCATGAGTTGCACTGGGAAGCACTGGTGGGGCTGGTCTGATTCCCATAAACTCAGCCTCAGTCTGTACCACACTTGCACATTATCCACCGTTTCCGTCGTGTACCCGGTTTGTGTTGTGCTGATCTCGTTAGCGATGCGGATGTTACAGTTCGGGGTATGTAGGAGGGAATGGTGGATTTTACAGCTGACTGTAATATTCACAATATGTGTAATGTGTCAGGAAAAGATTATTTGCTGCCAGAAAATACATCAATAATCCCCAATAATAAATGAGCGTAAGGGTTGGATATTTCCTTTGCTATCCCAAAAATGCTAGCTTTCATCAGATACTTTTATTTTCTCACTCACTTTGTAACTTGTGTTTGGGTTTGATCAGCTGTACAGCTTCTTCCTGATTTTAGTGAGGAAAAAAACCCCACAAACAGATCGAAGCTTGCCCTGCAAGCTATTGCCTCTTAAGGAATCATTTGACATGGGTTTCAAGTGCTGTTTAGGTCCAGGTTTTGCAGAGTCCTGTGATGTCTGTCCAGGAAGCCCAGTAATGTTCTCCAGATGGCATTTTCCAGGGGATGGCATGCACTCGCCATAGATGTGATTTCTGCCTCTATGGGGACGGGCAGGGAGGAAGGATGACTTGGCATCTCCCCCTCCCTGGCAGAAAGCCACAATAAAGACATGTCCTCCCTTCTAGGCTGTGCACCAAGGTGCTGGCCCTGCACTATCCCCGGTGAGTTATTCCACACTTGAGGTCCTCCCCCTGCTCCCCTTCCTCTCCGTGTGTCTTGCTTTCTGCTGGGCCAGGGCCATGATGTCACCCCACCAGCTGGTCAGTGCTTTGAAGTCAGCAACATCATTTGTATTGGAAGCGCTCCCAGGCCCCGCTGCCACTGGAGGTGGCGAGGAAGCCACAAAGAGCCCCACCAAAAGCTGGACATGGGTACAGCAAGCCCCTCAGATGCCAAACCTGCTTCTCCATTCCTCATAGATAGGGTGATTGCCAGCCTCCTGGGCCACCGGCTTCGGTGGCCAGGGCATTCTTGAAGCCAGTGGCTCGGGTTTGATGGTCGCTGTCAGGACACGAGAGCTGAAGGGATCTCGCAGGAAGTCAGGTGCCGTGCTTGCCTGTGCACTTGTCTCCCTGCCTGCCTGCGTGCGAGCTCCCGTGGTTGGCATGTGTGCTCAGGCAGGGGAGGAGGAATTGGAGGTGTCGGCTGTATTTCCAGAAGCATCTCCCTTATGCGCCTGTGCCATCTCTTTGAGGGCTCCTGTCTGCGACCTGGTGGTCAGCTCCTTGTAGGCTTCCTTACAGAAGTCAGGTTCAGGCCATCTACCAGATGTCTGCCAGGAGGTCTGGAGAAAGCAGCCAGTAATAGTCAGCCAGGGAGGGCACCTTCATCTCTGGGGGAGCGAGTGCTTTTTCCTTCCTGTATTTAAAAGCTGGAGAGAAGTGATCCATGCAGGCGAACACTGCGCAGCAGTTGGGATGGGCGTGTCTGTCACCTGCTACAGGCGGGCACCCTAGGATCTCTGTGCTGGCGTGCCTGGATTTGCATGTCTGCTATCCCTGGGGAGAAAATCGGCTTAGCAGGGCCGGTGTTCGGGACCAGGGCAGTGGGGAGGGCACCTGCTTGGGCACGCGGGGCTGTGCAGGGGGTCTGCTGCTCCGTCCTCTGCGCGTGTTTGCCAGCGTGTGAAGTATGCACGCATTCCCTGCAACTAACTACGGGGATTGTTAATCCTGTTTATAGCCAGCAGCAAGATGGGCAGGGAGCCACTTAACAAGAGCTGACACATGAAGAAATAAGGCTTTTGTCTCCGTTGTACATTAAACAATTCATGAGGTTTGGGGTTGAATAAGACGTTTAATGAACATTGGTCTGTTCGGGCTGCCTGCAGCTGGTCATTTCTCACCAAGAGCTGGGTGCTTTTAAAGGCAGAATAAGGAGATGTGAACTATGAGTTATAAAATTTTAACAAATAAATGGCATTTCCTACTTATCTCAAAATGGAGAAAGAGAGAGGAGTGCTAATAGCTGTGTTTCCAAGTATCTGGAACAATAGTAGGTTTGTAGACATGGTGAAAGCCAACTAAACTGGTGAGGATCGTCTGTGAATAGCTTTATTTATTTATCACTGAAGGTATTTGTTCAGCAGTACAGCAGCCAGGCCAGAATCCCTGCTTGCTTTGCAGCAGGCACCTTGTTAATTCTCTGCTTAGATCTCACACAAGCATGCGGGGTGGAGTAATGAGAAGGGAACGATTAGGGAACAGAACAGACCTTGTAAGGTTGGCTAATTGGGAGCCAGAGGAAGGGGAAGCTGTTGTGAAGACTACGAGACCTTTGCCTGTGGTTACAGGGATGCGTGGTTACCTGCACTGGTGTCGTCTTTGTTTTATATTATGCAAGATCACTTCCCTTCACTCTAAAAGAAGGAGGAGGGAGGGGAAAGAGATAGACATGTTTACACACTTTAAATGTTCAGAAATAAAACTTTACGGGGTTGCTGTTATGTTGCTGTACTTCCACTTGATTCACTCCACCAGTTTCTATGGCGCCAACAAGAAGCATCAAATTTAGCTGTCACAGCTCTTCCTCTCTATGGAGTGTGGGGATCTGGGGTCAGTAGCTGGAGTAGTAGGATGCTGGATTCACTCCTGACCCTCTCCTGGATGTAGACATGAAGCACCAGCATCCGTGTCGCTGATTGGACCCTTTGGCCTTCCTGGTGCTTCTTTCCTTGGCTCTTGATAGGTGGCTTTTGGTTGTGCCTCTGGTGGGAGTTGTATCCTGCCCAAGCCCACCTCTCCATCTGGAGCCTAGGTGGGACTCTTGCCAGCAACTCAGCAGAGAGGCTGAGGGCTGGATGGACCTGCAGGCACTGGGTGCTCCCTGACCCCTGTGTGAAGTCTGTCCAGACTGGAGCCCGGCGCTGAAGCAGCTGCAGGGATGGGGGTGCACCAGCATTGCCAACACAGTACCACAGCTTTTGCGGGGTGTCTCTTTGCTGCTGGCTTAGAGCGCAGCTGCTGATTCCCCATACCATAGGAAGCAACGAGGTTGCCTTTCCTTCCCTGGCGCGCGCGGAGCTCCTGTTCCAGTGCTGGGGCACAAGCTGGCAGCCCAAAACAGATGGTGCTGCTTTATGCTCAGGCTGCACCATTGCCCGAGGCAGACAGCAGGCGCATGCACTCTCGTCAGATAATATAGGAGACGGTATCTCAACATGATGCTTTTGTCCATCCTTTCAAAGTGGAGAGCAGCTCAGCCTTGGGACACCAGTCCAACTGGTCTCAGCAGCACGGTTCTGTTGGAAAGGCACGACTTTCTCTGCTTCAAAAATCCTGTTTATAATCCCAGCCCAGCTTTCACCATGGCAGCAGGGACTTTTGTTTTGGCCTGCCTATAATACTGAGGCATTTTGCTCCAGAACAAAGAATCCTGTTTTAGCAACAGTCTCTATTAGTGCATATTAATGTGCTCAGTTGGTGTGATTTATTTTAGTGTGTAATTTATTTTAACACTTTCTGCCTCTACGCTGGATTAACAGCAATCTCATCACCTGTCAATGGGAGGCATCTATTTAGGATGTTTAACCTTATGTGCTCTGGCATTTAGTTCACTCCTTAGATTGTAGCCTTCCAGCACAAGGACCTTCTTTTTCTTCTTGCACAGCAGCCTGAGCTAAACCTACAGCTGCGTAAAGAACCAGTGCTACTACTGCATCTCATACAGCCAGGGAAATTGATACACGTTAAAAAATGTTGTGAAAATAAAAATGTAACATGATATGGAATCTTTAATGGCCACAGTGATCACAGTACTGGGCTTGCATCGCAGTTACCTTCCTCACTTCTCTGGCTCCTCATGTCCTTACATCACATGCTCTTCACATCAGAAGGGGGATCAGCAGTGTCATGGCCTCTGTGGAAGAACACAGCCTGGTGGTACAGAATGCCATTTTCTTTGGATGTCTCCTGACTGGGGTTGTTACTGTGGGTCTGTATGAGCTTGCCTTTGAGATCTGACAAGGTCGTGCCCCAAAGCATTGGTTTTGTTAGCTTGCCTCAGACACCAGCATTTACAGGTGCATCTTTAAAATAATCAGCTTTATACTTGCTTCCAATCACCACAGAAATACCTGCCCTCAAACACAGGGCCAAGAAAGTAGAGCAGGGAATTACATGGGAAGATGGTATGCCCTGCACAAAGATACATCGATGTCCTCAGGCTTCCACACCACATTACCATATGCTAACGTCATGCACATTGGTGTGGGGATTGTTTGGAAAGGTGGTGTCTTTTAGGAGTGGGCCACAAATGTTTTTGACTGTTTTCTTATAGGGCTCATCCTGTAAAACTAAGAGTTATAAGGACAGCCTCATACTTCACTGACGTGAGATTTGTAGCCCGTAACTTTGATTCCCAGAAAGGTAGGACTCCGAAGTACAGCTGTGTTGGCTGATCGGATGCCCTTAGGTCCCATCCCTTGGGACCCTGTGCCTGAGAAACTGGAGAGGGTGAGTAGAGCCCGGACCCTGGTAGTGAAGCTGTGCTGAGCACTGCTGAAGCTGCCCTGCCACCAAACGGCGCTTGCTCTGTCAGAGAGAGGTTTGCCACATATGTCTTGGGCGTAAACTGAGCCTGATGCTACCAAGGAGGCTCTGCACAGCTGTAAGTGGTGTCTCAAAGCCTTTCCCATACAGGACAGGGATGGTCTAGTCTGTATTCTGGTGTTAGGACGGGAGAGAAGATGACATGGCTGAACTGGTTTTCTACTTCACTGCATAAGGCTTGGAAAACCCTTTAGCATCAAACCAGCCTTCAGGCAGGAGATTCACAGCATCTTTCACTGCACAGGAGACAGCCTATCGCTCTATCCATCCTTTGGTGTATATTTTCTCTGTCTCTCTCCTTTCACCCCACCATATGTGGCATGTTGGATGTGCTGCCTCTCCCTCCTGTTTTCTGCCCCGAGGTTTTTGTGAGCTTGAGAGTGATGTCTGGTAGCGTTCTTTATTGCACGTGGTGCAGAGAAATATGAGGATGGCAGCCCTAACGGGAGCAGATGGCATCACATGCCTGGATCTGTTTCCTCAGACAAAGTAGGATGCTGCAAACTGGTGTTCACTTGGTAACATCTACGTGAAGTACTGGTGGGTGCTGTACCATTTGGAGATGCAGGCAAGCTGTTACAAAGGCTCACATGGGCAGGGGGTAGAGAGGGCATGTAGGTGATGGGAATCCTGGTACAGTGTCACTTTTCCAAGGAGAGGACAGGATGCCAAAAGAAAGGAGAGGGGGATTTCTCTACACCCCAGTGCATGAAAATGTGTGCCATTGTCCAGCAAGGACTCAGTATTTGGCAGGGGTCACATGCGGTCTCACCTCCAGACACTTCAGGCTTGGACCTCAAAGGCTCAGTTTCCCTTAAGAACATTGGGGGTGGAAATGCAGAGTAAATACTCTCTCTGGGCGATGAGTCCACACGTTTGGCGGAGGCTACAAGGTGGCCGAGTTTGTATGGCGATCAGGAGAAGGCCCCTGCACCGCCTGTGTGCAGGGCAGTCCTTGGAGGAGCAGGCAGGAGGAAAGGTGGGGTTGTAAGGGGGCAAGCAAAGAGCAAGGACGTCTCTGTGTGCAAAGAGGGCTCACGGAGGGGAGGGAAGAGAGAGAGACTGATGAACCATGTGGGAGAGGGGAAGGATTAATTAGCCCAGGGAGGAAAGGGAAGATTCTCCGCTCAGGGGTGTCAGAGACCTGAGCAGTTCCAGGGTGGCAACCCGGGGAGCCCTCCCACCCCATTCCTGTGGCGCCCAGTGTGACAGTGCTGTCCCCTCCTGTCAGGCAGGAGCCTCCATCATATCGGCTTGCTGGCCCACCAGCTCCATGCTAATGCGTTGCTGATAATTACCATTTTTCAGAACTATTTTGACTGTTAAAAAATGTTTTTGCTTTTTTTTTTTTTCAAATAAGCTGATTAAAAGAGACTACTCATTAGCATAAGCTCCTTGCCGTTCAGCCCTCTTCCTAATTAAAAGCACTCATCTGTGGAGACCTCGATTCTCCCCTGTCCTCTGGGCTAGCTTTTTGGACATTTTTCTCTGGCAGTTTGCTTTATTTTGCCTCATCTTCCTTTTTCTAGTTTCCTCTCCAGCAGCTTCCTGGCAAGGGCAGCAGAGGATCCAGGCAGGTGGAGGCTTAGGTATTTAGCACGAGACAAAAACCAGGACAAATTTGTTGTTCCTTAAAGCATCATCTTCTGTTCATTGCTGCTGGGCTTGGGAGCAGAGCAGCAGCGTGTCGGCTCCCGGGTTCGTGGGAGGTGCACCTCCTGGGGCAGTGGTCTCCTCTGGTCCAAACAGCGTTAGGCTGGTGGCACGTTTGGACAGCAGCTCTGTAATGCTGATCCAGGGGTGCTGGTGGCCATGCAGCTTTACCTCCCACTCAGCAATAAGCCCAGGTCCCAGCGAGGGATCGGCTGCTGCTGTGCTGTGAAGAGGGCAGCTTTTACAGTGAGATGCAGAGGTCCTGACCACACAGAGACGTGACGGCTCTCAGCACACACAGCCCCAGTACTTTGGAAAACTCCAGCTCAAAGAACTATTTTCTGTCTTCCTTAGTGTTGCCCAATCGTCTTAATTAAATAAAGCCCCTTCCCTTCCCTTCCCTTCCCTTCCCTTCCCTTCCCTTCCCTTCCCTTCCCTTCCCTTCCCTTCCCTTCCCTTCCCTTCCCTTCCCTTCCCTTCCCTTCCCTTCCCTTCCCTTCCCTTCCCTTCCCTTCCCTTCCCTTCCCTTCCCTTCCCGAGTGGTGGCATTTCTGAGCCCACCAAGGACTCTTGCCTAGGGGGGCTCCTGGAAGTGCACAAGGTAGCTGGAGTGCCCTGCAGATCATGCCTTCTCAGCATTGGGGATCAAAACCCCGAGGCAGGGTTTCCTTGCTCTGCAAGTCCTCAGGAAGAGGGGAACTTGCTTGTCTGCACAGGGCCAGCTCGCCGCTGGATGCAGAAGGAGGAGGAGATTTATCCAGCCCGTTGTTCAGAAGTCTCTTCACTGCTACTGTTTTCCCGTGCTGTGAAATGATGGTGGACCTTGAACTACTCCAGCAACTGTTTGCTTTCTGAAGGAAAATTTCCATGCTTCACCTGTGAAATACAGCAGATGACTGCAGTCAGCAAAACCCTGTTTTTTTCACTTAAGGAGATCCATCCTCAGCTATGGTCATGCATCACTAGGTGCTACTAATGAGGAGGGGGTTAAAGGCTCTGCTCACAGGGTTGGCTTGGACATAAGTTTTTCCCTAAGCAAACTGGCTGGCAGGGACCTGTAACTCATCACAGGAACACTGGGAGATGGCAGACCTTTTCCTTGTCCCTGTTTCCACCCAGTTCCCTCTATGCCAAGGCTGTGAAAGGGCTGGAGTAATTCCAGCTCACGTGGGAGGAGTCTCCAGGTAACTGGGTCATTTGGCTTAATAGCACCTTTTTGCTCCTGGTGCAAAGTGTAAGGATTGGAGCTGGGACCAGGTTTGGTTTAATATTCCTGCTCCCCAAGCTTTTTCGGTGTCTTACGCTTACCCCTGCAGGAGCTGACACAGCTATGGAGAAGTGAGATTGGCGTCTAATTTGCGTCATGCCTCAGCAGCTATAGTCTGACTGCAGGCTCTTTCTTCCTAGGGTTCCTCTAAGAGCCAGAAAGGAACAGTTGATTTCCAGGTCTGGGAGGGATTTGAGATAGCTGGCAGGTTAGATACACTGGGGCTAATGGTCATCTCTCTTGCATCAACTCTCCGGTAGTGGAAGTCCACTGATTGTAATGAAGTGATGCCTAATTTACCATGAAAGTCAAAAAAAGCATCACTCTCAGTTTATCTATTTCCTTTAGCACTGTAAAACGAAACCCATCTGAACTGAAGGGGAGAATGCCACGGTCACACTAGAGACACCAGTGAAAAGAGCTGTCCTTTTACACAGGCTCTTCACACTCTGAAACCCACCCTTTGCATCCTTTTTCCCTGCCTTCTCACACGGTGTCTGTAAATCCCCTGTTGTCCTGTGCGTGCCCATCTCCTCTGAGCTGGCTGTGCTGTGCTGGGACCATTAGTAGATTTGTCTGTACAAACTTGGAGGGGGGGCAGGTGGGAGGTGGGGGGAGTGGTATTGGTTCTTGCTTATACCATGGCACTTCAGGAGGAACTTGACAGAAGTTTGTGGCACTGCAGCAGTCAGGCCCCAAGTCTGTGTTCAGCCAAACCATGGCTGCAAAGTCAGATTTAAAAGGTCAGGAATGATGTTCTCAGCTCTCATTTTCCACCCCTCCCCTGCAGATCTGCTTCACTTGCTTAACTGCCTTTTCAAAGCTGTCAGCCAGACTCAGGTCTTGGCTGAAATTCTGAAATAACCCGAAGTGAACATCTTGAATAGTGTGCAAAGGTCAAGGCAGTGCCTCCCTTCTGGTGAAGGGCCAAGCTCACTTACGGTTTCACTCTGTTGATTCAGTAACCGTACTCCAGGATGAATTTGGTTTAAGGTTGTGACTCCACCCTCTCAATAATCCAACCTCACCTTTGCGAAGAGGGTGCATGCTATCATCCTGCTTTCACAGGCAGGGAAACTGAGGCAGGAAGTCCAGAGCAGGAGCAGAGTTTTCATTGAGCTCTTCAGGATGCCAAGGGCTTGCTCACGGTATGTTGCACTTCACCGACAGAGCTCCTGTTGGCATAGGAGACTGACAGTCATTATCACCACTTTACAGCTATAAAAATCAAGCCACATTGCACTAGATTGGGAAGGAGTTGCTAGGGCAGCACAGTGTGTCCTCCAGAGCTGCCCTGATGCCCTCAGGAGTTGGACCCAGCCGACTTTAGCCTAAGGCTGTAGTACCCTCTAGCTCTGAAATCTTCTAGGGAGGACAGGTCAGCTGTCGATCCCTTTGCACCATGGCAGTGGTCTCACCACACTTTTGGATAAGTAAGAGAATGTGAAATAGAGGGCTGGGAATGCTTTCACAGAGGGGAGGTGGTTTCACTCTCTATTTCCATCGGCTCTGTGTGCATGGCAGCTCTAATGTCCTTCTCAGAAATGGGGACAACTTGCATGTGTTCATCCATCTCTCCTCCATGTGTAGGGCAGGAGTGGCTGCTCTTTCTTAGGGGATTGCATTCCTGTCACAAACAGGCATGCAGAGTGCCATGTGCCCATCAGCCATGGAAGAATCAGTAGCATCTTCGTGATGGGTCTTGCTGGTGCAACCCCAGAATGAAAAGGTGAAGGTTACATGGCAACAAGGTCCTTCCCCCCACCATGGGGGATAGGTGAGTCTTGCTGCTCAAAATCCTGCTGAATTTTGACCTGAAGACAGCACAGCCTTCTAAGGACTTGGGTTCTTAGTGGATTTCCAAAAGTCTGAAACAGGCTGTCCCAGTGACTCTATGTGTCGGCCGGGAAATGGGAGAATGGAAGGGCAGTGATGCTGTGGAAAACCACACCAGCTTTTATAGATCAGGAGTTTAGTAACATTAAAGTTATGTTTGGTCTCAGTTGTTTCAGGTCTTGCAAGAAGTTTCCAGGTACTGCTGTCTTTCCTCATAGCAACAACATTTCCTTCTGCCCCAGGGCACTTAAATACTATAATATTAACTCTAGAATAGACAAGTATTTGAAGATAGAGGGTTCACCTAGAGAAGGAGATTTATTACTTGCTATCTAGAGTCAGCGGTCCCCATAGGCATCCATGTATTACTCCCGGGGAGCTGTGATGGATGGAAACATAGGTTGCTGTCTGCAGTGAGGCAGCCTGTACATGGGAAGCTTCTGAAGTTCCCACACCGAAATGGTTGTAAAGCAATGGGTGCTACAGGAGAGGTGGGTGCATAGGTAGATGCTATTTAGCCCATGGTTTTGGACAGCAAGTCAAGATTAGAGAAATGCAGATTGTCCATCTCTTATTCCCTGATCTGCCAAATCCCTATGTATCACTAGCAAGGGGTTGGTAAAATTGTGGTAAAATTTGAAATAAATTCCAAACATGGATTTGGTCTAGGTCTGAAACATTTGGGTCTATCCAAAGTAAGTTCCTTCTAGTCCAAGACTTTCTGAAACACTTTGTTTTCCGCTGCCTCGTGCTAGGCTTTCAGTTTCTCTTCCTTCACCTTCAGCAAGGCCATCTTCATCCTCTGCTACCAGGGGCTTCCTCCATCTCTTACACAGACTTGCCTCTCCTCCTTTCTGCTGGCAGTTAGCTCTCGCTCTGAAGTCTGTCTACAGAGGTGAGACTCTTTTGAGGGGCACAAAGAGTAAAGCAGTGAACAGAGAAGTCACCTGAGTAGCAGAGGGGGGAGAGGGGCTTTGATCCTCTACCCAAAGTGTGCTGCACTTGTTAGCACTGGCTCCCAGCATCAACTTTGTGAGGAGTCTGCCCTCTCTTTCAGGGGTTTGGGTATTTTCCTTACTTTAGCTAGGGGAAGAAAAACCCAGACGAAAACCAAAACAAAAAGCCTGACATCAGATCTAATTAATAATAATAGAAAAGCCAATTTCACAGCCCATTACCCCTCATAGCCAGGTGGGGGGTAGGAAGGTGAGGAGGAGGAGGGACTTGAACAAACATGGGCGGATGTGTTTGCAGACCTCATGAAAGAGACAGGGCCATGGTGACTCACAGAGTTTCCCTGCCAGACGTATAGCTTTAGGCTTCATTAACCCAGAACCCAACAGAAGGTACCATAGCCAAGGGGAGAATCTTTAAAAATGCCGACAGCATCATTTTGCTTCATTAGCAGGGCTCCTGCGTGCCTCCTTCTCTCTTCGCTACCACCACGACCCACTCCCCTCCGTGCCCCCTCCTCTCCCTCTCTTTCCGTTTCGTTTAACTGAAGGCAATTCATCTCGTTTTAATTAATTTTTACTTGCAGCGTTATCACCCCAAGTATAAAGGCAAAAAGTTGTTTTTTTTAATTACAAAGCTAACGGCATTAATTACCAGTACAGTAAATGCATCGACGCACGGGAGCCAAGTGGCGTTCTGGAGGCACTGAGGCAGCGAGCGGCCGTGACAGCTGCAAAGGGGTTTGGGTTCGGCTTTTTTCTTTCTTTCTTTCTTTCTTTTTTTCCCTTTTCTGTTTAACAGCCTCACCACACAAGAGCCTCAATTTGAAAAAAAACCCAACCTGAGATTTTCGTGTGATTTCTCAGAAATTACAAGTCAGCTGGGATATGGCATCTTGAAGGGATGCCACAGAGAATCCTCAAGTGATGGGGCTGGAAGGGACAGGAAGAGACCATTTAGTCCGTCCCTTGTGTCCTGGTTCTGGCCAGAGCCAACCTGCCCAAGCAGCCAGACCAGGTGAGCTGAGTCAGCCAAGTCAGCCTGGGCTGTTTCCTCACCACCTGACATCACTCCCCTCATAAAAGGGGCCGGTTGGGGGGGGCACCCCTGGTACCTCCAGGGAAGTCTGAGTGTGGTTGGGGCCTTGGGTCAGACCTTGCATCGTGCAGCACTCTGTAACGCCTGGTCAATAAGGTACTCTGTGTTATCACTGGGTGTGAGTGTAATTGGCTGTTATTGTTCCCCTTTCACAGTTCTTATGTCAGTAAGCTGTCCTTATACCAACCCTGTCTGTTTCCAGCTGTGGTGCTCAGCCACTTTTTGGGGCTGAACCACCATACCTCTCCTCAAGGCAGATGCTTAATAGACCTGTTTCAGTCTTGATGGATGTTTATTAATCCACTTTGAAAGACTTAGAGATGAACATTTTTGCTTATGAATGTTGTTCATGATGTATGTATGAATGCCCAGATATGTCCAACTGGTTGTTGGCTCAGCCTAATTTCAGCCTCATTTCCTAAGTGGATCCTTGTGGCATGGAATACTTGCAGAGCTTTGATGGTCTGAGCAAGTGGAGATGAGTTAGGCCAGGACCATGGGAAGCTGACCTCTCTCCAGCCATGACATGTGAACCCTTCTCCAAGTGGTGAAGGTGACTCTTTGCTTCAGCTCTGAATGTCCTGGAGACAAAAACTGGAGTGAAGGGATGAGTGATTTTACAGGGGCTGTGGTTTTTTCTCTGGTTCGTGGTGGTACGGGTGAGGTGTTTCAGGACTGTAATAACCAGCTTCAGCAAAAGCCTTCTTGTAAGGTTAAGGTATGGGCTGTCTCAGTGTTTGTGCAAAGGTGTATGGAGTGGGAGGTGTGGATACATTGTCCTGAGGGTGAGCCTGTGCTGATTGATGAAATGCTTCTGAGCCCCAGAAGTGCCTGCCTACCTCACTTCTCTTGCCTGAGAGCTTTTGTGATGGAAATGTTGGAAAGTTTGGTTCTAACTGATAAACTGTGGCTCCACCTATCACTGAGATAAAGGGTAGGGTATGGTAGGGCACAGTTTGACTAAGATAATATGATGTAAAACCTGTGGTTTCTGAGGTGAAATTAAGGAACTGGTGAGAGAATCAACACAGTGTTCCCATATTGAAAACTCAGAAACTGAGACCCTCAGGATAAAGAAATGTAAAGTTTGGGAGGAGAATGTGGGAGAAGTCCCCACCAAGTAGGAACTGTATCATTACAGGGATTCCCCCTCCCCCCCCTTTAAAAGCATGTTCATTTCTCAAAAAAAGATTAAAAAATATTCCTGAGGAGTTTTTTTTATACTCCTCCTACCATATGAAAGAGCCCTTCCTGTAAGGGGAAGGCCTTCAAGACAAGAAATAGCTGTTCCCCTGTCGAATGTCTGCAGACGTAAGGATTCTGGCTGGGAAGGCAGAAGCTGAGGGAACCTGCCTTCCGAGAGAACTGGGCTTGGGGAGTGAGGTGTGCACAGCAGTGGCAGTGGCAGGAGACAGGTGCTTGGCTGTCTGTCTTGGGCTGTTGGGAGGCACCTGGCCTGGTACCTTTTATTTTCTTCTGAGTGGTCCAAGAGCAAGATGCAGAATCAGTAGAGAGGAAGGGAGGGGAAAGCTTGGATGTGCCCATGTCATGATGGAACTTATGACGTGATGGGGGCTTTGCCTTCAGCAGACAATGAGCAGCCTTTAGAGGAACGGAAATATGGTACAGGAAAGGGACCTCTGCAGCCAAACAGGGCTGGGAAGATGATTCCATGTATAAGGAGGATTGCTTCTGTTGTTCTGGTATTTCCATTATGTTAAGGATAAATCAGCAACTACTGAGGAGCAGGGGGTGGGCAGTGGGCCCCAAACTGAAGTTCTCAGTTGGGCTTCCTGAGCCATGTTTTGTGTTGGCCTGGCTTGCTTTCTGGCTAAAACCATGTCTTTTCCTGCCGTGGTGAAACCCCTCCACTTAGCTGTAAAAGATGGCTGCTTCTACTCCTCTCTGAAAGGATGGGAAGAGATGCCTTTGTAGGGCCTTGCCTTTCAGTAATCTACAGCCAGGGCCTGGCTGTGGAAGGAAAGCAAGAGTGGAAATGACCCTGACAGAGCGCTGTCTATCATTTTATTATCCCAACCAGAAATTCTGTGGCATAGAATATCAAAAAAGGACTTTAAAAAAAAAAAAAAAGAACTTAGTCAGAAACAACCTGAAGGGAAAAAGTTATGAAATTAAAAACCAAAGAACCAGCAGGGAAAGTGCTTTAAAAAAATCCCTTATTAGAGTCACAGGAGGTAGCACCATACCCCCATATGAAAATCAAAATAAAAACCTGGAAGCAAAAAGGTAAGAAAAACCAGTGCACTTAAATACCAAGTTATGTGGGTTTATTTGAGTCAGAGAAAGAATCCTTTAAAAATTGGATATTTCGTCCAAGTGATGCTAATAGGATGGAACATAAAATGCAGCACTGAGATGTAAAGTAGAGATTAAGAAGAAATTTGAAGAACAAACAGCCAAAGATAACACAACCAATAATAATAAATTCTTTACATACCAAGAGTAGGCAGCCCCAGGGAGAGTCAGTTAAGGAGGTAATCAGGATGGATAGAGATTGCAGAAAAGACTTGGTCATTACTAGAGAGGAGAAGAGAACCCTGAATGCCCCAGCATGCATTTTGTAGAGAAAAGAAGATGACATTGTCCTCGGGTAATGTGTGAGTAATAACAAAACTGTGTGCAAAATGGGGCTGTAACAGATCTCCAAGTTATTGCAAAGGGATTCTATGTTGGCAGGTCCCAAATCTGACTTGTGGCTCACCACAGAGGAATTTGTATTCCCTCAACCGCACCCCAATACCACCATATATTTTGGGGGAAGAAGCAACCAGGAAAGAATGACAACCCAAAGAATCAACAGGGAGACTGCTGCGAGAAGACAGCCCTTAACAGATCAACAGGGAATCATACCATATTCCCAGATTAAAATTAAAATCAAAACCTGGAAATGAAAGGGAAATAGGAACAAGTGCAGTTAAATGCCAAATTATATGGGTTCATTCACATCAACCTAAAAGAAAGTAAAGAAAAGGAAGATCATCCCACAATGGATGGAGTACCCTAATATTTTTTTAATCTTTTGCTTAATGATCAAGTCTTTATCTGGTATTCCCCGTTAATTATATCTGTTAGTTCTTCCTGCTCTGAAACATCCATTTTTTTTCACTTATATTAGACTTTGGGCTAATTAGTTTTTTTTCTTTTGTTACTTCCAAAATTAGGGACATAGCTTTCTCATCCTCTAGTCCAAGAGTGTAGCATGGCTTCTGCCCAGCAGCCCAAAGTGGACACCACTGGGTAGGCAGGTTGTAGGTCCAATGGGTGAGAGAAATGGGTCAGAAATACACACTACAGATTAGCATCTGATGAGTTCGTCATACCACATCAAAATACTTCCAACATTTCAAAACAGGTCTTTCTTGGCTACTTGTTCCTTCCTTTCCTAAAATTATTTTCATGAGCACCCTTGGATTTCTGCCATACCTGACAGTACTTTCAGCTTAGTTGTTAGATTGTCCTTCCACTCTCTCCCCTTTTGTTGTCCTTCCCTCCACCTTCAGCCCATGCCTGTGATCTGCATCCCAGTCACCTTCCCATTTCTGTTCCGCGTCCTTCTCCCTTTTGCATTTATTTATTTATTTGTCTTCCCCAGGGATGGAAATGGGGAAAAAATAAAAATAAATATGCAAATGAAAGGGGAAAAACGGAGAGAAATTTAATTAAAATGTGTGTGTTTCTTTTCCTTTGAGTGCTTTAGGGTGGAATAGCAAATTGTTAAAAAAGAGAGCACTCAGAATAAGGTTAAAGAGCTGAAAACTGATTACATGCAATTGAAAATGAAAGCAGGGAGGGGGTGGAGGAGATGCAGCCTATTGAGATAGGTAAAAGGCTCAGGGAAACTCTTGCTGGAGATAGGGCATTTTTCACTGTGAGTTACAGCCGAGCAGGCGTCGCATGCGAGGTCTGTAACGGGGTTTCAGACACTTTGCATTGGGAGAGAGGCAAGGAGGAAAACATTTTGTTTTGAAGAGCAATCTGGAGAGGGCACCTTGCAGATGAGAGCTGGAGGAAGGGGGGAAAGGGAGGGGGCTTGGCTAGGAACAATAAGGATAGTGGTGGGGGAGACCCACCCACTTCATCCCAGGCTGGTTTGTATCAGTAGATCTGCCGTACATACTCTGGGAGGGGGCAGTACTTTTTGAGTGCTCAAGGGTGGAGAGATAGGGGAGAAATAAATGAAATAGGCTCGTGCTTTATGGCTATTTACATCTGCAGTCATTGGTTCTGAGCCTGGTCAGAGCCATAGGCCTGTGCGAATGAGAAGGGGAGGTTGTGGGGCAGTGGAGTTGTGATTATTAAAGTGCTTGTTAAAGATGCCAGAGTGAAAGCAAAGTTTGGGGAGGGGGTTGAAATTCCCCAGTCTTAGAGGCATATTTGGACTGCAGTGGTCTGGCTAGGGCCTGCTTCTGATTGACCCCCGGGGGTTCACAGGTATTCTAGCAGCTTCCTGAAATAACAGAGCTCCCTCAGACTGCGCACAGGTCCTTCAAGGCTCAAACCTATCTAAAATCCTTAGACAGGCGACAACAGCATCAGGACTGGCAGTAGTTTTGTGTGCAGGGCATGAGAATGTGTATATTATGGGGGCTCACTTCAGAGCGGTGTTTTTCCAGTGCATCTTCTCCATTCTGCTCTCATCCCAACATGGGAATTGTTTCTTGGCAGCCTGCTTTTCTAATTAAACACAGCCTTTGAAAGACCACATCCCCACTTGTGCCCTACCTTGGTTCCAGCCTGCCAAAGCCTCTTCATTACTCAGAGCCCATGGGACACCTCATGAATTTCATTTCTAAACCAGTGACGTCTGAGCTGCAGGTCTGGCCCACTGCAGTCATGGAAAGGGCAAGTTCCTAGTAGGCCTTTCTCAGGGCCATTGCTGCCCGCTGCAGGGACTGGGGGCCTCTGTCTCTGAGTTGGAGCAAAACTCAAGTCCTTGCCTTGCTTTGGCCACTAGCGTGCACATTGCAGCGACTGTGGGAGACACTGTTTTGGTGCTGCTCAGGCACTTCGAGGTCGTGGCTGGAAGACAGAGGGAGGGTGCTGGAGGCAGCTACTGAAGTTTGCACCCTGTGGGCAGTTGGAATGGTGTCAGAAAAAGCTTCCATCCTAAATAGACATCCCACCTAAGTTCCCAATCCTGACTTATCCACACCCTGAATACTCAAGAACCTCTCCTGAAAGGGGTTCAGTGGCAAAGACAGACAGATTCTTCCTACTCTGGTATGGCAGGGATTGATGTTGCAGCTTTTATAACCCACCGAGGGCAGCTCTCCCCTTCTGCCCACAGATATTAAGGGTCCAATTTTCCTTTCTATTTCCCATGCCTTTTAGAGTGAAAGAGAGAACAGAAGTCTCCTTGCTGTGATGCAGAGTGATTGCTGCCATTTGACATTCACATTTATCTGCTTGGTCTTTTCATTATCTCCCTCCCATTTGTTTCTGCTTGTTCTCAAGTGTCTGCTGATCCTCTCCCTTCCTCTGAGACTGGCTGTTGTTAAAACTCCTCCGTGTACCTGCTCTGTATATCTTGGCTTAGCCTCTTGGTTCACGTCTCCGTTCATTGATTTTTTTCATACCCAACTGCTAAATGAGCACTGTTTGCAACTCTTCCACAAGCATCTTCTGCTTTGCTACTGCAAATTCCTCAGTACTCCAACCAAAACAGGGCAGCTTCTCATTACAAACAGCAAAGCCAGCAGGCTACTGATTTTTCTTACTTCTGCTGGCGTGCGGGATGTTTTATTTCAGTCAAGAGGTCGCACCACTGCTGACTTTTACTAGAGACATTTCCCCAACTTTGAGCCCAATTTATCAGTTGGGATACAGGGTTCATTTTTCCCAGGTGCCCCAGACCAGGAATAGCCTCTGGCTGTTACACAGCTTTTCAACAAACTGTGTCAAGAAGCAGCAAAATCCTGCCTCCGGGAACATGTTCCCTTACTTAGTTTTACTCTGTATCGTTACAATCTCAGTTAGTGTCTCAATTATGTATAGGTAGGCAAAGGCTGCAAATTCAGATCAGAAATTCATGGATGTTTGTCCCAAGGGCTTGTCTGCCTCAGTGCTTTTTGTACCATGGCATCTATATAAATACATGAGGGATAAGCGACAAATACCTTTGTAGGAGTATTGCTGTGCCCGTGTTTGAGGGTTATTCCACACCATTCAGAGCTGCTTTAGTAGTGCTGAATCTGGAAGCTGAGTGCCTCCAAAGTTAGTGTGTAAACCTAAGCACTATGAAATTCAACCTCTGGTACAAGCACACATGCCCACAGCCAAAGTCCAACTTACGGTTTTTATCCCATGTGTATCCGCAGAGGTATAATCCCACGTTCCCTTTCCTTGAAATGGTTAACTTTGACATAAATCTTCAGCTTTCACTTGGCCTGCGATTTGGAGGAAGAGAGGGAGTAACACCACCACTAGACACAAAGCACAGCTCGTGGTCTACACAGAGCTGCTGTCAGATCGCGCTGGGTGTTGGAACAAGGTGTGAAGGCATTTGTAGGTAAAATACGGGATGGCTAGAACTGCTGCTAAAAATGCAGACCTCCCTGTCAGCCTGCTGCGTGTTTGCCATGGTTGGGTTTGGAAGTCTTTGGGGCTGTTAGCTTTCCGAAGTAGGGAAATGGTTTCATCGCCTTCAGCAAGTGAGGCACTTTTATTTTAGAAGTGGGAGGGAGTTTGGCTCATGGGAGATGTCCTGTGCTTGTAATTGTGGGAACCTTGTGGCTCCAGAAGTCTTCTGAAATAGCTTGCTCTGCCATGAGCTTCCCAGTCAATACAGTGTGGGGAGAACAGACTTTCTTGAGGCTACCTAGGAAGTCCAGCATCTAATATTCACTCAGGGTTTCAGAAAGGCACCAACATGTGAAGTAAAGAATGAATCAAATCTTTAAGGTATCAGGACTGGCCTGTAGAGTAGGACATCCAAGGGGAATCTCTTTGTCCTGGTCTAGATTTTGCTGTGCTCTCTCCTCGGTCAGTTGTGATGCAGGGCAAAGGGCAAGTGCCTGTGCCCAGGGTATGCAGCGTATCATGCATGTGTGCTTTCTTGGTTTGTGAGCAGTAGCTTGTCCATCCAGGACCCTCTGAAAGGTTCCAGACCAGTCAGTCCCTAGAAAAAAACATCTCCTGCATTGAGAAGTACAGTTGGAAACCCCATGGTTAAGCAGAGAAAACCCTGTGTGTGCTGGTGTCTGGGGCCACGGAGGTGGGAAAGGCTCCTGGGGAGGGAGCAGGGGAGTCAGCGAGTCTGCAGGGCTGCTCATCACACTGGTCCTCAGCTTTGCTTTCCCAACTGCGAAAGGCTGGCAGCGTGCATATGTCGCTCTTAATCTTCCTTTTGCATCCCTGTTTTTGCAGTTGTCAGAGCGCCGTATTATGCAAATTGGAATTAAGCAATTAAGGCGATAATGTTTCCCTTGAAGAGTTTGACAAGGCAGAAGGAATACAGACTGCTTTTCAGACAAGCTTTTGGTTGCGTATTTACCTAAAAACAAAAGCAAGAAGGAGATGGACAGCAGCACATGCACACACACACACACACACACACACACACACACACACACCACCCAGCTTTGTGACCAAGCCACCCTTCCTTCCCCATGCATCCCCCACTTCTTACTTGTCCCATCACATGGTTGAGGTCATGGTGCAGAAGGGCTGCTTGCTTGTCTCCCTGCAGAACAGGGGATTTAGGAAGGGACTGCCACAGCCCTGTGTTGAATTTGTCTTCAAACAGGTGTTTAATGGTGTAGCTCAGCACTGTACTGTGCTTAGGAACAAGGGCTTTTGTCACTGGCCCAGTGATTGCAGTTTCACAGCTTTGCAACAGGGCTGTATGGGGATGAGAAGGAATGCAGTCCCTGAGAGACAAAAGTTCAGAGCTGCTCTCTGTTGAGGGTTCTTTGTGACTTTGCCAGCATCTCGTGTGAGTTCTGCTCATCTTGTCCACAGTTAGAGGACCTCTTGTTCTAAAAGAGGACTTTCCAATCTTCCTTCACTTAGACTTGCAGTGGTTTTTTGAAGGAGGAGGGGGTTACACTACCAAACTCTTCTGCCATGGCAGTGATTTTTCCATCACAATCAAAGACTAAACTGAGGCTGCGGGTCTCAATTGTCTTGGAAACCACGGTGCTGGGAAGCTGGACTGACATCTGGAGGTTTGTGCTGGTGGTGCCTCTCTGCTTTCCCTCTGTTCGGGAGGTGAGGTGGTGCCTTTGAAAGCTGTTGATAAGATGTAAAATTTCTTTTGAACCAGTAATTATGCTGAGGATCAGAACCTGGGGGTACAAATGTAGGACCCCACAAAATGGCATCATTTGAATTAAGCTTCACCCTGTGTTTTTTCACAAGTAGTGCTTTCTTTCCTTGGGATGTGGTTGGTCACCCCTGCTTTGATCTTGCTTGGCTCCTGACATGAGCTTTGCATTTTCTGCATTTCCCCCAGGCCCCAGGAGGGAAAGGAGGGAAAGGAGCAGAGCACAGGGAGTTACTGAGTTGTTGCCAGCCGAGATCCAGAGGGCTTGATTCACCGCTGCTCCATTATACCCACAGAGTCACACTGGCATCAAACGATGAATCAGAGGTGGTGACTCAGGCTCTGGCACTCTAAACCCTCAGCAGAAGAGGCAAACTTCAGAGTCCCAAGTGGCAGTAATGACAGAGGGGGAGATAAGGAAATGTGTGGCTAATGGGGTGTATTCCCTAGCTCATACTGGCACGAAGGGAAGCGTTACCGGATAGAGTTAATTGGGCGATCTGGCTGTGTAACAGAGTGGTCTCGTGTATATAGGAGTGCATGGGAGGATTTGGTTCAGTTTGAACCCCTCCCCAAGTTGCATGAACAAAAATGAAGGGAGGCCTGCTCAGAGCAGATTGCTGGGAGCCGAGAGGGCATGTGGGGATGGATTTACCAGACACATACTTCACTGTGCATTTTCAGGAAAAAAAAGGCTTAGGGAGGCCCTTCTTCGGAGCCAGCAGGGCTGATCTTAAGCTATCTTGCCAGGTAGGGCTGTAATGAGATAATTCTGCTGGTCTGAGACTGCTCTTTGCTTATGTAAAGTAGCGCTCGTGTGGAAGCGGAGTTATCCCCATCGGCACCCGTGTCCAACGCTGCTCCTTACATCTCCATCTCACCTGGTCACTTCCCAGCGAGGTCAGCTGAGCTTATTCTCAGTGGCAGTTGTTTGGCCTGAATTAGTGCTTGGAGAAGCGTTGGCTCAATCGATCCAGATAACTCTATCTAGCCTTTGTTTAAACAAGGCCACAGGTTCCCGCCATCTCTACATCATTTATCTGCCGTGGAGTTCAGCAGCCAAGCTGTGTTTGTGGAGGCACGGAAAACAAACAAAAAGGGGGGAAAAAATCCCAGAACAATTAAAGGTAAATTCCCGTTTCTGCTTTCAGTGAGGACAGCTAGATGAAATACGTTGTGGCTGCTGTCTAGCCTTGGTCCCTTTCATCCCTTCTCCTCACTTGCCTTAACTGCTCCCCGCGGCCACACTTAGTGGCTATTCCGCATTGATTTGCTGTTTAACCACCTTACCAAGCCCTGGTTTGGACTGCGACTGCTCTTTTCATCCCGCTAGCTGAGGGTTGCACCACATCCCCCTCCCTCCCTCCCTTCCTCCTCCTCAGAGAAGCTCCGGACACTCTGCCGGATGTTTTAATGAGCTTGCATTTTCGTCAAAGGCCAAACCTGATCGTGACTTGAATGGCAGCTGCCAAACAGGCAGAGCTTTTAATTTCAAGCTCAGCAAGAAAATGGCTCTGCCTCCCATCACAGCAGCTTGTGTACTTTAGAGGCTCAGTCATTATGAGCAATTTCTATTAAGAGCTGAGTACCTTTCGAGTTCCTTGGGAGCAAAGGATGCTCTTGGGGTCTGCTCAGCACCGCTGAGGATTGTGCCTTCTGTGCGTTTTGAACTAGCATCAGCAGAGATTAGGCAAGCATGCTGGGAATAACGTGACTCCAGTTGCAGTCCCTGAAGGCTTTTTTTGTTGTTCTTGTTGTTTCTGCTAGTTCACTAGGTATTCCCCCTCCCCCCCCCCCTTGTTAATATTATTTATCTAACAAAAGTTGCGTTTCATGCTCTCCTGAAAAGCATTTTCCATTTTCTGCGTGCCTGGCAGACCTTCTCTGAGCGCTGTGCTTCCCACCAAGGACTGTAAGCATTTGAAGGGTAAACACCATGAAGGACATGAGTTTCTTACTCATGTGGGGTGGTAGGCTGTGCAATTGGAAGGTATGAGGTGTCATTATAGAAAGAAGATATGCAAAAATGCCCTGATGATGCGTTCGGCTCAAGTCCTGGCAGTGGAGCAGGTCTTTGACAGAGCTCTCTTTTTCACAACAACTGGAGACAATTTGGTAGCTATGATGGGATGTGACAGGGGAACCTAGTGAATGGGTGGGACTTTTTCTGTCTCAGAGGACAAGGAAACTCAATCCAGTTGTCCTGCGACTTCTACAGTCACAGTAGGTGCTCACAGAGGTTAGTTTGGGCCTAAGTGTGGAGTGTCTGGTGTACATCAGAAGGTAGTCCAACAAAAAGCTTTGGGAGAAAGCAGTATGAGGGAACAGTATCTCTGTTGTCCTGGCAAGGTCTAAGGACAAGCCCAATGGACCCTCTGACGAAGAGCAGAGGAATGTTAGGATGTTGTGCTGCCACCCAGAAGGAGATTTCTTCTCCTTCACCTCAAGTCCCACAGCTGAACCTGCAGCTTATTTCTGCTACAACCTTCAAACTGACAGGAAATCAGGTAGCTGAGGAGAGGGATGGAACAAAGCCTGCATGTTTATCCTTTGCCTTCTTCATGTGCCATGGGCAGGGCTTCTAGGGAACTCATGGTAGCTTGAGATCTGTGATAAAGATAAAGTGCACGCACAGAAGTATTGCCTGTGCAAGATGTTGGAGTGGCAGGGAAGTCAGTTAAGCTGTAAAAACAGTCTTCAGTGAAGAAGATGGTACTGAAAACAGGAGACACGCACCATAAAATGAGAAGGGTGTTTCATGCTACTGTCTTTGTCAGCACAAAGTAAGTTGAGAACAAACCTTGGCCTACAACTTTAGGAAGCTGTATCTTGTTACAATTGCCCAAAACTATTGAGCACTTGACCCCACTGCAAGCAGGAGGATGCTCTGTTTACACTGCTGGCTGTCTGGAGCATGCCCACCAAAATCCCAGGAACAGGCAGTGTGATCTACCTGCAACTAAACACATGTAAATCTCGTTGAGCTAGAAAATGGCTGTCAGGTGGGTAGAAAGCATCATCCATGCTTCCTGTTTTCTTGTAGGCTTCTCTTGGCATCACCTTTTGGTCTCTGTGGGAGGCAGGACACAAGGCTATCCAGGCTCTTTGTTTGACCTGTACAACAGCTTTTCTGTTCTATGCTGTGTCAGGCTTTGTGTCCATTGCCCACTGGGATGCAAATGGATCTTTGATCCCTGTTCACATCAATAGGGTTGTCATCAATGCCCTTTTTTTTTATTATTATTATTTTTCAGAATAAAGTAGCTTCCAATAACATTTGTAACCATTGAAGCCTGAAATCTGCAACCTGAGTTTTGACTCTTTTATGACGTGGGCCATGCCTGACATCTTTCTCCACTCCAGTGTCCTATTCCATGCACAGTCATTTATGCACATCAAAGTAGTAAAATACAGATGAGGAAAGCATAGCTTTCTCATGCTCTTTTGGTAGCCTTTTTCACTTGGCCACAGTAACAGATGATACTAACTGAAGGACTTGAGATTTTGGTTCCTCACCTTTGATATCTGCGCCTCGTCTCTGATTGCAGCTTCATCTAACCAGGAAATACAGGAAATCTCCTCTCTAGCCCATTTCTCACTTTTTAGAATCCCCTTCTGATCCATTTTATTCCCCTCCCTGAAAAAGTCAAGGCCTTTGTTCTTACCAAGTCCCTGGAGTAGTGTGGGTCATGTTATCCTATTTTGTAAGGAAATGACGAGAGCTCAGGAACCTAAGTAACCCATCCAAGCTCGTATACAAAGCCAGTAGCAGAGCTGAGCCCTGCTCATGTGGCCCCAAAGCTTACATTCATATTTCTCTCACGAGCAGAATCCATGGGCCCTACAGCCTTCCCCAGCATCTGCAGAAGCATGCCTGCTTTGAACAGTTCCTCTAGCACAAAGCACTTGAACCCATGCATCAGGAAAGTAGAGTGGTCCCATTTATTGCCATTAAAATGCAGGCACACGCTGTTTATCTCCCTCTGGGAACAAGCCGAGAAGAGTTTTAGTGTCAGGGAAAATAGTAATAGTAATAATAATAATAATAACAACAACAATAATAATAAGAAAACCCCCTAAGTGTCAACTCCACATTTTCTGGGGCCTGGTTAAGTTCTCTGGAGCGTAGCACTCCATCACTTTTCTCAGCAGGGTATAATTACTAATAACTTGAAGGTTTTATCTCTGGGCTTCCTGTACGAAAATGGAGAAAGGAGGTAAATCTTGCATTCCACAGGAGTATAGATGTTTAATTAAGTATCACATTTAATTGTTCCAGACTCCTGCTTGACAGTTGCTGGGTTTTGAAAATTTTCCCTCTCCCCCTCCCCTGTTTGGTCTTTTTTTCTTCTAAATCAGAATTGAAAAGATAAAAAAAATGTCAGACCAAATGGTGTCCATCCCTTTGTGCATTGGAGTGACCCCTTGATCCAGGACTGGTGCCCAGGTCCTGCTGGCATGCCTTCCCTTGCCTCTCGTGCACTCTGTGTTTCCACTCCAATCTCAGGAGGCACAAGTCCCTCCCTCCGTTCTGCTTCCAGTGACCCTTTCTGTCATCTTAAGTTCAACTTGACTTGTGCCTGCTCTGTGACATTTGTAGTCAGGTCTCTTTCTTTTTTTCCCTGTTCCTTTAGGACTCAGGAAAGAAGGGCAAACTGCACCTTGGAATAATAAACGTTCTGGGCCTTTCTTACACCTCTTTTCATCCAAAGATCTCAGCTCTCTAGCACCTTGCAAGAATTAATAATATAAGGCTTGCTCTTCTGTGAGGCTGACCAGTTCTATCATTGTAGTGAAATTAGCAGTCTCTTCAAAGTCAACTTAATCTACTTTAGGACTGGGAGACTGTGCATACAGATCCTAACCAACACATCCCAGGAACCAGAAAACCAGAAGCTGGTCTGAGCCCAGTAACCTCAATAAAAAATCTGCTGATCCACTGATTGCACCCTGGTCCTTCCCATCTATGTTGCTGGAGAATCCCATTTCCCCATGCTCCTGGAGAGAGAGTGGTGTGGTCAAAAGCGGTTCATCCAGCAGCCAAACTTGACAGAAGTAAAGAACCTGCCTTGTGTGTGTTAACCCTCTTGCCTTTGTCAGTGCCCATCACAAGAGCTCCTCTGGAGAGGGAGGGACTGGGGCTGTCCATGGGTCTCATGGCAACATGTCCACCTCGGATACCACCAGCAACGCATCGTGTACTTGCTCGGTCACTCAACAGACTCGGCACCGTATCTCTCTTCATACAATGGGTCTGTGGCCTTGGGACCTCACAGGAACGTTGGTTGGGATTTGGTTAAAAAAGCACAAGGCTGGCAAAGGGTGAAATTTGGACTCTGTCTTGTGTTCTTGGAGGGCTAATCTGTGGAAGGGGGAGAGAAGATAATTTCCCTCCAGCTCCACTTGCCAGTGAGCAGCAAGACATCATGGCTTGGTGTCTGATGGGGTCTGACCATGATTGGACACCACCGCGGGCAGACATGTGAAATCAGGAGGGGAATCAACTTTTTAAAAGGATAGCTAATGGCAGGACAAGGGGGAATGGATTAAAGCTGAAGGAGGGAAGGTTTAGATTAGATATTATGGGGAAGTTCTTTGCGGAGGGAGAGTAGTGGGGTCATGGAATGGGCTTCCCGGAGAGGTGGATGCCCCATCCCTGGAGGTGTTCAAGGCCTGGTTGGATGAAGCCCTGGGCAACCTTGTGTAGCTCCAGGCCTGGAGGTTGGTGGCCCTGCCTGTGGCAGGGAGTTGGAACTCTGTGATCCTTGGGGTCCCTTCCAACCCAGACCGTTCTGTGATTCTGTCTGTGCTGGTATGTGAGGCTGTGTGACCTCTGCTAGGAGAGAGCAGCTGCAGCAAGGCATGAAGGCTTCTGGTAGAAATTGGATCTCTGTAAAACTCTCCTGTTTGTCCAAGCCCAAGAGGCTTCAAAGGAGGCAGGCCTGACATTTACATGTGCCAGGTAGAAAGATCACAGATAATAAGCTCTCTGTGTGTGTGGAGACAGTGAGAACTGAGTCACTCCTGCAGAAACTTATCATAAACAGTACCCAGCAGCAGTTTCTCTACTGGAGTTGTTTCCTGGGACTGTCAAAACTATGACAGGAAGAGAAGAACGTGGTGATGTGGTTTCCTTGTCTTTCTGCTTCTCTCTCAAGGATAAAAGGCAGTTTTGGGTTGCTTTCCTTCTACCTACCTCTCTATTGCAACTTTTACAGCACAACTTTTCTGTGCTGCACGTACCCCACCGCAGTGCCAGAGTCCTCTGGAGGCCGGGCTCCTGTTGCCTGTGATTGGTTTTCCATGCCTTGTTTACAGCTCTGAGGGACTGAGACAACCCAACATCCTACCCTGACTGGACTAAGGTGCATTTTAGTCTCTTTGGATGGTCTTACAGTGACAAATGTCACCATGGCTGGCTGAAGCACTGACTCTGTTGTCCTCAGCTGGGCAGAAGGAGACTTTGTAATGCCATGGCTGCAGCAGCCCTCCAGTTCAGATGTGAGTGGGGACCTGTGGGAGGAGAGCACAACAGGAGAGGCATGACAGGAAAGGAGGGGGGGGGAGGTGAAAGAGAAAGACAACAGGTTTTTTTAAAAAAAAAAGACGAAAAAGATGAAGAGTGACATGGAGTCTTTACTCTTCACTTATTAAAGGCTTCATCTATCAGCTGGATTGCCTTAATGTGTCTCCTAACAAGGCTCCCCCAATGCACACACCTCCTTTCCTTTGGCTTCCTCCTTTGATACTGTCACATGTTCTTCATTTTCCAGCACGTTGCATTCATTCTTCGCCTTTAAACTCCAAGGATTAAAGCAACTGGATAAAATAAATAAATAAATGAAATTAAAAGAGCTGACATTTCATGCTGTTGTCGGCAGCCTTTGATTTTCTTCCAGAACAAGATCATTACTTTTCTCTCCAGCTTCGGAGAAAAAGAGATGGACAGACTCGTCCTCTTATAAATTCATTTATCACTTGTGGCCTGTTTTAGGTGTGGGGAGAAGCAGAGGGAAGAGACACTTTTCTCCGCAGCGTAGGGAACTGTGAATGACTGTGAGCTTACAGCAAGGTAGTAACAAATTCTAGTTGTGGGCAGGAAATATCTTTTGGCTGAGTTGTTCATACAAGCCCCAGGACTGCAACTTCATGGTCTGGGATGAAGCTTAGAAGGTGCTTCCATAGAATAGTAACAGTGAAGACTCTGATCATCCTGATGAAGAGCAACCTTAGCTGTGGAGCGTTGAGTCCAAGACAAGAATTTCACGAGTCTTCAAGAGGAGACAGGATGGTCTCTATGATTTTTAACTCAACCCACTATGACAAGTACAAAGCATTACAGAATTTGCCACTGCATCTGCGTCTATGCATGTTTAGAAGTCTTCAGGCTCAGGAGTTTTGCTGATAAAAGTTTATATCCATCCAGGGGCTTTTCCTAGGTTTGCTGAGTCTTTGCCTTTTTGGAGCAATGTGAGCTGCAGCTCCACATGTATGACTGCAGTCGGGATCAATGAACCTGCCTCGGACTGCCTGGGAACCCACTAGGGGCATGTTTCCCACCATGAAATTGGAGGATATGTGGCTGTTTGGATCCAGCCTTGTTTGGGCTCTGAGCATATCATAAATCTCTGGCACTGGGTGATGCTTTGCTGTGCAAACGAAGTCCAAGGAGAGCCTGGAGCAAAGAAAACATGTTTGCACTCTCAGTTCCAGCCTGACTGAATCACACAGTGGCTATAAATAAGGAGAAGGAAACTGCTGCAAGGAAGCTGATTACATGAAATTGTCCATTCTGTCCATTTCCTTTCTCCAGGAAGGTTCAGTGCATCATCTGTATGTGTCTGACAGGACGACTTTGGTACATCCTAATGCAGGGCCTCTTGCAGCTCTGGTCATATGATTGTTTTCTCAGCAATACTGCCCAACAGTTGCTGTGCAGCATTGCTGAGAGGGTCTCTTGAAGTGTCTCCTAACATAAAGCCCTGTGTAGTAGTAGTGGTAGCTTCTTGTCCCGGGCAGAAGGCAGCAGCAGATGAAACAAAAGGGATGTCAAGACCTGCTTCAAGCTGACTGGTGTAAGTGAGATGTATAGGACACCCTGGCATGACTGTTGTGTTCCATGCAAAAGGCTTTCTGTGTGTCCTACAGTAGTAGCGAAGCATGTTACACAGTGCATTACAGTTGACTGTCTTGTTTGCTCTTGTTCCTCCTCTCTTGAGGACAATGAAATCCCTCTTGCCAGGACCTTTTATCTTAGCAAGTGTGCTGACATGGAAGGGGCTCCAAGCTGGTGATGTCTTACAACAGGAGCTCAAAGACAAGGCATGTATTCAATGCATCCTCCTGAAGGGCCCGAACTGAATGATGCAGTGTAGCTCTCTGTGGCTCTCCACCTTGTGTTACCTTTTCAAACCAACAGGACAAGCAATGCCTCCATACCCATTTGGCATGCTAGGAGTTAACAGCAAATACCATGTTCTCAGCCACACTGGCTGCACAGCCCTTCCGAGACATAAATCCACTTTCCCACCAATTGTCCAAACTGAGTTTCAGCATGGTCAGCTCAGTCACAGCTAGAGAAACAAATGCAGGACACATCTCTTGGTTCCATTTGTCCCCAGAGTCAAGCGTGTTGTGCAGCTGTCGCCCTAACCAGATACAGAGAGGTAATATGGTTAGGCTGACCTCTCAAAGCACAACACTGAAAATTTTCAGAGCAAAACATTCTGGGTACCATTCTGCGAAGACCAATTTATTCCTGATGTTCTCCATCGCTTGCAGAACTTGCATGTTTTGGAGCTCTTCCATCCTCTTTCCTCTTCCTGCCCACACAGGCTCAAGAATCAGCTTTTGTGTGCTGGGCATATTCAAGGGAAAAGACACTTTCAAAACTCTCACCCTCAAGTGAACAGGTCAGCCCGTGCTTCACCGCAGCATCTTGTGGAGAGAGGATGGGGAAAACGATGCTTCTTCATGTTGGTGCTTTCTCCTGTCACACTGCCACAAGCACTTGCCACCCCTCGCTCCGTAGAACACAACCCGTGCAGCTACCACACGTTGTTGCCCTTACGAGCTCTCACCCCTGCTGCCAGTCACAGGAACACCCTTACCTGGGCTTAGCGAGCCTCCGATGTGCATCTTTGTGTCACTGCCCCTGAGCGCACCTGGCTGCGCTCGCTCCCCCTGCTTGTGTTGCTGCTGCTCCCCATAGCTCATCCTGCGACCGCTCGCACGCGCTCTGCCACACGCAGTCACCTGCGCTGTCCTCTCCCCTTCCCCAGCATTTACCTGTTTATTGCTGTGCGTGCAAGATGGCCGCCCCTTGCAGGCCCTGGTTTGCCTCCGCAGTGGTCTCAGGTGAGGTGAGGAGGGGAGGCCGGATATTAACCTGCAGCTGTTAGTGAGCCCTGCTGGCAAGGCACAGCTGTCCCGGTTCCAGCTGGAACAGAGGGAATGCTCCCAAGGAGCCAGCACAGGGGAGCAGAGCTGGCCAAGGGTGTTTCAGCAATGCATGATGTCACACACCCCCCACATCCCGCACCCCCCATCCCCAAAGAGGGCCAGGTGGGGAGATGTTTGCAGAGGTCGCAGGAGGTGGGAGAGGGCTGCCCCCATCAGAGCTTTTGTTAACGCCTGAGAACATCACTGTCCACTCCGGTATTGGAGGTGCTATGGCACAAAGCTGCGACAGGGCAGGTTCAGACTAGATGTTAGGAAAAAGCGCTTCACTGAAAGAGTTGTCAGGGCCTGGAACAGTTGTCAGGGCCCGGGGAGGGACTGAGTCACCGTCCCTGGATGTGTTTAAAGAAAGGGTAGATTAGGTACTCAGAGATATGGTTTAGCATAGTATTGGAACAGTTGGGCTCGATCTTAAAGGTCTTTTCCAACCTAGTGACTCCGGGATTCTGATTCTGTGCTGGGCAAGGGCTTGTGTTGGCAGCCTGGGGAGACTGAACCCAGCTAGCTCCCATCCCAGCTTACTTATGTGGTGAGGAAGCTGAGCTACCTGGCAGGGACACAGGCTGAAAGAAAGAGAAAGCCCTCCACCAGAAACACCAGTTCTTGTACTTGACACCAAAATTGCCCTGAACCAGCAAGAACAAAAAATCTGATTTGCTCACTACCCCAGGTTTATCACCTTCAATGGCATTTCCTTCTTCTGGACCTGAATGCTGTCTCCAACCCCTCCTACACTGCTCTTCTGTTCCCAAAACCACCTCATCAAAGCGCTGGGTTCAGTCACTTGCTGTGAAAGTGCAGAAATGTGCTTCTGACTCATTTGCTGACCAGAGCAGGTGAAGTTTAATAGCCTCCAAGGCCAGAGAAGAAGCAGCGAAACACCAGGAAAGCAACAGAGGAATAAGGAATAAGATGGATGTGCTGGCAGAGTGCTATAAATCGCACGCTCGAGGAGGAACCACAGGCAAACTTAAGAATAAGATTCTTCTCTTGAATTCTTCTGGCTGTGGAAACACAGCAAATTGTTGTCTCCCTGCAGCTTCTGCACTGAGGGTTGTGGTCTTTCCCATTTCCCCTGCTGTTGGAGGTTGGCTCCTGAGCGTGTATCATCTGTTTCTCAAACCTCTGCCTGGATAGGCGATGAAGCATCAGTCTGAGGCAGCGGTGGCACGTGTAACTCCAAGTGGCTTGCTCAGCAATCCCCACATCACATTTAAATACGTTTCATCCTGACCAGAAATAGATCAGCAATGCCAAAGACAGAGCTCATTTCATTACCCACAAAGACAGCAGCCAGCCAGTGTCTTCCCTGTGCTCCTCTCTGCCTAAGCTATTCCACTTTGACGTGAGAAGAGAGTCCAGACTCTGTGGCCTGTCTGACTACTAGCTCCCCTGATGAAACTGCCTGTCTGGCAGGCTCCTGGGTCTCCAGGACAGGGCACTCCTCAGTTTAGGCACTGGCTTGTACTCTCAGGGTATTTCCTTTGAGTTGGCAGGCAGGTCTTACACAGTTCTCAGCCATCTGGGGTTTAGACCATTGTAATTCTTCTCTATCAGGGTACCCCTGGAGAACCAGTACTTGTATGCATGGTGCCATAGGGGTTTGGTCTCCTGGTGGCAGAGTAGTCATTCAGCTAAAACTGTATGGAGCAGACTGAGGTTTCAAAGCAGTTTTTGAAGTTACACTCAGAGGGTAGACGATGTGTCCCTAAAACTGTTTTGTGCCTTGTGTTGCAGAACAAACATCCTTGAGCAGACATTCTCATGGGTGGAGATTATGCCACCACCCTGAGACCCGGGACATCTGAATTAATTTCCATGCCCGTTCAAGCATCCTGTGGAGCTGGGCCCTTGCTCAGATGCCCACCTGCTCAGACATCTGAGACAGGCTTAGCCAGGAAAGGATTCGTACCAGACCTTGGCATCCTACACAGTCATCACAGAGAATTAGGTGTTTTGCTTAGACCTCCTCACCTTGTGATCTGGGGACAGCCCCTTCCTTCCCTTGACTCAGTAAAGAATCGAGCTTTGCCAGACAAGTGGCCTGAGCCCCATCACCTGGGATGAAAGAGCAGACACCTAAGCCTGGTTTGTGCAGGCAGCAGGGAGCTGAGCACAGCCGCCATCTCCCTTCGCTTCAGCAGGCTGGAGCAGTCTCTTCAGACAGCGAGAGCATTTCATGTCCTTCAGGTACATTGCACAAGCCCTAATTAATTACCCACTGTTCTGTAGTTCACCAGTTTTACTTGCTACAATTGAGGTGCAAAGCGCCACGAGCATTACCTGGCATCTCTGACGCTGACTTGTTTGGGGTGGGGGGGTTATGACACGGGGCGTGGTGCGAAGTGAGAACCCCCAGATTTACACGCAGGGCCTAGGGTAGGATGAGGAAGCCCCTTAGCCCATGCCCACAAGCTCACTGGCAGCTCCATTTCAGCGTGCGCCGCTTTGTCTTGTCAAAGATGGGGGACGTTTGTTGGCCGCAGACTCTGTCGGGGGCGATGCTACTTCTGAGACTCAATCAGTGGAGTCAGGGTAGCGCACAGGCGGATTCAGCAGTGTCACCGTGTCCTCATAGCCCGCTCCTGACCCTCTTACCCCAGTGTTAAAAGAAGCCTGAAATATTAGTTACAAATCTGATTTGTCAGGGCTGGGTTCTGCTGTTGTTACGGCGTGCAGCACCTGACACCCGGGGAAATTTTCACTCGGAGGTGATGGTGGGAAGAATAAGGATATGAGAAAAGCGGAGGAGTGTTAGAGCATTGTCACCGTGTGATAAGCTATTTGTTTGTAAGCGGCTTCAGATTTTCTTCCAGTGTTTTTCAGTGCTTGATAAGTGCTCACTAAAAAGAGTAATTTTTAGGCCCCCAGCTGTTCTTTACAAAATGTTTCCTTCAGTGAATCATTACTTGCTCAGTATTTGTACTCTTTTATTGGTTAACTGAATATCTTGCTAATTGTTGTCTTTCTCAATTGGGTAACTAAAACGTTGGTCAGATTTTTTTTTTTCCTTTTAATTAAGTTTTTTTTTTTAAGAAATATGTGCTTTTACATGCAGTGATCTTCAGCTTTTCAGGCTCAGTACTTAAATTTCTGGTCAGAAGGCAAGAGAGAGACATGGCCATTAACTCAACGTGTGGGGCTCTTGCTTGAGCTGTAGAAACTCTGGCCAAACCCTTGTATGGAGTGGCTTTTTCCTGGGGAGAAAAAAAAAAAAGAAGAAAAAAATTAAAAGACTGTAATAAAACATGGGAACAAATTCCAGCACTTCAAAACTTAGCACGCAATGGAATTAATTTATTTTAATTTTGTTGGCCAGTCCTATGAATAACAAATAGCTTACTGCCTGGTATGAATCAGCCTTCATGTTACAAAGCATGAAACCTTGGCTGCTCGCAAATTTTCGCCGAGACCCAGCAAGTTGTCAAATGCTCACAAGTAACAAGTGCCGCGAGTGCGTGAATCACAGCCATTCAAACTCAGCTCCTTTCTTTCTGAAACTAACAACAAATCAGGATCATTTTCTTCTGCTGTTCTGTAAAAGTGAAGTAGGAGGGGCTCTTGCCAACGGTGGTTGTTACCAGGTCTCAGGAACCTTCTAAAAGGATGGAGATGTTAGACTAATGTTTGTCTTTTGCTTATTCTCTTGCTGTCTTCTCTTTGGTACTTTTGGTTCTTAACCTGAACCACCACTGGGAATTAAGTTGGTACTTATATGCTGTTTGGCTGATGGTCACATTCATCAGAAGTACCTGTATGTCAATCATACATGAGGTGTATACGTTTGGAAGCGATTTTGAAGACTTATTAACAGCAAAAAAAGAAAAAAAATAATTAACATATTTTTTTTTAATGGCTAATTCTAGAGAATCTGGGGATGTCAAGTGTGGTTACAAACTGCAGACTTGGATTCTAGGAAATAATCTTTTGGGTCTTAATAAAAAAAAAAAAAGTCTTCCGACAGCTGTCCAACTCTGGGAAATAAATGGGAACAATTTGATTTTAGCCATGACAATGCACAATCTGGCATTTTTTGAATCAGAAAAACTTGGGAGCCTGGAAATTAAACTGTCAGTGCTGGAAAGTATGGGACTGTGAAGACCAAGAAGTGTTTAATCAGTGTGTTGGGCTCGTTCTCGAAGGGGGCAGGAAACAGATTGCCCTGGAAGGACAAAACTCTGCAAAACATAATTGCAGTGTAAGGACGGAGGAAGGTTGGTGCGTGAGGGACAAGAGCTGGACAGACGGATGGAGGGCAGCAGAGGGACGGTGGTGGGAAAGTTTGTTTTTTCCATCTTGTAATATATATGGGAGAGAAAAGTTGTGCTCTCCCTAAATCCCTTCCACCCACTCATCCTTAAACCGAGCCCAGAACTTCAGGGACAGAGCTGCCAGTTCAGGCAACGTTAACCAACATTAACCACATTGTGCTGGCGGCACGTGGTCTTTAGGCTCCTTGTGTGTACAGGGGAGTGAGGGCACAGCATGGAGCAGGGGCAGCAGTGGCCCTGCACTACTGAATTTCCTCAGCGCTAGTGGCTGCTCTGACTCTCCACTGTTACCAAATGCAGAATTCAGGCCTGTTGCTTCCTTGCTGTCAGCCCTGACCCCATCAGTCGCCCTGCACTACAGCTGTACCGCCGGTCCAAGCTTTACTGTAGCACTGTCTTTGACCAGGATGTTTGCTCCAGTCCCAGGGTCAGCCACTGCATCTGCTGCCAAGTGTGGTGTGCATCGTTTTCAGTGAGCTGAGACCAAGAAGTTTCTCTGTAGGCCTGAGCTGTGCTCTGCCTGATGAGCTTACAAGGTTTTTCTGGCTGTTTTCTCTCCTGTTACGGTTGGACTCGATGATCTCAAAGGTCTTTTCCGACCTAGTGATTCCATGATTCTGATCCTAACCTTAATGTTTCCCTTTGTTCTTCCCTCAAGCAATACAGTAAAGCACAGATTAAGGTACCTGTGTCCAGAATATTGTGATGTTTCGGGGCCCAAACATGGATGTGGTTTTCCCCCTCATTTTACCCCGTTTTAATGTGATGTCTTTAAAGTTTGGTGGATTTGAGGATACCAGGATGAATCAAAAGGGAGGGGGCTGAGCCTGAGCTGCTTTGCCCACGGCTAGTTTACATGTAAGTAACACCTAGTGATGCCCATGTTTTTGCACGCTCGATTATGCGCTGCCTCCCCGCAGCTTGTTAGCTGTCGGTTATGGTCTGGGGGGGGAGTGTCACAAACCAGTCACTCCCAAACAGTGCAAACTGCAAATCTGTGTATGAATGTCGCTCCCCACGTGCGTGTCTGATCGGCATCCGTAATTGATGTCAGGGAGATTGTTTATGGTGCGGGGATGAGGAGCCCCGGCTTCAGGTCTGAATGTGTAACTCTGCTGTGACTTTGCTTTCTGCTCTCCTATTGTTTGTTTTATTTGTAAAGCCCTTTTTCCCCATCCTCTCCATCCCCGTCTCTCTGTTTGTAGAGAAAATAGGCAGAACTGACATGTAAAGGTGCCCTCGGAGCCAATTTGCAGCAACTGGTAAAGATCACACTGTATCCATCTAAAAATGCCCATCCATAGGGAGCTGCCTCTGAAACTGAATGTAGAAGAGTGTTTTAAAGACATAAGTAAAGCAAGAAAAGAAGCTGTTTTAAAGTAGAGAGGGGCAGAGCAATTTAGAAACACCAAGGCTGTCCTCAGCCCCTCACCTAAGCCTTCTCTGAGAGCTGAGAGGTTAATTAATTTTTTTAAATTTCCATACAGTTTTGCACTGCATGGTTTTAACTTGAAGAGCAGAAGCACTAAAGTCCTTCTAGACACACTGTATTAGCAGCTTCTTTGTAACCACAAAGCATGAATTGAAAGCTCTAGCCTATGCCTTTAGAGGTCCGGATCCCTTGGCATTTGGATCTTGTTTCTGCAAGTTAGTGGGTTGGCACTTCTTTGGGCTAATAGGTGGGGTTTTTTGTCTATTTTTGGTCTTCCCCCCCCCCCCCCCCCATCTCTTATAAAGCTAAACCCCATCTATCTGCAAAGTTTAATGCTAGATTTTGGCTGAAAATACTATTATTCCTTTTGCCCTATCTACCTAGCCAAACTAATTTGGAGTTTTGTTGGTGATGCCAGCTGGAAAAAGAAATTGGCAATGAAGTCAGGTTTCTTTGGCAAAGTCTGTCTGTTCACAAGAACGTATCGAGTCTTACTTTCTGTTGTGCAGCAGGGAGCACACAGTCAGAGCTGGTTTTTTTGTCCACTGCTCCAACTTGGTTGTGGTCAGCAGTCTGACCTGAGAAACCTGCTCTGTGGGCTCCCATCTGCTGGGTCATCTCCATCGCTCTTCAGTGCTCCTCTCTCTCTGTTAGCTTCAGCGTGTTGTCACGTTTTCCACCCGCACTGTTTCGTTCCCATTTGCATATTCAACAAGGTTTCCTTAGCGATTCCAAGCTCATACTCACTCTAACTACTATGGTGACAGTCTCAAGTAGCTTTTGCAATTAAGCTTACGGGTTTCAGCAAGGTTTCACTTGTGCATCTCCAGCCTTTGGGGCAGTTTGGATTCATACTCTGGATCGCCCCGATAAGCATCAAGCAGGGCAGGGCACCTGCAGCCTTGTGGCTTTATGCTGGCAGGTGATGCAGGGCTCTATCAGTCGTTTAGCAAGCAATGTGCACCTTCAAGTCATCCGTAAGGATTTTATTGCTAAGAAAAATGATCTGATTCTCTGTTCCTTCTGCAGGCTTCTTGTCTCCCTCTATCCATTGCCCCCCGATGTATAAATGTTGTAAAGCTATCTTTAGCTGAGCTACTGATTAATCCAGCATTAATCGACCTCCCTAATTGTACTTTGCTATTTTCTCTCCCTTTATCCTTAAATTGGTCTACTGGGCAGGGGGTCTGGAGGGCAAACACATTCATTATGTTACCGGCAAACAAGATATGAATCGCACTGCAGGGGACAAAATTAAATTTACAGTTTCCCCTTGTAGATGTCATAAACTATTGATTTAAAACAAGAGGGGACGCAGCAGTAGAGCCAGCATATTGGCTAACTTGCATTGTTCTCCCTATATTCTGCCAGGGGTACTTGCTGCCAGTCCCTGTGCAGCTTGCTGGCAAGGGTTGGCTGGTCCCCCAGGGGACATACAGGGCCATGGAAAGGCAGAGGGAAAGGTTAGGTATAGTTTGGTTGGTTGGTCTGTGGGTGGGTTGTTTAGGGCTGTCTTCTTGGCTCTAGGTCTTGAAGACCTCCCTCTTCCACCACTGTATTCTGTGGACAAGGACTCTGTTTAAAACCTACCTTTCCTTATCCCACACATTTTCCACACACACCTTTCCCAGCCTATTTTATGGGTTTTGGAAGTGGCATCTTCAGATGTTCTGAGTAGCGCTCCAGCTCTGCCTAGGCTTCCTTTGCCATGTTGGGCATGGCCTTTTGCCCCTGTTAAGCCTCCTACTTCCACCCCCATTGCATCATTTGCTTGTGGGAGGGATCGTTCTTCCTATACATGCAAAGCCTAGCATGATGAGGACCTCCCTTTGGGGATTCCTTCCCAAAAACCCATGAAGGAAGGGATTCTAGGCACTGGCCCCTGAGCTTGGTGTTGGTGCTTACCCTGTATGCTGTGCCAAAGCAAGGAGCTAATGGCTGGAAAGTCAACCAAACCAAAGAGTGCCTTTGTAGTGCTCAGCTAGAGTGAGCCTTAGCAACTGGCACGTTGCTAAAGCACAGCATTTGGCTCTGTGCCCTCTTCCCTTTTCGTATCATCTCAACTAGGCTGGAAGAGCTCATGTGGTAGGAAGCCAGAAAGAGACATACAGTCCATTCACACAAGAGAACCGTCCTACTCATGATAGTGGTTGTCAACAGCGGCCCCCACACTGTACCCCTCCACTGCTGCTGGGAGTGGTTTGAATGGCAGGAGCAGGCATGGGGCCAAACGCGAACTTAAGGTTTGGTGAAACGTCATCTATTACAAGTTTAATGATGTTAGAGAAGAATTTAGTCCCTCCCATGCTGGCATCCAGTTCTCATTGCCAGTTAATTGGACCTAGATGCAGTCACTGTTGAAATCTATTGTCAGGAGCAAGTGGTTATGTTGGTGTAGGTGGCGTTGCTCGTATCCCCAGCCTGCATGAGAGGGTCAAAGGCTGCTGCTACACAAAACATTTTCCTTTTCCCACTTTTTTTCTGGGGACAGCTCTGGTTAAGGTGTACCCTGGCTAGCCTAATATGACTGCTGACAAGGGATAAAGCCCCTGTACACTGTCCAGACAGTGTGGGTTTCGGCACCTCTGTACACCAGAAGGCTTGTCACTGCTCTCTTGACAGCTGCTGGAAAAGTGGAAGTATTTGGGTGGAGAAGATTTTCCTTGGCTTCTTGTGCCTCCTCTGAGCTGCAGGGAATCTATCTGGGTCCACACAGAGAATTAGATGCGAGATTCTGCATACTACCTGCTACGGGACCTAATCTAACAAGTGGCCAAAGATAAGCACTGGCTGCTGAGATCTGATGTGAAAAGCCATGCAGAGGAAGCTGTTTGCAGTAAGGAACTTTTATTAGCTCCGGGATATTGACTACATACACTCAAGCACTGTCTTCTCTCATCTTATCTATTGCTTAACTGCATGCCTACCCACTGACCCCTCTCCTCAAGCTCGTTCCCTTAATCAGCTTGGGGATGTAGGAGAATATTTTTGTCAGAGAATATTTCTGACTGCCAAACTCAGTTTATTTGTGTCTCATTGCAAAACAGACCCCAAGAGGTGAAATGCCGTAATCACTTGCATTTCTGATTCCCCAGATCGCTTGCCTCTAAATAACTATGATGTGCTTTGAGGACTGGGTACGAATTTAATGATGTTATCACAATTAACCTGCCATCTTTTTATTTTACATTTTTTCTTTTTTTACAACTACAGAATTAGCTTTAATTTTGAGCTGAAGGCTTTGTTGTCAACAACTTCATCTGCTATTTGCCAGCTCGCCACAGAATCCTTACTAGCACATAAAATGAGAAAGCACAAAACATTTTAAAACTTGAAGACATCTTTATTTGCACAGTCCTTCCTGTTCATTTTCAGGATGGGCTCGTGCATTCTGTAGCATCTCAGTAAAATCACCCACTGCTGCAGCAGCCTCGCCTATCCCGAGCCTCATGAAGTGAGGACATCAGCTCTTCACATGCTGGCTCATAGTGGAAGGGGAGTGTGGTATTCCTGAAGGTGTGGAGCTTCCTTTAGTGGTATTTAAGAATAGGATAGGAACAGGCCTTCCATGGGATTGTTTATGCATACTTGATTCTGCTGTAGAGTTGGGGAGTACATTTGATGGCATCTTAGAGTCCTTTCCACGTTCTTGATTCTCTGAGAACCTGCCGTGCCCATTCTCCCTTCCTTCGTTGGTACTGTGGATTTCCTAGGGCCATCAAATCTATCTGAAATAAACACCACCCAGCTGGGCCCTGTATACTCTGCTGCCTTGAATATCTCTTCTAGACCTGGCTAAGGGCCTTGGTAGGGCTTGCAGTCCTCTGTCTTCTCCCCATAGAGGATGCGAGCTTCTTTCAATCCATGGTGAAGGGTTCAAGCTACAGCAGTGGGTACTTTTCGGATTTTGGGGTCCTCGGTCCCAACCCCATTGTATCAGTTAATATGGGGGCTCTCACCTGTTGGAAGACACCAACTTAGAATCATGTAACATTTGGGTTGGAAGGGACCTTAAAGATCAACTGGTTCCAACCCCCATCTTGGTACAGTCAGCTCTGTAACAATCTCCTTTCCATCGCTCCTTCAACACCACTTTTTCCCCCCAGTGTTAGTTTTACTTGCCAGATTGAGAGGTTAAAGTGACTTTCCGCCCACTGTGGGCCATTTAACATGAGACAACAACGCTGTGGTGCCATTAGTCACTCAGTCTCTACTTTTCTCTTTCATGTGACGCATCGTCCCCTCCTTCCTTGCCTGTTCTTCAGCAAGGGATTTTTCTACCTTTCTCCTTCTCTGCACAAGCCCTAACATGAAGCAGAGCAGCTGTCTTCTCTTTGCCTGGCCCAGGGGTCTGAGCATCTGGATGGAAGTGCTGACTCTTCTGTTTTGTGCAGCACAGAAAATGTACCCTAATACCCTTCACTTCCAAGCAGAACTGGAGTTGGTCCAGCCCATGAAATCTGCCTAGAATCTCAATTTTCCTCTCCTTGCCTGCTGTCACCAGAGAAATCCCAGCTACATCAAGCACTTATTCTGGTCCTTGGCTTGTTGAATTGCTGTGGAAGGTGACTCAAGAGAATTTTGGGTTTCTGCCAGTCATTCACAAGCCAATAGCAGCAGAGGTAGTTGTCAGTCATAGAACTCATGCCAGAATGTGGGCATGGACCTGTGAGCTTTCCAGAGCCCTTGAAATGTCATCTTCTGTGGTTGTTCAGGGATTTTGGAGGGTCACATGGTCTTCTCTATCTGCCCCCATCAGTGGACATTCCCTGGAAGTTCTTTTTTCTACCAAGCATACACATCTGCAGCATGACCTAATTGTAAGTCGCTTCTAAGAGCATGTTTCACCCTTCCTCCTCTGTTCTCTCTCACTGAAGAGTAGGTGCCCACACACAAGCCCCTGGTGAGCCTGTGCTTCCATCGATGCCCTCCATCATGGCTGTTTGTTCTGCAGAGGACGTTGTGCATCAAGGAATTACTACAGCATATGGCCGGCACTCCACACTTCATATGTTATTCATCACATTAGAGAGTCCAGCCACATGTCCCTCCTGCAGCCAGGGGAAAGCGCTGGCCCCTCTCCTGTCAAGGGGTCCCCCTTGATCAGTCTCTCTGCAAGCAGCTCGGTGGTGGCTTGCAGGCGTCGCTGAGATGCGAGGGAAGCGCTGAGCAGTTGGCAAGGGATGAAGCGGCGAGGAAGCGGCTTGCAGAAATCAGCTGGAAGAGGGGACAGAACAGAGGAAATTGAGGAGGGAGGAGGAGGAGTTCAGGTTTGTGAATGGAAGAGAAAGGGAATAAGAGAAGAGTGATGACTTGAAGGAAGAAATAACGGACAGCTGTGCTTTGAAGGAGATGTAAAATCAACATTCTCGCCTCTCTCAGCTATTAACTATCTCTTTCAGTTTGTCTTAAATCCCAGGAGCCAGGTCTAAATTCAGAGTGGCTAATTGCAACCTGACCTACTTGTCAATCCCATTCCAGTGGCTTTAGGGTCTCAGTTTCTGAACCAAATGTGTTCCATGGCTGCTGATCTAACCCAGACAGGGCTGCTTCTCTGTGCGGACACAACCATGAGATAGACTTCTCTGGGCTTGGGCATGTATGCACCTGCCAGTTTCTGTAAGCCCACCCCAGTTCCTTCCCAGGAAAATTCCCTGCATATTAGAGGGGCACCCCTTGACATTTTAAGAACAACACATACCTTCAGTGGTGCTGTGGTTGCATAAACAGATGTGTGCCTGGGAATTTACAGCCCCTTCACAACAGCTTCCTTGGTAGAGAAGGCGGCTGGCCCCCTGCACTCTCAGGGCTGGCAGGTGGCAGAGCTCTGCTGAGAGGCTTTTGGGGACTGATGGGGGTGAATCTGCCATCCAACCCTTCTGAATTCAGCTTCCAGAGCACAGCGTCCAAGAAGGAGTTAAAGATTACAACATCCTCCTTGAAATCACAGAATAATTTCAGTGGGAAAGGATGTCTCTCATCCAACTCCTCACTCAGAGCAGGACTTGGGACCTTGCTCAGTCAAATTTTGGAAATCTCCCAGGACAGTGATTCTTCAACCTGTCTTGGCACCTGTTCCAGTGCTGATCCACCCTCATTATGAAAATATTTTTCTTTTATGTCTAACCAAACGTTCTGGGAGCTCAAAATTGCTCCAGATACAGCCTCAGATGTGCTGAGTTAGAAGGGAATAATAATTTACTTTGGCTTACTGGCTACATTCTCATCATTGCAGCCAGCGACGCATTTAGCCTTCCTTCTGCAGGGGTGTGCTGGCAGACCGGTGTTCAGCTTCTGCTCACTGGGAATCTGTGGTCGTCTCCTTCAGAGCTACTCCCCAACCAGTTAGTCCTCACTCTGTAGTGTTGCCTGGAGTCCTTTCAACAGGTGGAAGACTTTGCACTTGTCCTTGTGGAACTTTGTGATGTTCCCGTCATCCAGTTTCTCTGGCTCCTTGAGGGCCTTTGAATGGCAGCCCTGCCCTCCAGCAAACCAGCCACTCCCCTGAATTTGGTTTCATTCCTGAAGTTGACAAGGGCATCTTCTGTCCCATCATACAGGTTACTGGTGATCAGGCGTACCCTTCTATCTGGTTGGCTGTGCAGAAGAAACAGAAAACTTAATGGTGCTTCTGTTATTGTGATGTACAGTGTCAAAAACCAGAGGACCCTCTCCAGCCTCTGAGGTATGAGAGCAGTATGAGGCTCTTTCTGCCTTGAGGAGGATACAGATTAAACAGACACAGTGGAGAAAGGGCATGGAAGAAAAACTGAGGTCGAAGGCTGTTTTGGCCTACTTGAGCTGACATTTCAGGCAGTTTCAGTGCTGAGAGTAGAAGTATGTTTGCTGAGTATTAGGACTACATGATAAACATGCCCTGGATTGCCCAGCTCACTCTGCTATGATATTATCCAGCCTGCAGGTAAGCTGGAGAGCTTACTTTTCTCCCTCCAATGTGGCTTTTTGGACCCAGAAAGCACTAGCCCCACATATGTGCATCAGGGAAACATCCGGAGGTTTGTCAGCCATGGTCAATGCTGATTCATGAGGGTTTTTGGATGTTAGTGCATGGTATGGTGCAGGGCTAAGGGCTGCTCTGAGGGAGGACAGCACAGAAGGCAGGGCCCCTGTCTCAAGATGCTCCCCAATCCAGACCCCTCCTCAGTGAACACAGGGTTTCAGCTGTTAGAGAGATTAAGGAAGTAGTAAAATCTGCTAATGCAATAATAGTAATTAATAACAATAATGGGTGCTTTTAATGTATTTTGGTGTGATTTATTAGGCAGGGAGTGCTGCAGGAGGGCAGAGCACTTTGCAGGCGAGAATAAAAAGACAAGGTGACTGGGCCCTAAAGCGCACATTTGGGCATGATTTGGAGAGGTGATTTATCGGCCCCGCAAATGGCAGCTTTTTCCAGCAGCTTGTTTTGGTGCCCATGCGGGAAGATGTAACTCCTGATTTAGGGCTCTGTTCAGCAGTGCTTACTCTCCAGGTGGGGCTCCTGGGGCATCCCTCACGGTAAGGAAGAGCAAGGGCTGGGCTGTCGTGAGCCCATGCGGTGACGGGGCACTGGGTGCGCATGCAGGCTCCGTGGTGTGCCCCTGGCTTGCCACTCCCTGTGCCCGTGCCATGGAAGGTGTCTGGTCCCAGATGGCATCAAGGGAAGCATCCCTCCCACTCCAGTGCCACGTGCCAGGGCTGGTGCCTCTCAAAGGCAGCCACGTGGCTCCCCACCCTTCCATCTCTCCTACCCCAACTGCATGACACTGTGCAGCCCCGGCTCAGATCTGGCCAAAGCCATCGTATCAGCAAGAAGGGTTACTCATGCTCCTAGAAACAGGCTGGTTTTGCCGGGGTAAGACGTGAAACACAAGGGAGAAGAGCATCCTTCACAACACTTAGTTGACATTCTCATTGATCTCAGTGATTTTGTGTCAGCGCAGTGGTAGGAGTTGACCTCCATGCTAGAGCCTTGCCTGTGCAAACAGATATCTCTCAATGGTTTTTATTAATATTACTATTGCAGGGTCTGTGGCATATTGAGAGCCCACCAGGATGCAGCAATCTCTTTCTCTAGGCTTCAGATGTATCAGGGTAGATGTTGGGGTGTGGGTAGGGTGCCACGGACATTAGCAGCAAGATGCAGAAGCGCAGATGCCAAGGACTTGGCAGCATCACGTTGCCAAGTGGAAGGGTTGTTCTGCTCCTCGTTAGGGGTGCCCCCCACAAGGCATGCACAGAACCAGTGAGCTTCAAACAGGGCAGCAGGAAAACTCTTGAGAAAGATGACTGAATTCTAGGCTGAAGGGCGAAATAAATTAAAGCAAACAGACCAGAAAAACAAACCTTAGAATCACCAGACTCGGCTTGGAGGTCATCCCTGCCTTGGTGTGCAATGAGGATGTAGCAACACGGTGTGGAAAGGGGATGAGGAGGATCCCCAGCCACACGGCAGCATGGGCTTTTTTATTAGGGCTCATCAAGCACCTTTTAATGAACGGCTCAACTACCAGAAGCCAGATGAAACAGTAGGCGAGGTGTGAATGAGAAGGAAGCTTGGGGGGAGCAAGAGCAGTAACGAGGGGGCTGTGCCCACATAGTGCCAGAAGCAGGATAAGAGGAGCCACAGGTTGGGGATGCAATTAAAGAGCTGAGCCAAAGCCAGCAGAGTCCAGGCACTGATTAAAACTCTGGGGCTTTTAATTCACCATGGCAGAGGTACCCTGTCTGCGGGCTGGGGAGGACTTGTGAGGCTCCTCAGCCCGAGCGGGGCTGTCCTTGCCAGGGGATGTGCTGTGGGGCTCACTGGGCTTTCACTGGCAAGGGGGAAGCCCCCTGGATGCAGACCCTTGCTTTGAAGGGTCTCTGTGCACTGATCTTAAGGCTAAGTATCCTAAAAATTAGCGTGTGGAGAGCGTGTCTGTGTGAGGAGGAAGCTGTACCTGCAAATGGCTGACGCTCTGGTACCTCGGAGCGGCAGCTCTTCCGGCATCATATGTTCATCTCTGTGCAGGTTTTTGCTGACGGGTATGATATATGCATACAAAGTATTTTGTTATTGTTATTATTACCCAAAGTTATGGATCAGCTTGAGAAACTCAAATGCAGTAAATCACTGGGACTGGGGTAGCATTAGTCTCAGGGCTCTGAAGTAAATAATGCATGAAATATACTGACAGCAGTGTCTGACGGATCCTTATAAACAGCATCTCTCTAACGAGTGCAGAGCTGCTAATAGCAGGGCCAGATTCGGGGAGAAAAACACTGAAATCTCTCCATGCTCAGGCGAGATGATGCAGATGGGCAAACACCGCCCATTCCTCACCCCTGAGAACCACCAAGTGATTTTAGAAGAGGGATGACAGTTGGGAGGGTCAAGAACAGGGGTGGCAGCTCTGTATGCAGCTGTGATGTGGACTTCATGGTTAAGATGCTCCCCCTTCTTCCCTGCTTGCGAGGTGGAGGTGGTGAAGGGCTGTCTCCAGCTTGCTCTGCCTTCACCCGGGCACGGCGTGCTTTGAGATCTTTGGAGAGGGAGAGTGCTCCAGGCATGCTAAGTACTATTATTATTTTTTTAATAATCAAAAGACATCCTGGGAATTAGAGATCTATGAGCTCTCTTTCAGTTCCAGCCAAACTGATTGTGAAGCTAATTAAAGACAGACTAGTACAACGTTCGGGTAAGTATAACATGACAGGGTCAATCCAGTGTGGCTTCTGGAAAAGAAAATTGTGCCTTTTTGAGCCGCAAGTGTGGTGTGGGTTTTGTTTTTTTTTTTCTTAAAGTTTAATAAAATAAGATAAAGGTGATCCCCAGCAGACATAATGTACTTTGATTTTCATAAAGCCTTTGATAAGGCCTTTCACACAAAATTATGAAGGGAAATAAACAGGCATGCAAGAAGGGGGCAAGGTCTTGTCGTGGATTAAAACCCAGTCAAGCGTTAGCAAGCAAAGAACAGTTGCTCTTTTGCATGGAGAGAAGTTAATAGTGGAAGTGTTTAGCGTGCCCTGTGTCATGTTGGTACTTTGGCAACAACTCTTGGTTTGGCTGGTAAGAAATGCAACGAGGTTGTCAGAAGCTATAGGAGGTGTTTTGAGTGGGCCCAACCCCATTTTATCCTCAGCAGGCTCCCTGCCCAGACCACGCAGAGGCAGCGGGACCTGCTCCAGGGGTTTCGCCTAGCTGCTCCAAGGTCTTCTTCCTGAGGTCGTGTCCTCCCCATGCCCTAGTGCCCCTCACCTCCTTGGGAGCTTCCCCCTCACTCTGCCAACCAAAGGCGGGTGCGGGCTGCCGCCTTTGTGAGTCAGCAGGATTTAAAGGCACCGTGGGGACAAGGCAGCAGGATGACGGATGAGCTATAACGTGGATGAGCGTATGGTAATGCAGGCTGCAGAAATAGTCTCCACTTCAGCTGTACGGTGATGAGCGCTGAGCTCCCGGGCTCCTTGGAGGGAAGAGATTGGGAGTCATGGTGAGTAACTCGATAAAAGCTTCTTCAGTGGGTAGCGTCAATTCCAAAAGCGTAGAGGATGCTCGGTTGCCTTTAAGGGACAGGAAAACAATAGGGAATATGTTATAAAAAATGACATTATCTTGAACACCGGCTACACCCTCATTTAAGACAGCGTGTAGAATTACCAGAGGGCTGTGAAGCATGGTTAGTAATCTTGCGAGATTTACCTGCACGTAGGCAGGTAGTTGGACTAAACAGGGTTGGGTTGCTGCTTTTCCTTCCTTGCTGTAGCGAGCTCACAAACAACGTGCAAGCGCCATTCCCCTCCCATAGCTCTCCCATCTCCTGTCGTCTTGCCGCCGTGCCCTCTGCCGTCCCTGAGCACGCAGTGCCTCCGCTCACTACCAGCCTGCTCCAGCGGGAGATGGAGAGCACCAGCCATCCGCAGCCTCCCCGAAGAGACACGCAGAAGGCTTATAATTGAGTTATTTACACTAATGAAGGGTGCGGTGAAAAGTGATCAGTCCCTCCTTTTTCTGTCCTCTTGTAATACTAGAACAAGAGGTCACTCGGAGATGCTAATGGTGGCTTAATTTAGAGCGCATGAAAGGAGACACTTTTTCACACAGCAGGTAGTCGGTCTGCGAAATCCACACTGCCTCCAGAGGTCAGGGAGTCAAACGCTGCAGAAGGATCTGCAAAGTTTCTGGGTAATTTTTTGAGCAGTAGTAACTGTGATCACCGAGGATGCAGTAGCACCCCAGGGACCCCAGTCAGGAGGGACCCACGGTGCATAGTCCAGTGCCCACCTTAAGGAGGGACCAGTGCTGGCCCTGGTTCCTTTAATCTCAGTAGCCAAAGAAAGGTGGCGTTGGTTTGGTGGAGATGCTGGAGGGGTGGTGGTACAAGAGCCACAGCCAAGTTCAAGCCCTCCATATTGTACTTTTCCTTCTCCTGCACAGACTCTGTAGCCTCAACAAGGTGTTGTTTCCTCTCCCTTGATGTCAGCAGAGCTCTGCTGTCCAGCTTTAAATCAGAGCCATCCACTCAGGTTTTAAAAGCTGGAGGGCGAGACAGAAAGCCCACAGCTGCCTCTTCTGGGAGAGTAAGGATCCCATGATCCACAGTGCTCTGGATGAAGCTTGGGTGAGCTGCCTCAGGCTCCAGCCTCACCTGCGCTCCTGACCCTTCCCTGGGTCTCTTGAACGCCACTGTCTCCAGTCTGTCAGCTTCCCCACGCCTACGGATCATTCTTGGCACGGTCCTGCTCTCCCCATGCATTGCCAGTGGCAGTGTAAGCTGCTTAGCAAATCTGGGCGTGGATATTGGTCTGAGCAACCTGGGCCTGTGGATTATGGCAGTGTTGAAGAGCCATAAACATGTAACGGTATTTAAATTTACCAGCAAGAACAAAGCGGAACAGAACAGGGGAAAATATTTTCAAAGCTATCCCCATGTTTGTCTGATCTGGAGCCCTGGAAAGGTCTTTAGCCCCAGGAGGGCTGAGACTCTGTCTGTTGTTACGATTTTTCTTCCTTTTGATAAATCCAGCTCAAGTCCTTTATGTTCCTTTGTTCACGTGCTGACAACCAGGCTGTTTAGATGCAGTGCTGAGAGCTTTGCAGGGGCTTGAGCCAGGTCACCGGTGCTCCTTGCATTGTCTTTTGGCTACAAAATGGCTAGAAGGAATAGGCTTTTGTGTGTGTTTCCTTCTAGGTAGCTGCTGAATCAACTGCATGTGTACAGTAACTGTGTTCATAACCCACTTGAGGGATGGTCTTCAGAAACTCTCTCATTCTAGCATCGTGGCAGCAGCGTTCCAACTATCCCACCTGCTTTTCCCCTTGCTGTTAGCTACTGCTTCAGTAGTCACTGTGTTTAAATACATCAGCCTGGGTTTTTTCCCCCTTCTTCTTGTTTCCTGTGTTCCTCTAACAAGCAGCTTGCAACAGAACAAACAAGCAAGGCAGGAGCGCTCCAGGCAAAAGGGGTGTTTTGTGTTTGATTTGAATACATACATATTTTTCTTGGTTAAAACTTGTGATATTCATCAAACACATACAGGAAGGCTGTGAATAAGACCTTTCTCTTTCTTCCTCTCTGACACGCACACCCTGTCTCATACGTGCACCTTCTCATTCTCACTCTTGCTGTCTGGTTCTGTGAAGCAGCGTCTCTCGTCTCCTCGCACGCATGTTCGATAGTCTCATCCTCGCTCCTGCTCTGCCGCGTACACAGAACCACCTTCCCACCTCATCTCGGCAGAACCCCTCCTGCACAGTCTCGCAGATGGCACGTGCACACATGCACGGCACCTACGCGCTCGCCAAGGCTTTGCCAGTGAGAGGAAAATTGCTCTCAAATATATGGGGGTAGGTACAACTGCGGCGCTGATGGGGGGAGAGGGGAGCAAGACAGAGCTGGGAAATTATATAGTCTCTTCACCCTTTGGAGATGTGAAGCACTGCTGAGGTAGAGGGGAGAACGTGGCCCCCGACTCCTCATCCCCTCTGCCATGCCACAGACAAGCCCCGAGCATCATATATGTGAATCTTCTCATGCACAGACGTACCACCCTACTTTAAAGTTTCTCAGTTGCCCTTCCTCATGTATCCTTCTCTCCTTTTAGCCCATCTGTCAGGTCCTGATTACATCACCATCACAACTGCTATGATATCGGCATTTTCTGACAGGTGTGTGTGCTTCTGTCACTCCTAGCAATGCTCTTCAGCACCCAGTCTGCCTCCAGTTTCAAGCCAGGGTAGCACAACTGGAAAGCACAGTCACCAGTATTTCCTGTATCGGCCTGCAGAAGGTTACAGTCCTGCTGGAGCGGGCTGCCTGTTTTCAGGATATCCTGCTTTCATGTAAGGCCTTAAAAATGGCATTTCGTCTTTCTGAGGACTGTGGTTTGCTACTGTTTAGAAAAGGGCAGAACGCTCTGGGCCGTTACTCTCATGCATGCCCAACGGTCTTCTCCCTTCCTCTTCTTAGGCACACTGTGTATACGGCCTCCTGGAGCGGGCTGCTGCCCAGAGGGCACCAATTCCGAAAATGACTTCAATTTTCTGCTGCCCCCAAGCTTCCCGTGCAGCCTGAGGCTCCGAGCGCTTCTTTCCCGGCTGCACGGAGGGGACGGCCGCGTGGCCTCTCCTGACAAGGGGGTAATGAAAACATATTGGCTGCCGTGATGGGGTCCACGGACGTGCTTCATTCAGAGCAAGCTGGTTGAGGCCCTTTGTCCAGGAAATGGCCGTGCGCTTCTGTAGGGCTTGTGAGCGGCCCGGAGCGCGCACAGTTCGGAAGAAACCTCAGGTTTTCCAATTACCCAAGCAATGGCTGGTAACCTTCCAGCGGAGAGACGCGGGAGTGTAGCGTTCCCGTGGCTCCTGCTGGGCTCAGCCGGTGCTTGTGTTTGAACTGGCACCAGGCAAGCGAGGAAGCGAAGAGATTATTAATAGGGGAACGCAAGGAAGAGGAAAGGTGTTTAAACAGTTGCCGCTTTGCATGTCTAATTCTGCAGCTACCCTGCTGTAGTTCCCCAAACCGGTGCCCAAATCCAATGGCAAACTTCTGAGAAACATAACTCGTTAAGCTTTAGTACACCGTAAGATAAGGACCTTGCTTGCGCAAGGCCATCAAGCACCGATATTGACTCTCCAGGACATTTTTAAGGCTATTTATATCACAATAAAGCCATTTTATTAGCGTCATCAATCAAGAGAGACCGCATTTTGGCCTGGAAATGATTCTGCTTGAGTTTTTAGAAAGGAGAAGGGTGAGTAATTATGGGATGCATTATCTTCAATCTCATTTGAAATCTCCTAATTGAAACCACATATGAGTGCAGTTTATTGCTTATAAAATAGACGGCAGGGGCATTGCTAATGTACCTATGGCGAGTACAACCTTCCACTTACCAGAGAAGTAGACTGTTTTTTTCGGCAGGTAACAGGGCTACAGCAGGAGCTGTCTTTGTCTGTGTTAGGGTGAGCAGCTGATTCCTGGGACGTGATTTTTTCCGAAGCTTGTGCCCTGTGCTGAGCTGAGCTCAAGGTACACAGCATCTGCAGTTCACATCAGCTGGCGGGTACCAGCCGATCCCACTGGCAACATTGGGTGTCTTCAAAAAGAGTGTATCTGCTCCTGCAGTTGGGCTGGGGTCTGTGCGCAGACAGCTGAGAGCGGGTGACTGTGACTTGGTCAGGCGGTGCGATACAGCTTCCTGGCTCAGGGCTTGCACGTGGCTGGCGTCACCGCTTAAGACGCGCGCATGGGGTCTTGGCAGCTCTCCTCTGGGGATCTACTGGCCCCTGTGCTGCTTTTCTGCCGTCAGCTCAGCACAAGGGAGCAGACTTGCAGGAGCGGCGGTTACTCAGGTAAGGAGAGTGTAGCTTAACATTGCCTGTGGGGGCCTCTGAGACTGAGTAATGGCAGGGCTTGAAAGCTGTTACAGATATTTGATAATTAATTGGCTGGGAAATCAGTTTATTTTAACGACTCCAGTTAAATAAAGAAGAGAGATAAAAGGACTGCAAGTTCCTACGGTGCTAAACTACTTTCAGGGACAGAGAAAGCCCATTACGTGGCTGCTTTTATGCCAACAGGGGCTTTTAGTTCTTGCAAAGGCTCTTCTGAAAGGTGGTTGAAATCTTTATCTTCCCTGAATCCCAGTAGTTTGGCTTTAAGACAAGAAAGGCTGAAAGTTGGTTTATTACCAAGGATCCATCAGGCGGAGGGGAACAGGGGACTGAAGCTGCTGCCGTAACCTCATGCTTCACCTCTGGCCAGACACTTACCGCAGAGCGGTTCCAGTTGTGGTTCATCACCATTTTATACTGCTCTAGTGGGAGCAATGCATGTACCTTGGTTAACCTCACTTGTCTTTCTGAGTACTGGCTGATCTCACACACACACGCACACCAGAGAGAGCATCACAGAAAGAAGGCCCATAATAGCCTGGCACAAACTAACAGCTTTGGGTGCTCTCCCTACTCCTCAGTGGCTGGCAAGGACTGACCCTCTTTTCCCGGCCTAAGAAAGGAGCAAAGTGCAAAGGCAGGAAGGGGTTGGTCCATTTGAGTTTGGGGTCTCTTACTTTCCATCTTATTGGAAGTTACAGTTTAGTGGGCAGATCTGTTCCTTGAGGAAAACCAACATCCACCCTGCTTCTGGCCAAAGAGGTGACTTGACTGGGAGTTCAGGACAAAATGTTTGGAGGGTGCCATTGTTTTGACCTTTATAGGTGTCTATGGGAAGATATTTTGTGTGACTCTGCATATTAGATGATGTAGCATCTGAAAGATTGCAATAGCGATGCAGAAGGAGAATAGGATCAGTTTCTTCCTGCAGATTGTGCAGGAACGTGATGGGAACGTTCATTTTAAGCCAGCGTATCTTGTCCTGAGGGTTGTATGGCAAGTGTGGATATATGAACCGTGTTCCCAGAGCAGTCGTATTTGTTAGAGTCTGCAAAGAGCCTGCAACACCATCTGTTTTAGTGAGCAGGTAAGGGATTAAACTGCAGGAATCATGAGATCTGTACAATACACGAGAGCGGGCCAGGCGATCACAGCGCAGCGTCTTGTTTTTGTAAGCTAAGAATAACTTTAACATCCTCTCATTTAGGTTTTAATGTCAAAACTAACTAATGTTTTGCTCCTGCCTCACAAATCCCAAACTGTTCTTGCTGCCCCCAGCGCTGGTGCTTACTTCACTGCAGACTCAAAGTGCAGGACCCCACCAATGAAAAAATAAGCCAAAAAACCAAAAAGTAAGCCCTTCAGCCTGGCGAAAGTACAGCAGAACCTCTCTTCTGCTGCCCTGGAGCACTCTAAACTGAACTTCTTCACAGGAGAATTTAGGTCTAGGTTGTATCCCCCAAGGCTGTGGGGCCCTGGGTAAATGTCATGCTGTGCACAGGAGTCCATTAGGTGGGCATGATGTCATCTCCCCTGCATGGCTGATGAGAGCCTACCTCTAGCCAAGTGTAAACTCAGAGCAGGCTACAAATCCTCATCTTTTAAACATTCCCTGGATCTGAAACCTCCTGCCAGCTGGAGCTGCTTTTAGCTGAGCAGACTGAAGTGCTGTATTTAATGCATTCATTTAGAGCCTGGTGCAAGGAAGCAGCGCTCATCCTCATCTAGGGTAAATCTAGGCCTCCCCATTTACTTTAGTGGCACCTTGTTGACCCTTGGTTTATGCTGGCTGAAGCTGCAGTTTGGTGTCTCTCTGTACAGTACTGGACTTCTGGAAATTATTCAGAGCGAGTGATCTGCTGGAGGAACAGAAATAGGAATCCAGCCTCAGACCATGCAAGGCCTACGTGAGCAGCCTTAGACCCAACCATGTCAGAAACTAAACTACCAGTCAGACAGCTGTACAGGAGGGAGCTCTGTGGGGAGGTGGTTTATCTGTGGATAAGCCCTGTACAGGGGAGTTGTTCCGTTTCGCAGAAGGCCCTTTGGAGAAGAAGTAGGGATGTCAGCAGATCCAGGTCAGATATCCCTGTGTAAATGATTCCAGTAGGATTAAGCAACATTGTCTTTGCTGAGGCAAGAGAAAAGCTTATGTTCTGTGTTCCAGCCAGTTTGCGCAGCTTGTTTTGCCAAAGCCACAAGACTGCAGGTCAGAAGGTGCAGAAGCAGCCAGAGCAGTCCCTGTGGTCATCCCTGTGCTGCCTTTGGTAGCTGGGCTGGAGTTCAGGCTCCGGAGCCCAAGAGCTAAGTGACCCAAGCTGGTAGCCTTCAAAGCGTGGGCAAGAGGAGCTTGTGCTTGAGTCAGTCCTTTCTGCTCTGGCTGTATGTGCCTGGGTAGATTGTGGTTAGAGAGAAGGAAAAGCATTATGTTTCTCGGCAGTGCTAAGACAGACATGCCTGGAGGTGGCACCCAGGTTTCTGAAGGCTGTTTTGCAGCCTTTGCACAAACACATCCCCCCCCGTTACCCTCATGAAACCAAGAGGCGCCAGAGTTTTATATGAGATAGGTCAGGTCTGCCAGGTTTTGTTTGCAGCTTTAAAATAATTTCATTGTATGACTTTGCACAGCCTATTTCTTTCCTTCTCCATTGTCTCCCCGTATGTGTAAAACAGACATCATAATACTTTACCACCACAAAGCCCAAGAGCTCCAGTTCCACAGTCCTGAGACCCTTTGAACAGAAGCACAGCTTGATGCTTAGCATGTACTGAGTTGCCTTGCAAGACCAGGTCCTGCAAGGGTCTCAGGACAGACAGTGCAAAATATTATTATGATTAGTAGAATGGCAAGGAGATCTAGCTGGGGGAATTATTCCTGCCAACCTCTCTCAAGGAGTTGTACCTTCCTCCTGTTCTGTTTCCGACCATGAGTTTTTTAAGCCAGCTCCTGGCTTTCATGCCAACAACAGAAACTCCATCAAATCTATCTTGACATTTCTTTTCTTTTCCACTCTTCCCCCTCTCCTCTGCTATTTATTTATTTATAAACATGTCCTCCTCTGCAAGGCATCTTGTGCTTATGGGGATAAAGTAAGCTCAGATAAAAGCTCTTGGGAGCGCTCCCTCCCAGCAGCTTACTCCCCTCTACTTTCCCCACAAGTCTTTTTCAGATGCCTCCTTTTGCAAGGCGTGATGGTGGACAAAAGCAGGGCATTGGGGAGAAGCAAAATTTGGCAAAACTGGAAATAAAGGAAAGAAAGTGGAGTTGAGCATTGCCTGGCTGTTACAGCTTTGCTGTGGTTTCCACTTGAAGGAGTTCTTCAACACACGAGATAAATACAGCATGTGAGTCGGAAGTTTGTAGCACTTTGTTCTATGATTGTAAAACACCCATGGGACAGATTTTCAAAAGCATGTCATTTTAGGCAGCAGGAGAGGCAGCTATACGGGTAAAGGAGCTCACTCTGCCAAACTCTGTTTTGAAAATTTGGTTCTTGTGTCTTAGTTTTGGAGCTGGTAGGCCTGAAAGCAGTTTGAGAAATCTGGTCCTAATTTCAATACTAAGCGCTTTGAAAAATCAAGCTTCACTTGCAACTTCTCAGTGCGTGACAACTCATACTTGCAGTGCATTTGGGAATACAACCATATGCCAATGGCTTTTGGAAATAAGAAGACACTTAGTCTTTGTTTCAGCAGATTTTAACCCATCCATGGACACGGTCTATGAAAAAAACCCAAACCAGTTAATTCCAGTACAGTATATAGAGGTCTAAGGTTTTCCCAAGAAATTTTTCACTTATGTGAAGTGAAAATGGCTAAAAACCTTGCTTCATCTGAAAGAAACTTTCAAGGGGGCTCGTCTTCTCCTGATATACTGCTGAACTCTGCCAGGTAGGTTGTAGAAGTGGTAATCCCAGGCCATTGTAGTTTGTTTCCCCTGCCAGCTACTGTGAAGGTGTTCCCCAGGCAGCTCGAACATCCTTCGTTCCTCAGCCCAACTTTGTTTTCGACGTCTGAAATAATAGGGGCTTCCTTGCTTTTCTTGGGAGACCCCTCACAAGGCTAGCACTTGTAGGTGACAAGAAGTTTTTCCTCAAGTTTGAACAGACTTATTTCTCTTCTTTCTCTGACCCGTTACTCCTTTCTAGATTCCTACGCATGTTGCTAAATAATTTCTCTCTTCCCTCAGTGCTTTCAGCTTCCAAAGAGGTAGAGCTTGTCAACATGTCCCTTTTAAGTCCTCTCTTAGTCAAGTTATACATATTTAATGTTTTTAAGCTTCCCTCAGATGCTGATCCCTTTCCAGCCCTTGATGGATATTGTTGTTGCTTGCCTCTGAATTCCCTCCAATTTCCCCATATCATTCTGGTAACAAGGTGCCTGGGATTGACTGCACTGGTCCAGGTGTGCTCGGTATTTGGTGGCAGTTGTTTTTTTGGGTGGAATTAAAAAGGGAAGCTGCAGAATCTCTCAAAGGGAATCTGCTTCATGGTCTCCTCTCAGAGAGCATTATTTCACGATGGTATTTCGGGACTGGCTTTAGATATGGAAATGAGAGCGTGTGTCTTGCTCAGAAGCTGTTCCTCTGCTTTCAAGTGGGAGAGAGATGGAGAAGGGGAAGAGGGGTTAAGCTCCTCAAAGGCTTTGTCTACATTAGGCTTTTTTCTTCACATTTCCTACTGTTGCTTGCACGGGTGCAGCTCAATCCACAGTGGCACCGATGACAGCTCTGGCACAGGCAGGGAAGCTAACATGTTTCGCTACACATCGTCTCGGCAATCTCTACAAGCCCTGACTCCAACAGCGGTGCCGCAGCGGCGGGAGCTGGAGAGGGAAAAGGTCAGCTGTAAATAATAACTAGAGTGTTTGCACATCAAGGAGGTGCCCCTCCTTGAAATGCAGCAGATGGGACTGAGGAGGCAGGATGGGCCCACTTTCTCACTCACCCCCAAATGCCACCCTTTGCAGTCAGCGACTGGCAGCCTGAGGGCAATGCTTGGAAGGGGTGCAGGGGGGATGATAACTTGAATGAGCCACCTCTGATACTCTCATAATCTCAGAAGAGAAGGGAAAGTTAAGTCTTACTTTTCTTAGTGTTGCTCCCATTCCCACTCTGATCTGCCTCTCCAAAGAGTTCCAAGACTGATTCCTCCTTGGTGTGGTTCCTTTCCTCCTACCTGCCCAGGACAAGGGCTCATGCTTCACATGTGATATTCTCTTCTCCCTTTTGCAGAAGGAGCAATATTAGATGAAGTGGACATCAGGGTCCACAAAGATGCAAGTGTGTTCCTGTGTCTCAAGTAGTGTCTTCAGGTATCGGAAGGAGCTACAGTACAAAACACAGGAGACACCTGCCAGTTTCACATAGCACTCAGATCAGATATTCTTTCATAGCCTTGTACCAATTAATGGTTAACTGATGAAATTCTCAGCCAGAAAGTATCACCAAGATGGGAATGTTAATGAGTTTAAAAAAAGAAAAAGGGGGCAGGGGGTTGAGAAATGCCTGGGGATAAGAAAGGCAGAGTACAAACTTACAAGGTGGAATGCAAGCTGTCATTCGGAGAGGAGGCCAACTTAGATTTCCTTGGGGCTAGATTAATAGGCTTTTATGGCTGGGAAGATCATGAAATTACATAGATGGTGATTTACATTGTCCTTTTAGGAGGTGTTCCCCTTCTCTTTGAAAATTCTGTCACTAACCATGGGAGGGTGGTCATTGAACCACGTGGTCCAGTGCTCAGACCTTGTGATACCCCATTGCTGCTGCTATCATTCCCATTTTCTTTCCCAAACGGTCAGGTGTGGACACCTGGGCACTTAGTTACTTGTGCCTCCGTGGAGAGGTGCTGCCACTGCAGGTCCCTTGGTCACTGCCAAGACCTCGGTCGCTACCCTCGCCAGGCTTTGAGGCTGGTAGCCAACGTCAGCTTCTGACAAGCCTTTGGCCCTAATGTCATTGCCTGCTTGGCTGTATTTTCCCATGTCAGAAACCTTCCCAGAGGTGGTACATGGCTTCGGGCCACCTGGCAGCCAGCGCTCCCTGGCCTGTCGAGGGATGCTGCTGGTCCTGTGGGCATGCCTCTCGTTTGCAACAGCCCTGGGGCCACACGCTGCTGCTGTCATGTGGCTGCACATGATGGCGTGGACAGCACCTTGCCTTTTGAAACTGAGCCGTGGCACCACGGCATCAATGACTCATGGACCGTTTCACAGGCTTGCACGTGCCTCTGCGTGTGCAGCTGTGAGAGGGGAGAGTCGGTGAACCTCCTTCTCACCTCTCTTCCATATAAAATACATGAGGTGATGCCCCAAAGCTCCAGTTTTAATTATTTTGATATTAAGTTTTGCAGTCCCCTTCCCAGTGTGAACCGCTGGAATCCAGAAGCTGGAAAGTGCTATTTGCATTGCCGTGTCTCTCTTCAGCTGCGAGGAGTTTGATTTGCAAATCTCCCCCTTGCTCTGTGACAGCCTCTGGTGATACCTCCTGCATTTTTTAGCTGGTGACTGGGGTGGGAGGAAGCGACCTGAGACCACACAAAATGCTTTGAAGCTCTCCCTAGCATCGCTTTCCCATTCCCTCTTGTGCTCACGCTGTCCCTCTCCCAAATTTGATCACTCCTGACCTGCCCTCGCTCTGTTTTTCTCTTTCCCCCTCTTTTGGAGCTTCCCTTTGCATTGCTAATCTGTGACATTATCTCCTTCTCCAGTAGCTGTGCCGACTGCCTTGATGTTTCTTGCCAGCTTTTGCCTCTACCCCCTTCTTTCTCTCCCCCCCTCCCCACTGCCCCATGATGTAGCACTGCCTTTCTCCATCTGCCCGATTGTCTCTCTGCTTTTTATCTGGGTGCTGGAGCTCCAGGTGCTGTCATTCTCCACGACAGCACAGAATGTTTCAGATTGCCTCTGCGGCTGGATAATTACCAGATACAGAGTCACGTGGACTTCCCAGCAAACCCTCCCTCCCCTCCTGTCAGAGGAGGAGATCACATCTCTGAAACACAGCTCTTTTTTTTTCTCCTTTTCTTCTTTTTTAATTTTCTTTTTTTTTAGAAGAAATCCAAGGGAAAAGTTTGGAAGTAGCTTTTCTGGAGTTACCTAGTGGTGACCACACAAAAATTACCTGCAAGGCACTAGGGGTTCAGGTAGAAGAAACAGGTGGTTTCCAGCACTGAGGTTTGTGAAGGAAAATAAAGGGGATTTTGGTCCAGATTATTGCTCCAGTTCCTATTCTTGGTGTATCCCTCAACCAGAAGAAAAGTCACAATGGTGCAGACTCATCAGTAGCTGTTTGGTTTCTGGTCCTGTTACAAATTTGGCATAAAAGCCAATACCCAGTTAACATAAGTGACTAATCACTATTGCCTTTCACTGAACTTCAGTTCCTAAGTGGCCACAGGTGCTTTTTAAACGTCAGCCTGTGTCTTAGCAATGGCAAAAGCATGGGGTTCTTCATGTGAGTGCAGTGCAGCCAAAAAGCAAACCATCTGGCAACGTTCCTCATTGCTGGATGACATCATCTCTGCTATTCCCTGGTTTCCCCTGTTGACGATGCAGCAGCCCCATGATACTGCGGGAAGCTGCGGGCAGCAGCGCAGGGCACAGGCTCTTGGTTGGATGTTTCACTAAGGCCGTGTGATCAATAGCTGATTAGCATTGCCTAATTGTGCTGGATGGAGACCAGAGCCAGGATTCTGGCTGGACCAAAAAGGGACACTTGACGAGTCCTCAGCTAACCCAAAAGTGAAAGAGGGAGCTCAGTGTCTGTCTCCTCCTTCTGCCAGTGTAAGGCCATGATGCAGGCTGTCAGAGCTTTTGGCATTTCTGCAGGCATCAGCCAGGGAGCAGCTCAGCTCCTCTGCACACACGTGGGGAGCGGGCATCCTCTAGCCTGAGCCCTGTAACCGGAGACAGTCATTCCAGATGTGCGCCTCAAAGTGGGCGAAGACCCATCCGAGGGTTTCCTGACTATGGGGTAAAGAAATGGAGGGATTTTCCTAGGTCTGGTGGGGTCCAGGAAGACTTGGTGCTGTGGTTGGAGACCTCAGTCTGAAGCTTTTTCTGTATTTTCAAGTTTTAAACTGCACTTGTGTCTGGCTGGGATGGAGTTAACTTTCTCTATAGCAGCTCACATTGATATTATAAAGAAGGCACCTCTGCTTGAATGGATGTGGACTGAAGTTGTTTATGCAGGTATACTGATCCCCAGGAGATGGGAAGAGGAATAAATCATGCCAGCATAAGTTCTCTTATTCTGATACAGTTACATCCACCCCGGGAGAGTACTGGCATAACAATTACTATAATTTTGGACTTGATTTCTGTTTTTATCTCTACAAACGGGAACCTATACCGTTAAACAGTCATTTCAACAGAAAGAAAACCCATGTGGGACCAGCTGTGTGTCTGCTACTGAGAGCCCATGCAGCTAGCTGTCTTTCTAGGATGGTGTATTTTTGGTGAATTCCCTTGGGTTTCATTTTCCACGCATATCACATGGACTGAGAGATGAGGATGCTCACAGCACATGAGCAGTTCTGCACTGATAGTCATATTCACTGGTTGCAATTCTTTTTGCTTTCATTAAAAAGAGTTGATGGGAGAGAGTGAGATAGGAACGTTTCTGTACAAGGCACTGGGGAGTCCTCGTCTAGAAAGCTGGGTACGAATTCTGGTCACGAAAGAGGAATTCAGACTGGAGCAGGTGCTGAGAAGGGCTACTGGGATGTTCAGGGCAATGGAGAGTCTATCACACTAGAAGAAACTAGGAGAGTTTGGCTTGTTGAGCCCAGCAAAATGAAGGCTGAGAGGGAATATGATTGCTCTCTGTGAACGCGGTGGAAGATAAGCACCCATGAGAGAGAAGAGCTATTTAAACTAAAGGATGGTGTTGGCGTGAGAGGGAATGGATATAAACCAGCCATGAATAAATCTAGCCTTAGAATTAGGGAAAAAAAAAAAGTTTCTAATCAGCAGAGCAGAAATACTTTGAAAAGCCTGCCATAGGAAGCCAGGGGAGGGTACCCCCTGCCAATGCACTAGGCTTAAGTAGGAATGAAGTACGTCTCTGAAAAAGATGACAAGGTACCCAGAGAGGCTGGGGCTCTCTGACCCAGGAAGCCCATCCTAGCCTCACCCTAGCAGAAGTGTAGGCATCCTATCAGCCCTGCACTACCCCAAAATTGTCACCTGAGTGCTGAGATACCCAGGGAGCTGCAGACAGGTGTGACGACCAAGGTCACAGTATAATACGGCTGAAAGAAAGCGTGAGCTGAACAGATGCGGCAGTTTCCCCCTCCTGCCAGTTTTCCAGCGCAGGACTGGCTTTAAGCAGCAGTTTTCTAAATCCTCGGAGGGCCTGCGCTATCATGCTGGCAGTGGTGGCTCTGGAGCTATTCATGATTTGGGATTCCGTCCTGCTTCAGTGCAGCGCTTGTTCTCAAACAGTGAGCCTGCTGCAGGTCGTGGTGCATCAGGAGAGGAGCAGCAGCTGGACCAGGCTGGGGAAAGAGTGGCAGCAGAGAGAGGAAGAAGTTTGGGCAACACCTTAGATTTGTCAAGTGAGGTTTTTGGCACTTGGCTGAGATTTCAGACCCTCAGTTGGTACAGTCTCCCATTGCTTAGGGGGCCCCTGTCTTCACAGAGATTAGTTCAGATGTAGCTGTCTTCTGTAGCATCTCCTGCTGGGGACAGACAGCCTGGTCTGGAACAGTGGGAACCACCCAGGGCCATCAGCTCCTACGTTGTTCCTCTGGACTACGTGCTCCTGTGTGCGCTGCCAGACTGCTCCTCTGGTGGGGACTGTATACCAGAGAAAGGGATCTGGCTGCTGAAGCAGCAGCGCTGCCCTTGCTCTTGAAACGCTGGCAGGCTCTGGCACTGCAGTGGCGTTGCGGGGCCTGGATGGGAGGGTCAGGGGTCAGGCCTGGCAGGCCTGTCCTCAGCCCTCACTGCCCACCTCGCCACTGCAGCGTAACAGAGGGGCTGAGCTCTTCTTGCCCCTCACCCCCGATTGACCAACACTGAGTTCAAGTCCTTGCCATGCAGGGACAGGACCACAGAGCAGGGAAGGACAAAGCGGCACCAGCCTGAGTTACTCAGGAGCTGTCCTCACAAGGCGGGGAGCTGCAGTGTGATTAACCAGTGCATTAGCTTTCCGGGATCATACTTTGCAACACAGCGGAGAATTTGTCTTGCACGTTCAGAGCTGGCAGCCGGGAGCTGACGTCGCTTTGTGCCCAACAAGTCGTGTTTGATCCCTCTCTCTTTCTCCCTCTTGGCGTTTCGCTGCTGGGGGTCGAGGGCAGCGGGGGAAGTTGTTAGCTGGGTCCTGCCAGCACGTTGTGAAGCAAGAAGATTAGAGCAGGCTCATCCCAGAGCCAAAGGGAAGGCGGGAGATCGGATTGAGGGCGGGTTGTGACATCCTCTGGCGAAAGGGGGTTGTGTTCCTCGGCAGGTGCAGTGGGGTGGGTTCCAGGCGCTTAATTGTGCGTGCAGCGAGCTGCTGAGGTTTGGCCTCTGCCGCACAGAGATTGTCTTACCGAAGAGATGATCAAAGGGTTAACAGAGAAGAGATGAGTAAAGAGGAGCATGAGAATTAGGACAGAGAGCTGTCACCACAAAGTGCTTTGGAGAAAGAGAGCAGAAGATGCAGTCCACACACTATTTTTCCCCCTAACCAGGTAAAAGCTGTGGGTTGCTGGCAAAGCAGCGTGCCATGCTTCATTTATACCTAGCAGCTTGCCTATTCTCACTATCAGGGCTATGATGGGGAGCTGTGGGTTTGAATCTGCTATAAAAATATATTTATTTGGAATTACAACAACAATAAAAAACCCACCCAAACAATTATCCTGGGGTCAAGGCAACCCAATACGTCATTGATAATGCTGTAAAAATCCCCACCATGTTAACGTAATCATTTAAACGACAGTTTTATCAGATCTTACAGAGCTTCCTTCCTCCTCTTCATCACTGTAGGCTCTAAATATCACCTGTCCTTTCCACACAATCTTGAACTTACCCCAAAGAGACTGCCAGAAAGGCAGTAAAATGCCTGTGGGAGGCGAGTGAGGGTGGCCCAGGTTCCTTTCTCCACGTTACTGACCATCTTCTCCTGACTGGTGGTTGCGTGGCTGTTAGCCACTGTGTGAGAACTGTTTGCGAGAAGGCAAGGGGGGGCTGAAGGAGCATGGCAGCAAGTCTTTTTCTCCTTCTGTGTCTATGGTTTGAATTGGTGCTGGGATCAATAGTTCCCAAGTCCCAGCAGTGATTGCGTGAGGCACGACCATCACCGCTTGCCGCTCCTCTCGTTAGCCACAGCAGCAGATGTCAAGAAATTAAACCTGAAACTGTAAGGAAAAGCAAAATGGATCACAAATCGTTTATTAGCGTTCACTGGCGCTGGTGGTAATGCTTTCAATAAGCCTAATGAAAAGCGTTTGACTGTCTCTGTGAACTTGATTATTGATTATTAGTGAACGATAAGAGTCATTTGATATCTTGCTGATGCCATGCTCCTATTGCATTGCAGTTAAAATGTCAGTTAACGTGCCATTTAATATTCTATTAGTATTGAATTAGCACTTATTACACTGTGAAAATCATCACCATAAATCCTTATTAAAGCGTGATCCATACAGCTGGGTGGCATGTCTGTCAGACTAAGAGGGTACGTGTGTGCAGACGGACATACTGAGATGCGTCATCCAAGCGGATGCATGTTTGGAGCGTGCTGGGACTTGGAATTTCCACATTTGTACATTGATTTTCCCTGACAGTTTGAGAGGAACAGGTATGCTGAACAGAGCAGCTCAAATCCGTTTCACTTACTGTTCCTATTTTCCTCCTTTCCCTCTCCTCTCTGCTCTCTTTCTATAGCTCCTGCTAACTTGTTTCAGGGCCACTTGCAAGATGTCTGACTGTAGCTATTGACAACTCTCCTAGGGCTGACCTCAGGAGGTGTGGGACAGGGTACGAGACACATTTTCTCTTTGACAGAGAGGGGGGAGGATCCTCGGGTGAGTGTCCCCTCAGGAGCAGGAGGATGAAGCTTTGCTCCGACCTTGTCACTGAGCTGTTACTGTCTGAGGGACATCTTTGCAGGGGCATCATTGTTACCTCCAAGCAGAGGCATGTAGCGACCAGGCCTGGGGCAGAGCCCTGGAGTGCTTGCTTTGGTAGGGGGCTTGGACTTAAGGTCCCTTCCAACCCCTACAAGTCTGTGAATCTGTGTAGTGCCATGATGCAGGTCTGGAAGGCAGCGCGGTGGGGCTGGTGCCCAGCAGCACTGATAGGTGTGCTGGCAGATTTTCAGAAGTGCCTGAGAAACCTGAGCTCCCACTGACTTGAGCTTAAGCTGTTAATCCGCCTAGCTTCTCACCGCCACTCCCCTCAGGATTTTTACAAATCCCAAATGTGCAGAGAGGGGCTCTGAACACCTTTGAAAAAGACCTAACCCCCGATTCTTGGTGCTGTTAGCCCTCTACACAGAAACATGCATGGAAGAATGCTCGTAACACTAAGGCTGTGGAGGCTGTCTGAGTGTCCCTGCAGGGGCCACTCCTCACAGCCCTGGGGTGCAGTTCACTCCCCAAATCCTTGCTTCCAGATCCTGTTGCTGGTGATTACAGCCCAGGGTGGCTGACGGAACTGCAGGTCCACCATATCACCCACAGTGCTGGTCCCTACATGTATATGGCTGCTCATAGATTCTCCCCATCCCTTTCTTTTGCAAAATAAAAGCAGCTCTTTAAAAAGAAAATGGCAGATGATAGCTGAGAGCTCGCCTCAGGAAGGTGGGCCCTGGCCTGAGGGGTGAACCCTCCCTCCCCTCCCTTGGCTGGACAGCGGTGGTGCTGGCCAGGTTCTGTTGGGCTGCTCGCTGAAGCAAATGTTTGTCAGATCAGACAGAGCTGCTTCCAGTTTGGTCAGCAGTGTGGCGTGGCCGCCCGTCAACACCCACACAGCCTGGCTTTCCTCCTGCCCACACGTAACCCCAGAACAACTCAGAGAGCATCCATGGGCGTGCCAAAAGGGAGGAGGTGAGAGGTGCCAGCCTGCCATGGTAGGGTCACATCACAGGGGACAGCAGCTGCAGCACAGCATGAATGAAATGCATTCAAATAGAGGAACTCTGAAAATGCCTGACCCGTGCTAAGAGGCTGTATGAAAGCCTACCATCAAATATTTGTCTTATCTTGAAGCAATAATCTTTCTCCTCTCTCTTTTCTTTCTCAAATACAACACATGCGTGAACAGTGGTGGGGAGAGGTGCTGGGTTATTTGGATGCCAGGAGGCTTTGGGCAGAGCTCTGAGAGGTGAAGGAGCAACAGCTCTGGAGACTGAGCTTCACTGTCTGTCGGCAGAGCTAACATGGTGTGAGCTGCTGCAGGGCAAAGCCTCTCTGCCTGGCCCTATAGGTATGGCTGCCAGGGTGGAAGAGGAGTTATGTCCCTCTGTCTTCTTCAGCCCTGGATCTCTCAAATGAGACACAGCTGAGAGAGAGTAGGATGTGTCTCCTCTTTGGCACCTCCTCATCTCTTCTGTGCAAACCCCTTTTTGGAGGTGGGAGGTAGTATAAAGCAAGTCCCTTGGCCAAAATGCATTTGCCTTCACATCACCTTCACTGCACTCTGTTAAGGAGCAAAATGCTCATCATGCAGTTGTGATAGGGTTAGTCCGTCCTCTGCCTTGCAGTGGTTGGCAGCTGGGGATGTGGCAGTTGTTGGCCCTGCTGCCATTCCTCCTCCTGCCACTGCTAGCTGTCATTCCTCCTCTCCAGTCTCACCTGGGTTGTTCACAGGACGTGCTGTGTGTGTCACAGGGCTGGCAGTGGCACCCCTGCAGCCTCTCTTTTTATCTTGAAATCTGGACTTGCCTACAGAAGCAGGCAGATGTGTGTTGGCAAGGGTGTGCACGTGTTAGGAGGATGGTGTTTGAGGAGTGAATCCATCTTTCCAGAAAGCCACTTTATGTCAGGGAGCTGGAAAGGGGAGGTATGCCATAGCTCCCTCCCTTTGTGCTACTAAGACTGGGATGGAGCAGCTGTGCCCTGAGATGACAAAGCTGGAGCCCGGAACCTTTGGAATGCAGGCTGGCAGGGGGTTGGGAGTGTAACTCTCTTGTATACTTAACTTTTGAAGCTGAGGAAGAAGCATGGTCCTTCTGACCTTCCCCATTGGCAGGGTTAGAAGGAATTTGGTGACCACAATCTCTTGTAGCCTTCCAAAGTCGGTTTTGGTGCAAGTGTAAGCCACAGACAAAAAGAAGAGAGAACAGGAGGCACGACCACACCAAATGCCATGGTTTTGTGAACCAAATCGTTCCTGAAACTCTTCCAGAAATCACTGTGAAATACATGGTCATGGGCAGCAATGGTGAGGAGATGCTGCAGTTCACTGTCAGGGCAGGATTCTGCTGTACAGTTTTTGAGCAAAGGCAGGGGACAAAGTGGAGATCATGGAGAGGTTTGTTAATCTTCCCCTTGCCTTTCTCATCCTCTGCAGGTGTTATGTAGAAGACAGAAGCTCCAAGGTGGCCTGGTTAAACCGTTCTGGCATCATTTTTGCTGGAGAGGACAAGTGGTCCCTGGACCCTCGAGTAGAGCTGGAGAAGAGAAACCCCCTGGAATACAGCCTCCGGATCCAGAAAGTGGATGTCTATGATGAGGGGTCCTATACATGTTCGGTGCAGACACAGCACCACCCCAAGACCTCCCAGGTTTACTTGATCGTGCAAGGTAAGCAACATGCCTGACGAGAGAGCAAAGAGGAAAGACACAGTGGGTGGAGGGATCTGTATCTTTCCTAGAGAAACCCCGTTGCCGGTAGCCTGCGGACCTTGCCATGGCAGCCAGGGGTGAGCAGTCTCTTTAGTTTACAGCAGGAGCCAGCAGGACTGTCCCCGTCCACTGCAGCGCAACGGGGCTTTACTCTGCTGTCAGTCTGTCCTTTCAAAAGAGGTGACAGAGCAGGGGGACACCGATGATGCCAAGATATATTCTAGTGTAATGCAAGCCTGGCTCCTGGCTCTGGTTATTCTGGCACCGAGAGGAGAGTGTTTCTTTATAATGACACTTGTCAGAACATCGTGCTTGCCTCCTTTTCCAGACAGCCCTCTGGTTTCTTCACCTCCTCCTTCCTCAGATTTCCTTTCTTTCTTCTTGTGTCAACAAGCTACTGCGCGGTGTTTCTTGGCCTTCTGTTGTCAATTCCTTTCAAGGCTGCAGAATTAATTTACCTGGGTTTTCCTGTGCTGTGTCGTTGGTTTGCAGGGTGTGGTGTCACTAGGCATGCGTGAAACCATGTACCTGACGTAGCTCCTGCGCACCTTATGTTGTCCTCTCCTTTTTTTAGCTACCCTCCTCCTCTGTGTGTTAGAGGAAACCAGAAACTTGGCGATCTGAACCAGCATCGTCCTAATCTGTCTTCCTGCCTTTGTGGCAGAATAGAGAACTGAGCACAGGAAGGAGTTTACTGATTGCTGTTAAGGGCATTATGGAGTTTGCTTGTTCCATCCTGTCCAGACCAGAATACGAAACAAGCGAGTTTACTCACTCTTGGTTTGTTTTGCTTTTAATCTTCACGCTGTTCTGTCTATCTTCCTATTTATCTAAAATATTTATAGAGCAGCTTAGATAGATAGGTATGTGTGACCGTGTTCGATATGTATTACAGATAACGTTTGGCTTCTGCATTATCATTCAGGCAGGAGGCTGTTATTTCTCCTGATTTGTCTGGTGGCCCAAAAGGCCGGGGAGTTTCGTTTCCCCCAGCCAGTGTTTGAATCGCTCTGGATATAAACACACGAGTGAAGGGACTCTTCCTGGTGTTACTTTGCAAGCTGGGGGCTAACTACCATGCTGACCGGTTATCTGCAGGGTGAAGTCCGGACATGCTGTCCGAGGGGGGTGCTTTACGTGCAGGTGTGAGTGAGGCAGAAGGCTCCTGGTTTGTCATTTCAGGTGAAATCCTTCCCCAGCACCAGCCACTGGCGGGCAGAGCGGCTCTCCTGGCTTGTCTGCATGGTTGCTGGAGCTCGTCCGGCCCTGGAGGTGTGCACCCTGCCTCGCCGCGCGTGGTCGCGGTGCGTAGCTGACCGGCTGGAGGTGGCTTATCGCTGGTAGAATCTCACAGCGTACGATTTCCATCTGCCTGTCAAGAAAAACATAGGTGCAAATGAATTTGAGGGCCACGCACGTGTATTGCTGTTGTTATTATTTGTGCCTATTAGACACGGGCCTAAGCAGCGAAATTGAGTTCTCCAGCTTAGCTTTCACCTAACTGTGTGGGTGGCTGGCTCAGAACTGCAGCCACCTTTCTGAGGACGGGAAAATTCGGGTTGTGGCACACCTAAACTCTGGATACTTGTAAACAAGGTGTCTGTGTAATCTTGGTTTGACGTCTGCCACAGATTTAGCAAAAGGCCCACTGCGATGTCATGCTTACTTTTAAAGCCCCAGGTCCTGTAATCCTCTAATTAGGTGAAACTCACAGCTTTGATTTTTCTCAAACTAAATTTCATCTTGTAAAAAAAAAAACCCAAAACCCAGGAAAATATAAATAGAAAATCTTTTACAATTTAGAAGACTTAGACTCATAATTCTAAACCATGTTTTTATTAGTTTAAAACTAATAAATAATTCATTTTAAATAAACTAATAAAACTAATTCATTAGAAAACAGCATATCTTAGAAAATAATCCCTTCCCTCTCTGAGTATCATTTTCTCATATTGATTATTATTATTATTCTCAGATTTGCAGGTTGTCTGCCTGAAAAATAGTTTGCTGCTAGTACAAATGAAAGGAGTTTGGATGTTGAGTCATGCTAAGCTTTTTGGTTTTATTTATTTAATGTAGTTTATTTACTTCTCTTGGGTTTGTGTTCATACATTTAAAAGCCAGCTATGTGAAGCCCAGGGTACCCCAAATGTAAAAATAAATGTAAAGAAAATACAGGTCCTGAAATATTAAATGTGGTCAACTGATCTGCATGGTAACCTGGTGGGAGGATTTCTGCAGTGACAGTCAGCAATTCCCTTTGAACAAGCCCAGGGAAGCCAAAACCAGCCAGGGTGTGTGACTCCTTACAAGCTTTGTGCACGCTGGTGATGCCTGCTTTTGCATGCAGTGATAGCTGCTCATGCCCTGGCAGCAACAGGCTGCCATAGGGCTGTGCTCAGGCTTCCCCCGTTCTGCTTGGTTGGTGCTGTCAGGGATATGTCTGCTCCCCACTGTGCTGCGCACCAAAGGCAAGTCTTTAATTGCCCTTGGCTCTGCTCCCTTATCCGTATAGCCACCGTGAAATCCTAGCCCCCCCACCCCTGGAAACAAGTGGGGTAGATCTATCAGAGGCTAGCATGTAGGCAGATAGTGGAGTGGTGCTGGAGCCCTTGCAAGTGGAGGGGACCACTTCCATGTCCACACGGCCAGCTGAAGTAAACAGGCTGAGGTGTATCCTAAGGATCCACTGTGCTTAGGTCACTGCAGGCGAAAGGAGTTGCGTTCCAGAAGCAAAGCCTTTCCTCCCATGAGAAAAATCGACTTTACCTGGGGTGAGGTGTGCTTGCTGAACAACACTAGCCAGGGCTTCAGGGGTGTATCACGGAGGGAGGGACATTGCTGTCTATTGCATGTGCCTGAGTCCTTTAAGTATTTCCTTTCCAATTCTGTCTTGCCAGCCAGCGCTGGTCTCCACATAGGCAGCCTTCTTTGCCCACCCTTTTCCTCTCTGGCTGAAGTGTATTTGTCCCTCAGTGGGTCCGCTCCCCACTGGGGCCTGTTGTGAGGTCTAGAGGAAGAGTAATGAAATGACACTTAAGAAAAAATATCACAGCTTCGTAGCTAAAAGTAGAAAAAATCCCCTTCATAAGTCTTTCCTCCTTTTCAAACTCAAAGCCAACTCCACTGGTAAAAGTAAGCATTCACTGCCAAAAGATTCATTAGCAAATCCGTGGCCGTCTCTCCTGTCTTTCTGACCCAGGTGGGCAGCACTGCTTGCAGGGTGGGTTGAACTGAAGGCAGCTGTCTCTGCCCAGCTCAGTTACTACCAGGTGCTGGTACCATGCACTCTGCACTGAGGTGAAAGCCTGAAGAGACTGCTCTGAAGCACCACCTCAGAGCATTTCATGCTGCCTCAGCTGGGGTATAAGGGCTTCTAGCGACTCTTCTGTTTGTTACCCCAGGTATTTCTGTTGGGGTCTGATCAGAGGAGCAAAGAGCTGGAAGGACCCACAAGAAGTGATCCATCCTTCCCCCTGCTGTGAGACAAGACCAGCCATGTAATAGCTGTCCTAACATGTACCTTTTTAAGACAGCCTGTGCCTGCATAGCCAGTGCATAGCCACTATTTTGTTCACCTTGGAAAGCTTTTATTAACATATGATCCAAATTGATTTTGCAGTCAATTATTTCTGGTCCTTCATATGGTGGTAAATTCTCTTCCTCAAAACTACCTTTCATCTGCTAGAAACCCATTAATGCCCATGTCTCAGACCTCTCTAGTGCAGCTTAACAGGCTCTCTATTCTTGCAGGTCATATTTTCCAACCCTTATGTCGTAGGCATTTCATTGCTGTCTGCTTTGTCTGCATGTTTCCTTAAGTGTACTGTCCAAAACCAAAGCAAGAGTTGCAGTTTAGGACTCAGTCGTGCAGATAAAAGTACCAGCCGTGTTCTGCATATCATGCTTCACTTCCTTAACCCCAGGATGAGTAGAGATTTACCTGTTTTTATAAGAGAGCCTCATTGCTTTCTCTTATTTAGTCTTTCTGCTGCTCTCTAACCCTGTTACTGGTCTGCAGCACAGTCTGCAGCTCATTCCCCCCTTCTGTATTTGAGCATTAATTGTTTTTCCCCCCTTCCGGAGCACAGCGCTTTGTGCTCGCTGTTGTTGGATGTTGTGCTCGCTGTTGTTGGATGTTGTGCTCGCTGTTGTTGGATGTTGTGCTCGCTGTTGTTGGACGTTGTGCTCGGTGTTGTTGGATGCCATCTGGTTGGTTTCTCCATGGAGACCACTTCTTCGGTTCACTTAACGATCCTGGTTTCCAACTCGGTGTCGTTGCCAAAAGTCAGGTGCTTGCTTTCTGTTCCATCATGAAGGTGTTAAATACAGCATGGAAAAAGATCAGGGCACAAAAGTGGGCTGTGGTAGCAACCCACTAAAACCTCCATCCCTGGTTAATAGTGATCTGTTGATTGCAGCTCTCTGAAGCGTCCTAATGGTGATTTGACATCCACCATAGTCTCGTAGACTGTTCAAGACACTGTCAGGCCTTACGAAGTCAAGATACAGTGCGTCATCACACATACTACTCTTGCATTGTCTGCTATGCCAGATACCCTACAAAACCAGGGAATGGGGTGACAGGGTATGTGCTTGCCAAAGTGTATTGCTTATTTTTCCCCCCTTTGCTCTTTACTGTTAGAATCACAGGAATAGTTGAGTAGGAAGGGCCTTAAAGACTATGTAGTTCCAATCTCCCACCACGGGCGGGGCCAACCTCCACTAGACTAGGTTGCCGAAAGCCCCATCCAACCTGGGCTTGAGCAACCTGGTCTGGTGGAGGGATCATTATCCTCTAGGTGTTTATAGACAGGTTATTAGTCATTCATTCCAGTATACTGAGGAACTTATTTCAGGAGGATGAATTGTAACAGGGGACACACACGGGGCTGCCCCTTTCCCAGTGTTAAGCTTGGGTTCTTGTTCTTTTAGGGCTCTACCCTCAAGCCCTTCACAGGCATTAAATGTCAGTGGAGAAACCCCTGTAGTCCTTACTTGTCCCATCAGGGTCACACGCACAAAGGCACAGAGGTCTTAAGTGGCATGGAGTTTAAACTTTTCTGCAATCAAGACTCAGGCTTGTCCAAGTCAGGCTAAAGGAATAACTCCCTCAGCTAGGAGCAAGCAGATGGATGCTGAATTTGCTCTGCAGAATCTTTACAGCAAGGTTTCATTTTGTATGGAGATGGTTGGGAACTTTTCAGTGAAAAGAAAACACTGGCTTGGGGTTTGATAAAAATTTAACCATCAGGGAGGTTTTACAGGTCTGAGGTGCTTTTACTGGTCAAAACTGGGAAGAGTAAAAGGTACAGCACTGCCACAGCCTATCTAAAATCTAGGACATTCAGCTGAGGTATGGAGTACTCATATTCGCCTTTTTTTGCACAGAGCCTGAGATTCCTGCAGGCTGGTTACCGTTCCTCTTGATTCCCAGTTACTGGCTGAAGGATGTGGGCTCTCCCTTGGTTTAGTATTTATTTCATTGAAGGAAAAATAAAAGGAAAAAACAAATCAAAAGGGTTTTTTCATGTTAGCCAAACAAAAACAAATTTGGAAACATCAGCAGCAAATTTTCACAAAGAGGAAGTCTTGTTTACTGCCCAGCCCTAATCACAAACTCAGAGTCAAATGTATAGCAGCTAGAGGCCAAATCCTACAGCTTGCTTTCAAGCCAGTAGGCATTAGTGTGTGAAAAGAACCGCGGGGTGTAGCCTTTCCCCATTATGCATTGCCTTTGTAGAGCTCCTTGCTTGCAAAGACTCAGACTTGACCGTTCATTGTTTCAAAGTGGTATAAAGATGTATTTATTGTTTGCAGGGATTTAACCATAGAAAATTTATTATTAACTCTATGTGGTAGATCAGCTGTTCCCCCTCCCTTGATCCACTCCCCTGAAATTAAAGGACTTTGTGCGGGTGACTGGTAAAGCACCGCAGGGCAAGAACCTTTACCCACCCAGAGAGGCAGCTGAAGCCCACCAGGCTTCCCCCCTGCAAGCCCAGCTCTACCAGCCAGGAACTGGCTCTAGGTCTGAGGGGAGAGGGTGTTGTCCACCAGAACTGTGGTACTGTGAGGAGGGTTTCTCAGGAGAACTGGAGTAAGGCGTGCAGGTGTGTTTTTTAGGGGGCTAAAGTCAGATATCAGGTGGAGGTAACGTCTGCTGGTCACCAGCCTCAGACCTGGGCCAGTGAGTCAGAGTGGAGCCCATCAGTAGATGTTTCCATTGCAGTGGGACACCTTGGACTCTGTTATCAGTGAGGAGAAGCAGGCTCTTCTCAGACACAGTCCAGATCATCCTCAAGTAGCTATCCAAAATTCATCAGACAAATTGACCAGTGGAGACATCAGCATCCCTCCACTGGCCCCAGAAGGCAGGCCAGGGTGAGCAGTCTGTATGGTGCCATGCATCCTCTTAATCCTTCCAGACCTCTTTCTGTCATTGTCCACTGGAGTTTGTTCCCTGGCAGAATAGGGGGTTGGTGCAGTACTTGCAGTGGGTCACCGGGAGACTGACCTCACCTTGTTTCAAATTCAGCAGAGCCATGGCGGGAGCCCATCTACCCCTGGCATGTCTGGGCTTCCTGCTCCTTCAGCCAGCACTGGAAGCAGAGCAGTTTGAGGACAGCTGAAGCTATTTTTCCTTTGCTAGCCAGACAATAAGGATGATGCCGTTTCTCCGAGATATGTTTGCTTTCCCGCTTTGTGGGCGCAGAGCCCAGAATTCAGAGGGATCTTTCTGAGCACTAACACTATAGTGTTTTCAATTCCAGGGAGCCTGCAGTAGGTAAGAACAAGCACAGACCACTTTGTCTTTTTCAGGACACAGCCCCAGTGGGAAAATGACAGCAAATTTGGCATGCTGTTGCAAAGAATAATGAGATAACATGGGAGTATGAATTTTCTGGGAGGAAGAAAAAAGATCATTTTACTGGGAGCGGTGGGGGAGAAGAAGAAAAGATTGAAGGGAGGAGATAAATTCAGATTACTACAGGGACTGGGAGAGACAGGACCAGTGTGCTCAGAAGGAAGTGACAGCGGATCAGTTTGATGGGAAAAATAAGCTGAGAGAGCAGGGAATCATCTTGGGGAACCGAAGCACGGTAGATCTTGCTTCCCCCCCTTCCGCTGTTACCATGGACCGTAATTTCCTACTGGCAAAATAATTCCAGAATTTCAGGCACACAGTCGTACTGGTGGCAGTCTTTCTAGGTTTTCTGTGCTGGTTTGTTTTGCCCAATCTCATAAATTGCAGGGAACTGCACCTGGTGTTTCATAGGTTACCAAGGAACTTCCTGCTGCTCCCCATCTAATATTTTTATGGCCTCCCTGTAGTGTCCTGATGCCTCTTAACTTCTGTTTCCCTGTCTCCAGGCATGGCAGGAATGTTACTATGCAGCACAGGTTTTGGCTGTGTTATATAGGCTGGATCTCAGCACTTCTTTGTGAGTAAATCAGGAGGTTTTTCTGGAAATATTTTGATGTTTGCTTTGCAGGTATAGGCAGGAGACAAAAACAGAGTACTTCAAAAAATGCTTACTCATTTTGGAGAAAGAAGTATTGCATAAAATGCACAGAATGTTTTCCTATGGCTGAGAGGAAGGATCTTGATATGATAATCCAGGTCCTTAATGACACAAATCAGCTTAGCTTGAGTGGTCTCTTTAGAGCAGCATCAGCTGATTTTGTGTGATTTTTTTGGCTGATCAGCTGATTCGAGGTTCAGACCAGTGCTGTGCAAGTTTTTACCTCATTATCTCTCAGTCTTGATTGTCTCAGTCTACTGTCCCAAGTCTTAGCCTGGACTGTAAGACAGTGGAGTAAGAATAATTTGCTCTCGATTCCAAACACAGCAAGAACTTAGTCCCACCACCAAGTCTGCTAACCCTTGGGAGCGTGCAGATAACCATTAATTGTAAAGCCAAGCATGTTCCTGCTCCCACTGCTGAAAACGCTGCGGCCATGCTGGCACAGCAGAGTTGCCTTGACCTGTTGTGAGCCTTGAAATTTGACCCAGTTTTTCCAAAACATAATATAGACCCCACAATATCTTAAGTCATTGTTTCACATTGCTTGCTCCTTCCATGAAGCCAATGTCTTGTCAGTAGTGAGTGAAGACTTTTTTTTGGCCACATCCCCTTGAGACCTTTCAGGACTACAGTGCTTGTGTAACCAGGAATCGGTGTCTTACTCCTTGTACATATTGGGCCTGTAAGTGCTTAGTAGCTTGAAAACAAGAAAAAAATGTGGGTTTAAAAAAAATCAATCTCAAAAAGATCTGATCTGAAGCTTTGGATTTCTAACCCTGAATAACAGGAAAAAAAAGATATATAGCTGGTCTCCCCTAGAAACTTTAGGATCAGCTTGCCTTTTTACTTGCAAGGCAGATGAAAGCTAAGGTTAATCATGCTCTACATTTCTCTCTCAGATCAACCTTTTCCACAGTTTTACAGTCCATTTTATTTTCTTCCTTTCAATTGAAAGAAATAATGCCAGGTTGAGGTTAGCCACATTTGTGGCTCGCTCAGTTGAGCTTTTATTATATCTAGACCCTAGAGATACTGGGAGTAGCTTGGCTTCCTAAGGAAACACATGGAGGCATTTATTTGCATGGTTACACTGTTTGCCTGTCTTTCTGTTTGGCAGTCCTTTGCTCAGCCATCCCTATCTACCTGCCATGACCCTGTCCCAACAAGAGCTCCTGCCCCTCAAATTCTCACTAGTGGACCCCTGTCTCCTCCTGCATCCCCAGCAATGAAATACGTAAGAGGTGGTATGGTTGCAGCCTGGTTTGGAGCCACGGACATTCCAGTTGGAGGGTGCAAGGCCCAACTGAAAAACTGGTCAAGAGCTTTGAACATTGTCTGAGGTATGAAGCATCAGGACCTAGAGGACATAGCTGTGGTAAACGGGGCCTTGCTAATTCCAGCATTCGTGGAACAGTGTGTTCCTTTTGGCTGATTTTCTTATTTCACTGGTGCCAGTGGAGTCGATATTGCAAATCTGCCATGCTCAAAACTCCATATGGGATGAAATTCCAGATTCCTGGGGTCCACCAGCTCATGTTACGTGTTTTTGGCTGCTGTGCTACTGTCTACACTCATCGTCGCTGTGCGTTAGTGGATGAGAATCTGGATCAGAATCTTGATTCCACTGAAATTAAAGGGAATTTTGCTTCACTGGAGCCAAGATTTCATCTGAAATTGGAATTGGCTAGAAACAGATTGTAAAAGAAATCTAAATTGAGCCAGCAGTTCAAAACCAACATCAAGACTTGTAAAAAGAAGCAAATATATTTTCTACTTTAAAAGCTTTCCATTTTACTATTTAACATGAATTAATTACAGAAAGAAAGAAACTGGCATTTCAGGAAAGAGAACAAGAAGCTAGTGTTTCTAAAATGAGAGACTGTCCTTTTAAAAATGACTTGATGATCTGGAGAGTGGGGAAAGGTAGGTAGGCATGGTCCCTGTGCTGTGCTTTCCTACCACATCCTCATGCCTGCATGGTGTGACCCCAGCCAACCCACAGTAACCATGTGCTCGTACCATTTGTCTCTATCCAGTTGCTGGCTCTCATCACTCCTGAATGGATGAGTAGTCTGTCTCTCTGGTGTGCACGCATGCTACGCCTTGTAGGATAAGCCTCCAGCTACTTTCCACAAAAACAACGAATGATGAATTGTATTAAGTAATGGGTTTTTCAGGGTTTGGATTTTGATGGCTTTTTCAGAGCTCCAGCTCTTCTTTTTTATCTTTAGAAACATTGAAATTGCTACCCCAGTAGCAGCTCCTTGCTCACCAGAAAGTGAAGAAAACGTTCTGAGAAAATAATGACTTAATATCACATTTTCCTGTGTAGCCACTAAAATGTCAGTAGTCGGTTGCTTGGGAAAAAAAACCCTCAGAAATAACAGAACAGCAACTTGGTTTAATAAAGCCTGAGATGAGATAGTTAAGGGGAAAAATAACTTGCCAAATGCGCACACAACAAAACAGACAAAAAAGAAACAGATACTTAGGCATATGGCTTCCATATATATAGCGTGCGCACACAGGGAGCGCGTTCTCAAAACCCAACCTCAGCTTCTGAAAATGTCTTTTAAAAAAAACAAATGCTAGGTTAAAAAGTATTAATCTCCAATAGAAGACAGGAGAAAGGTGGCTCCTGGGAAGGAAACAAAGAGAGCAGGAGCACATGGATGCTCTCATAGGGAGCGCTGGGTGTCTGTCACAGCTTGGGCTGTAAGTGGGTAGACCTGTGGTGGGAGGAGCCAAGCCCAGCTTGAGAAGTAGTAGTGGTGTGTGGAAGTTTGAGAATACAATCAAAAGATCACAGTTTTTTTTTTCTCAAAAGTCCCATCATTTGTTTGCCTGCTTTTTGTTGAAGGGCTCTTTGGAGATCCCCAAATGGGGATTGCAAGTTTTCTTGGTTCTGGTCTCAAAAAGCTGAGGCTGATGAGGCTTGGACAAGCCTACTTTTAAAATTCCCTCCTTTATCATGTATCAGATTTCCCTTACATCGTCTTTGATGGCATGATCTTATACTTCTCCAGTCTTCCACAGAATCCTCTATGAACATCTTCATTTATTATGTGGACACATACAGGAGTGAGGAACAGTTCTTAAAAAAATAAAGCTTTTGGGGGTCCTCAAGCAGAAAAGTAGACCACAACTACATTTTTTCTTCCCATTCCATGAAGGTTACCTTTAAAAAAACTGTGGAGAAAAAAAATTGGTAACTAGGGAGGTCCTCTTTAATGAAATGAGAATTGGATTTTGGTGTGAAGTTTTAATTTAGGGCAAATAATTTAATTGGAATGACTCATTAATTTTGGGGTGCGTAAATTGGGCCTCTGGCAGCCTATTATCTTCTTTATTCCTTTCTGAGCCTTCTCTGTCAGCAGTGTAAGAAAAGCCTTTTGCCTTTAATAAGGTAAGGAGACGCTCCCTTTAAATGTGCGGGAAAGGGACTCGTGGTGCAGTGATTTTAGCATAGTGGCATCTCACCTTCGGGTGCCCTCAGGCTGCAAGACCAGAGAGTTTGTGTTTACAGCGTCCTGGCATAAGGATACTCAGCTATGCACAGGGTGGTGTGGTGGGCCTGGGGTTTCTGGCCACGGTTGACATATGCATAAGAGAGGTTGGTAGCACTCTGCCTGTAAGGGCAGTCACAAGCTGGCTGCTGGATGCATGGACAAAATTGTCTGCAAGGAGACCAGAACTGTGTCGTCAGAAGTTGTATGTTAGGTCTAGAGTATTGTAAACTGTACTCTGAGTTAGTGGGTGAGTGGGACTTCTACTCATGTTCTGGTAACCAGGAGGTTCAACTTTGGCACACAGCAAGTGCACCCAGTAATGTGTTAAGTGCAGGTAGGCGAAGTAAACCACAGAGAGTGAAGAGCTTTTCGATGGGAGAGAAGCCAAGAAGCAAGAACCTAGACCTGAATTCCACATGGCCCTCACGCAGGTGCTGCAGCAGCAGCTGTAGTCTGGAGAGTCTCTTCAAAATGATTGTCCCCTTGTTAGACTGATGGGAATGTGACTTTTGGGTATGTTCCTGTTTTGAATGCAAACAAACAACAAAAAAAAAATTATTTGAGGAGAAGTAGGAAGAATCTCCCCAAATAATCACAGAACAGACTTTGCAAGGTAGAATCCTTGTGACCTTGACTATACAAATCCAGCAATGATCTGAGGGATTATGAATGCATAGAGCTCCCAATTAATGATTTTACCTGAAAGATTAATCCACTTGTTGGCCTGTAGGAAAGAGGTTAAGAACAAAAGTTCATAGGGACACTACCCCTCATTAACCAGTTTGAGGGGAGTGTTAACAAAGCGGCAGCAAATGCTTATTCTTTTCTGGTTTTAGCTGTCGTGAATATGTTTCACATAATTCATGGCATGACTGTGTTCCAGGAAGATATTTACAGCTATGCAAAGCCCTTAGAACACCTATACAGTTGAGGTTGACGCCTTGGTTTATGCCTGTAGTCCCTGTGTGGATAGTAGCAGAGAAAGCTCTGGACTCCAGGCTGGATGTCATGGACTGGCTCGTGCTGATGCTAGTTGATGTCACCTTTTGGAATGGATAGATGATGTCCACACAGTGTTGGACATTAGTGAGGGGCCTGGTCTCCTCCATGCTCCCTGTGGTGCCTCTGTGGCCCTGAGATATGCTTCTTTCTTCTTGAGTGGATTGATCTGTTGTGTTTTCTGGTTAAAAGTGCCTGAAATAATGGGAAGTCTGAGACACAGTCTGGCAGACTGGTGTTTTTATAGCCTGATGCCAAGAGTGTGTGTGTTAAATGGCACAAGAGCACATGGAGGAATTTGAAAGCCCAGAGCCTGTGGAGTTGATGTTGGAGGACATTCACAGGTTGAGGAAGCCAAACTTGGCATTCTCTGCATGTCTGGAGTGGGTTGTCCATGTCAGCTGTGCCTGCTTCTCCTCCTGAGAGGGGATGCACCAGTTCATTCCAGGAAAGAGCCTGGGAATGATCTCGTGTTTGAGTGCATAGCTTTCCAGAGGCCTGGAGCAAAACTGAGAGACTGTGGTTTTCTCTCTGGAGCAAAAGGGAACCAGCCATGTTGACATTATAGGCATAGCCATCCAAGGTCATAAAAGGTTCACTTCATTTTAACACATCCAGGGTGTGTACATGGTTCTGCTAGATAAATTGTACAGGTGTTCTATCAAAGGCAGGACTAAAATCCAAGCCCCCCCCCCCCCCCATATATATAGATATATAAATATATATACATCTTTGTCACTTACTCGTTTGAGTGTAACTCTCTCAAGGTGGTGTATCTCCTGTCTGTATGGACACTTAGTCATGCAAACAGAAGTGGTATACTACAGGTGAGATTCATCACACTTAATCTTAGACATCTAGGTGTTAGTATCACAGATCTAAGCTAGTCATCTGGCCCCCATCTGTAGTCTGTGGGGAGAAGTTGGCATCTTACTCTTTCTGCTGTCTGCCTCAAGATAATGTGATGGATCATCCTCTGGAAGTCCCTGTTTCTCTGTTTGGTCTGCAAGAATTCCACAGAAAACCTTTTGATGTTTGAAGTTTGGTGACACAAATCCATGTTGTATGTCTATGCAGGAAAGATGAAACTGTGTAACAGGCTCGTTCTAGAGACTGTACCCACAATCTGATTCTGTCTCCTCGGCAACATTGACTGGCCTTTACTCCTCCTCTTGCCATAACCTGGACTGTGTGATTTTAAATAGTTTAACAATACCTTTTCTTTTAGTCTATAATCTGTTCTACACTGGATAATGCTTTTGGTTATAATCCCTGATATATTTACCTGTCTGTTGCAAGGACAGCTGCATTCCCCTCCAAATCTCTACTTTAAGCCTGACATAAATTCGTGCAAGCTCTCCCAGTGGAAGGTTGCCATCTCCTTGTCTGGATACTCCTGCCTGCTGTTTCCCACTGAGGCAGAGGGTAAGGGACTCTCCTGAAAAGATTTCTGCACTTCTGCTCCCAGAGCCAGCAGCACAGCACAGCCCCGAGGCACAGGCTAAATTTTTCACTAGATGAGTAATGCTGTTCTAGCCCAAACTATTCCAGGGTACTCCATTTTTCTCCTGGATTTCATGTTGCCCCTGTCTCTCTAGTCCTTGAACTCCTTTGAGACATCACTACTATTAGACCCAAGTGCTTCTTCCTTTCTTCGTTATTCTCCCCGAAGGGAAATCTATATAAGCTTTCAAAAAGAAACTCCAGATATTTAGTCACTTGCACCTGCAGTCCCCGGGAGCTGCACTGACTGCTGCGTGTCACTGCTGGGTGCTGCCATGCTTGTCTCCATCGCAGGTCCTGCCAAGTCCATTATTCCCTATGGATTTCATAGCGTTTCTCTCTTCTTTCTGGGATTTAAGATCACAGTGCTGATTGGTCTCCCTGCCAGCCTTTTTACAGTCCTTTAAAGAAAACAACCCAACAAAACCCCCACAAACAGGGGGGAAAACACCCCAAACCTCCACATCTCCGTTTTTCGAATCCTGTTGGTTTTGCGGGCACGTTTCTGCCAGCAGTTGCTGAAACTCCCGAGTCTGCACCTGAACAGCAGAGACTCTCCTCTCTTTGGCTCCCAGATCAAATCAAATTTCTGTTTATTTCATTGCCCTGATAAATTTTTTATTAACTGTGTTAGAAGTCTGTGAGGAAGAGAGAGGGGGAGGAAAAGAAAGAAAAAAGCTGTTCAGGAATGTAGACTGGGCAAAGTGCCCACGATTAATGGGGTAGCAGTGACCAGCGGGTATTTGAAAATTCACCAGTGCCAACTGCCAGGAGGTTTTTTGCTGCCTGTGACAGCTGGTCATCACTACTGGACGACTGCTTCTGTGTGCATCTTAGATCTGTGTCTTTGTACGTTTCCTATCAAGTCACTCTCAGTTTCTGCTTTGCCATTCTGAAGCAATTAGGGCATGTTGGATGAATGCAGGGATGAGTGAACAGTGTTGGGTAATAGACAAAAAATACAGCTTTTCTTCTACTCTAGTCCTAATCCCCCTACCTCAAGATGAGCTTAAGCCAGTGTTCCAGGGATAGGCCTCCCTCAGCATTGTATGAATTTGAGTTGCAATTTTGCTGCTTTACACAACCATACTCCTTATTCCTGCTACAGGGCACTTGGCCTCATCAAAGAGGGTTACCGCCCATCCTAAATCATAGCCCTCTTGAAGGAAGCAAATCCCATCTTTTGATGCACTGTATGTGTTGCTGTATGTCTGCTGGCCCACTGATCCCAGCGAGCACTGGATCTTGGTGAAAGGTTTCTACTGCACAGTAGCTGCTAGTGAGGGCAAACTGACACTGCTGACTGTGCCATCCAACACGAGGGAAAGGATCTGTAAGGGTCTTGTATGTCTCATCTAGAAGCCCATCTAAGAGGCATCTCCCATCTCCTTGGGAATGCAGTAAATCCAGAAGATTGGCCAAAGTAGAATAATTGTTGTAGAGAATGATCTCAGAACAGAAGAGTTAAGTACAATGCAGGCACATTCAAGTGGGACTGAAGTGGTGATAGTGTTCATCTGTCTCTTGAGAAGTCAGGGAAGATAAAAACCTTTGTGGTGGTTTGACCCTGGCTGGAGGCCAGACACCCACCAAAGTTGCTCTGTCACTCCCTTTTTCAGCTGGACAGAGGAGAAAATACATATCGAGAGGCTCAGGAGTTGAGATGAGGATAGGGAGAGATCATTCCACAGTTAGTGTCACAGGCAAAACAGACTTAACATGGAACAAAGGACAGAAAACTCTCTAATTGATGACACTGCCCTGCACACCCAGTGATACCAGAGAAATGGTGAGAAGTGTGGCCAGACTTAAAGCACCTCTCCCCACCCCTCCTTTCTTAGCAGCCTTCACTTCAGTCATGATTTTGCTCCCTTCTTTTCCCCAACTGAGGCATTGGGAAGGGCAGGGTATTGGGGAATGGGGGTTTCTGTCAATTCCTCACAAGACTTTCTCCTTCTTAGCCTTGGGGGACATTCCTCATACCCTTCCCGTGCTGCACCATGGGGTCCTACCCATGGGAGATAGCCCACCACGAACATCGCCAACATGAGTCCTTTCCCATGCATGAAGCTTCAGCTCTTCACCAGCTGCCCTACCGTGGGTCACTTCTGTGGGGTGCAGTCATAAATCATAGAATGTCTCTCAGTCTCTCAGGCCCAGACTGCTCTAGCCTGGTCCTCCACAGAGTCACAAACCTCCACGCCCAGCAAATCGGCTCCTGCGTGGATCTCTCTCTTGCTCATCTCTGTGTCTCTGTCTCCACGGGCTGCAAGTGCTGGCAGAGGCTTGCTCCAACGTGGGTCTCAGCATCTTCTGTATGTCTCCATCTGCTCCAGAGTGGGGCCTCTCCACAGGCTGCAGGTGGGGTCTCAGCCTCTTCCATGGGCTGTGGGGGGATACCCACTCCACCATGGGTTTCTCCATGGGCTGCAGGGGCATCTTTCTCTCCGGCACCTTGGGCACCTCCTCCCCTCCTTTCACCAGCCTTGGTGCCTGCACAGTTCCTTCTGTCTTCTCACTCCCATCTCTCATGGCAAAAAGCAGCCGCTTGCAGGTTTTTTTTCTCCTAAATGTGATTCCCAGAGGTGTTGTGACCATCACTGGTGGGCTTGGCCTTGGTCAACAGCAACTCCGGCCTTGAGCCAGCTGGTGTTTGCTGTCTTGGGCCTACAGAAAGCTTCTAGCTGCTTCTTGCTGAAGCCACCCCTGCAGACCCACCCCCCCTTGCTGCCTGAACCCAGCCATGCAAAACTGCAACAACCTTGTATCTATTCTCATGGAAAATTTTGATCTGGAGCACCTCACAAGGGCCACTTGCTTGGCTACACGTAAGCTTTAGGTATGTGAAGACTTCTTTAGGACCTAGAGGGGACTTAGAGGTTAAATGTACCCATGGTGCCTGACACAAAGGGAACACATGAAATAGGAAATTTTCTCATGGGTGATAATCCTGACAGTTTTTTGTAGTTACTGTTCCTTCTTGATCTGGTGTACTGAGCCACTGGTTTGTTCTGGGAGGGTAAGCTCAGACCACTGATGGAAAGAGCTGTCCTGAGCTCTTAGGAGATGCATGACCGTGCCTTCTCAGGAGTTTTCCAACACAGTACAATAGAGCTAACAGCAGAGTGACCTGATTTTTTTGAAAGGCATAACTGGAACATACTCAGCACCATGCAGGGAGGGAAGAAATGGAGGGGTTTTGTGGGTTTGGGTTTTTTTGTTTTTTTTTTTTTTTTGGTAAGTAGCTTTGTCATGGCAGCCTCAGAAACCTTGAATAGGAAGAAATTTTGATTCTTGGGATGAATCTGCCATTCAGTTAGAGAGAAGGAGTGGATCTCAAGGAACATAGTTCAGCCAGGGATGTTGAGCTTGGGAAATAAAAAAGAGCCCTCCAGAATGAAGCTCCTGTGGGACACAGCACCTCAGCAGGGAAATGCAGTAACAGCATTGTTTACTTTCTGTTAAGTATGAACAGGTATCCATCCTGTGAACATTTTGACTTTTTTTACTTCCACATCTCTGCAGTAAAACAGAGTAAAAATTACTGTGCCAAAACCTAAGTACAGAGGTATTCCAGACTCTGTCCCCGTAAGTCATTGTGAGGCAGTCTGTGAACCTCATGAGGCACTAGCTGGCAGAGGGAAGGAGAAACTCTTTAATTGGATCCAGAATCTTGTATATCAGTGAGAAAATGCTTCTCATAACTTGACTGGTATTTTGGTTTATCATCAATTAAGGTTGCCTCTTACAGTGTCTCAAAGTAAGCCACAGTTCAGGTTCTTCTGTGAATTTGTTCATTACGGGACCAATCACTGAACTGCCTACCGTGGTAAAGCAGGTATTCTTGTCATATATCAGTTTTCTTCTCCTTCCCTTTTGCTGCTAGTGAGTTCTTGCCATCCCCATCGTGTCTTCATTTCACTTGTTCACAGTGACACAAAATGTCTCCTGCCTGAGGTCAATCTCCCTGTGATAAAAGTCTTCCATAGAATTAGTCAGGCTGGAAGACAGGCAGGTATCAAAACCCGAAGCCTTCAGAAAATGGTGGCAGGCTGTCAGTTCCCATTAGCTAATGCTACCTGGGCAGCCTGCTGACTCTTCACCATTGTAGGTGGGAGAGATGAGTTTTAATGAGCAGCAGAGGGAGCGGAGAGGGGGAAATAAAGAAAGTAGTTGAGACTAGAAGTGATACTTTTGGTAGGGGATGTCGTGTGTGTGTGTGTGTGCATGAGTGTCCGTGCTCGTGTACGGAAGTATGGAAGTGAAGTGAGCGATAGCTGTGTGGCATTCCAGGCCTCTCCATGAGCTTTGTCATGCGAGTGATGGCATCCTGGCCCTTCTTTCTTCAGTGGCTTCTTCCTCTCTGTCCCCCAAAGGCAATCAAGTGGAACTGTAGTGAACTGCAAAGACAAATACGTCAAAAATTAGGGAGATCTGCAAATCCTGGTTAGATGATAATGCCGTGGCAGATGTAGTGTTTGAAAGCTGGTTTATGTCAATGCAATTTCACTGACTTCGCTGAAGTTGCTCCTGATCTACTCCAGGCTAGTACTGGGGTGTGCTGGGTTGGATCTAGGCACAAAAGCACCCTGCAAACAACTGCCACATTCACTGAGTGTTTAAAGAAGTTGTGTACTTCTCTCTGGAGGTCATAGCTAGGACTAACAAGGGCAGATTGGGAATGGGATGTATTCAGCTGTGAAATAGCCTCCCAAGGGCAAAGGTAGAAGACTCATTTCCAGAAACTTTAAAGACTAGTTGGCCAAAACACTATTAGATATGCGGCAGAGAACAAACCTACCTTTCTGAATGCCCCCAGCTCTGGAAGATAGAATAAGTGTGCAAATGATTCTTCTGTCTCTAGAGTACGTGAACATCTGAGATCTGAATTGCTGCAGGTCCCATTCTTCTCCCTGGCATTCGACCTACATTTAAATTCTAATTGACTTAGAGTGAAGATTCCTAAAGCTTTCTCTTTTTTGCCCAGATGCTGAATCCTCAATGAAAATACAAACTGTCATAAGACGTTGGGCAGATGTTAAGCAAAAAGGAGCTGGTTTAAGCTGAAAATTGCATGGCTTATTCCAATTAAATATAAAATGCATATAAAATGTTTCACTCTACTTTTAGTGGAGAAAGACATTGCTATAAATAAATATATCCCCATTGGATATTTTTATTAGCACAAAAGTCGATGCTAGGTTAGTGTTGGAGATGTCATGTGCCCTGTTTAGTTTTCTGGACAGCTCCATCCTCTTCCTTCTTTCTAGGAGCAGTTTTTGCTTCTTCAGAAAATGCATTATTTTCCAGGGCTCCTGAGTGCACTAATTAGACTTGGACCAGTCTCCCGAGGGGTATCCCCCTACCCTCTGACCAGGGGCTCCATGTAAACTCAAGCCTGGATCTGCATGTTAAGAATACCCATCTCCAGCTGTGTCTCTGGTACCATCTCTTGTGTGTTTATGCCTCAACTGACAGCCTGATTCTGATTGTCTCTAGGAGAGCAAATAGGGTTATGCTTGTGTAACTGGGAGGAGAAATGGATCAGAATTAAAAGTTCCAAATGACCTGAGACAAAAGATCTTCTTCCTCATTACAGTCTGTCGCTAATGAGGTGCTTGTGGGCCTCACAGTCTCTCTCTGGCTGATCACTAAAAATACCTGTTCTAGTTTATGCATCAGAGGGAACCTTATGCAGAGGTACAGCACTGTGTATTATTAGGAATTATTAGAAGTATTTTCCTCTGTCTTCTTGTTTGTCCCCATGGGTTTCCCCACTCTCCCACTGCACGTTGACCACAGGGAAGGGAGTCTGGCATATTGTTGGGACTTGGCTCTGTGTTTGACCATTACATTGCTCAAGGCTATGATGGAAATCAGTATTACAATTCTGTCTTTTTGAGTTGGGAAAGGTTTGGACTCTTTAGATAAGAAGGATCCCCCTGCTTGAGCCAATAAAGCTCTCAGCAGCTCATGGACAAAAGAATAAATGCATCTCAAACGTTCAGCCAAACCCTTAACTGGAGGCCCCTACACACCATAGTGTAGTATCAGCAGTAGGTCTCAGGACCAATCAGGAAGGTAATTCCCCAAACAGTTCCTGCAGCATGTTTCTGCATCCCTGGAAGATATGGTACAGCTAGATCTTCTGAGGTTTGGCAAGCCTTGTTGTTTCCTTATTCTCTGGAACTGGGCTGCCTGAGAGACTTGACTTCTTCTTTGGGGTGCAAAGGACACACACATACTTGTGTCTGCTCTCATAACCACTGCAGTACAACCAGTACAAAGAATAGAAGCAAGTAAATCTCTCCTTGTGTTAGGCTTGCAGTGATCTGTATGGGGTCCCAAGAAGACCATTGAAGACTTCCATGTTGCTGTTATGGGAGATAGTCAAATACTGTGACAGATAGGAGATTCTAAGCCTTTAAATGGGTTTAAAAAATGTAGCACCTCATCCACAGGGAGGGCAAAACAAAACAAAACAAAAAAAGTAAAAAAAAAAAAAAAAGTTGCATTCTACCTATTCCTCAGGAGCAAATAGCTAGTTGTTGGCAGAGTTTCTGTGCCTGGAGGCATCACAATATGATGTGTAATATAATGGCTACACACAGCCAGCTGTGGGATTTGGAGAAGAGCTGTCCAGGAGAGCAGCACACACAACTGGCTCCCAGCTGCTCTTTTCCTATTACCTGGTGCTGCCTTCTCATTGAGTGTGAAGGTGAGGCAGCTGGGCTGGCCCTGGCTCGTCCCACCATGCCAGCTGTGCACAAGCCTCACCTCGTCACTAAGGGAATCCAGGAGCAGAGCAAACAAAATGTGTGTGATGGGCAGCACACAAACAGGCAGCACTCTTCCTGCTAAAATACTCGGTGGGGCACATGGCTGGTCCCAGGGAAAGGCAGCGGGAAAGCCAAGGCAGGTCTAACCAGGCACTGTGGAGAAGGCAGGAGGGAAAGGAGGTTTTTCTCTCCTTTGGAGAAGAGAGGAAGGGCACTCTAGTGATTGTTACCTATTGCAGATATCTGGATTTAATCCCATGGTGCCCAGCAGGCTTCCTGAGTAGCTTTGGGGGTGTTTTCTCTGAACCTCAGCTCTTTACTTCTAAGGCTGCGGGCAGAAGGCTTGTAGGCTCAGGGTGTGGGTCTTGCAGGGCCTTGCAGGCTCTCAAAAGTGATCCCATGTTATTACAGGCAACTGTAATGAAAATACCAAGCTCCAGTGCACAAGCAGGTGAGGTTTTCTGGTCCAAGTGGAAGGCTGTAGCAGAAAGCAAGGGTTCTGATGGCCAGTCTCCTCTTGATTTCAGCCTAAATACCATCCTCTTGTTCTTGACTCAACCTATCCTTCATCTTGAGAGGGAATCACATTGGAGGAACATCTTGGCCAATGAAGCAGTACTGTTGGTACTAAGGCTGTTAGTTGGATGGTGGGGACAGGAGAGGCTGTATTTAGCTGAAGAAGGCAGGGTGGGGGAGGGCGGGCAATAGGCTTTGCACACCAGGAAAACCCCGGTGGAGTCCCTGTCATGGGGAGAGTGTGAGGGCAAGAGGCAGAAGAATCACCTTGAGTGCAGCAGGGAAGTGGAGAAAATGTCTGCATGTCACAGGGCTTAATTACGCAGCAGGGGGATGACATAAGAGATCCTGTGATGTCACTGCTGTGCCGTAATGCTGGAGAGACAGGAAAAGTGAAGTGCTTTTCCCTGTCCCGCTTATGCAAGCGCTCCCTGGAAGACTCCTGGCTATGCAGGAATCTGCCTTTCTGGGGGAGGTTAACAAGGAGAGGCTCAGCTCTTTACCTCGCTCTGTTTCCTTTAATGAATTGGGGTCTTCCTCCACTGTACACCCAGACAGAGAAACAAGGGAGCGTGTGCAATCAGTTCTCACTCAGCTAGCCAATGAGATGTGAAATAGGTTCCAGGGTGGATGATACCCTTGAACGACGTCACACTGACTTGTTTGCTGTGATAATGTATGGACGCTCCTTCCCCTAAAGCCTCCCGTGTAATTGAGGCCTGGCGCCTGTAATTGGTAGCCAGCGAGTAAATTGTTGCTTCCTAATGGAGGTTAAATGCTGGAAGCCTTGTTCTCACAGCACCTTCCCCCACTGTCCCAAACACTTTCCCTGCCAGTGGGAACATGCCCTTCAGGGAAGCCCTGAGGCATGCAAATGTCAGAGGGATTCCTCCCTCCTCTACAGGCATCCCAAATGCAGAATGTTTTTTGCTGTGGAAGTCATGGTAGGCCGCTCTGGCTATTTCCCATTTAGTTTGGGGCTTTTTTGCTCTGCTGCTCAGACTGTCACTTCCATTTCTTGCTTGGCATGCGCTGAAGCAGCCCTTTTTTTTCATTGACAACTTTCCTCGCCCTGTGTGCGCTCTCCTTCTCTGCCTTGGATTTATTTCTTGCTTTTTCTTCTCTGTTTTCCTGGTTTCCTTCGCTTTTTTCCCTTCCCTTTTTCTTTCTTCTTCTTACCCTTTTTTTGCTGGAGCACAAGCCTGGGTGAGGGTTGCTTCCTGGTGCGTCAGTCATTCAGATTGCCCATGGTATGTCACTTCCCCCCCCCACCTCATTAATGCCTCAATTTCTCCATGGATATATTTAGGATGATAATTAGGTGTTTCACCAATGCAGGAATTATAGGGCTTGAACAGATGATGTTTCCAGCATGCTTTGAGGTCCTTGATACACGCTGATAATGAAGCCCATGCAGTCAGGCTGTGGGAAGACATGCAGTAGAATAAAGGCTGCCCCTGGCACAGACTAAAACAAACCCCGTTTTCAGTTCACTTTCATGATGGACTTCATAGGCTTTGGTAGCCATGGTGTCCAAGTAGATAAGGTAAGGGGGAGGAACAAACCCCAGACTTTTCTCACCTTACTGTTCTTTGAGCAGCCACAGAAAGCTTCCTCTTGTCAGTACTGACTGGCACTTGGAGACCAGGCTGGGTGGTTCACATGGGCAAAACTCTCTAGGCTCAGGAAAGTCACCTATTTTAATTTATACCAATTAACTCAAACTTTTAACTAACTATTTGGCTATTAAGAAACTAAGAAAAGAAACAATGAAACAAAACACTGAGAGAAACCACTTTCCAACCCCTTCACCAGACTCAGCTTCATGCCAACACCTCTCCTGCCAGTCTCCTCTCTCCCTGTTTTAACCACAGGCTGTGCTCAGTCCCTGACAGTCTCTTGGGTGAGGAGTTTGTGATGGTTATCTGATGGTTTCTTCCTCTGCTGCTGGTCTGTTTTCTTCCCCTGCTCCTTCTTTCTTATTCTTCTCCTGCCCCAGCCTGGGTCCTTCATGGACTGCAGTCTCCTTGGGGGTGTCCCTGCTCTAGTGTGGCTTCCCCCCAGTCACAGTCCCTCCAAGGTACCTGCCAGCAGAGCCTGCCTCCCTCCAAGAGCTGTTCCCTGCCCTGTCCGCAGCAATATTCCTTTCCACTTGTGGCCTCCTATACCTGCTTCTCTGTTTCTTCCTGTGTCTCCTTTTGTGCATCTTCATGCCTCCTTTGTGTTTTCTTCTCACATTTCCCCACATGCCCCCTCTGGAACCTCCAGCCCCAGGAGTGCCACACTCCCTTAGCCCTGCTGGGGCAGTGGGGCTGGGAACCCTCTGACTGGCCGTGGTGTTGGGGTACAGTGAGTCAGTGATGGCTGTTGCAGATCCAACGGGACCAACTGGGACCAGCATGGGATAGCCCCTGACCTCTTCCATATTCAGCAACCCTAATCCCCCCTACAGCCAAATTCTGATGATAAATTATGCCCCAAAAGTGGCATAACCCTTTAGGGAAATGAGGGGTGATCCTGCCAGGTGCCAGCCCAGCCCTTCCCCCCGATGGTGCAGATGTCTGTGTCTGCTGTGCAGCTGCCGGGCAAGCAAAGCAAATCCAAGCGGGTCACTGCCTAATTGCTGCTGTAGGATTCTTCTTTCAGCTCTTCCCATGTGCTTTCTGCCTCATCAGAGGATAAAAGTGAGGGTGCCTTTGCAGCAGTTTGCTGGCCTGAGAGCTGTTTGCCTCATATTTTCCAGGGAATCGCCCCTTTGGGGTGGGGGAGTGTTGGCTTTTGTTTTCTCCTCTTGCCACTACCCTAATCAGTGCTTTGTTAGTGGGCTGGAGTTTCTCATCTGGTGGGTGCTTGCTTGAGATGGGGTGGTTTTGCAGAGGGCTGTGCAGATGTTTATGCGTCAGTCCTTCTCTAAATTGGAAGTGACATGCCTGTCAAAGTCGGGCAGAGCATGATCCCTGGGAAGGTGTGGGAGCAACTCTGCTAAAGTCAGCTGAGATGTGCCAAAGCAAAGGCAGTGCAAGGGAACAGAGGATGAGACTCGCTGTGACCAAGCAGAGAGGTACTGTACACTAGATGGGAGGTGGGAGATTCATTTTTCACCCTGGGACTGACAGGCTTACCTTCATCTCTCTCATCCCTGTAATAGATGTTGACCTCTTCACTCCAACAATGGAGTTTCAGTTGACAAATCCTGCCTTTCCCTCCTTCCCAGGCAGCCTGTTAGAGCAAAACAAGGCCGTTTCATCAACTTTTGGCTTGTTGTTTCAAAGGAAATTAATATTGCATGGTCGTGGTGACTGTCAGTCCTCTGAACCCAGAAGCCTCTTGGCTAGTTTCCACCACAATTGGTGGAGGAGTAAAAGCCTCAAGGCTATTAGGGCTCCCATGTGGTTTTTTTGCAAAGTATGACCCAAAAGGAAAGAAAGGCTCTTTTATTACCTTCGTGGAGCAAAAAACATGAAAGAATGAGCTCAACCCTTTTTCAGGCATCAGCAAATCAATACAGCAACTCCACCTTTCACAGGAAAGCTGTGGGAAACCAGAAATATGCTCAGAGAAACTTGGGTTATGCTCTTCATCTTTGCTATTGCTTATACACCTGTGAGCAGGTAGAATTCCCAAGAACTCCTTTCCAGCTTCCATAGAGCCTTGGTGTAGCCGGGGCGTTGCTGCCAGCAGTGTCACAGCATGTTGTGCGCTGCAGGACCGGCAGCTGCTCCTGACGGGCACGTTGCATGGTGGGATTTCAGCTGGGGGATTGCTTATGCAGGCTGGGTTTGGATTCCAGCACATGCCTCCATATTGCTGCAGTACTGGTAGGCAGAGGGTTTACGTTGTTCCCGAAAAAGAAATAGTTGGGAAGGAGGAAAAGATGTTTTCTCACCAGTGGACAAATTAGGCTGTATCAAGTGGTGATTCTGGTGTGCAGATAGTCCTAGCTGGACTAAAATGAGCCACTCCCTGACCTGTTAGTGTCAGGGGTGGTAAAAACAAACTGCATCAATTCATAGGCTGCAAAACAGCCTCGAGGAAGGTTGTGACTCTTGATTATTGGTTTTGCTGATGTCCTGCTATCTCCCTCCTGTCCCGTGCTCCTAGCCGATACCTTTCATATAGTTCTGCTTCTCCAGAGGAAAGACTCATCGTATCTGCTGTAAAGCTTTAAATATAGAGTATTTCCAGTGCTGGGGTGAGGGGAGAGGAGAAAGGTTATTTTCTTTTTCTCTTGCCCCTTTCTTTTATCTCCCAGACCTCTAATCATAACCAAAACAGCTGCAAACTGTAAGAACATGGAAGAATACACTTTAGAGTTCCTTGTGAGAGCTCTGGCTTTATTGCCTCTGTGCTGGTGAGGACCAGGACCTTTGTGGTATGCCTGTAAATGAAAAGGGCATGCTTGTAGCATGGGTAAGTAGGTAGAACATATGTGACTCTTTGTTGGGAATGCTCCGAGCCAGCCAAATACTTCCCCTTTACTCCACGCTCCGTCCAACTATTCTAGCCTTGGACAGACATCTTCTCCCTCTCGTCCTTCCTCCTGCTTGTTCCAGCATCCCAAACTAGGGCCTTTGAGCTCTGCCCCTCCATCTAATCTGTGCTTCCCTGTCTAATGACATGCGCTAATGTGTGCTAACAGATGTCTGAGGGAAAATTAGCTGTGGTGTCCAAATCAATTAGACTGGAGAGGATATGCAGGAACAATTGCTCAATAGGCTGTGTGGGTTGGTCCCCCCCTCCCCCCCCCCCCCCCCCCCAGCCCTTTCCCTTTCCTTCCTTTACAAGAGGTGAAATTTTGCAGCCAAGCCTTTGCCTGCCTCCCTGCCTTGCTAACTCCACTTCCAAGCAGTCTACCTCTGTGCTTAATGGGTTCTGATCTGGTCTCCAGATGGAGCTGGCTCCACCAGCTGCAGGCGAGCAGCAGCTGCTCTCCGAACGGAGAGGTACGCGCCTCTCCAGAACCTTGCAGCATGGGTACAGCCGGCACGTCAGAGGCAGCTAAACGATCCTGGCGGTTTTCATGTGTTTGCCTGCTTCGCAGGAAAGGCAAATTAGTTTTACAGGATCAACCACTTGTGGAGCAGCATCTTGCAGAGCGTTCAAAACAGGCTATGGCACGCATAAGACATGTTGGCTCAGAAAGTGCTTGAAACCATGGCTGGGACTCAGCCGGTATAGGAAAGGTTCTTAGGGAGGTTGAGAAGCAGAGATTCCTGAAATGTAGTTCCCACACTTCTTGAGCAAGAGAAGACCTGCTGAGAGGCATGCTTCATAGTAGCTTTACCATGTCCTGTCATAGAAGCATTTCTTTTCAGGGACCTCGTGGTAAAGCTCATGATAGATTGTTATGGATGTCCCATAGAAGTCTTACCTTTGCTTTTAATTCAACAGGCTTTTCATGTTGCTTGACAAAGAAGTTCAGAGTCACAGGTCCAAAATGAGGGGAAATCTCCCCTATGAGGAGAGGCTGAATAAGCTGAGGCTGTTCAGTCTTGAGAAGAGAAGACTAAGGGGGGTTCTAATTAATGTCTATAAGTATCTTAAGCATGGAATTCAGGGGGAATTAGCCAGCCCCTTTTCAGTGGTCTGTGGAGATAGGACAAGGGGCAATGGCTGCAAGTTGGAGCACAGGAAGTTCTGCACCAACATGTGGAAGAACTTTTTCACAGTGAGGGTGACAGAGCCCTGGGACAGGCTGCCCAGGGAGGTGGTGGAGTCTCCTTCTCTGGAGATATTCAAGTCTCGTCTGGATGCCTATCTGAGTGATATGAGCTAGGGAGCTGCTCTGGCAGGGGGGTTGGACACGATGACCTCTTGAGGTCCCTTCCAACCCCTACGATTCTGTGATTCTGTGATTCTGTGAAATACTGAGGTGCTCATAGAGATTAGTTTTGGGGTATATAGGAATAACTCATGGTCTTTCACAGCATTCACTGTAACATCTGGATCACCTTCATAACAACTATCACTGAATTCGTCTACCCTGGACGCTGGCCACAGTTTTGAAGACAAGATCTAGCCATAATGCACAGAGTTGGCCAGGAACGTCTAATCTCCATAAAAGTTCAAATTTTCAGGGGGTACATTTGTAATTCCACAGGACTGAAAAGGGGGGAAAGAAAACAAACAAAAAAAAGGAAGGTATTTGTATTCATTTGAAGGCAGTTCAGTAGCAGTGTGTGTATTCCTGTACTGCTCCAAAGACTATGGGTCATTCCAGCTGCTGCTGTGTGCTCCAGAAGGCCAAGCTGCATTTATGAGGATGGTCGGCAGACTCTTTCCAGGCTGAGCTTACCTCATGTGTGAAGTTCAAATGTATGTCTTGCAGTAATCTGTAAAAATAAACACTGGACTCCCCCTCTTCCCTTTGGGATATTTGTCTAAAAGCACATAGCATCAAGAATATATACTTAACAAAACAACTTCACAGAAGTCCTTTTGAACTTGTTTCTAGTTTCAGCTGCTTTTTCTTTCACTGCACCATTTGAGAACAAATAGTCCTTAAGGGTCTACAGCGAAAGACACCATCTCAGTCTCCCTGCTTGTGGCACAGGCAGTTCTTCATCTCAGCTGCTAGTACCCTGCCGATGCATTTCTGTTCGCTCCTACCTCTTGTTTTTCATTGTGCCCCTTGTAAGATGGTGCTGCACAAGGCTGCCAATCAGTGAACCAGAGAAGCATTTACTTTTAAGTAAGCAAGTACATTGGCCAAAGGAAGTGGCTTTGAATCATTTGTGTGCTTTGCTGCACTGTGGTTTGGGTGCATTTAGTCCTGCTCAAGCCCCCTTCTTATTCTCTGCAAAACTGTGTCTGATTTCTTACCTACTGTCACCTTTAACTCCATTTTGCTATCACAGCTCCTTGGCTTTTCCTTCTCTCTTATCCCTCCACAGTTAAGTGTTTGTGTTTCAAATGATGCTTCCCTAGTCATCCTAGCTCACTTTTTCCTGACTGCGTCTTGCTCTTCCCATTCATTGTCTCTAACCCCATTTCCATCCTACAGCACTACATCTTCCCTTTCCAACAGACCCCCCTGCCTCTGCTCTCCTTCCTGCCTGGTTCACCCCCCAGCCCCATGCTGTGCCCACCTCTTGCCCCCTTCTGCGTGTGCAGCGATGAGCTGTGAACACACACTAGCGTTGCGCTTGGTTCTGTCAGCTGGGCTTCCCAGCCACATTTATCAAAATTATCCCACAGTTCCTTGTAGAGTCGAATATTAATAGGGTTCATTTAAAACCAAGAGTTTTGCTAATGCTTTTTTTTGTGTGTGTGTGTGTGCTAAATGGGAGGAAACAAGTATTACCCAAACAAGCACACACACCGAAAGAAGTGGGGCTGCTGGGAATAGTTAATAAGGCAAGCGGAACTGTTGGCAGAGGGGACACAGAACAGAGGCAGTGGGACACACGTGTGCCAAGCACCCCAAACGTTTCCCCCAGGCCTGGTGGCAAGGCTGGTAGAGTGCCCTTCTGCTGCCAAGCCTGTATGTTTCTTACTATCGGATCAACTCTGCTTCAGAGCTGGGGGGAAGCTCCTGCACCCTTTGCTATAGAGACTGAGGGGAGAAAATAGGAGGTGAGCTCAAGATGGGGATGAGAAGGGAAGCCGGAAAGTTAGTTAGATGCCCCTGCGCCATTCACCCCTTTGTCAGAAGCTCTCTCTTTATTCAGAGCTGCTACAACTTTTGCTATTCCCCAATCACATGTCCAGCCATGATGCTGCTGAAATCCTCCTCCTTTTCAGGTTGCAAGTTCCCATGTGTCAGACCCCGCATCCCACTGTTTGTTACCCCAGCCCAGCACCAGGACAGACTCTTTCCACATGCCCCAGCTCAGTTCCTTAGCCCAAATCAAAACCAATGAGTTTGTAATAAGAAGTACCCAGGATTCTGTGTGCTGGGAAAGACTTAGCGTGCTCTCACGAGTTCCCGTGGGTACATACCACGCTGCCATCAAACTGAGAGCTACTGTATTACCTTGCCACCCACAGCAGAGGGGTGGAGAGCAGGCAGAGAGAGAGGAAAGACCTACACCTCCATGGGAATGTTAAGAAGTGCCCAGGCCAGTGAGAGTTCATCCAGCACTGCTTTCTGTCCCAACATCCCATGTCACAGACGTGGCTGCTCTTCACTCCCTGTGAGAGTTTGGTTTCAATAACTCACCTCACTCGAGCCTCCATTGTGGTTGGCCAAACTCAGCTACAGCAGCCCTGGTTACTTGAAGAGACAGCATCATCTTCTGTGGCTTCCAGGAGGCAGCTGCTTCTCACATGGCCTTCCAACCCAGAATGACACATATCCTTGTCTCTTAGGAATCCCCCTCCAAATTTGAGAAACACCTCAGCCCTTTGGTGCCCTTATCTTCTCCAACAAAATGAGTGTCAGACACTCTGGATTTTTTTTCTCTTACCTTCCCTTTCCCAGGGATCAACAACTCTCAACCAGTTCATAAAGCAATGCCCTACTGTGCCCTTAGTGGGTCTCCAAATGCAGCACTCGAGCATTTATTTAGTATTGCGATATGCAGCAGTCAGAGAACTTAGGTCTGTTCATGCTGCTATGGATAAGAGCAGAGTTTGACCCCCTGCCTTTTGGGAATGGCCAGATCGCTGTGCTGGAGAAAGATCCTGTGATGCTCTGTGAATCCCTCATGCTGAGCTCTTTTCCCTTTTTTCCTTCCCGTATTGAACTTTGCTGCTTGGCCAGCTGTCATGCTTGAAACAGCCCAAAGTGCTCTGTGGTTCTCACATGGAGATCTCCAGAGAGAGGTAACTTATGCCAGCTGCTTTGCCCAGGTTTTTCCTCATTCTGTTCTCCCTAGCCTGGGGAGCCATCCCTGGCTTGGAAAAGTGGAGGATCAGAAAGAACATCTCAAGTACATAAAAGCACAATGATCGGTACCTCAGTGCAATTAAAAAGCCTGGTCCAGCCTTTTGATGCTGTGCTTTATAGTGGCTCTAGCTGTAATGAAGTCATAAAAAAGCTGGTGTAATTGGCATCAATTGCAGGCCAGCTCAGTCCTGGAAAAACGTGCTCATTCCTAGGGAAGGATGGTATCACTTCTGCTATCTCCAGCCTTTGACATACTCAGTGATAGGGAAGGGAACAGGGACTTAGGGAATGCCAAGGAAGCCTAGAGAAAAGTGTTTGCATTTAATTAAAGATTGTGAGACAGCCAGGGCGTGTGAGAGGTTTTCCCAGTCCCACGGAACCAGGATACGTCAGAGCAATATGTGCTAGTGGGTAGTCCTAGGAATGAATGAAAGGGTTGGCATGAGTAGTTCAGGGAAAGATGGTATTTATTTCTGTCAGGAGGAGCTAAAGGGAGAGAAAGGGGGCATGAAGATTAGGCTTCACAAGGGGAAACAGTGAAAGTGGTCATTTATTACTGCTGTGAAGGTTTCTGGGGATATGTGTGTGTAGAGGAGGAGTGGGATGAGAAGAAACAAACAACAAGCCTTGTGCCTTCTGGAGCTTTATGGAGCTAAAACAGTCCCAAGCAGAGTTCATTTAAATTTGCAGTTTTATAGCTGTTAATGTGATTCCCAGGAGAAAAAGAGAAGGGCATTAGCAGTGGTGACAATAAAATAAGTTACTTAAATGGGACCAATGGTGCTCCCCAGTCTTCCTGCCCATCAGTTGGGTTGGCTGCCAGTGCTTGTGAAGGGAAGGGCGTGATTATTTTGATGCTCTTCGTTTCAAGCTTTCCCAACATGAAATCCCTCGTGTCTCCTTCCAAGCCTCCTGCATGTAAATCTCCATCAACTCTGTGGTTACATCAGATTTATACCTCTACAGCTAAGACTTAGTGCCCTCCTGTGCCCCTGGCTTCCTCTTGCTTGTTGAGACGAGTGTTTCAGGTACATAAAGCTATGGCTTTTAGAATCCTTCTCATATAATACTGTTTCCAGCCAGTTTTACTCTGTTTGGGATTCTGCTAAGATTTCCAGAGGCTGTTTTGACCAACTAGAACTTGGGGAAGGGGGGAAGCAAACAAAACAAAACACAAGACCTTTCCTGCAGAGTCGTTTCACAAGAGGACAAAATTTAATTGCAAAGTGAATTGGGGATATCAGAGCAGCCGTGGCTGCAGGCAGTGAGGGGGAAGTTCAGTGCTAATAAATGAAATGTTCCTGATCCAAGGAGAGAAAATGATCAGCACAGCTATAGGACAAACTTGGGACATGACACCAGGCAGCAGCACCTGTCAAATTAATAACGCCCCTTTAATTTTGCCCAGCTATCCTATTAAGCCCTTCTCTTGTAGCTGAGTGCTATGAGCCATGCTGACTCAGGCTAAGGAAAGAAGCTGGGACAAAGGAAGAAGCTAAGAGAGGAGGTTCACAGCATGCAGAGCATTTTGAGAATCTCCTTATTGACTTGTGTGCCAGGAGGAGACACTACAGGCATTCAGCCAGCCTTGGAGCTAATGCTGGATGCTGGGACCAGAGTATTTCAGAGCCCTCTGTCAACAAACTCTGCAGTCCCACTGCCTTGAGGAGAGAGCGCTCCCCACCTGCTTCTGCTCTAGTTTTGCCATCAGAGATCCTTCTGTGGTTGCACTGCTTCTTGGGAAGACAGATAATTGCCCACTGCTCTTCTCCAGGTCACTCACAGACAGAGAAGCTGAGACAGGCTGCGAGAGTTGGGCTTGTTCAGTTTCTGGGGAGACCTAATGATGGCCTACCAATTCTTAAAAGGGGTCCTAGAGGAAAGTGGGAGAGCAAATGTTCACCAAGGAGTGCAGTGATAGGGCAAGGGGTAGTGGCTTCAAGCTGAAAGAAGGCAGGTTTAGATTAGATGTTAGGAAGAAATTCTTCACTATGAGGGTGCTGAGACCCCGTCACCCTGCCCAGAGAGGTTGTGGAAGCCCCATCGCTGGCAGTATTCAAGGCCAGGTTGGATGAGGCTTTGGGCAACCTGGTCTAGTGAGGGTGTCCCTGCCCATGGCAGAGGGGTTGAAACTAGATGGTCTTTGAGGTACCTTCCAACCCAAAGCATTCTGTGATTCTATGATTCCCATTTTCTTCCCCCTAGTTCCCTGTGGCTGATGGAAGCTGAAGAACTTAGGCCAGAGAGTCAGCCATGCTCTTGTTGGCTGTGGAGACCAGCACAGTGTTGCCAGCCCTCTGTCTGCTTGTGCATAGTCAATCTGATGTGCTTCTGGAGCAGCCATAATACTGGTAGCAGGTGGTGTCCTCTGAGGTGGGATCTCCAAGGGATCTATCTGGTTCTCGTCTGGGGACACGTGAGAGCATTTCCCTGAGGTGCTGAGAGCTAAGACAGTTTCCTCTCACAGACTGTCTACCCACCCAGGTGGAACAAAACCATGCACATAGCAGTGCCCCCTTTTTCCTTCTCCTGTTCCTAAACCCTGCTCTCCATTTTGTTATCGAGCATGGCAAGGCTCAGAGCTCCAGCCTCAGATACCTGAGCAGGAGAAAGAAAGGACTGGAAGATTTTTTCAAGCTGCACAGACCGTAGCCGTAGCCTTGAGCACACCTGGTCTGTGAGTTGGGGGCATGGGGGCAGCGGTGGGACAGCAGGCAAGGAACAGACAGACAGACACTGGGCGCTGCAAGCGTAATTGCTGGCTTGCCTGTAGGTGAAAAGAGTTCTGCTGCCATTCCCACTGGGGCCAATTTGCTGTTGCTGCTCATATCTCTGATGTTCATCAGGCTGCAGCTACAAACCTCCTTTGTCCAGGAAGGCATCTGAACCCTCTCTCGTCTCCTCCTCCCCCAAGCTAGGGATGGAAAAGGGGACAATACACATTCCCCTGTCAGGACAGGGAGAGCTGTTCTGCTAAATTGGACATCTAGCTTGAGATGGAGGGGAAGAGGGAGCCTTAGGTATCAAAACTACCAGTCCACCTGCTGCAGCTTGGGTGCCCTTATGGAATGCCTGTGCACCTGAAATCTGGCCTCACAGGTTAGGCTCTGAATTTGTTATTGGATATTCTATGTGTGTCTGTGTGTGTGTTAGAGCACTCGCTTCCCAGCATCACACTTTTAATGTGCAGAAGGTACTTACTTCTCAGACCCTGTGACCCTGGGATCTAAGCCCAAAGTTGAGAATATGAGGCCTCCCAACAAAAGGACTCATGTGCTTTGTGGTTTCCAGCAAGCCCTTTACATTCTCTGGGACCTATTGCTTCTCCCTTTTCCAGCTCCTCACCTTTAAAAGAGGAATGATACTAACCTACCTAAAATAGTATTATTTTATGCATCCTGCTTATCATTTTCTGAAGGGAAAAAAATACATCTCAGGCTCAGTTGCCATGTTTTATTGAAGCCCAGTTGAATTTGTTTTTTTTAAAAATAAGGGTTTAATATTTAATTTTGCTGTTTTGCAATGTGCACCATGCAGAACTAAACCCACACTTTTGCAAGTGAACTATTACTTCAAGTTTCTTATTTAGCTCTTAGCTAACTAAAAAGTAGAGTTATTTTTTAACTTTACATTTAGCATTTGTGTGGTACAGACTAAGGAACGTAGTTTCATTTTGCTTATTCCAGTTAAAACTGGTGTGCTGTCCACAGGCTCTGGGAAGTCTTTATAAGGTAAGGTTGTGAACAGAGGTGGAGAGATAAGACTGCAGAGCCTACAGTTAAAATGGACCAGATAAAAAGGGACTGGTACCAAAAAAAAAAAGAAGCATCACTACTTCGCTACTGCCACTGAGCTGAGGCACATGGAAACTTGCCCAAAAATAAGAGCAAATGAGTGGCAGGGCCTGGCTCTGAACTGCTGTAATCAGTAGAATATTCTATTTTTGATAACTTCCTTGTCTTTTCTGTCCCTTGACACCCCCGTCCATTCAGAATTTTTTAGCATACATAAGCATACATTTTTTAGCATACATACATTTTCTGCTTCTTTTTGCCCAGTGAAGTTTTAACTACTTTTAATTAAGGACTTGGAGTCGGCACAAATGGACCACAGGTGATGGGAAGAAAGGACAGGCAAAATTGCTTCTTTTCATTCCTGATCAGTTATTCACTTTGGATTGCTTATTCTGTTTTGCCTTCCCTTACAAATTTTTTAAAAAATCTAGGTACTAAGTGTAAGGGAACACAGCTGCTGTAGGGAATAACATAGTCTTTCAGGTGTCTCCATCCTGTAATGGGGATGCGAAGCTGCAAGGATTCACAACCATGAAATGGTTAACACTTTCAAATGCAGCCCTGTGGTTTATAGTAAGGAGGCCTGACTCTGGCCAAATTTTCAGGAGTGCAGGGGAGAGGCTTGATCACAGGGTTAGTTAGGGAGTTAAATATCAAGCTCTTCTGGGGCTAACAGCAAGTGGTATAGATCAGTCTCAGAGCTACATTGTGGAGTACTGTGGAATGAGCATTGATCTAGTCTGGTCTTTGTGTTGAAGTGAAATGTGGTGCGGGAGCTGTGGCATTGTCCTTTTACATCTCGATTTAGCAAGCCAAGGAATGCCTCTCCTGCTTTTTCTGCACCTTCTGGGTGCTGCAGCAGGGCTGAATGACTTGTTCCGTTGAATACGTAATCTTAGCAATGCTAAGGAGGACCATTCTTCCACCACACGGTGCCTTCTTAATTTGTCTGAAACTCTACGCTCTGCCATGTAATTTATCTTGGTCCTAGGGAGTTTGCTGTTGGCTGTTACTTCCTTGGCATTATGTTAAGCATACTGAATGCATGAATTTCAGTGTTCTTCTTCAGTGTGGGTTATTTTGGCCTCAAATGTGCAAAGCATTGTACTTGAAGCATTATTGAAGTTGATATACTTTAACCCATCTATGAAGATAGCTATGGGGTGATGGGCTATCGCCAGGAAAGATGTATTCTAGATAGGGTCTTAGATGACATTTCCATCTAGTTAATAGTGGGAAAATCTGCTTTACTATTTACTGATGTCTTGAGTTTAGACAACCCACAGATTCACATTGTTGACTGCTTTGAGAAATCTGAGCCAAAGTTGCACACTCATTGCGCCTGAATAGATGTGCAGGTCTCTTCACACCCCCGATCTTGCTTAACTGCAACCTGACTTTTCTTTCCAGTACAGCTAATTAACTTGTTCAACTCCTCTTTTTCTGCCCCTATGCCTAATCCCTGCATATCCCTTTATGTTTATCTGCCCCCATGGACTTGCAGCTCCTCCCAGTTGAGCATCATCCACCACTTTCATTCTTAAGCTACTTCTTCAGGCTCATTAATGAAGATGTTAAGTGAAAGCAGACCTCACACAGATTCCTACAGCACCTCACTTACACACCTGCTTACATCTTTGCTCTTACATGCCCCTTGTCATTATCCCTTGTTTATGGTTCTTCAGGCAATTTCCAATCCGTGACAGTGCTCCTAACCCAAGACAGATTGAATTAAATTTGCTAGCAGGAGTTCATGAAGCACTGTATTAAATATTGCATCCTCTGGATTGCCTTCAACCGTGAATTTTAAAAACAGTCTAAAAATAGCATCATAGGCCACGCATAGAACATACTGGACCCTCACAAGTTACAGAGTTGGGGTTTGAGAATATATGATAAATAAAGTTAGCAAGATGAATCTGGAAGACTGCCTTGGTTCAGGTCTCATCATCTCCAGAATTGACATCACTTGTTTCATAATGTCAGGCCTGAGCTACCTGATTTGGAAGTTTCATTTGGTTTATAAGCCATGCTGGTTTTACCCTTTGAATTAATAATTTAATCACTGGTATAAGCAGTAAGTTAAATATGTGCTTAGCACTTATCCTTGCTTCGAAAGTGGATTCCAAACTCGGTGCTACAGCGCAGGGTGACAATTGCACCAGCGAGGTTCCTGTTCCAATCTCATTCAGGGGAAAAAAAAATCACACTTTGGTACTAATCTTTCCCTAGTGATAAATTAATTCATCATTACTATTTATTTATTTTCTATATTTCCTACAATCTGCCTAGTCACCAAGGGCATGACTTTGAAGGAGTCTCAAGGGGGCAATATATGAGAAGAGTAATCCTAAGGGGAGAGAAGAGCTAGTCGATATTTCTGTGACCATTTCCTACATCATGCAAGCCAAAATGGAGCTGGTCAGGAATGTATTTCTGTGAGTGATGATTCAAAATAAAACTGTGAAAGAAGCGATAAGAAAATGTGAGATAGCTTCCTATTGGAAGATGGGTTCTGTTGGCATCAACGTGTTTCGCAGGAGTGTCGTGATGCAACAAATTTTTTTGACAGATGAGTGTCACAACAAATCATTTTAACTTTCTAGTTTCATTTCACTAATGTCAAAATGTTTAACTGCAATGAGGCAAAAAGGTTTCATTTTGACTGTACCATTACATTTAATTTTGTTTAGATTGGCACGTTAATTTTGATACCATATATTTATACCTAATGTTGCAAATTGTTATAAAGCAGTGGGAAAGAACCCCCCCTTTACATGCTTTTGAAATATAGACTTCAAACATTTGCAGACTTAAATTTTAATCAGCAAAGGTGACATTCTCTCACTGGTGCAAGTGTCCTACCCCATAGTGGCAAGAGGCAGCCTTCAGATATTTTTCTATCAGCACTGCTTTCCTCTGAGCTCCATATACTTTTGGAGTTCTGTGTGCCTTGTCACATTTAATTAGCAGCTGTTGAGTGAATTGATCAGTTAATTTCCAGCTCGCACCCAGATGCATTTAATCCATTAGCTGATGATTTGCAGAGATTTTTTCCTCCTCAACATTTCTTCACCTGTGTTTTATCAATAGTTAAATTGAGTGGGTCACCATTACTCAGGGCTTGTCCAAGCCCTGCTTCTTTGTTTGCCTCCTTCTAGACCATGTGGTATTTTAACAAGCAGTTGGCACCTCAGTCATTTAAATGTCATCATGAATGTCACCTCTTTTCATTTATTTATTAATCGCCATACCTCCTGTTGAATGGTCTTTCCAAATAAAAGTCGTTCTTCCTTTCTGTAGCCTCCAGCGTGATCCCATCACTGCTTTACAATACTTTTATCTGTTCCTTAGCTAGGCACAGATAAAGGCAAGCCACCTTTGAGGTGTCCTGGGCTCCTCAGCAGCTCCAGGAGAGTGAGTTGGTCATGGTTGTTTTTAAATGACTTTTTGAAGGAGGGAATTTTTCTGGCTAATAGTGTTTCCTCTGCGAAGTATCATGTCAACAAATAAGGTTTTCTAAAAATAGGCCTAGCATACAGGACTGGTCCTTGCAAAAGCACAAGCCTGGTCAAACAGCAGAGAGGAGAGTCTGGAATTCTGGGCTGTTGCATTTGGATTGTGACAATAACCAAAAGGCTTGAGTGAGACACAGGCTACTGGTGTAGCTGGATTAGTCCAGCAACACACAAAGCTGGATCAGTCCTTGGTCAAAAGGCTTGGAAAAGAGAAATGGCAGGAGAGGGGAGAAAAAGGAGGTTAAAGAGGGGTGGAACAAGTGTCTCAGAGCCACACGATGCTCATGGCAGAGTAAGAAGCTATCTTTCCTCACCCACAACCCAGTGTCCCACCAATGCAGCTTACAGCCACCAGCCTCAGCTGTGGTCCCCTCTGTCCCATTGGGCAAGTCACACCACCTCTAATGTCCTTCATGTTCCTTTTCTGTGACACTGGAAACATAACACCAACCCTTCCCTTGAACTTCTAATGTGTGCCAGAGGATCCCATGTTCCCTGAGAAACTGGCTCTCTGGGCGTAGTCCTGAGGTCAGTGCTTCCCTCTGCCTGGTGAGCCTGAGTGGAAGTTATTAACAGGTGTACTGTCCATACATATAGACCTTCTCAGCTGGACAGAGAATCTGTCTCAAGTGATTTTTTTCTGCTTGCTTCCCAACTTGGGACTGCCCAAAGCCCTGCTTGGCTAGCAAATGACATAGCACTCTTACAGCCATGATCACTGCCACCAGGGCCAGTGCCCAGGTGCCAGGACACTATTAATGGTGTAGGTGCCGTTGTACCCACTCTGACATCCTGGACTTCAGGGATTTACATACACAGCCCAATGCCTTTCTTTTGTGAGGGGAAGCTAGGGCTAGGCACTGCAGAGTCAGCAGGGTGCCTTCAGGAGTAACGATGTCCATTAGGGCGTGCTTGTGTGTGTGGATAGAAGTGACTTCTTGTTGTAAGGCAAGACATGCCCAACCTTGCAAGGAGACAGGGATGCTTAAGTGTACCACAAGGCCCATACAGGTGGCAAAGGACTCCCATTCCTCTGCGGCTTCATGTTTCTACTCCTGTTGCTAAAGAGACAATAATCAACTCAATACCCCTGACAGAAGAAGACTAAGAACTGTGAGATTTTCTCTTTTCTCCCTGGTAGTAAGTGAAAATCCATCAGACCACCATAGGGACATCTGAGCTATGAAAGTTGCTGGCAACGAGGTGGTGTATGTGGGGATAGTTTCACAGGCTGTGCCTCTTCTGTGGCCCTCCTCACCTGTGCCACTCTTGCCATGTTTTTCAAAATGATCCTTTCAAGATACATCACACTTCTCAGTCACCTTTTCAGTTCCTCCTTCCCCACATCTCCTCCCCTCCTGCCAACCCCCAGTGTCTTCTGCAGCTGTCACTACCTGTTTCTTCATCAAGTATTCCTTATTCCTGTCATTTCTCTGTCAAAACTCTGCGTACGATTGTGCACACATGGCATGTAATGGCAAGTACTGATTCCTGGGAATTCTCCACTTTACAGCCTTTTCTCTAGGTAAATGGGCCTGCTCAAAGCTGTCTGTGTCCCTCAGCCAAGATAACACTGCACTGTGCAGCTTAGGATCTCTGGCTGTTACTGAGCACAGGGCAGCTTGCTGGCAGTTTTTGTGGCTTCTCTTAGCTCATCTCAGTACCAACTTTTTGCTGTAGGCAGCCTTGCTCCTAAACCCACCCTTCTAGTTCCCTGTCTTTTCTCTGGCTGCCAATGACATCCTAGAAAGAACCTAACTCTGGCCTTCTCCTTCTCCCAACTCCCCTCCACTTCAGAAAACAAAGCCAAACAACCAAAAAAAGCCCACTTACCCTTGTAGGGAAACTTGAAGAGCAGGAGAGATGGCACAACACGTGCCATCAGGACAGAGAAAAAGAAACTGAAATGTCAGGTACCTGGTAGAATAGAGTAGAATATTTCAATTGGAAGGGACTTACAACAATCACCTCATCCAACTGCCCAAGCAATTCAGGGCTGACCAGTTTATAGCATGGCATGAAGGGCACTGTCCAACAGCCTCTTAAACACTGACAGCCCTGGGGCATCGACCACCTCTCCAGGAAGCCTGTTCCAGGGTTTGACCACCCTCTCTGTAAAGAAATGCTTCCTCATGTCCAGCCTGACCCTCCCCTGGTGCAGTTTTGATCCATTCACATGTGTCCTGTCACTGGATCCCAGGGAGAAGAGCTCAGCACCTCCCTCCCCACTGCCCCTCCTCAGCAAGCTGCAGAGAGCCCCAATGTCACCCCTCAGCCTCCTTCTCTCCAAGCTCAACAAGCCCAAAGTCCTCAGCCACTCCTCACAGGACATGCCTGACAGCCTTTACACTGGCTTTGTTGCCCTCTGGTCACATTCAGGGACCTTCACAAATTTAAATGGTGGGGCCCAGACCTCCACACAGAACTCAAGGTGAGGCTGCACCAACACTGAACTCAGTGGGATAATAACCTCTTTTGTCCAGCTGTGGTTTATGCTGCGTTTGATGCACCCCAGTGATGTCATGGGGAAGATGTGGCACTTCCCTCAAGGGAGTGTGATGGATGCAGATGGGTGCCTGGGCCTTTCGGAGCTGTGCTGCAGGCTGCTTGCAGGCTCAGCTGAGCACCAGGCTACCGTCTCATGCCACATTCCTTCCCTTAGCCACCTTCCCCCTTCAGCCTGTGACTCTCCAGAGGTCTGTGGACTTCAGAAAAACAAAACCTTTAGTTAGGAGAGTTACATTCACTGTACTGTGCGTGTACCTTTCCCAGGAAATTGCAAGGTGCCCTCAGAATGAGAAAGGTTGGAAGCCAACAGTTTAGATCATTTAAACTAAGTTACAGGAACCTAAAGATCGCAACTCCTGGAAAAGAAATGTCCACTTTGCTTGGATGAGGGACATACCAGTAATTTCCCAGTAGGCCAAGCACAGCTTCCACTGTGCAAACGATGAAGCAGATTAAAGCTGCCCTCGACTTTAATACAGTGCCACAGCCCGAGGGCACTACAGCTGATCTGATTTGGGGACCAGTCAGATCAGAACAGAGCTCAGCTCAGCAAGATCCCTGTTCTCATTTGATATCAAATTGAAGGCAGGCAACAGAGCTACACCGCACCGCTCAGGGGACCCCAGTCAGGACAGCTTTGTGCTGGCTGTTTGGCAGCTTACAAACCACCAGCCAAGTGAGAGCTCTCAAGGAGGCCAAGAGTTTCAGGAGCAAATGGCAGTAACTGTATCTGTACGCATATAGGTGTGTAAGTACCTATACATCTATACACATTCTAAGTATGTATGTATTTAATAGGTATAGACACCCAGAGAGACATCCATGTATGACAGTTTTATGCCGGACGTGTTATCTCTCTGCGTGGAGTTGTCAGATGCTGCGCGAGTGCACACACACTTCCACCCATACTCTCCACATACCCTGGACAGCTGTCAAGTCTTCAGGGCTCCACTCAGGCTGAAAGGATGAGCCACTTGTGTGGCTGAGTCAGAATTTCTCCTGTTCAAAGGAAATACCTCTGGTACTTCTGTCCAAGGGAAGAGTTTGGGGTTTTTTATTTCCTTCTTCCTTCCCTCCCCTCTATCCAAGCCTGGGGCATCAGTGGAGCATGCAGCAGCAGAGACCATGGGAGGAATGAATTTCAGAGCAGGCAGTGTCCTTCTCAATGCGATGCCTGACGGTTGGTTGAAATCAGCTCATTACGAGGGAGGGTCAGTGGACATGTCTCGTCATATAAATTTAAACATCTTTGGATAGCTACAAATGAGGTCACGGGGGTCTTGGGTTGCTTTGGAAGTCAAGCTCTGCAACTCCTACGCTCTGTGGCTGTTAGGGGAGAGATTTTGGCAGGAGTTGACCGTCTTTTATGAGCACAGGGGCTGCACAAGCTCCACAGTAAGCTGAGAGAAAGAGGGAAAAGGAGTGGAGGTAGATAGTTGCATTTCTCAAATGGCTGGCACAGATGCTGTTCAGTTTTGGGGATTTGGATAGAAGGGAGAGAGAAAGCATATATTTACCCCTTGTCTGGGTGGCTCCAGGTTCTACAGTCTGCTGTTTCAGCAGCTGATGGCATCGTACCCTTAGTTTTCCCATTCCTCAGTCACATCCAACAGACTTCACTGGAGTTCCTGGGTCTGGCAGGAGCCTAGGAGCTCCTCTTGTAAAGAAAAGTGCAGGATCCTTTACCTAATTAGTGACAATCTCCTTAGCTCTGCAGGAAGACACCTTAGCATGGTGCTTCTCTGGTACAGCCAGACAGAGCTGCTCTGCATCTCCATGCCATGCTTCCCACTTCAAAGTCAGCAGAGGGCTTTATCTCCCTCCCAGCTCTCCCTCACAGCACCCCTCTGTGCCAGAGGTGCATTTTCTGTCTCTGCTTCCCTTCACATTCCCTCAGCCCTGCGATGCTGGCCATGCTCAGTGCCCTTTGCCTCCTCTCACACTGGGGGTATTTGGCTACTGGTATTCAACATCTTCCCTAAACACATCAAGGGATCGCCCAAGGCACGCAGCATCACGCAAAAGCACCCTCTGCACCATTCTCCTTGGACCCCAGCTGGCAGACCTCTGCCCTGCATTTCTCCTTCTTGAACCAGGTCTCCTTCTTCGTCCATCCCTTTCCATTCTGCAGCACTACTGGGTGGACAGCTGGAATCCAAAACAAACTTTCCTGCCCAGCATGATGGGGAAGCACTTCTCCTTCCCCGTTGTCACTGCTTCCTTCCCAAGGTAACTAATAAATTGCTCTGAGTCTTTAAATGGGCTGTTATTTCTTCCTTCCATCAGCACTCTCTCACTCTTGACTCACAGTGCAGCTTCAGCTTCAATGAATTTATTGGCATGACAAGGTACACAGGTGATGCCAAAGTTGACAACTTAATTCATCAAGTGCTACTGTCTTTCTCTCATCTACACTCTTCTGTTGCTCCTCTCCTCTCCACAGCCCCCCTCCCAGCTCTCCTTTCTGTCTGTCTGTCTGTCTCTCTCCCTCTCTCCCTCCTTCTCCCTCTAATGGTTTCCCCAGGTGATAGTTAGCTATCTCACACTCCAGACAGTCTGTCTCTCTTGACAAACGGAGCTGTCAATCAGAGGGCTCACCAGAGAGGGAGAAGAAATGGTCTTTACAGTATGTTGGCCATTTTCTTGCCTTTGCAGCATGCATGGGGGTGGGGGTTGAGGGCACCAGTCTTCAAACAAACTTACAGAAGCCACGTATGCTTTAGGACTCCAGAAGAGCAAGCTGTGGTGTCAGAGGGACAGAGGAAAGGAGAAAAGCCCATCAACCCCAAATGTGTATAGGCAGGTAGAAATACCATTTAGGAAGAAATCAAACACCTTGACAAAATTCCCCCCAGAGGACAAAGTCTCTGTTAAACAGAGTAGCAAATGATCTCTCCATCTCACCCCCCACAATCCCATAATCCTTTGTTGGCATGGCAATTGCCAAAGTATATAAAGAAAGAGACAGATCCCTCAGGTATCTGTCAGCACTAGATACAATCTACCCAGGACAGTGTGCATGTGGCATTTAATCCTCCATACATCAAGCGTGTGCCCAGGATATAGTGTCACACTGTATTTGAGCTGCATCCCTTGTGCCTATTTGTCATGAGTGTCTGCACCTGATCCAGTGGCAGGTTGATCCATAGCGTGATGCCATCTTGGTTATATCTCTGCTTTTTCTCAGGCTTTGGCAGAGTTTTCATCATTGCATTCTGATGCAAAGTTTCTTTATTTATTTTTTTTATCACTCTTTGTACTTTAAGGAAATCATTTTTGCAGACTCCAGTATATCATGCCCATCGGAATGGAAGGTGTGTGAGTGTATCCCTGTCATCCATCAGTATCCCTAACTATATTGATTACACTTCTGTTCCTTTTCTGTTTGCACAATGTTTTGTGGGCCCTGCTTTTTCCCTTGAGTTTCTGAACTGCAGAGCTGATTCTCTCTTCCTTTGCAGTCCCTTTCATGTCAAAAAGTATTTTCTCTTTATACCAGCAGTGAAGAATCATCCCTGTTTCGTCTGCCCGTGAATTTGCCCTTTTTGCTGTGCCAAGGAACTTCACAGTGCAATAATTCCTCCTAAGAATCTCCCTTTAACAGTCTGTGCCTTTGCAAATATTCCTGCCCACCTGCTCCTACTCACCTGTTGGAGCTGTCAGAGTACCATGGTAGGGCATCGTTCCTCTGGTGACACCAGTCGCGTACCAGTCACTGGGAACACCATATGGCTCACACAAAGTAGTTCCCCGAGAGTGAGAAGGGGAACTGAGCCTTAGAAAGATGGAGTGACTCACTTAAGGTTATAGCACAAGAGTGCAGCAGAACAATCAGTAAACCCAGAGTACCAGAGCTACTGGGTCGTTCACAAAGTCATCCCTCCCTCCGTTTCTCGGTGGCACTGCTTACCCTGCTGACTGCGTGATTGCAGGTGCTCAGACACGGATGTGCTGCTATGGCAGAGACACGACTTCTCTTTTCCATTGGAGTTAGTTTGTGGCCCCCTGATGCAATGGTAGTTGCGGTTTTTTATTAGTGTTGATCATCTGGGGACATCACCTCATTCCTGCTCTTCAGCCAGTAGCACTGGATTTCTGGGGTAGGGAGTATTTGCTGGCAGGACCTTAGATGGTAATTGTCTGTAAAGCTGTTGTCCCATGCAACATAAAGGTGCTGGTGACCTTTGGTGGATGCAGCCTAACCCTACTGAATGGACAACACTTACCTATCCTCAGTTCAATACTTGTTGTTCAGAACTTATTACAAAATTGGGCTGCATTTAGAGCTAACCCTGGCCAGCTTCCTCCCAGCCTCTCAGAACAATTTGGGCAGGTAACCCTGCTCAGCTCCAGCAGAAATCGCGTACCCAAGGCCCTTGACCCCTGCATTTCTCTGCAATCCTGGCATATAATCAGCTAATTAACTCAGTTTGCTCACACTGAGAGACCAGCAAAAAATTTGTCCATTTTGAAGAGGAAGGACTTGAACCCCACTGGGGGAAGAGGGACAGCCAGTAGTTTTAAGTGTCTTGATAAAGCTGCTGGCTGCAAGGAATAAGCCTCGTGCCTGGCAGTCTGGGAGAAACTCTCCTTTAATGGAAATGGCACCAGTAATGTGTTTACAGAGCAAAACTCTTGGAATCCATCCCTCCCCTGCCTTGTGGTTGTCTGCACGTGTGCAGCGCATCTTTACCCCATGGCAGAGCTTGGAAAAGGAAACACTGGTTAACTTCCAAGATGTGAAGGTGCTGCTGCACATGACTGAACTGAAACAGAGCGGTCTCTTTTGGCAGGGGACCTTGGGCAGCAGAAACTCTCCTCCCCAAGAAATCTTGGCTCTCATTTGGTTTGTGGGCAAGAGATCACCACAATCACATCTCAGCTGTAGCCAGCCATTTACTTTGGTCAAAGATGCCTTTTCTTCAGGAGTACTGTATTTATTTTTGCTCTTTTCTGCTGGATCACACTTGCGTAGATGAGCATTTCTGACAGAAGGGATTCTTTGCCTTGAACTCTTTGGCTTTCCCTTCTCAAATGGCTGATGATAACAGCCTGGCCTTTAGAAAATACACTGCTGCAGCTCAACAATAGCTAACAATTGAAGGTCTCACAGCTGGCATTTCGTAACTGCGTGTGCTGGGGAAGGCCACCATCTGTGGATCCAGTAATAGTGACAATGCAGGAATGTGCTGAGCAGCCCAAGCTGAAAAAATGTGGAGTTGCACTTTCAGTCTTTTCCACGTTCAAAATTTGCTATTTTTTGGAGGCAGGGATTTGTTTCAGGTTCATTTTTGCTTGAAATGTTTCTGGTTGGGCTTTTGGCATCAGAAGAGGCAGCTGCTCTCTGCTAAGACATTAGTCTCCTGGTTGCTGATCAGACTACTCAGTGATGTAGCTATGGTGGTTTGTGTTACAGATTGTCCATCACTTGCTGAATTGGACAAAGTGAACCCTCTTGGTGTGCAAAAGTAGTGTTTTCTTAGCACATGGCTGTCAAAGGGCATAAGATGGAGACTTACAGCTCATGGACAGTGTACAACACTCTTCTCCAGATCTGTGCACTTAACACAGGAGTAAACTTTTCCCAAAGCATGTAAAGGTCTGGGAATGAGATTATTATCTTTAGTTTTTATACTTTTGACTGGCAGCAAAACCAGCATTTCCAAAATGCTACACTAGCTTTCTGCTCCCCTCAAAGCCTGAAAACAACCTTGTAAGGTGGTTACAGCAAGCAGTCCCACTCCATTTTGCTCATTTCAATGTGTAAGGAAGGAAGGAAAGCCTGCTAATAAAAAATGTTTTATGTGTACTGCATGCATTTGATTTGAGTGAGAGGCTTCTCACTGGGAAGCTGTCAGTCTCACTTGAAACTGAGCCAGAACCTTGGTTATGTGGTTTGCCTAAGACACTTAGAGTGTTGCATTCACCATCCTGTGGCTCATCACGGAGGTTGTGGGATAAACCATGGGCAGCCAAAGGAATCTGGGAACAGGGTTTGGAGACAACTGCCATTTCTTTTCAGCCTGTATGTGGATGTCCATCAGGTGGTTCGTGAAGGTGGACATACCCTCTCTCTCTAATGAGATGAACATACACAAGAGTGTAAGATCTGAAAACATACAAAAAACTTTGGCTCTGTTTCTGCTGCATGTATAGTTATGATGAGCAACCTCAGCTTCATTTGCAGTGAGGTCTTAGCTGAAATTACCTTCGTCTGCTGCGTACCTAATCAGGAAAATCCTAATCATCTTCCTAATGCACAGAAACCCTTTCTGAGCCTGTACCTCTTAGAATCATAGAATGGTTTGGGTTGGAAGGGACCTTAAAGATCACCTAGTTCCAACCCTCCTGCCATGGGCCCGGACATTCTCATTAGACCAGGTTGCCCAAAGCCCCATCCATCCTGGCCTTGAGCACTGCCAGGGATGGGGCTTCTGCAACCTCTCTGGGCAACCTGTGCCAGGGCCTCACCACCCTCATAGTAAACAATTTCTTCCTAATGTGCAATCTAAACCAGCCCTCCTTTAGTTTAAAGCCATTACTCGTTGTCCTGTCGCTACACTCCCTGGTGAACATTGGCTCTCCCACTTTCCTGTAGCCCCCTTTAAGTATTGGTAGGCTGTAATCAGGTGTGTCCAGAGTGTTCTCTTCTCCAGGCTGAGCAAGCCCAACTCTCACAGCCTACCTTCGTAGGAGAGGTACTCCAGCCCCATGATCATCTTCATGGCCCTCCTCTAGACTCGCTCCAACAGCTCTATGTCTTTGCTGTACTGGAGACCCCAGAGCTGGATGCAGGACTCTAGGTGGGGTCTCACGAGAGCAGAGCAGAGGGGCAGAATCACCCTGGAATGAGGTAGGCTTTTCTTTGTGTTTTTTCTCATGCCTGGCCTGTGTTCCCTAGCATACTTCCTACAGAAAAGTTAACGGGCAGGAGCTGATGGCTGCTGGAACTCAGTTAAAGAATGATAATCTTGCTTTTTTCTCTCAACTGGCTAATAAAGCCTCCTTATTCTGTCTGCAACACTTCCTTGAAGCCATCACCCATTCTTGCTATATAAGAATTTGTCCAAAGGCCATAAATGTTAAAGGAGAAGCTCCCTGGGCTCCAAATCAAGCTCTAGAAAGGCTGTATATTGGGACTCAGGTGCATACTATGTACACTAAACACGTGTAAAGTTTCTGTGAAAAAGTTTGTCTTAACAAAATTTTCCGAGATGTCTTTGGAGGACCTGGACACTAAGGCAAATTTTCCCCACATAATTTCTCTTCCAAAATAACTGATTGTGTCTGCAAAAGAAAATATTTTCGTTTGTTTCAGTCCCATAAGTAAATACTTCCCAGATTTAAAAAATGGTCTAAGTGGATGTATAAACACACTTGAAACAAGGACCAAAAACTGTGTACATCTGTAGTCCTTAATGTGTTTGGGATTAGGCAGCATTCCAAGGGTTAATCCCTGGGGATTAACCAGCAAGCACTTGTGTTGTTGTTTACACACATCCTGTGAAGAAGGATCTTACAGCATGCCTCTTGAGGAGGGTTAACCCTAAACCCCTTGCATTCGGTTTTACACACGGAAGGAGCCCCTGCAACACAAATAGTATATGCACAGAGCTGTCTTTTATGGACATGAACTGCAAATTAAGTGGGACAGTGCAGTCCAGGCATAAATTTGATACCATAATAGAAGAGGAAAAGAAGTTTAGTAGCAAAGAGCAAGTACTTCATATCCAGAGGTCTGTATCTGGTTGTAAGTGGATACTGGATGTATGCCTGGCCTGCCCTTCATGCTTTCATTTGCATACTAAACATGCAGGACCACATCAGGACGCACAAATGCAGGTCTATGACCTTGTGCTTGGTGAGGGAACACCAAAAACCTAGGCCTGGGTGAAATGTTACCATCACTGGGAGTTGAAACTGCTTCAGGTTGAAAGGTTGGCATCTGGGTCTAAAGCTGAGGTGCTGGGCCAGTAGCAGGAGTGGTGACTCCACAATGTCACCTTAGTACACTGAAAAACAAGGTTGGCGTGAGATTTAAGTTACTCTTTTCTCTCTGTTTCTCAGTCAGGAGGTAAAATAATTTATTGCCTGAAAATTTCATGGAGACAAGTTTAAAAAAAAGATCCAACTCATCAGGTGTGAGTATCAGCAGTACCGCCCAGTTCTGCGGTGGCTTTTCCAACAGCTCATGGGTGGGACAGTCCAACAAGTTTACACTTCATGCTGCTCTCTGCTAAGAAACAATGTACTGGGAGTGTTTCCCATGTAATTTTATGTGGAAGAATTGTCCAGACACTTAACTGTATATTAGATGAGGACAAAATGGTTTGGCTTGTCAGCTCTTACTCTCAAATGTGGGAAGCTCTGACATGCTACCCAGCTCAACAAACTGGGAGGGCTTCCCACGTGGATTTGATTTACAGCATCCTGCCTGCTCCTCTGCTCCCAGTCAGTGCAATATGCATAGTCCCCATCTGGATTTAAATAATTTCCTCTGTATGATCTCAGTAGGAGCGGTGCAGCTGCACAATGGGGAAAGCTCGCCAAGATGCAAAGCCCAAGTGAGCAGCCTCTGTGCCTCCTTCGTCCTGGCCTCTCTAGGCATCAGCAGTGATGTGTAGATGTGTAGATCTGCCACACTGGGGCAGTGCGGTGTGGGGGCACACGTGGGGTTGGGGGCTGCAGGTGCCTTAAGTGGTTTCCATGCTCTGCTTGGGATAGACCCTTCCCTAAAGGCCACCAGGGACAGACATGGAGGGGCACCCCCTTTCAGTACAACAGAAAGAAGTGATTGTTTACACCTTGTGAAAACACTGTATTTTGAGAGGGGTTTTTTTGTTTCTCAGGGGATTAAAGGAAAAAAAAAACCAAACAAAAAAGCAAGGCTGCGATGTTTGTCTCTACTTCATCAGAAGCTTTAAGGCCGGGAGAGGCACTGGCAGGGTGAGACAAGCCCAGCAGAGCGGAAGGTCAGGAGGATGTTGCAGAGTCCGCTCTCTTTAATGAAGTTCAACATCTTCACTCTCTGACCTTCTGCCCTGGTGACAGCTTCGTCTCCCTCTGGCTGAGGCTGCAGCATGAATCAGACCGTAGAAAACACATCTTGGGTCTCATGTCACATTTCGTCTGCAGAGTGCTTCAGAAAGGCGAGCGTGACGCATCCCAGAGCGCGTCGGGATTATACTTCCCAGCCCTCGGCTTGCGCCCTTTGCGGACCTAAGCAGCAACAAGCTGTTTCTTGTTACGCTGTAAAGAGCTGTCATTAGCCTGCTGCACACATAAGAGGGAAATTAAACCATTAAGTTGTGTTTAGCAGCTCAGCCCCTTCTTCAGGCCCTCTCTCCCCACTAAACACTTTAACTAAACAATGACTAATGAGGCCAATTTGCTGTCAATTAATTGCCCCAGGAAAGGACCCCTAATTGTGGTGAGCAAGGTGGCAGCTCTAAAGCATTCAAGGGCTGGATGATGGTCACCGTCCCCCCTACCTCTGCCTTGGGGCTTATTAGCGTCTTTGTTGCAAAGTGCTGTTAATTGGGAGCTGGGGACAAGGAAATGAGAACTCTCCAGGCTAATTGATAGGCACCTGCAGAGGGCTTTAGTGGCTGCAAAGTTCCTTTGACTTTGGAGAGAAGTCCTGATGGTTTCTTTTTGCCCTGAAAGCCAAGGACTCCTGTGGATCGGTGGGTGGGAGTCTTAATTTTCTCCAACAGATGGGGGTCCTACTTGCCAGTAGAGAGGAAGGTAAATAGGCTGGAGGAAGCAACTAACTAATGAGGATATATGTAAGGGTTTGTGGTGACTTTCTTCATTTGTATCCAAGGTGCCCTTCTTGGGACAAGCAGTTAGAGCACTTAAATGGAGTTTATGGGCTTTCTTATTTTCCGTACTGTTTCCTTCTGTGTCTTGGAGGGATTAAAGAGCTTTCGCTGTATCTTGGGTCTCTAGAGTGGGAATAAGAGCTCTGTTTATTTTTTTTTAAGTACTTTGTAACTTATTGACAAAATATCTGACTGTTAAGTAGTCTTGTAATTTCAGATTGGGGAGTAGCTGCCCTGTAGTGTAAGACTGGATCTAAGGGTCTTATGCAGAGCTCTGTTTGCCCAAAGGGAGCAGTCAGGCCTTCTGACTGTGAACTTTGTGTGAGTGTGTATAGAGGGCCCAGAGCCATCTTCCAGCTAGCTCTCCACATCCCTCTGTTCTGTTTTACCTCCTGCCATACCTGATTCGAGTTCCTAGTCCTGTGCTCCCTGCCCTTGTCTCACAGACCCATGCTCCTGCACCGAGGTCTGCAGAGTGCAGCCAATGCAGTAACCAGAAACAGCTGCCCCATAAGTACCCCTTGATGCTTTCTCCTTCCATCCCCCTTTTCACTCCTGGAAAGGTACTCAGGAGCTGACCTCCTGGATGTGAATGTGCATCTCTTAACCATTGGGCTGTGTCATGGTTTAACCCCAGCCAACAGCTAAATAGAGCACCACACAGCTGCTCACTTGTTCTCCCCACAGCAGGATGCAAGAGAGAATCAGAAGAGTAAAGTGAGAAAACTCATGGGTTGTGATAAACATGGTTTAATAGGTAGTGCATAAGCCACACGCACAAGCAAAGCAAAACAAGGAATTCATTCATCCCTTCCCATGAGCAGGCAGGTGTTTGGCCATCTTCAGGAAAGCAGGGCTCTGTCACACAGAACGTTGACAGTTTGGGAAGACAAACACTATCACTTTAAACATCCCCATCTCTTCCTCGTCCTTCCCCAGCTTTATATACAGAGCATGACATCATGTGGTATGGAATATCCCTTTGGCCAGTCAGGGTCATCTGTCCTGTCTGTGTCCCCTCCCAGCTTCTTGTGCATCCCCCACCTTCACACTGGCAGGGCAGTGTGAGAAGCTGAGAAGTCCTTGAGTACTTGGCAACAACTAAAACATTGGTGTGTTATCAGCACTGCTCTCACCCTAAATACCAACCACAGCATTGTACCAGCTGCTAGGAAGAAAACTAACTACCCCAGCTGAAACCAGGACAGGCTGACTCATTTACTAGGAGATTAGGCACGTAGCACCACTCCTTACCAACTTCTATAGCCTTGAATGATAAAGCTGATGGAGCCTGCTCACGTGATCCTAGGTAATATCTCAGGAGGAGTTTTGAGCTCTAAAGGGTTTTGGTCATAAAAGGCAAGGATAACAACAGCAGATGTTTGTGTGTTCTCCTGCTTGTGGATTCCTCGCTGCCTCCCACATGCGGCCCCTGGTTTGTAATAACTGCTATAGCGGGTGGTTTTGAGACACGGTGATGTTTTGTGGAAACAAATCACTTGCTTTCATCTTGAGAGCAACATTGATTGCATTGGGGGAGTGTGCTCTATTTTTCATGTCTCAGTCTTTCTTATTATTTAAATTAATGTGAGTTGCAGTTGTCATGAGAGTGAGGGATTGACGGCAATTAACTGTAGTGGGCTTGGTGCAAGCAGGTTCTGCAGAAGCCTGTCCTACCCAGCTCCGTCACTGCGCCTTGACTGGGGCTTGAATTCCTGCACCAGATCTGCTTGCCCTGCAGCTCTCCCAGCCCACGGCACCCTAAAACATCTCTGCCCCCGTCCCTCTCCTGCCTCGCAGGATACCTACTCTTCCCATGCAAGCTTCTCAAGAGCAGCTGCCAGTTACTTTGCTGCTTACTGTTGGAGGCACATAAGATGAGATGCTGAGCTGGCATCAGGCTTGTCCTGTAGATGTGAAATGTAGAAGAAACAAATATGTGAGTTTCAAGCCATTCTTCTGATTTCCAGCTCTCCAGAATCTGTCCCTGGTGCGGGCAGGTGTGGTGGGTTGTCCCTGGCCAGAGGCCAGGTGCCCACCAAAACTTCTCTTTCACCCCCCTCCTCTGCTGGAAAGGGAAGAAGATACATCAAAAGGCTCGTGGGTTGAGATGAGGACAAGGAGAGATCATTCGGCAATTACTGTCACAGGCAAAACAGTCTTGACTTGGGTAAATTAGTTTAATTTATTTCCAATCAAATCAGAGTAGGATAATGAGAAATAAAACCAAAATCTTAAAAACACCTTCTCCCTACCCCTCACTTCTTCCTGGGCTCAGCTTCACTCCAGATTTCTCTACCTCCACAGCAGCACAGGGCAACGGGGAATGAATGGGGCTTTTGATCAGTTCACCACATGTCTCTGCTGCTCCTTTTTCCTCTGGGGGAGGGACGATTCATACTCTTGCCCTGCTCCAGCATGGAGTTCCTCTCACAGGAGACAGTCCTTCATGAACTCCTCCAACGTGAGTCCTTCCCACAGTCTGCAGAACTTCACAAACTGCCCCAATCCCTTCCACAGGGTGCAGATCTTCAGGACCAGGCTGATCCAGCATGAGTCCCCCACAGGGTCACAAGGCCTACCAGTAAATCTGCTTCAGCCTGGGCTCCTCTCACTATGGGCTGCAGGTCCTACAAGGAGCCTGCTCCAGTGTGGGCTTCCCATGGGGTCACAGCCTCCTTTGGGCATCCATCTGCTCTGGTGTGGGGTGCTCCACAGGCTGAAGGTGGATATTTGCTCCACCATCAACCTCCACGGGCTGCAGGGGGAGAGCCTGCCTCACTTTCTGCATGGGCTCCAGGGGAATCTCTGCTCCAACACCTGGAACACCTCCTCCCCTTCCTTCTTCGCTGGTGTGGGTGTCTGCAAAGTTGTTCCTCTCACATATTCCCACTCCTCTCTCTGGCTTCAACTGTGTAGGTTTTAGGGTTTTTTTTTCCTTTAAGTATGTTATTCCAGAGGCACTGCTGCTGTTGCTGATGGGCTTGGCCTTGGCAGTGCAAGGTCTGACTTGGAGCCTGCTGGCATTGGATTTCTTAAACACAGGGGAAGCTTCTAGCACCTTCTCACAGAAGCCATCTTGTAGCCCCCCTCCTGGTAAAAGACTTTGCCACACAAACCCAGTGCAGTTGGACATCCTGCCTGTTCAGGAGTGGAGCAGTGGCAGACAACACCATGCTTCCTTTCACATCAGTCTCGCCTCCCCACCCCATTCAGGGGTATCCTAAACACAGAGTAAGGCATACCCCACATTACATTCACGCTGAAAGGGAGGGGAAAAGGTCTGGCAATTTTATCTTCTTCAGCAGTACTGGCGAGCCTGGCAGTGTTTTCCCATGGTCCTCAGAGCCAGAAGGATCCAGCCACAGCCTGGTCTCCCCTGGAGGGATGAGTTGTTAGGTGGAGTATGAAAACACCTGGAAGTGCTGTGTACCTGCAGTGCTTCCCCTGCTGTGGGTCGGCAGGCTGTGACTGTGCCTCTTCTAATGGTTTGGAGAGCCCTGGCACGAAAGGGTGTTCCAGTTGAGGGTCAACAAGGGATGGCTGGACACCCAGAAGATCCTGGTCCCAGGAGGTTTCATCCTCAGCAGTCCTTCTTCCCAGCAGTCTGGGAACTGTGAAAACATAACACAACCCACACATGGGGAAAAAATAATAAGGTCAAAGCTTCTCATTTTAAGACTGTCCTAAAAAGGTGTGTGCAAAGTAATGACAAGTGCCAAGGAGGCAATGCTAACTGTTGCTGGTGCTGACAGTTTTGGCATTTTAACACGCTGCCTTGACACCCTGAAAATTAAAAGTCTCTGACTTTTTATCTGAGTGAAATTACTGTCCACTAAGATCCAGTCATTTTTAATGCTAGCTGCCTTTGGATTCTAAGCAGATGAAACCAAACCAGGTTTTAAATTCACTGGGAAATTATTTCCGACCCTGCTCCCCCTCCTCTCAGCCTTTCCTTGCCCTCTGACCAAGGTGGCAGCTGAAAGGAACCAGCCATTATACTCCTAACAGGATGTCAGCCTTGGATGCCCTTTTCTCCCTCATCTGAAAAACTGGGGAGTCAGATACGACCATCTGGACACATCCTCCTCCTCTTGGGCATTCAGTCTGCATGGTCAGATCTGTTTGTGTTTGCTGAGTTTTCTTGATCCTCTGCAAACTAAAATGACTTGATGACTTCAGGAAGTGGCAGGGTACATATCCTAACTACAGCTCTGCTGCTGATGCCCTGTAGTGGCTTTTGCTGCTCTGTTCCAGTCATCACACCATTCTGCTAGGACCCTGGACTGGCCTACAGCTCCGTTTGCTGGTCCTGCCTGAGCTTAAGTCCTTCTTGGTTTGTTGCATGGCTTTTTTTCCTGATGCAAATGTTAACCTCTCAAAGTTAAAATAACTGCCCCTTCCCCTTCCCATGGTCTAGCCAATGGTTCTACTCCTGGGCTCTGCTTACCTATGTTTGCCAGCACACCAGAGAAGCTGTGCTGAAGACGCTCCAGAATCACCATCCTCATGTCACCTGCAGAGCAGCAAGGACACGACTTGTACAAAACATAGCAGCCTCTGTTGTTCTTTCCCAGATTAAGCCCCTCTGTCCTCTCTGGTGTGTGGTGGTCTCAGATCTGAAACACAGTATGTACTACAGGCAGCTGTGCGGCTACAGGGCTGAGGTAGCCCTCTGAGTTGCTTTGTTCCCTGTAGTAAGAGTAGCAGTTTGGATTTCTGCCCCAGGGCTCTCCCAGCCTACAGCTCTGCTGGCTGGAACAAAGGGTCTGTCTGTCCTGATCCGTGAGACAGGGGACTCCCTTCATCCAGTGGGACAGAAAGGAGAAAGGTAAGGTGCTTCTGAGTCCTGCTGACTCAGCACTGAGCCAGATCTCAGCAAGATGCTGTAAGCATCTCCACTTTGCTGTGCCATGAAACGCAAAGCCACAAGCGTCTCTTGGAGGAGGTGGGGTGTTTAATTTCCCAACCAGGGTTGTTTCCTTTCTGCTGCCCTTCATACATTCCTGGGATACTGGTTGGTGAGGACGGTGTTTGTTTACTTTCCCAGACCTCTCACTGATTGTTTTGTACCACCAGGCATTTGCTGTGCAGAATGGGTGTGTGATAAAGAGGGAGGAGGCACAAAACAGATCTGTAGTCAGTGAACCCCTCATGTACCCCTTGATGGTGGGATCAAATTCTCTTAACAACATCAGCGTTCTCCAACAATGTTTGATTTGTTTTGTTCTGTTGCCTCCTACCTCTTCCTACATGCACAGACACGTTGCCAGTGGCTTGCAGTGAATCACGGGGGTAAAATGTGGTAGGGCTTGTGTTTGTCAGGGAAAGCGGTCTAGTGGAGAGTCTCCCTGCCCATGGTGCGGGGGGTTGGGAGCAGATGATCTTTAAAATCCTTTCCAACCCAAACCATTCTGTGATTTTTGCTTTGAGAGGAAGGGGTTGATTTTCTGCTATGCTTTGCTTTACTTGCTGTTGTGCTGCTAGGGAGATGTCCCTACTCTGACATGCCTTCTCTCCAGAGAAGAGAACTCTGGTGTCATCAACCATTCACCCAACGTGCCTGGCTTTGGTCACTTCACCACAAGCCATCAGTTCTAGCTCTTGAGCAGCAAAACAGCTTCCAAGTTCCCTCTCTTCTTCCTTCCTGGTGCCAGTTACAGCGGGTTGCTGAGGGCCTCATCCAGGCGAGTTTTACCTATCTCCAGGCATGGATTTTACACCATCACTCTCTAGGGAACCTGTTCCTGTCTTTGACTTCCCCAAAGTAAAAGCCTTTTCCTCACCTTGAATCAGAATTTCCCCCATGTTACAGCTCATGTCTGCTGCTTTTCACTGTTCAGTGTGCACCTCTGAAAAAAGCCTCTCTCAATCTTCTCTGCACCTTCCCAGTAGCTATTTGTAGACAGCAATAAGATCTTCCCTCAGCCTTCTTGTCGCCAAAGACACATCTGCCTCGCTTTGTACGAAGGGTCCTCTTGCTGCTCAAGAGCCCCCATTTCTCCAAGGGGATTCCATGGTCGTAGATACTGAAGCATTGTCCATGAGTTTGGGGCCTATGGAGAGGGGCTAATGAGCTGTGTGTTGTAAACAGTGTTCCTGTGAATCCAGCAGCACAGCTGGCAGTGCTGAGTTCAGGCTTCATTTCCTTTTCCCCACCTAGCTTGTAGGCAGCTTTGCCGTGACAGGACCATCAGCCACTCCTGCCAGGGAGGGGGAAGGGGAGGCTGCTGTCTGTTTATTCTGGGTAAGCAAAGCAGAAAATGATGTGGTTTCATTCCTCACTACACACAAATTCGGAAGCTGAAAATATATTTTTTAAAAAATATTAAAACAAAAAAAAAGATTCCTTTTTCAGTCAAACTCCCTCACCACCTCTGGGGTGTGGAGCATGGAAGCAAGTCATGGATGTGAGTGAGGTTAGAGACTGCAGCAGCCTGGTCTGCTTGGAGGCCAATGGACTGGCATGCTCCACACCTGGAGGTACCTGTTCAGGTCCCAGCATGATCATTTTTGTCCTGTGACGAAAAGTCAGTTAGCTTGGAAGGCCTTTAAGGAGCCTAAATGCCTGAGTCATGGCTAGCCTTGTGAATCTTTAAAGACTCTACCATGCCTTCATCACCGTGCCGTGTGAGGTGCAGTCAGCCAGAAGCTACCTACTGTGGGCAGTCCACGGGGGATCCCTCTTGGCTGAAAGATGTTGCAGAAATCATCCTGCAGTCACTGTTGTGCCTTCTCTCAGCGAATTCCCATTAGCCATGGTGTGCATCCTTGCTTCGCACCTCGTCACGGCAGTTGCAACAGGAATGAGCTTAACAGCTCTCCGGTTCAATTCCCAGTGAGCATTTGGCTTACATGAGCAGCAGAGCAGGGTTTTGGCTAGCAGTGAAACTATCTACCCATGGGAGGTAGCAATGTCTAATATACCCTCTGAGTCAGTGCCTTGAGGCCTGGCACCCTGTGGGATGATGTAGAACTACATCTGGGAATCTTTGGAGTGTAAAAAATAGCTGGGACAGTGCTTGGAGCACTAATGTCTTCCTTGTAGCCTTGGGACAGTCATGCAGGATCTTAGAGGTTATTTTATGAAGGCCTCCAAAGCTGTCAAAACACAAAGCTTCAGGGTTGCAGCAAAAGCCATTTCTACCTGCAGATGCTTGAAGCATATTATTCTCATGCAATTGTAGGAACCCAGGTAGTAATGAGGAGTGTAGCCTGTGGGAGGAGTCAGTGTCTGCCTGTGGTTAATAGGTAGGTAGGTTAATGAGTCCTAAAATCTGGGTAATGAAGTCCAACTTTCTTTTGTCTTCACAGTTCCACCAAAGATCTCCAATATCTCCTCGGACATCACCGTGAATGAGGGCAGCAATGTGACCCTGGTTTGTATGGCAAATGGGCGTCCTGAGCCTGTCATCACCTGGAGGCATCTCACCCCAACAGGTAAGAGATGCAGCAGGACTCCACTGTGCTGAACTATACAGGAGTTGCCTTCTCTTCCAACACCAGTGGCGATACAGGCAGCTGTAAAAAAGTTGCAAGGATCCCACAATCAATCTTGTTTTGCAGTGTGATTCCCCAGGCACAGTAACCAGGTTGCCCAAGGGAACAAATGAAATTACTTCAGTAGATGTCCTACAGAATTGGATCTGTAATTCTATTTAGCTTTGGTCTTCATCTAGTTGTCCCAGTCTCTACTGCTGGTAATGCACAGCACGGTGGTGGAGACAAAACACTGCTGGTGCTGGAGAGAGGGGAAGGGATTTTTGGCATTACAATGGCAGGATTCTTTCTGAAAACCATGGAATTTGCTCCCCAATAACTTGCCTTAAAAGGGAGAGGGCAAACAGTGGCGCAGATGATTTCATACTACCCTCCTCTTTGGCAGACAGTCTTCCCGTGTCTTATGAGGTGAGTAAAGAAGGCATTTGATCTGCAAGATGAGTGAAAAGTATGTTGGAGGCAGAATAAAGAACTCACCAGCTTTGTTCTGCTGTCTTACTGCGTCTTCTGCACTCAAGGATGTGGCAAGCTTGGAAGGAGACTATCCTTTCAGTAGTGAGACTCCATGGTGTTAGCAGCTTGGGTTGCAAGGAAACCTTCACCCCCATAAAGATTTATCCATAGGATGGGAACAAGAGGAAGGTTTCTCTTCCTCTGTGTCATGTTCTTTGAGGAGAGAACTCTTTACCTGATTGCTTTTGCGTCAGATGTTCTTTCATCTAAAACGCATGGGAAAAGCATTGATTAGCTCCATATGAATAGCTTTCTGTGATACTCCCATCTACACAGAGGGTTAAAGAGGGTTTGAGGTAGGCAGAGGACAAGTTTCCTGCATGTTGGAGTCAGAACATGCTACAGACAGTCAAACAATCTACTGCAGTTCAGCAGCTGGAAGAGGGGAGGGCATTGCAGAAGGAAGGTTGCAGAGAGAAAGGTAGAATGACATGTTGGAACAGCGCCCAGTGCAAGGGCTGCATCCAGATATGCCTGGATTTGGGGCCTGTGGTTCAGGTCGGGATTACTCAGATTTCCTGCCTCATCCTTTCAGCCAAACCAAAGTCCTGCTGAGCTTCCATGTATATGAAAGCCAGACATGCAGTTTGTATTTCTTGTGATACCAAAAGAAGGAAGATGGGAAAAGACTGCCAGGAGGAGGTGGGAGGAGCCGAGCTGATGAGGGGTATACTACTCCTCTGTGCTATCATTGTTACTACCTGACTTTCCTCTTCTGCTATTTTCAGTATTAAGCATGACTGTACCATTTGCATATATGGGGAAACAATCTCTTTTTTTCCACTTTTAATCATGTATATAGAATGTTCTAGCTCTGGCACTTCTGCTCTTAAGATTTGTTTAATATCAAATCTCTGCTACATCAGTCTTTGCTCTAACTTTCTTGCATTCAAGTAGGAGACACTCCCTAGCTATTACGTGAGTGCAGCCTAACATCGCCCAAGTTACATGCATTACAAGCCTGCTAGCTTAAATCTTCTCAGAAACTAGGGCTGGTACCTGAGATGCATTGTTGGGAGCAGTAAGAGGAAAATTCCTGTCCTGACTCATCACTTCAGCTGCCTGTTTGCGCTTAGTGAGGGGTTTTTTCCGGTTGTACCATCTACTCCATTTGTCAGACTGACTTCTCCCTTTTAAAAACACTTCTCAGAGCAAATCTTTTTTTTGGCTGTCCCCTCCTGTGAGCAACTAGACTGGGGAATCCTATCCCCATTTTGATTCCAGGGTCGGTTTTCCGGGGTCTCTTGCTCAGTTTTCCAGCATGCCCCTATGCACTTTTTCTCCTCTGCTGTGTGCCTCAGAGGTGTTGCCTTGTTAGCATCCCTCAGTGTTATCTCATGCGCTCCCTTCCAAGTAGTCAGTCCTCCTCTCTACAGTGAAGCCTGCCAAGCACCCCATTCCTAACTGACAAGAGCCAAGGATGAAGGGCAGTCAGTCCCCAGTGTGTCACCTCTATGTCTCACTGCTTCTTGTTCTCTCTCTTTTCCCCCATTTCAACCCATCTGTTACTTTTTACGGGCGCAGGAGAATGGCTCTCAGGCAGACATCAGGTCTTTGAGCAGCATGTAGCCCAAAAAGGCACTTGTCCCAAAATGGGGGACAAAATGGCTTCTTTCATATGTTTTCCTTCAGGTTGACAATTAATATAAATTCCAAATCTATTCCAGAGATGCTGCAATTAAAACCACATCTTATCTTGGAATCTCCTGTTTCCAGAGCTGTAAGGTATTTTGGCTCCATTTGGGCTAGTTTTGAGGACATCTGCTATGCATCAAAGAGCTATTTTAGATCATCGTAAAGGTTTCTGAAATACATCTCTCTCTGCTTGGAATTTTTTGCAGTTAAACCCATGGCTGCAGAGCTGGAAACACAGGCATTACTGAGCTTGTGTAGGAGGCTTTGTACAGACAGGTTGTGAAATTAAACCAGCATCGGGGGGCGAGAGGGCCAAATTACTTTTTCTTTGTGCACTCTCCTCAAGGAGTTCCTTAGCAAATGTATCTGTTGTTTCTTTCATTCATTGACTTGGTCAGTGGTGTTGGTGGGCTGATTACCCAGGTTAGGACTACAGAAATGATTTGTTTCTTGTTGAACGGGAAGGGGAAGAAACAAACGCAAAGGGAAGGCGGCGTTACTACCTATGCAGAGAAGGCAGGGACACATGTGATAGCTCGTTTAAATGCTGCTGGACCTCAGGAGTGATCACAGCCCACTTGTCTGCCTGTGTGGGAAGTTAAAAAAAATTGCTTTATAAAGAGCTGCATTGCTGCCTTTGATGGTCCTTCAGTGAGCAGATGAACTGGGCATTTTTCTCACATCAACTATCAGTCCCCAGGCCCTGAAGCAACCCATAGGAAAAAAGTCTCCCTTTACCTGTGAAGTAACTGAAGTGTGGTTGTGGTTGCTGACTGTAGCACTGACACCTGGGAGGAAGGCAGGTAATGGGAAAGATACTATAATAATTCTGATGGCAAATGACAATACAGATCAGCTCTAATTTAATGAAAGCAGGAATGACATTCCTTGGAACGATGCAAGTCCTTGCCCTCCGCTTCCATTCCTCTTCAGATGATTGACTGATTGGGTTTTTGACAGAGCAGGTGGAGAGAGTCAGTAAGACCGTTCCTTATCTGACAGGCTATTATGCTGTAGGTCATTGGCAACCTGGCCTAACTAGTTGCAGATAGTTTAATAGGCATTGCCTGAGAGCACAAACTGCTTCATTAGCTCTTCTCCTCCAGCCAGCAGAGCTCTCTTCTGGGACTGCTGACCTGCAGCTTCCAGCAACAGGCCAGTACCTCCCTGATCATAGTCTGATCCTTTTGGTGTGATTCAGGACACAACTGTGGGCTTATTAAGCCTTCTGTGCCCTATTCTTTTTCCATCCCAGTTTGTGATAGCAAACCACAGAAAAGACTGTAGCAGCCCTCTGAACTGGATTTGTCAGGAAATTGTGATTTATTCAGTTACAGTGGGGATGAGTAGTGATGATTTCCTACACAGACTACACAAGTTAGCAGTTGTCAGCATTAGAAATATTTCACTAGGGGATATGCTGTAGTCTCTCATCTCTTGAAAGGGACAAGCCCCACATTCTCCCCTCCGTGACTTTGTATGAGGAGTGGGTGTTATCCTGTTGTTTTCTTCTCCTTAATATTAATTCGCAGCCTAGGTGATCCATGGCCCACAGAGGTATAGATTAGTTTTTCCTTGCCGAATGTAGACCAATCAAATTTCCAGTAGTGGCACCACAGCCTGCACAAGGTCCCATGTATCATTTATCATGCTGACACATTCTGTGTGGGCTACCACAGGCAGCCTACCCATCTACGGCTAGTTATGTTAGGAGGTGCTCTGTTTTCTCTGTGCCATGCACCAAGATAACAACTAACACATCTAAGAAAAGAATCCAGTGAAATGCTTTACAGATGGCAGGGAATGCCTGCTTTTCAGCTCATGTTCGCTTTACTTCACGTCTTTCTTGACTTATGTTTATTCAGGCTAATGCGACTTCTGCCTACCCATAAGCTGCTGAGATCACAGTCCAGAGGCTTTAACATTTATCATTCTTCATCTCTCCATCTTATTCAGAGCCATGCTAGATGCCTGGTTGACTGAAAAAAGAGCTTCCTGGGAAAAATATTCATGTATGTTCATATTCTTATCAGTAAACTCCCTCTCAACAGAAGCCTTTCAAGAGTGGCCTCTTGTGAATTGTGTTAGCAGCAGTAGAAACGTGGGCAGTTGTTGCAAGGTCTTCGCATTGCCAGAGATCTCACTGCCAAATCTGTTGTCCTGGATGGGAAGACAAACACAGAAGAAAAAGACAGGTCCTGTCCTGAAGATCTCATACTCAACCTGTCAGAAACTGCCCTATTCATGTTTCTGCTCCTTTCCCACAAGGCATCGGTGGCTGAGACCACCCCAAGGGCCTTGCTCGTGGGCACTGCAGCAGGTGCTGTGAGACTGGTATCCATGTGTGATGGCAGCCTGGGAGCCGGTGGCAGGGAGGCAGAGCGATGTTGGGGCTCAGCTTGAGGATGAACAATGGAGGCATTTACTGGTTGTGCACAACCAGCTGAGGGGCAGTTTTCCTCCAGCAGTTACAGAGTGCGAAACCTGATCAAAACTGCCAGGTATCTCATTCCTGATCCCGCTTCCCCAGCCTCAGCCCAGCAAGGCTGATAGAGAGGAGAACAGTCTGGATTCTCCCAAATTCCACCTGACAGTCTAGAGATACCCATTTTGACTCAAAAAGCTTAGTTATTACAGTGGTAATCACAGCATAAAAACCAGTCTAGAGCAAAGCAGATAAGTATTGATTGCAACACCCAAGATTCATGTCACAGCATAAAATGAAAGGAGATGGGAAGGCTTGTCAAATATGCCAGTCTGATTCTCCCTAGAGGGTGCTAGAAATTCTCGTTGAGTCTTAGAGAATTTACCATATCCTGGGAAGTTTAGAAGGGATAGAGAATACAGAAGAGTGCCGCCTGCTCTGTGTAATTGAGATGGTATACATATAATATGTTTATAAACAGCTGTAGAACTCACTGCCATGGAAAGTTATTTAAAGATGAGAACTTGGCAAGACTCAAACAGTTCATGTGTTCCTGAGGATAATGTGAACAAATCTGGATATTCTTGTTATTCACAACACAAATATTGAAAAGGATGTTAAACTTCATGCTTTGGGGCTCAATTCATAGAGACCAGGATGAGACATAAACTGAAAGAGACAGATTATCTCACACCCCCACTCACTCATGTACCTTCCTTCAGTGCATGCCAGTCTCCTTGTAGGGCTGAACATGAGGGAAACAGAGAGCTCTCTGAAGGCATGAGATTCAAGATGACCACATAGTTCACAGGGGCAGCTTTGACCTTGATGCCCTGTGTTTCTTTGCCTGTCATTGCTGTGCCAGACCAAAGCCTTCCTACTGCTCTTTGGTTGCACCAGAAAAGCCAGTTTATGCCCAAAGAAAATAACAAGCAGAAAACCCTCAGCCAGAGTCACCACAAGTCAACCCTGCAGGCACTAGGTAGTGCTGAGTGGGAAGGGGATTTTCTGGTTATCTAAAGCATTTGGATTTAGCCCACCTCTCTGATGCAGTCTTAAAACCTCAGTAAAACATTTGTGAAGAGAAGGAGGAGTGTTGTTTTGGGGGCCAGGGGTTGGCTTTTTTAGTTGTTTGGGTTTGGTGTTGGTTTTTTGTGGTGTTACTGTGCCAGCTCTTCTCATGTCACAGCCTTCTCCCCCTCCTACTGATTTTGCCTGATTAGGAAATTTAAGATTTGCAAGGTACTTGTTTGACCCTGCATTTTATGATGATGATGGCCAACTGATGATTTTTAACCACATATCTTTTCTGTCCTTTTTTTTTTTTTTTTCCACCTTGCACATCCTCAAAATACTCTCTGGCAAAAATGTGGTCTCATCTTCCACAGAGACTTCCCACTTTGCCTCTTATGCACTCCCTGTTTGTTTTAGGACTCTTTCTGACATGTCTTTTTCTGACTTGGTCTAGTCTTAATCTTATCCAATGTTATGGAGGGGAAAAAAAAAAAAAACAAACCCAACCAAAAAAAGGGAAAGGGTGCTGACTCACAAAGAACCTGGGAAACAAGCCAAAGTTTCAACTTTTTCAGGGCTTCTCCAGAAGGCATCCAAAGTTGTTTCAACCTCTGTTTGCTCCCCACTCCTGCTGGCTCCACATTTTTTGCGTGTGCTCTCTTCTTAGTGCATGGCCCATAAGCAAGAGCTCTCCTGACCCTTTCCTCACCTGTAATAAACTTAAGAAGTCCTGGATGTGCTCTCTCCTGACACACTGGAGAGCTTTGATTGCTTTCTTCTGTGTCCAGAGACACGTACACTGCAGAGAGGTCCCTCCTGTTGTAGCCGTGCCCCGCTGCGTTGGGTGGTCCGCGATGCTGTTTCAGCACAAACACTGTTGATGCATGAAACATTCATATTCTTTCCACCTTTGACTCCTCTCTCCTGTCCCATGGCCGAGAGGCAGAGCAAGGCTTCACGAGGATTTTGGCATTTCTGGTGAACAGGTGAATAAGGCTGCTGTGAGGAGGGATTGCTCCACCTCTGGCAAGGTTCTCTGTGCTGCTGCTGGGAAGGTGCTGAAGCTTTGTAGCGAGTCAGTGGCTCTTCTGCCACATAGAAATGCTGCTCTTTACAGCAACTTGGGAGTCTGGTTGCCTCAGTTTTTCCTTCTCTCAAGACAGGTACTACTGCTTCTAGTTGGCCGTGGTGTTAGGGTCTCTTCCATGGTGCTGTGAAGGCTGAGGTTGGGTGTGTCCATGCAAAGACTTTCCTACACAGAAGAGCAGCACGTTTCTAGTTCACTGCATGCTGTCTGGACAGTGCTGTGCAGTCACTACCTCTGCCCTCAAGGCTAGCGCTTCTCAATGGAGCTGGTCCTGATTGGTAGGGACATTCACGAATAGCTAGCTACTTCCTCTCTCCCCTCCTTCCAGTCTTGAAGGATCCCAGAAGGCTGGATGTGGGAATGAAAACCGAGAAGATGAGAACTGAAAATCTTCAATGATTAATGATGCCAGGGAAAGGAATTGCCATACACTACCATAAGTAGGATGTCAGCAGCAGGCTAATGAACCGTATCTAATTCTCCCATCATTCCCACCAGCACAAACCCATTGAAATCAAGGGAACTTCCTGTCATGACTAGGAGGAAAGGAGGAAAAATCTGCAGCCTACCCTGCCTAGGGTGGTAGACACTGTCCATCCTGCTCACCTTCCCTACCAGCCTTCCTGGTGCTCCAAATGTGCCACTGAGCACTCTTGTATCTTACCCAAAGGTAATCTACCACAGCAAAACAAATTATCCCCAGAGAACCTCGTTGAGTGTGAGACATTGACAGTGTGTGTGCATTATCGTGTCTCCCTCTAGTGATCTGAACTAATGAGTCCACTTTGGGTCTCTCATGTGTGGAGCTACTTCTTTGGTGAGAAACCATCTCTGGGTTCGTGAGAGCAAAGGGCTGATATTTTAGGATTGGGTCCCACTTCCTCTGCTGTCTAAGGATCATATTGCCCACTGGCAGCTCCGTGTTTACAGCTGTAGTTCACATCTGAAAATTTAAATGTGCTTGTAAAGATACAAAGAGGTTGAGTGTGAATTAAAGCGAGAAAAATTCACAGCATTTTAAATTTAATAGTTTCAATTCAAACATCTTTAAGAAGGCTATCCTTAAGAAGAAAATGGAGAGGCTGCATTTTTTTCCCCTGTAGCTGTAATCTATAAGTACTTTCACTTTAGGCAACCATATTTCTCATTCTTTCTTCACAGTAGGAGAGAGACATACTAATAAAAGGGGAAAGTTAAGGTAGTAGCTTATAGCTGCTCCCTGTGTTTTTTCGTTTAAAGAGAGAGTCTTCACCATTTTTGTTACGATGCTGTTATGTGCCTTCAGCTGATCTCAATGGCTTCACCGACTTCAGTGCCTGATATATTCCAAACTGGAACCAGAGCTACTGCCTCCTCCCATCTGAGGACCCCACTGAGTGTGGATGAAAGCATCCGCTGTAGCACATGGGTCCTACCAGGGCAGTGATGTCTGGAGAGAGTTTCCCCTTACAGGTCCAAAGCCTTCATCCCTTCTGGCTTCTCTCTCACAATTATTTGCCTGTTACCTCTGCCTCAACCTCCATGCTAATCCCATTTTATATATTTATATTTTATATAGATGTATATTATTTATGTATATATATATTATATATAAGCTACATAATATTTTATATATTTTATATTAAAATTTTATATATTATATATTAAAAAAAGCTACCTGTCTTATACACCCCAGCTCTACCAATTGCTGGAACATAGTGTGAGAGAGAGAAAGACTAGAGGTCAGCAGGGAGAAGCAGGAAGGAAAACATGATTTGCAAGAATCTGCTGTACAGAGATAGACCCAGGGCAAAGAAGAAACCAGCAAGACACCCCAAACCTGCTCGCCACGATGACCACACCAAGGTCAGTTGTCATTCAGCCTCCTGCAGTGTAGAGCTATTCTCCCAGGTCTGAATACACTTGTCATGGAAGTGGAAGGTAGTGAGATATTTGGCAACAAAAGAGTTCTGATTTTGGCTGTGATAGAGTTCAATTTCTTCCTAATAGCAGGTATAACACTGTGCTTTGGATGTAGGACAAGAATAATGTGGGTAACACGCTGATGTTTTTAGCTGGGCAATGTTTACATCAAGTCAAAGACTTTCCAGCTTCTCACACTGCCCTGCCAGAGAGGATGCTGGGCATGCACAAGTAGCTGGGAGAGGGCACAGCCAGGACAGCTGACCCAGACTGGACAAAGGGATATTCCACACCATATGACATAATGCTCAGTCTATAACTTGGGGGAAGCTGAATAGAGGCATGAGCATGGCTTGGGAACTAGCAGGGGGTGAGCAGTTGTTCTGTGCATCACTTGGTTGGAATGATATCAGCCTCCTCTTCCTTTTCCGTTCTGTTAAGCTTTCTTTATCTTAACCCGTGAGTTTTACCTTTCTTTCTTCCCATCACTCTCTCCCCATCCCACTGAGGAGTGGAGGCGAGTCAACAGCTGTGTGGTTGTTTTAGCTGCCTGCAGGGTTAAACCACAACAGCAAGGCCGCAACAGGCCCTGCTGCTGTGAACACTTGTGCTCTTTTTCTTTCCTCAGCCTTCTTTCTGAGCAGTTGAGAAATGTGTCTTCAGAACATCCCTGTCTTTCCTGTCTGTAGGAAAACAGAAGACACTGAAAATATGATTCAGGGATTTTTTATTTTTCTTAGGAGGTGCACATTCAAAAGGGTTGTTCTCATTTCCTCTTCAGTTACTTTTTCTTTCTCTCTGAACAGCACCTGAAAAATATGACTCTTCCCATGTACTCAGTATTTTTTCATGCACTGGCTGAACAAATCATCTGTCCTCGTAAACTCGCGGTGAGTGGCCACCGCAGAGCTACTGCGGCACAGCAGCAACGCAGGCAGCAGCAGGGAGGCCGGGAGGGGATGGCGAGTGCAGGCCCACCCGGGGAGGCAAGAGCCACCCTCTGATGCAACCTTCAAAGTTCATGTCCAGTTTGGGATGGCTTCAACCATTTGAAGGATGAGCATATCCTGCTAAAGGATCAGCACAGGCTGCCAGCAGGGAAAGTGCAATGCAAGTGGTGGTGGCCTGGGAAAGGCGTTGATCATGAGACATTTCAGTTGCCACCATACGGACTGAGGGCCATGGCGGGATGGAAGGGTCACAGAGCAAGGACAGCACTGTATCCACAGCACACCTTGCTAGGCAGCTCATAGAGCCCACACATTGTCCTGGCTTGTGTCCCAGGAAGGGCACCAGTGGGAGATGAGCCAGCTGCAGCCCCAGCTAGAGGGAAGAGCAATGCAACCCTCCCCGGGGGTCAGGCTCCTTTTAACAGTGCCTGTGGGTCAGTGCCTTGGTGCATGTGCCTGTCTGAGAACTGCTGGCAGGGCCATCTCAGTACATCTCAGTATCCACCTGCCCACCCCCCTGTGCATTACTTGCGAGTGTTTTACTATGTGTTCATTTCGATCTTCACAGTGCTGATGTCTGTGCACGTGTTTTGCTGCACAGGGAAGCTATTTTGATGTTTACCAGCCTTATGCACCAGTCTCAAAGGCCTGTGCTTCCTTAGGGGTGGAACTGTGAAATGTAGCAGTAAGCATGAAAAGTAAAAGTGAGGGAAAAAAGTATCCGGAGTCATGTTGTACCTGCCAGCCTTTGACTGTGGGGCATGGATCTGTACAGCTGTCCAAAGCCTGTCTGTCCAGCCTAAACTACAGCGGTGTGAAGGAGACAGAGAACAAGTATTTTCAGTGTCAGTCGTGCTAAGAGACGGAATTTCAGAAATTCTCTGAACTGCAGAACTGCAGATCAGGCTCCAAACTTCGCAACCCTGGCCTCTCTCTGACGTATTCACTTGTATCTACTGCATTTATCTCTGCTGTACTCGGGCATCTACCAAGCAAATAAATAATTGGTTCCTGCTTCTGTCTCCCCTTCTGCCCAAGGGACCTAAAGTTAATTTGTGCTGACTATTAGTCTTTGTGTAAAGGCTGCTCTTGTAAAAGGAAGTCAGGGCGTACATAGATAGATGGTCCTAGCACTGCAGAATTGTAAGTGCCCCCATTTCCATCTACAACCATTTGACTGCTCTGAGGAGGATTCCTTGGAGCTCCTGGGGACATCACAGGTGGAGACAGGAAGCCCACCTTCTTTACATTCCTCCAGCATGCTCCAGCTCAGAAGCCGTGGAGGGGCAAGTCATGCTATGTGAGAAGGAAGTGCCAGGGTGGGTCTCCAAATCCATGCACAGAGCAGGGGCTGTAAGGGACTTGGGGGACAAAGAAAAGTCACATTTGCCATACAGCATCTCCTCTGTGAGATGAAGGAAGGAGACTGTTAACTCAAACAGACAAAAGTAATTAGAGGAGTAAAATAATAGATTAATGAGCAGAGAGTGCCAGGGGAACTTATTAATTATCAGTAGAGAATTTCCTTCAATGTGCAGGCTGGCCGAGGGCATGGAAAATAGCAACCCAAACTCTAGTCCCATTTAAGGAAGCTGCCAGGGAATTCATGGCACTGGGTGCCTGGAGAAGGATAGCAGTGGTTGAGTTAAATGCTTCCTTTGAATCTCGCATTACGTGTGGCTCAGGTAAGGGCTGGGGAGGAAGGGGATCTGGGAAATGCTAGATTGTATCTGACTGATGTTAATAATGGCTCAATAAAAACGCTCTGATAAGAACACATTAAAGCTGCACAGTTAAGCACTCACAAGCCAGCTAAGGTGAGCTTTAAGGTTACAAATGCAACCTTAACTCTTCTCCTGCTGAGCGTACCTTAGCAGGCAGCCTTTAATTAAAGGGGCATAAGGCTGTCTTTCTCAGGTAATATATCATAGCATTGGTCAGTGCTCTCTTTGGCTTTGGACAGGTGTGCAGAGTGTCTCATAATACTGTGTTTTTGTCTGTGTGTGCCTGGGGAAGCACAGAGCCCATTTTCCTCATGGCACCGAGAATACTGCAGTAGTTGTACTTGAACCAAACACGGTTTAGGCACGAGATCCATTTGGACTGTTTAGACACAGGGCAACCCACCATCCGTTCTCTCAGGTCGTCATTTCATGTGTCAGAAAGCAGTAGGCATGGAAGATGTTGACACTGGCTCCTAGTAATGTTGAATAAGGGGTTTTCCTTTCTAAGCACTGAATTCGGCTCCTATAGTGTACTGTGTTTTTCCTAGTTGCCTTTTGGGAGTATTCAGACCGTTCACAGGGTAAGATGTTACTCTGTCCCATCGGACTGTGCCACAAGATGTGCCTACCTACTGAAGAGGTAACTCTTCACATACCAACATACTTTCCTTTCAGGACTCCAGCATTTACAACTTTCAGTCTCATTGCATGCACCGTGGCTGGGACACGAGGGGAGAGAAAATGCAAAGGGCAAATCTGTTCTCGGGGAACACTGCAGAAATGAATCGATTCAACGGGATTAAACCACACACCACAGATCTGACATCCTTCCTTGATAGTAATGCTGAGTCGTTAGCCTGCCCATTGAACACAAAGTCCTTTGAGGGGAAGCCATCCCTTCTGCTAAGACCTTGAGTAAAAAAACCTCTGTCCTTCCCTACCGACTCTTACTGCAGTAGTCTTGGATTTCTCACAAGCCTCTGTCCATATGTCTGTCAGGCATGAGCTGCAGCATCCCCCGCTATCCCACTGCTCATCCTTGCAGCTACGTAGGGGGGCCTGCTTTGGTTGCATTTCACAGAATCACAAGGTTGGAAAAGTCCTTTAAGATCACTGAGTCCAACCGTTCCTGTCCTGTGCTAAACCATATCCCTAAGTACATGTTCTACCCTTTTTTTAAACACATCCAGGGACGGTGACTCACCCACCTCCCTGGGCAGTCTGTTCCAGGCCCTGACAACTCTGACAGTGATTATTTTTTCTAGCATCTAATCTGAACCTGCCCTGGCACAGCTTAGTGCCATTTCCCCTTGTCCTATCTCCTGTTACTTGGCTGAAGAGACCATCTCCCACCTCTCTACAACCTCCTTTCAGGTAGTTGTAGGTGGTGATAAGGTCTCCCCTCAGCCTCCTCTTCTCCAGGCTAAACATCCCCAGCTCCCTCAGCTGCTCCTCATAGGATTTGCCCTCCAGTCCTTTCACCAGCAGACAAATAGTCAGCATTGCTGAACTATAAGCGTCATCAAATCTGTTGAGCATTGTGTGAGCTGGGGTGCAGACTTGCATGTGTGTTGGAGAGCATCTAAAGCATTTTGTATGCACCAAGCTTGATTTTTTGCACTTGATTTTTTGGATCACTATCCAAAGAATGGCATAGCAGAAGCACAAAGGCAAGGGCAGCAGCCTAGCAGCAGCCAAAGATCGGTAGGTATTTTAAAAGATTTCCAAATGTGTATTCAGTTGTTCCCAGCAAGAAACAACTGCGTTGTGAGAGCTGTTCCCTTAGAGGCAGCAGCAGGCTGGTCAGCATGGAGCAGAAGCTCATTGAGAAGGTTAAGTGTGAAAAGGAAAGGTCACATAACCCCAGGTGGCCCTCCAGGAAACAGGTACCAGCTGGCCACGGGGGAACAGAGCTTGCGTGCAAGGTACGGGAGAGCAACGGCGAGGAGGAGAGGTAGAGAATTTCACAGAGAGCCCCTGGCACGGCAAAATATGCTGATTAATTTTTACAGACCTGCATGGATCTGAAGCGAACTAAAAATTTCCTCACTCAGAGACTTTGGGGATCACTGAGCAGAGTTTGTTTAAAAGAAATGAGCTTCATCTGAGAGGTTTTGCAACTTGTGCTAATGAGAGTCTGTCTATCAAACTTAAGTGGCATCAAGTGGCTCAGAGCAAGGGCTCTTGGGCGTTAAATGGTTCCTACCAAATACCAAGCCCATTACCATGATTGGCTGTTATAGCCCTCTAAACGGCAAAAGTGATTAAATTGGTCGTTATGAAACACTAAAGATGCATAATTATGAAAAATAAGGCTTGAGTAAGAGGAGATTTCATTTCACTCACTGCTTTGTATCTCAAGGAGGAATCAGTGTAGAAATGTTTTAAAAGCAGCCAAGGGTTGCCCGTGGTCTGGTTCTCTCCCGACAGGCTGGGAGTCATGAACATGTTGGAAGTGATGGTGTTTCTCCAGTCTCTAGGCTGACACATGTGCTGGAGATCGAATGTCCCACGTCCTCCTCTCCGCATAGGATAGTGTTTCTCCCCTGTCGAGGCTCTTCTGCATGCTGTGGAGAAGAGGCTCTCTGCCCAGGTCACCTGCCTCTGGCTTTTGGTCGCTGTGTGTACGAGAGGGCAGGGGGCACCAAGTATCCATGAAACTCTCCTCAGCGGGGGAAGGGGGGGAGAATAGAGTGTTGCAGAGCTGTTGCAGATCCGTGAGCTGAGGGCGTCACAGGGAACACCCTGTGTTTGGGGAAAGGGTTATGAAATTCTGCTGGTGAAACAGGTGGGGGGGGCTTTTGCCTTAGTAGCAGCTCGCTGGGCAACTGTGAGGTGCTTTGCACCCTTCCTGCTCTCCCAGCCCTGACTCCCAGCTGAGACAGTAACCCCCCACTGCCGCTTTGGAGCACCACTCAAATATTTTCCCATTCAAAGGCTGGAATAGCACCAGGCACAGAGCTGAATATGTGCATGGTGGTTCTCCTGCACAGCTCAGTCAACCCAGACTTCCTAAAGGTCTAATGCTCCCAGTTTGTACAGGCCTTCACCAGAAATAGATTTTTTTATTTATATATTTTACTTTATCTTTAGTTCTTTCCCTCTTCTGTGCCACCCCAGCCCTAGAAGAGTTTTATAACCTCCTTAGAAAGAGTGATGGTGGTGCTGAGTAATGCACAGCCTCTGGGGCCCTCTGCTCTCCTTGGGTTGCTGCACTTCTCTCTAGGTGAGCACTAGCTGAGTCACTGAGCCCAAGTCCTTGCTTCTCTTGTTGAAACTAAGTGGTCACGAGGGATGTGCTGGTATTTCTGTTCCCTTATTCCTGTATCTGTTATGTAATGTCCCACCAAAAACGCCACTGACCATTCATCTCTCTCTTCTATGTGTCTATCTCTCCTCTCATTCCTTCCTCATGTGACAGCTGATGATGAGCATCTTTCAGGAACTTGATTTGTTTGTAAATCAAATGCCTTTAGAATTATTGGGCATTGTTTGGTATCAGAGCATGTCATTTAAGGTATTAGTAATTTTTTAGAAAATACTCTGTGTGTGTGAGAGAGAGAGAAAGAGAGAGATTTATGGCATTATTCATATCCCAGAAGACAAGTAGTGTCATCTGCATATGTATGTGAGAGTGAGCCATCTAGTCAGCTGATTTGCCATATAAAATTGTCTTTTCCTCAGTACTCCTGTGGCTGCTGTAGTCAAAATAAAATGTGCCACGTCTTAAATGAAAAGCCAGGTACCTCTGCCTGTTGAAGAGACTGTACCCTTTGCAGTGAGAAAGTTGTAACACACCACTTGGCACCTACCTGTGCCTTCAAATCTAGGCTACTGCCTGAAAAACCCACTTGTGTCAATTTAAACTGCGGCCTGAAAAGTTACAGAACACTCTGGAGGTGTCCAACAGAGGACAGCTTGTGAAAATGGATTGATTTCATTCCTTAGATGTTTTTCTAACTTTTTTCATAGCTTCTTGTAATTTGCACATAGTTGTTGGCTTAAATCCCCAACCATACTGGAAAAGATGATTCTCTGTAGGGGTGAATGTTTTTCGCGAGTTCTGGATATGGGGATGCAGAGTTATTTCATTGTTGCAGCTCCCTTCCAGAAAACACTGTGACCACTGTGAAGTTCCTTACCCACACAGCAGTGTGTAGGCATTTAAAAAATGTCTACATTTAAAATGCTTCCAAAATGATGAAGAAATTTGTCTAAGACTTCCCATTTTATTGCCCTATCTTATGCTAAAATATGATAGTGTTCTGGTTGCCATTATCCCATTATCTCTGGCCTTGGAACTACAGGTGTGTGTATCAGGACCCAGATCCCTTGAGGATTAAGCTTTCTTACTTGAAACACTTCCCTGTGGAAAAAAAAAATAGCCCAGATGCCTCGAAATCCTTAATTTGTGTTCAGGGAACAGTTTTTCAAGAAAATATGTATTACAGAGCAGGAGAGAATGAGTCAAAAACTGAGCTGGGTTTCACGTGTGGAACCTTTTCCCAGCAATTTCTCATCTTATAATTTGGTCTATAAGCCCCAGCTGCATTTTAATCAGTTGCTCTTGACAAGGATGACTTTGATGGTGATAAAAAGGGGGAGATTGGATGCGCGGGGAGGGATCAGTTATATAATCAGCGGGTTTTTTTCATCTAGTTTTGAAAGACCTCAAGACTTCATCAAAGTTTACAGCTTTAGTGGCCAGGATGTCAGTATCTGGAAATTGTACAGGGAGTTGTACCTAAACAGGAAGGTTGTATGTTTCCAGCCTAAAAATGAATATACTAGTGGCAAACATTGCCTCGTGACTGTGATCTTACTTTTTTGCTCATCTTTGTCACATCACTCCGTTGTGCCTGCATGTTGTGTCTTCCTTTGCCAACTCTTTTTTTAATCTAGTAGCTATACACTGACAATAAATCTAGGAGAGCATGTTGCAAATTCCCTGTTTCCCCTCTCAAAGCCTAGCTTGGAAATTCAAATTTAAGGTTGTAAACAGAATCCACTTGGACCCATCTTCACATTGCTATGGGAAATGGTGTGCATCGTCTTTAAGATGCTGGAAATAGGTTCACAAGGAGACAGCTTCGCTCAAGAGAGTTGTCCAGAACACATTTTCTGAAAGTGACTTTAAATATAAAAGTACAGGCAGAATACTAACGTTATCAAAGGCTACTCGTTTAGCTGGCCAGCCTGCAAACCCAAAGACTAGACTACCTACTAGCTACTCCTTACTGGACAACAGCCGAGTAGAGGTGAAGATGTGGCAAATAACCACATACCAAAGCAATCCCTCTGTTACTTGACTGTCCTTTTTTTTCCTGACCTTTTGCAACATAGGCTCTTTCCTCTCCAGAATTCCCCAGGTCAGGAGAAGAAAATGGAGCGAGGTAGTAGCCTTGTCAATAGCTCTTCTGTCAAAGCCTACCTAATTTATATGCAGGCAATAACTAAATGATGCCTGTGGGGAAAGGCAGCAGAGACAGGGCTGTTTGAGCGATTTTAAGCAATCCTTTCCCATATGCATTTTTCAGTGTTTCGAAGGCCATTTTAAAAGGTAGCTTGAAATTCCTGGACTTGCAAAAATATAAAGCAGTAGGGTTTTTGTTAAAACCATGCAGGTTCCCTCTTCTCCACCCCCAATATGTGGAAGAGAGCACAGCCTGTGCTGAGGTGTTGTGCAGATAAGAAGGTAAGAGCATCTCAAGATACTGTTCCTCAGAGGGGTATGCCAGTCTCCAAAGCATTTGCACTAGAAATGTGGTGCTCGGACATTAGTGTTGCTGAAGCCTCTCCTCATGGAAGCTCAGGGGCTATGAGGGTGGAAGAGTGGTAGTTGACAGAGAGCTTGGAGCAGGTGCCCATGGGAAGAAGGCGGCTGTCCTGTGGGATGCCTGTCACAAGCAGGAATCCAGCATACTATGAGGGCGGTGAGGCCCTGGCACAGGCTGCCCAGAGAAGCTGTGGCTGTCCCCTTCCTGGCAGTGTTCAAGGCCAGGTTGGATGGGGCTTTGGACAACATGGCCTAGGGGAGGATGTCCCTGCCCATGGCAGGAGGGTTGGAACTGAATGGGATTTGAGGTCCCTTCCAACCCACAACATTCTATGACTCTGTGATTCTGTGTCACAAACAGCATCCTTGAAGACACCAAGATTGAGGCTCTCCCTGCTTCCGCTTCTTTAGCTCATTCAGATAAAGACCATTGTGGGATCCAAGGCTGATCAGGCCTAAAGACTGAGCCTTACAGACACTGAATGTCTTCTGCATTTTGCCCTGCTCTGCTTTCCAATGCAGGGAAGAGCAAGCCCCTCCTCTCTCCGCAAACACAAAACATTTCCATTGGTTTTGGAGGTTGTCACAGGCCTTATTCCCACCATGCCACAATGCAATTGTCAGAGATGCTCCGCCTTCTTCCCACCACCACGCTGCACTGAGAATCGTCTCTTGTCCCTATATCAGCATCAGAAACCAATATTCATAGCCTCTTCCCTCCTTTCCCCTCCTTGGTGCTGGCAGCTGCTCTTCCACTCCCTGGCTGTGCTTGAGAGAACCGGCCACAGTAACGGGATCCTCCCGCAAGCTCTTTAATTGAAAGGAATTTCTGTCTGGCCTGGAGATGTCAGGAGGCTGACAGAGACGTGTTTCTGTAAAATGAGGCTAGATCTACAGTATAACAGGCAGTGTCTGGATCACTGAAAATCCTTCACACTCCCTGGCTGCAGCCGGCTTTTCAGTGGGGGATGTTAATTAAGGTGCGGCTGTCAGGGTGTGGGTGCTGGGGACCCCTCCAGCTCGGCTGCCAGCTCTCCCTCTGCAGCTCCCACCTGCGAGGTGCCACTGCTTCCCTTCCACTTGGCGCTTTCCCTTGCCTGCTGTGCCACTTCCATTTCTGATTCCCATCAATTTGAAACAGAGCCCTGCTGACCTTGCTGACCGCTGCTCATACATCTCCCGGCATGGTTAATAATAATGGCCTCTGTGGGAAATGATGGGCTGAGACAGAGAAAGGACATAATGATGCTTTGGCTGGGGTAGGCAGGAAGGGGGAAGTGAAGTGACAAGCAGCTAAACAGCAAGAGAGGGATGTGCTGATAAAACCAAACAAACCTGCAAATGTCTAAAAACCCACAGCAACGGCATCCCTGAAACAAATGGGGAGAGACAAGCTTGAGTCCCCGAGGGAGAGAAGAGGGGAAAAGAGAGAGAGACAGAGGAAAGCGAGCAGAGAATTGTCCAATAATTGAAATGGCATCAGAGAAGAAAAGAACTGGAAAGTGTGGAGGGAAAGACAGACTTGGAATTGGCAGGTGGCAAAGTAAAAGTATGAAAGAGAGGTAGAGAGCAGGGAGGAGGACGTGGATGTACAGAATGAAAGGACAAAGCAGGTGGAACGATATATACATAGCTAACCAAAGAAAATGAATGTGCAACAGGTGAGGAGGTGCAAATGGAAAGAGCATTGGCAGAGGGGGAAAAGCAAAGGTGTACTGAGCCAGGGTAGAGAAAGTATAGAAAATGAGATGCTTGGAGTTAGAAAGAGGGAGGAAAGAAAAAAGCAGTGGGAGATAAAGAGTTAAAGAAGAGCAAGTTGAAGAACCCCAGGTCTATGCCAGTAAAGTTTACCAGAGAGACACAAAGAACAGGGTTTGGACACACACAGAGCACCTGATAGCACCTGCTTCTCCAGGGCTTCACCAATCCCCATCAGCTGCTTAGGATCCAAGTGTAAATTCCAGGAAAAAAACTGCTTTTCATTTTTAAATAAGCAGAGTTTGATTTGATGGAAAAGCCTTTGGACCTGTGCTGCAGCCCCACCACCTCTAGGACGTGGCAGGCAGGTTTGTTGTTGGCTTTATCTCCATAGCAATATAGGAGCACCAGTGAGGAACGCAGCAGGCATCTCTTGGTTGGGCAGATCAGCCCTGTACAGGAAGGCTGTTTCCCTGTGTTGGTAAAGCAGATCAATGCTGACATCATGCACTGTCAGAGATCTTTCTATCAGCACAAACAGTTGCTTCTGCCCTTGGCGGTCATCAATAACCAATTATGCGATCATCTGCATTTTCTGGCTCGCTGTTTTTTGCCCCCACACGGAGGAAATCAGAGAGGACGATTAAATTTCCTCTTTGTAACTCCTGTCCCTTGGCTGTAGCTGAGTGGCAGCTGTTGGAACAGGGCTGCTTTCACTGCGCTGCGGATGGGTTAGCCAAAGCACAGGGGTGAGCTCTGGCTGCCCAGGCAGAGGTGCGTGGGTAGATCTTTGGCAGGGGGCATCAGTCATCTTAGCTGCTCACACGCTCAGTAATCGATGGCTGTTTTGCAAGTGGTGGTCAGTGGTCATTTGCCAAAATGGCAGCACTCACATCCTGGGTTCTGCGCCCACATCTGTCCCTGTCCTCCTCTGTAACGGTGCATAAGCCAAGGATCATTCTGTGCCGCCATTTTTCCCCGCGGAAAAAAATGTCTCCATGACACCCGCCGTGAGAATCTCAAGTTTTCTGTACCTCTGAGGCACTTCTGGTCTTATTGACGGGGTGGAACAGAGATGCAGTTACGGCGAGCACAGAGCTGGCTTAGGGTCAAGTTACATGTGAAAATACGTGGACAAATGCAGGGCTCACTCACTCCACGTATTCCAGAGCATTTGGCAGATTGAGTCACTGAGGCTTTGTCAGGGCAAGGCGTAAGAACAAGTCTGAAAAGCAACCACAAAAAGAGCACAAACACAAAACTGTATTTTTGTAAAGATCTGCATCAGTATTCTGGGAACTATTGACCATTTTCCCCAGCTTTTTTCCCACTCCTTAGAAACCACGCTTACCTCTCCCATCTTTGCCATTTCAGCTTCCATCTATCTTATGTAGAGTGTTCAAATAAGCTCTTGCTCTGGTTTGTTTTGGGTTGTGTTTTTTTTTTTTTCTGGTAAATATGAGAGTTGTTAGCATCAAATACAAGTGGTTGTGGCGTAGAGGAAGGGAGGGACCTGGGTGAGCATTCTGATGCAGAGATTTGGTTTTCAATTAGATAATGCTTTCTGAAAACAGGGCTGCTGGAGCACATGGGACAATATTGACTAAAGCACAAAGCAATTCAGTGGGTGACCTTCATGCTCTTGTGTATGTAGCCAGCCAGGATGCGTGGCGTGTAAATGCCACCCAATCGGTATGCGCCTTGTGTGACTCGTAACCAACCCACACCAGGGGATGGATGAAAGGCAGCGTTCAGGTATGTAATGTGATTATCAGATAATATATCAGACTGTGATTCTACAAAGCCAAAGGGTCAACAAGACTGGAAAATGTATTTCACAGCTTCTGAGAAGATGAATTTTTGAAGATTAGTGTGTTCTCGATATAAAATGAATAAATCAGTACATAAATAGGTGACATGTAGCATGGCTCCCACTTCTCCCTAGCTGGCCAGCTGGCTCCCAGGCAAACTGCTGAGTGTGTGGACAACCTTGTTTGGTCTGGGTTGTGTTTGTACATATGAAACAAAAAGCAAAGTTCTGGCCCCTTCACCGTTCTCTTGAGGGGCATAGAGGAACCATGTGGTTCAGGTTCTGTGGTTCTGCTGGTTTTCTTAGCTCTCTGAGATGGTTGCCTCCCTTACTGAGAGCACCAGATAAGGTCACTGTGTTTGGACTCTCAGGGTTGGAGGCAAGGTATGGCCTGTCAGTCCTGGCTCCTGTCAGGAGGGAAGGTTTCCAGCTGGGCGTCTATCTACCTGTTCTTTCCTTACCAGCCTGCCCAAGACCTGAGTCAAATCACCTTTCCCTCAGAGTGAGGCACATTTTTTCAAGAACCAGCCTTTTGCACACCTTTGACTGGATGTCCTGACCTCTCTTGGCGTTAGTGAGGAGGAGACCGGAGACTGTTACTACAACCGGCTGAAATTGTGGTGTTTAAAGTTTTAGCAAAACACACTCAACTGTTTGCTCCAGAGAGACTACAGCTCTGGTAATGCTATAAATCATTAACATCAACCTGTAAAATAGGTTCCCAGGCATTTGCACGGCTGCTTCTGATCTCTGGTGTGAGGAGTAGCCTATGACGCCAGTCCCTGTCTCAAAGATGATCTGTGTGATCTTACCGGTAGCATTGTTTAGGTCGCTCAAAACCTCACTCATGTCAAACCACCGAGTTCAAAAAAGGGGGAGACAACAGACACAGACAGAAGGGTTTCTGGCTTGTAAATGGATGCAGCTGCCCAAGAGTAAAGCTTGGAGCCATTCTCACAAGGCACCAAGAATAGCTGTGCTCTAGTCAGTGAGAGCTGCTTTTAAGACAGACGTTTTCTTTTCTCACAGCTCAAAGAGCGAGTAACAAAAAGTAGTAAATCTCAGAGAAGAGAAATGACCTCTGAATTTTCTCAGAAAAAAAAGCTGGCTCTCTTGAACTGAAAGAAAGTTGTAGCTGGGCTTTGTGAAGAAATATTCCTTGCATTACGGGAAAAAGGGAAGTATGATAAGATTTTACTGTAGCTAAATTTTAAGGCCAGAAGGGATCATCTCGTTTGATTTCATGTGTAGCACAGTCCAGAGAATCGGGCTTGGCAATTTCTGCATCAAGCCTGTAACATCAATTGCAGTGACAGCCCATCTTTCACAGGGGCACAGGTGGCTCTGCTGTGGTCCTTCCCCATGGCCTGGGCACACTCCTCCAGAGTGCCTGAGCTCCACATTCCCTCTCAAGAGGCTCTGCTAAACCCGGCCTCCAGGAGGCATGGCCTCCTCCCCTTCCAAACCAGGTTGCCTTTCCATGGAGAGCTTCATACATGGCCTGTGGGCAGAGGAATGAAAGCTAATGAGGTAAAATGTAATCATAGCGCTCCTTCAAACTCACAGGCTGCTCGGATCAGGGTCTGGGGATAGGCTGTCATTTGTCTTTCTTCCAGACTGGTTCAAACTGGCTCACCTTTCCCCCACTGAAATACTCATGATTTGAGTGCCTTAGGTGAGAGAAGCATTAACAACTTTGCTGCACTTAGGACATCATTGTCAAATTGAAGGATTGGGGAGGAGCCACTTCAGCCAAGGAAAGTATTTGTATTCTGTGACTGCTAAAGTGCAGACAGCTTCCTCTCCACAGTCTCAGAGGGGAGCAAAGCACCCTCTTGCATTTTGCCTGCTCAGGGAAATAGTTTGAGAACGTGAAGGTGATGGGTGGGGGAAATGAGCAGGTGGTTCCCAGGGGTGCACAGCTTTCTGGCCAAATGTGAACACCCCAGACAGAGTGGAAGCTGCTTGTTTTTACCATTGCTGGTATAAGTTTGGAGAGAGAGGACAAAGCACTGCAAACAGGTGAGGACAGGAGGTCCTAGCCCCGAGGAGTACCCCACATAGCAAACCAAATTTTGTGCAGTGTATGCAAGTTACAGAGGCTGTTTAAGTGAACGCTGAACGGAAAGGGAACACTCCAAAGGCTTGCAACATCTGGTTGTATTTTGGACCGTTTCACTGCATTAGCACATGGGCATTTTTTGAGGGTCTGACTTTATACGTTGATGTATGCTAACTTTGGGGCAATGGGAGCCGCTACAAAACAGTAAAATAGACTTCAGAAAAGAAAATGCATTTGGGTGTGTGCTGTGCCCTGAAGAGCCAGTGATGAGGCAGTGCAAGTGAAAATGTATCAAGGCAAAAAAATCAAGAGCCCCATCAAGAAAGGGACAGAGAAAAGAAGACTTTGTATAAGTGGCAGAGAAAATCGATATGGTAGATCTTCTGAAGAGAGGTTCTTGCCTTTGTGTGCAACTAGCCACAGTTTAGCTCTGAGTTTAGTTTAGAGTTTAAGCTCTGACTTGCTTAAAGAAATGGGGCAACTGAAAGGTATTTGATGCTAGGACTAGGCTGCCATTCTTGGCTTTATCTGTCAGAGCTGCCCACGATTATTTGCGCTTTCTTGTGGGTTGGTGGGGAGCAGGGTGCATCGTCTCATATACAGAAAGGTCCAACAGATTTCCCTGTCTCACAATAACCTGTAAAAGGGAACACTTCTTTGAAACCATAAATTCTACTGATTTCTGAAAATCTCTACAGATTTCCTGCTGAATCTTTGGGTGGATCACTAGAAGGCAGATCAAATCGCTTGGCTGGTTTTCTATCATCTCACTGGATAGAAATTGCTGCTGTCAGGGTTTACTGCTGGTATTTTGTGCCTACCCATTTATTTGTCATCCAAGGATCTCAGAGTGGTTTACAATAGCAGGCTATCTGGCTGTTAACCCATGAGACAGGGAGTCATTATTTCTGATTCCTTTTCCAACTCTATCCAAAATTGGACTGCCTGCCCAGTAAGCCTCTTCCCCTGTCAGTACCGCTGTGAACAGGGCCCGTGCTCTTGCGTCTGTCTACAACCCAACAAGTCCCTCAGACAGGACATGCTTCTGCTACACAGCACAGTCAGTACAGAGCAAAGAGAATCTGGAAACTGTGCTCTTTTAAAAGCCCCACCACCTACTTTGTGTATTCTCTGTATCTAAATGCAGCTGCCTTAGAAGCAGTACGGACAGCGGAAAAGAAGCGAGTAGAAGCTCATGGCAGTCATTGATCTTGAGGTGCTCCAGAGAAGTTGCTGCTCTTGAAGCACCTGGGCGATGTTCCCATGGCCAGCACAGATGTTCCCTGGGTTTGGGGAGTGCTGTGGCCCTCATGGGAGGGAGAGTAGCTGATGTTGATGCAAGCAGTTTAAGCCCTGGGACAGCCCGACAGTTCAAAGGATTAAGACACTGGAGCAAATGATGCTGGGTTGGCCTAATCATACATGGGCACATTTAATATGTAAATGCCATTGTCTTAAGCAGGTTCAAACTTCAGATCTTGCTCTGTAATTTTTTCCATTGCATGACAATGCAATTTAGTGGATAGGCTTAATACAAAGCTGTTATCTAATTTGAAATCTTTAAGGGTTGTTGGCAAATCCAGGAATGAATGTATTTTGAAGACTCCAAGCTTATTAAAATATGGGATTTAGGATACATTTGTTGCATGTTAGACAAATGATCTTGAAAGTCAGAAGTAGAAAAGGGTGATCAAGGAGAGATGCATGTTACCATACCAACAACCCAGAGAGCAGCTGTTGAATGTGTATATTCCCTGCCTCCCAGACCTTCTTCTGACTTTGAGGGAGATGTCTGAGTGGTAAGAAACATGATAAATTATTTGTGGACCACAGATAATCTCACTATACCGTTCACATAAAATAGGAGGAAGTAGCTGAGACATATGCCCTGATTTAGAGTAGTATTTGTAGAACTGAGATTTAAAATCTGTGCCCTACAAACAGTTTTCTGTCACTGAATAGGGATGGAGAATGCTCAACAGCTTGGATAGAAGCCTGCCAGTGTTCCCACCTGGGGACATTTTCCCTGCTGCATGGCTACAGATACTCCAGCATTTTGAATAGACCTGTGAGTCTATTCATACAAGTTTCCAGACTGTTCTTGGGCCTGTCCCAGGAACCATGGAAGAAATTGGTGATTTAAGGTGTGCTCGGTGTTAGCAGAGTCACCGGCTGAGAACTAGGTAAGGGAGTAATCAATCAAAATGTAACCACGGCACCAAAAGCTGTGGAAAGACAGGACAGCACTAGAAAGACCCTTCAAGTCTTTGGAGGGGAGCATTTCTTTTAAATGGTTACCTTCCCTTTAGGTGGTAACAACAACTCTCTAAAGCCACGGGTAGGCTAAAAACCCTGACGGGTGTCAGTACCACCCCTCAAAAACAGATTTTTATTTAGGCAGGTCTCTGAAATCTCAAGAGTCTCAGCAAATGGAGGCTTGGGTGTTTGATTTGGAGTTTTATATTCAAATAGATTATGTTTTTTTCTCACCATTTGGACTTCTACCACAGCCTCCCCAGCAAAACTATCAGCATTTGTTTGTTGATTGATTAGGTAACGAATGAAAGTGATTAATTGGAAAAGAGAGGAGGGTGGCTTTGGAGAAGGAAATGCCTTTGACAGGTGTTGAGAGAAAAGCATAAAATCTTGAATCCAGAAATAATGGATTGGATACCAAGAGAAGCAGGAGAGTAACACTTACCTGGCTTTGAGAGAGAAGCAAAATCCCAAGAGAGACTTGTAGCAGGCTGCCAGCAAGCTGAAAACAGAAACAATGCACGATGACAGATAAGTGGTGCTTATATTTATTTTAGGTTAAGAGAAACAGTAGAGGTGATTTTTTTTTTTTTTAAAGAGGATTAATTTTTTTCCTTGGAAGCTATTTCTGGTTTACAAAATTAAAAATTGAGAGGATTCTTTGGTTTTATAATACCTTGAAAAGGGGCTTTGAAGAATTTATTTTCCTTTACATCTTTCTTATTCCTCATCGTTTAATGTGGTAAAATGATAATGCCGTAAGTACTCTGTATATGTGTATATTTGCACTGCTCACGTTCTCATTTTTGGGAACATCTCCATTCTGGAATCAGCTAATTGTTCATTTATTATACAACAACATTGGAAGCTAAGAAGGTCAGAAAGATAGAACAGAAAAAGGGAGTTACAGGGAAAAGTAAAGGTGAAAAGAAAAATGTTTGTGGATTCAGCATCAAATAGAATGGGGAAGTGCATGAAGGACAAGGGAGAAATACAAAACTGAGATTTGTTTTTTTAATGAGTATTTGTACTTGCAACAAAGTTTTCTACTGAAATATTTTTCCTTGTAGTAAAAGATCATTTGAATAGTACATCAGCTGCAAAAAGCAGGTTTTTCATGAGTACCCTTCAGCTGAAGTATTTTGTCTGGCTGTAGAGAAGGACAACCAGGGCAATGGAGCACAGTGTGTGGCCTTCCTGTCTGAGAGGCTGCAGTAATTCTGGGAACAAAATGGCTTTAAAAATGTTAAAGGACAGAAATAGACATTATGGCTTGCTTCTGTAAGTTCCTCCTTTAGAATACCTATCTAGGCCCTTCCAGTGTGCGTTCAGCTGTGACATGTGCCTCATGCATAAGTACATCCTATTGAACTCGGTAACAAACCTTATTGTACCTGTGTAAATGTTGGTGATAAAGAGAAAGCGAAGTGTGGAAAAGGAATACATCAGGACAGACACAGCCCCCCCTGACTAAGGAAACCCATCCCTTAGCAGCAAGCTGTGTTCATTGTTGACCGACACAGTGTGTCTGGAGAAAGACTGCAGAAATGGCAGAACAAATCACGTTAGCATGGCTTGGTGAGGCTTGGAATGGGAAGCCAAGAAACCTGAAGCCTGATTTCGCATCTGGCATGGAGTATGTGAACCCCTGAGTAAACAGGGCCCCTTCTTTGTGCCTCAGTTTCCTCAAACATAAAATGGTGTTAGTCCGCCTTCAGAGCGCATCATGCTGCATGCCTGAAAAGCCTTTGCAAGAACTGAGCATTATTTATCCTGAATGACAGCACCTCATGTTCACTTTGCACTTGCCTCTATTACCAGCCCTTTCTTCCCTTGTAGTTTTCCTTATTTATGTCTTTGCCTCCCCATTACCTTTGCGTTAAAGCTCGCATCTGCATTGATTTTACATCACTGCGCTGTACTGCAGCCATTACAAGTCTACATGTCAGAGGCATCCTTTTGGGTCTTTAACCCATTGCTCCAAGAGGCCTGACCATGGGCTTCTATCAGCAGGTAACTCTGAGAGCGCTTGGTGTGGCGAGGGGGTTAACTGCCTGGCTGCTAGAAAGGGAAAGGGCCAAATGCACTGGTGATAACTGCGTTCCTGCAGCTTCTAAGTCACTCCTCCCCAGAGCATATAAGGCTTTTCGAGGTAGGACACTGTCAATATTGTAATAAAATAAAGCCCATTGGAAAGCGCTGTGCTAACTTGGGCAGGTTGAACAGTGTTTCATGTCGTGAGGAGTTTTCTACCTGTTAGGAAATATGAGTTGCATAAAAAGATGAGCTCCCCCGCTCCATTCCTCTGGCTGCGTGCTGTTAAATCACCGTATGTGCCGCACACTCCGGATTTGTGTGTACGGTGGCAGTGGTGTTTCCCACTGACTGTGGAGGGAGCCGGGCATGACAGCCCTGGACTTCCTCTTTGCTCACTGCTTTTCCAAACACGGATGACCAGCACGCCTTCAAGTCCACATCAGCTCTCCTGGAAGCTGGTCAGAATATAGTTTTCTGTCTTTTTCTGCCTTCATTCCTCACCCACAAAACATTATAAAAGCACCTCCTTTCTTTATTGTGGAGCAATGTTTGGTGTAAATGAGCGTGTCCCTGCACAACAGGAGAAGAACCACGCAGGCACATGAGATGGATCAGTAAGACACTGAAAATATATATTCATGGGTGCACAAGGAAGAGTTTACCTGATGCTCTGAGTTGTTTCAAAGCATGAGCTCGCTGTTGCACACCGGTTAGAAAAGGCAACTAGACCCAAATAAAAGGTTCATCTCAGATCATCATCAAAGTCCAGCATAACTCATGTGAAAGTCTCCCTTCATCTGGCAGGAATTTTAGGGGGAAGGCCTTATCTCCATGTCTAAACACCAGCCTTACAAAGGCAAGGATAAAACGTTTGCTACTGCCTTTTTACTCGGCAGAGGACGGCGATGTTCCAAGGAGCAGTTGAGACATGTCAGTAGTCAGTCTGCTGGGATGAATTGAAAGCCTAAGTGACCTGTCAGTCAGGTTCACGTTGACTAGAAAGGTCTGCAAATGGTCTCATCACTGGAACAAAGCAAATCCAAGTCCCTTCGCTGTAAGTGCAGGTATTAATAAGTGTTTCTATGTTTAAGTTGCTGCATAACTTCAGTTGCTTTTCACAGTGTACCCAAGCACAGATTTACAGTGGTGCTGGCACGTAAGTAATTGCTTAGAGACGGCAGGGCGTAGGAAGCAGAGGAGCAGGTATCCTTTCATTTTTGAATTAGTTACGGGACTCACTCGCCAGGAGTCCTGACGCTGGAATTACAGTATCCTGACATTGGCATAACTATGCACTGAATCAAACTGGGTTCCTAATAGCCTTGCCTAGCTGCCGAATTCAATGGCTTTGAGTTATTCCTCACAGAGTAAACGGTGAGACTGGAAAATAAAAGATCCTGTGATTAATTTACTGAAGAACAGAAGAGATTCATTCTCCATGTGCTTAGTCTCAGTGTTCAAGGGAAATTGCTCATGCTCTTGTTCCATTTGAGAATGTGCTCATTTAGTGAGGATGAAAGCTTGGAGACCTGGAAGTTCAATCAGAGCTTGATTTGGGAAAAAGCAGTTTTGAGGTCATCCAAGGACAGGCGAGGTGGTGAGACTGAGGGTATGCATTTGGATGAAGTACTATGATAAAGGACACTTCCTTTAAACTAAGGAGGTACTCTCGTTTCAAGTATCAAACAAGCCTATCTTTCAGTTTCCCCATCTAAGTCTGGTCCACACCAAAACACTCACCCCAGGTAGTCCACACTGTCAGATTATTTACTGTAAGAAGCACTTGGCCAGTCTCAGAAATGGCCAGAATGGTAGTGTGTGAATGATGTGAGCATCAGTTGTGCTTCACAGAGTGAGAGTTTTTAGTAGTGGCTTATGTCCTTGGGCTTAGGGTGTGGGAGAGGTTGTTGGAATGGCTGTTTGCACTTTAATTTGATTTGGTGGATTGATTGGTTTTTCATAAAAATCCAGATGACTCAATCCTTGCAGGCAAGGTACAGTCCGAAGTTGCATCATCTTATGGTGGAAATTTTGCCCATGGAGTTTTACATTCATGTGTGTTTGTTCCCACCAGCAGTCCGCTGTGGCGGGGGGTACCCAGGTTCAGTGCAGCCCCATGGTTCTGTGTGGACACCCCAGAGAAACCAGAGTTTCAAGAAACGTGCAGCACAGACTGTTGACATCAATGAGCTTTGGTGATTTGATGATGATTTGTATTTCAGTGGGAGCAAAGATTAAAAACTGGACACTGGGGACCGTAGGGAAAAAAAAAAAGAAAGGCAAGTGACAGTTTCTGCTGTGCTTCGTCTACATGTAAGGCTAACTTTGCATGGGGAACCTGTGCCCAAAGGTGTGGGAAGCCAGGCTTCCCATGTAAGGCATAGCTTTAATTTCCATTTCCCCGGCCTGCTGTCCTGGGAGAAGTAAATAGAGCTGTGTGATGAGGATGAAATAGCAAGGTAATGCCTGCGGCACACACTACTGCTGCCAGTGACTTTCTTTTTGTCAGTGTCCTGAGGCAAAACTGTTTCTAGTTGGGACAGGGGAGCGTTGATGTGCTAATTCAAAGAAAATGCTTGGTTCTAATTGCAGTGGAGCTGGAGGAGGGTGGATGGGTTTAACAATAGATGAACCACAAGAAGGCACAGCATAAGGACACAGATAGAGAAGGACCTAGATTTAAAGAAAATGGCTCCAGCCCATTCTGGCAAGATGGTTTAATTAGCTCTGTTCTGCTGGCCCTTTACTCCTTTTCAGTGAGCACATATGAGGCTGCACAACTGTTGTTTTTCCAAGGTAAAATCCAGCTTTCATGGGAGCTAGTCTTGTTATTCCTGAACTCAGCACTGCATTTCAGCAGAGGATCTTAGGGTTATTTTTCTCTCTTCCTGGGTTTCAGCAGGCTAATGTATTTAATCCCTACCTTGGATACAGTGAGCAGATGTGGACATAAGAACTGACTCGGAACTTGGACACAGCTGGTGATTTCAAGCACAGATTTTTTTGGGAGATGTGAAAGCTTGGGGGCTAGTTTCTCCTACACTGATCACTCCTTTTTACATGCCTAGATGCTTCTTGATTTCAGATTCAGCAGGGGAAGGAAGCGCCTGACGGGAAGGAAACAGACCAACCTCAGGCTATTTCCGCATCATCTCAAGCAAGAAATCCCCTTAGAGAGCTCATTCAACTGAGATTTCTAGCTCTGTTTTGCAAATTGATGCCCCTCGCCCTTTTGGTGGAGATAGGATGTGGGGTAGATAGGGAGTTAAATAGTTTGTCTGAACAGGTGACCCTGGAAAGTTGCTCCTGTTCTGTGTGGGCCACTCACTCCATCTGTAAAGTACAGGTAAAGATACTGAAGGTTGGACTCGGCAACGAGCAGTGGGACTCATCTCCAAAGACAGCTGAGAATGTCTCGAATAACTAATTACTTCTCTTCATGACCTTTTTTACTCCCTGCTCTCGGGACCCATGGTATGTAAGGTGTTGCTCACGTTAAGGTTGGTGTGCATTTCTCTTTGTTCACCTGTCCGAATGAGATTGGAAGCCAGGGCACAGGTATGAGCAAATATGGGCCATTTGTAATCATCCTCATTAACGAGGCTCCCATTCTTGCACCAGGGAGGCTAAATGCTGTCCCATGATCCAGGTCACCAGTCACAAACCTCGGACTGTGGGGGCAAAGAGCTTCGGTGTAGTCCAATATGGTGACATTTGTTAGTGTTAACTGTTCATTAAAGGATTTTGAGCAGCAGACGTGTTCATAAAGCTCACAGCCCGCTCACAGATAATTCATGAATATAATAAAAGGATTCATTATTCATGTAAGATCTTTGCCGTGGAAATTAAAGCAGCTCTAATACCTCACGTGCATTGGTGCATGTTGGGAAGGTTTATTTGTTGCATTTGTCTTGTGCTTTGAGATCATGGAATTAAAGTTACTATGGAGACATAAAGCAGCATGGACAGAGTCTTTACAGCTGTTGTTAATGCCCTTATTAGCTGAGGCCTTATGGACACATAAAGTCACGCCCCTTTACCTGCATAGGTGTAGTTAAAGTGGTGCATCACCACCTAATGCAGTTGTACTAAAGCAGCCCTAGCAGGAGCGGGAATAGACTATCCCAGTTAATACACATACATGTTCAGGCATTAACTTTATAAACATCAGGTCCAAGGGTACTGCCTCCTCTTTCATCCTTTTTATCTCTTTACTTTTTAACCATCCCCTTGCTGAAGATCATGGTTCTGCATAGACAGAGAAGGGGGTCATATCAAACTTCTTTCATCTGCTTTGGCATAAAGTCAGCTGAGGTTGCTGTCGGCTTTTTGACTTAACTGGAGTAAGAGGTGCTGGCATCATCAGTGGGAGCAACAATCTCTAGCCAGGAGGTAAGAGTAAGCATGGGGAAGGGATAGTGTCTTCGGGTGTTAGGCCTGGAGTGAGAAATGCCCGACCACAACCTCCTAATCTTGATTATAGTATTAGTATGCAGCCACCCAAATTAGTTGTGGACCAGGCCTAACACCCCTAATAGAATCATTTGAATGCAAGCTCAGTGATAGAAATGATGCAGAAATCAATGAGTATATCTATCTAGGCTGACACTAGTGTAAGCTGGCTGTTACTGCACATTAGAGAGAGTCATCATTATACATCCTAAACAGAAGGCAGTACATGCCGAGAGGCCTCTGCACAAACGAGCCCTTGAACTGTGAACAAAACAGACTGTGGCATGTAAATGAACATGTGAGCATCCATGTGTGTGCCTGGTGAAATGCACCAGCAAGGCATTGGTGGTGGTAGCAGTGGTATAATAATTTTAGTGACTACAAGACCTTAAAGATCCCATGGATCTTGTCTAGTGAAAGACATTTAGGAGAGGGGGGAAATCTGGTTTTATTTTTAATTTGTGGACTTTGGCAGTGGTGAAATGACTTTTTAACCTTTTCTTCTTATTCATTTGGTGTGTTTTGAGTGATAAAACCCCTTTAACTAACAGTGAGGGGAAGCTGCCACCGGGGAGGACAGAAAATGTCTTCTGTGGAACACGTGATTTACAAACATGTCGACACTCGCGTGTTGGGGCCTCCCTGCTAATTATTCCTGTGTTCGGGGAGGGGGTTTTGCCTCCTTTCAGCCTGCCATCCATAGCACTACAGTGGTGACAGGGCAAGAGCAGCAGTGTGAATAGGATTAACAAGCCTCTTGCAGTTCCTGTGTAGGCAACTTAAGAAAGGAGGTGGAAAGTGAAGTCAAAAGAAGGTCTACATGAGGCAGGGACAGTCTCTGAGGCAACTGACCAGTGCTTTTATAGAGGCCTACCTACTCTGTTGTCCTCAAGATCTGGTTCTGGGCAGGAGTTCCCCCAAGGAGAGACTTTTCAGGGCACTTTTCAGAGAGTTTCAGGGCACTTTGCCAAGGCAGGAACCAGCTGCAGAAGAGAGCAGATTCTGTGCAAGTACCTTAAGCACTCTCATGTTGCTGTATCCACAGTAAATCATCCTCTGGCTCACCAAACTGCTGCATTGTCTTGTTAGGGACTACTGCTACAAAGAGTACCTTCTAGAAGGGGCCTTGTATGCATGGTTACAAAGCATCCTTCCTTTCTGGATGGTGAAAGGACACATGTTCAACCACATCCTCCAGTCAGTGCACGAAGCAGTCCTCCTGATTTCCACCCCCAGCTTCTTGGTTAGGGAGGGCAGAGCTAAATTGTGTTCCTGCCCCACCTGCAGAAGATGTGAGATGAAAGAGCAGAGCTCCCTGTCCATGCCTGAGATGAAGGCTTTGGATTTTGTCAGCTGTGAGACTGCTCCTTTATTAAATATCACCTTATTCTCACTGTGACCTTTCAGAGTGAGTGCCTAGACAAAGGTTAGCAATGAGCCAAGAACAGCAGTGCGTAACTCCTCCACAGTCTGCACCCCTGCATGATCAGGCTTGGGACACGGGCATGGCCAAGGTGTGATCTTGATGGGCGACCTGTTTCTAGGCATGGGTGAAGGTGAAGGCTCTTGTTTTGGTGCTCCTTGGTATGTTGGTCTCTTTTGATATTATGGATCAAAAAACACTTTGAGCGGCGTCAAGGACCTAGCAGGTGGGGAAGGCTCCTTTCACGTTTGCTGGACAGATTGCAGGGTCAATATTGTCCCTTCCCTTTTGCTCTTTTCTGTGCATACACAGACCCAGAGCACTGAAAGATGTGAGACACAATGTGCTGCTTTGCCAATAACACATTGACATGGCTTAGTTCTGTGTACCCCTCTCCGCTGAGGCAACCTCTGACAGCCTCACCAAGACGTTTCCCTGCCTGGAGGAAAGAAGCAGATTGAAGAAGGGCTGCTACTTCCAACCAAGCACAAAGATGATGGAAGTGTTTGTGACAGGAGGGGCATACTCACTATACAACATATCTCACCATCTTTTGATGTATCTGCCTACCAACCATCAAACGGGCCCTCACCTTCTGGTCATACTGAACTGCTAACTCCCCTTTAGCACTCAAATCAAAAAAGCATCAAGGAAAACATGCTGTAGTTGTTGTGGAGGTGGTCATACAGTGCTTCTTGCCTTGAACAAACTTACCTTGAAGGCAGAAAACCTTATGATCCAAGCAAGGAAAATATCCCCCATGAGATTTCCCTTTGTGACTTCCTGATAATTCATGTTCTTTTCTAGGGCTTTGAACAATAGGCTTACTCCACGGAGCAGATGTGGGTCGCTTTGTTAGTCAATAATCTGTAACTAACATCTTCACATTGGAACAGTCCTCCCACTTGGTAATAGAACTCTGGTACATGGGAAGAGCAGTTTTCAAGGAGGAGTCAGAAGGGGAGGTACACTTCTCTTGGAAAAGTTCCCTTAAGCAACAGGAACTCTCTCCCAGAAAAGGAAGAGGAAATAAAATTGTCTAGTAGGTGGCAAGAAAGAGAAAAAACCCCTTACTCATCAGTGAAGTTGCCCATGAGGGCAAGCGGAGTATTGCCAGGAGCCCCTCATGAGGAAAGGTGCCTTAGGAGTCCCTAGGATGGGTAATGAGCAGGTCCAATCCATAAACTGTACCTAGATCTAATGACAGGTGGGTATTGGATGCATTTGGAAGTTGCTTTAGTTTTGTCCCTCTCAGTCTGGTTGGAGGCAAGGCCTGAGAGAAGCCTTGCATCCCAAGCTGTGTGTTTTTCTAGTCTTTAAACATGACTGGGAAAGACACAGTTTCTTTGTTTTTGTGTGGCTCAGCCGTCCTCCAGCTGCATGACAAATAGGGAGGATTTGTGCTGGCTGGGGGAGCAGCATATGTGAAGAGACAGCTACCTGCCCCCTCCGTGCAGCAGGTTGCAGGAAGGACCTCTCCATGCACGGCTCAATCACCACACGTGCCATGTGACAGTAGCAAAAGGGACGGCCACATCTCCCCACCCAAACTGCCCAGACAGGGGTAGGGAGGACAGACCATGCCAGCAGGGACTGTCAGCCTGGTAAGGGGAAGAGTCTGCAGGTTAGCAGCAGCCTCCATCCCTCTCGACCTACCTGGATCACCTGGAGCTCATAAACACCCCCAGCCCTGCAGAGAGGCCCTTAAGGGGGTGCCGGTGGCTTAGCTGCTCCCTCTGTGCGTGCACACCTTTCCAGCCGGGGTGGCTTGCACTCCTGCTTTCATTTTAACTCCTAAGGCCCCTGTCAGTGATACCAACTGGCTCACCTCATTAAGTTCCAGAGAAGGAGGCCCCCGGATTGATGGCAGGCAGGTTTAATGTGGCTCTTTCTGAGCACTCAAGTGCAGCATGTAGGAGGCTGCTGGGGAGATATTCCCGCAGGCTGCAGCAGAACTGACTGATTGAAGTTGCTCTGAATTGATGGCTAATGGGGGAGCTTTCTTTGATAGCTCTTTCATTCTGGGTGCAGCTGGATAGAAAAAGATATCTCAACACGAGGGAGAGGGGTTTTATCCCCCTCCTCCTCTCCCCCTGCCCCCCACCCCCCCCCGCTTTATTAACAGATGCTTCCAGGGCACTCCAGCAGCAGAATGAGATCTGATGAAAACCTAATGATTTAAATGATTCTTAACTCCTTCTCTTTCAGCAGCTGCTTGCTTATACACACCAACTGCGTATAAGCACTGAGGACTAAGCGGGCCACCAGGCCAGCCAGAAAGGTGACAACTGTGCAGAGTGAAAAATGCCTCAGGAAACTTTAGGCCTCTGGGATCGGATGCGACCTCTCTGTCTGGGGCTCTGAAAATGGGTTCCTGGCTTGGTGTCAGTGTGGTAGCTGCAAGTAGAACATCTAACACCTCAGTGTGATGGGTGCTTAGGTAGTGATGGAGTAAGGCTGAGATGCGGGGGCAGAGCTGGTGTGGGGAGGCAGGGTGCTGCAGTGGAGGCATTAGTGGAGGCTTTAGAGAAGCTTTCACAGCACCTGCTCATGTTGGGTCTGGCTCAAGCTGCTGTGGCAAGAATTAGGTACGCTCAGGCAGAGTTGTATCAAAACTGAGTAACAGCAACTGGCTGATGGTGAGCCTTTTGCACCTTCCCAGTGGAGACCTCTGTTCCTCAGGCTCATTGCAAGTGCTTTTCCTCCTCAGTATCCAACCTTTTAATCGGATAATGGATTTATTCCCATTGCCACAAGTTCTGCATCCCGTAAAGTTTCCGTCAGCCAGATGTCTCTGCAATCTGTGTGTATCCATGAGCTGACATATTTGTGAGCATGCCGTTTCTCATTCTCACACACAGACCAGGAGTCCAGAAAGTCCAATAATTTGATCCAGTTTGAGATCAGCAGGCCAGACTTTGGCTACATAAATCAGTGCTGACTTGGAGCACAGTCGTTTTGCTCCATTTGAGGATCTGACTCATAATTTCCAATCTAGGCCCTGGCATCTGGCTGACTCTGTGGCAGGGCACTAAAGAAGCTGTTTGCATGGGTCTTGCTTTGCCCGTTTCCACAGCTTGACACAGCAGCCGTTTGTCTTCAGTGGCGTGTGCCGTGCCCCATCTTAAACGGCCGAGGTAAATCTGACGGAGGTGGAAAGCAACTACATGCTTGCCAGGGAACTTGGCCATCCCAGTGCAGTTAAAACCCCTTTGCTTTTACAAGAAAGGACTTGGACTGCGATGACTTTTATTTGCCTGTGATCAGAAAACATGGGGTGTTTGATCTCAGAGACAGAAGCTTCACATTCAGTGCCATGTTGAGGAGTCAGAAGCCTTCAGCCAGCTCAGAAGAAAAGGTGCTGCTCTCATTAACAGCACCCTGGTCTTCAAGGGCAGAGGGGTTTTTTCTTTGAAAAGTAACCCCTATCTTCATGCACAATGCATCAGAGGTTACTTGATCGTCAAGTTCAGGTCATAACACAGGTGAAGATGGGTATGTGTGCTTGGTTGGAATCCAAGAGAAAGAAGACTCTGAGCTGTGGCAGCTGACAATCTAGGAATAAGCCTCTTAGACAAAGCAGGGGAAGCCCACCCCGGCCTGTTTCCTTCATAAGATCCTGTTCCCATTTCAGCTGAAGGTGTCATGCACAGCCCCAGTGCCAATGAACTCTAAAGCTGTTATTCCTCCTCCCTTTTTCTGCCTGTAAAATGCTATCAGGGAGGGAGGGCTTCCACACTTTTGCAAAGTCTCTGGCTAACTGGAGAGATGTCCTGTGACTTAGTGCCTGATGCTGGAGGCAGTCCCATAGCACTGTGTCATGGCACCAGTCCCCCTCCTTGGCTAGGCTGTGGCTGAGGAGCCACAGGTGAGCCAAGCAGTGGTGCAGGTTCGTAGGGCTGCATAATGTCAGGGACAGCTCTTCCCAAGTCATTCCCGATAACTGTTTCTCCAGCTTGTTTTGAAAAACTCCACATCCTCTCAGGACAATTTATGTTTGTGCTTCGTTATCCTTGCTGTTCTTCCTGAGGTCTAGATGAATCTTCCCTGCTGCAGTTTGAGACCATATCTTCTCATCCTGCCTGTTGTGAATTATCTGTTAGGCTATTTTGCAGGGGCCTTGCCCATTATTTCATCACTTTTATTTGTCCTCCTTTAGTCTTTTTTAAACTAAGCAAGTCCCACTGGTTTTGTCTTTCTTGTGCTTGTGTGTCCTAGATATCTGGTCCTCTTCCTGTTCTTTTCTGGACTGTCCCGTTTGCCTACATGCTTCTTGCTCTCACTCCTCTATACTCATCCTGCTCCATCCTTTCCAGTAGATTTCCAGTTTTTCAAATAAACGTATTAATGATCTGTTGATTGGAACTCACTGTCTGATTGTAGGCAATGCAAATATGGGAAGGCATTCATGATCCCATCAAATCAACAGGTGTCAGCTGATTGTTTGCTGATTTCCCATCCTGGGGCTTGAACCAGGAACTGGCCTGGCAGCCAGTTGTTCTCAGCTGTAGGAGGAAACAGGTATGAAACCAACTGTCTGCCTTTTGGCCAGGCCACAGATGGATTTTTGTGCTAATGCCAGTGCAATTCCCACCTTCAGCAGCTATGGAAGTCATTCCTTGGCTGCTCCCCGAGAGCTGAGCCATCAGGCCACAAGTGGTGAGTGAAACCGTAACAATTATTTTGTGTGGGGCCCTAGTCCTCCCTTTGCTTTATGGTGCTCCAGATATTATTTCACCAGTAGCATACACTGCTACGTGGAGAGTGCCCCACAGGCCCAGCCACCCAGGGCGCGGAGACGGTTGAAAGTACATCACAGAGATTTATGGCAAGCCAAGTTATCCTCTTTTTATTACAAAAAGTCTCCCTCTATTTCAAGGATACTCTCGGAGAAGCAAGAAGGGAGAACAAAAAAAAAAAAATCTCACTCCCCTGTGCTCTGTCCCACGGGAAAACAGATCAAGCTGCAGCCTTCGCACGTCCACTGACCTCATAAATTCATCGTGACACAGCTGCACCGAAGTCAGGGCATCTCCTAGGTTCCTGCTCAAATTGGCAGCTACACAAGGGACTGACCTGGCCCTGCTGCCCATGCTCGACACAACCTTCGTACTGAACCATCTACATCCCAGCCAGCATGTCTGCAGGCCGAAGGTTAAGCTGGCAAAAAAAGACCTAAGGTCCCAAGAGCTGCCTGGAGTTTGTTCACATGCACAGTCTTTCATTGTTCCCCTCCCTTTCCACCTTCCCCCGACCTTCCTTCTTGAACTTGGACCAAATATTGTCTCTTATTTCTAGAAAGAGAGGTAGTTTCATACCATTTCTCCTGCTGCTTCTTCACCGTAGCCTGATTTTAACGGCCTTTGAGATTGCACCACTGAGATACTAGACTGGGAGATTTGTTTCTAAAATAAGTATTCCATACCCCTAATTTATTTTCTTTGCTCATGCATTTTTGTCCCCCTTTCTTGCATTTGTGTTGAGGAAATACTGCCTGTTTGAACTCCTATACAATGTTATTGGAACATAGGTCATTTCTGTGCCTTGGGGTAAGAGAGAAGAAGTATTCATACCCTGTCTAGTGAGAGGGTCTGTCAATCTGATTTCTTCCCATCAGTGGGATCTCACAGTTCAGTATGGGAAAGCTCAGGGGTGAAGGCAGCTGAGAGAAGTCAGGGCTGAAGGTAAATGGTGAGAGCTTGTCTCTCTGTGCTACTGCATTCTCTGAGCAGCAAACATGTTGGATGCAGGGGAGTGGTGGCTGGGAAGCACAAGTGCAGCCAGGCAGACCAGTCAGCTGAAAAGATATGAAATGGAAGCAGCCCATTTCAGCTGGTGGCTGAGAGGTAGGGTGAGTGAATATGAACCCAAAGCAACCTGCAGAATTATCCAGGATGCTCAGGCAGAGCCTCAGCTCATTCACCACCGCAGAGGGAATTTCTGGGCTGTTGGGATCCCATGCTGGGCAGAGCAGGTGAGAACTGCTGGGCTAGGGGACCACGTACCAAGCAGCATCTATCTCCAGGGAAACCCATTAATATAGTAGGTGAGATTCTCAAATGGTGTGAATTGCTCTGGATGTCTTCAAAGCAATCAGGGTGATGCCAGCTGAGAATTTGACCGCGGGAGGAAGGTTATCATCAAATCAGAAGGGACTGCCTTGTGCTTTTTAGACTTTACCTGAAATAGGAGTATTCTGTACAGGTGATCTTACTCTTTCTTTGAGCAGATTATTCTGTTAAAAAAAAAAAAAACCTAAACAACCAACCAAGCAACAAACAACTTCTGTTTTGAGTGAAGGGGAAAATAATACAGGGGTTCCCAGAATCACTTGCCATTGCTCCAGTAACTAACTCATAGTTTCCCTCTTGCATGAAGAAAACCTTGATGTTCTGCTAGAGACAGGGGAATAAGGGAATACCTTTAGTATTGTCTTATTCTTGGTTCTGTCTGGCTCTGGCAGATGACCTTAGTCCATGCTTGCTTCGCTTTCCCTTCCCCTATTGTCCTGGATGCCAAGAGAATGAATTCAGTAAGCACTTTCCCGCCCCCGCTGTCTGGTATTGCTGTGAAGTTAGTACACGCTCTCTTGCAGCCACTCTGCGTTGGCTGCAGTGCTGCATTTGCAGTTCAGCTGAGTCCAAGCTCCTCATTCATCATTTTTCCTCTTATCTAAGCTTTACAGGTGCCAAAACCCGTATCTCTCCTTCTCCTTGCCCTCACTCCTATGTTAACTTCCAGTTCCTTCTCTGGAATGAGCAGGGGGAAAAAATCTTGGGAAAGTCTAGGTTCCTGAGTCATTTGGGTGTAAAGGCTGACAGCCCAGCAAATACACAGCAATGGGAAGGGGGAGATACAGATACAGTCTGCTGTGATCATCTGTCCATCAGTCAGCAAGAATGTAGTGCTTTATTCACTTACTGTGTCTTCTCATGTCATAAAGCATAGTCCAAATGAAGCCTTGGGGAAAATGGATTTCATACTCCATAAAGAGCCCATTTCTTGCACTGCTGGATAAGACCATGAACTTCTTCAAGTGGGCTCTGCTGTGCTGAAAATTAGAGACACCTGAACGTCTGGCATTAACAGTGAGCAAAACACTGCGCTGACCAGGCCTTGCTCCTAACTCCATGCACTGAAGTACCTAGGGATGACACCAGGACCTTTGAAGGCTCTCCTTCACTTAATAATAATGACAGGATACTTCACATGTTGTGGACTGCAGGGAAACGTGTTCATGTTTTCCAAAGAAGCGTGGGATGATTTATCTAGGGAGGGTAAAACCACCAGCTATATTGGTCTGGAAAGCATGTCAGGATTTCATTCTGCTCATGATCCCTTAGCACAAGAAGGAAGTGGAAAAAGAGAGAGAAAAAGAAAAACATTAATAGAGAGAGAATCTATACTGAAAGCTATGTATGCTGTGGTAACCTTGACACAGGCATGTATGAGTGCTCAGAAAGTGATGGGGTGTTCTTTCACTAAAACAGGACTCAGTGGGTATGCATGGGGAGCAAAGGGACAGGCACCAATCTCCTCTCTTTGGTGACCAGCGACAGAACCCAAGGGAATGGCATGAAGCTGCGACAGGGAAGGTTCAAGTTGTATATTAGGAAGAGGTTCTTTCCTGAGAGGGTTGTTGGGCACTGGAATGGGCTCCCTGAGGAAGTGGTCACAGCATCGAGCTTGGCTGAGTCCAAGAAGCATCTGGACGATGCTCTCAGTCACACACTCTGACTTGTCTGGTCCTGTGTGGAGCCAGGAGTTGAACTCAATGATCCTTAAGTGTCCCTTCCAACTCAGGAGACTCTATGATTCTATGGTGAGTGGACCTTAACTTTAGGCTGGCAGGAACGGGTCAGAGTCTTTGACACTCTTTCCCACAGCATTTTCCTGAAGAAACTGGCTGCTTATGGCTTGGAAGGGTGTAAAACTGGGTAAAAAACTGGCTGAGTGGAGTTAAATCCATTTGGCAGCCAGTCACAATTGGTGTTCCCCAGAGCTCAGTACCAGGGCCAGCTCTCTTCAGTATCTTTGTCAATGATCCAGACAAGAGGATGGAGTGCACCCTCAATCAGTTTGCAGATCAAGACCAAACTGGGCAGGAGTGTTGATCTGCTTGAGGATAGGAAGGCTCTGCAGAGGGGACTGGTTGGGCTGGATTGATGGATTGAGGCCAATTGTAATGAGGTTCAACAAGGCCAAGTGTTGGCTCCTGCACTTGGGTCACAACAACTCCATGCAGCGCTACAGGCTTGAGAAAAAGTAGCTGGCAAGCTGTCCAGAGGAAAGGACCTGGGCATGTTGGTCAACAGCTGTCTGAATGAGCCAGCAGTGTGCTCAGGAAGGCCAGTAGCATCCTGGGTTATATCAGAAATAGGGTGACCTGCAGGACTAGGGAGGTGATCATAACCCAGTACTTGGCACTGGTGAGGCTGCACCTCAAGTACTGTGTTCAGTTTTGGGCTCCTTGCTACAAGGAGGACATTGAGGTGCTGAAACATGTCTGAAGAAGAGCAGTGAAGCTGGTGAAGGGTCTAAAGCACATATCTTATGAGGAGCAGCTGAGGGAACTGGGGTGGTTTATCTTGGAGAAAATGAGGCTGCGGGGAGACCTAAGTGTTCTCAAAAACTCCCTGAAAGGAGGTTGTAGCCAGGTGGGTGTGGGTCTCATGTCCCAAGTAACAAGTAATTGGACAAGAGGAAACAGCGTCAAGTGGTTCCAGGAGAGGTTTTGATTGGATGTCAGGAAAAATTTCTTTGCTGAAAGGATTGTCAGTCACTGGAACAGGCTGCCCAGGGAAGTGGTTGAGTCACCATCCCTAGAGGTGTTTAAAAGATGTGTAGATGTGGTGCTTGGAGACAAGGTTTTGTGGTGGACTTGGCAGTGTTAGGTTAATGGTTGGATTCTGTTATCTTAATGGTCTTTTCCAACAAAAATGATTGTATATCCACAGCTGTACATGCTGCTCACATAAACTAGAGCATCCCAAAAGGACTCATGTTAGCCCCTGTGACCAGCTCCAGTCCAGAGGGCTCTTGCCCTGTTCCTTCCCATTCCACTCCCCAGGGAGCAAGTTATGAAGGAGTCTGACACCACGTCCACTCCCTGTAAGCACTACATGCACTCAGGGTGTCTCTGAGGGCTGGTCAAACTGTTTACAGTGATAAAGGTCTTGTGGAACAATGCCTGGAACTGGAATTCCACATGAAGTTATATCCCTTCTGTGCACCCAAATTCATTCTACAGACTCAGGTTTTCACCTCATGTGGCCTTTTTCTAGCAGGTTTGTGCCTGACATGCATCTTAGATACAGCTTATTTTGTTGCCTGAATGAGGTCCTTGTCTCAGTAGGCATAGGCCTTTATGTCACCAGCTCTGGTAAGTGTTTGTCAGCTAAGATAAATGCAGCACTATTTGGAATAGGCATCCCAGTAACCGACAGCAGTACACGTCCCTGCTCAGAAAAGAGTTCAGAGCTTAAGGAAGGTTTCTCCTCCTGGCAGCCCTAGTTTTCAGAGTGGATTTCATCCCTAGTGCATCCCTAGTGCATGTTGTTACTGTTCAGTACACTCACAAAGCCTTGGATTCCACACAGCCTTCCTGTCCCTCGCCTTAGATACGTGACTTCCATTAAATCAGCAGACAGGAACAGGAACTAGTCCCAGCTCAGCAAATACACTGCTGAAAGCCCGCAAGCCCAGAGCTTGTTCTTGCTCACGCCACTGTGGCTCACACTGGGCCCCATCCTGGCCTTTCTGAGATGGGTGTAAATCTAGAGCGTGTAAATCTAGAGTTAAGACCATCGATTTTGGTACTGTACGTCTGGCATTGGGCAGGTATAGCAGAGATCAGAGCTTGTGTTTGGAGTTACTGTGCATTCACTTTGGCTTAGGTGTGTACAGATCAAGGCTCACTTTCAAGTCTGTGTCCAGCCTCCTTTACAGGTTTCATGTACCAGCTTCACAGCCCCATTTGCATGCTGCTAAATACTTGCACTCATTGGAGGGTTATCTCAAAGAAGGGGTAACCCACAGGCATCAGATTTTGTAATTTCCCATGCCTGTAAACGAGGGCATCCCCAGAGCTGGCTGTGTGGTGTTCCAGGCTCCTCTGGCGGCAAAGCAGAGATGCCAGTCGCTGGGTGTGTACACAGTGCGAGTGAGCAACTTTCCCTCTTGCTGAGCTGCTAGAAAGACAGACGTGACCACACATTGTCTCTGTTTCAGAGTCTAGCATCTTATCCCAAACCCACTGTCAGCAGTGGTCCAGGTCTCCAAACTGAGACAGCCGATGCACTGGCACAGAACACGCATATTGCTGCTGGCGCTGCTGCGGAGTTGTTAATTTGCACCAGAGCAAATGCTGGAGATTGTAATGTCCTCAATTGTCTGAGATATGTAGGCCACCTCAGTTCTTCTGTCAGGGCCTGAGTCCCTAGAAGCCAAGCAGAAGAACCAGCCTGTATAGCTTGGGGTGCAACGGACCCAATGCTGCTGGTTCTCTGGGAAGGTTGGGTCAGTTATCTGCTCACACCACTGATGCACGTGGCAGTTCTTCCCTCTTTAAGCTGCCTCAAGAAAACTTGCTGGTCTTTTGTGCTTTGGAAAAAGCTGTTGATCCTATCTATGGTCTTTCAACAGAAATAGCTTGCTGTGGCATCTTCTTAATTTTCTCTCAAATTTCTATTTCTGAGTAAGGGAAGAAAGAAGAATAGCATATGTTGAGCTGAGCTCCATTTACCTGCGAGTGGAGCGGGAGCCAAACTGCTGGGAGTGGTGCAGACCATGTATGTGAATGAATTTGCATGTAGCTAGAGCTGAGCTGGGAGTAAGTAGCGAGTGTGGAGTGGGTTGTGCAAGGGTAGCGTAGGATGGGTCTAGAATAGGGCCAGGGGGAGAAAGATTCACCTCTGTTTCTGTACAAAAAAAGGTTGAAAGAGAATTTGCATATGTAGCACGCATATGGCTGAGAATGGAACAGTAATTAGGAGTAAGTGAAGGTGAAGCTGAAAGAGGAATTTCATGTTCTGCCGAAGATCCTTCCGTGTAAGCCATTGTTCCGAAAGGTTATTAGCAAGCGGCAGTACAAACTGTCCTGAGCCGCATGCTCTGCCTTTGTCTGACTACAGGATTTTTACAAGCCTTTTTTTCTTTGAGAGCTGACAGCATAATGGTCCCGGACAATGCCAAATCATCATCTGCACACTCGCTAGGGGAGCCGGGCTTTTATATGAGAGCGAGGAAGATAAAAACGGCGCACTCAAAGCAGGACAGAAATGACTGAACAAGGGAATGAGAGAAGAAGAGAGAGACTTAAATGCCGTTTGTTTGGCTGGCTCGGGGTTTTGGGGGTTTTTTTTCTTCTTCCCTTTAGTTTTTTCCCCTCCCCTTCTCATCACATTCTGGATGTCTTGTTCCCGAACTGCTTCAGTCATTTTGCAGGTCTGTGTGTGCAGAGCATGCAGGGGCTGATTTTGAGGCAAATACCAAATAGATGCTTAAAAAAATGGGGGGTTGGAGAGGGGAAAGCCTTATACGAGGAAAGTTGAGGACAGATGTTGTGTCTCCTTCCCCAAGCTGCATTTCTGCTCCTGACAGGCAGCCTTACGGACTGCACCTGCCACTGGACTCCACCGAAACGCTTCTCCAGATGTACTGCACAAGTGAGACCTGTTGGGTCAGGTCCTTAAACTGGATAGGTTTGAACTGACCATGGCCAAGAGGGTGCCCCAACTCTTCCCCATGACGAACACCAAGTGATGTCTGCATCACCAAGCAGACATCGCTGTGCTGTTCCTAGTGAGCTGTCTCCTCCTTGTTGATGGCCAGTTTCAATACAGAAACAAGGGTTTGATTAGGAACACTGCCCACTGACTCCAAGTGGATTCATGTTGCAAGTCTCAGGCAGAAAGCCGAAGTTCTTTAACGCTCAGGCGTATTAAGAAAGATCGGCATTCAGATACTTCCTTTCAGACACTCATAGGCAGACTGAGGGGGGATGTATCTCTAAAGCCCGTGTTCCTCCCCTCTGTTCCCTTATCTCCCATTACCCAAGGCTTCCTACGCATCCCTCGCTGCGCGGCTCCTTTCGTAGCATGGCAAGGGGGTGAACGACAATCGATCTCCCGCTCCTTTTCTCCCTCACAAAGATTGCAGAAGCGGTTACAGTCGTTAAGATGGGTGTGTGGGGGTGTGTGTGTGTGTGTGTGTGTGTGGAACCAACAACAACAAAAAACCAACCAAAAACCCAACAAAACTGCCATGAAACATTTCTGCTGCCAGTCTGTGTTTGGTAGGAGGAGAATTTCCTTCAATCAGCAGGTCCCTAAGTTGCCCCAGATACACAGTGCATGCCGGCAGGGATGGCATCTGGCTTTATCAGCTTTGTTGTTGGGAACAAGCTCCATAAAGTAACCCTGTCATGCAGGAATAAGGCAACACATTGCAATTCGTGTCGGTAAACCCTTTATGCTGTTGTGTGTTACTACTAAAGATATGATTGTGTCTGGCATTACCAAGTATTTTAGAAATGTTTCAGGACGTGTTAGCTCAGTGTACCAGCCGCATTGTCTGCGTGCCTCCTGCAACAAATCCAGGAGCCCTGCTAATCTTAAGTCCAGCTTTACAGGGCGGAGGGAATCCTCCAAAATAATGTCATCCTCTTGCATATAAAAACATCAGAGGTTTGTGATGTATTTTATCTTAGACTCTTCAAAGACTGATATGAAAAGGGGAGCAGAAATTCTTTCCCTTTCCTACTGGGTAAGGCTTCTGCTCCTGCCAAAGTGTGAAATACTGCACCATAGCAATTTAACGTACAGGGAAGAGGAAACTCTGCCATGAGCAATGGGGCTTTGGTGGAGAGGCCAAAAGATACTTCTCTAGATAGCTGCTTTGCTTCTCCTTAGTTGTCCGAAACTGGTTGTGACCGTGGAGTGGGGTTGTTCTGGATGGAGGTAGTCTGTGTGTCCTTATGTGTAGCTCTGCCCTTCTTGCGAGTAACTGTCTTTGCCAGTATCTTTGCCTGGGTCCTCCATCTGCTCATGTGGCTGAATTGTCAGAAAATCGCAGGGGATCAATGCTAGGAACCTCACCCCAGTGTCTGGGGCCCTTTCTGGAGATGTTTCTGGCTTCTTGTGTGCTTGCCTGGGCACAGTATGCTTTGCAAAGAGCCTCAGTTTTGCTTTATTACTTGATTGCATATAAAGAGCTTATTAAAAAATGAGTAACAATAACCATGTAATTAACATTACATTTGTTATCATCTAAGTCCTGTATTGACTGCTGATGTTTGGCACAAGCACTGACATGCAATTAAAAAAAATAAATAGACTGAATGGAAATTTAGCTTTTGGAGAGTTTGTGAGGGTTTCAGCAGTACAGTGCTAACCCTTTCCTGGGACTTAGATTGAAATCCAGAAGCAGCTAGGCAGTCTCTCCATGTTTTCTAGAAGGATCTGAGGTGCTGGGACTTTGGATTTCCAGAGCAGGTCCTTTTCCTTTCATGCTGCGGAAGAAGGAACCATTTCAGGACAAGGGGGAATGGATTAAAGCTAAAGGAGGGAAGGTTTAGATTAGATATTAGGGGAATTTTTTTACAGGGAGAGTGGTGAGGTGCTGGAACAGGCTGCCCAGAGAGGTGGTGGATGCCCCAACCCTGGAGGTGTTCAAGGCCAGGTTGGATGGGGCCCTGGGAAACCTTGTGTAGATCCAGGCCTGGAGGTTGGTGGCCCTGCCCGTGACACAGGGTTGGAGCTCTGTGATCCCTGGGGTCCCTTCCAATCCAGAACATTCTATGATTCTAGCCCAAGGTACACTGCTGGTTTTGGCTTTCTAGCCCAAGCACAGCAGAGGCTGCAGAGAGTGGGCTGCTCTTGAGAAGGTGCCATCCAGTGTGAGCTGGAAATCTCTTCCTTGCCCCGGTCACCAAACCAGGTTGTGGGATTAGAGAAATAGAACCAACCAAGGGAACTGTACTATGGAGCCTGCTGGCCTTCGGCATATTAATTAGTGAGAATAGCAAAGTGGAGCTGCCTGCGGTCCCCTGGCCACCGTGTCTCTCTGGGAGGAGAACTGTGATAGTCCTCAGGATTTTGAGGAGAGTAATTCTTGACTGTGCTGTGACACATGCCACTCTGGCCCAGGGTCATGGCAATGAGGTAAAGGGGGAGTGTGAGAGCAGGACCACCAGTGTATGCCTGTGTCGTCTAGCAACAGGCTACACAGAAATGCCTAGGAGAGAGGAAGCCAAAATAAAAACTAGTTTCTGTGTCTAAAATGGAGACAAACAGCTAGATAAGTGTCCAATCAAACAACAATAGAGCAGAAATCATTTCCCCTGGGCTGAAAAAAAAAAAAAAAGTGCTTAAGAGATGGGGAGACAGGCAGATAGGCAGCAGCAGCTTCCCAAGCATGAAGTATTTTTTCTGGCCTTTCTTCTCCTGCTGCGTGGGGAGGTAGTGGTTACAGCCTACCTTCAGGTCATTCCCACTGGGACCCCTCCTTCTCCAACAGGCTGGTTCCTCACCTCAGTCTCTTGCCCCATCCCTTGCCTGCTAGCTACCACGGAGTTGTTGTCTTCTGGGAACCCCCTTGCAAGGCTGAAGGTAGAGGCAGTCTGCATGGTGTATTGGCTGAAGGCTTTCTAAGGTTTGAGGGTGGGTTGTTTTTTCCCCTCTCCCTTGCCTTCCTCCTCTCACGCTCTTGCATTACCCTTCCTCAGCTGAATGGCTTCTGCCTGCAGAAAAGAGGTAGATACTGCACCCATGGCAGGTATCCCCTCGGGAAGCTGTGCCATCCTATACTGCCAGGAAAGAGTAGGCCAGCACATTCAGTGCTCCTGCACAAAAAATTAACTGCAGAATATTTTTATTTATCAGATTTCTATTATTTATTTTTTTCTCCCTTTCTCCCTTCTCCAGTATTGATATCCAGCTCCTGTCATAGTCCTTTGCAATCCCTCCACCTGGAGTGCTCAGGTCTACTTCAAAAAGTTTTCAGGCCTCCCTTTTAACTGAGCACTAGAAAAATCAAAACCTGAAGGAGCTCCCACAACCCCTCTGAAGCCTTTTTGGTGTTTGGCCTGTGCCCAGAGCAGCCTCTCTCCAGGGCAAGCTGAGAGGGTGCAAGGCATGGGGAAGGGGGGCAACTGAGCCACTTCTGTTCACCTCTAGAGCAGTTTTCTGAAAAGGATGAGTGGGGATGCATGGCACTGCATGTGAGCATGCGTGGCACTGCACAGAGGGCTGCCCAGCAAAGTCCTTTGAGTGCCAGCCATGAGTGCCAGGATTCTTAGAAAATAAGAGGAACCCCCCCCACCACCCCAAAGCTGAGGTCAGTCAATAGGAGGTGACAACACCCATTTACTGTCAGCAGGCTACGATGAAAACAAACTGTTACTACTGAGCCCCAAGGTAGTAAGAGAGAGACCTCCCTACCAAAGACGTCCTGCTGAAAGCTTAGCTGTAGATTGACCTCTCTCTACTGGCAAGCTGGGATGCTGCTCTGCTCCCCAGGGAAAAAGGGAGCTGAAACCATGGCCCTGCTGATAACGGGTGGCATGTCCTAGCCTACTGAGTCAGCGCTATCCACTGAAACTGAGGAGAAAAGCAGACCGTGTGCTGCCCACAGTTTATACTAGAAAGGAGGTGGTAAGTCGGAGATGAAAAGGAATGCACCAGTCAGTCGTAGTAGCTCAAAATAAATTGCTGTGTTCTTGTCAGCAAATTACCTTTTTTTCTGCAACCACAGCCCCCTCCTTTTCCCCACACAGATGCCTCCCCCTCCTTCTCCTTCCATCTCTCATGAAACCTCTTCATGTTCGCCTGATGCTCCATTCTGTAGCATCACCTGAGCATACTGAGAAACATATGGCTGTGATTTGTGACTCATTACTTGCAAGGCCAGAGAGATCAGACACGCTCACTTGACTGACCTATGCTGTCCTGTCCTGAAAGGGCACAAGCCAGCAGCTCTGCCTCCAGCACCCCTCACACTCTCACCCACAACAGAAACTCTGGCAGGGTTTCCAAGAGGACAATGAGATACTGTGGTGGGCAAAGATCACCTTTTGTGCTTTCTTTGGGAACAAGAAACTTTTAGTCTTATGTGTGTGTGCCTCCATCTTTAGTCTCTGTCTCCGCACACTCCCCCATCCAAATCTCTCCATCCCTCCCTACACCTCCCATAAGTCCATCTCTCAGTGCTGGTGGTGCAACTGCTCCTCTCTGAGGCCATGGTCAGCTAAGGGCAACCAAGTGAAATTAGGGCCCAAATAACCCAGTGCACTGGGATGTAGATGTGGCTGGGGACTGAGGAAATGGTTGTCTCAAGGGTGCAATTTCTGTAGCTCCAGGACTGCGTGCACTTGTGTGGCTAGATGCAGGGGATTGCTCTGGGATCCGAAGCACGGGAACGCTCAGTAGGAAGAGGATACCTCTCCTTTGCATCCTCCTAACCAGAGCTGTGGAGCAGCAAGGTTGTCAACAGAGGTATCCAAGGGCCATGGGAGAGGCCATGTCTGCAAAGGACAGTGGGTAAAAAATCAACATGGAGGAGGATTCAGACTTCGTTTACTTCACGTGGGGTTGTTCCTGTTCGCCGGTTTGATTTTTGCCTTTGAAAGCCCAGGACTGGGCAGGTGCCAACGCAGCGTGTCCCAGGCTGTCGCTGGATAGGTGTCCTCTAGAGCCTGCTGTCACGGGATCTGCTGGGGCTGTGTGTCGAGCCGTCCAAAGCCAAGCAGATACCCGCTCTCATGGAGACCCAGTCCAAGAGGAGGCAGCGTGCAGACGCCAGCTTTGAGAAGGCCGGCAGGGCTGTGCTGTCCAAGCCTTGCCCGTCAGAAAGCACCGGAGGGAGCAGCACATTGTTGCTGACTGAGAGAAGGGCTTGCAACTCCTTATTTGCCATATGCCAGTCCGAGACGCTATCAGAGAGCCATCTGTGGGTCTGCACCCGGTTAGTGCTGCCTCAGCCTCTCCAAGCAGGGAGACAGCCTTGGAGTGATGACTACAGAGAAAATAATTGTAAAGGGAAAGCAAACAAACCAGAAGAAATGCTCTCAGCTCCTGCAGCACTGCACAGGCTGTTCAGGAGGGCTATCATGTCAGAGGAGAGCAGCGTTTGACCGATGGAAGCTGATTTGTGTTACTGAAAGAACATGTAGTGTCATATTGGATAATATCATCCCTTTCTCTGCGTCTGGGTAAATCTCTGAGCTTTTGATTTCCCTTGGCTTATCCTGCTGTGACACTTCCCACGCAGTGGCATGGGATAAGCTCCCTCACCTCTGCGCTGCTCGAGGGATGATTTTTTTCTTTCCCTTTATCAGAGCACACTCCAGAAAGACGCTGGATACTGGGCTAAATCTGCCCTCTTCAGATTTTACCGAGGGAAAAAAAAAAAAACACAACCCAACCCAACAACAAAAACCCACTCCAAAAAAACCCAAACCACAAAAGTAAAAGCTTTTAAAAAGCTTAGGGAGATAGCAGGCCCGACAGCACAGTGCTGTGCTCCTTGGCCTTATCTCCTGGGTGCTGCTGGCTGCGGCACACTAGCCAGCTGCAGCAGCTGTGGGAGCAGCTGCCCTCAGCCTGCAACAGCAACGCCACCATTAAAAAAAAAAACAAAACCAAAAAAATCCCCACAAAAACACAACAACCCACAACACAAACCAACCAGAAATGCCAGAAATTGTCTGTGACTGCACTGCCTGTGCCAACTGAGCTAAGCCTGCACTTGGAGGAGCCATAGGAAGCAATGGCAGCCAGCCGGGATAAGGAATGTAGAACCAGAACCTCACCAAAAACCCATCAGAAAGGGCTCTCTGGGTGAGGGGAGGCACAGCACAGCCCTAACTGCAGTGGGGTGGGCACAGACAGACAGACAGGGTGGCAAGTTGCTGTGTGTCAGGGCCTGAGCAGGGAGAGCTGGGAGAGTCACAGGCGCTGAGCTGGGAGAATCACAGCTTTCTTGCTAGCAATTTTGGGGAGCAGGTTCTGTCTGGCGTTGCTTGCCGATACTGTTCTCGTTTCTCCTCACCAGGGAGAGGTGTTGGCAGCCAGGGAAACACAGTATGCCTGCTGCTGTGGGAAAGGGAACTGGTAGGAACAGGCTGAGGACAAGCCCTGGGAATGGGCTGTGAATCGGTAGTGTGCGCTCATTGAGACACGGTAGGGTCTTCGGTGCTGATGCTCTCCGTTGCTCTGCCACACTGCTCATTCCATAGCCCGCATCTCAGTGCCATTAAGCAGAGAGGAGGTGTACTCGGCCTGTGCTAGCCTTGGCAAGTGGTGCACCCATGTCCTTGGGAGAAGAAATTGTGATGGCATCAGCTCAAACCTGTGCCAGCAGCTGAGAGGATGCAGGAGTGCATCTTGCTGCTGCCCTTTCCACCAGAGTCTGTTTTAAGCGTGCTGGCATTGCCCTATCTCTGTTGTCCCAGCTGGGCTCTCAGCACAAGGCACTAGCAGAGGGGAGCCATCGTACTGACCTGAGACTGGGACGGGTGTCTCCTGGGGCAGTAGTCCCTCTTGTCAGTCTGCACATGGAGACGGGGAGAGAAGACACCATGCTCATGCCAAGCGTGGTATTTTTGAAAGCCAGCACCAAGTGACATGGCTGTCAGGCTCTCCATGGTCTCCTAGTTCGGGGTTGCACCAGGGGTTTGAGGAGCAACAGGGCACCTCACCCCAGGCAGAGGATGCTGCCCCTTCCCTCTGCTGTCTGCAGTCTTTCCCCAGCATGCAGCACCTCTAACTACCTTCTTTTTGGTGCTAGAGCAATACCTCAGTGAAGGCATTCAGTCTTCCCTTCTCTACCTGCCTCAGCTTCCAGTGCTTCCCTCCCCTGTGCCAGCAGTGCAGCCATGGGGCAGAGCATCTCCTTAATGCATAACTCAGGTAAGAATACCCACACTGCCTGTTCAGGGGCAGCCAGGGAGAAGGTGGCATATGTCCCTCATCCTTCTCCTCCAGTGCCCCTGGCAGAAGGAGCACTGTTGTATTACGCCAGCATTTAAGGAATAATAATAATTAAAAGCTTTCTGATGAACATGGTTAATTTCCTATTCTAAAAAGCTGCTAAGGCAGCGCCTTTTGTGCATTAGCATATTTGCAAGGTTAATGTAGTGTACTTAATAAGATAAATAATGCTTGTCATGATATTTCAGGCCAATTTTAAGGGGAGGGAATAAAAAATATTTTGCTTAACATTTTAAGTTTTTGCCTGGTCAACTTTAAGTTAACTGCTGAGCTACTGCTGAGTGTTGAGGGGTATTGTTTGCTTTTCCCCTTGGCAAGTGCTCACTAACGCTTGCAGAGGGTTAAAGGAGGCAGTCAAAGCACAGATGGCAAGGGCGAGCTTGAAGTGGGCTCTTGGTGACTGCCGTGATAGACATCACTTTGGGAACGTGGATAGGAAAGGCATTAGGAAGTCAGTGAAGCCATAATGGCTGAAGGAAAAGGATATGGGATCAGGGACAGTGTCTGTGACTGGCAGGAGGAGGCAGTGGTTTGGTCCTGCAGGAGAGGGTCAGAGGCTACAAGGAAGGTGAGCAGATGACAGCAGTAATTAAACCAGTGGCTGATGTGGTGGGACCGTGAGGGCTTTCTCACCAACTCAGAACTTTTTTCCTATGTCCTGCTTCAACCCTTAATGTTTTATTTTTCCTCCAAATGTCCAGAACCAAGGAAGCATTTGAAGAATCCCCACATAAGACACTATGGGCCATGGGAGAGAGTCATAAACCTGCTTCCTAGCTCCCAGCCCCGGGCAAGTCACAGGTTATGACCAGCAGAGAGCCCTTGTGTTCCTGATGGTTTCTCTTGCCTCCTCTTCTGCAGAGTTATTGCTTTCTTAGGCTTTTTAATAATACACAGTACAAGCAGCCACATCCTTAGATAAATGAGGCCGCAGTGGGCAAGGAAGAAAGAGGAGAGAACTTCCCAGGCAAATGATCTGGGGCACCCGACTTGCTACTCCCACATAGCCTTCCTCTCTCTCCCCTCCTCCCCCCAACCAGCAGCATAGACCAAACAGCTCATTATTTTCTCATAATGATGAGGAGAGGGAGGGAGAGGCAAGCCAACAAAACTGCCAGTATTTGCTAGACAGGAAATTAATAAATAGATGCACCACACAAACACAGTGAAAGGATGGAAGGACAGGTAGATATTTAGTCAGCACGGAAGGCTAGAGCGGTATGATGAAGGAAGAGAGCGACAGCAGAGGCAGCTGAAAGATGAGGGGGCAGAAGGAGGGGGGGAGAAGGGGAAAAAAAATAATAGAGAAACCATAAGGCACAGTAGTGAAAGGAAGATACAGTAAAAAAGATGAAGAGGGGGGTGAGATACAGGTGAGGAATAAGGAGGATGGGTAAATAGATACAGCAAAAAGGCAGGCGGGTGGGTCTGGCAGAGGAAGGAAGGAATAATATGTTGTTGTAGGTGTCCGAGGGGGGAGGTAGTGAAGGGGTGGAGGACCAGCTACAGTGGGTAGATTGATTTTGATGTTAGCTATATTGCAGGTCAAACGCAGTCCTCACACCACATCGACTCCACATCTGTTTCTTCTTCCACCTGCCTGTCAGCCCCCTGCTGTGTCCTAGATTTTTTCGGCTGGAGCACCTCTCAGGCTCAGCACCGACTGTCTGTCAGCCCTGGGGTGGGGAGGGGGTGAGGGGGGAGACCAGAGCATCAGGTGAGGCATGTACCAGCCTGCCTGCCCCACAGCACCAGTGAACCCTGTAAGGCTGCGCTGCCTTACAGAGCTACAGCAGTGGGAACGTGAGCATGTTACCACCGGTATCCCCCCTCTCCTGCCCCATCTCCCTGGGATGGGAAAGGCGTGCTGGGGGCTGGAGACCCATCCCACAGTGCCCAGTGTTAGAGACATGCCAGGGTAAACCTGAGAAGATGGATGGATGGATGGATGGATGGATGGATGGATGGATGGATGGATGGATGGATGGATGGATGGATGTGGGGCAAGCCATCCTACCTCACATGGCACCTGTAAACTGGAGGCAGTGACAGCCCATCTCACTGCTAAACGTGGAGAAAGGGCGTTCACAGCAGCGCTGCAGGCTTCCTGCTGCTGTGGCTTTGGCCTGTAACGATGGCCTGTGTCAGTCCAGCAGCTGGCGGCTGTGGGCTACAGGGGGGGCCATTCCTGCAGCCTGGTCTCTGCAAATGGCAGCACTTCACCAGCCCCTGCTGTGCTGTGGGGATTTCCTTCCTCCTTGAGCTTCCTGACCGGGACACCAGCCCCAGGCTGCCCAGTGTGGTGCAGTTCACAAGGCAGCAGTCCTTTGGCCCACCAGCCCGCCTGGCTGAGATGCTCTCCTCATCCTCCAGCACAGGGCAGACCGTGCTGAGATCTCCCACCCCTGCAGCACTGGAGCCTGTTACTGTCTCGGAGCAGTCTGTTACAGAAACAAATCCAAACCCAGCCCCCACCTCTGTCCCAGCTGATGGTTTCTTTCCCTGTCTGGGGTGCCCCAAACAACAGCACTTGCATCTTGCAAGGAGCTCTCCTTTGCTTCCCTGAGCCCCCAGAAGCTCTGTGGGGCTCTGGCAAAGGCATGTCCACCAAAAACCGTGTGAGAGCCAAGGCAGGAGACCTGTGAGTGTACCCTGGTTCCCTGGGTAGATGGAGTGGGCTGGGCTGCCCTGGGTGATAGTGGCAGCGTGCCATCTCTGAAGCTGCCTGCCTGAGCACTGCTTGCAGCTTTTCTGGGGGGAGAGCCCCCGCCCCTCATCATTCTGCTGACCCCAGTTGCATGGTAACTGTGCCAGCACTAAGGTCTGAGCACCTCAGAGCCCTCCCTGATCTCTCCTCCTCTCCTGCCTGTTGGCACCCATTGGTTTGCAGCCATTTGCTGACTCTCTCTTGTTTTTCACCACTCACCTTCCCTCTAACTTTGCCCCATCCTGTTTCTGTCCTCTGTGTGTAAAGCTCAGCAGTGTGATGCGCTGCCGTAGAGGGGTTAGAGCTGCTCCAGCCACTCATCCAGGAGAGAGTCTGAAAATAAAAGAAAGGGGGTGGGGCAGAGAAAAACACGACCGAGATGAAATCTGGATTTCCTTCATTCCCCCTCTCCTTAGTGTTTGGTAGGGCTACTGGCAGAGCTGGGGGTGGGGAGCCCTGGGCAAAGGGAGCAGGGGTGCTGTGAGTGAAGTCCCAGGTGCCTTGATGCAGTTTTAGGAACAAAGATGTGAACAGGAGGAGGAGAGCTGCCAAAGCTGTACAAAGCTGAGGATTGAGATAACTGGGGCTGATACAGTTCAAGACCGACCTGCATTGTGCAAGGTGTGCTGGCTGTCCAAGCCATTCAGCCCAGTGCCAGGGGCTTTGCTGTGCTCTAGAACTCTGTTTGTTGCTCTGTGGACTTCACAAACCAGTAAAACCTAGAAAAGACACAGAAGAAAGTAAAATATGATTACTTAAATTGTTCTCAGTGGAGAAGGAAGAAAAGGAGGGCATATTCCTCACTTTCCCATGTACAGCCAAGTCCTCCATCACATGCAGAAACACATGCACATACATACGTGCACTGGCACATGCAGAGCTCATTTGTGGTACTCAGAAGAGCTTCAGGAGCATCAGTACCCATGCTCTGCAACTTGTTAGATACTGGGTACTATCCCTAAGCCTAGTTCTTGGACACCCCTCCAGAGCATTTAGGGAAGGCTCCATTAGCTGCACTGCATTGATGGGAGTGTAGCAGAGGTTAACAGTAACATCCAAGAAGTCTTTTGACCATTCTGTGCATCATGTATCAGCAGCACACTCTGAATCTGTTAATGATGGTGATCAGATAGCAAAACGTTCAGAGGGGAACATCCCACCAGAAAGCATTTCTGCAGTGGGCACTGGAATTTAGAAATGTGAATGGTGGGTGAAAATGTGAACTGGGTTTGGGGTTTTTATATATATATATATTCACATATAATGATAGCTCTTCACTAGGAAATGAAACCCAGCAGGGGAGAAAATACTGTGTAGATTTCAAAAGTCTTCACATGTCCATGCACTAAAGAGTATTTCTTCTCCTTCTCTTGTTCAGCCCTGACACCATAGATGTCTCAGACTCGAACAGGCTTTTTGAACTACCAGCTGTTCAAAAATCTTGAGGAGACAGCTGGAGCTCTTTGCTACTGAAGCCTCCCTTCCAAAGCTTCCAGGAGCCAGATAGGAGGGGCATCCAAGCTACTTTCTGCTCCTCGGAAAGCAGGCAAGCTCCCAGCTGCCTCTGGACCCTGCTGTGCATGCTGGGGAGGATTAAGGCTGCTGAGACAGGGGACCACTGGCCTGCGCTTCTGATGCACTGCAGCAAGTCAGTGATAAACCTAGGTTGCTTGGGAGGTGGGAGTTCTGTCTCTGCTTAGGAGATCCTGAAGGATTTCTGTTCTGTAGGAAATCCTCATAGTAGCTGATCCAATTTTTATGCATTAATCCCTGTTTTACTATGTGAGTGCACACTCACCCAGCAGCATGCATTTCTCTGTATTTGTGTTCCATCTCCTTACTTTACAGATGTAAACAACTGCCTGCTTCTCTTAGCCATGCAGACCCAGTGGAACAAAAGGTGAATGAGATTTTCTTTCACCTTGTGCATCATCATCTGAAAGATCCCTGTTTCTGATGGCAGGGTTATTTCTGCTGGGAATGGTGGATGAGGCAGAGGGATTCTTCTCTAATGAACCTCCTGTGTTTCTGGCATTTGAGGAGAGCATCCTTTGCCTTGAAAGATGAGTGAATCACACAGTGAATCTCTTCTAACATCTCACTTTTACAGCCAGTGTTTCTGTATATAATCAGGATTTTTAAAGGAGTGGGCATATGAAGTGTGAATCAGTGAGGGAGGTCGTACTGAGAATGTCCGGAATCAGAAGAAAATCAGGACTTTGGAAACAAATCTGATTCTACTGCATGCAATTAGAGGTGGTAAAGTTTCTTTTTGCACAGGGTGCGGTGAAGTATTGACAGCTCTCATGAACTCTCCACCCTGGGCGCAAAGAATTACAAAGGGAATTGATTTTGAATCATGTTTTATATGTAGAAATGTACCACTTATTAAGTGCAGTGTAACATACAGTGTGGAGTGTATTTACATTAATGTCTGAGTTTGAATCCCAACCGTGCTTCAGAAGCATATCACCCAGTCATCTCTTCACTTTGATTCCTGTTGCAGGAAGGTGTTTGGCAATATACTGTCTTCCTTTCAGGTGAAGCTAAACCAGGAGGCACACAGACTCTCCAGTTCCTAATGGTGTTCAGCTCACGAGGGCCTAGATGGACCAGGTCCTAAGTAAACCTCTGCAGTGTATATAGTGTAAATAGCAATTGTCCATCACCATTTCACTCCATAAATCATAGAATCATAATATGCATTAAGTTGGAAGGAACCTTTAGAAGCCATCTAGTCCAACCCCCCTGCAGTAAGCTGGGACACCTTTGACTATATCAGGTTGCTCGAAGCTTCATCAAGCCTGACCTTGAACGTCTCCAGGGATGGGGTGTCCACCACCTCTCTGGGAAACCTATTCCAGTGTCTCACCACCCTCATAGTGAAGAACTTCTTCCTAATGTCTAATCTAAACCTGCCCTGCTCTAGTTTTAAACCACTGCCCCTCATCCTGTCACTACACGCCCTACAAACACCCCTCCACGGCTTTCCTATAGGTTCCCTTCAGGTACTGGAAGGCTGCAATAAGGTCTTCCTAGAGCCTTCTCTTCTCCAGGCTGGAGAAGCCCAACTCCTCAGCCTGTCCTTGTAGAGGTGTTCCAGCTCTCTAATCATCCTCATGGCCCTCATCTGGACCCGCTCCCTCATCTGGATGCAGTATTCCAGGGGGGCCTCAGCAGAGCAGAGTAGAGGTGAAGAATCACCTCTCACTGCTTCGCACCGCAGTGTTGGTGACATGGGCACAGTGGCTGGCTGGGTGGCACCCTTGGGTCTCAGGGCTTGAGTGTCTTAAAACCAAATACTTTTTTGGCACAGTTTTAGCCACCTCAGAAAATATGAACTTGCCCACATAATGATTTCATCTGACAGCTTTCCCCACCATTGGCAGGTTCGTATCATCCGGTCTAGATTTACCACCCACCACCTGCCTGGGGTTTATGCTGACCCAGTCAAGCACCCTTACTGTTGACCCCAGACTTGCAGTTCCCCACTTCCCTTACACCAGCTGATAGCTGCTCCTGCCCCAGTGCCTCTTTCCCCTCTTACAGTGTGCCCCAAACAAGGTGAGGCTGATGCTTCTCCTGGTTACTTGCAGGGAGTTCTGTCCAGCCTTTCCTCATAGGGGAGGTGCTCCAGGCCCTTAATCATCTTTGCAGCCCTCCTCTGGACTCTTTCCAGGACTTCCATGTCTTTTTTTAAACTAAGGAGCTCAGAACTGGACACAATACTCCAGGTGGGGCCTGAGCAGGGCAGAGTAGAGGGGGTAAATGGTGCATCCTCTAGTTCAAAGAGTACCTTCAAAGAGACTGTAAACACTGGGGCAGTCACTACTTTTTAGCAGTACCATTAGACCATCATACTCTTTCTCATTTCCGTTTCCCAGCACTGCAGAGAGTTGCTACTTAGCTGGGATTTTCCAGATAGCCTAATGGAGTTAGCCATCCAGCACCGGTGACTTTCTGTGCATAGAGAGCATCTAATTCTCTTAAAGCCCATGGCAAATCCTAGCATTATTTCCTATGCAGATGACTGGTACAAAGAAGCAATTAGGAAGATAACCAGTATCTTCCCTTCCTCTTTTCCATTTTTAGAGCTGCAGGGGAAAATGGCAGTATTTTGGTTAAAGATAAGTGTAACCCAAACCCTAAGGTGTTGACAACCCAAAATACTTGCATGTTTCAGTTTTGAGCTAGCATCTAGATTTGTATCTTGGATATGGTCCCTGGCTTTACTTCTTTGAATAGTAAATCTTTTTCACAGTTTGAACTGTGAATATAATTTAGCATTAATGTACCGTGTATGTCTTTGATATGGCCGAAAGGGACAAGTTATGTATCTGGGTTGGAGCAGAAAGACATATTACCATGTTGGCAGGGTCTTTACCGCTGGAACAGTAAGTCCAGGAGTCTAAAATGTGGGAGGCTTGGGGAATATTTAGGTCTGCAAGCATAAAGTATGCACATACATCTAGGGGTAGCTGCCCTAGATTGGTGGTGTAAAAGCGGGGTGCTGCCTTAGGGTGCTGGAGGAGAGAGAAGAGCATCTGCAGAGCGGAACCTTTTTCGGCAGCTACAAGGTCTCCTCCCGTTAGGGGTCCAGCAACGGAGAGATCCTGGTTCTGTTTCAGAGCTCATCCTTTGGTAGATTAGATTGTTCTTCTTTTCATCTGTGAAAGAAAGAGAGAAAGAAAGGGGGTTTGCTGTGTAAAATTGTTTACGGATAGAAAATTGAGCAGGAGTTCTCAGCATGATACAGTCTTGTTAAGTGATGGTCCTGTTGCCTTACTTGAAAAAGAAGGAAAGAATTAGCACTCCCTAGATCTGAAGGGTAGAATTAATTATGGCTGTGATTCATTATGGGCAAAACCAGCTAAACATTTTTCTGCTATTTTTAATTTTGCTTCAAATCCTAGAGTGTATGAAACCCAAGATGGGGTCTGAATTCCTGGGAACAACTTCGTTTCCAAATGTGCATGTAGGAGAATTGCCAGGAATTGGAGAAAAGGTACAGGCAGAAAATCCAAGTTCTAAAGGATTGCAAAGCCCCTCCATTGTTTTGCAGTTAATCTTGGCTGTTCGTGGTGCGAGGGATAGATGTCCAAGGTCAGAACAAGCCAGATCATTGAGGTTTGGTCAAGTTTGACCTGTTATTTTTTAATGCAGCCTGTGTTTTGCTCAAGGACTGACTAACTGTGCCTTTCTTTTCCATTTCTTTTTTTTTTTTTGGGGGGGTAGGGGTGGTGTTGTTATTATTACTACTATTGCTATTATTATTACTAGTTTGCAGTGGCTTTTTTAGTCATCTGTGTTCAGCTCTCTTGAGAGCAATGAAAAGAAATCAAACTGCTTTTGTGAGTTGTGGCAGAAGAGTGCAAATAGATTGATTAAAAACGCTGTTTCTTTTTTTAATTTAAACAGAGCGGAGGTTTCTGGGTAATGTGCATAATGTATGCTCGGTGGTAACAAGCCACTGTGGGGAGAGGGGAGGAAAGTGAGGGAGAGAGGAGACCAAAAAAAAAAAAAAAGGAAGTGGAGCCAGTGTTGTTCTGCCTTTAAACACAAGATTGATTTTACATTTTCCCTGTGTGTCACTTTCATTACTAGCAAATTAATCCTTCTCTCTGAGGCCTGAAACTTATTTCTGGGGTTTCTCATAAGAAAATAGCTTTTGGTGTGCTACCTGTTCTTAAAAAGGGAGCTCAGGGCTTAGCTTCATGAGGAAGTTGCACCCGTTTAACCAAAGGGGTGGTTTTAAAATTGACCCCGTTACAGAGGTGTGCGTGGCTGGCTTATTTGGGTTTTTACTTCACCATGAATCTACCTGCACTGACAGGAAGGCAGCCCTCTTGACATGACAGGCGAATGCTGGTGGGTAGCATCACTTAAATGAAATCAATAATGAGGTATCCCTTCCCAACTAGCACCCCTTGTTCGGATAAAGGTGGCATCTACAGTGACCTGTGGCCTGAAGGATCACACCCTGCCCTCGAGAAACCTTCGGAGGAGGAGGAGGATGTGAGATGTGTCTGACACGGATACAGTTCTGCAGCGCAGCACCGCTTCAGAGCACAAGGGTCTGCCAGCTGCTGCGTGGGAACTCAGGAGCTTCCTGGGCTAATAAAGGGGCCGATTTATTGAGCATTAATTTTAGGACCACCATTCCAGACAATTAAATGGTTAAATCTTCACACTCCCTAAAGCTACAACTATGTTGCAAGTGGAAAAAAAAAACATTTCATCACTGCTGGGTACCTTGGGCCACTCCCTCTTCAGTCCTCAGGTCACAGTACCTTGCCTAGAAGTTCAGACTTGGTTTGTTTCTGTTTAAATTACCTGGCATACCTTGAGCTTAGACCACCTGTTCTCTCATTGCAGAAGGGTTTGGGTTTCTTTAGAGTTTAGGTGGTTTTTTGCAAGTTGTCCTTTTTCAGATCCAGGAGATGACAGACCCTTGCTATCATTTCTTTACGGTTGTTGGTCAGTGAAGTCTTTGGCTGGGTAACAAAACCTGCTGCTGCTGCTTTGTCTGTCTTGATGCCTCTGATGAAGCGAGAGGGCTCCTCTGATTCTGTCCTACCTTCAGAAAGCTGGAGTGTGACCCATAGACACCTCCTTACCTAGGTTAACGGTGACACTTTAATTTCTACTTAGGATGAGTAGGTGGGTCACAGCCTACCCCATTCTTTGAGGAGCACTTGCCAGGCATGGACCAGGTCTGTCTGCACTGCCTGCCACAGCGGGGCTGTGGTCTGACATCTCCAGTGGCTGATTGGTATCTGGGTTAACGCAGCAGCAATTTTTCACCATCAGTTGCTGTCACAGAGCTTAAGTGCAAGAGTATGGTCTTTTTGGCTGACCTGAGCAGGGCCCTGCAGTCCTGTCGACAGCAGTAGAAGGTAATTAGCTCGGGAAGGGTGGGGAGGGGGGCTCCATCTTTCCCATTGAATATCCAACAGCACACAAAAATAGCCGTTCGCAGCCACAGTGAAGATTTGCTCCTATCAGTGGAAATCCAGCATGTTTTATCTGACCATAGGTCAGGTGTTTGTTTGGATTAACAAACAAAAGGGATGCCAGATGCAAGGAGGAGAGAAACTGTTTTTAAATCAAAAGGACTCGTATTTTTTCTTTTCCCCTTAAAATCTCTAATGGCAGCGTTTCAAGATGCTTAGGCTATGTTTCAGTGGAAACGGCTGCCAACTTTTCCTTCGCTGTGCGGTGGCCAACTCTAGCGGAGGACCTGGTATGTGATTAGGCTTCTTAAGAGGCAGGTGGGAGAGCGCATCCACTTACGGAGTTATTGTTGAAATGAGGAGCTTTTGGGACTTCTCTGCAGGAGCTCTGGATTGTTGGAAACATTCCATCTGATTTCTCAAAAATGTTCACTTATAGCCTGGAAGACCGCAGTCTTTACCGCTGCCTTTTGGATTTACTAGTGCCTTGAGCAAGATTTTGGCTTCTGTTTGAGCTTGTGCTGGTTTCAATACACCAGTGCACAGCAATGGGAAAGGCATGGCCGGGCCATATTCATTTCCATTCTGACTGACTTGAAGTCTAGGGTGCCTGTGAGCATCTGTGGGACTCGCTGCTGCTCACTGGCCAAGACCTTGTCAGAAGCATTGGGCTGATTATCTGCTATGTGAACTGTGTGCTTTATAATTGCCCTCTTTACTTCTGCCTGAGCAGAGGACAGTCTGATTTTGTATGCTTCAAACAAGTACAGTTCAGGCTTAATAGGTGTTCACACCGAGACCTAGGAGCCAGCTTCGTTCCCTTCAGAATAATTGGCAAAATTTCCCCAAAACTGCTTTCTGGGAAGAAGGAATCTCAGTTAGGATGGCTGCTCCTAAGATTGTCAGTGGCATGGTTTTTAGATACCCCGGACTATCCAAGGGACTCCTGAAAGAACATGACATTTGACAGGCCTTGATGGATGCAGAAACACCCCAGAAGTCAGCAGAAGAAAGGAGAGTGCCCATGTAGCAGTAGGCATGTGTGTATCTACATGTTGATATAGGAGTCATGAGTCTCTGACCTGGTTTGAGACAGGAAGGACTGCTGCAGAGCAGGAGGGAGGACACTGGTAGAGCTGGGGGACTCTGGGATTTGCCCACAGTAGCTATGTTTGCACCTGAGACAGTATAAAACTTGTCTTTTCCAAATGCATCAACATTGGAGGCTAGGGAGGAGAAAGAAAGGCAAATATCACAGAGATTGGAGGGGTGGGGGAAGGAGTGTAACGCCAGTTTGTTTATCAAGAAACATAACTTCGCTGGGACACAATGAGAAACTACAAGCGTATTATCCGACTGCCTTTCCAGCTCCAGCACCAACTCTTTTCCAGGTGAGGTATTATTGTGCTAATACCTGCAGGAGGAGGGAAGAAACAAGTCCAAATGCCCCTGTTTGAAACGTCCTATCAGTGCATAAAATATGTCTGCGGATTTGAGAATTACGCTGACTTCACAACAGTAAATTTCAGATAAATAATTTATCTCCTGCAAACACATTTCTGTGCTCTTACACATCCATTTGTTTCTGGAAAGCAGCGGGGGCGATGGGGAGGCAGGAGCGATTGGTGCTCGCTGGGGAACTTTCCGTGGAGCTGCCTGTAGCTTGGGTGTTGTTGGCGGCTGGAGGTAGGGTTTTGTTCTCGCAGCCACCAGCTCCCACATCATAAATAAAGCCATTTTGGAAACAAGAGGCACCTTGAGCTAAAACTGGCATTTCTCACAATATTGGCAGATCGAGCCGGCAACTGTTGATTTTAAATGTTTAATGAGCAATATGTTGCTGATTCTGGTAATAATGTTGTGTTTGCCTAACCTTTCTCGGTGTGCTCCCTTCTGCTGTATCGGTGGCAAGTTTCCAGGAGAGGAGGAGAGGGAAGGAAAGAGAAAACAAACCCCACCAGGATGGGTGAAGCAGGGCAGAGGGGAAAATTGAACGACTTAAGGAGAAGGAAGGGGCATAAAAGGCGGGGGTAGAACTTAATTAAAAGGAAGAGATATCAGCAGGATATTGATGCCGTGTCAGAGTATTAAACTGGGGATTGCAGAGAAAGGCGACTTTTCCCTGCAGAGATATTCTTATTCATGCGGAGGGAATTGGAAAAGAAAGGCTGGTTACTCGGAGGAGGTGGACGGGAAGAGCTGCGCGGAGGTGAACCCCGAACCAGGGAGTCTCCTGAGACAGTTCAGTCAGCTGGGTAAAAGCAGTGAATGGAAAGAGAAGCAGCATTGTACAGATCAGTAAGATGCTCGGTTAGTTCCATGTGAGGCTCATATAATGCTCGCTCTGAGGACCGGCTGCTGTATTTTTTCCAATTTGTTTTTGTTCAGCCTCAAAACCCTGAGTGGTTCAGCATAAGCCTGTTTGACACTGGGTTGCAGACTGGCTATAGAGAGCCTGATGAGCACCTATCTCAGCATACAAAGGAGGCTTCCTTGACCAGCGGAGGTAGGAACATTCAATGGAAACAGAAGAAAGGCTGCTTTTGTAGCACTAAATAGCAGCTGCTTTTGCTGCTGCTTTCCTCCTCCTAGACTTCACTCTCCCTCTGCTGGTGTGGGGACTGACCACTGCTTGCGGAAGGAGACCAAACTCTTGCTTAATTTGTGCCATGGCTCTCATGATGGGGGAAAGGACAAGACTGAGAGTATTGGAAGCTGAAGTCATTTGTCTTCTGAATGGAGAGATTTTGGGCGGCAGGGTTCAACGCTGCCCACCCTGTGCCTTGGACCCTCCTCGGCGGGAGTTATCCAGGGAGTTACTGTGCAAAATCTGTGTATGGTTTTGTAATGCGCTGATTGTGCTCTTGAGTAAGAGCAGGCATTTTCTCATCTTTTAATCATTACCTGTTTGGCTGATGTTTAAATCAATGACTGCATGCCAAACACTCACTGCCCTATTAGGAAGCCGCTTCTTGTTTTACATAATGGCTTATTTATTGCTCCCATTGTATGTACGGCACAGTATATATTGTCCAAAAGGGAGATACAGATACTGGGTCATATTTGGGGAAGGAGGATTTTTCTCTTTTTAATGAGGAAAATATCAGTTTTGCAATGCTTGTTGATGCTTTCATTGCCGGGCTGCTGCATACAGATCGTGTTATATAAAGTTGACCACACACAAATATACATACAGAAGAGCGTGTGCTGAGACACTGTGAGACAGAAGCAGAAAGCAACAGGACACAGAGGCAGTGTCTAAGAACAGCCTTGCACAAGAAAGGGTGATGGTCTATGCAGAACACAGTCTTTCCTCCAGCAGTGACAGATGTTTAAGTGGAAGATAGTGCCCTTTATTTATACAAATACTTGATTTATTGTTTTTCCTTCATGGGTAACCTATCACCTCCATGTTAACAAGTGTGAGTGAAACATGGATGCATGTTCCACACTATATTTTCTGGTTTTAAGAGCAGATGCGACATGGGATTGCTGGATCAACCATCTCTCTCTGCTTTTTACTTCCTCTCTTACACCACCATGATTGCTCCTGTTGTTTTCTTGCTTTCTTGATAAATGTCCAAAGCATCAAAGCTAGTATATGCAGAGGATTTTTATATAGCCTTGAGCTTTCCTCCAGAGTCCTCAAGTAAAATAGACGCAGGCCTTTCTCAGTTCAAATCAAACACATCTTCAGTGGGCCATCCACAAGGAAATTTCTATCAGCCCGGCTTCCCTAAGTGAAGTTTTTTGCTGACAACACCTCCTAGTGATTTCTCTTTAGCTATAACATACTCCATCACTTGTAGGGTGTGTTGGGTTGGGTTTTTTTTTTCCCCCTCTACCCCCCATTTAAATTCCCCACAGCTTCAAAGTAGAAAAATGAAATCTTTTCCAGCCATGTGGTGTGATACGACATCATCTCCTCTTGGAGCAATTGGCACATGTGTTTGCCATGTAACAGACAACTCTAAAAGCAAAACAAAGCTGGAAGTATAAGAACTCTTCCCCCAAATGTTTCTCCAATACACGGTTCCTCCATGAATGTTTTTTGACATTGCAATAGCTCAGCTGAGTTACAGTCAGGTTTTGGTCTTCTAGACAGATATATGAGTGGAAGGAGGAAAGGGTTGGAAGATAAAAGGAGAATAATAGTGGAAGAGGAGGAGGGATAGAGGGTAAGAGGAAGAAGTGAAAAGACAAAAAGAGGTATGTGAACTTAAGAAGAGGAAAAGAGGGTGAGAAAATGAAAGCCAGTGGGGTAATGGGTAAAAAGGAGGAGAGGTGATTCAGCCCCTGGGAGGGCAAGGTCTAAGGCTTGTGAGCTCTTCTTGTCAGGGCAGATCCCCACATAACACAGTATAATCTCTACCAGGGCACTTCAGTTTAGGGGCATATAAATGGAGTGGGGTTTATTGAAAATTCTGGTTAATAACTTTCTCAAAGGGGAAAACTCCTGTATTCTCTTTGAAATACAATTTCTTGTCTCATAAATTGAAACAGCTGCGACTGTTCCCTCTGCACACAAAATTTTTTTCATCTTTTGCCTTTTTTGCTGGGTGTACGGGTGTGATTTGGCTTAATGATTTTTCCCTGCAGAAGGGACCCAGAACGTGGTGCTGTGTACAAGCTTGTGATCAGTGTCTTTGCACAAGCACAAGAAAAACGCCGTGGGCATTTTCTGCTTTTAGAGAGGAACAAGTGTTAGGCTATTAGTCTGAATCTAACTCAGGCTGCATTTCTCCCGAGAAAACTCAGAAGGAATTTCTGTTAGCCTCATTCCCTGGAAAGTCTCTTGCCCAAGCTGAGATGTAACCTGTCACCTGGATTCCAGGCTGGGAACCTCCATAGCTACCATGCAGAATGTGAAGAGAATATAGGTGAGCACCTTGACAGCCTGTGTTCCTGCCCCAGCTCTTAAGGCCTCCCCTCCTGCACAGGGCTGGTCGTGGGCACCGCACTGTAGGTGGGGAGCGGGATTCCTGCTTGGAAAGGGGAGCAGAACCATCTCCCTCCTCTGAGCAGTGCTGGATGCTCTCTGCCAGCATCAACCCATCTCTGTCTCTCTGAGGGCTCCTAAAGGTTTATTCTGTCTTTCTTCGTAATTGAAAGAGCCAAGCTTGCCTTTGGGCTAGTGCAGAAACCAGCCACTTCTGTGGATGACTGAGAGAACAGAAACATGGGGGATCAAACCTTTCCGACTCCAACTCACTGTCTGCTCCAAGTAAAGGCGATCAAGTCGCTGAGTCATTAAGCACGTGACATACGCGTTAACACAGCGTGCTGGAAGGAGCAGCACACACAAGCCTGCCAGGGAGGTTCGACATCAGAGGGCTGTATTTCACCTTCAGCCAATTTCTGTTTGGAAAGAGCTCAGGGAGGCTTTTGGGCTAAGTGAAGAAATACCCAAATAGGTATCTCAGTTTCTTATTTCTCCAGCTCTTTCCTATGACTCCCCAAAAAGTGCCTCCTCTTAGCAGAGAAGAGGGATGTAGGAAAGAGCCAGGATTTTTCAAATCTGACCGTAGAGCTTTTCCCTCTCATAGCAGTCCTCAGCCTTCTCATTGTATGACAGACCAGAGCCTCTTTGGGCTTCCTTGGGCTATTCAGGAGAGCAGCAGGGTCATTTCTCACATTGCATTAGGAGCACACCCATGGTCTCCAGCAACTTGGGCTTCATCCCTATCCCTTCTTGCAGCAGCTTCCTGCCACATCCCAGCTTGCAGGCTCCCTCCCATGCATGCCTCTGGTGGCCCAGCTCCGCTGTGTGATTGAGCTGATGCAGCTGGGAGCTGTGTGAAGCCTTTGCCCACTGGAACAGATCTGCAAGTGAGGACACTGAAACCTTAAAGGACCCCAATGACAAATGACTGGAGAGGCTCACAGCATTTCTTTCCTCCCTGAGCCTCTTGGCAGCCTTACTGGTCTCCATGCAAACCAGAGCTTGTTTGCAGCAAGGGCCATGGGGTAGAAGAGGCAAAGAAATGCATGAGAGTGCTTCCAGGGCTGCATGGAAAGTGCTGGAGATTATCTTCTACATTCCTAGCAGTGCTGGGACTGTTTTGGGGTTGGAACTACGGCTTCTTGTCTTTTTCATCCATGAATTGCACACTGTCTCATAACATGGAGCATTTTATTAACTGAGACCTTCTTGAGGACTTCTCTGTCTTTGAGAAGGTAGCAATGAGAGCATCTGTTTGTTTAGAAACGGGATAGTCGTTCATGGTGTGTTTCATTTGCCTTTAATGTGATGAAGCAGGCAGAAAGTAAGGAGGAGTGTCAGCACCAAGCATTCCTGCTCTCTTGCTAGCCCTCACTAGCAAAGGCTGTGGGAACATCATACCTACTGCTCTTCCTACTTCTATGTCCCATGCATGTATACAAACTGAGTGTCTGAGCTCCTCACTGCCAGCTGCCTTGGATCACATGTGAGCAGCGAAACTGCTTCCCACAGATCACTCTAAGTGTAATCGATCTGAAAGACTCAGGCCTCAGTTACCCCTTGTGCGTTGTATTCCCAGCCCATGCTAACTACAGCCCCCACTGCTTCCCCATGGTGATGCACCTTGCCCAGAGCTCTCCTTGCTTGCCCACTGCATTACCCTCTCTTTTTTTTTCATCAACCTTTCATCTGTACCTTATGCTCTGTGTCTCATTTCCTTATCCTGTATATCATTTCCTTTTCTGTCCTTCTCCTGAAGACTTGGACCTCACAAACTTCTTTATGCTGTATTTTTTAAATGTTGTTGTTGTCTTGCTAGGTCCTCCCCTATGCTCCAGTCTCCATCCTTCTGTCTTCTTCCCTCTCCTTCCTGCTTGTTGCATCCCCCTCTCTGTGCAAGCTTGTAATGCCTGAAAATTCTCTCAGGACCTTCTGCTCCCGAAGCAGTGAAAAAATCCAGTCTGCAGGTGAATTTGCCATTTTAATGGAGTTAACATTCCTCCCCCCCCCTCAACTGTTCCGCAGTTGTGGACTGCTGAGATTAGTGGCATAAAATCCCACCAGGATATCGACATAACCTATAAGCCAGGAAGTTGTTTTAATAAAACCCAGCATCCCATTTGGAATGCTGGACTTAGAAATACAAGGACAGCAGTTTTGAGAGCAGCTGAGAAATAAGGAAATAAGTGTTTGGGGAGAGAGAGTTTGAAAACCTTTCTTTCCCCCTGTATTATTTCTATATCTTACGGTCAGGAGTGGCAGGATTTATTTTTTTTTTCAGAGCCCTCGCCTACACAGAGCACTCAGATGGAGTATTGGTATTGAAGGGGTGATAAAAAGGAATTCGATTGGGTGGCTGGATTATTAAGAGGGACTATTATCCAGTAAAAGTGTCAGAGGACCTCAATCCACAGGGCATGGATGATTACTGTCGATGAATTCCTGGTCCTTGGAGGCCAACTGGGAGGGCACAATGGCCATGTTTCTCCCCCACCCCCAGTACAATTTAGAGCCGCCTCAGATGAGCTGCTCGTGAAAACACCTGCTATGTCACGTGGAAGGCTGTGAACCAAAGCAAGAAGAGAAGATGCCCAAACTCACTTGTTCCTCTCTAACTTGCAAACCCCGCCTCTCTCTCTCTTTCTGCCCCATCCACTCCTGGATTCCTGAAGAGGCAGTCTGTGTCCACATCTGGCACCCACAGATCAGGAGGGCGAGGACAGAGTATTGACAGGCCACTGCAGATGCTGCCACTGGCAAAGCTGATAATGAGGAGAAGGTGCTGCAGTAAGGGAGGGGTGGCTGGGGGCTGTGCACCACGGTGCCAGTCAGTGTGCTGGCGGTCAGTACAGCCCAGAGTTGCGGCACTGTACCTGCCAGGAGAGAGAGAGAGAAGTGGCCCATTTGCAACCGTGGCTGGTGTGTCTGGCAGTTTGAAGCCTGCAGAAGGCGTGTAGCGTGTACATTACAGCACTGAGAGACAAGGGGAGAGTTCTGTCCCCGGCTGGTGATGGGTTTATTCGCTGAAGTATGAGGATTGATAGCACTTGTCACTATTAGCCCGGCTAATATAGCTGCAGATGCTACGTTTAATCATATAAAGTATGTGGCGCAATTGCAGAACAAGGGCCTCTGGCCTGCGCCGCTGGAAAAGCCAGCGGAGCAGATTCCTAAAGGGCTGGTGGAAAACTGCCATCGTCCCACACCCGTGTGACAGCAGAAAGGAGGCTGTGTCCTGCTTCCGGATGGCACTCAGTGTAGGGGGGTGTGTTTGTGTGCGTGCATGTGTGTAATTCACTGAGCGCGCATCAGAGAGCATAATGAAAGGCTCTTGTGCATGAGATCAAGAGTATGTGGGGGAGAAAGCAGAACTCCACTGTGTATAGAAGGAAGGAGTGGTTGGGGCAGGAGGATGTGCCCAGTCCCCTTTGGCTGTCTTTCGTAACGCCATATTCCTGATAACAGCCCCTTGATATCTGCAGCCAGAAGGAGAATCAGCATTTGAGAAGATGCAGTGCTGCCCAGCAGCACAGCTTTGTAAAGCGAGGAGCAGCTTCCATCCAATTAAGAGCAGAACTCTTCAAGATGTTTGTACTGCAATGAGGACAAGTTTAAAAAGAAAATAAATTAAAATTAGGATGAAGCATGCCAGTCTTTCTCCTTTCATGGGTAGGAAACCACTTCACATGTGGGAGTGATGTCCACCTGGGTCCAGACACCAGCTTGTCCTGACTGCAGCACTAGCACTGAGAGGAGCTTCACACCTCTCCCAGCTTTGTCCCCTCACCACCTGAGCCAAAGCTGTGGGGAAGGAAGGCAGGTCAAGAGTAGAAGGAGCAGATTAAAGGGTGAGACAAAAGGGCTGAGACAGCCAGAAGGATCTTGCTTACTGTCACTGTGCCACTTGGTTCTCTCTTGCCAGTCAGCTATGTTGCTGACCCCAGCTAGAAGTGAAGAGGAAGAGCTTAGCACTATTACCCTGAAAGGGGAACATTCACCCTCTATTTTGGTTGTTTTGGTCTTGAACTGGATTGATTGTCTCCTCTGGTGCAGAGTAGAGCCTGCCAAGTACTGTGAGTGTGCCCAGATTCAGGGAGGGAAGATCTGGAGTTTCTTATGGTCCACGTCATCAAATGGCAGCCTCACTCCCCTTCTGCTGCTTTCCAATGTCTGAAAACAGACATTAGAGGTTCTGGCCAGAAATGAGACATCTTCTCTTGTCCCACCTGGCAAAAGGTGCCTTGTTACACGCGCACGTGGTGCTGTGTGGATGCAGGTACTATGCGATGCTTGGGACAGTGGAAGCAAACAATGCTCTAAACAGCAGTCCTCCAAAAAAAAAAGGGGAAATGGAGGAGCAATCGCTCCTGAACAATGTGGGGGTGTGCCTGCTCACCAGACAGCAGGCACACCCCCACATGCTTTGTCCTCTCGCCCCTCTCCCGGGACACTGCCTCACGTTAAGGCTCTGCCACACTTCCAGCCCCGCACCCGCGCTTCCACATGCGTTTTTTTTTTCCCCAAGCCCATGCACATGCACACACACATGCAGAGCCTCATTCGTGCAGACTCTGTCACCCACCTGCATTTCCTCTCGCATCCCCGCAAGCTTTCGCACGACGCTCGGCAGCTCTCGCCCACGCGCCCAGCTGGTACTCGCCCGTGCTCACCACGTCTCACATTCTCCGCCTCCGAACGCCCAGCCCTGTAACCCAGCCGGTGTTAGTTTGGCCCAGTCATTTGTGTCTCCTGTCAGACTCACATCTGCAGCCAAGCGGCCCAGAACAAGACCGGCGTGTATCGGGGTTAAAAGTGAGTAAGCTGGGAGCATCCCTCCTCTCTAAACTCGTGCCCTGATACTACAGCCCCGAGGGGAAGAAGAGTTTGCAGTGTAAAGACAGCTGGTTTCTGGCTTTTCCTGAAGGAGCGCGTGGGGGAGGAAAGTCCAGCCCAGCACCTAGCCCTTCAAATGAAGTGACTTGTCAAGTATGCAACTGTGGCAGAGATCTGAGAAGCAGTAAATTTAGCAGCACTCACTTCCACTGACAGCCTGTCATGTGCTTGAAACATAAATAGTGGTGGAGACAAATCACTGCTGTTTTCCTATTAAGCTTTGGCCCACTGGCCTCCTAGCTTGCCAGCAGCATTTCTACCTGTCCTGCTGGCGTGCCTCATCTCAGGGACAGATGTGCCTCCCTGTTGCAGGCTTTGGGAGAGTCAGGATGAGAATTATCATGCTGTTATTTCCTCAGGTGTCCTTGGTGTCTGGGTACCAGCTCTCATCAGCCAACAGATTTCTCGCTCAGGCCATGTGCTGCTGGTACCTCCTCCCTCCACCCAAGGTTGAAGGAACATGGACCCTCTCCTTAGAGGTCTTGTGGTTATTTCACCTCTGCCCCTAGTTTCTTCCACCTAGCCTGGCAAGGTCATGCTGATGGAGTAAATGAGGCACTCATTTGAATAAGGGAGTAGAGGTGAAGTTTTCAGGTGCACCTGAGTGACTTGCATGCACAAATGCCACTGAAAGCCACTGGGTCTTGTCCTGTTAAAGCATTTAGTGGCTTTTGGAAACCCGGCTTTCAAGCATTAATTATTATATAACCATTTAATAAAACATGCCGTCAGAAGCTCAAATTAATCTTTGAGCAGAGATGAGAGACGTCCCTTAGTGCTCTAAATTGAGAAACCGGGAGCAAATGGACTCAGCACATTTCCCTTTCTTCCCTCTCTCTTACCAGTTTTGATTCCTCTTCCCCTGTCTCCTCAAGGAAGATGAAATCACGCCGGTGATTAAGGTGGCCTGCTCTGTGTTGGTTTAATTAGAACAACTGCTGTTACAGTTACAGTAAAACTCTCGCTGGTGTGCAGTTGCAAAGGCACTCTAATGAAATCCCTGTGTCTTCGGGAGCTTTGAGGAAAGGAGCCGATGAGTCCTCAGCACAAAATGGATGGTGTCTCACGCTCTCTCGGGCCTTGGGGCTGCTCCTGGCTCCTGTAGGAGCTCCAGGGGCTTGTGTCAGAGCAAGACGTTTCCCTCCCCATGGGAGACAAACACATTTGGGGAGGAAGGAGGAAGGATAGGGAAGGGAGAGGTAAGTGGATTCTTGTGCATGATGGTAACAGGTTGATACAGAGAAGTGAAGAAGCCCAGTGACACACTCTTGATCAACATGGTTGGCCATGGCTGCCTCATGCTGGTGATGTTAACATTTGCTGGATGTTTTCTATAAGTGTCACAAGAATTGGGACAAAGGCAATGAAATATCTTTTTACTTTGTCCTCAGACTCTGCCCTAAATTTATGGGGTAACCTGGAACAAGTCAGAAAGGAATTGATTTGAAATTGTTTCTTCTACTCTCTGTTTGCTGCCTTCTCCCTTTCTGGTGTGCCCCCTTTTTCCATATCCCAGTTGGAGAGACCCAGCCTCCCAGCCATGCTGCAGTGGTACTGGCGACTGATGGTAAGAGTTGCAGCTGAGAGCTAAAAGAGCTCAAAATCAGGGTCTCTGATTTTGGTTTCCTCTCTGCTTGCCTCTCCTGTAGGACTGCACAAGCTGCAACATCAGTCACTGAGGAAATGTCTTCCCCCTCCTTCGCAGTCAGTGCCTTGCAAGTTTGAGAGAGACAGACTCTTTATTCTTTGGAAAGCAAGGGAGTGGCTAACAGCAGAGGAATTAAATATCCTGGACTGAAGCAATCATTTATCTGGACCACTATCACTATGAATCAACAGCAGATACCTCAGATGATAATATCACAGGAGCCAGCCCAATTGATCAAAAGTCCTTGCAGCGTGTGAGCCCAGACAGTATCATCCCAGCACACCCCACCCTGCGCAAAACCTCCGTGATCCTTGTTTCGATACCTGGCAATGCTTCATGCCTGCTTGCTTAGCCCAGCAGGCAGCTAAAACAGCCACACAGCCATTCACTCACTCCCCTCACCACAGTGGGATGGGGGGGGGGAGGGAATCAGAAAAAAAAAAGGTAGAACTTGTGGGTTGAGATAAAGACAGTTTAATAGGACAGAAAAGGAAGAAATAATAATAATAACAACAATAATAATAGTAATGTCAAAGCAAGTGATGCACAGCACAGTTGCTCACTATTTAGAGCCAATGCTCAGCTAGTTCCTGAGCCACGCCACCTCCCAGACAATTCCCCCAGTTATATAAAAAGCATGACTTCATATGGTATGGAATATCCCTTTGGCCAGGCTGAGTCATCTGTCCTGGCCATGCCCCCTCCCATTGGCAGGGCAGTGTGAGATGCTGAAAAGTCCTTGACTGCTTGGCAACAACTAAAGCATCCTTGTTATCAACATTATTCTCATCCTAAATCCAAAACACAGCACTGTGCCCTCTGCTAGGAAGAAAATTAACTCTATCCCTGCTAAAACCAGGACCCTGCACAGTCCTAAATCCAGCCATTTAGCCTCATCTCCTGATCCTTCTTTGTGCTCCCTGGAGAATATCCCTTTTGCTGCTTCCACCAGCAGCAGATACAGGGGATGGTGTCCAGCAGTCACTGTGCTGGATCTAATTGAGAAACATTGCAGCAAGGAGAGTGGTCAACAGGAAAGCAAACAAAACGATTTTTCAAGGAGCTAATCCACCTATACAAATATTGGTGCCAGGCATCACAACACACTGACATGTTTTTGAAAGGGTAAATCTTGCTGAGGGGTGGCTTAACTCTTTGACCTCATTTCCTCAGTTGAAAACTACAGCTGTGTAAAAGATCAGTGTCAAGATCCAGGCTGATACAGAAATCCCGGTCTTTAGGTGTTAGTTGTGAGCTCGGCGTTCAGAGTAGCTTCGCTGAGAACAGGGATGAGCTGCAGGAATTGCCATCTTGCAAACCACAGGATATGTAGGGGCTGTGTGATCTGGCAATGAAATGTTTGGCTCCGGCTTGCGGAGGAGCCGCCACAGCAATGTGTAAGCTTCTGAGGCAATGCTCTTTCCTATTTCAAGCAAATTTGCCCCGATTTGTAATTGCACAGGCCTTCTTCCAAGTTCCAAACATAAAAGGATAGAATTCTATGGGCTGAATTGAATCTCTGGTGGGATTTTTTTTAATACTTTTTTTTTTCTTCTTTTTAAGTTAGGGTTCATTCTTGCTCCCCCCCAAGAAGTGTGAGTGGACATAAGACAGAAGGGAACAAGCCCATTATGTTTAAAAACAGGGAAACATTTTCATGGATGCCTACAAAAGTGAGCCACTTGATTCTTGGACAATAGTACACTGAGCATGTCTTGCTCTATGGGAGACACAAGACCCTTGTAAAGAACATAGCAGGGATTTTTAAAGATGCCCCCAAGCACAGACCAACACCATAGTTCCTACACTGACAGACTGGCACAGTTAGCACCACTGAGTGTCATCACATGAGGTTTCCCTGAGGTCTGGGAATGACAGAAGTATTTGTGGAGCTAAACTAGGAACTGCATTGCAGTCCATCCCTGCTCTCCGCTGGCAGGACGGAAGCGGTACGGTTCACTCAGGCTTCTTGTGGAACTTGCCCCAGATAGGACTTGGTGCTGTTGGTCTTGTCTTTGGTCTTGGGTCTGTAAGGAAGAAGTTGTCTTCAAACTGTGTAATGGCGAGAGATGAATGCTTTGTCCCAAATGGGAGAACTTGCAGGGGCAGGAGTACATGAGGCCAAATGAAAGGAAACCAGCTGACAGAGTCACTGGAGGCTGTGGCAGTTGGCTGCTTGCTGTTGTGTTTTAATTGCCTTTCATAGGTTTCCGTGACATGCAAGAAAACCCAGTCCCCTCCAGCAGCTCTCGCTGGCATTTCCTCCCCGTGCTTAGCACAGTGGGAAAAAAACACCGATTGATTTTTTATTCCCCTCCCCCTCCTGCTGTTCCTCTTGCCAGGGGCAATCGCTGGCCCATCCTCTTTGTGTAGGTGGTGGAGGAAGAAGACGCAACTCCCCACAGAGCCGACTGTGCTGCTGGGAGATGAGTGTGGTGCCATCACTGGCACACTGAATAACCCCCGTGCCTGGGCTGTGATTCTTTGTTGGTCCTCCTCTCTTCTGTCCAACATCGTCCCCCTCAGCCACAAGGACTTAGGTGTCCTACCTTTTTAAGACAAGGGTCCAGCATCATCTCAGTGATTCCTCTAGCTGATGATGCCTTCTACCTCATGTTGTTGCAAAGCCTCCAAAAGGCAGCAGGCAGGAATTTGGGGACGCAGAAACAGTGCAGCTATTGGGTTGTTCGTGTTTATATGTCATTTTCTTGGCAGTAGAATTAGGGCTTGATGTTTGGTAGCATAGTCATAACTCACATTTCAGTATGCAACATTTAGGGAGTATAATATTGTAGCTGTGACATTAGATGACTTAATTTACCTCATGGTTCATAATTTACTTCACACATTGGCATCACCGCCAAGTTTTGTTCAAGAGCAATTCATGTATCCAAAAAAATGCTGTTTGGGTTCATTAAAAAAGTGTTAGCAAATTTGGGTTAAATTCAGTAAGCAATTTGGGGGGAAATAAGGGATATTAAAAATGTCATTTTCTTTAATGTGAATATTTTATTTTTGTATTTTTTAAAATTATATCTCACATTGAGGCAGAACATGCTTCCTTTTTCTGGGTCAGCAAGGAGTAGAAGGAAAACACTGGTCCAACAGAAGGTTTTGACCAGATGCAGGGTTGGATTTTTTGTGGGGTGTGGCTCCCTTTCCTTCTTGCGTTCACCCATGGATTTTGAATGAAAAATCTAACCATCTGCTGAGATGTGAGTGGTATATTGCACACCTGCCCCGTGCCCACACTCAGGGTTGTGTGGGAGAGACTGCGGTGTCCTTTGGTGGTCATTGACGAATAGGAGCGAGGAGGGAGTGGGAATTCAGAGATGGCAGCAGACCTGCTGTGGCCATGTCAAGCACACATCCCCCACTGAGGTGCACCCACATCCCGGATGCAAGCTGCGTCGGAGCTGTCAGCTCTTAGCTTCCAGCTCCTGGGCAGAGGCATCCGTGGAGGCAGGTCATCCCAAGCAGTCTCCCGCTGGGTTTGGTCAGCTCTGTCCCTCGAGAGACAGCAGAGTAATTCAGTCTGGGGAGGTTGCTCTCAACTTGGGAAGGTTTTATTTGCATGCTGGATGCCTGGGGCGTGAGGAAAAGGTTCCCATGAGGATTGCAGGCTTTGTTAACCCCAGCCGTGCCAGCAGACCCCCAAGCCGCCCCATCCCGGGCGCTCCTCGGGCTCAGTCCTTGGCTTGGGAGGCACAGCAGTCTGCTTTGCACACAAGGAGAAAATGCGATCGCTGATGAGCGATGTCCCGTGAACGCCAGGGAAAACCATGCCAGGGTGTTTCCTCCTGATCTGACTCATTCTCATTCATGAAGCCGGAGCCAGGCCAGAGCCCTCCCTGGCACCACGCTCGTTTTTTGGTTTATGTGCAATAGCTACAGACCTAAGGGCAAGGGAGGCATGAGGCCAGCTTAAACAATAAATACCCTGCTGTGCCTCGCTGCTTAAACAGAGTAATTATTGCCTTACTACATGTGACCCCTCTGTTCCTGTCCCTCTGGCAGTTGTTATTTCCCTTTACACAAGGGACGCCTGTGCCTCTCTCCGTGCTGTACATCGCTCTGTTTGCCACCGTCTCGCCTCCCGTCTCTCTCACGCACTCTGTCTCGGTGCAGTTCTCTGTCTACCCGGTAGCTGGCTACCATTTTGTCTTTTCCTTAGTCACCGAGGAATCTCACTTTGTTTGCTTTTCTCTCTCCCGCCCACTGTCCCTCTCTTCATTCCCCCCTCTATTTTTTTCCTCCACCTATTTTTCTTCCGCTCTCAAACCTTCCCCATTTTAGCCAATTCCCACGCCACACTAGTTTTTCTGCCTTCCCTCCTCGCTGTAGCATTGTAGCGCTAGCTGTCCCTTTGCTTATCCACCATCTGCTGCTCTCCACTGATCTCTTTGCTAAAAACAAGCCTCTTCAACTAAGGGACAGGAAAAAAAAAATGCCAAGCTCATTGGAATCTGTGATGGCTGAGGAGATGGAGACCGAGAAATGAGAACTTCAAAGTTTTGAATTAAAAAAAAGAAATCCCAGCTGGAGGTAAAACAAAAAAAAATTATGTCAAAGGCTCACTGAGCTATTTTTGTCTTTCAGAAGCCTGTTCCTAGGGAATGTGAGGTGGAGAGGGAAGGAGGAAAGTTAGGTGAGCAAAACCTTAAACGATAAATGGAGAGTGCAGCGAGAACAAAACCTCCAGCTCTGGAAGTTGCTACACACACACACAAACTTCAAATGGCATTTATTGATTTGTAATCTTTTTTATCCCCTTGCATCTTGTTTTAGGCAGAAGAGGGCCCAACAAAGACACATAACCCCTTCTGCTTTCCCTTCTTCACAACTACAAAGAGGCTTGGAAAGAAAATAAACACAGAAGCAGGGTATCTGATCTCTTTTTCCATATACCAAATGCAAACATATACTTTCAGTGGGTCTGAACTCCAGTTTAGTTTAAGACCACAATGGTATTTAAAAGAGAACTAAAGTGATTTCTGCACAATACGGAGCCCAGTGTTGGATGCATAAACAGGAGAGGATGGAGCAAAATGCAGCTGTTGCCTTTGCAGACCGCTTCCCCTTTGGAGATACAAGGAATCCAGGCACAAAGGGAAAGCCCTCTCTGGTCGAGCATGCAGCAGAGCTCTTTACTGGTCCCTTGGCTACCTGAATGGGCTGTCTGCACGAGGTACAAGTGTGGGTCTGTGTCATTTTTTGAAAGGAAATTTAGCCTTTGAGGAAAGTGTAACGGTGTTTAGGCGAAGGTGGGAAGGATCCACAAATAGGTGGGGCAGGTGTAAGTCTGCCTTTCTGCACTCACAATGGGATTTTTCTCTATAAATACATATATATAACAAGTACTTAATTTATAGTGTATATATATGAGAGCATAGGCAGGTGTGCATGTCAACAGGGGACAACGTGCAGAGCCCTTGGCATTGTACAAGGCTGTCTCTGAAGGGTGGGGGCAGAGGAAGGCTTCTTGCCAGCAGCCTAGCATTGCCAAGCAAGTTTGCTGTTAGGGTTCATTATTTACTTTACTGGGTCCAATTAGGAACCCAGGGGATGGGAAAAGTGGCTGAGGCAACCAGGCCTTCAAAGCCTTCCTCCTGCACACATCAAAGCCGCCTGCCGCAGATCCCTGTGCAAAAAGGGCTCTGCCAGCTCTGAGCGGCAGCAGGCGCCTGGCTCGCTCTGCTCGAGGTCGTTCCCTGTTGGTTTGATTGTCAAGCCTCCCAGGCTCATACTCTGTATCTCCGGCCTCCAGAGCAGAAAGCTCCTCTTTCTGATTTACAGGGGCTGAGTTAAGGAGCTACAGCTTGGCAAGATGGTGTTTAATGGGGCTGCAGCAACAAACCAGGCTGGCTATGAACATGCAAATGGCAGAAAACCCTGCAAGGAAGAAGGTTGCCTGGAGCCATGCAAAGGGATGTATTGGGATGAGAAGAGCTGCGCTGCACAGGGAGTCCGTGTCCATGTTCCGTCCCCCCCGCCTTCCGAGAAACCTGGAAGGCCCCTCACTGGGAAGGGGTTGTGCTGAACTGGACAAAACAGCCAGGGGACAACCCATGTCAGTGAGGAAGGTTTGGCAGGAGGGTCAGGATTTCATCCCTGGATGACATGCTCAAGGCAAACGTATTCTCTTAATGGGAATGGAGTAGCTCACTTGCCAGGAGCTGGCTGTCCCTCTCTTCACCTAATGGAGTATGTTCGTTGTTATCGGTACCAAAGAGCATTGTCCAACCCTTCTCCCTCCCCACTCTGATAAACTGCATAGTGACAACCATCCGCTCCCTGCCAAAGCTGGCTCCTGCATGGAAACATTTGTACATTTGCTTGGTGTATAAAGCTCTGTTTCTACTCCCCCCCCCGCCCCCCTTTTGCCTTAGAGGTTAGAGTTAATGTGACTCACCTAATCTGGCTGCCAAGGTGAATTAGTGAAAACATCTCTACAGCTCTGTGCAAGATATCACAACCTGACATTTTTCTAACACACCGTGATACATCTTCCCTCTCACTGATCTGTACTATGACACCTCAATTTTATATAAATGCCTTTTGTTAGAAATGGTTAAATGTGCTCTTGGAAGGGACAGGGCTGCAAGCAAGAGGGTCTGTCTTGCAAGTGAATGTAGTTGGGTTCTTGTAGCAAAATGTTGATGTCCGGGGTTGAACCAGGTCAGCAGTGCAGGGACAGGAACAGTGCTACCACTATGTCAGAAAGACTGTCACAGAAACTTTCCCTTAAGTCTTATGCTCATATCTGTGTCCTGGAGCCGGCGGGTGCAGAGCTAAATGGGCCTATTGATGTCTTTGGTACGCCCTTTAAAACAGAAGTGCTTCCTTTCACTCATTCCCAGAGAGCTCCACTGGACAACCCAACAACTCATTGTCCCTTGGGAAGGTTTGCGTGCAGCTGTGAAAGCTCTCCTGCTGGACATGGTGCATGGTTCAGTCCTTAAGTGCGTGTACTTATGTGGGGAGAAGCTTCCCTTGGGGAAGTATGTACCTTTTTAGGATACTTTGGAGCTCCACTGATGTGGTTCTCTGACAGACAGACTTAACAGCACCCTTAATGAGGGTGCCACTCCATTAGAGCTGGTTAAGTCACCCTCAGCCCTCTTTTCATTATGGTGACAGGCTTGTGACAAGGGCAAATTGCAGGAGAAGCAAGTCCCACTTGGAATGAACCCTGTGTATAAACAAGGCAGAATTGCAGAGCAAATGATTTGCAAAGCAGAGGCAAATTGCATTTTAACCTTTTCTTTGTGAGTCTTTCCCTGATGTCTGATTAACTTTCCAGTCAACTGGCTTGACCTACCAACTGGGAGCGCTGCTGTGAAAGGAGGGGAGTGTTGCTTGTCAGCTCAAATTGGGGGTGGGATTTTCAAAGAGCATTATTAGCGGGTAGCAGTATGTGATAAGAAGATCTGGGAATTAGAAGAGTTCCCAAACAAACAAACAAGCAAAAAAAGAATCGTTCTATGGCAAAGCCACAACCTGTATGTGTTGGCTGCACAGACAGCAACCCAGTGCAGAAGTTGTGCCGCAATCCCTCTTCTGCGTTCAGCCGTGGTAACAGCTCCTCTTGAAATGCTGTGTTCAGTTTGGGGTGTTGCGCTTCCAGGAAAAAATGTGAGCTTGTCAGAGAGGTCTAAAAGGAATGAACAAGAATGATCAAGGGTCTAAAAAACCTCACCTACAGAGGAAGGTTGACAGACCTGGCAATATTCAGCCAAAAAAAAAAAAAAAAAAAAGAAAGATGACAACTGAGGGAGGAACATAAGTGATTTAAAAGTTGATAAAAGGCTATTGCAGAGAAGGAGGGAATGATTTGTTCCTTTTGTCTGTAGTGGCTAAGACAAAAATAATAGCCTTAAATTGCAGCGAGGGAGACTCGGGTCAAACTTGAGGGAAACCACTCCATTGGTACAGCCAGCGAAGCATAGGAACAGATCCTCTGGAGAGGCTGCAAGGGTCTCTGCGTCTGGAGGGCAGAGGGTGCCTGTCTCCATGACATGACCCAAGTGTAATGCCTTGAGGCTGGGGAATGGGCTCGATGGTGACTGAAGGCCTTTCCAGTACGAGGACTCGCCTGTATCTGGCCCCAGAGGAGTTTGGATTCCCTAGCACAGTCTTGCATTATGGCAATAAAAAGCACCCATGAAAATCCCACCCTGCTCCCTTTCCAGCTGGCTCTCTGGGGCACAGCAGAGGACTGAAGGCTGCGTCCCAGAGCGCTGGCTGGGCAGCAGGAGCCAACATGGCCTCCCTTCCATGCTGCAAGGCCTATCAGCAGACTGTTTAGGGGCTGCGGACACCTGTATTAAAGCAGTTGAAAACTTATCGTAGCAATGAGATTTCCGCTTACCTGAACATCTGGTAGGAGCTGGAAAAGTGACTGCTGGTTAGGCCTGCTGAAAGAAAGGGGAAACCTTGTCTTTGCATGACTTTAATAGGTGCACTGCTGTTTTCATGCTGAGTCTCCATCATGGGGGGTGTTTTTCCCCTAGAATGGTTCTGAAAATTGCCTGGGGAGGAAAAAAACCCCAAAAGACAAAACCAATTATGTAAGGGACAGAGTTCTGATCAGACTTTGAAGTTGCTGAAGTCCCTGTCTCTGATGCAGAAGGGAAAGGCAGGCAGGTGGTGTCCCCAGTGTGACCCAGCCAACACCCTGCAGCAAGCCTGTGTCTGTGTGGTGGGATTCATCGCAGGTGGCTCCATGGGAACTTCTGCTTCAGAGACATGGCTCACCCACTGCTCTCACGCAGTGCCGCAGACCCGAGGACAACAGCCCTATCCTCTCAGGCACTACTGGATGTCCATCAAACTGCACTAAACACTTAACGTGAAGTGAGCAGGGGCTCAAAAGTGCTCAACACCTATTGAGCAGAAAATGTCTTCTGAGCAGAGAGCTGTTATGGAAAATCTGACCACTCTCTGAGGAGCCTGAATGGGAGCCCTCATGAGCTGACCTTTTGGTTTGGGTTTTGTTTGTTTTTAATTTCACTTTTACCCTTTGAGGGTTGGAGGACGCTTTCTCTAAACAAAAACAACCACACAACTGGGACTTATGGCTTGGCATGTTCTTGGAGAAGTATGTCCCCTTACACTGCTGCCAGTGCAGTTCACATTCTTTCCAGGAGCAGTCTTTCTTTGCTTTCTGAAGGAATAGGGCAGCTATACCAATCCTGATATTTCATGCTTCCCTGGCACCATTCATCCAACGATTCTAATGTGTTTTACATGGGTTAACCTCTCCGCCCTTCTCTGACCAGGAGGTGATGGGAGAGAGGGGCTATTAGCTGCAGCTCACAGAGGGAGAGCAATAGAGTGACTCACCCAAGGTCATACAGTGAATTAAAAGCGAGGCCACAGACCTCCCCTGCTTCCTGACCCTGGCGCTAACCCTGACGATCAAGTCACTTCTTTCAAAACTGTGTTAGCAAGGCAGCGCGGTTTAAATGTGTCATTTTGTATGTACAGTAGATCAGGGATTCGTGATGATTATTGGCCTCCGCGGATCAAATTACACTTTGTTTCTCTCAGTTTGGCTGTGTTTAACCGTTGCTCGATCTGATCAATGGCACTTCTGGGTGGTGGTTGCTCTTAGAGACAGAAAGATGTTTTTCACAGTTTCGCAGTGGCCAAAAGGGTGCTGACAATACACTACCACGTCTGAGGACTGCAGGCTGACTAACCTCCCCTTGTACTCGGCCATCTCACACCAGTACGTTTACCCCACTCTCCTGTGGTGATTTTGTTTCTTGTCCTGGACAGCCTGTGAGATGTAATGCTTTGGTACCACTTCTCTGTTTCCTTCCAGATTTTCAGAACCCAAGTTTTCCATAACTAAATAAAATGCTAGTATCTTGTTGATAGGGCTTCTGAAATACCTTCTAAATCGCTCATGGCTGTTGTTTATATGCAGAATCCCTGCCATGACTGTTCCTTCACAGCAATTAAGCAGAAGGCTTCCCAAATCTGAATGCCTAATAGACCCACCATCTGTATTTTTCTGTTCTACCAGGCAGAGAGTTTGAAGGCGAGGAAGAGTATCTGGAGATCCTAGGGATCACACGAGAGCAGTCGGGCAAGTACGAATGCAAAGCTGCCAACGAAGTTGCTTCAGCAGACGTCAAGCAAGTCCGGGTCACTGTGAACTGTGAGTACATCACAACCGGAGTGGGTAAACAGGGAGAGGTTTGTCCGTGGGCAGGAGGGACTTCTGGGTGAAGAGAGAAACCTTTCTGGGTTTATGTTATATGATCTGACATGGGGGGGAAGCGCTGAGGAAACAGTCAGCCATGAGACACTTACACAGGGTATAGTTTGTGCCTTAAACTCAATGCTGTATAAGGAAAGAAAGAAGAGGGAGAGAGGAAAAGAGAGGAGCAGTGATGTTGCCCTGTCTCTCCCCTCAGACAAGCTGGCAATGCCTTGTCACTCATTGATATTCGGGAGAACAATAAGGTGAAGAGAAGCTTCAGCAAGGCAGCGAGGAGAGATAAAGGAGGGCTCAGCCTGCTCAGAGCAAATGCACGCCTGCACCCAGCCATTTCGGCAGTGCCTACATGGGGTCACAGGCCAGGGGCCTGGAGGGGCAGGCGGTTGAGACGTGCCCACAGTGAAGAGGGTGCAAGAACTTGACTGCTCTGCTGGTTTCGAGTCACTGGCATAAAGCCCTCTCCCAGAGACCCCTTGTCCACCAACGCAATACAGAAAGGTGCTTGATAAAGGAGATGTCAACCCACCTAAAACCACTTCAGAGCAGAGTTAGCCATGTGCCTTACATCCACACCCCACACCTGTCTGAATCTTCAGCGGGTGTCGCTCTGGTGAGTGGGACACGGATCCCATCTGCTTAGACAGATGTCCACTTGACTCTGCTGGCATGCTTTTCTCACAGTGACACAAGATATTTCGGACTGCTGTTATTCTTACAGTTTTGCCTGTGTGTATGCCCACCTCCATGTCTGTATGGCTCACATTTGGCACTGGAGTGATTTAAAGTGAATACCTCCATCTGCCTGCTCTGTTTCCTTGCTCTGGGCCTAATATTTCTGCAGCAGAGGTGCATGGATGGATGGGTGGATGGATGGGAGGTATATACTCTCCTGAATATTAAACTGAAGTCAGAGATTGTTACAGGCATGTTTCAGGGTGCATATCCATGGCCTTGATTCATGGGTAGTGCTCTCAGGGAGCAGGTTAGGGCAGAGAGCTGATGGCAGCAAATGTTTCAGCCCATCCCAGTCAAATTTGCCACCAAAGGTGGGTTTTAGCACCTCTTAATACCATTCTAACTCTTCTCTTTCTTTCCCTTTGGGCCATCAAATCAGATCAACTTGTCTGTCTTGCTTAGAAGTCAAGGTTATAAGCTCCCTGCAGCACCTTCAGAATGCACACCATTGTTGTGTAATTTCCTTAGAAGCTGGGTGGCAGTGGTTTAGTACTGGCTGCTTCATGGGCCAAATTTTACCATTAATGAGAAACTGGAGCAGCAGATTTTCTTCACTAAAACTGTTGATGATTTTTGTTTCCCCTGTCAAAACAGAAAAAACAGCTGAGTTTATAAACCCAAGACATTCCATGAGAACCAATTAATATTTTCAAATATTTCTGTGAAACATAATTTCAACGATGCTTTTAACATGGTTGAAACAGATTGTTTGTGTAAAGTCGGAATGTTTGATTTTGACTTTGTTTCAACTCATAATAACTACGCTACAGTAAGATCTTAAACATTTTTCCGGTTGGAATATATGAAAATGTAATGTGATATAGCATTGTAATATTATCACATGGCCAAATTTGTAATGTGAAACAAATTGTAATTTCCTTCGGGACAGATCTTTTATTTTGAAAGGGAAAAAAAAAATCTAAGAAGTCCTGAGGGCCACGCATCAGTCCTGTGTGCAGAAAGCAAGCTAGACGTTGGCATGCTTCTTTCCTTATCTTGCTTAAATTACACCACAAGAAGCAGAACGTGAGAAAACTACAAGAAGTTTCAAAAAAGGGGACTGACCAACCTCAGGAGCTTCCCAGCTACATGTTGTCATCGGCTGAGGCTGTGGAGCACACAGCCTGCCGGCCCAGACTGCAGGAGAGCATCCTCGCTTTGCCTTGGTCTCACACTACCACCTTCAGGCCTCCTGAGTAATGGCCCTTGTGCATCTCAGGGAAACTGAGGCCTGGGGAAGAGTGTGGGGCGGCGGGGGGGAAAACGCTAAGGGGATCCCACTCCTGGCTTCACCGACAGCAAAGAGGTGAACACAGCGTGGCTGCTTTCTGAGTACCAGAGGCTGGTTTGTCCAGGGCCACTGCCTGCCCCTTCTCCCGAGGAAGCACTGCAGCAAGCAGACCGCCCTTTGCTGGTCCGGCATCTTCAGGGCCAGCACTGCCTTAATGAGAGTAGGCGGTGGTGGCTGAGGTCTGGCCGCTTCAGCAATGGTGGCTGAGGTCTGGTCCCTTCCCCCATCTGGGTTGTGCTCTCTGAAAAGCTGAGGAGGGTGACCAAGGCAGGGACCGCTCAGAGTGAGGTGCTGGGGTCCCTGGCAGCGGCCTGGGGAGCACATGCCTGCCGTCATCATTTTCCAGTCCCACAGAAAGGTGCCTGTTCATTTAGTGACTCACCTCTGGCGCTGGATTTAGTGAAGCGGAAAAGGTTTGTCTCGCTGTGGGCGGCAGATAGACTGATTGATCCAAGAAAATCAAAGAATACCTAAAAAATCACCTTCACTATCCTTTTATTACCCCTTCTCCTTTCCAAATTAAAATATTTACATGAACCCACAGCCTTTGAGTGTAGGATCCTATTTATGTACACTTATTAATATGTATGATGTTAGAGGGCGCACTGCAATATCCCTAAGGCCCTGCATAAAATCCCGATTAAGGTCAGGAAAGGGATCACATTGAGATGGCTAATGTGTTCACAAACAAACTTCTGCCCATACATTTTCTGGACAGAATTATTTTTTTTTCTTTGACTGACACAATCCATTTTGATGGCTTTTTTTTGCCTTACAGTGCCTGTAAGGATTCAGACAGCAGAGCTGTCCTCTGAACATGCAGAGCGTGCTTTATGGCAACTTGAGTCTCCGTGAAGTAGCTCTCTGAGTTGCAGCCATGTAATCTCAGGGTATGCAAGTATTAGTGACGAGAGGCAAAGCACTTAACTCCCTGATCCCCCTCAGCAGCCAGGTGGAAATAATTCTGCCTTTTAACATGTAAAACTCGTTGTTTAAAATTTTGAACATGGGACAGGGATTGAAGGCACCGGTGTGCCTGCCCTCAGCCAGCGCTGAGGCCAAGCTCCAGCTGAGCACACCGATATGTTTCCCATGTTTTGGTTGTACAACTCTCAGGCCTCAAAGTAAGCAGAGGTGGGGACATTGTGCTGGCCTGAGGACAAGAGAGCAATTGTGAGCAAGCCCTCTCGGAGCCTGTGATGAAGCATGATGTCCAGCAAGGTTTGGGCAGGATTTATAGCCTTAGACACCTAAGGGAAGTGTCTCAACAAGTGGTCTGGCTCTCAGTGTTGCACCCACAGCTCCTGCTAAAGCTCTTCCCTTTTAAGCTGTGAATGTATTTCTGTCTCATGCCTGTTGTCTCGGTCCTTTCCTTTCTTATTATAGTCTTGACACTAGACACAGAAGTCATATGGAAAATAATTTTCAAGCTACTGTTAAATTCCCACTTTGTTCCTTTTACTTCCGCTGTCTGCCTTTACCTTTGATGAAATCTTTCTCTCATCTTCTTCCCTCTGATGAGCCCATGTGAACTTGAGATCCACAAGTAAATATTCATAAATTACAGAAGTCCATCATTAACCTTAACTCAGCCTGAGTATGCCTAGGCATTCATGACAGAACTTTATTCAGTGTCGCTGAAGACAATCACGCATAAGGAGTGATGCTAATGTGGGGTATTAGGTAAAGTTCAAAGGGCAGGTATTCTCCAGAGGAGTACTGGGGAGCATGTGCCACAGCAAGGAGCAGCTGTGGATCTCCACCAACACAAAGGGTTTGCATGAGGAAGGTTTGCCAGGTCCCCTGGCAGAGTTTCACTGTTTCCTCCCACCTGAAAGTGTGTGAAGTCACCACGTATTTCCTTCTTGTAGACCCTCCCACCATCACAGAGTCCAAGAGCAATGAAGCGGCCACAGGACGACAAGCCTTACTTCGGTGCGAGGCATCAGCAGTGCCCACGCCTGATTTTGAGTGGTACAGAGATGATACTAGGTAAGACCTCTAGCTTCCCTCTTCCCTTCTCTGTTTTTCAGTTCTCTCAATTGAGGATCCTTAGAGAATCACCTGTCATCCTCCCCAGCTCTTCTCCTCAAACAAATCACTTTTCACATACTCTGTAAGTCACTGATGGTCCCATCAGCCTTGCAGAGCCAGCATGGTCAGGGCTAGAGAAGGCAATCCCTCTCTGCCCTGAGGATGCTGACGGCAGTGCTCTTGCCTTTAAGTCAGTTATGGGCCAATACACAATTAAGATATCAATAGGGCTTTCTTCCTGACAATGCTCATGCGTTAAATAGCCTTTGATACAGATGAAAATACAAGCACTGTTAGTCTCCAAGTAGGTAATGCCACTCTAGATGCCTTCATCTAGAGGAAGGTGCTGCTGAGGTGTAAGATTTCCTCATCTGTGTGATGTAGGCCACTCAGATTTCATATGAGAGAAAATAAGAAGAGAATAAGTCCCTTATATCTGAGTATTCACCTGGCAGTAAAGTTGTGTTACCATCCTCGTTTTTCACCTGACCCATGTGCACTGGCTCAGGGCTGACTCAGCTTTGGTATATGCACATACCAGAACACACTGATTGGTGTGTTTCACTAAAAACTTTTTGTTCAAGTACAGACTAGCCCTCAGCTGGCCATGGTGTGTTCATTTCCAGGTGTTAGTTGATGCTGGGTAAAAGGCATCTTCCCCTCCCCTAAGCTTTTCTTGCTTCTCCACTGCTTTACTGGTGGCATTTCTCCCCACTGTGCTTCTTGTCCCTTCCATTCCCTCCTCCTGCTTTCCATCAATGCCTTCTTTGGCCTCTTTCTTCTCACGTCTCCTCCCTGTCTCCCTTCATCCTCACCTGCCAGCTGGGCTGAATGACTTTGGTTTACTGCCTGCCAGGCAGTGATTTCCTCCCCGATACGCAGCTGTAATGGCACTACACACCTCTTCTCCTGTCTTCCCAGGATAAACAGCGCCAATGGTCTGGAGATAAAGAGCACGGGGACCCAGTCTCTGCTGATGGTGGCCAACGTCACTGAGGAACACTACGGGAACTACACCTGCGTGGCTGCCAACAAGCTGGGAGTCACAAACGCCAGCCTATACCTTTACAGTAAGTATGGGAGAGGGGGAAGGGAGGTCCAGATCCCTCTTGCAAAGACCAGCCTGTGTGTGGGAAGCATGCATTGACCAAAACTCAGGAAACCATCCGCTTGCCACCCCCCACCAAACCTCCAGCCATGAACTGGCTTTCAGTGCTCTGCCTCAGATACTTACATGTTCATCCTTGCCATGAGACACAAACACAGCCAAATGAAAAGGTTTACAGTCAAGCCCTTTGACTGACTTTCTTTGCTGAAGTCAGGTTTCTGTTTAAAAAAAATAAAGAATAATAAAAAAAGGTTTGGTTTAGATCTGGAAACAAAAGCCCCTTTAGAATGACAGGCCTTTTAATAAGGAGACAGAAGGCCAGGGCTTGGAGGGTCCATGACAGCTGAGAAATGACAAGTAATTCAGAGAGAGATGGAGAGAACTCGCCACTGAGCCTGAGGAGAACAAGAGAGAGTCAAGGAAAAGAGAAATGAGTTTGAAAATGGAAGGGAAAGAAGTGGGGAAAGACGGAGTGATCTAAAGGGGCATACCATAGGGAACATGGGGAAAAAGGTAATCAGCAGATGAAATATGGAATAAAATTCCTTGGATCTCTTTCCGCTACCATTCAGTTACTGAGCTTATTGCAGCAAATGTAAACAGAAGTTGGGACTGGAACAAACTCCAGAGCAGAGTTACCTGCTGGTTTGGAATTTTGCAGCTGGTTCAAACCTGACCCTAAATAGAGCCCCTGCCCCTCACCTACCACTCATGCACATGTACCAGCTGTGGGGCACTCGAAATGCAGCTCCCGAATCCAGGTCCGAAACCTGGGCTCAGTTTGGACCACTTTGCTCTTGCCACCAGAAACAGGCTGCAGCAGGATGACTTGCTCACAAGAACAGACACATAGGCGCAGAAGTGACTTAGGGCTGTTCTCCCTCTGTCAGTCCCAAATTGAATTAAAACACTCAGGCCGTGACCTGCCTGTCCTTTTAAACAGAAGAGAGATAAGCTGTGTAAAGCAGTCTTAGCATGGGGCACAGTTTAGACTATTTTGTGCTGTATATGGTCAGATTAATCAAACCAGAACAAAATGGTTTGGGTTCTCTTGAGTTGTATGGTTTGTTTGGGGGTTTGGGGCAGTTTTTTGTTTTGTTTTTGGTGGTGGTTTGGTTTGTTTTTAAGAGATGTAATACAAAAGGATAAATCCATTGGCGTTCTTTGTTTACCACCTCTGGATTTATTTCATGGCAGCTTGAATTTTTGCAAAATGTGGGGTTTTTCTTTTTTTTCCTAAAGAACAGGTATTATCATAAAGGAACATTTATTTGATTTTCTGTAGCATTGCAGCACGCAAACAAAGCAAATTTCCACTTTGAAAGTCTTTTCACCCAGGTCTTGTGACTGTCAGGAGATTCAAGTGAAATCCTCAGGCAGCAATCTGGAACACAATTTTCAAATACTCCAGATTTGTTCTTGCTGATATTAATATAATGCTATGTTTAGAATCCATTATTTGTGGCTGAATTCTAAATTTGGCCCTCTCTGTTGGTTCCTGTTACACAGATGAGCTGAAATGCATCACTGAAACAAAATATCAGATGGAATTCAATAATGTGTGTATGCACACGTGATTTCAGCTGGGGGGTTGGTTCTGCTAGAAAAGCATTTTGCACAACTTCAGAACTTCACCTCAAAGGATCTCAAAGGATTTGCTAGCAATGAATATTTTAACATGGCAAGTTATTTAGAAAAGGGTGAGTGTTCTTAGCACCATTTTGCAGCAGAAAAGTAAGTTATAGAGTGACAAAGTGGTTTACCCATGGTCATATAATGAGTGGTGGAACCTGTAAGAGACCCAGGGAGATCTTGCAAAGTTGCCATTAACTATTCCAGGAAGAAATGTGGCAACTGTTAAAGATGACTTGTGGCAGCAAGGGCCCCTTTTGATGTGTATGAGAAAACTTGCCTTCTTTCAACTTGTTGGATTTTGTTTACCATTTTACTCTAACACTTCAAGGCCTGATGGTGCTGAAAAACACTGGAGAACTTCACAAGGGCCAGAAAAATGGAGGTGCAAGAGCCAAGAGAGGTTTGATGATTTTCAGCAGACAGTTTCTGACTTTCAGTTTTGTTGCTTAGTTAATCGCTGTCTCTTCAGTGTGCACTTGCTTCAGAGTGCTTCTGGAAATAAATCTCTGTTCTCCTAGTTAGTATGGAAGAAAGAAAGAAAGAAAAAGTCAGGCAGACTGCAGCTGGTATTTCTAAGGTTAAGAAATCAGATGGGAAATGAGTGAAGGAATTAAGCTCCATAAAGATAAAGCAAGCAGCTGAAAAAAACTACCACCCCAGGTGAAGGGAAAAAAAACCCAATGCTGTAGTGATCACACAAGAGCTGTAATAACAGGTGATGCACATTCCCAGCCACGTACCCAGGCAGAAAAATAAAGCAATGCCAAGTTTTTGCAAGATACAACAGATACTCAAATACTTGGGAGTGTTTTTCATCCCAAGAATCAGAGTTTTTATTTCTTTTTTAAATAGAGAACAAGTGCACTGTAGGGCAACATCCCACTAGGGAGGCAGATACAACGATGCTTCCTTAGTGTCCCATTGCAGCACAAAAAAAAAAGAATAGCAGCCAGGAGTGAAGAAACAGCCAGAGAGTTAATAACGAGGTACTGGCAGCTTTGCCTGAGGTGGAGGGCAGAAGGGGAGCTAGCAAAATGATGTTGAAAGAATGGTGTAGCAGTGGAGAAAAATGGGTGACTACAATTCCAGGAAATCTCAGCCAGCACTGAAAAACTCTCAGGGAGACCGAGTGCCTTAGATGTCAATACCACAGATAGAAGATGCATTAAAATACAAAAGTAGCTCCCTTGAGCTGTATGAATAGATAGCTAGTGATCTTCCTTAAAGGATGCAGCAGCAGGATTGCCTGCTGTAGGTGCAGAGATTTATACCCCTCGCTCCTGGAGACTGAGTTTGCAGCAACATAAAAATGGCCATAGCAAAGGCCTGTCTTACCCAGGATCCTGTCTCCAACAGCAGTATGGAATATGTTTGCAGGGAGAGTATGCAGGTACACTTTGATGTTATAGCTGATGTAATGGCTTGCTGCCATCCCTTCCTCCCCATGTGGCCCTTTTGCTCACCCAGCTCTCTGCCCACATGCTTTTGAGTTTCCCTTATTCTGGTACTCAGTGGGCAACCTGCCAAAGCACTGAAATAAGTAAACTCAACCCCTCAAAATGCCCCCTCCTCCCCATTTTCTTTTGTTCCTGAATTAGTTTGGGGAAGGTCTCAACAAGCAGCAGAGCCCATGGAAAAGGGAAAGCCATTTCACACATCTGTGGCTATAAGGAGCTGGGAGGCAGGACCATGGTTTGCAGCATTAGTGAGCCTGTAGGCTGATTCAGCTCTCCAGAGCCCAAGAACAGGATTAATACTGCCGAGCACAAAATACTTTACTAGGAAAGGGGCAGTAACATTCATGGAAGTGTGTGTGTATCTCTCTGAAAAGGGCCTCACTGAGAGGCCCAGCCAGGGCTCCCAACACGAAACAGCAGAGGTGAAAACTAGGGGCGTAACTGGAGGGAAGAGGCTTTTTTCTCAAGTGTATTGGGAGGGAGGGAATTTGTTTTCTTTCTGTTCCACTCAGCTACCAGAGTGCAAGGAAAAGCATTATGAGTAAAAGCCTCAATTTGACTCTTAACCCATGCTACAGAGAAGTGTAAATATTGGCAAATACATGTCAGGTAGACACCCGCAGTACAAGCACAGAGATAGGTAGGTACATGTACAGGAGCATGGGTATGCACACACCCGTGTGGTGGATAAGCAGGCACCCCCACACCCACGGGTGCACAGAAGCAGGCACAGCACCGGCCGCCTTCATTCCAGCACGGCAAAGGGAAGAAACAAAGGCTTTTCCTAACTAGCTGGCTTCTGCCTCCCACAGATCCAGGCCACCCCCGAGGGTAGAACAGGGCAGTGCCGTGCCTCCTTGCGCAGTCCTGCTAGCTAGATTGTCTCAAGTTCGGGAGACCTCGGCCACCTCAGCAGGTCCCCTGCCGCATCCCCTGCGGCTTGCATCCTCTGCACCCTTCAGGGAGCGAGGAAACGCCGAGGCGAAGCGGTGGCTGGCAAGGCCCGTGCCAGTTAGGAGCAGCAGCAGAGAGCATCCCACTGCTGCCTCTTCCAGAGGCTTCGGGTAGTGTCATCATTTCAGCCCAGCGGTTTCGACCCCAGCAAGAGGCGCGTTCCTAAGAAGACCTTGCCTCCTGCTTGCCTCTGCCTCATCCTTACCCGTTACCGTCCCAGCACAAGCGGTGGCTGCGCGCAGGCACTTCGACCCCTTTCTCCTCTCTGCCCGCCCTTTGTTGCGCCCGAGCGTTTGCTTACGGTGGCTGCTGCTAGGGTTTGGCGCCTGACGGTGGCCAAAACCTCCCTTGGCTCGTAGCGCAACCCCCGTGTTTTCCCAGGGGCTGCCAATAACGGGGAGGCTGGGGAAGGGAGGGAAGCGGTGAGGGTGACAGCCGGATGGGGCAAGGCTGAGCCACCGCTAATGAGCCAGGGTGGAGCGATAAAGGCAGCGCGCAGCAGGGCGAGGGGAACAGAAGTAGAGTCCTTGAATAGAAAGCAGCGTGATAATGAGGCCGTAGTGCTTTGCTTTAACTGCTTATGCTGTGCAGTCTGCAGCCTGCTGTGCAGGAAGAAGGTAAAGGGGAGTTGAGTTATTTAACCAAACTAAATAACAAGGAAGTCATGTCAGCACAACAGCCTGCTTTTGCAGAACAATAGTCCCCTGTTGCTACATAAACACAGAGATCCAGGCTAGCGGAGTATTTTCTAGGCAAGAGACAATCTCCCCTGTGCCTGCTGTGGATTCAAACAGCTCGATTACCACCACGAGTGCAGGAGATCTGCCGGTGTTACAGGGCTGGGCTTGACCTGCTATGGCCCCGTGGGCTTCAGCAAGTCAGAACCCAGCTCCTTGCACCAAGTGATGCTGTATGAAGACCCTTGGCCTTCAAATAGCCAGGCCCCAGGTTGATTAGAGAACGCTAGCAGACTACCAATGTATCCTGCCAAGCTCTATGTCCATCAGCTGTGATCCTAGCACTATCCTCACAGGTAAGCCCCGAGACAACTCATTGCCCCAGGTCTATCAGCTATAGTGGCATATCTGTACAGCTAAATGTCTACCTATTGATTAGTCCTTGAGTAGGAACTTGTCTCAGTCAGTATGAGGTGTCCAGCAACCTCTGAAGGTAATGGAGGGAGAGCAGGGAGACCTGGTGAGCAGAGTCAGGTCTGGGCAGTACCGGGGGGGCTTGTGTTCCTGGTTCTGTTCCTGGCTCTGCCAACAACTCAGCATTTGACCTTGGGCAAATTGCTTCCTTGCTCTTTTGGAACAACTGAATGCTCAGTAAAATGAAATTAATGCTACTGTTAGCCTCGAATTGAGGTCTCTGACACTGGTTACCCTCAATGTCTGTGCAGTTCTTTTGAGATCCTTGTGTGGAAGAAGCAGAGTGTGAAGCCAGCAGTGATGTCTCACAAAGTCCTGCTGTGATGTATAACGAGGACACATCATAAAAACCCTGTGAGGAAAACAGCAGGCTCTGTGTACAGCTATGGGTGAGGAGTATGCAAAAAACTGTTCCCATCGAAGACAAAAGCTCAAAAGAAGTAGGGTGCCCTTGAGTATTCACCAGGGTGACTGCTCCCATGATCAGATCCTCAGGGGACCTGTCACTGGCAAGGCATCCATTGTGGAGAAGGTTCTGAGGAGGCAGCAACTACTCATAGAGGACTTCTACAACTCACTTCTCTGCCAAGACTAGCTGCCAGCCAGGGGTGTAGCTAAGAGGAGCTGTAGTGTGATGACATGAGTGGTCTTGAAAGTCAGAGGGGAGATATGGCCCATCAACTCCAATTACCTTCACTGCAGGTGCTTAATCCCTCTTGCTGTGTGGATATTATTTGTTTAGTTTTTCAAATGACTTCTCTCTGACTCCCAGTCCCAGGAGATGTTGATGTGTATTAGGTGTGTTGCTAGCAAAATATATGAAATCTATTCTAGTTCATCTAATTTGGACAACTCCATCAGGTTTGTATCTGCTGCTTGCTTGGTGTGAAAAGTGGCTTGTCCTTTTCTCCTGCATGTTGCTTATTGTTTTTTTTCCCCCCTTAGAACGAGTTTTACCCACACTCCCCAATCCTTTTCCAGGTCAGTATATGTTTTATGTTGAAGTAGCTCTTTAGCCGGGTCATTCTCCATCATCCTGACAAATACTCAGAGGTAGGGATGGGCAAAACAACTCAGAAATGCAGGAAAATAAGGACTTCACTTCTCATCTACATGTCATTTGGTCTCTTCTGCTCACCTTCCTCATCCTTCCCCTTCTCCCCTCCCTTTTCAAAAAACCAATCATCTAAACAGCAACAAACTTTAGCCAAGATTTGAGCCATGACATTGTGTCCTCCCCCAATCCAGACAGTCATCAGTGAGGCTCAATTTGTTTGCAGACCTACTCCTAATATACATTCCCATCCTAAGCTGGTTTTGCCCACACATTATGATTTGGATCAAAAGCATTGGTAAATGTAAAATGTTGTAGAGGCAGTGGAAAGGACTACAGAAGTTTTCTTTCCACTCTAACTGTGCAAACCATTCATGGAGAAACACCATTCTCTAATTCCTCTGTCATACACACACCAACCACAGCACACACACACACACACCCTCCCAAGTCTGTCAGTCACATAGTGCTGCATTTGAGACAGAGAACATGGAAAGAGATACGCAGTAAAAACATAAAACATGGTGAAGTGTTCCTGTCAGCTTCATTCCAAGGGAAGAAGGTATGAAGGCAAATCAGGGCCTGAGTGTTTTTCCTGTCTCTGTGCTGCCCAAGCGTGCCTCAGGCCCAGGCAGCATGGCCCTGACATCCACACAACACCTGGTGCTTGGATGTGACCTTGGGGTTCTGGGGACTGGACGCTTCCAGAAAGCAGGCTGCAGTGTTTGACAGGAGTGCTTGGAAGTAAATCAGCGATAAGGCAGCCGGTCCCCACATTCACTTAAAAAAATCTTGGCCTAGGGCTCCCTACTATCTTTGGTTTACTGCCAGATGAGGAAGATGCACTCAACTCATGGGATGTGCAGAGGCCTAAGCAGTTAATGCCTGCGCAGAGCTTTGGGGAAGAGCGTTATTAGAACCCATGTTGTTTTGCGAAAGGGCACCTGCCCAAGTAAAGCACCTGCAGGTACTCCCATGAAAAGAACAATAAATGCTGGGTGCTACACCAGCTCCCTTTAACTACTCTGCCGGTTTTCAAATCAAGCTCTGCTCTTGGCAACTTATTCAGGCTCAGGATGTAGTCACAATTGCCTATTTAAAAGGCAAATCCACAAATACAATTAAAGAAAAGTACCTACAAAAAAAAAAAAAGGAGGGGGGAGGGAGAAATCAAGCTACCATTAAAATTAAATCCCAGAGAGTGATTTGTAAATAACATTCAAGGAGCTGAGAAAAGGAGTAAAGTAGGCCATTGGGAACCTAGTGTGGAAAAATAAATCCAATTAAACACCATTATCGCATGTATTGCAAATGAAACTTGTGCTTGGATATGAAATTAAAGTTGCTGAGGCTGTTTGGGATGTAAGGTTTTGAGGAGTTTTCCAATTTTGGGTGTTCTTTTTTTTTTACGTAGAATTTTCAATGGCAAATATTTTTGTCTAATGGAAAACCCACAGCTCTTTCTTTTTATGATTATTTTTATTATATATCCTTAAATTCCACAGGCAGGCTGTGTTAATTTTTTTCATAGCCAGCCCTGTTTACAGCTGGTTTTGAATTAGTAGCCTATTAAGCTAAATGATAAAGCAAAAACTGCAAGTGAGCAAGGCCAGGATTTCCATACCAAATACCCCTCCTACTCAACCTGCCAAGACCATCCTGCACAGCTTAGCCAGTCCTTTAAAACACTTTCCCCTCTGTCTTTGAAGTCGTTATATTTTTCCCTTTACTGCTCCCCAGTCTCCTGAGATCATCTCGAAGGACATCCTGGTGTGACATCACTTCTGTGAGGAGTCTCCAGGAGTTTGTGGTAGCAAATGCTGGGGTATCTCCAGTGACCCAGGACATGCAAAGAGAATTGTGCAGAGAGGGAAAGCAGATTTTAAACACTCTGAAAGCCCCTACCGGCTTCTCCAATGTCAGCATTAAGCACAGATATTGGCACTTATCTCAACATTTGCCTTTACTTTGGTCTTCACCTTCAAAGAAACCTTAGGCATAAAATTTTCTTGTTAGACCCTTTTCTTCCTATGAGTTGATGTTCTGAGATGCAGCCCTCAGCTCTCAAATAAGCCTCTCCTCAATGACCAGAATCACAGTCTCCTCCCCGTCTCTCCCTGAATTTCCATTTATCTTAAGCCTCTGTAACACTTCCCTGCCCTGAGGGGTTTTGAGCATTAATGTAAAAGGAAGGTGTTTTGAGATGAAGAGCACTGTAGTCATGCTAAGCATTGCTATCATTACCTAGCTGCTGTGGAAACATCTTGCTTTCAGGCAGGCTGGAGACTCAGAAGCAGCCGATTCAACTAAACACACGGGACTTGAATTTGATAATGCCTTTTCCTAAAACGCCTTGCTGATTCAGCTCTCAGCACTACTGCCCCTGGTAAATTTTCCAGCCGTCCTGATTTTGCACCCAGGCACTCAAAATGCCCAGAAATGTCTTCTGCGATGATGCCACTTCATCGCATCTTCCTGTCTGCATTGTAATATCACATTATGATGGGATCACACAAGACCTGGCTGTCACAAAAGAGGCTTTACTGCATCATCAGGTGGCTTTTCAAAAGAATTGTCTTCCAGAAAAGAAGAATTTGCTCATTCCACACCATACCTGCCAGCAACAGGGCAAGTGAGTTCATTATTGAACCTCAAAGGAGTCTGTCGCTATTATGGCCCTAGCTCCATCTCTGTCCTCCATTGTCCCTTGCCCTCAGCCCTTTGAACATAGACTCCCTCCCCCACAATTAGCAACAGTCCACATCAGAATGGCTTGACCAGACTGATGGGCTTCAAAACCCATGAGTCTTCTCAGAAGATTTGCAATGAGGGCTTACCCCAGAGGGGCTTTCTCAGCACCGTCAGCTTGAATTCCCAGGGAGCTCTGCAAGGGAGATGCCACATCTCCCAGAGAGCAGCGCATCCAGAACTACCCACAGGGCATCAAGCATGCCAGTCCTTGGGGCCTGATCAGACAAAGTCCAGTCATGGCTATCAATAGTGTGACAAAAGCTTTATAGCAATAGTGTGCTAGTAATTGGAGGAGGGGGAGGGAAAAGGAGAATAAGCAGTCCTGTCTTTCTGCCAAAATGCACACTGATCGGAGAATGACCCTGTATGACTGTAGATTGTAGCTAGTCTCCATTTAGCTGTAGCCTGTGTAGCCTGTTCTGTCACTAATGCCTTCATCGGGTGGGTGGGAGCTGGGGGAGAAAAGAGATGTTCATTTGGGTCTGGTGGCCAGAGTGGTGGCCAGAGTGGGAAATTGAGAACATCTTTATTTCTATACCCTCTTAGTCATCTTCCCTCCCTATGGAAGTCCTAGCTGCAGAGAATAGAGCTCATCTGTTGCAGCAGTCACCTCCACTCATCCCTGCTCCCCCTTTCCCTTTCTCTACTGCGTGGCCCTGCCAGCTCTCGTGCCAGCAGGGCCTGCTTTGGCAAAAGGATGAACACCTGAATATTTCAAAGCTAGGGAGAGGAGCAAGGGGGACGGGGGGGGAATACATTAATGAGCTGTGAGGGTTTGTTAACTAGGCAGTGGTGTGGGAGCAGTCCACAGAAACCAGCCCTCCCAGTGTGGTGTGGCCTTCTAAAGAACACGTCCATCTCTGGAGTCCTCTTCACCGAGGCCAGTGGATGCTTTCTCAGCTGGGCTTCAAGAAGCAGTCAGTGGAAACCCAAGCCTTCTTGGAGACAAGAGCTGGGGAAGCTGTAGCATAAACAGGCCAGAACAGCCAGGCTTGTCCTAGCTCCCGACATAGAAATTGTCAGTAGAGAAAAATAATGGCCACAGGGGCCAGGCGCAGGAGGGCCTGTTTGGACCCATGTGCATGTCTGATACTTCCATAAATTCTCAAGCATTCAGGGGCCATAGTTCAGCTGTACTCATTGCTCTGCAGTAATGTGTGCTTGACAGCTTGGAGCATGTCTTTCTTCCCTGAAAACTGGCCGAGCCTCGGGCATCAGCACCTGAAAACGCCCATGACCCTGAGTGGGAAGGACAACTCATGTCTCTCCTTGCTTGCTGACAGTGGTATCCAGGCAGATTTTCCAAGAAGCTTGTTCTCCATTTGTTGAGTACAGAAGGGGATGGCTCTGCAGGGTAGCTGCTCAAACAGGCCAATCTTGTCTTGCTGTTCAGGGTCAATGTCTGTCCCTGCCAGGTCTGCAGGCACTGAAGGCTGGGACAACATTGGGTGCCAAGCCTGTCTGCCAGGGTTTCAGGCCAAGGGAACAGGAAGGACAAGGCAGGGTGAAGGCAGAAGGCCAACATCATATTAATATTTTCTTGCTATTTCATATGTACCAGGCAAGAGGTTGACCATGTGGTTAAAAGTTAATAAAATCAAAGTCAGAGGTGATATTGGTGTCTTCCAAAATGGGTAGTGGGGATATAGATGGAAATAACATCTTAGGGAAAAGAGAAATGCCAAGAATTATTTCTACTGCAGCTACTAGCATTGCTTGATTTTTTATTTTTTTTCTGGATAGCAACAGACAGTTTCTGTTTGCTGAGATTGCTTAAAAAAGTATAAAAACCCAGTCTGCTTCTCCCCCCACCCCCAAAAAGCATAAAGAAAAGAACCCAGCTTTCTTAAAGAAAAAAGAGAGACGCAGGGGGAAAGAGAGAATGGCTTTATTGCTTGATCTGTTTCTGTACTTTTTGTTCATTAATTTTAATTTAGATTGATTTATTCCAAAATGAGCCCTGGGTTGCATATATTTGCATAACCCTTTCCAGTAGCAATGCTGTGGAGAATCCAGCGAGCGAGGAGGAACAGCGGCAGAGGGTAGGAACTGAGTCTAGAAGTCCCAGGAAGGTATTCCTCCGAGCTGGGCCCTTGCACTGGGACAGGGAAGGCATTTCAAGGTCTGTTTAGTCACAGGTATGGCTGTGCATGCATGCAGAGCAGCCCTGCAAAGCAGTGGTTGGGGCACGGCGGTCGGGTGGGAGAGTAGAGGTTGGGTGGAACCAGTGGGGGAGAAAACACACAACTGCACTGCAGAGATTAGAAACAAACCCATGGAAGAGCAACTGCTGTGGAAAATCAGTTGTCCGGTAGGGACGCTGATAATGTCGGCGGTGTATCATGGACAGATTACCCTGCAAAGCAGAGCTCGGGCAGGCTATAACCCTCCTGAGACAGATATCCTCAGCCCGGAGGATACTCATAGCCTGATAGCATCTGTATGTTAGATGAGTTTCTGAAGCCATCAACTGAGCCTTCCTCCTTAGAGACGATGAAAGCAACTTTGACACACAGCAGGTATACCTAAATCCTCACTCTCTTCCTCTCGCTCTCCTTACTTCTTGTGTTGAGCTGCCGGCCAGGCTGAGTGGGACCTAAGCGTGGAGGGCAGCAAGGAGGAGGATGAAGAACAGCCAGCGCTGTCTTGATTTAATCCTTATACACACACAAAAAAGTCCCCCCACCCCTGAGAGAAAATGACCAAAGAGCAATTCCCACCTTCCTCCTCCTCCTCCTCCTCCTCCCCCTTCCATTTGCAGTGTAAACCACTCAAGAATTTGCCTAACAAATTGGCCTCCCCTCTGGTTATTGTCCCAAGTGAACAGTCTCTCCATTCACTAACCCATGACGGTAAGTCGGTTCGGGGAAGCGGCAGGTTTATCTTCCCAGCTCAGGCGCTGCACCGGGCCCGCTTGTGAACCGGTTGCCATTCAGTGTCTGCTCTGCTGTTGATAAAGCACATTACACATGGCTGGGCTTGCATGATTAATACAGCTGTCTAAGCGCTCTCTCTAAAAACAAAAACAACTGGGAGAAGGGAGGTGTGGGATTTGGGAGGGAGGGAAGGAGGGAGGGGGCGCACAGGGAAAAAAGCCAACCATTCCAAAGAAATCAGGCTTGCCCAAAAACCAGAGTGCTCCTGGCAGGCCTTCCCTCCCATGGGGAAGTGGGTTTGTCAGCAGAGCTCCCTTGTGGAAGGGAGAGGCCTAGAGGCGAGGTAAGCAAAGGAGAGAAGCGCTTGGCCCTTGCCCATGAGCACCTGCATGCCCGCCACTCCATGGTCTGGGGGAGGAGTGCATGGACAGGAGCAGAGGGTCAGGCCACGGAGGAGAGACAGATGTGCCGTAACCAGCCTAGCGTCAGCGAGGTCTGGCCAGGCAGCGTCTACGGTAGGTGCTACAGACAGGTGTGCTCACGGATGGACCAGCACCCCCCTGAGCCAGGTCGCCTCACGCAGCGTGCGCACGCGATGCGTGGAGGCATATCGCACAGACACCAAGCAATTTCCAGGCACTCTAGAACATCTAAAGCAGGAACCAAAGTGACTGCAGGCGTCTTTTCCATTATCCCAACTCCTCCAGCTGAGGGCCAGCGCAGCTGCCTGTGTAAGCTGTAGTAACTTGCCCTTTTTTATTACTGGCCTGGGAATGGGCAGTGGGAAGCCACTATGGCTTTCTGCTTCAGCTGTCACGTTGCCTTGGCCAGGCACTAAGTCTGTGTTTGCACCGTTAGTGACCAGGAGTGTCACTGTGGAATGGCACACACCTTAAAAAAGGGGTTGGTTTCAGCTGAGCTTACTGCAAGGGGGGTCCCTGGAGAGGAGTGGTGGCCCCTAAGAAGAGGGTTGGAGGGGCACTCTGCTAGAGGCTGTAAAGGAGAAAAGAAAGGCAGAGGTATGACTGGATTTCAGTACCAGAGCAACCTCAAGCATGCTGGTCATGCCCCACACCAATTTAGTTCTCCTCCTGCTCCAGTCTCTGTGCCAGTCACCCCTCAGTGTGTCCCTCCCTCTTTGCTTCTGCTCACCAATCTCGCTCATGCCAAATATCCAGCAAAACTTGTGGAAAACCATAGCAGGGATGAAGTAGGTAAACAGACAGACATAAAGCTGATGAAAATATTAATATTTCAAGAGGTTCCAGAGCCTCCGATTAGCAAACCTGCTTCCTAGGGCTGTGTGTGCTCAGGGTGAGGGGGGCTGTTCCCTGTTAAGACTTGGATTTAGGTTGGATATTAGGGAAAAGTTCTTCAATATGAGGGTGGTAGATCACTGGAACAGGTTGCCCAGAGACATAGTGGAGGCCCAATCCCTGGAGATATCCAAGGTTAGGCTTGATGGGGCTCTGAGTGACCTGATCTAGTGAAGATGTCCCTGCTCACTGCAGGGTGTTTGGACTAGGTGACCTCTTCAAGGTCCCTTCCAACCTTACACATTCTATGATTCTATGAGACACCAGACTTGGTGCTGGCATCACCTTTGATCTGCTGTGCCGTACACATGTGCTTGAGAGGTGAGCAGGGGCGGGATTGCTGTATCCTAGGAAAGTGAAAAGCAGGAGAAAACAATCCATCTCTTCCCCGTGATAGAACCTGAAAATGTCCATGCTACGAATTTTTTGGATGCCTTTCCTGAAGGATGAGAGAGGATGGTTTGAAGACAAAGCAGCTTTAAGCAACTGATTTTGTATCAGCAGTTGGCAGAGCGTGTTTTAAAAAAAAAAATCTCCTCCAGCTGCTAGGGGAATGGAAAGAACTGTGAGAAAACCTTGGGGTTTGGGTTTTTTTTTGTATCTATAGGACAGATCTGGTGATGAAAGATCTGTGTAACCTTGCAATGTAGGTGGTCGTCTAGCCCCCACCAGCTTTGCTGGTCAGGGTAACAGTTCAATTCTAGATGAGGAGTACTGTAAGTCAGCTCCAGGATAAATGGTGTAAGCAGCCAGCTCTTGAACACCACGACCTTCTCAGAAAGACACTGAGAAATACAATTTCAGGGATATTCTTCAGATCTTGGGGAAGGATGGGTGTGCTGCATTACAGAATGAATCTTCACTAAGACACAAGGTATGATAGATGAGTACTTAGTACACCATGAATGAGCTCCAAAACACGGGGAAGAACTGTTCAGTGCTAAAAAAGCATGAGCAAATTCTGAAATACATTAAACCGTGTGCTAAGATTGATAGACACCAGAGACATTTCCTTAATCTTGCTGGAGAGTTGCTGGAGGGCATCCTCCGTAGTTTATACAGCGGTACTTCCACGTCTAGAAAAAGACAGCCTGTTGCCATTGCAGTCACAGTCAAGTTTTAATTACAGGAGCAGAACTGGTAGTGAGAATGGGGTGCATGAACAAAATAGTTTTGACGTTAAGAACAGGGAGTGAAAAATCGTGCCTTCTTCTCAAAGGGGAGGGAGGGACACACAGGAAAAGTAGTAAGAAAAAAGCCCCAAATGAACCCTAGTAAGTAGAAGCTGCTAATCCCTAAAGCCTCAGAGTAGAGTGCAAAGCCCTGGAAGAAAGAAATTAATAACTTTCAAAGTATGACCTTGAAAATGGAATTAACAGTATTCCTCCCTTTTAAGCCTTCATGATAATAAAGATTTCATCTTCTGAAGCCCTGGCAAGAGAGTCAACAGACTAGAAAAATTATTTCTTGCAGAGCAGCTGGCAAGTGTAAAACCCAAGACCCCTGCAGCCCCAGGGAGTGAGGTGACAGAGAGACCTGTATGGTGCACGTCCCCTTTTCCCTTACACCTTCTCCTTTAGTGTTTTTTAATTTTCATTCCTTGTTTTGTGTCCTCTTCTTTACTGAAGAAGCAGGACTCCAGCCTGTCAACAGCATTGGAGCACGGAGCTGCTCAGGGTGGACAGCAATTGGAAAAGCAGCAGGCCAGTTCTGCTTGGAACTTGCCATCACTCCTTCCGTCCCATCAGGGGCAAGTCCTCCTAGCCTGTCCCGTGCCTCCTCCTGGCCTCACTTCCACATTTAGAAACTTATGGCATGGAGGAGGCTTTTTCTCTTAGACTAGGTTTTACCTCGCGTTCTTTGATGGGATCCCAAGTGCAGATTCTCCAAAGCAAAGAAGGCGCCTGTAGCTCCCTGATGCCCTTTGAGACCTCTCTGCGGGCTCTGCGTCAGCACTGCAGATACATCAGGCTCTGGAGTCTTGTTACTGTAGATAAGAGAAAAGCTGGCACCCACCGCTTCTTTTCCTGCCTCCAGTTTGGGTTACTCAGATGGTGGGACCCAGGACCCATCAGAATATTCTAGATTGGCAGGATGGGGGTGTGAAGCACGTAGGCGGGTGGGTGATTTATTCCCTTTAGGTATGGACTGAAAGCACACCTGCTTTTTGCTTGCATCTCAGATGACCCTTGGTAAAGATCTGTATTGTGAATCTCAGAAGGCACAGGTCCCACCTCTGCGGGTGGCGATGATGTCGCTCAGTGCATTTGGAGGCATCCCTCCCTGCAACCAGCAGCTCTTCCGGATTTGCTTACAGGTCTGACCCAGCTTGCCAGTACCCCGAGGGTGAGGAGGCACGGCACAGCCTCGAACCCCTCTCCTACTGACCCCGCAGGGGTGCTGTCGATGTTGCAGAAGGGAGCGGGAGGGAGGGAGAAGGGGCAGTGTCTGTCTGGAGGAAGCAGAGTGGCAGAGAAGCTTTGCCACCGTTCCCTGCAGCCTCCGCGCATGGCTGGCGCAGCGGGTAGGTAGATGCTGTTCACGGGGGTCACCAACCAGCAGATCAGATCTGCCCCCCGGGGCAGTTTTACCAAGGAGAGAGCTGCAGGCGGACGGGGGTCAGACTCTGTGCCACGAAGACCTCGGGCTGCCCCACGCAGGCGTGTCCCGGGGCGTGCAGAGCTGTCGCCCTTCGCTTCAGCACGGTCCCGGGGGCGATGGGGAGGGGGCGGTGGAGGGGGGGGACAGGGGGGCTTTGCTGCGCCAGGGGGACCCCAGGGCGGCGGGTTGCCTGGCGTTGGGCGCCCGGCGTTTGGGTTTTTCTTTGCCTTCGGCTGCCACCTCGCGGGGAAGAGGCGGATCCGGCCTCGGCGGCGGCTGCCTGGGCCCAGCCCGACCCCGCACCCCCCGCTCCTGCCCGCCGCGGGTTCGTGGCGGGACGAGCCGGGGCGGGAGGGGCGGGGATGGGGGGGCGCGGTGAGGGGCACCGCGGGGAGGGGGGAGGGGGGGCGGGGGGGGGCGCGGGTGTGTCCCTGCAGCTGGGCGGCAGGGATGCCAAGCAGAAACCACCGGTGGCGGGGGAGGGAGTGCTTGGGGGGGGGGTGCCAGCCGGGAGGGAGTGTGTACAGGACACCCCGAGAGTCGGTGTTGCGCATCACAGGGCTTGCTGCGCCCCGTGGTGCAGCGCTTGTGCCCTCTCTCGCATCCTGCTTGTTGGCATCTGAGCTTCACCTGGCACCACGCCATATCCCCGCTTTCCTACTTTTTGATCCTGTGGCATTAGGAGGAGGTTCCTCACTGAGAGGGTGGCCGGGCACTGGAACAGGCTCTCCAGTGGCCAGGACACCAAACGTGTCAGAGTTCAAGAAGCATCTGGACACGGTAGTCATATGGTTTGTTTTTAGGTAGTCCTGCAAGGAGCAGGCAGTTGGACTCGGTGATCCTTGTGGGTCTCTTGCAACTTGAGATATTCTGTAATGCTGCGATTCTTTCCCATAGTTCTGACCCTGGCTGGTGCTGACTCCTGGTACTAACACTCTTGGCCCATAAGCACCATCATTCCCACTGTACCTTCCTTTCTCCCACCATCCCTGCTTTCCCATCCCTGATCTGGGTTTAATTTACTCTTTTCCTTTCCCCTTCTCTCAGTTCTTGTTACCTACCCAACTGGCACGCTCACATGAGCTTCCACATTTCCCCATCCTCACCCTGGCTATCTCCTCCTCTCACCCTCTTCACCATCCTGATCTGAGCGTGCCCATACTGCCATTTCAAACTGTTAAGACCTTCACTGGCATTGTTTCCTGTGATGCAGCCCTGCTTTGGTGCAAGTGTAAGGCTCATCGTGTCGTCTCAGTCCGTATTACACCCTTCATAGATCACTTCCCACAGCAGCCTTTTCCTGCCCCTCAGACCTCATACAAGCTTCTGTACGTGTCACCTCCTCATGCAGCCCCCAACCCCAAATGGGCACTGTAGGTTTTGACCTTTCCCACAAAGGTCAGACCCCATAATTCTGCTTCCCTCTCGGTAATTTCTGCAGCTAGCCACATCTCTGGAGGTTGAGTTTGTGCCACAGAGGATGAACCACTGGAGTCTCAGTTGCTTGGGCCCTGGGGGGCATCAAACCAAGTCCCCTGAGAACTAGACTGTGCCCCTTCACTGGGGGCTCACTAAAAGCTGTGCCCCAGCTTTGGTGGGGACACTTGCAGCTCTGCAATTCAGACTTGAGCACTAGGTGGCCAGCAATCTCTTGACACTAGGCAGCTGCTTTCTTAACAGTTTTTTTGACAAAAAGCTCATCTCTCTCATTCCTAGGGAGATCTGAGCACACCCCAGCTAATTCTTCCCATGCTGAGCAGTTTCTTTAGCCTGGTTGTCCTGTAGTCGGCAGAGGAGACCGCAGAGCAAGGAGTGACAGAGACAGTTTCAATCTAGCCAGCTCTGGTAGCAATTAGTAGCAGGCAGTTTGCCAGCCTTTCTCTTAATGCCAGAGTCCTAAAGTCACAGGAGAGCACAACACCCAAATGTAATGTGTGGCCGTAATACCACTACCAGCAGCAGACTGCCGCTCTGCTCCTTAAAAGTTGAGTGAGGCTGTGGGTGTGGAGGCCTTCAGGCAGTCCAGAAGTGACTGGGCAAGTTCAAGGAAATAGAAGTGAATCTGTCGAGGAGAGCAGCTTCTGCTGGCTGGGGGGGGCTCTGAAGCACCCGAGGCAGGACAGCATGGTGCCATGCTAGCCATAGGCCACCACCCAGAGCAGGCAGGGAGCAGGGCTGGAGGTTAGACAAGACCCTTGGACTGACCCAGCAAGAGCTGACCTTTTCTTGTGGTATGCTCCTCGTGTTGGCAGGCTGGTTTTGAGGAAGAGAGCAGCTCTTGGCTTTGCGATCTTACCCCTCTCCCTCTACCATCTCACCCAAGCTCCACCACGCCTTTTTGCCACGTCTTCTCCTGCGCCCTTCACAGGAGTGGGGACAGTTCCTGAGCCATCACGCAGGTGCACAAAGAAAAGAAGAAGCCTTGACAGCTGTGCCATGCCAACTGGCACACGTACCCATGTGTTCCACAGTGGAACCTGGGCAGGCTTAGCTTGCAGCCCCCAGGGGAGTAGCAAGTGTAGCGAGCCCAGCTGTGCTGTGCCAGTTGGGAAGGGCAGGGTAGGGAAGGGGGCTAAAACCTGCAAGGGGCCAAAGCACAGGTGGTCCCAGGAAAGCCACTCAAATATGTGAAGTGTGTGGGGAACCCCTCCCCAAGGGTGTTTAAGTTTCCTGTAGCTGTTAATCTGAAAGACCAAATCTTCACACTGTTGCAAGGCTCTGAGCTAAAGCATCAGAGCAGCAAAGTGTTCTGAGGGACAGTCACTAGCTTGGAGGTTTGGGTTGTTGTTGGTTTTTTTTTTTAATGATTAAAATAAGCTGCTTTTTTTTTTTTTCCTCCTGAAGCCTTGCTCTCAGACACCGCAGAAGCATTTTGTCTGCTGCTCTTCCTCTTTAAAAAAAACCCAAACCTAAAACCAGTCTAGGAGAAGCACCGAGCACAGCATGGTTCCATCTGCCCTGCTGATGCCTGTGCAGTGCTAGGAGAAGAGAGCCCTGTGGTGGGAGAGGCCAGGCAGCCTCGGCAGGAGTGGGTGCCACGGGCGCTGCCAGCCAGGCTGGTGGAGCTCTCACAGCACTGCCTAAGCAGCAGCGCCCTGCATGGAAGGGCTTGTCTGCAGGGGAGCAAGGCACCCTGTGAAAGGGGTGAAGGCCCTCGTGGCCTTGGTGGCCCTTCCACACGCCCACCCAAAAGTATTGGAGGTGTTCTCCCAGGAGATGTTCCCCAGATGGGTCAGGAAGAGACCCCTGGAGCCTCTCTCTCTGCAAGGCTGGTACACAGGGGCATTTCATACAGGCAGGTGGGCAGGAGTGGCAAGGCCATGGTGGCACAGCTCTGTTTTTCCCAGAGCTAAATTGAAACCCATGGCTTGAGTTAGCCTGCCTTGGGGAGAGGGGTGGGACATGGTCTCAGCCCTGAGAGCGCTACAGCTCTCTGAAATTCAGCCCAGGCCACCTTGTGCTGTCACACCGATGCAGATCACCCGGGCTGAACGCGTGGCACAGGGAAACCCTTTGGAAACATGGGGCGCGGTGCCCGATGAGGCTGTGGCAGCACAGTGGGGTACTGAAATGCCTCGCTGCTTGGTGCGAGGGAGGGAAGTGCGACTGGTTTGCCCTTGCCAGTTCTCAGTCTGTTCCTTCTTGATCTGATTAATGCGATCTGACTCGATTCAACATTTGGGGTCTGGGGTCCCTGAAGGGAAATACAGCCAGATAGCCCTGTTAACTCATCATCCCCACAAGCCCCATTTCCTTCCCTGGGTGTGGTGCAAGAACATTTCATCCCCCCCACACACACACACCCCCTCCCAAAGGTGGGGCACTTGGTGGTCAGGCACTTCGCAGTGCTGCCAAGCTGCAGGGCAGTGATTACCCCGTGAGATCAGCCTGCAGAGCAGACCCCGCAGTGCGGGCGCAAGGTGGGAGGCGGTGGGACAATCGGCACCCACTGGCCACAGCCCCCCCCGCCCACCCAAAGGGCCGCGTCTTGGCTGTTTGAGCGCGGACTTGGCTCGGCTGAGCTCCGAGCCGAGAGCCAGGCGGGGTAAGCGGAGCCGCTGCCCGGTGCGAGCCAGCCGGGGGAGCGCAGCCCGGCGGGGCCTGGCGGGGGACGCACCGGGCGGCACCGGGCGGGGGCGGCTCCGCGGGGCAGCGGCGGCCGCCAGGGGGCGGCGGAGACTGCGGCGTGGCCCCGGTGCCGCCGCGGAGGGGCGGGGGCGGCTCCGCGGGGGGGGGGGCGGGGGGGAGCGAGGGCCGGGGCGGCGTGTCCGCGCGCTCGGGGGCGCTGCCCGTGGGGCTGGGGGTCGGGGGGCGGCTGCGGGTGTGACACGAGGTGCGGGGTGTTCCCTTCAGCGAGCTCTGCTCGGCTGCGAGACAGGGGGATGAATGGCTCTGCGCAGCCCCCGGGGTTACGTGCGGCCCCAAACCACGCTGGGTGCCGGCCCCCCAGCCAGCTTCACGCTGTGCCCCACGCCTGCCCAGCCACGCACGGCCCGTGGGCGCACACAGCCGCTGGCATTAGCGCGTTGAGGTGTCCAGGAGACCCATCAGGACTGCGTGGCCAGCCCCACCACCTTACTGGTTTGGGCCGGGAGCTTAGCAGGGAACACGAGGACACGTAACTCGTGCTGTTGTTCAGCTGTGGAGGTGGGGGGCCTTGGCTCGTCGCCTCTTCTCAGCTTCAGGCACACAGGATCTAATGGAGCTTCCAGGAAGCTGGTGCGATCCTCGCTCAGGGCCTTCATCACACCGTGCCTTGGGCGTCTTCCCCTGCACCTAGGTAGAAGCTAGAAGCTCATGTCTGTGCCATGCCTCTGTCTCCCCCTCCCCGCCAAGCACACAGCCCCCAAGCCGTGCTCTTAGACGTATTGAGGCAGTAGTACCCAGCCAAGGCCAAACATACCCCTGCACTAGGTGTGCACTGCACACCTTTGTGGGCATGCAGGCCTTTGCTGTCATCACATGTGGGGCCCAGAAAAGCTGGAAGGAGTGGAATGGTTGCCTCATATGTACGTGTTATGTAGATGCCCTTCTGTATATTAGTCAAGTGGTATTTTTGCTAAAAAGTAAAAATGTGGTGGCTAGAAACTTTTTGTGGGGAACACGCCCTGCCTTGTGGTTTTGATTATTTCCTGGGCTAGGGGAGTCATGTTTTGGGACTTCCTCTCTGCCAATCTGGGGCACAAATGGTCCCAAACAGCCTCCCCACAATTATTTGACCACAAAAGATGCTTTCTCTGAAACACAGTGCAGGTAGGTGAGGTAGCTGAACTTAAACTTGTTCCTGAGGGGGAAAATGACTTCCTGATAGCCAAACAAGTGCAAAAATAGTGTTGTGGGATTTGTGTGACAAGCCACCAGCGATGACCAGGGACAAACTGAGAAAAGAAGCCTTAAGTGAAATACAGATCTTCCACACAAATCAGCAGCTACTTATAGAATGAAAGAATTGGGGCACATCTAGTAACTGATGGGCTACGTTAGGAAGAAATCACACAAAATAAACATACTACAGAATTTCAGGGGCTCTAGGAACATCCTTTTAGTCCCCAGCTGGAGCTTGGTAGCGACTGTGCTGCTGAGCAAGCCTGTGGCACCTGTCCTCCACCCCATGGAGCAGGGACCTTTGCCCGGTAAACTCTGCAGGTTGTGAGAGGGACCCAATGCACATCAGTCCCATGGGGCTCACCTGAACAGGGACTTCTTTTGTTCGTGTGCCTGTGTCCCCAGCATTAGAAATCACTCTTCTTGGTAGTAAGCACGTCTTTTTTCTTCCACAGTGGGATCGATCCCAACATACAGGCTCATCTCCATCTCCGCATTTCAGCATCTCCCTGCAACCCCGTCTGTGTAAAACAGTGCATATTTACAGACATAGAGGTGTATCTGTGTATCCTTCTGTGTGCACATGTGCATATACATACACATGTACCTGTAAGCATATATGTGTTCATGTACATGCATGCGTACAAATACATATAAAGGTAGATGTATGCGTGCACCTGTGTGTACGTACACGCAATGAGCATGCATGTACAGAACTGTGGCCATGCACCCCTCCCTGCCCTGGTACAAAGAAAAGGCTGCCAGGGCTCAGCGCTGCAGGGTGAATTTAAAGCAGCCTTTAAAGCCACACAGCAAAGGGAACCCATAAATGAGAGGATGAATGAGAAGATGTCAGGAGCGTTCGCACTTAATATTCCTGCAGCGAGGCTGCGTTATTTGTTGCTGCGGCAGAGCGCTCCTCCCGCCCCCTCTGACAGACACACACCCCCCCCTCCCCATGCATGTGCACGCGCACACACGTGCAAGTTCATTTCCCACCCCTTACGAAAACCTCCCCGGCACACCCTGCACCCTCACCCCCTAGGTGCCGTGCCACAGAGCCATTAACACGACAGCAAAGCCTTCCTCCACCCCGATTAAGAAGTAAATAATTGCGGTGCAGCCCCTGGGAGGGAGGCGTCCGCTGGTTGGGCCCATGTTTTATTGATCGGACCGCCGTGATGAATCGGCCCCCGCGGGGCCGGTGTCTGGCTGCAGGCAGGCGCTGGCCACTGTGCAGAATTACAACAAGTCCTGGCATCCCAGGGCCACCACCGGGAAGGTGGCGGAGCAGGGAGGTGCGGGGCTGGAGGCCAGGGGATGTTTTGTTGTGGCAGTGTGAGCTACTGGGCCTCCCTGCAGCAGGCATGGCAAGGGATGGGATGGGCTCAGCAGCCTTTCAGCTGGCTCCAGGCCCCCTTTTCTCCAGCCTGGGTGTTGCTTAGGGAGAGCCACATGCTGTTGGAGCATTGGGCAGGAGGGCAGGATGCTGAGGAGCTGGCAGGCTTGCCAGCCAGGAGGTGCTTTGCAGGAGGCTCTCTCTGGACTGGCCAGAGGCTCTCCCAAGGGAGAAGGTGGCCGTGTCCAACAGCCCCAGCCCTCTGCCACAGGGGTAGCCTGGGAGTGGCCTCGCCTTGGCAGCAACGTGCCATGCTCCTCAGGTGCCACCGTCTCGCCCGGCCGCGTGTAACCTTGTCCTCTTTTCTCTCCCTTCTCGCACCCTGCAGGACCCGGCACAGGGAGAGTAGACAACGGTTCCATGAGTTTGGCCGTCCCACTGTGGCTGCTGGCAGCGTCCCTGCTCTGCCTACTCAGCAAATGTTAATACAGATCAGAATTAAAAATAATAATAATTAATAATTAAAAAAAAAACCCAACACGACGACAACAACAACAACAACACACAAAACAAAACGCGTTATACAGGAGACAGAGCGAAGAGAGGGGAGAGAGGAAAAAGGGGGAGAGAGAGAGAGAGAGAGAGAGGACTGTTTCTTTCACAACTTTTGTGTGTTCAGGAGCGAAGAGGGGGGAGAGGAAAAATTACAGCAAAGAAGACTCAGCAACATTAAATCCAAAACCCGACAAGCCGGCTGTCAAGTCACCGACTGTCTAGGAAGCAACATGAAGCGAGGGAGAGAGTGGGGCACCAGCAAGGATTGTGTCGCCGGAGGATGCTGCAGTGTAAACAATCCAACAAAACCCGCAACGCCAATCGAACAGAAGATCCCTTTTCTTTTCTCTCCTCCTTCCTCTTTTCCATAATCCCTCACTTTCCTTCCTTCCTCCTCTTTCTTTTGTGGAAAGAGGTCTTTGCTTCGGTGTCTGTAGCCACTTAACTTTTTGGATGCCCTGGGTCATTTTTGTGAGCCGACGCTCAGCCAGTTCATACTTTTGAAAACAAGCTGGAAAAAAAAAAAAAAGGGAAAAAAAGAAAAAAAAAGGGAGAAAAAAAAAAGCCACAAACCAGAGCGAGTCACCTGAAGCACTGCACACTGGTGTCCTGTGAAGAACCCCTTCCTCTCTTCACTTTGTCCTGCGCTCCTGCGCACCCACCCCTTGCCAAACACCTTTTCCGTCCCCTCCTCCACGCAACATCGCGCTCGCTGGCCTGAACTAAAGCTGTGTCAACTCTACTGAAAACATGCTTTTCTTCTTCTTTTTTTTCCCCCTAAACTGTCTTCCTCTTCTCCCTCAGTTGTCCCCAGCGTATTTCTCCCGTGTACGCCTGTGTGAGTGTGTGCATGCGTGTACGTGCGGCTCGCGCTCCGTCTTCTCTCTCTCTCTCTCTCTCTCTCTCCCTCCCCCTCGCTCTTTCTAAGCATGCAAAAGGAACAGTCCATGTGTACATATGCTCATCCTGCTGTAGATAATGTCCTGCCTTGTAAGTGTGAGACACGATGCTGAGAGATCACTCAGGCAGAGAAGAGGGGTGAAGGAGAGAGGGGCAGCCGCAACACAGGTTCCAGTGGCGTCCTCTCTTCAGCATCCTCACTAGCTTTTTGACTCCTGGCCGCCTTGCTTGCAAGAGTCAGTCTGCACCCTTGTTCAGCCTTTTTTTCTCTCTCACCTGCAACCTGTCCAGCTCTCGGCCTTCAGGTACCAGCATAGCAGCCCTGCTATGCATGAGTGCTTGCATGCGTGCATCAGGGGGTGCGCGCACGTGTGCGTTTGTTCAAGTCAGCAGAAGAGAGCAGGACTGGCCTGCAGCACTACGGGGTACGGAGTGTGGCTGCCCGCTCCTCCTGGGGAGGGGGTTCCCAGGCTGCTGTGATGTGAGTGATACAACCCTGGACATCACCAAGCAGCCGTTCCTGTAGGTGTAGTGTGTGCGTAAGAACGATGCCGCGACGTGAAGACATCGATCTGGTCATTCCTAACCATTTCGGTAGTCATGCGAAAATAGAGCCAATACCCTTTTTTTTGTTGTTGTGGTTCTTATTGTCCTCCCTGTTATAAAAGGAAACGTATGCTGTGTAAGGCCGAGTGTGCCTGTGTCCGTGCGTGTGGGTGCGTGGGTGCACGAGCGTGTGCATTGCACACCACCGCTACTACAAAGCTCACTTTGCAAATTCCACATTGGAAACCAATTGGGTCAGAAAGTGTCCGGGACCTGTGAATGTAGGAATGAAAACAAATGCCAGGTCCTAAATCCTGGGCTTACAAAGAAGGAGCTTAAAATGGTGCAGCAAAGAAATAGGCAGCACAATTCTCCTTGCTCTTCTCTTGCTCTTCTCTCATCCAAAGAGTGCTGGTCTTGCCAGAGAGGGCTGTCACTTGCCATCACCCTTCCTATGGCAGAATCACATGCAGACGAGATGCTCCAGGAGCTTCTGAGCAAGAAGGAGAGGGAGAGAGCAGGCTGTGAGAAGAAGGTTTAAGACAATGCTGTGTGTTAGCTGGAAATGGCCACGCCAGTGACAGGTCTGCTGCAGGAGCCAAAGCGAGCAGCAGGAGAGGGGAAGCCAGCAGCCATACCTTTCAGTGCAGGCGTGAGAGCAGGGGCACTGGGGAGAAGACTCCCATCTTTCCTGGCCAGTCACGAGTACTGGTGTCTGCAGCAGCAATGATGAGAAAACATAGGGTTTATCAGGTAACCACTTGTGGTTTTGGGGGGAGGGGTGTGCAAGGAGGGACTCGAGTGACCATCCCACAGTAGGTGCTTAGCACCCCTGAGATTTCAGACCCCGGCAAGCCTGCTTGTCTGTCTGTGCCCAGTGAACCGGCGCAGCTGGAGCGCGCTTGGCAGCCATGCTCACACGCTCCTGAAGGCAAGGGGACACAGCTTGGGCTTGCAGCCCTGCAGCGTGCAGGAGGGAATACCCACCGGGCAGTCCCCTGCCAGGAAGGAAAGTGGGAATTGCCATCCTTTGCATGGCTGGGGCACACTCCGACAAGGCCTCTCTCAGCCAAGGGCTCTCCCCACCACTCCACGCGGCATTTTCACCTTGCACTGCGGCACTGACGGCACCTGGCTCGTCTCTGCTGAGCTCAGCTGTTTTGGGCAGCAGCAGCAGGCAGGCGGTTCAGCAGGCAGGCACGGACTCCTCACAGGCAGAAGGAGCAAGGAAATGTTAAGAGACATGAGAGGCTGAAGTTTGCTTGATGGCAGGCTTTCCATAGATCTGCTGTGGATTTGGGTGATGGTGGATGATGTTCCCCCCTACTCCTCCAAGCCTCAAAGCAGTACCTGGGGGTGTTTGTGCCTTGGTGCGAGCAGGGGGGAGCTGGGTGACTGGTGCTTGAAATCCACCCAAGGCAAGCAACAAGCAGGGATGGCTTCCCTCTTCTGAGATAGGGCGCTTACTGATGGGACTTGTGCTCCTTCTTTGGAGAGTGGTGTGCTGCAGCCCAGGGAAAAAATAAAAGCCCTTCAGAGCATTGGAACACCCCAGTCCTCGTGCCTACCTCCTGGGAGGGCTGTGTTGGTCAGTGTCAGTGTAACAACTCCACATTTCCTGCTGCAACAGGGATCCTCATCCCCCTGGTACAGCCACAAGCTGATGCTGGTCCTGGAAGCCAGGGCTGAGCGCTGCACTCTCTCCAGCACGCTGCCACCAGTGATGCCAGCAGATAGCAGCACACTTCCCATTCTCAGGGCTGTATCTTCACTTGGATTTGTCATCGGAGGCTTGCTGTGAGAAGGTGGGCGGCCTGCACTGACTCGCCATCACCGGCTTCTCCCGAGGGCTGGGTCAAGCCCACTGTTTTCTTGAGGTTGAGGCTTCACTTTGATGTCAGCCTGGTTGCTATTGTAAGGTCTGTCCTGCGTGTTCTTCTTTGCGTGTGTTTTTCTCACTGTGGGATCGCTCCTGGCACCGGGTTTGCACACATCAGAGCCCTGTGGTGGGGTGGTGGTCACAAGTGCCAGCACCTCATGTCTCGCATCTTTTTTTCTGGTTTGAGAGTTTGGAGGGGATTCTTTTTCTAGATGTCTAGGCACACGGGCTTGTGGTTAAAGGGAAATATGTTGCTAAACTGTTTTTTGAAGCCATCTTACTATTAGCCAGAGGAAACAGCCACAACACCAGTGCTGGAATCTGGTCTTGCCTGCAGGAACTAGGCAGATCTGTGCCTCCAATGTGTGACTGTGAAACAGGGGGAAAGCCAGTTATTTGCAGGCCTGTCTGAGAAAAGCCACAAAATACCAAGTATGCCTGTTCCCTGCAGCAGCGCTGGGAGCCCTGCTCCCAGCAGCATCTGTTCCTGGCAGGTCTGGGGGAGTCGTAGGTCGTCTGGAGCTTGATTTACTCCAAGAAATTAATCCCTGTGAGCTGCCTGCATCGCAGGATGCTGTGAACATCCCCCTGTTTCTCCGAAGCCTGATCAGGGAGATAGATGCTCAAAGTACCTCTCAAAAGGAGAGCCTGGCTGGTCAGGGGAAACACAGGCAAGGCCAAACACTTTTCCCCATTCTCTTTCTCCCCCCCTGCCCTTTGACAGAGATGTTCCAAAGGGTTTTATCATCTCTCAGACCCTTTTCTCTGAAGCTGTTCCTTCTCCTCACCTCGACTCCGCGTTCACGTTGCTGTCTTCCCCATCCCCTCCCGAAAATCTGCGCTCTTGCTTCCTGCTGCCTCTCAGCTGGTTGGGGACTGGAGGAGATGGGAGTTTGGAATGGGACACCAGTTCCTTGAGCTCGTCAGTGTAATTGTGTTTGATTGATGGAGATTTAACATTTAGTGTTATAAAAAGAAACAAACAAAATGGAAAAAAAAATTGTATTTCTTCTACTGGTTTGTAAATATTACAAGAGTTACATGAGATGTCTGGTAATGTCCAAGCAGAGGAACAAAGACTTAGATTTAATATATGGCCCCATACTTGCTAGCAGATTTCTAACCCTTTTCAGTTGACCGAGAGGAGGGGTGAAGGCAAGTCTTTCTGAAAGGCACTGGACAGGGGGAAGGCAGCCGCCCTGAGCCACGTGAACTCCATGCATGACTGTAGCATGTTGCTTGGGGTGTGTGTCTGGTCAGATGGAAAAGGAAGCAGACACCTGTCTCCGAATGGCTGGGAAGGGTGACGTGGGACGCCCCAGCCGACACCTGTCTCTTGGCCGTTGTGTTCATTCTTGTTTGTTCGCAGCCCCGCAGCGTGCGGGTATGTTGCTCAGTGAGGCACTCCCCTTCTCCCCCCCCGCCCCGCTTTCTTCACCAGTAAAACTGTGTGTCGCCCCATGCTAGCACCAAGTGCATGTTTACGTGCCATTCATGAAGATGTCATTGGTGACATGCATCGTGTCGAGCGTTAGTCTTTGTCTGCACACCTTTCTCACGCCGCTGACTGTTCACCGCTCGGGCAGATCTCTCGTGTACTCCTGCTTGCCCCACTTTTGGTCAAAGTATATCCAAGCCCCACTAGCTCTTCTTAGGTCCAGGTGCATTCAGACCATGCCCCCCAAGCCACCCGTCTGAGCAACCCCATTTTGAAAGTCCAAGCTCACAGCATGGACAAAGTCGCCATCGATAGCAACATGGTCTCCAGGCTGAGTGGAAGCTGCACATCTGGAAGGAATCTGGGGGCACAACAGCAAGTCCTGATGATTCAAGAGCATTTGGGAAGAGGATCTGGGGAGTCAGAGGAGCTACTTTAGAGTCCTTCACAGCCCTGCCACTGGGTGATGTTTCAGCTCAGTCATTGTGCAGTGCTTTACCACGACCCTCCTTGATGAGGGAATCTATGAGTACAGGGAAACAGCTCTTCTCCTCCCAACCCCTCTCACACCTCCACTTCTTCTCCTCCAAGCACACCGACCTGCAGCCTGTATCATCATGGTGCTTAATGTGATGTAGCAACTGACACAGAGGACGGCTAACCATGACAGTCCTACAGTGGAGATGCTAAGGGGATGAGCGGTTCTCTCTCTCTCTCTCTCTCTTCTGATGGTGCACAATCTTTCTGCTTCCCTGACTCAAGTACACAAAACTTCTTGAGTTAGGGATGCCGGGAACAAACTGTCCAATGGAAAGAGCAGAAACTCAGGCAGGGAAGTGGTGGAGAAGCTGGATGGTAATTTCCAAGATGCGATGCCGGTGGGAAAGGGTAGGGATGGCTGCTGTCCATCGTCCATGCACAGAAACCCCAGGTTCACTGGTGAGGAGACCACAGCCTCTCAATGCTGCTCTTAGAGTGGCTTCATTTCGAGTGGGATGTCCAGAATAGACTTTTTTTTTTTTACTAAAGTGCATGACTCCTGCTAAGAGCTGCGTCACACAATTTTAAAACCTTCTCTTTCCTTCTTGTAACTTGCTATAACAATGTTCAGGCAGCTCCCACAGCCGCCATTGCCCCTCAATTTTGCCTGATGGTTGGCTCTCATTAGGGCAATATGTGGTGTTTGCTTGTTGATTCGCTCACTGCAACAGGAAAGCTTGGTGAGGATATGTTGGCGTGGTCCTCTGTATCTCCATGGCTTGGGGCGATGTGTATGAGGCAAGACCAGCCAAGACAGGGCTTGGGAAAGAGGAGCAGCTCTCCTACTTAGGCCTGGCAGGTGGCAGGTGACAAGCAAAGGGTCCCTCACTTGTTGCACTCTCAGGTTAGCTGGTCCCACAGGAACACATCCTGCTCTGCGGGGTTCCTTGGGCAGCACGGCTGGGGATGGGGCAGAGAGAAAATCCAAGAAGGGCTGCTCCCAGGTAGGGCAGGGCCTTCCCTCCCTGCCTATGCATCAGGTGCTGGCCCCCAGGGATGCTAACACCCCGCTGTGATGGGCCTCAGTGAGTGATGCAGTGTGAGACCACGGTGGCTCTGGCTGTGCCCCAAGAACAGGTGTGTGGATGTTTCTGTACATAACACATGGGCCACAGATGGTGAGGAGGAGCAAGACCACCTAGGAGCCAGCCAGCGAGGAGAGCAGCTCCCAAGCGGGGCTGTCCTCCGAAATGACGATGTTTGTTCCCCGTTTCGGCCATGCACAGGCACACACGCACACCCCTGCGACCTCTACCACGCACACAGTAGTCCTCATGGCTACCATACAGGCGCTCTCCTTTCCCACACCCTCCGTTGCACACTCAGCCAGCCACGCACCCCTCCGCTTGCTCCCGGCCAGGGCTCTGCCCAGACAGCTGCGTGGTGACCTCCCCAGGAAGCCAGGAGAAAGCGCGGCGCCGTGCGTGCGACAGCACACGTGTGTGCCGGGAAAGGGAGGAGGGGGCAAAGAGCAGGAACCTGCCTCCACGGTGCCACCATCACCTCCCAAATCAACCTTCCCAGCTGGAGCCAAGTTTCATCCTCTAGACCTTGAGAACGAAGGCCAGTCCCTTCTTCTTGCTACACGGTGGGGTGGTTAGAACTCTCCTCATTAACAGTGTTATATACATATAAATATATATATATATCTATATCTTTATATATATTTTTCCCCAGCACTGTAGACATGAGCTGAACTTCTCTTTAACGAAACGAGAAAACGGCCCTTTTATTTTTTGCCATCGGTTTGTTTTTGGAACAAGCTCTGTGACAGAAAAGTTGAAAAAGCGCAAGTGTGTGTGTAAAAGAACCGATCAAAAAAAAACCAAACACCAAACAAAATAACCCAACAAATGAATGAACAAAACCCAGTGATGGAAAAAAAAATAATAATAAATAAAGAAGCTTTTTATTTTTTTCTTTTCTCAATGTATTTAACTTCTGTTATCTCGTTTCTGTTTCTTTACATGTATGAATGCTCTGCTCTTCTGTGATCTTAAAAAAATACAAAAAAATACAAAAATTAAATAAACGTGGAAAGGACGTCATGTTTCTTCATTTGCCCCACCTTCCCTGCCCACCCTGGCTTGTCTCCTCTCTGATCACGCCTTATGATGACTTCCCAGCCCACCCAGGGGACGTGGGCCAGGCTGTTCCTTCCCTCACCTTCCTTGATGGAGCAAAGTAGCACAGGATGCAAGCAGGGCAGGGGCAAGTGGCTTTTGGCTGGGGGTACCAGATCACCCCTAGCAAACTGGCCCCTGGGATGCAGTGCCTGGGGGTGAAGGGAGCAGGTTGGCTGTAAGTAGAGGTGGATTGGGGCTGCCACAAGGAGGGGAGAGATGCAGGGGCTGTCGCAGCTGAGCGGTGTGGGAGAAACTGCAGTGCCCAGCCCTGAAACTAGTGTTCAGTTCTTGCAAAAACTCCACATTAAAAGCCAATAAAAAATTAAGTAGCATAATTGTGTTTGTGTGCAGGTACAGGTTGGTATGAGGGATGCAGTCCCAGGAAGAGCAAAGAAGCAGATGGGAGGGGTGGGCTGAAGCTGAGTGGCACAGGCGAGCACAGGAGAGGAGTGTTAGAAATGACAAAAGGTCCTAAAAACAGGACTTAAGGTAGACAAGTAGTGAAGCAGTAATTTATTATACGTTCTTGCAAGAGCAGGTGACCCAACAAAGTAGGCACACCTTTGGTCAGAGCTTGCAGCCTTTTTATACCATAAATCTATACATATTCATCACCTGTCCTGCTTCGTATTAAAATGAGTTCCAAGAGATGGTTTCCATAAACTCCTCCCAATTGCGTCTGCGCATTGTCCTGTGGTAGTGGTCGTCGGTGGTCTCAGCGATGAAGGTTCGGAGTCTTCCTCAGGTTGAACCTTTCACCTCCTTCCTCTGTTTAACTATGGATTTTACAGGCTCAACCAAGGCGCCCCATCCACAGCAGTACACAATATAATACACATGGCATGTCTGGGACATTCCCGCTTCCATTGGTGAAGTAAATTAAAATGTATGAGTCCTTTTGTCTGGGACAACTGCTTACTGGCAAGTAGTTGTCTTTATCTTAACTTTCCCGGCAACTGACATGGCCCTGGGCTGAAGGAAGTCAAAGCTCCATACAGGTTTCAGATTGCAACATGGTTGAAGCCTGTTCCTTGAGGCCTGATTCCAGCCCATGTCCTCAGTCACGATTTAACCCCTTATCTCTTTGTCCAGGATCATCTGTATCTTTTAGCAGAGCTATGTACTCAAATTGAACCCTTGAGAACAGTATTCCCCCTTATTTTATGTGCTGTCCTAAATTCTCTATGCAGGATTCCTGATGAGGCAGCCTAAGTCCTTTAAGTCAGTAAAGAAGACAATAACATTTTTCAGTTTGCAAAAGCAACATTTCTTAGCACTTTCCACAGGAGCACCAAAAGTCTGAGCACGATGGTGGAGACGGAGGAGGAGGCCAGTGCAGAAGGAGGTCAGAAATGCTGGCCAAGAAAAGAGAATAGGGCACAGCACTGGAGAGGTCAGGTTTTATGTTGAGGAGGGAGAGGGCCTGGGCCTTGGAGTGAGGGCAGCCAGGACAAGGGAGAGAGGGGCAGGAGTCCTGTACCATGGGCACAAGTAGGCACAAAGAGAACGGGTTAGAAGAAAGACAGTAGGAGGGGAGGAGGGCAGCAGAGTAGCCAGAGTGAGTTGACAAGGAACCAGAGACAATGGGGTGAAGGCAAGCAGCAGGATCCAGGGAGTCTGGTGAAACAAAAAAGCAGCTCAGGAGGGTAGGTATGGGGGATGGAGAGCCAAATCACTGCAATGGTGGGGTCTGTCCAGCACGTAGGTGCCACCTGAATGTCACAGCCTTGTGACCCCCTCCTTGTCCTGGTGAGAGAACCTGCATTTCCTGGTGGTCCCTGGGGACACTGGCTACTGCACAAGGCAGCGCTGCAGCTAGGACACAGGCCCAGGCTGTGTGGCAGGGCTAGGGAAGCCCAGGTTGTGGCCCAGGGGAGATGGGGCAGCCTGTGCCTGTTCCTGGGGAAGAACAACGCCAATAATGGTGCAGCAGCAGGCGGCTGCACCTGGCTGGGCCTCGCTTGCACCATGAGGGAGGGAGCCTGGCTGCAGCTCTGGGAGCAAGGGGATGACATCCTCATGTGCTGTGGGAACATGAAAGAACAGGGCTGCTTCTTCCTGGGTCTGCCCTGCCCGGCATCGGTGTGGTGCTCGCGCTGACTCTGTTCGCCTTCCACCTTCTCCTCTACTGCCTCTCTACAGACTGCTGGGGCGGACTGGAGACACACATGCAGAACAGGTACAGTCTATGGAAAGTCTATCTAATTGTGTTTCTGCAGCATAACACACAGGACGATGAAAGCCTGGTTTTCAGGAGAGCACAGGCATGTTTCTTGCATTAAATAAGAGCTGCTGTCAGACGCTCAGCACAGACAGTCGCTGAGGTGCATCAGTAAGCACTAGGTGTGAACATGAACATGGCAAGTGCTTTCCACACCTTTGCTATTCAAGGCCAAGAAGCAGTGATGGATTATCAACCCTCCTCTGACATGGCACTGGGATACCTGGGGGCATGCAGGGCAGGGGTGGTGGGGGGAGCCCCGGGCTGGGGGTCAATGTGTTGCTGTATGGGTGTGGAGGTCAGCACTGAGCTTTATTGGCTAGTCACTGAGGTAGAAACAAGCCACTTCCTTAATAAAAAAACAAGCCATGGGTGTCACTGGTGCTACCCAGACCCCACCTCATACCAGGACCCCACCTCCGTGTCTGCTCTGCACACAGCTGGAGAAGCTGCCTGTGCCTTTTCACCTCCATCACCTTAAAGCTGAGACTAAAAATAAGACAAGCAAAGCCCTGGCAAGCACAACCTCCCTTTTCATTAACATTTTAAATGGTTATTTTTAATGGTACATTTAACTAACACTAACTTATCCATGGGAAGAGAATTTGGCTGTTAACACTGGCATCTGCTTAACAAACTGAAGCTTTGCATTTGGTGAGGCGTGAGCATAACACCAATAGTATTACTTGCTAACAGCAGACTCATTAGCATTAATTGCTGCGTTTACTACCACAAAGAGCTTTCTGTATCTGTAACAGCAGTTATTAGATGTACCCCATTCTCACTGGAAAAGGTACATAGGAATTCTTAGCAGTGATGCAGGCCTACCGGTAAATGGGGATCTAAATACTAAATAGCATTTACATAACTCAAAACTTCCAGAAGAGCAAGAAAAGTTATTTAAAAAAAAAAAAAAAAAAGTTTCTTCATCGTCTTTCCTAACTGGAGAGCTTTGTTCAAAAATGGTGAAGTTGCAATTAAAAATCAGTTTAAGGGCTATGATGCTCGAAGGCCACAGGAAAATGTGTGTCCATAAAAATACCTTGCAATTCAGCCAAAACTGGATTTTGCTGTCCAAAGCAGGCATTGTCAGAGCTGGCAAAGAGCTGGGTTAGAGAGACAAACCGTGATGGAGAGAACACCTTAGCAGATTTGCCACAACTGTGCACTGGTTGGCACTACTAAGGTTGACAGGATTCGTCACCTGTTCCCATCTGTAGCTGGAATCCCAAGGCAGCCTGTTTGTCTCAGAGGAACTGTATTTTGATGTTTGGGATGGGAAATAGGGGCTGGTGGTGTTTAATTTATTTTTTTTTTTCCCATAAGATTTCTCAAAATGTGACACCTGGGGCTGGGCTATAAATCAGGATGCAAATGTCACGATTTATCACAAAACCCAGAGTCCAGCACCCCTGAAGCAGGGAGGCGTCTTGGAGTGGTTGTGACAGGGGAAACCTACAAGAGCTGGAAACTGCAATGACTGGCTGCCAGACAGACACCTGCACCTAACACCTCCCGACTGCTCTGTGTTACAAACTCTGTCTGCACATGGCAGGTGTGGTGCCTGCAAAGCCTGGGAACATGCCGGAGAGTACGAGCTTTACACGATGCTGTCTGGTGATTAATACTTTCAGAGTGTATGGGTTTTAGCTTTTTTACTATTATCTCTTCAAAAGTGCTGCCTTTCCAGTTTAGCTTAAAAATGGTGTGATGACCAGGAAGCCAGAGGAATGAAGGTTTGAACCATTTTTCACAGAGAGAAAGGTTCTAATTGAAATGCAGAAGGGAGTGTTCATACGCTCCAATAACCTTGGTGGTAAATCTTTAAAAAGTCTTTTTAAATATTACAACTAAAATGCAAAACACTGAGCAGGAATAATGCTACTCTACCAGGCAAGAGCTGCTCCTCCAAAACTGTTGTAGGGCTGGAGGGTAACAAGGCAGCCTTTAGACTTGCTCTGGAACTCACACCTCTGCGTTGGTCTGTTGTTGCCCCTTCTGTGGGTGCTGAATTTTTTCATCCTGCTCTGTCCCATCTCTTGGGACTTTTAGGGTGGCAGTCTCCCGATGCCTGTGGTGACAAGCTGCAGTACTAGCAATGGGAGAGTTTGTGGAAGTCATCAGTACAAGTGCATGGTCCACCTTCTTCTGCCAGCGAAACACAGGAATCTGGGTTTTCCATCTCTTGGAGCCCAGCCTCCAGGATTGTTTCTTTATCCCGAAACCCATTGTGTAACCCAGTCCCCCCAGCTGGCAAATATGCTTCAGGGCCTAAGCCCCTCAAGGATGCTGCCCAGAGAGAGGGTCAGACATCCCGTCTGACCTGGTGCAGGAATCTAACAGAGCTTCAGTCCCTCACAGTGCACCTGGATTCCCACCCTGGCCCAGCACTAAGCCCTGTGTGATCCCATGTAGCTCAGATAGTCATGCAGGCTTGTTTCCCGTAGCTACCAGAATTGAGGTGGGTTTTATTTTTGCCCGCTGTTTTCTTGAGTTGCTCTCCCAGGACTGAAGCCTTGCACTTTGTGTGGCATCAGATTTTTCATGGGTTGCCCTGGCTTTTTGCTGGGCTGGAGTTCATTTTCCTGGCAGCTGGTATCGTGCTGTGCTTTCGATTTAGTATGAAAATAAGATTGATGTCACACTGATGTTTTAGTTGTTGCTAAGCAGTATTTGCTCAAGGACTTTTCTGCTTCCCAGAGCCTGCCAGCAAGCAGGCACGAGCCTTCTGCAGGAGGTGCACAGCCAGGACAGCTGACCAAAACTGTCCAAAGGGATATTCCATACCATATGATGTCATGCTCCATATATAAACGGGGAGGGGGGGGAGAGGAGATGGTTGGGGAGGGCTTGGGAACTATCTAGACATCGGTCGGCAGGTGGCGAGCAGTTGTGCTGTGCATCACTTGTTTTGTATATTCTTATTATTGCTACAGTTACTACCCTCTTTCCCTTATTGTTCTATGAAACTGTTTTTATCACAAGCCACAAATTTTACTTCATTTCGATCATCTCCCTCAGCTCACTGAGAAGGGGGAGTGAGCAAACTGGCTGCGTGGTTATTTTAGCTGCCTGCCAGGTTAAGCCACAGCAGTGGGGAATAAAGGTCTAATCCCCACCACAGGCAAAAGCACCCATGAGCTGGTGGTGAGATGATGGCTTGAGATAAAACTGTGCATCCTCTCTGCAATGTGGTTTGGGAAGCCTGCTCAAGTAAAGGCTGCCTGCTTGTGGGTCCATCACCCATTTATTTGTAGAGTGGCCTGAGAAATTCTCTGGCTGTAGAGAACCTCTCACAGATCACCTCGCTGGCTGCTGACTTCACTGGTTTGCTTACCAGAGCCACGATCACCCTTGCCCCAGCACCAGTGCTTGTCTGTCTTGTCAAAGAAGGAGTGGGCTTGCCACATCTTTCCACGAATCAGGGTTACTTCACCCAGACTGAGGTCTCCCTCCTTTCACAGAGCCCTGCAGTCCTTCAGCACAGCCTCCTGCCCTTCTCCATGGCACAGAAATGAAAATGTCCAGAGGTTCATTGCTGGAGGCAGCCCCAGCTGTACCTCTGGTACCCCAGCACTGCAGCTGAGGCGCAGCAGGGAGCAGTGCTGCTGTTTCCATCCACGGCACAGGGTGGGGATGGAGGCAGTGTGTGCTCTCCAGGCAAGCTTCTCTTGCTGGTAGTGGTGCATTGCTCTTCTGCAGGGTTTTTCTGGGGCAGCTGTTGGCACAGTAGAGCTGCTGACAGGCATCAGGGCAAAGCCTCCCACGCTGCAGGATGGGGTTCCATCTGACACAGCCCTGGTACCCATCAGCATAAGCCGTACCATGTGCTCTCCTAGTGGGACAGAAATGCCATCGTGTGCCTGAGCCCAGTCAGGCCTCTTGCTGCCCAGTGATCTGGCAGCAAGCAGCTGCGGAGGGATGGGTGGGCAAGCACAGCCTCGGGCTGCTGTCTGCTTGAGGATGATGTAGGGGGGCATCTCTGTAGGGAGCTGCACCTCTTGGTGTGCTTGGGGACCAGAGAAGACATGGGGATTTGTGCTGCTGGCTGCAGAGAAGGATTTAGCTCCCAGGGGATATGGGCACGACTGAGTGCCTCTTTGTAAGGATCCGGCAACTAAAAGGCAGCTCCTGGTTCCAACCCAACCCTGAATCAGCCTAAGGTGAAGGACCACAGCCTCAGAGGACATTTGCAATGGTGCCCAAAGCCTTCCGGCTCTGCTCTTGTTACCCCCCAATAGCTAATTGAAATGGAAATAAGGAACTGTCTCTGGGAAGGGGCTGCAATGCTTGCAGATAAGGGTTTGCAACTGCTCTGAAGCACTTCCCATGGCCCTGCCCCAGGCAGCAGCTACCCCAGACAGCCCTGTGTCCTCCCACAGTGGAGGGATGGGGCATCCTGAGGCAGCCAGGTCAGACCAACAGAACCCCACTGCAACTGAGTGGTAGTAGTATTAACGAACTAAGAGGCACTGAGTGAGAGAAGAAAGGGGGGAAAAGACAACGGAGGCACTTTGTGCCTCTAATGATGGCTGCGATGCAGCAAATGAGGGAAAATTAGCACCAGACAGACAAATGGAAACTCATTTCAGAGAGGCACTGAATGAGACAAAATTGCAATGAGAAGCTCAGGAGATTAACTTGGTAGCAATGAAACTTGATGCCCCAGGGAATCCAGTGCTCCTGCACGCTCTCTTGCTCGTAGTCTCTACCCTCTGAGCTCTCCCTCCCTGCCCTTTAGTGATCTCCCTCACTATTATATAAATACTGGAGCTGAGGAAACATTTATTCAGAGCAGGAGGGTGAATTTGCTTTGATGTAATCCTCCCTCTCACCCTTTTTAAAATTAGTGTCTGCAACAGTTTGTGTCTATGGCAAAGGTGAGCAGGGGTAGGAAGTCATCACTACTCCCGTGGCCAAAAGCTGACCTTGCACTCAGCTTCCCACGACAGTCTGAAAAACTGGGGTGGCCTGACCATGGCCAGAATCAGGGAGGCTTTGGCTTGGGGCACAAGGACAGCGGCTGTGTAAGCTGGTTTCTGCTTGTATACCAGAGGGAATAGTTGTCTTCCCAGCTGGGCAATTTCACTTAATGAATTGCTGAACTCTGTCCCTGTCCATCTCCAAAATACTGTCAATGCCATTGAATTCTCCTGCTTGGTCTCTGTGACGTGGTTGTTTTTCAGTCTTGTACCCTCTTGCCCCAAAAGACATAAGCTTGTCAAGGGCAGGGAGAGGCGTGTGTCATGGGGAGGGAGCCTCTGCACCAGTCTGTGCATCCTTTGCACCCCGTGCCCCCTCCAAGGATACCAGTGACAGAGGAACAAGGCTTCACAGCCAGGCTCAATGCTTACCAGCAGTAGAGCTGCATACTAGAGGTAGACTAGTACCTGCCTAAAGTCTTTATTGAGAACTTCTGAGCTAACTGGGTCAGACCTGACTCATTGTGCTGGCTTTAACCTTGCTTCAGAAGGATGGCACCAGTTTGGTGTGAGAATTTACTCAGTAAGGAATCAGGTATGAGTGGATTTTGGGTTTTTTCCATATGTGCTTATTAGAAATGCCTGTGTGTCCTGGTTTTGGCTAGGATAATACAGTTAATTTCTTTTCTAGTAGTGGATGGAATGCCGTGTTTGGGAGTGCGGATGAGAGCAGTGCTGATAACACACCCATGTTTCTAGTTGTTGGCAAGCAATCAAGGACTTTTCAGTTGTTCTATTTCCCTGCTAATGAGAAGGGAGGGGACACAACCAGGACAGGTGACCCAAACTGGCCAGAGGGGGTATGCCAATTGTGTCATGCTCAGCATAAAAGGTGGACTGGTCAGGGGGAGGAGCAGGCAGCTCCAGGACGTGCAGTTTTGGGGATGGTCCAGTTTTGGGGATGGCTCTGAGCTGTACAGCCTGAGCTGTGTGCAGTTTGGTGAGATACTGCTTTGGGTATCACCAGGGTCATATATTTTGCTACAAAATCCTGTTATTATTATTATGTCTATTTTTCTGCTATCCCAGTAAACTATCCTTGTCCTGACCCACGAGCTTTTGGTTCCTTGGGTTTTCTTCTCCTTCCCTTTTGCCCTCTCTTAGCTCTCCCCATCCCCCCACTGCCTTTTAAAGAACAAGTGGCTGTGTAGTGCTCAGCTCTCAGCTGGGGCAAAACCACGACACTGTGGATAACCCCAAGAGAAACAGCGTGATGGTACCATTTGTGCTCACCCAGAGGCTCTGCCACCTGACAAGAGCACTGCAATTACTGTGCAATTTTGGTTCTAGACACAGACACCTCCTTTAAGGGCCAAATACCCACATGGTGAAAATCAACATTGACATACTAACGCCACTAAGTCTGCTGTGGTGGCTGTTGAGCTCATCTCCTACATCTGAGTAGAACCTATCAAACAGGAGGAATTCACCCATGTCATATAGTGATGGGACTCTGTGCTTGACAGGTGCCACAGAGGCAAAGGCCAGGTATAATGTGTGGCATCTCCTCTGGAGATTTCAAGTATTGCTGTCCCAGAATTTCCCAGTCTTGCCCTAGAAAGTTAATTCATGGGAAAGCCCGTTTAGCTGAGCAGCCCTTGTACAGGAGAGGCAGCCCTTAGAAGGGATATTTGGGCTGTGATTGCTCTGTGCACGCCCCATGCCTGCAACAGGACCCCTGGCACTGGGCACACCAGTCCTTCTCCTGGCACTGGGCACACCAGTCCTTCTGATACCAGCTGCACACCTACATTCCTAAGTTCTTTACAGAGAGAGTGGTGAGGTGCTGGAATGGGCTCCCCAGAGAGGTGGTGGATGCCCCGTCCCTGGAGGTGTTCAAGGCCAGGTTGGATGGGGCCCTGAGGGTTGGTGGCCCTGTCTGTGGCAGGCAGTTGGAACTCTCTGATCCTTGAGGTCCCTTCCAACCCAGACTATTCTATGATTCTGATACCTCTAGTACTGGCCATGAGCAAACCCCATGGACAGGGGCCGTGGGACCTGGCTGAGTGGGGCAGAATGGGGGAGAATGGCAGAGGCTGAGTCTCACCCAGAGGCTGGAGTGTGCTGGCAGGTACCAGGCTGCTCCCATGATTTCCTTGTAATGAGCAAATTAGCTAAAATCAAAGCCATTCTCCAGATAATCTATTAATAGATAAAATAAGTGTGGCTACATATAGCAGTATTTGATGGGTGCTCAGTTCCCTTGTTTTCTACTCTTACTCCCTTGCCTCTCTGTTATGCGAGTCTCCTTTCCACCTTTATTGGTGAGTGTTTGTCTCTTCGATTTCTGTTCCTAGCGCCTGATTTTGTTGCCTGAGCACGAGCCATTTGGCCCACATTGATTATTTATGAAGGTGGGAACCTTTTATCTCAGCTGCTTAGTAACTTAATGTGGGTATAGAAAGAGGCTGTAGAAGGAACTACACGTCTTGCAGGAGCTGGGAGACAGGGAAGGAAGTTGGGGTGCTGCAGCGTTTCATAGGAAGGGAGTAGGGAAGGGAGACAAGCCAGGCTGAACTCACTGTACAGGGTGAAAGCAGGGGCAAAGAGGTACCCATGGGATTTGACAGCCCTGTGCATTCACCTTGCAGAGGTGTTAAGAAATGTCAGTAGAGAGTGAGGCCCATTGTTATAATTTCCCACAAGAAGGCATGAAATCTTCGGGTACGAGTGCCACGAGAAGGGTGCCCCTCTGCTTGTGATGGGCTGGAAGCTCACCCCTTACCGTGCGCAGGCAGATGCTCCGCAGTTGCCAGGGCGCTGGCTGTACAGCCCGAGCCTGGGAGTGAAGACAGAGCCAAAGAGAACAAAGGGTTTGCAGTTCAAGCCAGGCTTAGCGGGAGAGGCGTTGCGAAGCTCCGGTGAGACTACACACCGTGATTTCTGCAAACCCAGGCAAGTCACGCACTCACAACGGGTCACTGGGACCTGGTCAGGTGGAAACAGAAAATCAGCTTCCCTCCCCAGCCCCTGCCCTTTCCCAGACCAGCCTTTTTTGGTATTTTCAGCCTTTTTTGCTGCCTATCTGCTCACAGCGCCTCGCCCTCTACTAGTCCAGAAGATGGGAAGAGAAACACAGCTGGCCAGGTGCTCACAGAGATTTGCAGAGGGACACCCACGTGGAGTAACGCACCCTCCAGACGATACGTCCTCAGGATCCAGCACACAAACATGAGGCTGGCAGCCTGGAGAGGTGTTGTCCCTTTCCTCTGCACACAAGTATGCAGCGAGGTGAGCCCTCTGCGTGTTGAGAACTGCTCTAGAGCAAAACAAACCAATCAACACTGAAAGGACAGGAGCTGAATGGTTTTATGAATGGAGCTGCTATTAGGGTGTACTGCAAACAGGATAATGGAATATCAGCTCCAATTTCATTTTTCTGTTACTACTAAATTGGAATCCTACACAGAGTTTAATATAGTTCTCCTAAAAATGTCTTGTCACTTCTGCTCTTCCCTTCATCCAGTGACAGCTGAACCTGTCAGATTCCAATCTGTCCCGTGGCTTATGAATAACTGTTTTACAGAAAAAATATTTTGTGGGAACATAAATTTAAATGCTGCTCCAGCATCAGAGCCTTTCAGACAGAATATAGTAAGGGTAATGTGAGGAAAGGAGGCGGGCAGTCTGCCCACTTCTTTATCTGCATGCCATTCGGATGTGCCATGATGTTCTCTGGTGGGACAAATGGGACAAGGGCAGGTGTGTAACTGGAAGTGCAATCAGCCAAGGAAGTGCACACATGTACTATGGGTCTTGAGCCTGGTTTAGCAAAGGATGGATCCCAAGGATCTCGGCCATCATGTAAAAGTACAGCTTTCTCCACCACAAGCAGGGCAGCAGGGAGAGCTGCTGAGAGAGGCTGATGTCTCTGTGGTGGGGATGCAGCACATCTACCACAGCATGAGCTATGAGAGCCAGCTGAGAGAGGAGAAGGTACAGCTCTCGAGGTCCCTTTCGACTGAGCCAATACCCAAGTGCATGCGCTATGAGTGGGTTCTGCGTTTCGACCAGCCACTGAGCTGAGGCTTTCCTTGAGGCTTGCTGAACAAAAGGCAAATCTAATTTTCCCCTCCAGCAGTCTCAACAGCAGCAGAAAGCATGGCTGATCTGTTTTGAGCAGCACAGGGATGCTTGCTGGGGCTGCTATCCAGGCTGCATGGCTCTCTGGCTGCCCCAGCTCCAAATGCTGCAGCATTACTGACTCCCCTCTTCCCTGGCACGGTACGAGGGGTGCACCCCCAGCCACTGCTTTGCCTTCCTTATGCCAAGGCCTCCCAAATTCCTCCTTCCCTTTCACTGTCACCCCAGCTACCACGTCACTGCGTGGCAAAGACTGCCCAGTTCAAGTGGCCATCGCTGTCCTGCCGGTTGAATGTCAGTGGTGTTTAAACCCGGGCACTAACCGGAGCGCAAGGGGTGGCTGCTGCCCGTGCTGGCTTGCGAGCTGGGGTCCATGCCCACGTGCAGTGCCAGGGCCCCATCCGTGCACAGCTCCACTGGTGCAGGGCGGCTCCTGAGGGGCAGCCGAGCGAGCTGAAAAAAAAGAAGGTGCTTCTAGGTTAAAATTTGATGTTATGAGCTTAATAAAGGTGAACCCAAAGAAAGGCTTGGTGTTCACGTGCAGGCTTTTCCGTGAGTACAGCAGGCTTATTCAGAGCCAGGAGGACGGGAAGCGCTAGTGGGGGAAAGACAGAGGTAGGCAGCGCGCTGTGTGGGTATGTGCTCTCCTGAGGCACGTCGCTTAGCAGAGCGTTCACCTACAGAGACGGTCCCGAGAAGCCTTCTCCCTGCTGGGTGTTTTGCTTACAGAGGCATTCCCCAGGGATCATCCCTGGAGATGATTTTACCCTTAGAAGACAGCTGTCTTCGCAGCATGTATTTTTAACAAGGCTTAAAGGTATGTTTTATCCCTGTCCTCTTCCCTGCAGAATAAATACTCGGGAGCAGAGCAGTTATTGATCTGATCTGCACAAAATCCTGAGAGACCGGCTCAGCTGTGTGCTCTGCCACAGCCTCTCCCCACACCCCTGGGCAGGCAGCAGAGCCCTGCCCCACAACTGGGAGGTACCTATCGCAAAATGTCTTGAGGGTCTAAGCTTTCACAGCCCTGTGTTGTAATAATCGTCTGTCCTCCCCATAGCGCTCCAGGGGTTGTGAAGATAATATTGTTAGAGTACTGACAGCTCCTAGTGCACAGAGATAGAAATACTGTGATGCTAGGTCTGACAGACTTCTGAGGTCCGGAGGCATCACCAGCGATGTGAGACAGCCCTTTAGTCTCGGCATTGCTAACACCAGATCTGAACAGTTACAGCTGGATGGACATTTGGGCACCCAGACGCTGCTGGAGCATCTCATTTGCTTGTGATGGCAACCAACAGCCAAGTGGCTGTGTGAGCAACGGCCTGGTCATACGAAGGGTCTCAAACAGCTAATAAATTGGGACACGGTGGATTTGGCAAGATGGTTTCTGGCCACGTCAGAATTTTCCTGTATGAAAAGAGAGGAAATGTCACTCATCCTCTGTGTAAGTGTGCCTGGGAGAAGAAGTGAGCTTGTGCTTGCAAGCTTCCCCCTTGCTTCAAATCAAAATGCTGGTTTGATCATATCTCTGTTTCAGGGCACGTCTGACACCAGGATCTGTGCTTTAAAGGGACACTTCTTGCCACATGATGGCAAGCACAGTAGAGCCAGAAAGGGGTTCTCTGCTTCTGGGCTTTGTGGTCCCCAAGCTCCACAAGAAAGCACAAAACTGGAGAATTGTGACCTTAATGGCTTTAGATGCTCCCAGCCTGTGTAATACTGTGAGAGTTTTGTTGCTGCAGTGCCATGGGGAAGAAAGTAAGGAAATGAAAACAGCAACAGTTGTGTGCCGAGTCCCAACCTTGCCAGGCTAACAGAGGCAAATGTGGCAGATGAGGTACTTAGTACCTCTCTAAAATCACCTGAGACATTACATGAGAGATGGTTTGCTGTGGGCCTGATAGGAAGCACACTGATTGAAAGCAAAGACATGACCATGATCTTGGCAGATGCCCACAGCCTCAGTCCAGAAGATCCTTCAGAAAAGTTCTAAGGGGCCATGAATGGTGCTTTTTCTTACAGGAGATGCACTTTGCTACCTCAGAGAGCACCTTCTTTTCTTACCTTGCAGTGTGTTTCCTGGCTTCCTCCACTAAACCAAGCAGAGTTCTTCGGCTCTTTGGCAAGTGCCAATCTTCTGAACAGCTGTATGTGTCAGAGTGCAACCCATGGAAAGCAAAACCTCGTAGTTTCACAATGTTTGGTACTTGGACTCTTAACTTGTGCCTTTTCTACAGAGAGAGTTAATTGCTAGACTAAGGACCTCTGATCTGGCTTGTTTAAAACTGGGGCCATTCGTGTCCCTATCCCACATGGAGACAGTGCTGGAGAAAGGTACCAGTAGCTAAAGTCTCACCCCGAGAAGCACACTGTGTCTGCTCATGCACTGCCCCTGCTTTACGAACACCTCTCTCCCTGCCTGGGAAGAAAGAAAGAACCAGCCAAGCCAACAGCTCAGATGTGAGGGCTGGAGCTCTCTTGATCGCGAGCGGGGTTTGGCAGCGGAGGAAAAACATGCAGACTCATTCACAGAGATGCTGCGTGGAGCTGCCGTGGAAGAGCCTGTGGGCGTATGATGAATGCTGAGTAATTAAGCTGATTCTGGGCACGTTGATTATCATTTCAGGGAGACGTGGAACATCCTGCAAATACTGACATAAACATCTGACTCCCGGGACACGCGCGCGTGCGTGCGCCCGTGTACGGGAGGAAAGGGGAAGCAGCCTGGCAAAGTGCTTTGAGAGTAAGGATAAATAGGTGCTGTTGCATCTGCGATTTTGTTCTGGTTCTTAATCCAGCAGGGAGGAACCACAGGAATTTGTACATTTATAATCCTGCTTTCCGTCTCTGTCAGCCAGAGCGAACAACTCATTAGCATGAAGACTTTGCTCTTTTCATTCATCAAGGTACCAATGTGGCGAGAAGCCAAACGGGCGTGGGAGCCCCTTGCTGGGCACCTCTTGTACTTTTTGCTGTGACAGCACCAGCGCAGGAGCGACCTGTTTTCTTAGGGCACTATCCAGGTCCTACAGAGTCCTTGATAAAAACTCACTTAGGACGTCAAGCTGCAACCTTTAATAGTGTGGCTGCTGCTAAAGAGATTTGAATCTGGAGCAGAGGGTTGCACCTCTCCCCCCCCCCCCCATCCCCCGAAAAAATTTCAGAGCTATTTGAGATGCGCCACAAGTCTAGTTGCTCTTGGTTTGTGCAAGGTGGGGAATGATGCAGACGATGCTCTGATATCCCACCTAGCCCTCCTCTTTCAGGATAGTTCTTATGGCAGGGTGCGACAGCACTATTTGTTACACCCTTTCTCTGCACATCCCTGCAGGCTCCTGGCAGTGACAGGTACTGCAGACAGGACATCCAAAATCCAACACGTTTCTGCATCGTCTCATCAAAGCTCTGGACTTTTCCTGGTGTCCTAGCACAGCAATACTGCTGAGGCAAGGAGGAAACTAATTGCCTCCAGGCGTTTTTTCGTCAGCCTGTGCAATTCTAACAGAGCTCCTGGCCTTGCAGATTATGAAGACGGGCAGGGAGACAGGCGTGGGGTGTATGCGTGTGACAGGAGTAGGGGGCAGCAACTCCAGATAGCACTCTCTGCTTAATTGGTTTCCTTCCTTTCCCACTGCATTAATCACCTCCCAGTGCGTGCTGCCCAGGGCTCATTTCAAGTGGTTTTGTGGGCCTGGTGAGAGGGGCAGGGAGCAGCCCAGAAGTAGATCACTTCCCAGAGTCCTCTGGTCTGAGCCAGGGGTCCCTTTATCTCTCTCCCTGGCTCCACGGCAGCTTACTTTCCACCCAGTCCCTCTTTGATGCTCTCTAATGGAGGAGGAGGTGAGCATGAAATGGACTGCTAAAACCTATGAATATTTCAGAGGAAAAAGTCAAGGGACTCCATTAAATCCTCTTCAGTCTCTGCAAATGGAGCTGGGGGGTGGGTGCGCTGGTTAATGAGAAACTCCAGAGGCAGTTTTTGTTTTCAGACATTCCTGCAGGCAATGCCAGGAATGCACCTAGCAGCTCCCAGGCCCCTGTGACTGCATGACACCGCCTCCTGTTTGCACCATCCCCATGAAATCACCGAGTACTCATTCCCCTAGAAGCCCAAACAGCTCTGCTATCAGCTGTGTCTTCTGCCACAATAGCCTACCCCTACATACCTACCCCATATTCAGCACCCAACTTACCCCACTTGTCCCCAGAGGTACCTCTGCCCACTATCATACTCGCAGCGTGCCAGACTCCCTGAGCTGCTCAGCAACCCTTTCGGGTGGTATTTAACCCAATATCCTCCTGTAGCAGTCCATCACCTACTGGCACACCACAGCATCCCTCCCTCCCCGATCACCTGCCTTCTTCCCCTAGCCCCTAACCATACCTCTGTCCTCATCACAGCCTCCTCGAGATGGCTCTTACCCCCCCGTCAGCAAACAGCTAGCGCCGCGGCAGCTTTCAGAGCAACAGCCAGACAGAGCCTGACAGCCCCATATGTTTCTACAGAGACAGTTCCTCCCTCTAATGGGCCCAGAGGAGCGCAGCTTTCAAAGGATTCAGCGTGGAAGTGACAGGCTGGAAAGCCTTATTAATGGGCTCTCCGCCGGCGAGGGGCTTGGGAGGCAGAGAGTGCCAACAGCCCAGCGGTGTGGCTGTCCCTCCCCAGTGAGGCAGAGCCAGCCCTCCCCAGCCACCAGCGTGCCCTTGCAGCCTGCACATCCATGCTCCATGGCAGTGAGCAAGTCTTCCTCGCCTTCCCCTCGGATGTGAAACAGGGCAGTGATGCCCTCAACTTCTTCGGCTTTTTCCTAGGGAGCAGTCAGCATGTGAGGTGTTCTAAGTCTATGCACCCCGCAATGCACTCTGCTCATCCATCCCCAAGTCCCAGAGGTGTCCCACAGGGAGCCTGGTACTGTGCCTGGCTTTCATGAGTGGAGAGGAGCCTGCAGGAAGCAACCCACAGCTGTAGGTTTTATTCCCTTTGCTGGGTGCCAGCATTCAACCAGTAATTGTCTTTTAAGCATTAAGTGGCTTAAGAAGGTGACTGGTCATCACTCACAGGACTGCTCCTCATGGATTTCTTCTTCATGCTTCCAGTAACATTGATCCTCTACATCCAAAGCCATCAGTGTGTCCCCTGTTAGACACCAGGACCCCTTAGGCCACCATTAAATAAGGCAGTTTCTTAGCTTTTGCTGTGTTGCTCCTAAATGACTCAGGTTTGCCTCAAAATGAAAGCCACCCAAGAAGGAGAACCTCGGGCCCTGGGCAAGGAAGAAGACTCTGCTCCACTGCTCCCACACTGAAGTCGTCCCTGCACTTAAACAGTAGCTGCTGAACAGACAAGAGTTGAATGAGGCTCACCAAAACTTAAACCACAGACTGTCTGTGCATAGACAGATGGCCAAGGATGGGCACCCCTGGTGTAGGGGGGAAAACCGAACCCTCTCCATTAGACCTCTCCTCCAGTGAGAGAAACTGCTTTTCCCTCTCTGGGTCAGGGTCCTGAGGACGGCCACAGACCCTGCAGAAGACAGCTGTCTCAGGACAAAAAAAAATCCCTGTAATCATGGGCTCAGTAGAGACCTCAGCAGCAGTTTTCAGTTCACCCCAATTAACCCTTCCTTGTTATCCAGCCAGTGATGACCTGCACCACCTTTCCTCTCTCCCACCGCAGATAATGAGTCTTCGCTCTCTCCCGGCTTAGCATCCACCCAGCGCTCCCAAAGCGATAATTACGTTTCACTCATAACTTTCTTAATCAACGACCGTAATTAAATTAAGCATGAAACAACGCCGGCCTACCCATGCCCAGCCTGCCGTTTGGGTTGCAGGCCGGTGCATTTACAGAGACGGCCGTGCCGCAGGCCTGCCCGTTTCCGCAGCTACGGCAGCCGGTCTGACGCAGGCCGCAGGGTCTCTGCAAGCCCTGCCACGCAGCTACGGGGCCAGCAGCTGAGAGAAACGGGCTTGTACTTCCCGGCCTCCTGTTCACCATTCCCTCACAGGCTAAATGAGAATTATTTCCTCTTCAATAAGAAAAAAATTGGCCCTGCAAGGAGGAAAAAATAATTTTGTTTTCAGTAAACAAAGGTGATCTTGGGTACCGAAGTGCATCATTTCCTTTGTCTGCCTTTTTCTGCTCATCTTCAGAGGGCAGCAGCCCTGTCAGTCTGGCAGCCAGCTCCACTACGATGGCACAACAAGGCAAAGCCTGACAGGTTTGGAGGCTGTAAATGTCTTTTACGGGGTGCTTCATGCTGCCTGCTGGGCAAAGGATAGCTGACTTTAGGAATCTGAGCAATAGTATGAGAAACACTGGCTGGTCTTTTGCCGGTGGCCTCAGTAGAGCAATGAAGGCAGCAAGTCTGCTGTGAAGCTGTTGGTATTGTCAAAACCCAGGAAAGGACGGACTGAAGTGTCAGTGGGTACACCTGTGTTCTGAGGAGGCCACGGAGGGGTGAAATGCCCTTGGCTGTATAAGTTTCCAAGCAACAGGGACTCTCAGGAAGCTGATGCTGGTCCTACAGAGTCTTTCCCCAGTTAAATGGGGGTCATGCATCACCGTTTTCTCTCATGAGGTGGTAGCCAGCAGAAACTTAGAGGGCTACATGCAGGGAGAGGGGCAACGTTCACAAAGAGTAAGACAGTGTTACAGGATACTGTGGTCCTGGGGGCACGGTCTGCCCTTTGCCAGGGCTGAGTCCCTGATACACCTTCCAAAGCTTTCCCCAAGGAGAGGAAGTCTCCCCCAGCCCTGTGTTGGCTCACCATGGGAACCAGAAACACATCCACTCTCTCACCTCTCAGAGAGGCCAGGGAAGGGCCACCAGTGCCATCCATGTGTGCATGCAGCAAGCTGGAGGGGGTTCACCTGGGCAGGGAGGTAACTGGGAGCAAACACCCAAGGTGAGCCCCGGATCATTTTGTTCGATTCGGGAAGAAAGGTTGATTTCCAGCTCATGGTGGCAAGAGCGTGGCACTGGAAAGAAATCGTGCACAGCCAGCTTTGTGTGCCTGGTTAGGGAGTCTCTGGTGAAGATTTATGTAAGGCTGAGTGTTTCAGCTGATACATGTGCCATGGGACAATAGTTCAGCCTCCTGAGCCCTCTCTGCTGTGTAGGTTAGAAGGCAGCCTTGCCACCCCACCCCAAGACAGCCATTTACTTGGTGGGAGGCCCTTGGCTACCCTTTCACAGGTGTTTTGCCCCACTGAAGCAAAGCAAGCCTGCCAGGGTTGAGCCCTGCTGTCTAGCGATGTGACTAATTGAAACCACTTGATTTTGAATGCTAAATATGTGTTTGCACACAAGCTGGAGTGCACGCCTTTTTTGGAGAAGCCACGGGGCAACTGATGATTACATGCAAAAATACAGACATTTAATTGTGTCGTTTTCATTTGCAAATTGGCACTTCGTCCAGAACCCGTGTGAGGTGCCGAGGTCTGCTCTATTTCCCAGGCAGCTCCTTGGAGCCTCATCAGGAATTTTCCTGGGCCCTTGCTAAGCCAGCTGCTGTATTTCAGAGATGAGTTGCAAGTGATTTCTAAATAGTGTTTGCAAAGCTTCCTGGGATGAATAGATGCAATAAAAATGCTTGATTTCAGCTCTGCTCTTGAGCTGCTGACAGATAGAGCACAGCATTAAGTCAGCAGCCGAGCATGGCTTGGGCAGCAATTGCTGCTCTGTTGGGATTTCATTGCACTTGGCACAAAGTTGATATTGAGGGAAAGAAATTGGTCGGGCTTCTTAGGTGCTGAAATATATATTCCTGTCTCAAAAACTTCTGGAGTTTCCCAGACAGCTGCAGAAGCTTTAAATCCAAAGAAGAATTTGACACCTTTAGATACACTTGCACAAGGCTGCCTAAATGTCTAAAAAAAAAAAAAGATCCCAACTTGTACTAATTTTCCTTAAATATGCTGACCCACATCTCCATGTCTCCACCCAAGCAGATTCCCTTACTGGGAACAACCCAAGCCCATCATTTTGCCACGGACAATTTGCAGATCGGTGGTGTCAGTGCAGCTTTTCCTGGCTCAGCCAGGTGTCAGGCAATGCCTAGAAAGCCACACGTGAGCCTTTCTTGGGCCAAGACCTTCTGTGGTGATGGCTGCTTCTTATTATATAAATACCTAGTACTTTTTCATGGGGACAGTGCATCTTGCATTGGGGCTGTATCGTCTATCTCAATAGGTATTTAACAACAGTAAAAACACACTAGGCCTTTTACTTCACCCTTTCATTCTAACATAGCTTTTTACCCAGGCAGAATAACTGGAAAGTATTTCTTTCCACAGTAACAGCACTTTCCTGAGAAGGCCAAGGGAGAACGGAACAAGATTTTTTGTGAAAGCATTGAAATCCTACACAAGGGAGAAACTTCTGTTCCGGGAGCAAATAATTACACACAAGTACACACATCTATAAGTGAGAGACTTTATTTGAACCAATTTTTTCAAATACAGACATCTGTATTATTCTCACTTCTCGGGAATGTTTTCTGCTCATTTTTTGAAGCTTGCAACCTTAGGACAATATTCAGGACATATGTGTACATTAGATCTCTGCAGATGGACACATTCATAATGCACAAGTACAATGAGTGAGAGACTCTTTCCAGATCCTCACACAAGAGCATCGGAAATGGGCCGCTCTGATCGTCAAGTTCTGCTCTTATTAGCTTCCAGACACGTCACAGTTCTTGATACTCTCTAGGCTGTAGCCTCCTTCTTCAGGCCCCAATTTACTACTGTGTTACTTCAGCTGTATGCCAGTGTAACTCCTCAAAATAGGGCTTAGGTGATGCATAGGGATGTGTTTCGTTCATTGGGAACAGGCATGAGCAGAAAAAACAAGCTATTGGATGAACGGTTCACCTAGGATTTTCTTTTGCGAGAGTAGTCTAGGTCTCAGGCTGGGATTTGGTATTTTTTGTTTGGTTCTTTTTTTTGGGGGGGGGGGGGGCAAGGGAAAGTGACCAGTGGTTCTGGGTGTGTCATACATGAATCTTGATGTTCTGAGTATACAAGGGGACCTGCAGATTGGGCCCCAGCGAGTTGTCTCTCAAGTTGGGCACTCCAGACGTAAGCCACTGGGGTCACTAGCCTGTTCTGCAACTCTCGGCCTTCACCTCTTCTTCCAAGTATTGCTCAACAGAGGAATGTAGTAATAAAGCATTGTAGGTAAGAATGCAGGCTCGCACATGACCTGAGATCAACACCCTGAAAAATGGATACAGGGTAGCGCTTTCAGGACCACCTAAATGACTCGTGACCTTAAATTCCGGTTTGGAAAATGGAGAATTGTAGGGCTGAGGCCCCAGATTTGCGGCAGAGAGGAGTTTGGGCATCCTTCAGCATCTGGGCCTTAGGAGCTTGCGTCTCTTTGAAAGCCAGTGAAATGCATGCTCTCAAGCGCCCACGTCACTTAGGTTATTCTGAAAACTGTACCCTATATACATGTGGGTAGATAAGGGGCAGACTTTCACAGGCACAAGTGGCAGTTAGACATGTAACTCCCATTGATTTCTTTTTTCCCCCTCGGGGACCTGGAAAATGCCCCCCCGAGGAGTTGAATCCTCCTCTCGCATTATTGTCACACCAGATTAACACCACTGGTTCCAGTGGAGCGACTCCTGAGTTACCCCGGTGTGAGCGAGAGGAGAACCAGTCCTGAGGTGCTCTAAATATCCAGTGAAAGTGCTAATGTGGCAATGGGGAAAAGCAGGGAATCTGAGCACAGGCCTGGAAGAGGACCTCTACCACCACCACCACCACCCATGTCGCTGAGCTGCAGGTGACCACCAAACGGACTTCTTAGCCAAGAGGGGCCACAGAAACATTCATTCAGACCCTTCCCTCCACCTCTGAAAACCACAGCTGCTCTCTTTCCTTCCTAAGACACCTATGACAAACACCAGACCTGCAGAAGAAAAGGCCTCACGTGCTATTTGCTTTTCAGAGAGCACAGGATAAAAAAGAAATAACTCCAGTGGGGAGTTTGCTCTGAATGCCGCCTTCTTTTATCTTTTTTCCTTTCTTTCTAAACCCCTCTCCTTCGGTCATGGTCATGTCTTTCCTTTAGAGTGCCACAATCCCCACATGATGGTGTTTATGATGTCACCACAGGTGAGTTCCTTCTATCTAAGGCCTCTCACAGGGTTGCATTAGGGTTTGGGATTGGAAAACTCCACGTCTGAAGGGATTTCAGCAGGATGCCCTTGCCCTCCCTTTGGAATGTGGCTCATGGTGGAGCTTCTTGGCTAATGCAACTATTGCAAGGGTTGTGGGGTTTTATACACTATCAATGCAGACAGTCTGTGGATGCCACAGGTGTTGCAAAGCAGACCAAATTCATATGAATGATCTACTGCATTGATGGGGGGGGTGTTGCTAGGTCAGGATCTTTTATACTTTTCCAGGGCTTAGTCTAGATGAGGTGAAATGCAAAGAGCTGGCCTACAGCTGGTACGAGCATTCAGTACAGATGTGGGTCACTAGCATATCTTACTACAGAGGCACGGAAAAAGCCCATCTTGTCTCTCAATTTCCACAGCACTGTACGTGAGGTCAGGCATCCTATTCCCAGCGTTAGTCCTTCTGACATGCCCTTCCCTCTCTATATCTAAAGTAACAACCACAGACACCTCCAGGGAAAACTATATCCTGTTCAGGGAGAGGGGATTAGATACATATACTCCCTGGGGAATTCATGTTGGTTGTTGCATCAGGAGTAGTGGAAAAGCTCCAACTACTCTGCTGGGTACTCTTAGCTTCACTCTTCACTTGTGGGACCTCCTGCCTCTTGTGCTGCTCTCAGTTCATTTGATCTCCTGCTAGAAAAATTGTTCCTCAAATACCCGTTCTCCTTCCAGTTTCCGTCCCATGCTACATCCTTTATACTGTTTCCTTTCAGCCTTGTAAAATTTGGCTGAAGAGGCAACTCAAGGAAATCCAAATGCTTTTCTCTGCTCTCTTCCTGTACCCTGAAGACAGCCCAGCTTCCTATACAAATCTTGTGTAATACACACTAAACCACTGCCTGCTCAAGGCAGGGTTTGTCTGTGTGCTCTCTCTCTCACGCTCTCTTTGCCCTGACTCTCTGGCAGGATCAGGACACGGTACAATAAGAAAGATAGGGGGGTGCTTGGTTACAGTTAGTAATTTTAAACTGGAACCAAGGGAGAGGAATTAGTATTTAAATTATTTAGGTTTGCAGTTGGTAACCACATACCCCGTTCTCTTTGTGGGGGGAAAAAAACCAAAACGCAAAACCCAACCCTTTGTTCTCTAAGCAACATGGCAAAGGAAGTTCTTACAAACGGTGACAAAACACGCGCGATGCCCCAGACGTCAGCCGAGGGGGAGGCCACATGCAAAATGCAGAGATAAAACATCCCCGGGGAGAGAAAAATGTTTCTGGTTTTTGAGGAGGAAGGAAGGCCTATGTCCAGGAAGACATGAGAGGCAGTTTTCTTTCCCTTATAAAGTTAAAAATAGTATTAGTAAAATAGAGGCAAGATGAAAAGTTTGGGGTCTGAAGTCAGAAGAGTGGGGACACCACGCGGTCTTTGCAGAAAGAGGCAAGACAGTCCTTAAGAAAACTTTTAAATGGTCATGACAGGAGATGAGGCCAAACAAAAACCATGCTCTCTCTCTCCTTCCTGCCTCCTCCCAAACTTCTCTCCCACAAATCCTGAGAGCTGAACCTCAGTTCTCTCAACTCAGTGCTAGAGACACGGGGCGTCTGCGACATCCGAGCTGGGCTGGGCACCTCATGTGCTACGAACAGCAAACATACTCTACGCCTCTCCTCTCTATGCCTCGGCCCCCCGTGTCCATCAGAGCGCTCTCCCTCCCTAAACACCATCCACCCCCCTGCCGCTTCCACGGCAGAAGCAGCAGGGTAGTGAAACCTGACATACGGTCCAAGCAATGCCTGACGTCCGCGCTACATTTGCTGAATTGAGGTCAGGCTGGAAGGTGTCTCAGGGTTTACCACCCATCATGACATGGGAATATTAGCATATATATCGTTTATGAAGTATGACACAATACCTATCTGTCAGTCAGCCCATCTTTCTACCTATTTAGTCTGTCTAATCTACGTTAGCTAGCTACGTTTCACTATCTCTATCGATCATCTATTGCTCCATATTATCTAATTTCTTCCTGTCTCTCTCTCATCTTTTTCACTCTAATCTTTCTTACTCTAGCTATACTCCCCTCTCTCTCCCTATCATCCATCTATCCACTCGAAAATCTTTTCCCCCCTTATCTCTCTAATCCCCTCATCTCTCTAATCCCTGTTTTTAAAAATCTCTGTCCAATCTCTCTCCCACTCTCTCTTTCCCTCTCTTTTTAAAAATCCTCCCACTCTCTCTCTCTTATTTCTACACAATGCCAGGAAGCACGTGGAAATGAATCCTGACATGGTTTGATGGCACTTCCAGTGAGTGGTCTACGTTCAAACCGATCATCTCTGAGGAGACACCATCTTTTCTCCCTATTTCCAACAAAGAGATGGAGGAGAACAAAGGACTAGGGCAGGGAGGGCCAGCCAGCCCTCTGAAGGCTGTGGGGCTGCCACTCCGAGCATCAGCCAACCGGGGGACATTGGGACTGTCAGCAGACCCATCTTTTTTGGTATTACTGCTGTGAGGTCAATTTAATCATGGCCCTGCAGCATCCTGCAGCAGTCCTGCAGGGTACACAGGCCGTCACCGCCAGTGCACCCAGGAGACCATGCACAGGCTGGTGGGAAGGCACACGATAATCATCAGGGCAGTGAAAGAGCAATGACTGGTCTCCCACGGAAGCCCAGTTATTACCGAATGCATTTTGACTGTTCAGTCTCACAGCTCACAAAGAGAGCAGCAGAACCCCACGGCCGCTCGGCCTCAGGGCCCGGCACCTGTCAGTGCTCCACCAGGACAAGCTGGGGCTGGTGGGTGTGCAGTTGGCATGCAGCAGGGAAAACCTTGTGCCCGGAGGAATGTAGCGGTGGGGATTGCCACAGCGGTGCTCTGCCCGCCGGCGCCAAGCCTGTGCCATGCTTTTAGCTGGCTGTGGGGGAAGGCCATAAAGGACAGCTAAAAGCCTCGGCCCTTGTTAGAGCTGGGTGAACCAACCGAGGTTTTGCCAGGGAATGCTCTTGACACTCTTATGCCACCAGACCTTGTCCTGCCTGTGTGCCTATTTGCTCAACGCATTGGCTCAATTTATTCTTCCAAAAGGAACATTTTTGGAGGGTCATGCTATGTTACTGAACAACTTCTCCAACCCCAGCCTGGTGGGGTGAGCATCACCCTGCTGCCAGGGCGAGCTCAGGCCTTAGGACCCTGTCCTGTCATGGTCTTTGGTGTGGCCCCTTGGCAGGAGTAAGACCTCCAGCATGGACCAAAGATGGTCCCTCTGTTGGGACCCACGGGACTGCCTGGGCTCATCCCTCCAAGGTCACCATGCTTCACCAAATCAGGGCCTAGAAATCTCTTAGTGGGCGAGTTATTTTCTTCTTTCCTAAAATTGAATTTGCTACCTTTGTTATTTATGTTAGTAGGTGCTAACGCCTCACTCAAATTCCAAGCCTGCTTCCCCTAAAAATCCCCTCAGCATTGCCAGGGAGTGTGGTCAGTCACTGACTGGTGGTTGAGGAACACAGTGGGGCCATGCAGGAAGTGGCCCACCAAAGACAGCAGGCCAGAAAAGATGTACGGCAGCATAGAAATGCGACACGGTGGTATTAATGATCATTATTCTCATTTATTATAATTATTGTTCAGTTTGAAAAAGGAGCCTGGAGCCAAGCATTACGCTAATTGGCACATTGTATTTCGTTCTTTTAGTTCTGAAAACAAACTGGGGTTTAATATGAATTTTCATTCGTTTGTTTGGTTTGGTCTTTTTTTTTGTTTGTTTTTTCCTTTCTTTCTTTTCTTTCGTTCATTCCATCACATTGAAAAAGGAAGAAAAGGATTTTTCCTCTTTTGTTTTAACTCACTCGGTAAGTCTGGACTCCTCGGATGAACGTAACATTGCACACACACACACTTGGAGAAGAGAGAGAGGAGAGAGAGGAGAGAGAGAGAGAGAGAGCGCGCTCGCGGTGGGCAGACAGACACACGCACGCGCCAGGTCAAAGAACTCTGATACAGTGCAAGAATTTTCCCAAAATGATTGGATCATCATTACCAAAAAACTCGCCATAACAACACCAAGAAACAAAGAAATGTTTAAGCCACACTGTTTGACTGGGATTTTTCCTGCTTTTTTTTTTTTTTTTCTTTAAATGTTTGCCACACAGAGAGAAAAAGGGTTTAAGTGGGAATGGGAGAGGGACGGACAGGCTCACAGATGTGAGCAGGGAGGGGGGAGATCGAGATTGGGGTGGGAAGGAAGGATAGAGGATAGGGGGAGGGAGGGAGGGGCAGTGGGGAGTCATTTCTTAATGTTCAGGCATTTTCTTGGTCCGCCTTGCTCTCTTCTTCTTTCACCTCTTCCTGCTGGGCACTTTCAGTAGGTTTGGTTTCTTCTACAGCATCTAGTGGGGAAAGAGATGGTCCAGGGTTAGTCAGCCATGATCTAGAGCATCCTACACATGCACACAGCCATCACATGATGGACTGTGCAGCTTCAGGCTTCTCTCTCCGAGGTCTCAAGGTCCCTGGCACTTGTTGGGGTTCAGCCCAGCAGGCAAGTGTGTAGCTCTCATAAAACACCTTCACCTCCATCAGAAAGCACATGCAACTGGAAGGAGCCCTCTAGCTTGCGGCTGACGTGGCAGGTAACTGCCATTTATCAGACATGCTCATTGGCTTACCAGCTGTGTCAGACACCTGTATTACCCTTTTATTGAACACGCCCACTGTGCCAAGCACTGCTGAATCGTTCCCCCTAGCCACCACCACTGCAGATCCTCCCAGCTGAGACCTAAAGAGACTGAAGAGAAAGCTCTGCACATGCTTGAAGCTTACAAGACCCGTAAGGAAAAGTTTTATAAGCTGTAACTCGGCCTTCTCTCACACTGAACAGACATCTAGAGAAGTGTCTCTATGCCTTCAGGAGCAGAAGCCTTCATCTGTGAGATTGTCACATCTCTAGATTTCTGGGCTCTCCTGAAGGCAGAGCTGCCCCGGGGGAAGCACTGACTGTAACTAGAGGCTGTGTCTTCCTGTCAATCAGGCCCCTCATCCTTGGCACACCATTCACAGGAGCAGTTAACAGGAACACGCTAGGAGCAATCCTATATCAATGAACTAAGCAGGAGATCAGAACCAAAGGAAAAGCAGAGGCTTCTGTGAGGGACATGGTAAATGAAAGGAGTGCCCTTCAAGCTGGAGGGATCTTGCTGCTGGCTTCATCCAGCCCAAGACACCAGGCCCCTCTCACTGCAGAGGGGTGGATTTCATTATCCCTGAGTTCCCTCTGACCAGCTGTCATCATTTTCAGATCAGGGTACACTAACATGTTCCTGGGCCTCTTTCAGAAACCCCGCTAAGGTCTATGCACCATATGGATTGCTTTTCACAGGTGAATGTGATGGTTCACGTGGCACTGCGGGGCTGTAAGGTACAATAATGCACAAGGGACTGAGGGCACTGTAGTGGCTGGTCCGCTCCATCCCTGTCTCTCCCCATTCCTCCCTGACTCCCCCTCCCACACGTATACACAGACCATGGAGAGGCCAAGCAAGCAGCAGCACTCCAGATCTGGGATAAATAACAAGGAAAAAAAGCACTTGCTGAAGGGTTGGGTGTTGTGGGACAGACCACAAGATTGATATGTCACATACCTCAGTGCTGGCACTCGACATACCTCCGTAGCATCACGGTATCTCCAGTTATCATTCAGAGGGGACGGGGGGAGATGGGCCCTGGACAGTTCTTGGCTTCTCTGCTGTGCTATCAGATTATGTTATACCAGCAAATAACATGGGCCAGGGGCTGCTCTTTGGCCCTGAGGCCAGCTGGCACCACACCGCTCATGTCCATATGGCTAAACTCTCCAGAACAGGGTCTCTGTGTCTGGGAGCTGTCTGGGACAAAGCTAGTTTGGCATATTCAAATTCCACACCATGGGCCATGCTGTCAGCTTAACCATGTCAATGTTTAGTCTGTGAGGATAGCATCCTCACACCCATGTTTAGCATTAGTGGGAATTCACATTGGGATGTGAAACTTTCCTTACTGACACGTTGCATTTTGGCCTGGTCCATTTGATGCCATCAGATGGCAGACTTGTATTTGCTTCCAACACTGGCAGTAGGTGCTGCATTCCTGCTTCCCTCCCTTCTTAGGCACCACTTCCACATGGATCACCTTTGAGATGTCTGTAGCTTCCTATCCTGAATCACCTTTATTAAAGGCTCTCCTTCTGGACCTTCAAATGCTTTTTGTCTTAGTAAACACCTGGCTGTTGTTTTTCCAAAGGGAAAAATAGTCTGTGGAAACATCCCCACGCCCCATTACCACAGCCTGAGCCCCTGCACCTGCAAAACCTTGTCAGCAAAAACATCTGTGGATCTTCTTTTCCTTCATACTGAACAGAGTGGTACTCTAGGACTCCTTCAACATATGGTATGGCTGCAGCCATGAACCAGAGACAAAATAGGATGCAAGTATCACTGGAATGCAAACCAGGCCAACTTGCTGCCGTTTTGGTATTTTTCCTGAATGACTTGATCACACTCCACTGGGGAGGGGGAGGAGTCCTTTTAATCTTGCTCTTCTCTGAGGCGCTCCTAGCAGGAAATATGTTGAATTATGGAGCTGAGTGTAGAACCCTAATACACAACCATCCCTAAATTTGACCCAGAAGACTATCATTAGTTAGCAGCAAACCATACTTTGCTATAAGCTTCTGATAGATCCTAGGAAGACAGAATTTTAAACCTTTTTTTGTTCTGTGCATAAGTGCCAGGTGAATGAAAGAGTAACAAAGGATCCACAATGCAGCTTCAGGAACAAAAGCCCCAGAGACTATTTAATTATGTTTAAAGCTTACTGTGTCTTCCTACTGAAGATTTTAGCACAGCTTTTAGCCAAGATCCCCCACAGCCTCCTCAGGACAGCACAGCAGAAGGGGCCATAATGCAGCCAGCACAGGGATAGATGCTGGGAGGCCCTGCATGGCTGCTGTGCTGCTGAGTGCCTTGGCCAAGACAGAGAAACAGCTAAGTCACACAGATGCCCTGTTACATCAGCTGAAAGTGTGGTCCAGCTCCTTAACAACTGTCTCTTGAAAACTGTCCTAGGGAGGTGGGCAGGAAATCTGGTTGTGCTCAAAGTGGGGGAGCTGGCAACCTTGGTGAGGGGAGCTGGCAACCTTGGTGACACAGGGTAGTTCACAACGTTTCCCCTGCTGTTCTTGCTCTTAGGATAAGCAGGCAGGTTGAAACACAATTTTCTGCCATGTTTTGTTCCCTGTTGGCTCACCACAGTGGCAAATCTAATTTCCAGGGAGCACCTGTGGCGCCCAGAGATCCCTGGCTGGCAGAGCAACTGCACCAGGGTGCCTCACTGCCCCTGTTGCTCCTCTCTGGGGAGCAGTTAGTGGTAGGCAGATGACTCTGCCGAAGCAGCCTGGAGACTGCACTGATTTCTGACACGGCTGAAATAGCCTGCACTGCCTCTGAGGTTCTGGAGCAGCAGAAAGGTTTTAAAGACACTTCACCGCATATTCAAGTCAACAGAGAGGAACCATACAAGCCATACAAACACAGGGCGAACAACAGCACATTTTCATGACTGTGGATGTCCCAGGTATAAAGAAGAGGTCAGCTTTTCTGAAGGAGAATTATCACAGAAGATTCAGGCAGCCTCTTTTCCCTCTCTGCTCTTGTGTGGTGTGGAAGCAATAAGCAATAATATGCCCTATTCACTGCTGTACCCTGCTAAGCTCTATCTTATTTCCTAGCAGCTTTAGCAGCATTTCATTGATCTTTGGGATGAGGGAAAAGAAGCAACCTGGTGTTATTATACAGTAATGAAGTGCAGCAAGAGGTGATATCACAAATGATAAACAATTCAGCATAAAAAATAAAGTTCAAGCTGTGGCGCTGCTAAATCACAGCAGTGAAGAGGAGTCTCCCTGTGCAACAGGAGCAACATAGGACAACCTCACTGACATCAGGGCCAGTTAATAGCAATTTCTGATTCACAAGGAGAGGTGAGACAGTTTATCTGACTCACCTTTCACCAGTCTGTTTGATGCAGGCTATGTCTACAGTATGTCCTCTGGGGTTTTCTCCAACCTAGTTTTCAGCGTCCCAGCAAAGGAGTATCCCTGGGGAGACTATTAGCTTGCTATCCTGGGAATTTCATGGATCAGAGAGTATATTTCTTACACTGTGTTTTACTCAATACTAGGCTCAATTTCCCACTTCCTTGAACCCTGGATTGTCACACCTGTTGGTTTGTAGTGGACAGTTGTAGAGACATAACTGTACAGTCCTGGAATTTTGCATTTGCCTCACATTTTGGTGGGATAGGGGTAAAAGGTGACAAAAAAGCAGGTGATAATCCAGGGCATTTGGACAATACGTTCTGTTCCCTGCTTGAGGAACAAAAGAATGCCATCCTGGGAGACCAAATTTTTGCCTGTCTAAAGCTGCCTCCCTTCTGAATGTACCAGCACTGTGAGATCTCCTGCTGCTGGATCAGAGTCCCCCGTGTCCACTTGAAAGGAAGCGACTAAGCAGGAGGTAGTGAGCTATTTCTTAAAATGGACCTGGATTGGGGCAGCACCAAGGTGCCTGCGAAGAGATTACGAAATGGGAAAGTAGAAGTGGGAGAAGATGGACATCTCACCTAACTCCAGTCATCTACAGCTGATCTTCTCACCCTCTGCTCCCTTTCTAATTAGTGGAAATAAACACGATGTTTTTAGGACTCTATCAACCTGACCTATTTAGATGACCATTTTAGGGCAAGAGGAGTTGCAGCCTGGGAACACTTGCATCTTTACCAAGCCAAGGTGGAGACCTCCATATTTGCTCTAGAACGTTCCGGTAACAGAGCATAAAGAAGAGCCCAAACTAACAAAATGAGAACACAATGTGGGCATGCCTGCAGGAAACAGAACTACAAACAGGCTGAGCTGTGGCATGAAGCAAAAGAAGCTTGAAGAGGCACCAAAAATAGAGTCTGTCCTGTAGGATAAAGCAAGAAAGGCTAAGTCAAAAAGCTACACTCCCCACCCCCCCAAAAAAACCCCCAACAAAACAGGGTCAACAACAAAAATCACCTAGTTTGTGCTTGCAGTCATCACCCCCACAGTTGCTTTAATGCACATCAGTCATTGCTTGCACTGCTCCTGGTCTTACCAGCCCTGTGGTCCCACCCAGATGTAGCTTTGAAATTTTAGTTTGTTTCGCAGCTTTGCCCTTTGTTTCAGCCTTTCAGAATCTCTGCCACAGTCCAAATCATCCTATAACATGGGATATTCTTGCCACAGAGGCATCTGTGAGCTGAGATGCAACCAATCTTAGGTCAACCTAGCACCCTGGATGGGGGAGCAGCCAAGTTGAGAAATCTTTTGGGCAGCCTCCGGCAAGCCTTAAGCTGTGACTTATCACTTAAGTGCAGACTCACTTCAGCACTAGAGCTGCGTGGTGGGAGAGGCAGAGGTGCATTTGCTTCCCAACCAAAGGGCCTGTGTCAGAGACATGCTTCACACCTACAGCTCCAACTGGTGCCTCCTAGGGAACTGCCTTGCCCATGGAAGAGGAAGAATAAAGAAGTATACTACAGGTCCTTGCTGGAACAGGGTCTTTGAGAGCTCCTGCCCCTCAGGACTTCATTTGTTTCCTGGGAAAGGTGAGAGTCGTGTCTGTGAGCCCTGCTGGGGAGCAAACGCCCAGAACATATGCAGCGCTGGTTGCTGCAACGCTGAAGCGGGCGTGCAAGCAGCAGTTTTGCTGGCTGGTGGTACTTCCAGCTGCCTTTGCCTACACTGTGCTCTAATGGCTGAGCGTGCAGGCTCTTCTCCAAGTCTCCCCACTGCCCTACATTAGTGAAATTAGGTTGAGTGGATTTCCGGGTAAAACACTGTCTCTTGGGACCTACCCAGCTCCTGTCTGACTTGCCAAGATTAATTAAATCAGAGCAGACATCAGCTTATGACCATAGTAGCAGCAACCTCTCTGCTGTTCACTTCTTTTGTGGCTGGTGGCTTGGGTTTTGTTTTCCTTTTTGTCTCTGTTCCACTGCAGATCTTTAAATTACCACAGCTGATGCCAAGAGAAGAGAAATTGCACAAATACTCTGGGATTCTACTACAGATGCAGGGATTTTGCTTTTGCTGCTTTCCCACTGTTTGCATAATTATTGCTGATATTGATTGTGCAGCTAGAACTCTCCCATGCCTTCATGCTAAAGTGTTGCCCAGATCTGCTCAGCCGCTGCTCTTTCTCCAGCATTTGTCATGCTCCTTTCTCCCTCTGTCCCCTGCCAACTGCAGTTTGGTCAGAGATGGAACTGAAAACCTGTGCCTCATCTGGTCTCCTCTTTCCTCCCAAATATCAGTATGGGTTTTCCTGTCATTACAAGTAGACCTTGTCTGCCCCAGAGACAATTCTGATTAGAGGCATTTTTGGGAAGGTAAGGAGCACTGGAAGGTTCCATTTAAAATCCCTGACCTGAGTCTCTCTTAGTTTTAATGACATTTGGATCCAGATCTGGATCCAGGCTTCACAGCTTGATTCATCTGTCCCAATCCATCTGTCCTTCTAGCCAGCCAGAAGCTGATTCCAGGCAAACGATGGTAGGTCTTACACTGCTGAAATGAAAGGCACTTCAGGTTCAGAGCTGTTGCTTTTACAGTTCTCTTCCCGCTCCAAGTTAGCCCATTGCAGTCAGCCCTGCGATGCGTCATATGCAGTGCTAAAATCCTACGTCCTCCCCACTCACTGCTTCTGAAAACTGGCAGATTTCCGCTGGCCCAGCAAAGCACTAAGAAAGGAAGGAATTGGGTATTGCAGGGGACTGGCTTGCATGATTTCTCTCAAAACCTTGGTGAATCCCTCCCTCACTACCGATGGACACAGGGTACCACCAGGTTCCTGTGAGCCCTGGGGGTCCTGGTTGGCACATAACACCTGGGAGATCCGCATCCCCTTGGCAAATCCTGCAGAAAGGTGGTGGGAAGGGATGTCCTCAATGCAAGCAGCAGACAGGAGATCCAGGGAAGTTCTTGACAATCTTACTGTCAAGACATAGGCAAAGTTAAAACAGAAAGGTGAACATGGCCATAGTACATGCAATTTGTGCCTCCTGTTCCCGGATTGCCTCACCTTTGCTTCAGCACCACGTATACCAACTTCAGGTGCTCCAGCAAAGAGAAAAAAAAAAAACCTGCTAGTCCCATATCTGATGACTTTGGTCCAAACTTGGATGGCTGCCACTTTTTCTGATCCTGCTAAACCTTCAGAGGACAGCCAGCCCCAGTTCTGTCACCCCAGCTGCCTTTGCGCTTTGTCAGGCTGAAAAGTCAGCGGCTTAGGGCTTTCCTCCCCCTCCTCCTTCTGCCCTGTGCCTTTCTTCCCCCAGCACCACCATGGAAATCCCACCCTGCATCGGCATCCGTGTGTGCAGTAGATGGAACGGAAGGGAGCGGTGGGAGAGATGCTCAAGGTGCATTGGGGAGGGGGTGCTGAGGGGAGTCAGGCTCGCAGCTCCGTTGCAAAGCATCTTTCACAGTGTCTAGACACCAGCTGCCGGGTTGCCATGGAAACTCCCCAACTTTGGCTGACGGGAGGGAGCAGCAGTGAGGTCTCCAGAGAAATGGGAGTGGTGGAGGAAGAGGGTGGAGAGAGAAAAGGGAGGATGTTCCTTGTGAATGTGAGGTGTTAACCCTGTTACAGCTACATTGGCAAATATTTTTGCTTCCTGGGGAATGGCAAAGAAGCAGGTCTCCTTTCTTCCACTGACATTTCCTTCCTACACTCATGGATGCAGCCAGGCTTGAGGTCTGAGGCAAATGACATGCCTACTGCTGGCTAATCATTTGCTCTTGCCTATTACCAGCACTTTTGACCCAAACTTCCTGTGCACAGTACCTACAACTGGGAAACTGCAATCCAGCCAGGGCTGGAAGAAGCCTACCAAAGTGGTTAGGTTCTCAGACAGTGAGATCTCCTTTAACAATGCCTCTCTTTTGGTCACTGTCATTGCTAGAAGCAGATGCAGCTCCAGGGAGGACAGGTTGCTCCCACCTGGAAGCAGTGACTTGCGCAGGGTCCCCAGTCATTGGCTCAAGTCAGAGCTGGTCTGATTCCCAATCAGTTGCTCAAGAGCAGAAAAGCTGCCTTCAGGAGAAGATCTAAGCTACCTGCTTCTCCATCTCCTCAGAAAGGGTTAGCCAGAGTCAAAGATCCCTCTGCTGACACTCAGACCACAGTCCTTCATTATCCACTGCTTGACTTTCCAGCAAGGTAGTATACTGGTTCTTTTAGATACAACATCCAGATGGTACCAGATATATAAGATAAAACAGGATATAATATGCAGATCAGACATTTATGATGAACCCAGACCTTTATGAACATCAAAAGCTGTCTCCAATGTGACCTTCCCAAATTGCTACAGATGGCCAGTAATGTAAGTATTTATCCGGTCTTCATTGCCACGACAGTGACCTAACTCATAACCATGGAGCTTTTTATCCTTGTGGCATCCCAGTGAAGAAGGCAAAAGCTTTTATCTGGATTTTTGAGTGAGCAAAGTATGAAGAACTGGGTTGTGGTCACACAAAAGCCTGTGGTGTACCCAGGAGGCTGAGTCACCTCAGCTTTTCATCCCAGCATCTCCACCAGACTCTCTGCACACAGCAGCACTTTCATAGGTGTGATGCTTTGGCCCTGTGATTTCTGAGATGCCACAAAGTCCGAATTTCAGGCCTACACTGGAGATGCAGTAATCTCAGCAATACCTCCCTCCCCTGCACTCCACTCTCCACAGCCATCACAGGAAGGCATTCATTACTTCATCTGAAGAAAGCCTAGGAAGAAATAACCCACAAGTTCTTTATTCTTCTCCTCCCCGCCCCTGTTGATTTCACATAGATCCTGCAGACCAGAAAAGCTACTCTTCTTAATTCATTAAATGCCTTGTGATTTGAACAGCTTGAATATAGAGGTTTTTACTTGTCTCCAGCTGTGGAATGTAACAGTTGGCAGCTGGTCTTGGCATACACCTCGGAAAACAGGATGTCCCCAGCTCATGCAACAGCTTTCTTCTGCATCACCCATCGTTACATTCCCCCTTGCTGGGTTAAGTTTTGGAGCATGGTTTAGAAACAGAGGGCATGTGAGGGGACAGAAGAAAAAGGTATCAGGAAGACGAACTTGTTTATTCTTTAGCCTCTGTAGGGTGAGATCACAGAGGAGAAATCAGAGGGAAGAGAAGAAGAAATGGAAATGTCCTGAGTAGATCATGGCCAAGTGAGCAAAATGCAGCCTTATTGAAGTGGCTGATAGTGATTCCTGTACAGCCAGAACATTTCTAGCAAAGTAATTAACTCAGGGACCAATGCTTACAGCACTTTGGGGATGAAGGTTTGGGTTTGGAGAGGTCTGGCAGAGGCACAGAGCAAGTGACAGAAGTTTGACAGACAGATCAGCTCCTCGGAGGTCTGTCCATCTTAGAGCTCCACTGATCAGCCTGGCAATTGTGGTAGGATCCACAGGGGGATAAAAATGAACCCAAAACCATGGCAGACTGCTGGCATTCATGCACTGCTGATCCTGAAATAAAGAGGGTTAAGGAGAGGAGGGAAATGTGCAGAGTGCTAGAGCCTTTGGGTTCGCCGTCTGCAGCTCCCACCTCATCACAGAGGACTGGCAGTGTGGCTGCTCTCCTCCCCTACCCCACCAAAGTTTCCCTGGGAAAAGGAGGGCAGAGGAAGAAATTTTCTGTAATTGCAGCAAAAAGGTCTAGAAATTCCTTCAGTGCATCCAGAATTAATGCACTGCTCCTCCCCTCCTTCTCCTCCCCCTTCAGCTGTCGGTGGCAGGAAAACAAATTGCTGCAGCCCTTACTACAAACCACGCTCCCGCCTCCCTTCCCCCAGCCCAAAAGACATGTGCCATTCATAAGCTGCCTGACTGCTGGTCTCCATTATTAAAGCCTAGAAGGCTGATAAATTGGGGATTCATGGAGCCTGCAAGCCTCCAACAACCAGATTGCCATGGAAACCAGAGGCAGCTTCCATCTCCAGCAGAAATGATATTGATCTAGCTGAAGGCAGGGAATTACAATCAAGGAGAGGATATAAAATGTCTCTTTTTCTTCCCTTTGCCATCCTCCCATTTTGTGTTTAAATGAAGGAGAAATTTCATTTAGAGATCATTAGTTTGTTTCTGTCCATCATCGCCACCAAGTCTCTGCAAATTGGATGCTAAAATGAATTAAGTGCCTGTTGTCAGGCCTTCCACAGCCATCTTGTTCATAACTGTCCCAACATCAATGACACTAGCTCTCTGCATCAAAGATATTACTGGTTTTTCCCATATGCATGGCTGATATGCACACATGTCAGATCCCAATGTGTTTTGCAGAGAATGGGCATGGAGACACAGCCCCAGCTCTCTGGGAGGCAGTTCAGCCTTAATGCTGCACCCAGTGAAGCAGCTGGGAGCCTTTGTGTTTCATTTCAACAGGAGGAGGTCATCACGTATGTTATGACAGCCTGGACATAGGAAGAGGCATTTTTAGCAATGAGCATTTGTGGGGATAACCCCACTTTGAGATGGTATGGGGTAGCGTTGCTGGCTCAGACACCCCTCTGTATTCCAAATCCCCTGTCTGGGACTGCTTAATTCACAGCCCTCCAAGGCTGGAAAGATCAGGAGTAACAGCACCTATCCTGCAAGGGAGGGCAGCCAGACACTCTCCCCAGTTCATACAGCAAAGGCCAGATCCTCCTCAGTCTGTCACCTCATCCCTTGGGTGCCTCTGACAAAGCCTAAGAGCTGGGAGGAGAAAAGCCATAGCTTGACTTCAGGTGGGAGGTCGGACTACATTGTCACCTCTTCTGCCTCAAGAAACCTCTGTGAGCAGAAGTGTGGTGATGCCTCCCTGGCAAGAGCTCATCCACAGGGGAAAGGAGGGTGTGGGGCAGCCCTGTGCCTGGTGCTGTCTGCTTTCAGAGACCTGAGCTGCACAGCAGGAGGGGAGGAGGGAGCTGCCTGCAAAACCTTTCACCAGCACTCTTGTTGCCAGAGGCAGACTTCCCTGCAAAGGTGGCAGCAGCAGTGAATCTGATTATAATTCCAATCTGGGATTATTTTTCTGGGTTGGGTTTTTTTCTTTGTTTGTCAGTCGGTTGGGTTTTTAAAACCAACCTTCTCCCAGTTGGGGAGGGTCTTTTGAGCCTCTGAACTTTCTAAGCATTGTGGGTGTCCCACAGAAGCCATCTCGGTTTAATTGGCCATTCACAATAACAATTCAATCAGGCAGGTAACGAATTTGGCCTTGACCTGTCAGGGCAGCTGCAAATACTGGGGAGACCTCATAGGAGCACAGGGAGGCAGCCCTGTGCCCTGTGCACAGCCAGCCCTGCTGTGAGAGCACAATGCTGGCTTCTGAATCACCTAGCAGCCCAGAGCAGCAGGTATGTCCAGCGTTGTCAATGGCAAAATCAAAATGCCTCAGCACTGTCCACTATGGTGGAAAAATGTACCCTGTTGGGGTGCTAAAACAGCCCTTAGTGAGCCTACAATGACAAGGCTTCTGTCCCTCATCAAAGGATATTTCAAAGCTGTCCCCTTGCTGACACTGCCAGCCCAAGGTGGCCCTGCCTCAGCTGTGGGGCCAAGAAGTTGCTGTTCGTCCACTATCTCATGCATAGCCAAAGTCTGCTGTGAAGCCCAACTCTGCACAGGTCCACAGAGGCTGCGAGTTACCACAGCTCCCACTTGCAGAGTTTCTAAGGGTTTGGCTGAGGTGCAGCAGTCCCTGCATTTGGCTTGGACACCATCATTTTGACAACAGCTGCCTTATCTGACAACAGGGCCTTATCTGAAGCATGAACCCACCAAGCCTGAGCTGCTCTGAAATTGCACTGAGGCATGCTTATGCTTTCTCCCCTGCTCCTCCGGATGATTTTATTTGCTGTAAAGGTCCTTGGCACGGGTCTTGCCTGCTGGTCAGAGTGATGCCATGAGATATCCACATGAATGAACATGTCTTTCTTACTCTTCCTCTCCTCCTGGAGCTGTTCCACTTCCATAAATCATTAAATATTCATTGGGCCAGAGTAAAACATTGACTCTCTAGACTGGTGGTGAGGGCACTCATCTGGAATGGGGGAGACCAAACGCCACATCCTGGCTCCAGCAAATACATAATTTATACAAATGGATCAGCTCCAGCCAGGGGGATCAGGGGAAACTTCATCCAATAGCTCTCTGGATTTCAGCTGCTCAGGGTAAGGGAAAAGCCCATCTTCTCTTCCTTCCCATTCAGGGAGTACCTAACCCTCCCATGCCAGCCTCTCTAAAAGCAGGCAGAGGTTTCTCTTACTACCTTAATCTACAAATTGCATTGCTCCTGGTACTGGTACATTATGTCTGGTTTTGACCAATTAAAGGGTTCTTTAGTGAAAAAAAGAGTTTCATAGAGAAATTCCAGCCCAGCAGGAATCCAAAGCCCTTCGAGAAACAGGTTGAGAAGTAGTTGCATGCTACATCAGTTAGGAATGGCTGGAATTTTCTCCTTGTCCCTGATGTAAAAATTGGTGACTCCACCCATCTTTCTCAGTCATTTGGCTTCAGCCATGAAGAAGGTTTCTAGCTTGAGGCAAAAGGAAACTTTTTTTCTCATCTTGTGTCTCTCTATTGAGCTGAGTGAGCAGTGCTGGGATAGAATCTCTGGAGACTAGTCTGCTGTTCATCCACTGCTCAGCAGCAGTGCTGTGTACGTCTTCCCCTCACCTTCCTCCTGGGCCTCAGGTGTATTTGGGAGAGGTTGTCTCATGGACAAGAGGTCAAGTTCAGCCTCTATGTTTGCACCATGTTTAGCCACACTGGTAAGCCTCCCAACAAAGACTTGGTAGTAGAGCTGGGATGGGTGTGTGCAAAGAATACCTCCATCCCCATGGATAAGCTTAAAGACACATACCAAAACAGCTTACTTTGCTGAAGGATCTCTCAAACACCCACCAGTTCCACTGACACAAAGCTGTCCATGCCAAACCCTGGGAACTGTGCAATGGGATGGGTGCAGGGAGTGAGCAGGTGTGGTACAGGGTTAGAACTGGTGAACTGGTTGAATAACAGACTGTGAATGCAGACAAGGGGTCAGACAGAATTGGTGCTTGTATAAATTGTAGCAGCCCTACTGAAGGTAACCTCACAGCAGTTCTCTGATCAGAACCCATGGATGTGGGGGATTTCCATTCCTTCTGACCACAAGGGAAAGCAAAAGACCAATATTACAATATTGCACTCAGTTCCTCCCACAGGAACAACATACAGACCATTTGTGAGCAGATCTAAGATTAAGACCACAGATTCCTTCAATTTGCACATCTTTCCCCACGTGCAGCAGGGCAGGTTCCAGCCCAGGGCTTGTCTCTTGTGGCATATCCCTTGTTTCAGCACTGATGACCAAAGATTACTCTGAATTGCTTATGACACAGATGTTGAAATCATAGGTGAAATCCTAGCCTTGCATAAGTTAGCGAGGCTGAGATTTCAGCTCTGTAGCTGCAGCTACAGCCAGTGAGAATTGCCTCCAAACAGACTGCAAAAGGTGGGAGGAGAAGGGGGAGCTTGGAAGAGAAACTCTGGGATAGGCAAGACAGGGTGTCTAAGCTGGAATACATAATTTTTCATTCTATTTCATTTAATTTCTTTTTCATTTCATTCCAGTGATGGAATGGAGCTCCATACTGACTTAAAAACTACACAGTTATGGACTTAGTCCACATGAGTTTGCATCCACACCTCCCTCTTAGAGGCTTGTGTAATTTCCAAATCGATGGGTGCCCAAAGCCTTTAAGAACAGCAAAGGGTTGTTTGTTTGGGTTTTTTTAAAGTACTTCCCACCATCCCAACTTTAAATTACTTTTACTTTATTCCATCTCCCATCCCTTCGAATGGGTATCCAGTAAGGTTTTTGAAACATTTTTCACAGCTGCTAAGAAAATTCTGCCAATGTCAGCAGCACTGGGGAATGCTCCTGAGGACCGGTCACAGGTCTTGCTCCTGCCATCCCATCCCTTTCCCTGTACGTGCAAGCATTGTCAGCTACAGTTCTGCAGCACTGCACCACTCCAGCATTGGGATTCAGATGCTCTTCCAAATGTCAGAGAGATTTTCTTCTTCATTAAGCCCTGTAGGTTACAGGTAATGTCTGGTTATCATTGCTAGCATTCCCAATTACTGTGTCTTGCTGAAGGGAAATGGAGAGGTTGAATAGTGTCTTCCACCTTCTGCTTGCTTTCCTAATGAAAAGAGGACTCATTTGCTATTGCCTCAAGGTACAGCTGGGAAGTGTGTGGTCCTTTGAACACCGCATAATTGGGACCTTATGACCTTTATCTATGACTTATTTACATGAAACCTTAAGTCTCACTTTTCCTGTCATTAGGAGGAGAGCATTTTCCTTTATAACTCTGGGCCCTGTCCAGGTTTCCATCGTTCTTTCCCTGACTACTCTGCAGCCCTGCAAAGGGCAAGTGTCCAACACGGGCTCCTGGCTGCCAGGACCTCAGCTGAGATTTTCAGCTCCGTTCCAGTGTCCCATGCTGACAGTGATGTAGCTAAGGACACAGAAAGAAAAAAAGAAACATTTCCACTGATTGCATTCATGTTTGGTGTTGACAAAGCCAAGGCCCTTTGTATGGTATAGGCTGTTAGAGCTAAGGGGTGTGCAAAAGGAGCCTCTAGCAGGGAATGCAGAACTAGGAAGAAAGTCACAGTTCTAGGAACCAGCAAAACCAGGCCAGACTTCCCTGCAGAGAGCCGCTAAGCACACAGTAGCAGCACTCTCCATCATCCAGTTCTCCCCCATACATTGTGTCTCCTCTATTTTCTGCCATTCAGCACCATCAGAGAGGAAAGCTAGGGAATGCGGAAGCTCTCCTTTAAGTCAAGCTTTGCAGCATGAATGTAGCTAAAGACCCACTCGAATTGAGCTTGCACACATTGGTCCTTCACAGGTCTACCAGAGGTCCAGAACTGCAGGCAGAACCTACCCCACAAAGCTGATGCCAGTGGCTTGACTTGTAACCTTCCAGTGACTGCCTACATTTCTACATGTTCTCTAGGCCACTGCCATGGGCTGAATAAAATATTTGTGCACTGCCTTTTCAAAGAGGAGAGTTCCCAAGTCCACAACAGACCTGGGTGTCATTACAGTCATCAGTCCTCATTGGGCAGCTGTCCTCAAAAAGCAAAGATGTAGGTGTGCTGAGGACTGGGATGAGGAGTAAAACAGAAGAAATATTGCCTTTCTGGAAATACATGTATACAAGTACAGCCTTTTCTTGACTAACGTGTACAGTGTTTGTCACCCCATCTCATAAAGGACACTTGCAGATTTAAAAGATTTGCAGAGAAGAGCAACAAAGATTCTAAAAAGCAGAGGAATCACTTCATATAAAATGCAACTGAAATCATTGCTTGTGTTGTCTTCAGGGAAGAGATGAACAGCAAGGGCTACGGTATACTATGTTCTCTGTGCCTTTGAGCATGCTATATGATGCTATAGACAATAAACAATGGCATAAAGTAGGGCTATGAGAAGCTTTTGCTCTTTCTGTGCCGTAGGACTAGTACAGAAATATATTTAAGGCAATGGTGGCAATTCATTGGTGAACTTTCTGGCCACTGTACAGTTGGAGTTGGAGAAGCTGTTGACAGTCAATCAACTATATCATATTTATATATATATGCCATATAAAGCCACAGTTATGGTTGGTATCAAAAGAGACAGCTCATTATGTGTTAACTGTGAAAGCAAATCCCAGGCAGCAGAAGATAGGGATGAGTCCTAGTTGTAGAGAAGTAGTTAATCCCAAATCTGCGCATAGAAGTCTACAGGTCTAGCTACTGCTAGAGAAGTACTGTAAATGGATTTGAGGTCTGACCTGGCTTAGCAATTCCTCTGTTCCTCTACCTGATTTGCATGGGCCCTTGGGAGCACAACTTCACCTTGCCAGAGTCCAGGGAGCTGCCACAGAGGCTGGGAGTGATCGCTGGACTGCCACTGATAATCCAGTATTAATGCACCTATAATACAGCACTCAAGGAATGTCTAACTAATCTGATCGTGCTGACCTGGTGAACTTTTCCAGCCCCTTTCCTCTGCACATGGCAGTCATCTGTACTACAGAGTCAGTTCTGCTACCTTTAAAGTGCTGGTCCTTGGAGCTGTAAATCCCAGCTGATACTCAGCAAGCTTAAATCTGTCTGAAAAGTTCAGCCTACTTGATCCGAGTGTAAAGACACTGGTGGTGGTGCAGAGCACTGCTGGCAGCTACAGCAAACAGCTGCCACTTAAATTTCATTCTCCCCCTGCCTGTTCTGTTTACTGGCCTGTTATCTGAACCCTTCTCAGAAGAAAATTTGGTTATGGCAGAAAGCCTTCCTCCCATGTGGGGATTTCAGAGCATTTTCTGAAGCTGTTCTGAGTGTGGCTGGAGTGGACAGCTGTGAAAAACATTCTAACAAGGAGACAGTGATTTTGAGCAAAATCTAGGTGGACTTTAACCATCGGCCTTGGCTGTAGACAGCTGTGTGTTAGCGTGAGTGACCTCTACTCAACATGAGCACATAGCGTGACATATACTATGCACTGCCTTAAACAACACCACCTGTAGGTACTGCTTGTAAGAGCTCCTTCCCACAGTGATGTATAAGAGCGTAAGGCTCTCAGAAAACCTTGGTATACCATCTAGAAAGTTCAAGACTGATAGCTTTGTTCAGCTGGAAGAATACTATGAAGGTGTGAAGAAGAATTAGATTGGCCAGCTTCCCCATGAACTCTGCATGCACACCATGAACTCTGTGCAGCACACCATGATCAGTGAGGAGAGGCTCAGACAATACTGCAACAGCTGCGGTTCCCAACATCAGAAGAGATGCAAGATTCCTGCCACCTTTCCTATAATTTCCATCCTTCACAAAATAAAGAAGTTAAACAGCCTTAAGTGTCCATGCCTTTCTTACTGAGGTCCAAAAAGAACCAGTACCTCCTAGGTGCAAAACAGTGGTTTACTTGCTCTCCTCTTCCAGAGTAAGCCCACACTTTGTCATCTGTAAGTATGCTTAGTGCCACATAAGATTTCATTAGAAGAGGTCAGGTCCTACTTCACCACTAGCCCACTTGGCTTCACCACTAGCCCACTTAGCTTCACCATTAGCCCACCATTTATCCTGATTCACCACTAGCTTCACCATTAGCCCACTTATAATTTCCAACCTATATGGGGCAAGCTGGCCCTCACCTCATTAGGAAATAGCAGACCTGAGGCACACATGGGACCTGAGGCAGTATTTCACTGCAACAGAGGAGGAAATCCTGTACCCATAGCAAGCAATGTGTAGCTTTCCTGTTCTCTGGGAAAGTATGACATTCCACTTTCCTCACCCTGCCCCTCACACAGCTACTTGCACCAAGGCAAAGCAGGCTGTGAAATGCACAGGCAATGCTTGTATCTATGTAGACACAATGCAAAGATTAAAAAATTCAGAGCAACTGAGGTCTAGGCACATACTCTGACACCTTTGGTTGCAGGTAACCTGAATCACATTTACATTCGTGCTTTGTTGCTGGAGTAGTACTACAGACAAGAAAATGCTGGCATGCTTGCTTTGAGTTGTTCCCTCTGGGGCAGTCGCAGGAAGACTACTGTATTTGCATTGCTCTCCTCGGCTGCCAGATGTAGCAGCAGAGATAAGCACCTGTGAAACAGGAATGGCAGCAAGGGTGTTCTGTCTCATGCCAGCTACCCATGGGTCAAGACTAAAATTCCAGTTATACAACCGCTATCCCTTTGCGTAGCGCAGGCTGCACCTTCTAGCTGGTACATGACAATAGACAGTCCCCCTTTCCAAATCTTTATATAGCCAGCGCTCCCAGGGTGCAGCAAGTATTGTCCTTCCATCAATATGCTAACTGAACTGAAAACAAAGAACTGATTCAACTCTAAACCATGAAAAAGGATCTGTAGGGACTTCATCCCTCTGAGGAAGTAAAGAGAAAATGGTGCCTCCCAGTGCTCCTTGCTTGCAGGATACAGGGCCCTGGGGGAACCGCTGGCACACTCACATGCAAAGCAATTGTCATCTGGCTGATTTTTCATTTCAGCTGTGAAACTGCTCCATTGTAAAGCTATTTCATCGAGCCAGAGAAAGCATTCTTCATTTCCCAACAAAAGAAGATCCATTTGTTTCCTTAGGCACAATTTACTCTTTCACATTTCTGGGCTTTGTTGTATTCTTACCTGACAATCTGAGGGTGCTTTTGATGTGAGAGCTAGCCAAATTTGGAGGTGAGACTCAAAAACCTGGGAAAGTACAAAGTGAATCTAACATTGTGTGACATTCACCTCCTTTCCTCCCCACAAGGCGCACGGTAGCCCATCTTCTTCTATAGTCTGCTGTGCTGGATGCTGATCGTGCTTCAAAGCTGCACTAATGTAAGTTCTTTCCAGTGGCTTCAATGGCGACTCTTCGGATTTAAGCCAATGCAGCCTAGGTCAGAATAAGTCTCACTTCCTCATCCACAGGTACCATATAAATTCCCTCCTACCACTTTTGAATTTTGTCCTGTTGAATAGGTTGGCATTTAAGGCAGCCTCTCTAACGCATAATACCAACGCCAAAGAGGCAAAAGCTGGATCATAGCAAGAGTGCCTATAAACATAAGTCTTGGCCAGGATGCTCAGATAAGAGAAGACCTTCTTGGCATGCCAGTCACCCACCAAAAGGAGTAAAGAGAACTAAGAGATTGTTCTTCTTAAACCAATCCCCATTGCAGCTGACCAAAGCCCACTGTCTCCTTTCATGTTTACTCAATTTGGAATCCATCTACTTTTTCCATGTGCTTTTGGACACATGGAGGATTCCTTAGAAACTGCCCTACTGTTCACCTGGGAATTCCCAGGTTCCAGATCAACTCATACTAGATACAGGACAGTTGTTTGAAGCCATTTCCCAACAGGCAGGTAGAGTATGTGGAACTGAGTAGCAAGGAGAGCTGAGGGCTGTCAGGGGAATTAGTGACTGGTGTTAGTATCACTTGGCCTCTCCCCAACTCCACAAACATCAAATACTAAACAATAAAAACCACGCACTTCTCCTTATCTGGCATGTTATTCCTTTCCCCTCTTCCTGTCTTTTCTGTCCTGCCCTCAGATGAAGGTGTCCTTGCCTTTTGTTTGTCTTTGCACCAGGGAAGATACTCACAGGTAACACGATACAGCCATTGTAGTAAAATTCAAGGCAGATGAACACCACCTGACCAAAGTAGCACGGTCCGCAGGCCTCACGGTAGTAGGAGCCAAGCGTGCCGTGGCAACCAGCCAACCGATGACACTGGCTAGGAGCCAACTCGATTTATTTTTGGCAGCCTGACACCACATACTACTGTGCCAGTCTTCGATCACAGAACCGATAAGAGATGACCTTTGAAAGCCAAGGGGATGACTTCTGGGAGAAAGGGACTGATGGAGCTGAAAGAGGATCTGTCCCTAGGCTGGAGGAGTACTGGAGTGGCAGATGTTTGGTAGCCCTCCCTCTCTCGTGAATGACCAAACCACCGCAGCCGTGCCAGCTACCACCAGTGCTGTTTGCTGGGGAATGACTGGGAGAAAGGTTGAGATATGGCAAATGACTGTAAGTCTACAGAAAGAGCAAGTACCGAGAGAGAAACAGAGAGGTTTAAAAAAATGAGAGGGAGTCACAGGATGAAGATGGGAAAAAGAAAACAGGCTTTTTGTCAGGAAATATTTCCTGTCTGTGGGAACTTTTATACTGTGTTGATGCTCTTTTGTGGAATACTCTTTAAGGAGAAAGCAGTTTCTTACTTATACACTGTAAAGTGTATTGCAGAACAAAACCTGGGATCCTCAGAGAGATGGACAAGAAGGCCGATTTAATCTTCTTTGCATTTCTTTCTTGGATGGCTCAGGGGGCACTTACCCAGCTGTTCGAGTTTGTGACTGGAAGGCTGATATCATACTAGAATAGCAATTTAGGAAAAAAATCTATATTCATTAACATTTTAAAGAGACTGTCGGTTTGGCTGTGGCCACACACCTTCCATGTTTGCTTTCTGCAAACACTGGTAAGCTTGAGTATTACTGCATGCATATAGAATAAGTATAAGTAGATGCACATACTGGCCTCAGACACTCAAAGAATCACTGAAAACTCATTTTTAAATTTATATTTGATGGTAGATTTTCCAACTTACTCTTTTGGGTAGATACTTACATAAGTTACTCTATCATGTGAAAATGCATATTAAATCATGCACTTAAACGTCCAATTTAAAGGATGTGCCCATGAATGGTTGGTCACTTCAAATGATGTTAGAGTGAACAAAAGCAGACAGTATAGAACTAAACCATTTTTTGATGACTGGTCTCTTAAAACAGGTAAATTTAAGCAAATGAAATAGCTTTGCTACTAGGAACTTCCTACTTCTATCCATAACAGCAGATTAATTGTAAGAAAAATAAAGCATTAATCCAAAGTAGAAACACTATCCCATTTAGGAATAATGCACCCCAAATCTTAAATAAGAGTTAATTAGCACTCATTTTTCTGTGTACAGGGGATCCCAAAACACTGATTAATTCTGTCCTATTTTTGCCATTGTACCTTTGCCCAAGCATAAAAACAGTGCAAGTACAGCATGCAGCATAGCAAATTAGATTTTGGAAATCACACGACATATATTTTGTCATTCAACTCATCACACAAAGTAAGAAAAAAGGGCTGGAGACCTGGACAACAGAAAGACAACTTGGACAATGTAATTTAAAGACTTATCTCTAGGAACGTTTACATGAAAGGAGGTAAAACCAGCAACCCTTTGTTGTTGTGTACATTCAGTTTAGACTCACGCTCTTGAAGGCCACTCCCCTTGTCCATGCCTTAAATCACAAATGTTCTGCATGAGCACCTCTCCCAGTACCTATGTGTCCTTTTGTATATCTGCTCTTTCCTACATGTGCACTGTGTTGAGCAGAACAGTCACCAGAAGCCCTGACTTATCTATGAAGCTCGGAAATCTAATAAGAGAGTGGGAATTATAATTTCTGGAAGAGAAGCAGTGGGCCAAATGAAATTATGGAGAAAAATCACTAAGTACAGGCTTGGATGCTGAAGGTCTGTAACGTTTACATAAGGCTGCTTATGAATATCAAGGTGATAAGTCACATTTTTGCCACAACAAGCTAATGATTGCAGAATGCCCTGTACAGATGAATGTATCATGGATGTGGAGGGCAGTTATTGAGTTTCACATGGAGCCTTCCTCTGATGTTGCCTTTTTTTTAATTTATGTTCTCTTACTTTTATATTGTAAGGAGGGTAAAGAACAAGAGCAAAAGTATCCTCAGGTCTTTGATGCATTTTCTACCCAGCTTAGGATCACAGTTCAGAAATGGCTCTTCTTTACTGTTTGGAAACACTAAGCCTCTGTCAAAAATGCTCGCTTTTGCCTCTCAAAACTTTTCACCTCTTCATAGGGGAAGTAGTTAAGCAGAGTTGCACTCAGTCAAGAGCAAAGAATTGAAAACACCTCCTAGAGCGACTGTTTGCATTCAGGCCTCTCTTCTGTCCTCAGTCACTGAGCTGCCGGGGCCTTTAATCTTCCTTTTCCCTACCTGATCCTCTTACCATGTGGGTCTGACCCAGCTGACATGTCTAAAAGCTTCATGCAAGTGTGGCTGACAGGGGCTACCCCAAGTACAAAGGCTGAAAGTAGTGATGTGAATGAAACTATAAGCAGTGCTGAAAACAAGAAGTTCCTGACTAGGATGTGGCTGTATCAGGAATCTCATCCATTTACAAGCAGATGGAAAAAAAAGAACCTTTTGGTCCTTCTTGACCATCTCACCAGCAAGGCTAACTGTCCTCTTGCAGCGTGAGATAGCTTTTGCCTTGTGAGATTTTCAGCTCAAGTTGGCAGCCTTCGGTAAGCTGGTATCAGCTAAGGCTGTTTCATTGCCCCACTGGGGCTGCCTCTGCTAGTGTGCGTGGGAGTGTTCATCTTCCCTTTCAGCCTGTGCAGAGCCTGGGGAGCTCCTGCAGGCTCCTTCAAGCCTCCTAGCTGGCTGATACTCCCACCACCATGGAAAATTGGGCTGGATGGCACCTCCACCTAGAGGAAGAGGAGGCTTGAGAGGAAGTGTAGTCTTTCCAAAAGCTGCTGGGAAGCAGGGAAGAGGCTGTTAAGCAAGAGCATGCCATTTACCCCACCCCTAAAACCCAGCAAGGGGATTCCCTTGTTAACCCTCAGGCCGACCCCACAACAGCCCTCGCTGGCCAACCTCAGACGCGTCCCTAAGAGACTGAGGGTGGCACCCATTTCTGGGGAGGCCCATTCCCTAGCAAGTCATTCACTCACCTGTCTTCTCTTCGGTTTGGCTGCTCTCCACTGTCTCCATTTGGGGTTGCGCTGTTGCCTTGGCAGTAGCATCCTCTGCGGCAGGGGTGGTGGTGGCAGTGGTGTCAGCAGCAGGCACGTCGGCTTGTTTAGGCTCCTCTTTGTCTTGGGCTTCGTCAGCCTTCAAGGACGGCGAGTTGTCAGTGGAAGCTTTAGTGGCACTTTCCGTTTCGGCGGCAGCAGGGGGCTTTTCCTCCGAGGGGGCAGCAGGAGTGGCAGCCTGTGGGGCTGGCTGCTCCGAGCCTGTGTCGGCAGCTCCATCACCTTTTTTCTCCTCCCCTGGCGCGCTGCTGTCTTTGCTGCCCTCCTCCAGCTGGGCGCTGTCAGCGGTGGCCGCTTCTGTGGCAGTGGGAGCCTCGCTCTCTTTGTTCTCGGCCGCTCCGCCAGCAGGGCCTTCCTCCTTCTTGTCGGCGGCATCAGCCTCAGAGGCCGGGGCATCTCCCTTCTTCTCGCCCTTGAGCTTTTTCCTTGTTATGTGTCCGCGGAAGCTGGCCTGGATTTTGGTGGCTGCCTTATGAGCTTTATCTTCTGGTTTGATGCCATCTTGCTCAATCTTTTGGTCCCCGTCCTCATTTTTTTCAACCTTTGAAGAAGAACAAGGGAGGAGGGCAGAGGAGAGAACAGGGAGATAAGTTAAGATTTCTCCAGGTGCAGGCCAGGCTTTTGGTTTGACTAGGAACGTCCCACCTTCCCCCCTCCTGCTAACCAGTGACAACTTTCAAAGCAGCCTTTCCATTTGGTATGGGTGGCTCTAACCTCATCCTAGGGCTGGACAGACACGGGATGGGGTGGGGGATGGGGGAGGGTATTGTAAAGGGAATTGAAAGCACCTCATCATCTCCATCAGCAGTGATGGAAGCACACTGGCTGTGTGGAAAGGCTTGCACCAGCTGGGTTGTCTCTATTCCCATGATTTATTTTCCCACCCATTTTGAAATTCAGCATTTTTGTTTTTCCCCAACTCGTTTTCCAAACACTCTCCTGAGGGGGATTTTCACAGTCCTTCCAAACCCACCTTTGACTTCAAGTCTTTGTTTCTTTCTAATGACACCTTGTTTCACAGGTGTGTGACTATAATGACACCGCACATTTTGTCCTTTATAGCTTCTTGGCTCAGGAGTGCCAACAGAGAGTTGTATTGCTGCCCGCCCCACCACAGATGCATGCTGTCAGAAACCCATGGATATTCGCAGGATGAACTCCTCCAAAGGCCCTGCCCGCAAGCACTCTGAGCACTTTGCCTCTGCTAGCCACTCACGGTTTCAATGAAGGAATAATAGGCAGATAGATATCAGTCTTTCCAATTTTAGCAGATTACTATTATTATTATTATTTCTCTGACTACTGGGGGGAATTCAGCCTTGCTACAAAGGGCAGGCATTCCTCATGCTTTTTTAGACTTCAGCCATTGCATTACAATCTTAAATGGGACCAAAAAGGAGCCTATGCCTCACGCTGGTCTGCTGCAGACAGATAATGCTTGGCTTGTAAACCCCCACTGAATCTATAGGACATGCTACACTTCACCCCAATAATTTAGCAGTCCTTGGGCAAGTAACAGCTCGGCTACACATTGATGAAAGGACACTGTTCTATTAATATTCCCATTGGGAAGCATTCAAAAGAGCTACTGGGAAGCAGAGGCACTGGCCTCTTTGCTGTCTGCACCTGGTTTCCCACACTGGCTCAGGTCACAAAAGAGAGAAAAGGAGCTGGCTGAGAAAGATAGCAAGCATTTATTCCTGGCTGGGAGGAGGAGAGCACTTCTTCGGCCGCCCCAAGTGAGAGGTGCCATCTGGGCAGAGGCCCAGGACCAGAAGAGCAGAGAGAGGGGACAGACTATAAATACATTCAGAAAGAGCACGGCAGGACTAAGGGAGAAGAAGCTGCTGCAGCATACGCATGTGGCAATGGAAACACCACGCCTGTGAAGAAGGGGGCAGAGGACTGGCCACACTGACAGGAATCACTGGGAAACTGACTGGAAGGGATCATTTCCACATGGTGAAGCAGGTCAACCAAACGCTTGGTCACTGGGATGTCAGAAGTGATACCCACTGTCTCCCCCCCAGGTCCCCAGTGAGCACTGTATCCCCTACCTCTGCTAGGGTGGTGCCCCAGGTAAAGACGGGTAAGCTTCAGTGGATATGGTGAGCTTGAGTGGGTATGGTGGCCAAAGAGTGAGCAATCCCAAACATTGAGGAAAAGAGCCCCTCCACACAGCTTTGCAGGCTGAGGGTGGGTCTGTGTACAGCAGGAAGTCATCCTGCCAGTGAGACTAGGCCCCAGAATGACTTGGGAGGAGGTGGGCAGGGGGGGAGTAAAAAAGCCTGCAAATGAATATGCAACTGGTACTAATACACAGAACTCAGCACAAGGAGTTTCCGTGCTCCTGACCATGCCTAGGGACACAGCAGTTGTTGTACCTGTCACAGGGGTGCAACTGAGCAGTTACGGCTGCACTTCCCCAAGCACACGAGTGACGTGGTACCGAAAGTGGGCTTTCATGCTCGTCTCAGCTTGTCAGAGAGCAGGTGATGGTTATGTGTACAGACAACTCAGACGTTAGCATGCTGGAACCATTCACGCATGTCTCTCGCTTGCATAGCTCACTCTGCTCTGTGTTACTCAGCATCTGGGGTGAGCTTTTCAGCCTATTTCAGGGGATGGAAACGAACCAGAAGTACCTTTTAGGCTGGTGTGTTCCCAGAACGGCTGTGACCCTGCCAAGGTAGTGCAGAGCTCTGCACAGGCTCATCCATCCTGCTCCTTGGGCAAGGTTTTTGCAGCTTGCAGGAAGTCCTGTGTAGCTGTGGCAGCCTAGCTGCTAACACTCACACCAGCTGGTTTGAGGGGAGCCTGAGCTGGCCTGCATTACACTGTAGGCACAGCATGGTGAAGATGGGCTAGATGCTTCTTTGCAGCACTGTGCTCCACCTAGATGCCCTAGGTTTTGACTGTCCTTAAGGACTGCAGCCAATTTCAGACAGCAGCAAGACTGGGAGACTGGAAAGACAATACAGTGGTAACTATGAGACCCTAAAGGTCCAGTCCCATATGCCAGATTCCTCCAAAAAACATTTGTGAATGAGAAAAAAATTGTTAATCCCTGGAAAAAGGTGAAAACTGTTCACTGAAGGGAGATTTCTCTTGCCACTGGCCTTGCTGCTTTTACCTCCCACCAACCAGGACAGCTATCATGAAGCGTGGCCTGCTGCATGCCTGCACTTCTGACTCCAGAGCAGTTACCCTGTCATCTGGGCTGTGCAGCCCTGCGAAGGTTTATCTCCTTCCCGCTGCTAGCAGGAGGCCAGGGCGCAGCAGGACATGGGGTTGGCCCTCCGGCTATTCTGACAGAGCTGTGACTGCCAGCTGGCCCTGGGAGGCATGGGAGAGCAATTTTTCTCTTCAGGGAGGTCAGGCTCAAGTCTCTCACCTGCACCTACTACACAACAGAGCTAAAAGGGACCTTTACTATTCTGATGACATCATTGTGCTCTTATCCCCATTGGGATGACATCAGCCCGAGTCCTTGCCAGATCGCAAGGCCTGATACTGCAAAATGTATTTCCAACAGGATGCTTTCAGCATAATTTCAGATATAAAAGGTAAGAAACATGAGGCTGGAAAATAAGAGGTGGAATTTAAGGTCATAGATGAAAGAAACGTACTAATAGTTTGTCTGTGCCAACTGTGGCTCTCATTTCTACTCAGTCCTTTCCCACTGAAGCATCCCAGGTGTTTTAAATGACTTATATTAAATTACTTATTTTCAGGCTACCAGCCTGCAGCTACTTCTGGGATAGGATACGGTATCTATATAGCATGTGTGTCATTTTGTATAACAATGAGTTGGGTGAGAAACAGATTGTTCAGATGGAAACTTCTGTTCACACAAAAAAAAAGACAAGGGCTGTTCAACTGCAAATTACACACACAGCAGATAAGCCTTAATTAAGGAAGCTGCTTAAAAATAACCTGTATACAGTGAAGCTCCTGGAAAGCAGTTTATCTTCCTTGGAAAGCTAAAGGGTTGAGTCAGCCCTGCCAGGATGCATTCAAAAGCATCTCAGAAGAAATCTGTCTGTCTTATCTGCCATACCCATGTGACATCTTGGTTGTGGTATTGTAGCTGGAATAAAGTTACTATTATTATTATTACCAGTGTTTGTACAGAATCTAGAGCTTTCAGACAGGAATCAGATCTGGTAAGGATAGGTTTTATATTAGTCTTCCACCACACACCCCATTCATTTACACATGTATGTGTAATGTAAACTCATACGAGTACTTAATATTGGCATATTCATGATATCATAAGCATGCAATGTACTGTGATTTTACACAGAGCAAATGTCCTCTAATTCATTTAATGTGAAACAAATCATAGATCCTTCAAATGGCAGAAGGACTTGAAATCACTGACTCTGGTGGACACATAGCTATGGGGATGTATAAATGTACACACATAGTCAAATGTGTCCATTTTTTATTCAGACCATCTCTACATACCCACCAAAGCCAGTGCGCAAAGCTTTGCCTCTATGAAACACACTGTTAAGCTTTTATGTCTCTATCTACACAGTCTGCAACATCTTTCCAGTCCTAGAGGGATGATCCTCACACCATCTCCATCAGCTTGTCTGCCACACCTCCAGCTTTCTAGGACATCCCTTTCCTGGGCAGACTGTTCCTGTAAGTGAGACGTTCCCTGCCACCTCATAGCTGAGAGAGTAGGAGACAAGAAATTCATGTTTAAGACACAGGTAGGGCAGAGGTTAGTTCTTAGGTACCAGGAATGTGGAAATTGCATGGAGCCATGACCCCAAGATTTCTAATCTCTGGTTACCTTTCCACATTCCATCTCCAAACCCACAGCTTACAGAGAGGTCAAAATATAGCAAAGAATGAAGCAAGTGTTACTAAAACCTCGAGGCCCTTCTAGATGTCTGATATGTTGGTACGTTGGGAAAGGAGAGATGGAGAAACTGGATGTTTTCCAGATGCTCCATGTGTTTTCAACCACACATAGCCAAAGAGCAAGAAAGGAAGGGGCTGAGTGCTTGCTTGCCATTTGTCCACTTGTCTCTTGTGGTGTACCACATTGCCTGGCCTTGGAAAAATAATCATGTAGTTTTGTATTTTGGATTGTGGGATGGAGGGATCAAGAAAAGCTTACTGTTACGTGCAAAGGTCTTTCAATGTAATTACAGCCTCTTCTGCCCCTCTCTATAGCTCTCCCTTTCCTGGTGTTTCTCTGCCTACTAATATATAGTATGTGCCAGTCTCCTTAATGTTCATCCTAGGATCAGGCTGCCATACACTCAGTCATCACCCTGGTATCCCGCTCCTTTCTGTCCTTAGACAGGAGCTCCTCTTCAATATGACACCAAATCCCAGAGCCTTTTGATTCCCATTGTCAACTCTTCGCATTCTGAAACAAGTGCAGTTTCAGGACTTACATAGTTTTCACCAGAGAAGGCATCAATACTGGCCAGAGCCTGGACATCCATAGGATCAGTGACATCAATAATCCGCTTCACAACCCAAGGGAAATATAATGCCCGATTATCAAGGAAAAAAACCCCAAGAACCTGTGCTCTCCAGGCAAAGATACAGGCACCTCAAGTCATCCCTTTCTCATGACACCTGCACTAAGGCGTGTGTGGAAATCTTCCTATCATTTAGATGAATTAGTGCTGAACCAACTAATTGGCTGTAGTACTTGTGGGGTTAAGGTGCATCTCAGCCCATGCTCTGATCTTGACTAGAGCTCAACATATGTTCTCACTGATGTTATTCAAGGTCACTCGAGCCCAGACTCACAAAGACATTTAGGCACCTGACTCCCATTGATTTCACAGGATTGAGTCACCTCCATGCTTTTGCAGGCCTGGTTCTACATGACCTGATTTGTCTCAGATACAGCATTTAAGGAGCAGAATGCATTAAAAAAAAAAAAAAAAAGAAAAGAAAAAAAAAAAGACCAGCTGTCTCCCCAGAAGGAGTGAAGCATGGACACATGAGAGAGAGAAAAGGCTTTCACGCCTTGTGAAGTGAGGAAGCAATTTAGCACCAAGAACAGCTTTTTTTAACCCAGTTAAATGGTGTGAAGACACCTGGCTAGAGGATGGCACCTCTCAGCACAACCTGTCTGCGAGGCGAGGAAACAAACAGAGTTCCTTTTTTTCCCAGGATGACTATGGTGACGGCGGGTAAAACACCCGTGAGAGAGAAAAGGTTAATTCATCTCTCTGAAGGCCTATGCAGGATGGTTCCCTAGGGTATAACTAGCAGGATTTTGGCTCTCCAGTTTCAAATCCTCCAGCAATACAGTTTCCATTCTTTCCCCTACAAGATCCTCTCACATGCGGGTTATTTCCCCTCTGTTTTATGGTACCTGGAATAAAGAGGCAGATAGGTGGATGTTATGCACTTGTGTACAATGACTGAGAACAGAGGTAGAAAATAATCTAAGCTAGACCTATTTAGATATTTTCAGTGTGCCTTGTCAATAAATCCATTATACTCTCCTGACCTTTTTTGTGGCTCTCCCTTCTGTCACCTTGTTTCTGTTAAGCTGTTGGTCCACTGTAGTGTCATGATGAGCTTCACGTTGAAGCTCTTCCAGCTCCAGTGTTTAAATAAACCAAGGCACTCAGTACTGCCCACGCTGCCTTTGCAGGCTAGGTGACAGACAAAAGACCCTTCCCCCTGAAACTGATGCAAAGTGGCTGATGTCCAGGACTCATGCTTTGTGGAGCAGAGTGCCTCCTGGATGTCACTGGGGAAAAGCACTTGTTTTGGGTCTAGTCTGTGCTCTGTGGAGCACTTTGGTGGTTGTAGGGCACAGGCTGCACTCACTGATCTTCCAATTCGAAGCACCCAAAATCTGAGAGACAAGACTGGACTGCAGCTGGCCAAGGTGGTGCATTTATACTTGATGTGAAGGGCATGTACGTATCCTGGGGTACCACATATGTGTGTGGGGGCACTTGATGACACAAGGTCTGTGTGGACTGTGTTGGTGGCCTTGGGTGTTTGGCATGATCGTCATCTATTCTCTTGCTTCGGGTTGGATGCTGGCACATACTGTGCTGTCAGTTGTGCCTAGTCTCCTTTTTGGAGGGAAATACTTGTGTCACTCCAGAAGGAGCCAGCCAGCAGGTGTTCAGATCAAGGGACCAAAGCCTGGAAATGAAGCAGGAAGGTATCCAAGCTGACAGTGTAAATCCACTCCCAAAATAGACCATGTTGAAGAAATACCGCAAAAACACCAGGAGAAAAAATTCCCTTTAACTCTGCCTTGATTAGAAAAGTCCATTCAGAGAAGATGTGATTTCTGCTGCACATGTGTTTAGGCAGAAATGCAAGCTTGGGTGTCACTGGACTAAAGAGAAATTTTATCCAGGCTCAAACTATGGGGTTTGTGAGGTTTGTTCAGGGCAGTTTGGGACAGGATGGCTGCTGCTATGGGAATTGTTTTAAAGTAACACCTTCAGACTGAATCCTGTGGTCTGCTGAACATGAGCAGGTAACGAAACCCTGAATTATTGCTCTCTCTCTCTCCCTCCCTTCACCTTTTCTCTCCCTCTCTTTTTTATCTTGCTTGCTCAGTTTTGGACTCCAGAAAATTTTTCAGGGAATTTCTATTAACCTCTGGTGGCTCAGAGTGCCTGACCCCACGAAGGCTGGACGTGTTTGCTTCAGCCAAGGGCCAGAGGCCGATTTACAGTTCAGACTTTCTTCCCTGAGATCTGGTGCAGGCAGCTGCTGAGACTCCCCAGAGTCCAGGGTTATGCAAGGTCTCTAGAGCCATTTCCACAAGAAGCAGCAGCTCGTGTCCTGCAGCTCCTACACCAATCCTTCCCTGGGAACACAGGGCTGCCCCCAGCTCTGGCTATGGGAAATATCCCTACTTCTCCCCAACCTGAGTAACCTGCAGGCAGGGATGCTGTAAGCCCTTCCATTGTCATTTTCTGAGGTTACCTTGACCTTCCCTGGTTGCACCTAGAAGTTACGAGGGATTTCATGCTGAGACCATCAGTCCATGGGCAGTTAGACTGAGGGCCTGTAACTAGCTCAGCACCTGCTTGTGCTCCTTGCTGTTTTGTGCAGGGTTTTTGCAGCCAGCAGAATAACAACGACAGACCCAACCTCCCAAGTACATCCAGTCTCTGAACCTCCTTTTTAACCTGCCTGTTAACCCTGAATCTCCTCTGGTACCTCCTTTCAGCAGTGACTGCCCACACTATCAATTCTCTCAACCTAGTGATAAGAGAGAGTAGTTTCCTCCCTGCTTGAAGTTGAGCTCATGGTTGTATATTTTCTGTTACTATTTTTTTATGTCACTAGAAATGGGGGAAATTGTCTTCTGAAAAAGGATTTGCAAGTTCACTGAAGCCAAACAGACATCCCCAGCAATTAGGGAAAGTAAGGCACAGACTAATTCCCAGTGGCTTGGGAAGCTGCATAGAGTGTGGGCTCTGCTTCCCACTCTGGCACAGCCCCAGGCTTTGCCACTGCAGGGGTGTGCAGGAAGGGAGGGTGTCTGGCTCAAACCCAGGGTTGCAAGGAGCTGGTCTGGTGAGGCAGAAGGCTAGGGGAGAGAGAGAGAGAAGACAGAGCTCAGGGCAGAAAAGGAAGGGAATGAGTAGAGGAAAGAACAAAGGAACCAAATGGAGAAGAGAAAAGGAAAGGCAGGGAGGTAAAACCTGCCAAAAACCAAGGTACTGAATGGAAGAGAGGCAAACAAACAAAAGGCATAATGGCAGAGATGTGATAGAGAGGAAGAGAGAATGCACAGGAGAGAGAACAAAAATTCACTGATGCACATCTAAAGGGCGTGATAGCAGGAAATACCAAAACAGGCAGGTAAGTAGCTGAGCAGGGTCTCCTGGAAGAGATCTGCGTGACTGACTGTGCCACCACTGAAAAAGGTGTTGGCAGTGCTCTCTCTGGCCCATGCTACTGTGCTGCACAACCCTGGCTGTCACTTCCATGAGCACTGGGCTAGCAGTGGTCCTGAGGAGCCTGCACCAGCACCTTGACAGTGCCCGGCTGGGGAGCTGACCCTGTCAGTAAGCAGGCTGATTCGGATGTGGGTGAGTTCATGCATGACAGCGCTGGGCTGAGCTTTTCCCACTTCTTCCCTGGCTAGTGGAGGGCAGAGGGAAGAGAGATGGAGCAGCTTCTCCAAGGCAGCAGGGAGATAAGAGAGGAAATCCAGGGGGGGAATGAATGTTGTCCAATCCTTCGCGTGTAGCTCTGTGTCACCCTGCTTGTAAAATGTGAAGGGCAATGCCTACTCTGCCCTTGAAACTGGGTGTTTTGCTGTGGTGCTGCAGGGGAGGCAAGGTGGTCTCACAAATACCCTATTCAGTTATCACAGACCATCCCATCAGCCATGCTTGTGTCAATTAAGGCTTCTCTGAGGAGAATACTTTGGTTGTGCACCAGCCTTTGCCTTCCCACACTGCTCTACAATGAACCTCTGCTGCACAGAGCATCCAGACAGTGATGTTTCTACAGTACCTTTCACTGCTTTACACCCAGCACCTGCATAAAGAAGGAAAACCCCTCTCCTCCTCGAACTCAGCTATGCTGGGGTGAAACCCCACAGCTGCTATCTGTGCCCATGGCCACATACAGCAGGTGAACTTCAGTGGGGTCAGGGGTCTTCAGTCCACCTGAAATGACAGGGTGACTCAAACAAGGCAGCAACCAGGATCTGGAAAAAACAGTAAAGTCCGTACTGGCTTTCTAACTGTTCATTATCCTCCTGGTCAGTCTTTTGTTTGTCTAATCTCCTGCAAGAGAGCCTAGCCCACAGCACCACCTTTAGCCAACAGCTTGCATGTTCCCCAAGGAGCAGAGTCCGATCTTTCAAATCACCAGATCTTTCACCAGAAAAACCCAAGTAACCAGATCTGCAGGTCTGTGTTAACTTGATAAACTGGCTCTAAAACAGCTCTGCCTAAGGTACCCCCCTCACATCACCTCTTCAGCTTTTGTTCCAGATAAATGAATCCCACATGCTCACTGCAGAACTAAGCTGTGTATGTACTAGGATCTAGTATCCCCACAGAGCAGGAATCCATAGCCAAGACTTCTATCTATTGGTATAGACTCCATCTCCTCACTGGGGCAGCTGGCTTTTTCTCAGCTTCTGCTTCTGATGGGTCAACATGTCTCAGTGGTATGGCCTCTCCTCACCATCCAGGATTGGCTCTGCTAGCTCTCCTTCTTGCTCCGTGGGATTGCTTCACCCTGCTAATACCAAGCCCAGCTGCACTAGAACAGGGTGTCAGCCTTGCTGCTGGATGCAGAGAATGATGGTGTTGAGTGCTGGTTCTGACTGTCATGTATTCATTTGTGTTGTGGATCTTCATGCCCATCTGGGGTTGACTGACCCAGCCATTATCCTCATGCATCCACATGTACTTTTTCCTCTGGCTTGCTCTGGCCATTCTCTCTACCCACCTTTACTTCAGTGATACCACTGGTACTGATGTTTGCTCCACAGATCTTCTGCAAGGTGGCTGATAGGGCTCTCACACTGTATGTATAACCTCACCACAAGCAATGGGTAAGACATGGACCTCTCTTATGGGTTTGGGTTTTCCACAGCAACAGTGTCTTGGATTCCAGAGACCTTATAGAAAACCTTCTATGAAAACACTTTTTGCCTACATTTTTTCTCATTCCTCTTCTGTTTAAAGTACAAGCAGATAAAGAAGGAGAGAGATCCCATATCCCCTCCCTCCTTAGTCACTAGTTCAGGTGGGAGCAGGAAGAGTTAAATCTACTCTTAAGATACCACATAGAGAAGAGAGGTCACTGGTCCCACGGTCCCACTATGAGCTGACTTACAGCAAAGTGTGAGAAGACCTAGACCATCTCTTTATATTCCTCCTACTCCAAAGTTTGTACAGCTTATTAAAAAACAGTTGTATAGAAATCTTATTGGAAGTCAATGCCAAATGCAATGCCAGATGATGTAATTTCATTGATTTCAATGACAGTTTCACTAGGGACAATTTTTACAAGACCTTGGGAGGTCTTGTAAGCCTGGAAGAGGAGACATCGTTATGTTCCATGAGGACTCTGAACCTGAGAGAATTAGTATTTGCAGTGTTGCAAAGGCCCCAAATGCATGGTGCTGTGGCAGGGTAAAGCCACCACTCTGGGACTTCAGCTGTGCCCTTATACGTTGCATCCTGTCAGTGCAGGATGAGAACATCCTGAACGGCACGTTGTCAGAACCTGAGGAGGTGTCCAGAGGGGACCTGTATGACAGTGTCTTTCACCCAAGAACCTGGGCTTGACTGCCCGAAACCATGCTCAGTTTGTGTAACTTCAGTGCTTCCCAAGGTCCATAAAACTGATGGGCCTGTGATTGCAGCTGCCACTCCTGAGTGGCACAGCGCCAAAGGCGGGATGTTGTGCCATCCCCCTCTCCCGTCTTGCAGGTAGGGTTGTCACCACAGCGCAGACATGGCTTTGATTGGAAAGATCCTCTGGGGCCACAGGCAGCTGAACAGGAGACCTAGTAGCCTCAGGGCTTAATCACTTATTCTAGAGACTGGCACTGAGCTATGGGAAATGCACATGTGGCTTTGAGCCATTTTGTTTCCCACTTTGCTCCTCTACTGTATGCAGCCCTATTGTAAAAGGGGGAGGGGAGGGGCAAGCCTGCAGTGCATGCTGTGATAGACCCTTTGTGGACGCTGTTATGTTAGTCCTATAAAGACCTCCAGCCAAAGGGAACGTGTTGAATAGATGTGCCAGGGGAAAAAAAAGAAGCCACAAGTGTTTAGATTTGCTACTTAGAAAGGCTAGAATATCACAGCACCACTTAAGTAGTCACCCAGAGCTTCTCCTGTGCTTCCTGCTGTAGGAGAGCTGTTCTTTCTTTCCATTTTTCCACTCCCTGGGCTTCCCATCTTTAAGTTATTATTAAAAAAGGGCTTCAATAAGATTAAACATCTTGGTCCTAAAGTCTTTTGGCTTTTTTCCACTCTTCAGTCAGGAAGCATTGCCGTAGCCTCCAGGCACTGTGCACTGTGATGTGCTTTCTCCAGGCACACAGTTTAGATCGCTGTAGCTATCAGGTGCATCTGCAGCACAGCTATACTGTACTTGCAGGCATCACTGGAGCCCTCCCTGTGGAAGGCTTTACTCAGCTGCTCCCATGGCAGGGAAGTCAAAGGGGCCACTAGTGAGGATGAGGGGAGGGCTGGGCAGGTAGGGTGCACAAAGCACCTTCTGTTTCTTTCTACTCTGCTGCAGATGTGATACAGAAAGAGGGTTTTCATCCTCAGAGGGACTTGTGAGTTTCCAGAATAGGAACCTTCTTTGCCTAGGATCCTGTGCAAAGCCTGGCAGAAAGAACTGGGAAGTAAGCACAGGTGATCTGGCATCAGATGTGCAGTGTTTCCTCTTCTGTTAGTAAGGGCCAGTTCACACTGCACAGCTTTGTCACATACTGAAGAGCAAATAATGAGAAATCTCCAAAATCCTCTAGTGTGTCGTGTTCTCCCCATGCACTGCAGTGGAGCTGATTTTCTTCATCTTTAACCCACCCTGTCAGAGTAGTACTTTTCACCAGTCTTTGCACATTTTCCCCCAAAGATGATTCAGTTGGTTTCTTGGGCAGCTTATTCCTTTGGTGAACTAAAGAGTTCCTCCCAGAGTTTTGGCCAGCCCCCTGCATCCTGTCCATGTTAACAAGAGCTTGTTCCTGCTTTCTTAGTGCCACTCTTTCATATATCAATAGCTCTCACCTGCCATACCACCCTTCTTTGCCAGATCACTCTTCCTAGCCCTCTTAAGCCCTCCTCAGAGATCATACTTTGGTTACTGAATTTACATTTGCCCTACTGAGAAATGACTGAAATGTCTTCCCAGCATTAATGAATAATGAAACACTATACTTGCAAAAATAGTAATTAGCAATATAGCTAAAAATAAATCAATGTGTGGATCAGACTCCCAAAGGCAGTAGGAAAAGCTGCAGCCATGAACATAGACGCTGCTGAAAATAGCTAAGCATGTAGGGGAAAAAAGAAGAAAAAAATTTTAAAAGCTTAGGGGGAATTTATGAATGGCCAAGTGTCCTATAGATGGACAGCTATCCCTGCAGATTGTTTAACACAGTCCTGACTCTGACTGCTCTGTTTCCTGCCAACCTCTGCCAAATGCTATTCAGCACATTTAGGAGTTTCCTGAGAATGTCTAGAAGTTGGGTAGCTGGAGCAGGCTAGTAAGATGGACAAGTAAGATGGAGTGGAAGGATGTCAAAGAGGTTCTCCAAGAACCATCCGGTGTCCTATTGTCCTAATGGTGAGCTTTCAGATGAAGGAAAGAAAAGGTGTCCACTGTGGTAAGATACAAATGCATGAGGATTTATGATGATGACAAACATTATTATTCCTACATCCTTGGGATATATCTCCTTTGTGGTGCCAGGAAAAGAAGCAATGAAACAAGCAACAGGAGTCAAGACAATGGGAGTGTGCTGAACACAAGAAAGGGCACAGGCAGCACTCTGGTTTACAGAGGAAAACCAATTGAGGTACTATAGGAATCAGCTTGCTTTCTCCTAGCACCATCTAAAATATAGAAGAAGCATTTCTTGGTAGAAAGACACAATTCTTGCTTCTTCAGGAAGTCACAGAACAAGGTTGGTTCTTGCCTGGCCAGTTTATTGACCGATTAATAATAACTAAGTTCTTTACAAGACACATCTCTGGACTTAACCCAACTGTAAGTTTGCTCAAACAAAGCAAAGATTATGGTATGCAAATGGCTATATTTGTGTCCAGGTTATGTCATTAGTTGCACTCTACTTTTCAGATTAATGCATCTCTAGACATGAAAAAAGACAAAGATCTTGCAAATTGTGTTATTACCTATCTAAAATTTTAGCCCAGGTGCATGGCTTTGGTTTTTTTTTTTTCCTTTTTGTCCCCCAGTGCTGCTTTCTTTTTCCTCTTTCCCAGAGAGAGGAAATTATATTTTATAACTGTCACAAAACTGTATGCCACAAACACACACACACACATATAGTGGAGTAATTTGCAAGAAATCCACTGCCTGAAGTCAATTGGCATAACCAATTCACTAAATCCTGCTAAAATGAAATCAGAAAGGAAGCCTAGCTACAGAATATTTTCAAGCAGATTTAATTCAACAAGACTAATTTGATCCCTTCCAGAAAGAATGAGTTACAAATGCACAAACACTTTTTGGTATTCTCTCAAACCAGTCACTAACTCGAGGTTTGGGGATCTGCCTAATCCTTAGTAATATCTGAGAGTACTCAGTGTGGAACTGGAGCATCTACTGGGGCTTTCGGGTAACTAACATTTTGATCTCAGCACAAAGGGGAGGAAAAAGGTTTCCACCTGTATTTTGAAGGAATTATATTGAAACCTGAAGAAAATATAACACTTTCCCCCCAAAATGCCTGCCTTCCAGATTGTACTTTCACAGCACTTTACAAACAGGCATGAATTACTAACATTTTAGTACACATTCCTATGCTTTAGCTCTAGCAGGTCAACACACACTTGATTGAAAGAAGAATTAAAGAGCCAGGTTTTAAGGAACAAGCAGTGGGATCTTGACAAATGCCTACTTGCCTTAATCCTATTGAAAGCAGTGCGAATTAGGCACCAAGGCTCTCTGAAAATCCTGCTAGGCTCCTGCCTATATAAATCTTATTTGTTAGGACAGTTCTATAAATTACCTGGTGCCACTCTGCCACTGTTTGGAACTAGGCTTGTAAATATCTGCTGAAAGATTGCAAAGTAAAACAAAGGAGCTTAGGGAAGACTTAAAGAGTTAGTAGGAAATCTGGATATTTGAAGCTTAGGAAACTCAGGGGTATAAAGGGATTACACCAAAACCCTGGTCCTATTTTTCACAGTTCGAAGTCAGAAAGTTAAAATGCAGGAGGCAGAGGCATGGCAAAGGAGAGCAGAAGATCTCAGGGTTAGGGCAGTGAACAGCTGTCCATCCTACAGCACTGCCCCACCTTTGTAGCTGAATTCCCCTGTATCCTGGGCAATACTTTCATGGGGTGCTTCCCAGTGGCATGTTCTGCATCTCCCAGCAGCTGGCTTCAGACACCTTGACTCTGATTTGGAGCAGAGCTGAGCACTTGGAGCTGCAGCTGACAGCGATGTGGGATGTTTTCAGAGATGTACAATTGAAAATAAAAATTACTCGTAGAAGTCAGGTCCTCAATTTCTCAAATTCAGCACAGAAAATGAGGGACCTCTGCTGACCAATCTCTCTCTTTGTGCCTCAGTTGTCCATTTGCAAAAATGGAGTAAAAATACCCAGATATCTCACATGGCTGTGGCAAAGATTTACTATGTACTGTTAGGGATGTGCTCAGAATCACAAGGCAGCCCAGGAGAAAATTAGTATTTCTGATTTCAGAGCAGAGTTTGAGTAGTATTTATTGAGCAAAGCTGTGGGGTCACACGCTGACTTATTATGACAGAACAAAATATTGAATAACTGCTCATTAAGTGAGCACTGTCCATTCTGTGACCTGAATGTGGTAGGAATCCCTGGGAAGAAAATTAAGATGTATTCCTGTCACTAGAAGTATACTGAAACTCATTCACAAGAGGAGACCATGCTGAGGTCACAAAGGCAACTGCATTTCCAATATTGGCTATTTTTTAAATAGTTGACTTAGCAGCCCCAATAACTTTCTTTCTAACATGGTCTCTCTGTGGTCTTCTTCACACATATACTAGCTCATGTTGTGGCTGAATCCCAAATCTATTTCCTCTCCTAAATATCTCTTAAATATACTCCTATATATTTCCACTCCTAAATCTATTTCCGTTCCTCATAATGGAGTATAATTCAACTTTTACCCAGATTTCACTTTCTAAAATGCAGTTAACTAAATCATGGGAGCTCAAACCTCTTCACCTCACGAGCTTTTAAAAAAAACCCTCAACCTTTCAAGGTCCAAGAGGTGTCAAACCCCTACTTGGTACCTTAGGCGAAGTGAGGGAGATTTGCCTCAAGTAGCTCCCAGGCAGAAAACAGCAATGTCTCCCTGGGGTCCCAGGAACCAGTGTGGGATGGAGGTTAGGCTGGGTGCCCAGCTGAGTCTCAGAACTGTTGGCCTCAGAAGCTGCTGAGAGTTTCCTCTCACATGGAGATACTGATGAAGAAGTGGTCCTAACATCTTCAGCGTGCTGTCAGTAATATGATATATCTCCATTGTGGGACTCATACTTCAATCACTCAAAATCTGCCTGCGGCTTAAAAGCTACAGGTTGGCCATCCTTGAATTCGGTGAGGCAGGATAATCAGTTTTTCTTAGCAAAAAAATATATTAATAGAAAGTAAGTCTTATCTGGCAATTTAATGAGTGCACAATTACTGCATCAGGGAAAAGCCCCCTAAAGATTTAATCATTTAATATGTACAAAAAGCTACTGAACAGAGAATTACTTTGTTCAAAGGATCAGTTATATCCTCGCCTAGTTTTCAGCAACTCAGTGGCTACCTTGCAACATCAGAGCTGGAATAGCAGGGGTGCTGCAGGGTAGAAGCACAGGGCGTTGATAAAAGTGGAGCAAAAGGAATGACAAAACCCTTGTTCAGCATTTTCCTGTTCTCTGTGTAACTGAGTGCTACTTCACTGCCACTGGCAGCAAACTGGCCTCCTGTTTACACCACAGTACTCAAAACTTGTGTTTTTTTTAAAAAAAAACCTGTGCCCATCTCCAATTCTGATGAGCTTCTCCAGGCATTTCTGTGCTGCTCAGAGTTTTCACAAATTTCCAAACAGCTGAATCGCTCTGTATGGTCCCTCTCAGAGGTACTCAGCACACTCTCTCGTCTGCGGTGCCTGACAGCAGGAAAAGCTTAGAGGCAAGTACCCAAGAGAGAAGTTGAACAATTGCAGGTTGGAGATATCAGCCCTGATGATTCCATACTGTGTGAAGCTGAGATGCGACAAATCATATGTGAAAGATGGAGCTGAATGGGGCTGAATATAAGGAGGCAGAACGACGAGGAGCAGAGACAGGTCAGAAGCACAGAAGAGAAAGAGAAGAAAGCAAGCCCTACCACTGAGGCCACTTTGTGAGGCGGGAAGGTTGACCTTAAGCTTGGTAAGGAAGTCCTGGAGTGGGTGCTTAGAAATCGCAGTGTTATCTGCTGTGGTCAGCACTTCTCCTTCTATGGGGAGAATCACAGATTTGTAGGGGCTGGAAGGAACCTCCAGAGATCATCGGGTCCAGCCCCCCTGCCAAAGCAGCTTCCCGAGGACAGGTCACTCAGATTAGTGTCCAGACGGGTCTTGAATATCTCCAGGGAAGGAGACTCCACACCCCCCTGGGCAGCCTGTGCCAGGGCTCTGTCACCCTCACTGTGAAAAAGTTCTTCTGCTCCAACTTGAAGGCACTGCCTTTGAAGCCACCAGTGGGGCCACATGGTTGCATATACTTGCAATAAGATTACCTCCTGGCCTAGTCCAATGTCTTTTCTGCCTCCCCCTTAATCTCTGTGCTGGAGCAGCACACACTCCTGTGACAAAGCCAGAAGCAGAGGTTGCCCCAGGGGAGGCTGAAACCACATCTGATTTGGGAGCAGTAGGTACTACAAAATCCCCCCCACCTCACAAATGCTAACTCGAGACCTACATTTCCAATACCTTCTTTGCAAATGTGCATCAGGTTTGGCCCAGAGAGACAATCACATGCTCACTTTGGCAACAGGGTCTCTTTTTTCCTTACACTGCAGCCTCTCCACTTCCATTCTTAACTGTCAGAGGGACAGTGTCCTTTGTACAGACCTGCCAACAGGATGTCCTCTTTTGGCTACCTACACTGCCTCCATGAAGTGTCTCTCAGGATCACTGAGCTTTGACCATCAACTCTGCATCAGTCCTTTAGCCAGAGGTTCAACTCCAGAGGAGTGGGAGGAGGGTCTCTTTAGCTGCCATGAAGGTATCCCTAGTAAGGTGTAGGCTTCAAGCCATAACCAATTATTAGATTTGGTGGGTTTACAGAGTCGTGCCATGCTGGTATGTCTCAGGACAGCAAAAACAGATAGGCACAACTCTTCTCCCATGTTTGAAGATTGCCAGAGAATTGTTTTTTTTCCAAGACTGTTTTTTCTGTACTGGGATTTCTGCATTTCCATTTCAATCTCTGCTAAGAAAAACTCTCCCTTGAGCATGTTAGGCTGCTTTGTGGCCCCCTGGGAGAAGTAAACTTTATTCTGGAGGTAATTCATGGACACAGAGGCCTAGGAGGCAACACATCAGTTCAACAGCAGCCAACATATGTAGAAATGATGAGAAAAATTCACATCTGTGGTTGGCTAGAAAATGGCATCCTATCTTATGTACTGAGGCTCTTGCCTCTTCTCAAGCACACTGTTAGACACACTTTGAAGACCCTGGCCTCTTTCTTAAGCCCATCCTGGTCTGGACCTTGTGTTGCAGTCTGACTGCCTCTCCCCACCTGGTGATCCTCCAGGGCAGCAAGTCAAGAGCCTCAACTTCATGAGACCAGCAACAAGGTTGGGACATAGGACCTGTGATACCACAGACCCGCTTGCTTCCTCAACTCTCCAGCTCAGCCCTTCCTTGGGAGATCCTCCCATGGGGTAGGCAAACACACACCCTGCTTTCACAGACACAAATACAAAACAACTGGCAAAGCAAACAAATGTTTTGCAACACTCAAGCTCTTTCTTCCAGGTGAGGAGAAGGGAGGGCAAAAAGTGAGGAATAAATCCATACTTCTTCTGTCATTTCTAGATTAATTCATGCAAAGCATGTGAATACCAGCTTAAAGCTTTTGTTTGTGCATATAGAAAACAGGCAGAGTGACCACTGCAGTAACTCCACTCTCTTCCATGCCTCAGTTTCCACACATACAAAGGAAGTAATAAGAAGAGTGATCCAGGCTTGATTTATTAAGGATCTAAGCTGACATCTTCCAACACCAGTGGAAAGTGTAGTACTAGTTTCAGTGATAGCACATTTGGACCATTTTTGCCCAATTATTTTGCAACCCATCATTCACAGGCACAAGTACAAAGCAGAGTGACTCATATATTACATAAAAAGCCTGTCTTACAGGCATCTTTCTGGGCACATGGTAAAGGCTGAAGCAGAAAATGTAAAATGGAGTCTACCTCTGAAACTTCACTTTGACTCCCTCATGTATATGCCTTACAATGGTCTTTATCATACCTTTTTTCCTTTTTTTCTTTTTTTTTTTTTTTTCAATTCCCCCTGGCCCAAGCAACTACAAAGGACAAACAGAGCTCACTGAGTGAGTAGCAATTCAGTATTTCCTAATTTCAGGCATGGCAAAGTGCCTTATTTGCCACACATCATTCAAACTCATCACTGAATGCAAAATAGTCATTTCCTCACGGTCTTTTTCAGTGGTGCTATTTTGCTATAATATCTCAGTGCTTCATGAGCCTTAATGGATGTCCTCCCAGGCAGGGAGGTTTGGGATGTTATCTCTATTTTACAGATGGTGAAATCAGACACAAAAAGGCTAAGGTTAAAATGGCCAGAGCACCCCCTAATTTTGGGTCCCTAATTTGCAATGCCTTAGATTAGCATTTCCCCAGCTCTGTGTGTGTTGAGAGCAGAGCTGCATACAATACCAGCTCTGCACTTCTGCAAGTCAGACCCCAGGTGTCTCAGACTGAGAAACTGGAAAATGAGAATACACCAATTAGTGGCCACCCATGGAAAACCTCATTTATATGGCTTTTTCATATTACATAGGAACTCATGGCAAGAGGCAGGAAAAAGCCTAATTCTTCAGGGCACTATTCAGTTGCCAAAACATGAGACCATTCTTCTGCTCTTGAACAGCCCCCTGCCCAATTCAATACATAACCTTCATCACTTGCAGTAAATGAAACAGGAGACCTATAGAAAACACCTTCGTTTATGGCGAAACTCATTCAGTCCCTAAGTATATTCTGTTCAGTGCAGTGAATGAGACAGGGATCCTGTTGGCCAGATCATTATGCCTATACGTGAGAGAAGACAAATTAAAGGTGGATAGACAACTCTTTTAATTAATTCTCTATATTCTAAGTGTTTGACTTTGAAAACTCATTGTATGATAAAAAGGGTCTAATCTCTTATTTTAAAAATGTAAGATAAAAAGGAAGAAAGTAGGAAATGTCATAATTTTAAAAAATAACGGCATTATCCTTCCTTATAAAGGTGCCAATGTTGTTTATTAAAAGGTTGCAAAACTCTTTACACTTTCAAAGCTTTAGTCCTCTAATCTCAACAGATACAGCCAAATAACAAATTAAAACCCACAGTGTCTATTTGAAGAAGACCCCTACCAAGAAAATTCTTATCCAAACAGGGAAAGCTCGGCAAAATTTGATATAGTTGAAAAGATTATTTCAGACTATTACAATTTATCTCGTACCCCAAAAGTTGGGTAATCCTGACTATAGGCAGGGTGTCTTGTTCCCCCTCTCGTGTTGTGTAAAGGCTTTGGAATAACCCCAGGAAGGTTATCTTCCTGAGGGCTGTATGGACTCAGCACGTGATAATGGAAGATACCACAGGTCAGCTTTAGCTCTTCTATATTCTCATGCAGCAGTAGCTCTTCTGTTGCATGAGGATATACCCAGTGAAGGTGAATATTATATCTCAGCATGTTTTATTCAGTATTCCCAGCAACCGCTGGGACACATCATAATGGGACCAGAAGGGATTACGTGCTGAAGGTGAGTGCTAGTAGGGGTACAGCACTCCAGTTGGGAATTTCTGAGTGACTGCCATATAAATGCTTTGAGACAATTCGTATCAGGCAGGTAGAAAAAACCACCAACTGATAAATCCCTTGTAGTAATTCTCTCCAAGGATGATGAAAAGGGAACCTCGCTGTGAAGTTCCAGCAGATGTCTGTGTTTAGAAGTCAGATGTTGTTGGAGCTAAGTCTAGGAAGAAGGTGGGATACCTTGCAGAAACCATAGTCTTAAGTCCGCTAGAAAATATGGGGAGAACTAGGTATCTCAGTATCACGATACACCAAATAAATGCCTGTTGAACCTGCCTATAGCAAATGCTGAAGACAGAGCAGCTAAACTGTCCAGGTTTAGGCATCTTGCTCCTGGTTATCAGGGAGGCATCTTGTGTTTTGGATTCCAAGCCCTGAACCCCAGCCCCAAAAGAGACAACTCTAGTCATCTCTGGCAGCATGCAGTAGGTCAGTATTTATCTAGTGTCTCAGTGGAGAGACTAGCTTCCCTAAATTATGGGAGATATTGGTTCAACTGCCTACTGTACCTGAAAAGATCTCAAGTCTTGCCTTCCTGCTACAGAAGACTGTCAGCTGCTCCCAGCTTTTCCTGCTTAAGCTCTGAGGCTTTTTTTTTTACATGGAAGAATTAAATAAACAGAAGGCCAGAGACAGAGCACAGAAATTAATATAGCTTCATAGTATACTGCTTAAGAACTCTTCTGGAGGAGGACAGATTGACTTCAGTTCCTGCTTCGATAAATATCTGATACTAATCATACAAAATAGTGTTGAGAGAGCACAAGAGACCATTTAGTCCATCCTCTGGTTCAGAAGTACCTCCTACAAGTCTTCAGTGATTGGAGCTGCCATGGTTTTCTGAGTCAATCTACTCCGGTGCTCCACAATCCTTTTGGACTCCTCCTACAATCACTCCTGTGAATCACTCTGACAGCCCATTAAAGACCATTAGTCCTCGTATTATCCACCCAAGTCAGGAAGAACAGATTATTCCCTTTTTCTTGCACTAGCATTCTGACCCCTCTCAGCCTTACTCCTTTTAGGTTAAACAACCCTAATTATTTCAGCCTTTCCTCACAGATTACATTTCCCTCCACCTACAGCAATTCTCACCATCCCAGTCTGCACTCTCTCACTGGGCCACACTTTTCAGAGTGCAGTACAAGACTATGGCATGAGATTTCAGCTAAGACTTAATGTACTGATCAGAGGTGAAGGCTTATTAGATGTATCTCCCATTTGCACAGCCTGGTAAGATGATGTTTTCCTTTTTGACTATAGAATGACATTCTCAATATTGAACTTGTGGTCCTCTAGAGACTACCCCTCCTGAAGGATAGCTAGCTGCCCTGTTGGCTCCCATGGACAGCTGGCTGCAATTTATTAGTCATTCCCATGGAGAGCACTTTACATTCCCTTTGATGCTCTTCAGATCAGGTCCTTGGTTTGACAAGCTTGTCTTGCATTCTAGTAATTTCCACCAGCCAATACATGGTTCATGCCATCTGCAGATTTTTTAAAAAAAATTTCCTCTGGGCAAGGTTGAAATTAAAATATAATGTCCAATGTATTTAATGAAAATATGAAGAACTAACAGACTGCAGCCCAAGCTTGTGGCAACATGCTCAACAGTCTTCTGTTCTGACAGAAAATCCGTGAGAATTCCTCATTGAGTAGGATTAGCCACACCAGTTCTGCATCCCTGCTGTAATGTTTTCCTTTGGACCATGTTTCTTTGCTTCACTTATGATAAAAGCCTGTGAGATGATGTCAAAATCCTTACAAATGACAAGGTATGACAACTACTTCCCCTGTATCCACAAGGCTTGTTATAGAAGAAAGCTAAATTAGTTTGGCATGATCTGTTCTTGACAGATCTGTGCTGGCTCCTAATCATCTCCTTTATTTGATTATTTCCACCTTTCTTTTTTTTCCCCAGGAATGAAGTTAAGCTGAATAGTCTGTAATTTCTTATCTTCTCCTCGCTCTTTCTCAGCCTCCTGACACCTCATCCAGCCCTCATGAATCTTCAGAGCATTCAAAGCTCAAGGTTCAGAGATTGCTTCCATCAGCTTTGTAAATAAGCTGGGATGATTTTAAACAACCATTCTGTCTTGTTCTGCCCTTTCCCTAGATCCTGATCGTCCTCCTTTGTGGCTGCGTGTAATTGGTTTAGCCATCAACTTGCAGTTGACCATACTATTAGAGGCATACAAAATTGACATAAGGTGTTAACCAAAGCTCTTTCCTCACCTCCACGAATATTATAAGCACTATTGTAGAGAGTCAGGGTGATATTCTTTCACTCTCTTGCTCTGGCCCAATTAATATTTTATTTATCTGTGCAAAATAGATCAGCTTCTTCAGGAACCACCCATCCTAGTATATTCTATAGCCTAACAGCACATTCTTCTGGAAGGTGGGGGTACCGATCGTCTCAGGCAGAGACGGTACATTCACTACATGTCTCTAATCATCAAAGTGTTTCAAAATAAAAGGAAGGTAGAGCATACCCTTCCTCTCAGATGTGGACACCTGACCTGTGTGCCCTGACAAACCCCTTTTGGCTGTGCAGGAAAAGCAACAGGAAGAATATTCGGCCTGTAGGTCCCAAGGTAGCTTAGCTGTTAAGGAAGTACTGAGCTGATTAACGCTTATAAAACTAAGGATAATCTGGGCATGCCAGTAAGCAGCCTTCAAATGTTTATGGGACATTACAAGTGTATCTGTAATTACCTCAGGACTTTGGGCACCTCCAGAATTAAGAAGAAAGCTCGCTTTGAAGTTCTACAGCCTATAACAGACGTTTCTAAGAAGGTAGTTCAACCTCCAATAATCCTTTATTTCTCATTTCAGAACAATGGTAAAATACTGTGATACATTTCAGACTCCTCTTGTCAGCCACACCCTAATTAAGAAGTAATGAATTTCTACAAAATAAGGCATTGTCTTATGGTATCTCTTCCTGAATTGTGGAATCATACAACTAAAGAGATAAAAACAAATAACATAAGGAAGAATTAATTGAACTTTAAAGGAAGATTCGCTAAAAGTTCCTAGAAGCCATTAGGGCTCATTTTTCGCTGATTTGTCAATTCTTTTGTCTTCCACGGAGCCTTAGGACACACTAGCATCATAATAGAGGGTTCTTTTAGCTGCATATCTATCTAGTTTTACCATATAAGAAGAAGCTTCAGGCATTGATTCACATCTTAACTTTGCTAACTATCTTCTGGAAGTTACCCAACTTCTGTTTATTTCATGAAGGTTTCAGTTACCTTCAGTTCTTCAGTTATTTGGGAGGGGAATGTTTTTTACTTGCTGTATTTTTCCTTCCCTTAGGGTTGAATCTCTTCTAGCCAGCATTCTGAATGGAATTTAGGATACAAAAGGAAAGGATTTGCCAGATCCCATGCTTTATGTAGGACTGGTTGCATTCTTATCATGGTTTTAAATGCAATTTTAATGGTCAACATTAAACACCAATTTTCTGTTGTGGGTGTCTGTTCTCAAAATCCTGTGTCTTCCACTGGAAATGTAAGCATGAGGAAGAATTAAAACCGCTGGTTTTCATCTTTGATTGGGAAAAGTCTGCATTCTGACAGATTCCAGCTCAGCCCGTGCAATCCAGGTCTTTGCAAGCTGCCAGCCTGACTAAAATGTTGACTCAAAGAAAGGTGCTCCCAATTCTGAGAAACACAAGTGCCATTACAGAGCATCTCTCCACTCTATAGTGAAGTAACCCTGCTGAGGATAAACTATTGGTCCAGCTTCTAAAAGCCCCTTTGCTGTAGTTCCCCATCATTCCAGTTTGCTGTTGTTCTGGTATCAGCTCCCAGTTGCACAGCTGAGCAGGTGATGCCCTCCTTGTATTTTTCTCAGCACCTGCTGAGAACCTGATTTCCAGCAGTGGACTTCACTCTTACAGGAAACTAAATGGCTGCAAATTTTACTGTCAGCAAATCAGCAAGTGCTACTTGTTTCTTTATGTCTACCCGTCCAAACCTGGATGATTTTTGTTGAATTATTTATAAAGCCACCACTGAATGACTGACTCCTAAAGCTGTGGGCAGACAGAAGAAGGAACGATACGAGGAGAACAATGGTCAGTTCAAAACCATTGTGGTTTACATCCTGCTGGTTTCAATTTAAGCTAATATAAATGACTGGCATCTTGTGCTAAAGAGCATAGCATGGTACCACACTGCCCCAACCTGCCTACTCTTGAGTACTTAACACTGTGGATTTATAAGGTCATTGGATACTATTAATAAAATAAATGGACTAGACTCCATTCAATAGTCTGATGAGCTGGGCGCCAATTGATAATAGTCTTAACAATTATAAGAGCCATCGAAACTCTAAATGTTTCTGGACGTTGCCAATTATTAGAAATCATCCCAATTCATAAAAACCCCTGAAGTTCCTGAGACCACAGTTTCAATCCTAAGCAATTATGAGAAGAGTGGAATAAAACTAGCTTCAGATCCAAACATGCTCCCCTGCACCCCTAAATTTTAGAGGCATTCAAACCACGAACTCCTTTAGAGCCTATTAGCATTACTAATTACCAGCCCTTACAGAAAGGTGTCTCATACAGAGAGAATGTTTAAATATTGTGAGATGCCCTGGCTTTCTATAAATAGATATACACTGTGATTATAGCTGGAATTAATTCAAGAAACTTCAGAAGATGAGTAATGAATGGAACTGACATTTATTGGTTATAATTTAAAAGAATATAAGTACATCCTGGCTTCCTTTTCAAGGCATCAAAGCCAACCAACTCTGGTGGGAGGAGGGTAGACTCAGAACATCCTCTCTTGGGCCACGAAGACAGCTGGAGCACATCCTGCCACCCAACATTGGCATTAGCAGCCAAGGGACAAGGCTAGAAGAAGTATGAACCCTCAAGAAAGCAGAAATGGTGATACTGGTTTGTACTGCTCCTAGGGCAGCCATATCTTTCCCCAGACACCTGCTGGGGGTGGAGGACCCTTTATCTCTGCTAACAGCAATGTGATGGGTGAAGATGCACCACTTTGCTCTGTCTGTCTATAGGTGCTCACCTGCAATAGCTGCGACAGCTGCCCCAGCAGAGGAGAACCAGGGAAGATGCAAAAGCACCTGAAAGAACCCACGTTGTCATTTCCCCTCTAACCAGTTTTCCTTCTGACACCAGTGCCAGGAAGGGTGAAGGGAATAAGACCCTGGTGGCAGTGGCTGAGGCTGCAGGGGGAGCCCCCAGGAAGCACACACAGACTAATGGAGGGCTGGTACCCAGCTGGAGGAGAGAACAAGCAGCAGGAGGACTGCATGGTCAAGGGAGCAGGAGGAAGGCAAGGAGCAGAACAGATGGGGAAAGGAGACAAAATGAGTAACAGGCGGAGACAGCAGGATCAATGTAACTCAAAAAGCACAAATTCCTTTTGCTGTTTTAAAAACAAATAACTATTTTCATTACACTGTTCCTCCACCCCATACACATATTGTAGGTTGCTATGCTAGTGAATAGCAGGGAGAGAACTAAGCTGCAGCCCTATTCTCAGGCTTTGGCCCATAGTAATAAAGTCTGGGTCTGGGAAGAAAATCAATGGTTTGTGTTAAAGGAATTCAAGTAGCTAATAAACATCCCAGCACTGCAGGAGTGACTGAGGATGGATAAAGCAATGCTTTGCCTGTCTAAAGCACCTCTCACCTGAGGGCATCTAAATCCTTTTCTTTTTTTTTTTTTTTTCTCACACACACTAATTATTTAGTTTCCAAATTAAAGAAGCATCTTGCAGAGATGGCCATGACAGGCAGAGAAACTGTGCTTAGATCAAGCCAGAAAACAGGTTAATTGCACTGCTAGGAAAAGAAACCAGTTCTCCTGAAACCAATTCCTATATACTAACTACTGGCCTGTGGTGCTTGCAACCATGAAAAGCCATGGAGTTTTACATACACGCTCAGCAGGTGATAGAGAGAGCCCTAAGGAAATATAAACACCTTCTCCACATGAGGCCATCAGAGCTCTGAGGTTACATGTCACCTCCCGGTGTGCTTAGGAGGATCTTGGAATTATAGATTAAATGAATGTGGATGGATTCTAAGCTTTGACTTTGGACTTCCCACAGGAAGGTACTCTGTTATTTCCACCAGCAAGGCATGTCCACCTTCCACTAGGGCTTTCTGGATGACTGACCTCTTCTTACCAGCCCAGCATCTCCCCCGTGTAGAGCTACTGGACTATGGTTGTTGCCTTACAGCTGGACACCGGACCTTCAAAACTCAGATGCAGCCAGGTATGGACTGCTGCCAAATCTACCCCTGAGACTTGTCAGACTCACAGCAAACATGGGAATTGCCAATTGACTTCCAAAGGGCATCAACACAGAGAGCTGCCATTGAAAGGCTTCCGTCCCCAGGTGTCTTTAACCTGGAACTGTCATGAGAGCTATCATTGATTCTCAATCCAAATAAAGCCCTCACTTTGGGAGGAAACCCAAAGCCAAAGAAGAGCTGCAAATCATTTATGTGCAGGAGGAGGGACAACAGGAGAGTTGTTCAGAGGGAAGGATGCATGGGCCATCAATGTATGGACTGAGTAAGCGATAGTAATGCACCACCAGCCTACTGGGAGTGTGCACAGGTCTCAGGTTATATGTACCTGGTGCTTTTGCTTCATACTACCTCAGTCAAAAGCAGAGGCAATCCTCAGGCTATGCCTGCCGTATTACCTGTCAACACACCGATCCCTCAACATACACATGCCTGCTCAGCACAGACTTGCCAGAGCCCACTCACACCCCATGTCTTCTGCATGGGGAGCAGATGAGAGTCATTGAGGAGAGCACACTGCTCACTGGATAAGGGCAGCGAACCCAAGCAGGTATACTCATCCTTGATTTACATCATGCAAGATAATCAGCCTGCTTTCATCTTGCCATGGGCAAAGGGCCCAGTTCACCTTTCTACTTGCACAAGAAGGCCTCACAGCTTGGCAACTGCCAGCAGTGGGGAATTCCTCCTTGCTGGCAAATGGGGAGATGGGAGATGGAAATACAATGTCTGTGCAAGGTGGCTACTAGATCCTGGGATGACATCACAGAATCCATGACAGCTGGCCTGGAATGAGAGCAGACTTGAGCTGAAAGTTCTTTGCATTTTCTCAAAGCTACATGACTGGAAGAGGGCATCCACCTCACCCATCACCCCCAACCGATGCCCACCCTCTCAGCATGGTGTGGGTATTGTCTGGAGCTACAGGCCATTTTCTTTACCTGAGGCAGGAACAGCTCTTGAGATCATTCAGACACAATCAGCATTGGGCCAGAACAAGCCCTCAGACAATACATGCCAGTTCCTCGGGCTGCACACGTGCGGTCAGCTTGGCACAGGCAGATAAAAGATTCAGCGCAGCCCTCTCGGCAGGGATGCCTCCTCGTACCGGTGACTACTGCCTGAATGCATTTTGCTGGGGCTCTCATTCAGGAGCAATTGGCAATAGGCAATTTGGATTAACAGACTGGTTTCTTACCCACCAAGCATTACCGCTGTCCTTCTCCCCCTGGAAACTCTGCCTGCAATTAGTTCTCTAGGAGGGGGTTGTCTGTGCCATTAAGAACAGTTACATTACGTGATCCAGGAGAAATCAATGTCTCTAATAGTCAGCAAAGGCAGTGGAGGAGGACAGGGTGATGGGAGGGGTGTTTCTCTGGGGACACCCTTCTCAGGAGAAATCCCAGAGGTATCACCCCAGAAAGAGAAATAGTAAAGACCTGGAGTAATTAAACTTCCCTGCAGCAATTGTTTACTGGAAGAGGCTCATAAACAGCTCCGCGTCCCTCAGAAAGGCAGAGGCAGTGGCCAGACTCTCCCAAGGTGCAGATGAAGCACCTCTGCCCTGAAGTCAGTGGTCTGTGGTGATTTACACCATGCTGGCAAGGGGAGGGAGGAGGGGAGCGGATGGACACCATACCCCTTCTCCTCTCTCCATGGTGACATTTAAAGGTAAGACACTGCCTTGCAAGTTTGGGAGCATCTGGATTGTTTGGTGTAAATTAAGTTATCCTGTATGAGGTCCGAGATGCTTTAATATCCTGAGGCAAGAAAGCCTTAACTCTGCGTGCAACCTCCCCTCTCTCTTTTTCTCCATTTCCTCCTTCCTTGCACACCTCTGCGGTTCCTGGAATGACAAGACACCTCACCGGCTGGCTGTAATTGCTAGAACAGTTCCCTAATGCTTTCATCCTTCTCCAATTGCATCAAACTGCATCTTTAGAGGTACAGCCCTGTTTATTCATGCTGCTCATGTGGAAGGGGAAAGAAATGCAGACTGCCTCTTCCCCCCTCCCTCCTTTGATTTGATGGGTGTGGCAGGTTTAAACCTTTGCAGCCGCTGGCTCTCCAGCGCTGGGGTGAGGAGGAGAGGACCGAATGGGAGGGAAGCCGTCGGATATGCCTGGTGATGAATGAGACTCATCTCACCCACAAGTGGGAAACCTGCTCGCGGGTTATTGTTTAATCACTCATGCAATCCAATACCGAGCGCATACCCCCATAACGTCCATCTGTTGTAGTATGCGGTGGATGCAACACTCGCATTTCTAGCCAGTTATCTGACTACCCAGCTCTGTGCATTACTGACTGCATCTCTTGCTGGCAGTAAAGGTTAAGCTCAGTTTTTCAGACCCAGCCTTTTGGTTATGCCACCTTTTAGCTGAATATTTTGTGGGCACAGATTCAGAGCTGCAATCAGCTGTAGGCAGAAATGACACCACCAAGCTATCTACATCTCTCATTGGCGGGCACAGTCAGTCAGATACTTCACTCTTCACATTGGCATCACGTCCACAAGAAAGAATAATCTGCAAGGTACAACTGTGTGAACGTATTTGTCTTATGAGGGGTGGGAGAGCAGATACACGGAGGCACACCTAGACACAAATGTGAAGAGGTTTCTTCCACGCCCAAGCCTGTCATTTCAACATTTCGCTCTTTAGCTGCCAGAAAGGTGGGACACCAGGGGCATCCCCTGAAAAATAATTTGAGGGGAGCTCTCCTTATTTTAGGAAGGAAACTCCTGTCTGTGTTGAAGAACCCTTTCCACCTTTTTTCCAGCTGGAAAAGGTCTGGGTGGGGACAGAGGAAGAGCACAAGCTGGAAACCGGGCTCTTTTTCTCCTCCAGATTAAAGCTTCCTCTGGTGTATCACCAGCTTTGCTGAGCAAACTGCTACATTGCCAATTTGGCAGTTGCAGTGGGTGTTCAGGTACAGGAGCAGGAGTTGGGCTCCGAGCCCAGGAATATCCACCGAATATCCACGGGCAGGCACACCCGGGTTGTACGGCCGCGTAAGGACCGGAAAGCGTGTGCGAGCGAGTGCATGTGTGCTTGTGCATGTACGTGTAGTAGGGATGCGAGCAGCCGGAGAGCGGAGATGTGTGCCGCACATGCACGCGCAAAGGGGTGTGTACCATGCGGTGGATTCATGCACAGAGTGGGAAGAGAGGACTGCGTGCAGCCGAGATACCTGCATGCCATGCAGTTCTGAATATGTCCGAATACAGAACGACTGGAGTAAATCCACTGAGATGTAAAGAGCAGACACATCAGAGTATTGTTCGGGAGCTTTAATGCCCAACCTGTAACCGCATGGGCAAAATCACACCCCCCCCTCCCCCAATAGCTCTCTTCTGGCTCCAAAGAATCCCAGAGCTACCTACTTCATTTTAAAATTTGTCGTGCACCTCCGCCCACCACTCTGTCACTTTGCCTCCCTGTCTGCCTTCCTTCTCCTCCTCTGCTCTTTTCATCCCGTATTTGCCAGCTGAACATGCTTTGCTGGCTGGCTGCAACGTGTCATGTCCCCCACCCCCCAGCCATCACCACCTCCCTCCAGATTTTAGTGAGCGTATCATTAATTGCAAAGCATATGAAAAACCTGCATGGGGAAAAACAGAGGATGACGCAGGGTGTCTTTCTATCCCGCTCACCTGCCTCTCCCCATTATTCTACAAAATCGCTCCTTCATTTGATAACACACACGTCTCCATTCAGAAACACACCTTAACCTGGATTTCCTTTCAGCACCGTGCTGTTCCACAGTAACTGGAATTACTCACATCAGCGTGTCAGTCACTCGCGTCAGTATTGCTCCATAATACTGCAGTGCTATATGGTAAGAGCTATATAAATGCATGCACATATAAAGAAAGTAACCAGTGTGGTGCTGCACCTAAGACTGAGATGAGTTTTGTGCTCAGAACAAGGACCACGGTTCTTTGTTGCTACCTACAATTCCGTAATGCGGGGAAGTTTCCAAAATGCCTTACAAAGATATCTGGGGCCAGTTCCTGCCTCAAAGTTACAACTGCATAAATCCAGCATCCTCCCGAGGTAGTCCATGAGGTTCAGCCAAAATAGGCTTTCTTAATCAGGAACAGGTTTGGGCTTTTACATGAAATAAAAGGGGGGAAGGGTGAGTGGAGAAACGACCGAAGTAGGTTATGTTTCAATTTCATTATCATTTTGTACATAAAAAATTGGCATCGAAAACTAGCCACCACCCAAACTCCCTTATCATCCAGAATTCCCTGACAGGGAAAGCCAGGTGGTACCAGCAAGGAGAACAAACTGATTTCCAACAGGTTCACACTGCGATCTTCTCTTATCCCACCCGAGTTCGAGTTCGGAGCTAACAGAGGCGTGGTCCTCTGTCTCTTTACCAGCTGGTGCACAGTTGTCTAACTGGTTGTACTATGAAGGGTATTGCAAAGAGGGTGACTCCCCCCCTCCCCTGGCTAATGCTTTTGTTATTAATTAATTGCATTTTTCACTATAGCATAGGTTGGGGGGGGAGGGGGGGGGTGGAAGAAAAAGAAAAGCTTCAGGTTAATTCTTGCTCAGATTGTTGTAACACAAAAAAATGAATGCACCTGTCCTCCGAGCCACCTCGCAGCACATGCACATAAAGCATCTCCCATTCATCAGAGCCAGGAGAAATAGAGACCATTCTGACCAGGGATCAAGGCTCACTGGGCATCCTTTCTTTTTTGGCATAAGATGAAGAATTGCTTCCTTTATCTCCAAGGTAGAGACAGATCTCATCACATTTCCTGCCAGCCACATCACCTCCCTTCCCGCCCCCCCCACCCCCCCAATCCACACCCTTAGAACCACAGACAGAAAATCCTAGGCATACATCTGCCCGCTAATAAAAAATAATAAGAAGAATAGAGGGGAGATTCTGGTAGCTCCCCAAATGTGGACGTAGGCCACCCCCCCTTCCCCACATCACCAGCCCCAGAAAGGCAAAACAGTCATGCTGAAGGGTGTGAAAAGAGCCTTCAGTTGCAAGATGCTAAAGAATTGCAAAAGAGACGTCTGCTGAAAGCAGATGAAATTTCCTCCCCCCCCCCCCACCCAACCCCAGCCCCTACCCCAGCCCCTCACACGCTCAGGCAGACTCACACCCCACGGACACCCAGCAGCCGGGGAGATTTCTTAATGGAAAGAAATACAAAAATCTTCAGCTCTACCTGTTTTGTTCTTCTCATACAGCACAGCATGATCGTATTGTCCCCTTCCTTCCTTCTTCTTCCTTCCTTCTCCTCTCTCCTTTTCCTCTTCTCTCTCTTATCTCTCCCCCCCACCCTCTCCACTCCCTCCCTCCCTCCCTCCCTCTCTCTCTCTCTCCCTCTCGCTCTCTCTCTCTCTCTCTCACACACACACGCACACGCACACACACGCACACACGCGCGCACACACGCACACCCCGACACACCAGGGCAGTTAGCGGCAACTGTGAGGTCCACAGCTATTGCTCATCACACATGCAGGCGCTGCCTCTCCCTGCCTCCCTCCCTACCCTTCCCAGAATTGTTCACCAGCTCTCCCTGACTCGTCACCTCCCCACCCCACCCCCACCACAGCAGTCCCCCCCCACCCCCGCCCCCCCCCCCCAAATCCCTTGCCAGCCTCATGAATAATTAAAATCTCCAATCTGGACCCAATTACCCAACGAGTTTCCCACTGTACAGAGGCGACAGGGGAGAAGGGACACTACAGACTGCGGAGGGGGTGGGAGGGGTGGGGTGTGTCTGGGAGGCACCGGGCGAGGAAGGGGCCCGGGCTGGTAGGGAGCCCCCAGCCCCATTCCCACCATAGCAGCCAAAGCTCCCAGCACCCAGATGCACTGAGGAGTGGGATTTACACGTGAAGAAAGTGTGGGGCGGGGTGGGCACAGAGGGGAGCAGAGGCAGTGGGGGGTATTGCCGTGGCAGGCAGTACATGCCATGCACAGGTGACGTACTGTAGGTGGGAGCTGCGAGCTAAATGGGAGTCAGAAAATATGTTAAAATGGCTGTTAAAAATCCCCCTCCCCCGCAGCATCACACTCGCAAACATATATGTACAGGCTGCCTTCTTCACATGTGCAGGCAGAAACCCTGCGTGGTGATGTCCTGTGGCACCGAAAGGGGCAACTTTCTCCCCTGTTCCCTCAGTCCGTCCTGCAGACCTTCCACAGGCACAGAAAATGATGCTCCTGCAGGAGATTTATTTTCTTTTCTTTCCCCCAAATAGCTTCAAAACCTACAGAAATCATCCCCTCCCTTTCTGTACAGATCTCGGTTAGTCTCAGCACCCAAGCCATCGCTACATCTATTTGCCTCCGCCGGCGAATTGCTGTAAACTATTAGGAGGGAGCTGATGTGCACGTCCACACACACACACACACACACACACAGAGCCGCCCCCATGCACGTGTGGGAGCAAAAATGTATGGGTTTGCATGCAGAGGCGATGATGGCGACGCGTGAGCCCCGGCGAACATTAATGCGCCCGCACAACCCCGAGCACGCGGCTTGGAAGTTCCAGCATCGCGGTTTTTGTCACAACGCATTGGAGCCCGATAGCTGTTATCTGTCACTGTGGGGAAAATGTTCCAGGCAGCACTTAAACCAAAGTATGACAATGTTGAGCCACGTTGAAAATATATATATATATAAAAAAAAAAAAGGCTGGTTGATTTTTTAGGATTTCATCTACCAAAATTTTAAATTTAGCTTATTTTATTTGCAGTGTCTGGAAGGCAGAGTCAGATGCTGTTCTCGTTTTTAGCACTAATGTCACCACATCAACTTCTCTGCCACACCATGGAGTTACTTTGAATTTATTTTTAATGGAAAACTGCCCACAAAAGAGAAAAAAAAAAGTCTTTGGTTATTATTAAGGCTCTTTAAATATACCTAAATACATTATTAACACAAGATTTCACACAAGCATGCGCGTCTGTACAAATAAATGCATACAGATATAGATAGAGTTTCTGGAATACCCCTCAGCGCAGACTCCTACATTATCATATTCAGTTGCTATGACATCATTGCAGTTCCCAGTACCCCAGATTTTTTTTTAAGGCAAGTAAACAGCATTTCAAAGAGAATCTAGCTAGCTATCTGTATGTAATTTAAGGGAAGTGCCTTTTAGGGTCAAGCAGGTATCAGTATTAGTCCTGGTTTTCCAGTCTAGAAAAGGGAAATAATGATATGATAATGACATTCAGAGAAGATACCTAACTGGGAAGAATCGCAAACACCAGATGACACAGAAGTAGACCAAAGGATTAAATAAAGAAAATCAGATTCAGTTTCAGAAAATGCATGCAGAGAAAAAGAAGGCATACTATGCAATCATAAAAGAAGACAGGTAAGATGCGGAGCAGCAGAAAGCAATGGGCATCAAGTTGGAGGAAGGGGTGTCTGTGACATACACCACTGCTGGCATCACCATGCCAATGCACTGAGGAGCAGTACAATGCCATTTTGGAGTATGTCTGTAGGACTTTGGAGTCTCTGCCCTGGCCCCAGGGGTTCCTGGGGGCTCATCTCCATGATGAAGTTAGTGTTTCAAGAGCTTGCGGGCACTTGCTAATCCACACAACTGCACCAGATGCCCTTGGGAGACGGGACTCCTCCGGTCATGTGTGCATGTCCCCATCTCAGAGTGTCACCCTGGACTCTCTTTGGTGAAAATGAAGAGAAACAGGAACTTCGAGGGTGTGATTCAGATCATCCTAAACCAGGAGCCTAAACTAGGTCAGACAAATCACGCTTCAGAAGTGTTTGAGAAGCTTGTTTTCTTCCCACTGCCAAGGCCTTTTCAGGGAACCTCCCTGCTGCGGGGAGCTCTGCTGAGGAAAGCCTTCCCAGCCCCCATCTTTCTCAGACACCCACTCGGAAGGCAAGCAGGCTGGCAGCAGAAGGGGGATGTGCTGTTGCAGCCAGCTAGGGTCAAGCCACCTTCCCATGTGCAACAGGGGCAGCTGCTCGCCACCTTTAAGTCACATCCAAAGGTGGTGCCATGCCTTTTCGTGCCCAGCCCCATGGACACTCTGTGCCCTAGGTTAATGCAAACCACTTTTGCCACAGAGACAAAAAAAACCTTAATAGGTTCCTTAATAGGTTAATTAACTCTTAATGTAGAGTTAGTGGTGAGTGGCCGGTCCACTGCAAGTCACATCTGAATTTCCTCTGAATTAATCTTACTTAGAAGAGCCATAAGCTGAGACCCTGATTTTCAGAGCATGTCAGTTCCTAACACCCTTCTTTTCAAATCAGGACCCTTTAAGTATATTTAAAAGTTGGATTTAAAATTCTTTAGCCAGTTATACCATTCTGAAAATTGTATCCCAGCATTCCTTGCCCTACCATTTTGGCTATGGCATCACTTCAACCTGTACAGTAAATTATGTGGTAACATCGGAGTGCACAGCAATGAAAAGGTGGAAAGGAATGAGAGGGAATTAAAGGTGCAAACTTCAGACAGGGAATACCCTGTGCACACCAGAAGCAAAACTCAAGGGAAAAAGAGGAGGTGAATCTCCATTTCTTAAAGCCACCAAGTCAAGATGGAATGCTTTCATCCAAATGACACTTGTGTCTCTCCACTGCACTGCCAACACCGGCTCATTCAGCGCTCCTTCAGAGTTGCTGCGTAACGCTGCACTGCGCAGGGGAGACATGCCCTGAAAGGCCCCTTTGACCTTGGCTTTTGAATCCACACAAATAAAAGGAAGAGTGGTTCCAAAGAGTAACGCAAATGGGGGCTGGGGAGAGGGGCTTGAAGGAGCGGGATGAACAATGACCATAGATTTTAAAAGCTTCATCTGTGAGACTTGACTAAGTGACAGCTAAGGAGGTGGAGTTGTGACATTTTCAAAAGCCGTAAACCTCAAGAAGAGAAAGGAATCAACTGGAGTGATACATAACCCACTACTTGGTGTACGCACCCTTCATTGTGAAGGAGGGTGTGGTTCGCATAGAGCAATTACTAAGATGACTCCTTTAATTGAAAGCCACATCTTTGATTTGAAAGGGTCCACATCATTTCAAAGTAACTAGACAGATTGGCGGTGGTTACAACATAGGGTGGGTGGACCAGGAGACACAAAGCAGTGGTTTTTACCTGTCGGCCTCTGCTGCAAGGTTGAGCAGTGCCTGCAGTTACCTCAACGACTCGAGGTCAGTACTGGTTCACAGACAAAACATCTTCTGTTCAGCTGCTAATTTAGGTTCAATAGCCAAAGTTTGGATTCTGTTTCGGTTTGAAGATCCACCTAGTTTCAGCCTGCTTCTGGGACCGTAATCAGGCCAGTTCTCTGGCCAGGAGAAGTTAAGTAAAGACACAGAGAAGGAAGATAGTTTGCCTAGAGGAGCTGTCCCAGCAGTAAGCCTGCTAAACTGAAGAGGCGTCTCCTCGAGAGAAGTACTGTGAAAGTCCCGTTACTAGGGATATTTAAAGCTTCAGTAAAAACAGCACTGAAGTGAGCGACTTGCTTTCATTGGGAGATAGACTGGGTTTTCTCTTTATTCATATGTTCCACATATAGTGGTAGCCTCGCCTTTTGTTAGCCAACTTTCATGCTGAAGGGAAAAAAGCCAATTCTATAAAGATTTTTTAGTATCCTCATTTGAATAGGCATTCCTGAAAATCCCACTGTTGGCCCACTTGCATTTTTAGACTCTACAGCAGCTTTGCAGCTCTGGTCTCATTTGGCCTCAATTTCAGTCATCTGTGGCTTAATGACACAAAATAGTGTGGTGCAATAGTACAACCAAACTCCTTTTCTAAATGACTGAGACATAGTCATGAATCTCCTTGGAGGAGTACCCATATTTCAGTATAAGGATCACTTATGTCAATTTACCTTGGATTTCAGTTAAACCTGAATCATTAATAATAGAAAGGGAAAGCCTAGTTTATTTTGACCTAAGAATCTCCGTATGCCACAGGCTGAAATAAGTGGCTCTAAAGCCGTGATTTTCCAAAGCCATAGCACTACTTACTCTCACAGAGAGAGCTTCAGAAAATGCCTGTCCAGGAATGCTGTAATTCATTCAGTGCCTTTAGTGACTGCTCAGTTGAGTTGCTCAACATCCACAACACTGAGCACACGTGACAGCAGAACCTGTTGCCATCATGCTGGTCAAAGTGATACACAGAGCGGCTCTCCGTTTATTCCCTGTGATTTCCATTTTTCCTCCCATGCCTGCACTGCTGGGCTCACAGTGCTGGAGACACCTGACTTTACAACATGAAACATAACAAGAAATGGCCTCAATAATTTCCCTGGTTTTGAGCATTCTTAGGAAAAAAACATGGTTTTGGTGAATTGTGTGGCAGACAAACTGGAATATTGGGGTGGGAGCAAGGGTAGAAAGACTTTTAACATTCACGAAGAACCGTCTGTACAACCCCCAGTCAATGATAATTATTATTGAGCTTCATAATCATCAAAAATGCAAACACAACAGTTAAATCCCAGCACAGCTTAGTGCTGAAGACCGTAACTCTTCAATAAAATGAAATCTCATCTGCTTGTCTGTCAAAAAGAAAAATGTCATCGCAGAAAGCAGTCAGCCTATCAGCTATTATTCTCAGTGAAGTTATAGTCTGCCATGGGGGAATGTGATACTTTACAAACCAAACCAAACCAAATATGAGACAGGATGACCCAGGAAGCCCCTTCCTGCTCCTCTAGGGACCCTTCAATATGTGCTGTTGGGTATACACAGAAGTCCCTTTCGCTGTAGCACAGGCTCAGCAAAGCAAGCTTTGAACAGGAATTACTGGCAGCCAGGAGCTCAGCATGGGCCAATTTACCTTGCTTCTCAGGTTGGCTCCATCATCTACTCTGAGCCCTTGCACCTTACAGTGCCACTTTTGGTATGTCTATGCTGCTCCATGCTGTGGGGGTGTGATGGGACCAGGACAGAGACAGATGCTAAACTGTGAGTCCATCTCAGTGCAGTCTCCTTGCGGCTTCTACAGCTGTATATTGCCATTCCCTTAACACTGTAGGGCTGAATGTGCAAGCTGCCCAGTGATACAAGTATGATGACATGGTGAGTCTCAAAAATTCCTGAGCCTTTTATGGACTACCCAGCCCTGCTCCATACGTGCCCACAATGCCTCTCATTCAACCCAGAGTGGGGGATAGTGATCTGGCTGCTCCAGTCCCGGGAAGGTGGGTGTGCAGGGACAGCTTCATCCTCCTTTTCTGTCTCCTCAACTTCCTGAGTTGAGCAGAACCAGTCTCCATGCAGAAAGGCACATGGGGTATCCTGGACACAGGAAATAGACGAGAGGAAAGAAAAACTGAAGTCCTCCCTATGCTCTTACTTGGTACTGCAGTGTCAGCTATAGGGTGAAGTTTCCAGGGATGAAAAGCACCCAACAGATCAGATCTGCCCTAGCCTTCAAGCCCTTCAAGAAAGGGCATTAAGAATTTCTAACCGTGGCTGTACTTTGTTCACAGGCATATGGTGGCCAGGCCATGCACTGATCAGGATCACAGCAGCAGACTCCACAAACCCCAGAGACAGTTAAAAGACGTAGGAGGAGTATTTGTACCAGAGAAGTGTGAGGTGGTGGAGTGAGCTGACAGGACCCTTTCACTTCTCTGGAGCTGTACATGAGGGAAGTTAGAATAGCAAATATCTACCTGGAATTAATTGGGCAGGAAAACTGTAAACATCCTCCTGCCTTAAGGCTCCCAAAAACATCTCTCCTTGACTTGGCTGCATTTAGATTAGCCAGAAGATACACGTTGAGAGGGAAGCCCATATCCCTCAGTCTGGTCAGGCATGGCATATGGAGAGGGTTGTTTCCTTGCAGAGGGATGCTCAAAGCAGAACTCACTGTATCCAATTAAAGTGAAAGAGCTTCCCAAGCAAAAATGCAGAGCAGAGGGCTCAGGCAGACAACAGGTCTGTAGTTCAGTCTCACTGTGGACAAAATCTTGTTACAGTACCCTTTAAGTAGAATCCTGCTAGAAGTGGGAGATGGACCCATAGTGATTGCGATGTGATCCAGTGTCAAATATATATGAAATGTAGGTAGGGACTGCAACACTTTTACAAGCTAAAAGTGCTCTATTTGGACCATAAAATCATCAACACCAGAGAATGGAAAATTCATAGCTAAGATTCCCCTAACTCTGATTATGATTGCGTCACTCAAGCAGCAACAGAGCTGTGCTTTGATGGGTGTGTGCACTAAAAAAAAAAGAGTTCTCCGATATTGCCAGAGCCACACCATGCCCAGCTTCCATAATAGTGCCCTGGTACAGCAATTGTTATTTCTTTTCCAAGACTGTACTGTTAGCCAAAGGAATTCACCCCAGAGGGCAGGAAACACAGATGGAATTTTATTAAGAGTCCAGGACTGTGCAGGCGGGAATCCAAACCTGCTGCCCCGTGCATGGCAATTGCGTAGCAGCGAAAGGCCCCGTTTTAGCTCAGCTCCGCAGGACACAGAGCTGTGTTTCTGGAACGTGTTTTTTTAGAGGTTCAGAAGCTGCTCCAAGCATAACGGTGAATTTTCTTCCTGTGTAAATCTGGGGGATTAGCTCCTTCCCCAGGGGATTCTGGTGGCCAGGAGAAAGAGCAGCTTTCTGGAGAGGGACAACCTAATCTCTCCAGGCTGTTACACGGTACCCCTTGCTACCTGACAGAACTGTGTCATACCAAAGGCGAGTGGCATATACCACGCACGCCTGCCCCTGTGACATGGTAGAGAAGACAGTTCCTGTTTCACACCTGCTGCACCCCTTTCTTTGCCCTACAGCCTGCGTGCACAATTCACCCAGCTTGTCCCAGCCTCCTGGTGTGGTTGCCAACCACAGTTTCCAGTCACCTCTATACAGTACTTGAGGCACAACCTGACAGGCAGCCAGAGAGAGTTTCTGTGGCCTTAGGAAGGCTGCAGGAAGCAGCCAGGGAGGTGGCAAGGACCGGCAGCCAAGCACATAGAGAGCTTTGTGCCTACTCAGGTAATGGCTCAGGAGATGGAATGCTCAGCGGAAGTGGAAAGGTCTCCTTCAGCTCAAGGGAGAAAGGAGGAAAAAGGCATTCATTTACCACCTACAGAAGAGAAGCCAAGTATGCTGATCCTGGTGGTCTTCTCATACCTGTTTATCTCAATGGAGTCAAGTTAAATTTTTTTAAATACTGTATCTATAAAATCTGAAGGGTAATTCTTCCTTGTTACCCTAATATATTCAGAGAGGATGAAAAAGAAGTTCATTCTCTGTTTGTTATGAAAGCTAAGCTCAAGTATGAACAATGTTCCATAGTAAATGATGGAGAGTTTGACAATCTTATCTGTATTGTATGATCATATATTGAAAGATTCTATTGTTAAGAATAGATACAGAAGAACACAATTTGAGCTGCTTCAGGAATGGTAATTCTGAGCTTCCTCATTTTAGAGTTCTTTTCAAGTCAGGCATCTGTGTTTTCTCAGCATAGCCTTTTGCACGCTATTTCCTTGGGTACTTTCTAAAATGGAAATAAGTCTTTGTAATGTTAGAAAAATAAACTATATATATCCAGCTTTCTCAAAGTTAGTCACAGTCCAAAGATAAGACTGGCTTGGCCCTTCTGTTCTAGAACAGTCCTGAGTTTTGTCCAAAACTTGGGATGTCATTAATTTCCTCCTTAAGGATAACAGCTAAAAAAAATTAAAAATAACTGAGAAAACGAAACACTGAGTCCTCAGGCAACATCAAGCAGAAAGAGGTAACAAGCCTACAGTGTCAGGTAATCTATGTATTACACATGATACATGCCAGACTCCTTAGCTGTTAGCCACTAATGTTGAATAGAGAGTAGCATGGTCATTTTCGTTCTTCCATTAAGCTCGATAGTTACCAAGCCATGGCTGGAGGCACTGTGATGCCCTCATAGTCTTCCTGCAACCACTGAGAATTAATAGGCTAAAACTGAGCCCAACAGGGAAAGGGAACTTACTGAAACACATTGCTTATTTAGTGTTGTTGCTTGGAAGCCAGTGAAGGTTATTAATTCTTAGATCTTTGGTAAATACTGCCTTCTTCATATGTCTAGTCATCCAAGAAGTCAAAATGATCTCCCGAGGGATACTGAGCTACTGTGTCTGACTTAATTTTGGTCATACTGTGCCCACTGAAAATGGGACTGTGCTGCATCTGCCTTTTTACCATCTTGTCAAACTCCTGCAGCCTCTTATTAGGTCTTCTTCACATGCAGTCCAACCTCACTGGCCCAAAATTTGTCTCATTATTTCCCAGGACATCCATGAATCCTTTCTGTGTACACCAGTCTCACACCCCAGGAAAATTACAAGATGGTTTTGTACTTTGAAAACTTAACTCATGCTCAGCATTACAGTAGAGCTCTATTCCTCTGCACACAGAACAAAAATAGGAAGCATTTTCTTTACTTTCATTGATCTTAAAACTGGTCTTAAATCCTATCTTTCCTGTAACTTCCTCCAACTTCCTACTGTAACGAGCCTTTCTGTCTGTCGTGTAGCAGTGAGGTCACCGATGTACCAAAGTTGTTTGTGCTGGGCATTTCATTTCACCTAATCCTTAGAATTTCACAACAGATTTTACAATGACATTATTCAAAGGCATAAGAAATGCTAAGTCTTTCTGCCTTCTCCTGCAATGTTATTAAGTGGAACACAAATTCCACTCTGTAGTCACACTCAGCTTTTTGAACCACAAAAGAAAAATTGCCTGAGCTTAATAACTTCACTGAGATATTAAAATTATTTCATTATGTCCAGCGAAACCTTCTGTTTTTCTAAAATATATCCCAGCATTCTAATAATAATCTCTCATCTTGTTCTGTTTTGTATTGTTTTACTTGTAAATTATTGGATTTGCTGTGAATTCTGGCTTTCTAAGCTCATTACTCCTTCTTTCTAGAGCTTAAATCCATAGAAGGACCAAAGATAAGATTCCTCAGACTGACAAAAAGATGTCTTGATAAATATTGGTTTACAAATCTATTCCACGTTTGGATGCAGAACCGCTTCTCTGCGAGGGCAGTGAGGCACTGGTTGCCCAAAGAGGCAGTAGCTGCCCCCTCCCTGGCAGTGCTCAAGGCCAGGTTGGATGAGGCTTTAGGCAACCTGGTCTAGTGAAGGGTGTCCCTGCCCATGGCAGGGAGGTGGGGACTAGATGGTCTTTGAGGTCCCTTCCAAGCCCAACCATTCTGTGATTCCTCTTGTTTTTTCAGATTTCTTTGCAACATCCCATTCAACCCGATCCAATTACACTATGCTTGACTTGAGCACATTTCTTTCTCTCCTCCATCACAGAATCAGGGACCTAACCATATTTGCTGCTTTGTTCTGGCCCCAGTGTCCAGTGGCACTTAAGTAAAGCTTGAAGTAAAGTGACCCCAGCTCCTGAAACAAATGGACATTTTCATAGGCTTTAGGAAACAAGTCTTTAACAGGGAGATGTATAAACCTGAGCAACAAGCAACCCTTCCTCAATGTGTACACATTTATGCACTGGCAACAGCATTATCTATATCCCTAAAGCTCAGCCCAGAGTTCATATTGTTTAAGAGCTATACACATATGCTGCTATGTTCAGAAAGCACTCCTTCCTTTCCTTTGTAAATTCAAATAGTTCCACATCTGTTTTTCACTGCAGCGAGATATTTACTGCTCCTAATATGCTTTGGGACCTTGATAAATTTACTTCTGTTCCCCAATTACCACATTCCTAAATAAGAATAAAAATCCTAACCCGTCTTTCTTTCAGTCCCTTTGAAATACATCATGGTTCATCTTTATTATTAGTCACTGCTGAACATATCTATGGTTAAGGTAATTAACATCACTGTATGTGATGACGCTTTTTGAAATGTCTCAAATCTGATCCTTTTGAAGTCACAGGAGGCAAAATTATTTCTTATTCTGACACCTTGGCACACAGAATCCCCGTATCTACCCCATGTTCTTAAAATTTCCTCTCTACTGTACTTTCTGTAAACTCTCCCTGACACATGCAGGTTCTCCTTGAACCTACATGGTCCCCTCATTTGACTCCTGTAGCCCCTAATAATTTTTTCTGACCTAGCCATGAGGGAAAACTCAGAACTTCCCATGGCTCTTTCAGAGCCAAGTGTCTGTTGATCAGTCAGATGCTCTCAGAGAAGTATCAGGGCTGCAAAGTCTGAGAGGATGGAAAGAGTGTCTGGGAGAAGCATCTTTGCTGTTTCTGTTATGGCCGTTCTCCTTCCCTAGTTTTGGCTGAAGAGTGTGGACCAGATGGACCTTTGGTCTCCTCCAGGATGGTCATTCTCAGGCTGCCAAGCAGTCTAAGTAATGCCTGAGTTTCCCTACCTCATCTTCACTAATTTGGATCCTTCTCTACCCAGAGATGATACTCATGAAACTTCTGGAAACCTGACTATCTTTGTGGCTTCTGCCTCTTTCTCAAACATGGGTGAGATGAGAGAGTGGGCTGAAGTCTCCTCATGACAGAGACAGACTGACATTCTGAACCAGAATATTGGGTAGGTTTCTTTGCTAGTATAGTGCACTTTTCATATATTTGTTCCACAGTAGGTTTCCAAATTAACAAATACAGCATTTTAGAGCCATCAGAAGCTACTCCTACAGCAGCTGGCTCTGCAAACAGATTTCTTCTGCAATTTCTGGACTTCCCAACTGTTGTTGGGCAGCAATATTTAACCAAATGCTATGGTGTAGAGCTCATTTAGCCAATGACGTGTGTGATGCCTGTGGTGCCAAAGAACTGCTCTGAGCTGCAGCAGCGTTAGGGCTAACAACACTCTTCTAGGCTTTCCTACTCAGCAGGAAGCAGTCGCACAGCCATGCAAGTAAATTACAGGCTTATCATTCCTCATTCAAGCATCAGCACAGTCATTCAGCAGAATCCCCATGTCCCTACAGCAAGACCATAGAAAAACAGTGGCTTGAACTGTACTGTGCATTTGTGCATTCACCTTATTTATCGCCCTCGCTCAGTAACTTTGCTGCATGGTTATTCAACAGGTGCCCTTTGAATAAGGAGCATGTGGCATGGAGATGACTGGAAGACAAGGCAGTAGAAAAGAGCAGCTTAGGCAGCAGTTGTGCAAGGCTTATTATAAAGGGCAGCTAACTGATTCATCAGTGCCCTCCCCAGCAAACCATGCCATACAAATGCTATTTTGAAATTAGCCTTGTGGAATAAGAAGGATTAGTTGGCAACGGTGCGTATGCTTGAAGTGTGACTATGTAATGTCTTCTCTCCCTAAAGGAAGAAAGGGTTTGTTGTTGGTTTGTTGTTTGTTTTTTTTTCCCCTCCAACTGCATGGTGCCTGGTTTCAACTCAATTTATGATGTGTGCCCCAAGGCCATTTTTGCAGCCAATTCTAATTTAAGAGAATTAGCAGGATTTTCATTCTCTAGCATTGGACTGGTATTCTGGCTCTGACTCTCACCCAATGCTGGAGGAAGGTGGCAAAAGAAATAATGTCATACCCCAGCATAACAAGATACTGCAATAGGAAGAGATAGGATCCAGGGTTGCCACCTTCTGTAGGTCTTGCAAGGAAAAACAGCAAATCTGCCAGGCTACAGATTGCTGTGTTAGCATGCAGTGAGGTTGAAAGAGCATATGGCAGAAATGGCTGCCTGGCTGCAGTGCACCTACTGCCAGCCCTGTCATTCAGGGCTGTGGAGACGAGATACAGGTTTATTTTAGTGCCCGGACAACTGACAGGAACTTGTCATGTTGCAGAGCTGCTGAATCTCAGTCAGGGGAACGAGGGGAAAGGAAGAGAAATCAAAAGCAATCAGATACTCAGTGCATGCTTGTCTAATCTCCTGGGGGCAAGAGATAGGGTAAGGTCTCTCATGTATTCTGCACATACAGCACCTAGCACAGAGGAGTGCTAACAAATGCAAGAAGTAGACAGCAGAAGAAGGTGCCAGAAGAATGTGGACTGAACTTTATTTCATGTTGTACCTGCTCTTCAAATGACACGGGGAAAGCTACTGCTGTTGGATATGAGGAGAGCTGCTCTGGGGTTTCCCTGTGACTACTCAAAATGGAGGAGAATCCAAGATGGCAGGATCTTCCTTGCAGCGCACCTGATAAGCCTAGGGTTCATTCCCACAGCTTCAGAGACAGGAGATGGGTAAAGGGGGGAGAGAGAGAGGGGGAAGAAGAGGTTGTTTGGTTTTCTTTAGGGAAAATTTTTACTCCTTCTGCAAAACCAGTAACAGTTCTCAGGCTGGAAATGAAAACATTACAATGCTTTAATTGAAATTTTCTGCAGAGAGGAGGTGCTTTCTGTTAGTGCATCTAGGTGAGGAAATCACATAGAATAGTTTTGCTTAACTTTCTGAGCCCAGCTTCCCCTCTATTTAGTTTTAGTCCCGATTTTAGACACATTTCCTCTACTGAGTCTTCCAACAACAGCTTTCACTACCTTTACTGTTGATTCCAGGTAACTCATTGCATAATAGGTTTTAAGTTGGGGGCACTGCTGTATCACTTCCACTCCCGGTAAACATGCGGGCTTTTTCCCCAACAAAGTTAGAAGATGTGTCTCTTGCATGGTGTTCTGAATCTTTTCAAATCACACCTGTGGGCTGCTAGTTCCTTGAGACAGGAGACCTCCTTTAGACAACATTAGATACAACACTGAGCATACTGCTGGAGCTAGACAGATGTGTCAGCTCCTTTCATCTGTTAATACAAGTGCAAATAAAAAGAAAAATCTGACCTGGATTTCAGTGGCAGCTGGGAATAAACTCTGGATTCATATACAACAAGCAAGGCATTTGAGTCAGATTTATGTGCCTGCCTTGGAACATAATGTCCCTAAAAACAGAACCTGGATTCACTCCTTCTCATTGACATAATCTGTCAATGACACATCCTTCTTAATGTGCCTCTGGTCTCCAATTGTTCCTCATGTTTCCTCTGCCTTCACACAATAAAGCACCTTTTGAATAAGCACCTTGCCATCTTGGAAGCTGAATGAACTCAGTCTCTGCCTGAATTGCTCAAGAAGTGTAGGAAAGAAGGCAAAAGAAATCTGCCAGCATGGCTGGAAGAGAAGCTTATCTTGCCTTGGCTGGGTTCACTTTGGTTTCCCTCTCCAGCTTCTTTCCGTCAATCGCCGTACTAATGTATCCCCAAGGGTGCTGATCCCAGAACAATATGCTGCAAAGATGATTACAGTCTAAAAAAGAAAAGAAAACCCTGTCACCATGGATGTTATGGGTTTCAGCTTTTCACATTTAATCCTTTAATTGGTCTTTCTGGCAAGAAGAATTTGTCTTGGCTTTATTGCCGCATGGATGAGCCCTATTGCAAATCCCATTGGGATGAAGTTACAGTCATTTGGCAGTAAGAAGATCCTTAGCAACCTCTCAAAAGCCTACCCAGAAGGTTCCTTGTTGACATCACCATTTCTGTGTGATGTCATACAGCCTCTTAGGAAACAAAAAAAGTAGAACCTCTGGATATGTGATGAGACTGTGGCTAGCCCTTACTCTGATATTGTATGTACCATGAGCTACATCAAAGCAGAGTTTGGGTCTTGGCTCACATCCAGAACATTAATAAATGCAAAATATGGAATAACAAGGCTGAACAGGCTGTATGCACAACAAAACCAAATATGCTAACAATACTGAGTGTGTGGGACAAGAGGGAGAGAGAACATTATACTGAGGCGTTTGGGGATGTCTACTCTCACGTGGCTTCCCAACTAACTATTGCTTTGTGAACAGTCCTATAAGCTACCTGTGTGCTCTTGGGTGGACCCAAACAAGGGTTAAGCAATCCAAGCAGCAGACTCTTTGGAGTATACAAGTAAGTTGCCTTGGAACATCCCAGCTAAATGCCTCAATAAAATTTAATCTCCCATGTCCCAAGCAAAGAGTGATAGCTTCTTTGCGTTCCAAATGAGAAGCCCTTGAGGTATGAAAGACAAAAATTACTTCATTTAGAATAAAATGGAACGCAGGAGCTCTGATTCACAGCCCTATTCATTAATGACTGGTAACTCTTTCTTCTCTAAGAGAAGGTGAAAGAATTAAGTCATTGCAATGGGTGACTCTCCAAGATCGGAGTATACTGTCTTCCAAGTTAAAAAGTTCCTGAACACAAACCCAAAAATTTGGCCCTAAAAGCCCTCCTCAAGTCAGTCAGTTTGTGCTGATGTAACTAATGAGGCGTCTGGATCTTACGACCCATCGTCATGCTGTATGTGCAATGAAAAGAGAGCAGATTAACACCTATGAAGCTAAAAATAAAAGCGTCACCTCCGAGGTTGGGCCTATTGTGCTTATTGCAAGGGGTGGGGTAGGATTGGTAGAGCTGTGCGTCCATCGTGGATGTCACCATGGCACACCCACGCCAACATCTCCACGGAGACACAGCACATTTCTAGCTCCTGCATCACCAACTTGTTGCCAAGGAAACAAGAGGATGCAAAAAAAAAACAAAAAAGAAGAAAAAAAATCTCAATGACATTCAATTTTGAGACAGTCAAGAAACCCCTGAAAGGGATTTTAAAAGTGCCTGAGAAGGAAATGGAAATTTGGCTTCTAATTACAGATTCTCAACCAACTCCTTTTTATTCCCCGGTTATTCTGTCTGCTCACGTCACTGTCTTCCTGCCATTCTCTGTCTACAGAGGTACGAATGCCAGACATCAGTGAAAAGAGAGCTTTCCTGGAGTGAAGGAGAGGAGGGGGGGAGAGCGGGGGAGAAGGTTACTCAATACAAGCAACAGATTATGGAGATTCCATAACTTGGAGAAAGGCGGTGGACAGAAATTGTGGAAAGGGAAACATGTAGAAGAAAGGCAGAGTGGGAGTGAAGGTTTCTGTGAGAAGGGGATATGTGCAGTTGGCAGGTGTGGGTGTACACATGTATATCTAAACCCAAATGCATATGTATTTTTGTATATGCAGTTGAGAATGCACATGTGTATACGAAGGTATATCCAAATCCACACTGGATAAGCCAAAACCCAAAGTTGCACACCACTCAAAAAATCACAAAGTTGACTTATAAATCAAGTAATTGACCAAGAAAAATGTGGTCTTTTCATTTTGTTTCTTTTGATGTGTTATAGCAGTACATTTACAAGCTTTCCCCAGAACCAGAAAAACTACAAATCTGCATCCCTTTTCAAATGACAGCCAGCATTTTCATACAGCCACCCGACTCCAGGAGCTGTGGCTTTTGCAGGAAAGTAGCAAGTACAAGGAGAATGCGCTGAGAGTTGGCAAGCCCAGCGATGCACATGAACGCGAGAGCACGCGAGAGAACCAGCAGATGCACCTGCTACAAACTGCATGAGTGAGTGAGTGAGTGAGTGAGTGAGTGAGTGAGTACAAAGGGGAGGATTTGTTGGGTGTTTCTGTGCAGAAAGATAGCGGCCACCAAGGCAAGCTGTACAGGTGTTGCCAAAGCATAGCAGAGCCAGATTCCACCACCACCTGAAACCAGCACGGTCCAGAATGAGACACACTAGCCATCTTGGGGAATGAGCACAGAGAAGGCTGCCTGTCTATCATCTTACTTGAGCATGGGAGACCGGGAAGGTTTCATGGTATGACAGCACGAAGCGGCTCAGATGTTTAATGGTTTTCTTGCGTGGCTAGCAGCATGGCTTGCATTTGGGTTTGTACTAAAAGAGATAAAAAAGATGTCTTCACTTTCTTCTCTTCAGTATTCACAGTGTCTCACCCTTCTTCACGCCTCGAGCTTGTTGTCAAGCCTGCAGCCAGAGGTGAGATGGCTGTAGGCCAAAAAGGCAAACTTACAGACAGAAGTTAACAATTGCTGAATCGCAATGAGGGCCTTACAGAGTGACACTGGGGGATCCCCATTAGTATCAAAGAGGTTCCTCTAGCCTGAACGCCCGCCTTATTAATGATTTATGGCTGTTGATAATAAAAGACTGCCAGGAGTAAGGTCTGGACTCCATCCCAGGTAGAGAAGAACCAGTGGTGGCCAAACATGACTATCCTTTTGTGCCCTCTACCAACTTCTCCCTGCCCCTTGCACCTGCCGCTGCAGGATGGAGAAATCTCTAGCCACTTTGAGGCAGATTTTCTTCCCCTTGCTAGAAGCAGGTGTGAAGGAGGATGCCAAAAGCTTCTCTCTAAACCTGTGTGGTGATAGTCCTGGCAGACTGACAGTTATTCCTAAGGTTGCCATGACATGAAAGTGATGGGCATATGAATCACAGTTGTGGAGAACACCAGCCTACGTGCAGATGCTGCGTTAAGATTAGCAGAAGCAAGTCCTGACCATCCAGTTCTCCACTGCTTACTGCATGAGGTAATTTGGAATATCCAGTCACCACAAAGACTGTAAGCAGGAGAGGATGGGGAGACCACCTCTCACATGTATGCAGCAATGTGAAACCACAGGAACCCCAGTAGCCTAAATCATCTAAATGATGAAGCCAAGGTCAGACTAAAACATTTTAAGTGGATGTCAGTGGACCACTTCAATTTTTCTCCTGAGTAAGGTGACAATATCCAGAGTGAATCAACTTAAGGCTATGGAAAGTAGCTTCTGCTTTGTGTGTCCCAGTGCCATGCTGTCTTGCAGACTCAGCCCCTTTGTCCACAGAAGCAGAATGCAGCATGGGCACATCTAAAGTGGCCACCTCACCCCAGCAGAGCTGTAAAGACAAGGGGTGCCTGGCGTTGAGAGGTAAATATGGGTAAGCCATAGGGAAGCAGAGACATTGCTGTCAAGATGGAGGGGAGGTCTGAGTCAGGGAGAAGACCATGCAAGTCTTTATTCTCCCTTCAGCAGATAAAAAGGAGTACCTTCATTCTCCATCATAAGGCTCAGTCATACTTCTTCTCTAGCATAACCAAAACGTTACCTTTTCTCAATGCAAGTAAAAACACCATTCAGGTGACTACTTTTTGACTGAAAAAAAGGAGTGCTTTTAAAGCATGCAGTTTAGATTTACAAAGTACGCATGAAAAGGGTTACAATGCATTCTTTTTTTTTAAAAATGAATGTTTATATCACAACTTCCAGCTTCTGAATCACCAGTACATGTTCATGTTTCCTAGAGGGAAAGATGATTTTTTGGTAACTTAGTGTTTTGAATGAATTTATCATTAAATATTCAACAAGTGTCATTAAAATTTGCTTTGGGCAAGTACAAGAACTGATTTTTTTTTTTATTTTTCTATTTGCTCCAAGTGCTGCTCATCAATGAAATGAACACTTATTCCAGTTGACTCTTTTTTTCAGAGGGGAATTTTATACATCATATTTCCCTAAATATAGTTTTGCCTCTTCAACAAATATTTTAATAGCAACGTTAAAAGTCTAAGTGCTTTGAGTGAAAAAGTATGAAAAGCTCCAAGAAATTCCAGAACTTGTGAAAAATGCTTCTAAAACACTGACAGTGCTTTCTTTTGTAAATAAAATGGAAACAGTTTGCCAATTATTTAAAATAGATACAGACATACAAAAATATAAATATACAAGCTGGGTTATATTTACATTTTAATTTTGTGAAACAAACATACATTGTGACTTTATCTTTCTGTGAGGACATACAGTATGACCTCCTTCTCTTTAACATACACAGTGTAGGCTCTCTCGTCCCTAGGAAGACGCACACATGTATATATACTATAACACGCTGCATCCCTAAAATGCATATATGCCGTAATCTCGCTCTCTAAACACAAACAAATCCCCCTCTTTAGCATAAACACAGTTATACACACACCTGCACAATGAAATCTTTCTAACACAGAGGCCCTGAAAACACAGTTTTATCTCTCTCTAATACATACTGTCATTCCTTCTTCTAACACAATGTAATCTCTCTCGTGCTCACTTTCTTCCAGACACACAGACAGACACATGCAGTGTAATCTTATCTCTCGTAGATTCAACTACAGTATCGACATTATTTTCAAAATTGCATAAACACTTTCTGCCTGACATTTTCATTTGTAGGCTCCATCACTCACCACTGCACAAATGCTTGCAGAGATGTGAGGATGCAGAGGGAAGCCCTTGATCAGGCAAACACCGGTGCGCTCAGGTAAAGCGGCCTTTGTTTTACATGGGAGAAGGCATTATAAGCAATGTTTTCCCTTTAGATGCAGTATTAGTTACACAGTGCTTCTTGTCATGATATCATACCACCAACAAATAGTAAGAGATTTAAAAAGCTTGATAAAAAAAACGTCTCGCAGATCATAAAACCAGATTATTTCTGTATTGCTACCATTGTCAAACACTTCATTGATACGTTCCACCACACGTGCTGCAAGGAAATTACAATATGCAGTTACACTGATATTTCTTCTGACATGTAATACGCTGTAGGCCCTGAGATTTCAAAAGAAAAAAAGAAAAGTCGTATAGAGGTGGTTCCACCTCCACTTAAGCTATTATTTCTACAACAAAAGTCTACGCTTAAATCACTTGTATTAGCAGGATTGTTCTAATGGGAATATTAGATGAATGTCTGCCTCTGCGAGCTTCTTTACACAATGGAGAGTGGTAACGGTACGAATTAGAGGATGCAACACAGAGCATTTCTCTTGCACGTCATTGATTTGGAGCCAGGGTAGTTAGCTGTTAGTTTGGGGGGACCTCTGCATATGTGATTTTCATATCCTCATCTGATTTCTAGTCTCCAAATTAACTCGTAACAGAAGCAAATATTAAAATGAAAATGCAGTGGAAGAGCTGGAGATGATCAGTGATATTAGAGAGCAGCTGAGGGGGGAATTTTTTGCAGGGCCATGTTGGACTCCAAGGATTTTTACTTCCAACATAGAGTAGGATTTAAAGAAAAAGTGCAGAGGCAAAAGTTACCTTTCAAAAACCTCACAAAGCCTGCTTCAAAGCTATTGTCTTAGCTCTAAATAAGCACCCTTGGCTAAACACCACTACGGTCACTAACAGGCAGTAATTTGCTACAATCCCTGGGAAAATGATGCTTCTAGGTCACAAGGGGGATTTTTGCCTAAGAATTTGGGCCAAAGCATCAATATGGCTTTAAGAGCACCTCCCTGGAGACACAGGAATGGGAATACCTTTGTGAAGCTCAAAAACATAGAGTTTAATTCACTGAAGGACTGAAAAGGCAAATGCAGCTGTCCTACTACCAGAAGAGACTAAAGGAAAATTTTTCCTTTTGTGGCCTCTGATACCACTCTGACTAACAATACCTTGCTTTGAGAACACTGTGTGGTTACCTGTATCAGCACAGGGCCACTCAGCTCCCAACTGAAAGGCTACTGAGCCAGGACCAGCTGAGATCACAGGCAACTGGGGTGGAGGGATGAAGGCAAAGAATAGGAGACACACCAGATCCCATTTTAGGAGCGTGAAAGCCTGAAGCTTGAATCACAGAATCACACAAAGACTAGGTAGGAAAAGACCTTTAAGATCACCGAGTACAAACATACCTGCCCTTTACTAAACCATATCTTGAAGTCACATCCAGGGATGGTGACTCAACCACCATCCTGGGCAGCCTGTAACACATCCAGACAATTCTTTCAGTGAAGAACTTTTTTCTAATATCTAATCTGACCCTGCCCTGGTGCAGCTTTGTGACATTTCCCCTTGTCCTATCTCCTGTCACCTGGCTGAAGTGACCATCACCCACCTCTCTACAACCTCCTTTCAGGTTGTTGTAGGCGGTGATAAGGTCTTCCCTCAGCCTCCTCTTCTCCAGGCTAAACATCCCCAGCTCCCTCAGCCACTCCTCGTATGATTTGCCCTTCAGCCCCTTCCCCAGTCTGGTTGCCCTTCTCCGAACATGCTCAAGGACCCTGATGTCCTTCTTGTAGTGAAGAGCCCGGAACTGCACACAGTACTCGAGGAGCAGCCTCACCAATGCCAAGTACAGGGGCACAATCACCTCCCTAGATCTACTGTCCACACCATTTTTGATACAAGCCAGGATGCCCTTGGCCTTCTTGGCCACCTGTGCACACTGCTGACTCATATCCAGTCAGAAGTCAACCAACACTCCCAGGTCCTTCTCTGCTTGGCAGCTGTCTAGCCAGTCTTGTCCAAGCCTGTAAAAGAAGAACTCTTGGAGGGGATGAGGTTGGAAGTGTGGTACCCCTGGCTATGACACGCGTAGATAGCACAGGACCGCTGCGAGCATCACTGAAGAGGTCACAGGAAACATGTGCCCCTGCCCAGCAGTATTCTGGCCCTCATTAGGCTATAATCCCGTTGGAAGTCTGAAGCAGTGGTTCCCTGACACTGCCAGCACAGCCTTCAGCCACCACACAAATACCTAACGCCAAGCACGTGACAAAACTAGACTACTTCTAACCACTTTTGACAAGACAGAAATTGACTCTAATCTACTGCAGGAAGCACGTATCACCGCAGACCTTGCAAAATCCATACCATGAGTGTTAATGTCAGCCTCTTTCTATCCACAGAATTGATAGAGCGGGAGCAGATGCACTGCAAACTTCCCACACACACCACATACCCTCATGTGCCTCTTTCCCTCTTTCCCCCTGGAAGAGATGCCAAGTGTCCACAACCCCATCTGTAAGGCTGTTCACAGCACTTGCATGCTGCGTTGTGTTAGAGGATAAGAGAAGGTTTCACAAGCAGGACCCAATGTCACTCTACATCTGAGGTAGGGAAGCATCGCTAGGCCCCTTTCTACAGTGAGCAACCTAGTGCAGTTGTGTGTAGCAACTGCAAGCCTAACACAGCACATGGGCTTCTGGACCTTTTTTTTGAGACATCTGATAGCCATCTGGTCATCTCCTTCATGGGAAATATTATCTAGAAAACAGACTGGGAGACTAATTCAGCTGCACTCAGGAGCTCAAGACATTTTTCCTTCCCCTTGACATCAAATACCTTCACATGAGGGATCCCTGTCATTTTTGATGCTATCTAGATGTCATTCCATCTTGAGAAAATTTGGTATGTCTCATACTGCCCTGCCCCACATGGGCTGCTGACCTTAAGACCCTACCTGCTGGTTGTGAGGCAGATTCATCTCCTAGAATCACCTTTGATGTGCTTCAGCAAGTCCCCAAGGACCTGTAGGGAAATGTCACCTGTGGGTTACTCGGCTCATTTTGCAAATTGTCTGCTCAGCATCTACTTGTTGTGATGTCTCAGCCCTTGGTTTGTCACTAGTAACAAACCTAGGGTCTTTGTGCCTTGCTGAACAAATGGTTTTCCACAGGCCGCTTGGTCAGTGGTGTTGCTGTCACTGCTCTCTCCTTCTCAGCCACCTCCTGACCTTGTTGTTGTTCCTCCAAGCCTGAGCAGAGGTCCTGCCATCAAACTTCCTTCGTAAAGCTCAGTGTGGTCTCCTGCAGCTCTTCCATTTTTATCTCTAATGAGATTGACCCACGGAGGCCACTCCATTGAGGATTCAGAAGAAAGCCACTAATCAAGCTGACAGAGCCATGTGACAAAGCTTCTTCCGCTCTCTCTCTTCCACACTTTCCCTCTTCTTTTCTCACTGTCTAATCAACCTAGTTATCTATCTTTCTGTCACAATAGTAGTTAAGTAGCTCTTCAATATTTCAGAAATAGAAACAACCAACATCCTCCTTTCTTCTTTCCCTTCCCAGGCTGTAGGAGGAATTGTTCAATTAGTTTTTTAGGTGGCATGATTTGTTTGCTTGTTTATAGGCATACATGTGAGTGGGTGTTTTATAGATGTGTGCAAAGAGCTCAGTGGGGGAGGGCTAGGCGGAAGAGCCAAGCTGTCTATTTATTACTCAGAGTGGGGAGACGCATGACTCTCCATATCTGATGTGCTATGGACCTCTCCAGCATCCTGTAGCCCCTGTAAGCACTGTCTCCTGCTTTTAGCTCAGCCCCACCAGCAAATATGGGCAACTGCCATGGAAGGAAGAGATTTGGTGGGAGAAGGAAGAGGAAAGAGCAGTAATTCTTTTGGACTTGGCTACTTTGAGATTGCCTATCCTGGATAAGCAAGACAGCCTCCACTACTGCCTGAACTTTTAAACGTGAGGCCAATGCTGTACAGAGGGTCTGTATCTTTCTTTCGGCCAAGTGCTATGGACAGGGAGGAAAAAATGCACACTGGCTTCTCTTTTGGTTGGAAGCAACAGTATACTGGAACATGGGAGGTCTTTGCAGAAACATGGACATTTTCAGTGCCCTGAGATATGACTGAAGCAATTTGCTGGATACTTTACTTTTTTAAAAAAAAAATCAGTTTTACAAAACTTCTCTTAAAAACATTTGTGCCATGAAGTACAAATATCCTAAAATATTTTGCTCTCATCAATGACAGATATTCCACTGGCTTCTAACAACCACATTTACTGGAACAGCTTTCATCCTTTTAACAGCTCTTCCTTTCTCCATGTACCATATGTTGTGTGCGGATCCTGTAAACAGAGAGAGCCGGAGGCAATACCGAGGGTCTCCTGCCATTTTTGAAGCTAACTACTACTCAAGGGATAAAATAGTATCAAACATGATGTCAGGAGTTTTGCAGCAAAACGACACGGCAGAAGAATGTATTTAAGTTGGGAGAAGATATTTCCAGCATTGGATTCACTGGAAGAGTGTTACCTCTACCCAGATTGCACGGCCATTTGGGGACACCACATAATGCTGGGATGACTGTTTTCAGATTTTAGAGTAAAGGAAAAAAAGGGAGAAAAAAAAAGTGTCTTTGTTCACTGCCAGGCAGCCTCTGTCTAAGTTCATCCTCGGTCCTTCAGCATCAACTTCCGACAGATAACGTTGTTAGTAGCAGAGTAGTAGCATCATTGCTCTGAAGCCCTTCCTCAAACATATGGGTACATGGGAGTGGGGACAGAGGGTGAAGGTGATGTGCTGGGTACTGGAAGAACCTTGAAATATTCATTTTGCAAGAATCTGGGGGGGAGGGGTGGGAAAGCCAGGAGCATTGCTGACCTAGAACATGGATTCATGTTCTAGGTGCGTATGAGACAAAAAGACTTCCTCTTTAAAAGTGACAGCTGATGCAAAGAGCCCCAAACTTCAGAAAACTGAAGAGAAGAAAATGGGCACTTTAACTGTAACATGTCTGCAATGAACCATCCTGAAAAGTCACTATAGTGCCTCAGCATTGGGATGTGAATGGCAACTCATCGCACCTCCACACAAGAGTGGCTTAAAAAGCATGCCATTCAGAAAAACTAGGGCATATACTATGGGTTGTTTTGATTTCCTCTCTTCATTTCGAGTCCCCCACATTTCATCTGGTCTGCAACTGTGAAGACTAGAAGCACACATTTGCAAGAATGAAATCTTTTCTTATCATGTATTTTTATGATTCCATTGTCTGGGGATTTTAAGAAACACCTGAAGTATCACTCAATGCACAGTGGTGACACTGCTGTTCCCAGCAGAGGTCTACTCCAGTCTTTGTGCTAATGCATCAGGACACTTTCCCTTCCATATGCCATGACCTTTCCTTAAAGCTATGGATTTCTGGAACTGCTGAGCTACTCCTCTGCAATGTGTATGCAACATTAGATCTAAAATGATGTCAAAATTTCCTCCTACAAGGTAGACCAGAAGAAATAGAAAAGCAGAAGTTGCACCCAGAGTTTATTTCAAATATAGGTACTTATGCCAGCACTGGAAGGAATACATCCCAAATTACACATGCCAGAGGGTTTCTACCATCCCTTTCCAAGGAGAGTAACACTCCCTTGGGGAGGAGTGTAACAGTCCCTTGGGGAGAAGGCTCCTTCTCACACTTTTTCTCCCTGTTTTGCTTCACCGAGAGAAAAGGCTACATCTCTCACTGAGCAGAGTCAAGCCTGCAAACTCCTTGGCAGACAAGATTTCTCTGTTTGCTGGCCCTTATGTGACCAATTCACGTAGTACAAGCAAATGATGATGCAGATGCTAAAGATGGCAAGACATTACAATGTAAACAAAGGCTCTTGTGGGATCCTGACAGCTCCACCACTTAGATCACTGCACACTGAAAGCAAGAGTGAGATCAGAATGCCTCTGTCCCCATCCCACTTGGACTCCCAGATAAAATGGTCCATGTGTATGTGAGATCTGTATGGCATATCAAAGTCTTTCCTCTGAGTACCCAGCACTGGCATAGGGACCAAAAAAGCTGTGAGGACTTAAGGTTCTGCAGTCCAAACAGCATCACCAATATCCACATGGAAATTTGAGCATCACTACCTGCAGAAAAAGCAACCAACACTAGACCATGAGGCAGTGGGTCTCTTGAAGATCACGTCTGCCCAGTTCCCTGCACATTCTCCAGGGCACGCAGAAAATCAGAAACCAGACAGTGGAGCACGGCATGCAACACCCATTCCTCTTCCCCAGGCAGCAAGGGAAGGAGGGCTAGTGCTAGGAAGAAGGCAGGCTGGCTCCCCGATGTGAGAGCCCTGCTCATAAAACTCAATTAAGTGGATTACAGATGAGCTCATTCCCAGCGGTGGGTCACATTCCATTAGAGGCAGGCTTGATGCCAGGCGGACTCAGCGCTGCTCGGATGGCAGCGCAGTCTGCCCCACCGCTTACCATCTCTGCCTCTGATCTCACCACAGCTTGCAGGATTTCCTGCCCCGTGCCCGCCACTACATGGCAGGCTCATCGCTCATCCCTGTTTACTCTCCTGGTGAGATAATCAGGGCCAGCGTTAGGTCATGGAGAGAGAGACAGGGATGGCCAAGCTCTCTGAAAGACTGTCGTCTTGGGCGGCAATGTGGGAAAGGAAAAGCTTAGGGAGAAAACTTCAAGGGGAGCAAGGGGAAGAGGAGCAGAAAGGGAGGTTTCTGTAGAAAACAGTGCCAGAGTTCAGGCTGGGGCAGAGAAGGACGGAAACAGCCAGCCCCACAAACTGGATCAGTGGTATTTTACGTGAAAGGGAGAGCAATCAGAGCTCTCAGCGCAGTAATCCCAGAGGCTTTTTCACAGCGTAGGTATAAGATTACAGCATCGTCTGCTATCCTAATGTATATGTACCACCTGCAGATACTGCACTCCGGCACTCATAAATGTGTGTGTGTTTGTATATAGGGAACAAAGAGTGTGTCTGAGGTAGATTTGTGTGGGGGAACGACTGTGTTTGGAAGAGAAAGCGGGGAGGGAGAAGAGAAGGTGAATGAACCTGTGAAGGGTGAGCGTGTGTGGGCGTGAGGGCAAAAGAAAGCTGCATGAATGACTGTGTGGGTGTGTAATATATGGGCTACAGTAAGTCAAATGTTAGAAGCACCTGCAGGCATTTTGCCAGATTTCAGACCTATTTTGACATGCTTTGTGCACCCCCCCTTTGCTTTTCACTGTTTGCAAACGTTCCTGGCAGCTCAGCTTAATTCGTACAAATAGCAACCAACCGAGAGCGAGCCAAATATGTTGTGAAATAGGTTGAGGAAGATGCAGGTTTTTGTGCGGATCTGCACAGCAGGGGCTTTGTGCCATCTGGAACTCACGTACCCAGTCCCCGGCAAAGACCTACAAGGGAGATCAATCTAGCTACCTCCCCACCATTTGCTATCCCAAGTGAGGAACGAATACTTCAGACCAGTTGCAGAGTGAGACATGCTGCCTGGACAATGCTCCTCATAGGGCATGGGACCCACACAGCGCAGGCATCTGCTGTCCTGGCACAGGAGATCTCGGTATCCACAGCCTCGGAGGGAGCTTTTTGCTTTATCTCAGAAGGACTGAGAGGAAGACAGGAGCCTTATGTTTCATTCCCTTGTGTGTGACAAGTGAACTCAGTTTGGCAGTGTGAGGCAGCAGGTTTCCTCATTGTTTTACCAACAGTTTACTGGCCAATTTTGGACAACTCCGCTTGCCTTCTCCACATCTCTGCTTCCTAAGACATAAAAAACTAGCAGCAATGACACAGACATGAGTGAGATCTTCTGATGAAAAGCATTGTGTAAGACTCAGCTGATGTTATTCTCTTGCACTAGCTGTGGGTGACTGCCAGATCTTTGCATTCATTGGCAGCAGCACCCAACCCTTAAGCTCTGAAGAAGTCTGAGCCTGAACTGCAGCAACTCCAACTCTAGGCTCTCCAATTCTGCTGGTCCCATCAGCAGATCATGACTGTTCTCGCTGTCCATCGCAGGACCTCCAGCATAACAGAGCCCATCCTTAGGTGGCAGGGGATCTCACTCCCTCTGGCATGTCCCAGACTGTGCTTGTTACCCTGCCCTTGGCAATGTCACCTGGCTGTATGTAGAGTTTATTAGTCATGAATAGCTGGGATGCAAAAGCACTCTGGCCACACCCTTTCCCCACCATGGTGCCAGAAGAATTTAGAGTCATCTACAGCAAACAAAAAAATCTGACCCGCTCGCCTTTTATTTTGCTTTCCCCTCCCTTTTTGACTGGTTTTTCTTTATCAGCATCACTCTTTCTGCCACCCTGACCCAAAGGTTTCTCTGGCAAGTGCTGCGTGCACTGTGCCGAGCTACCTCCCCCGTCTTACTGTCGGTTCCTGTAATGGCTGACAGTATAGTGTTATATCCTCTTGTCTGCGTGCATGAATTAGCTAGCCCTTTTCATTTCACCTTCAACAGAAACAGTGACCTGTCTATGCAAATAGCCCCCTCTCCCTTTAACTAGAGGGAAGACAATATATTGCCTCTCTGAGGAACTCGGAGAAAGAGAAAAACCAGAGATGCTATCAGGGTGCCAAAGCACTATGTATAAACAGCCTTTTTCACCCTAATAGTATATCAGATGCTGCCCCGAGAGCTGTTATTGAACCACGGCCAGAAATGGTGTGGTTCTATCCAGTGTGTTTTTCTCCCGCCCCCTTTCCGCCCTCCCTCCCCTCCACCACCTCCCCCCCCCCCGCCCCCCCCCTTTCCGCACTGCTCGCTCCACGAGTGTATTTCATTCAATGAAATGGTATAAGGCACTGCCTGCAAGGAGGATCTTTTGTGAAATACCACGGCTCTGCCTTCTAAACCTTCCAGCTGAATGAGAATAGCTGCTGCGGTTGCCACGGCGCAGGCTACACAAAAATGATGCCTCTGTTTAATTACACTGAGTGGTTGAGGCCGCTGCCTGCCTTTGCTCTGGGATACGTTCTTCTGAAAAGTAGCCAGGTAATTCTGCTGCTGCTGCTATTCCCACAGTGTCCTGGGAAGGGAGGAGGGGTGACAAGGAGCAGGGCTTTCTGCCAGGTTTAGCTATGGTGAGTATATCTGAGCTGGGGCGGGGAGTGTGTGTGGGGGGTGTCCCAAAGGATGTGGCTACACCAAGCAGAGAGCCCTCAAGGCAGTGCTACAGGTGGCTGGTGGATTCTCAGGAGTGCAGGTAAAATTCAGTTTTGATGTGGGGATTTCAGCCAGACTATTCCTTGTGCAAGAAAAGGAGACAGGAAAAGGGTCAGGTACGGAAGAAGGCAGAAAGGAAGGTGGAACAGGGACTCCAGGAGGAAGAGAACAGAGGCAACAAGAATGAGGGGCCAATACCCTCAGCCATTAATGTTGTTTTACACAACTCAGCCTTTCTCTGAGTGATGCTGCCAACCTGGCTTTGGCAGAACTGACAGCAGGGTTGGAGGTATTTCAGTACCCCTTGTAGCTACAGCCTACTTTGCCTGGAGTTCATCATGGGTAGTTCTGCCCCAAATAACTGCGGAGCTGGAAACAATATAGCCACATGTGCTCCCAAACCCAATGAATTCTGCTCAGAAATGGGGGAGATTAACCTCAATGTCACACTATGCTAATAGGGATAATTTCCTTCCAGGGCTCATGTCTCTGCATGGATAAGCACAGATACACCAGCTCATCTGGTGCATGCTCAAGTACTCACAGTACAGCACTGCCTGGCCCATCTAAACATACTTTGGGTAGCTCATCCATGATCATTCTTTTCATGTCCCTCACAGACATTGCCTTTTGTGGTGGATGCAGTTCCTGGACTCAAACCCACTGCCATCGTCAATAAAATCCTCTCAAAATGCTTCAGAAATCTACCGCTACTTCCATCAGCCAAGCTTCATTCATAGTGACCCTAAGACAAGGGAGATAAGGGCAGATAAGGGAGAATCCACTGAGTTTCAGTCTTTTGTTTTACCTCCTCCTGATTCTGATCCTTTGAGTCCCCCAGACCATACTTAAAGCTACCCTCTTTGCTAGACATGCAGTAACAGAGGAATTTGCCAGTGGATAAGGGAGGTTTGTTGTTACCCTTCTTGGAAGCCACAACGATTATGGCTTTTAGAGACTTTTTGCCATGGTTCTGGTGTGAATACTTTGACTTCCTGAAGAGGACCAAAGTTTTTGTGTGGAGCAGTGATAACTTTTATCAGATTAAGGTATGCTGCTGGTAAAATACACCAAAATGCCAGGAAAGCTTTTGGTACACCTGGTGATGGATAGATGTCCCTCTTGTCCTTCTGCACTCCCTGCTGCTGCCTTTGGGTTTGCAAGGCTTTTTGGAAGGCACTGCCTACACTGGACTCGGGTGTCCATTCATGATCTCCAGTATACGCAATGCCATCAGGTGGACATCAGGCTGCTTCCAGCTGATTCACTTCGTGGGCATACATACAAGTCTAACGTAGGTTGTGATCCCTCCCTTCAAAAGGTACAGACAGCTGCATTTAACCCAGTGGTCTCACACTGCAGATCCCCAGGACTGGCGCTTTCCACTCCCAGGAAGATGCAGCATTGCTTGGTCACCATGGTGACAAGCACTTTTCTATACGATAACCACCACACCGAACTCTGCAACTCACTCCTGTGAGAAGACCAAATCTGTGTATTTACACATGCAGTTTGTTTTGCCTGTGCAGCCCAGCTGTGGCTCATCCAACTACACCCAGCTCTGCTCTTCACCGAGCACCTTCTCACACCCTGTAAGCCAGTACTGAGGCATTGTCCCAGATGACCACAGGCACCACTGGGGCTCCCACCCCGATGTGGCTGCGCTAACCTGCTAAGTAATTTAAGGGAGCAATGGTCAGTGCCTTTCCCGAGCCTGCTGCAAGATTGCTCCTTGGAGAATGCAGGTGCAGAGCTGTACACCGAGCAGTCACCAGGCCAGAACTCCATGAAAATGAGCGCCATGACTGCCTGCCACAGCAACACCCCCACGCACTCCTCACCCGTCTCCTCCTCCACTGCACACACTGTCCGGCATTATGGACATGGGCCAACTTCTCTGTCCCGTCCCCCCCACCCGAGCTGTGCCAGTCGGAGGGAGGCTGGGCAAGGGCTGCCCAAGGAAGAGGCAGGCCCAGCAGTGGGGCAGGCGCCTCTCCTCAGGGCGGCAGCCACCCCACATGATGGGAGCGGTGATGCCGTAGATAACACGGAGCCACCCCGCCCCGGGTCTGCGGGGAAGCCTCTCCCTCTCAAGCGAAGGGTTAACGCCACCGCCCCTGCGCCACCTTCCCCTCCCGCCATCTCTCCCCGCCCCCACTCCCCCCTCCCGTCCCTGCAGACTTCTCCCCTCCGCCAGGGCCTCCCCCTCCCACCGCCGGGATCACCATGGAAACCAGCCCCGAGCAGCTGCCGGCTGCGGCCCGGCCGCCGCGGCGTCGCCGGGGAAGGCGGTGACAAGCAGCAACGCCCGAACGGCGGCGCGACCGGGCCCCGGGAGGCCATTTTCATCCCCGCCCGGAGACCCAGCGGGGCTGCAAGCGCCGGGAGGTCCGGTCTCCCGTCGGGGTGAGGGGGCAGCCCGGCGCAGCCCCGCCGCTGGAGTGGAGAGTGGGTGGCAGGGGCAAGCAGGGTTGCTCACCCTAACCCTAGGCCTACCTTTACCTGCTGGGAAGGGAGACCAGGCCCCCTGTTGCAGTGCAGTGGCAAGGAGCAGGGTCGCCTTGGTGGTGCTGGGCGGGAGGGGTGCTCACGTCCCTGTGAGCACAATCCTTGGGCAGTTGTCCCAGTGCAAGTGCCGAATACAGAGGTTTAGGGGAGTCGTGTGCACCTGAGGCAGGCTGCATATCTGCTGGCCCTCAGGTGGCATGGGGAGCCGAGCTCAGTGATTCCTTCTCACTGCTGACCTCCAAGAAGATGACTTTCATATTAAAAGCCTCCCCAGAAGCGTCACACGAGACCACCAGTAGCCCCTCCACCAAACTAATGGCCATGGTTTAGTTTAGGATGGGAATGGTTGGACTTGATGATCTTAAAGGTCTTTTCCAACTTTGTGATTCTGTGAATTCTGTGAATAATAACCAACACTTGTGCTTCCCCTACAGAGGTTTATGTTCTGGTAGAGCTTCCTTTCCCAGAGGAGATGAACAAAACTTTTCCTTGGGTGCAGTCGCTGTCCTCCATCCACAGAAGAAAAACCCATAAGGAAACCCAAAACCAGAAACAACCCTCTCACAAACATTCATTTCTTTGAAATCTTGTGTAGCGGACCTAAGATGAGAGACCAAAACATGGAAGTTGCTTTTAGTAGGGTTGTCACACACCCTCTTTGTAGCAAAAGTTGGCACTAGCCCACTCAAATCCCTTCAGACCCTGGTGTACTGTTCCCCTGTGTGCCTGCCCAAGCAGGTTTGCTCACAGCTCCCTGGGGAAGAGTTGTGCTGTGCAGCAGAAGTAGGAAATGCCTCCAGAAGCCCTCACAGAATGCATAGGTGACAGTAGATCCCATGGGAACAGGTCAAGCTTTGCTTTCATCTGTGTGACAGCCTGAAGAATTAGCCTGGTGGTGGAAACATATGTCAAAGGATGCCCTGAAAGCAGGTTGAAACAAAATTAGAAACTCAGCTTTTCTGTCTTGCTATCCATAGTGAATTGTGGCTTTTTTACCACCCTTAAAGCTCCTTTCAGGCTAGAAAAATACCACCTCCAGTTTCAACTCAAAGAAACTTATGGCAGCTATCCTGCCTATGTAACGTTAAAGTAGGGCCCCAGTTTTGGCCTTGAACATAATTACATTTTGTAGTAGCCCCAAACCTGTATTCTGCTCTCATCTTAAACTCTTCCAGATCTCATCCTGTTCTGATGTCCCTCATTATATGGCTGCTGAAATCTCTCTGCCCAATTTCTGTGTAGCATTTCACCATGTCCCTAACCAGCAATTACACATCAGAGATCAAAAGGAGTGTTTCTTCATACCCATAAGCTGCTTCTGAAACTAAGATTTTGCCTGTGCACGTGAGGCTACCCTATTGTCTCTGCTCTTCTAAACCAAAGTCATGCCTGTTGGCCTCCAGCTTTCCCTCTAACGATCTCTGCCTCTTACCCATCTCCTCTTTAGACTGAACGATATGCAGCACAGCATCTCCTTTTTTGATATCCTCCTCCCAAGCCCTCACACTGAGGGGTCGCTCCCCAATATGACACAGCACAGACACCACAGCTGCTGTTTGGCTTCACCCTGGGACTGTCTCTCTCCCACTGCTGTTAGTTAATTATAAGATCTGATGTGGTCTAACAGGCATGGCTGTTAGATGCAAACGCCCTCAGCTGCAAAACGCTAGGTATAGTTGCTGGCAGCTCTCTATTTTCAGCGCCTCTCATATTTTCTTATTACACTAAGTAAATAGGAGCCTTCCTTCTTCCTTACTAGAACAACCTATTTACCAGACATTCAAATATATAAGTAGTGAAGGCAACTAGAAATGCACACTAATGGAGCATTGAGGCTGTGATTTAAATACACATAGAGCCTAGGCTATTGAATCTGTGTTATGTGACATTAGGCCAGTTGACTGTATGTGTGGTCCAGAGAAAAGGGATAGATCAGAGGGACGTGAGCGCTAAGGCTTACACTGGGCTCCTCAAGTCTTCTGGGCATAAAGATTGCTACTGAGGTATAGATAACTAACTACTATTTGATTTTGTCTAATCACATGGCTGCACCTTTTTCTTGAGAATGAGCTCTCAGCTGACCACGGCAATGAACTTGCTGTAGCTAGAAGCAGCAGGCACCTATAAGCCAGCACAGAGCTGTGCAGCAGCTAGCTATATAAACTAACTTACTGCTTCAACACATTAGACCTGGACTGGGCTAGGATAGAGTTAATTTTCTTTCTAGCAGCTGGTGCAGTGCTGTGCTTGGGAATGAGGATGAGAGCAGTGCTGATAACACAGGGATGTTTTAGTTGTTGCCAAGCAGTCAAGGACTTTGCAGCTTTTCATGCTGCCCTGATAATGAGAAGGTGGGGAAGGTGCCCAGGAACCCAGGAGAGGACACAGCCAGGACCAGGGTGACCCAAACTGTCTAAAGGGGGTATTCCATACCAATCATGTCATGCTCAGCATGAAGGGGGGCAGGGGTAGTGGTGTGGGAGGAGTGCATGGCTCTAGGACACTTGGTTTGGGGGCGTTCTAGCCTTGGGATGGCTCTGAGCTGTACGATCTGAGTTGTGCGGTTGGATGAGAAACTGCATTGTGTGTCACCTGTTCTGTATATTTTGCTGTAAATCCTGTTATTGTGGTTTCCCTCTCCCTTTACTGTCCCAGTAAACTGTCCTTATCCCAACCCATATGGCTTGCCTTTGGCTTTTTATTTCCCCCTCCCCGCCCCCACTGCTCTGGCTGTGTGGTGCTCAGCTGCTGGCTGGGGCAAAACCACAAGCCCTCAGTTCTCACTATTGCCGGAACATGCCATCAAACTTCATTACTCAGCTGATCAACTAGTAGAAGAAATAAATACAATATTAAAAGAAAAATGAGGAATAAGATTGTGTGTGTGACAAATTAAGATTTTGTTTGGAGCTCAGTAAACATCATGATGAGGATGGTACAGGCAGAGAAAAACTCAACCGCTGTTAGTGTACATGAAAAAAGACCCGTTCGCCATTTCAGTGTGTGTTTTTTGAAAGTGTGTTTGCTAGAGCATCTCCGTTCCTGAAAGACCTGATGCATAACATACACCATTCCTAAACTTGTCCTTCACAAGGCTTTCAGCTGTCTCTCTGTTAATTCAAAATTCAGAGAAAACAGGTCTCAAAGGGATGCCAATACACCTTGTTGTCTGCCTTCCCCACTACAAGCCAGGATGAGGTACCAAGAAATGGTTATACTGATAACGGGTGGTGTTTCCATCCCTACAAATTATAGTGAAATAGTGGGACTTTAATCAAGCCATCTGCCAGTCTGAGTGATGGCACAAAAACTGAAGAGATGTTTTGTACATGTGATGATACCTTCTTCTGGGACTCAAAGAGCCTTGCCTCTGTTCAAGCTTAGGTTACCTTCAGAGCCTTGACCAGCTTGAGAGATGGGCCCATGCAAACTGAACAAAATTCAGCAAGGCCGAGTGTAAGGTCCTGCATGTGGATCGACCTGTCATCAACCAGGACCCCCAGGTCCTTCTCCACAGAACTCTTCTCCAGCAGGTCATCCCCCAGCCGGTACTGATACAAGTGGTGATTCGTTCCCAGGTGCAAGACTTTACACTTGCTTTTGTTGAATCTCATCCGGTTTCTCCCTGCCCAGCTCTCCATCCTGTCCAGGTCTCTCTGGATGGCAGCGCAGTGTTCCTGCGTGTCAGCTGCTCCTCCCAGCTTTGTATCATCGGGTACTTGCTATGGGTGGATGCTATTCCCTCATTAAAAGGTCATCAATGAAGATATTAAACAGGACTGGACCCAACACTGAGCCCTGGGGAACACCGCTAATCACAGGTCTCCAGTCAGATTCTGCACCACTAATCATCACCCTCTGAGCTCGGTCTGACAGCCAATTCTCAACCCACCTCACTGTCCACTCATCTGTCCCATGCTGTCTCAGCTTTGCTCTCAGGATGTCATGGGAGACAGTATCGAAAGCCTTGCTGGAGTCAAGGTAGATGACATTCACTGCTCTCCCTCCATCTACCCAGCCAGTGATGAGATCATAGAAGGCTGTGAGATTGGTCAGGCACAATCTCCCCTTGGTGAATCCATGCTGACTACTCCTCATGACCTTCTTCTCTTCCAATTGCTTGGAGATGGCATCCAGAACAAGCTGTTCCATCACCTTTCCAGGGACAGAGGTGAGGCTCACTGGTCTATAGTTGCTGGGATCTTCCAGTCCTCAGGCACTTCTCCTGTTCTCCAAGACCTGTCGAAGATGATAGAGAGTGGCTCAGTAATCACTTCCACCAGCTCCCTCAGGACACATGGATGTATCCCATCCGGGCCCATGGATTTATGTGTGTTAATCCCTTTGAGACGCTCCTGGACCACCTCCACCTCAACCAGAGGGAAGCTCTTCATTTCCCAAACTATATTACTTTCTTCCAGTGTCTGTGGGTCCCAAGGGGCCTTTGAAGTGAAGACAGAAGCAAAGAAGGCATTCAGTATCTCCACCTTCTCAGCATCCCCATCAGTTACCAGGGCACCCACCCTGTTCAGCAAGGGACCCACATTATCCTTGGTCATCCCCTTACTATTCACATATCTAAAAACCCCCTTTTTATTATCCTTTATGTCCCTTGCCAGTTTCAATTCCAAGTGGGCTTTAGCTTTCCTAGTTGCATTTGTGCAGGCCCTGACTACCTGGAGTACTGCATCCAGCTCTGGGGTGCCCATTACAGGAAAGACATGGAGCTGTTGAGAACAAGTCCAGAGGAGGGCCACAAAGATGATCAGAGGGCTGGAGCACCTCTCCTATGAAGACAGGCTGAGAGTTGGGCTTGGAAGAAACTCCAAGGAGACCTTACTGCAGCCTTCCAGTACGTGCAGGGGCCTACAGGAAAGCTGTGGAGGGATGCTTCTAAGAGAGAAAAGTGATAGGACAAGGAGCAATGGGTTTAAACTGAAAGAGGGTAGATTTAGATTAGGTATAAGGAAGAAATTATTTACTGTGAAGGTGGTGAGGTACTGGCATAGGTTACCCAGAGAGGTTGTGGAAGACCCCTCCTGTTCAAGGCCAGGCTGGATGGGGCTTTTGGTGACCTGGTCTATTGAAAGATGTCCCTGCCCATAGCAGGGGGGTTGGGACTAGATGATCCTTGAGGTCTCTTCCAACCCAAACTATTCCATGATTCTGTGGTTCTGTGATTCAACTTAATGTGGGGAAGGGAAGTTAAAGGGAAGGTTTTAGCTCTCTGGATCTGCCTTGAAAGAGCTGAGCTTTGTCTTTCTTCATTTGTACCTGAAGATTCAATGTACTGTAATACAAAACCCCATTTTTGCTTTGTACAGTCAAAATACGAAGAAGCAAGGTCTGGAAAAGCAATACCTATATTAAGCTTCCTACAATAATGTTTACCTGGCCTGCAGGTGTTCTGCATGGGTGGAAATATGAAGGCTTTGTTTGATGAGGTAAGCAGGGAGAACAGGAGGGAGGTCTTCCAGAAGTGTGAAGATGACTTCTCCGCATAGTTCAGAATCAGCAGGATCAAAAGTTAGCTTAAAGCATCTTTAATTAAAGCTGTTCTGGATCCTTTCTCTTTTTCAGCAAGCACAGTCTCAGCCATAAACAGCTTCACACTGCAAATATAACACACGGAGACCAGGAACAGAATATACTACAGAGACCAAGTCTCACTTTCAGTGGTGATTCACAGGGGCAAATGAGGACAAAATTAATATATGTAGGGGAGAAAAATTGACATTGCTGTGGAAACCATTTCACTTCATGACATTTTAAGTCTAAACTGTAAATTCTTGACAATGAATCAACGTATTTTTGTGTTATTCTACTATTGCAGCCAGTCCAGAGTGGGCCATGATGACGAATACCTTCCAGGCTATCTCCATGTAGCAGAAGCCCCTACTGTTCCAGCCAAAATGCCTGTAGTGACAGTATATGCTTTATGTGGTTCAGCTGGGACTGGGAAACTTGATCTCATAAACTTCGTCAGCATGAGTTATGTTTTTATTATATTAAATCGTGTCCTGGCGCTTGCCCATACACCACATCACAGCCTGAGCAAACACATAGAACAAGCCCCTCTGCCAGAGCGTTCAGGCATGGGGGCAAAGTTGTGGTTGTTGTGTGGCCTCCCATCTCTGGGCCTGTCCAATTTGGTCATGATTGACATCTTGGCTGTCATGTTTCATCTCTGTAAGTTCCCCCTCCCCTGCCTCATTCTTCAGCGTTCAGAAGGTAGGCGCTTGGCCCCGTGACTGTTCAGAGGAAGCACCATGACCTACACGTCTGCCCCTGACCTTTAGCCTGATCAATAAAACTACAAATTGGTCTTTTCTTATCCTCGGCACTTTAGTCATAAAATCCCTATTGAGATGGAATGAAACACTGAACTTTATGTCTAGGCGTCATGAACATATTTCGAGGCGGGGGAGAGAGACTGGCAGTATTTCAGCCATCAAATATACAACCCTCTCTCTCGCTCGCGCTCTGTGCAGCAATCCTGCGTGTTAGATTTGAAACCTGTAGAACATCCTTAGTGGTTCTGTATGCACATATTTTCCCACATATTTCAGAACAGAAAGAACCTCAAGTGTCCCTTAACAAAGCATTTTTTTTCCACTACACATCCTTCCCTCCTTTGATGACTCTCCCTTTCTTACATTGCTGTGTAGAGGTAACTGACTCCAGGTCTCTGGAAAACCAGTGGCCAGGTCCAGCTGCCTCCCAAGCATATTCTACATCAGAGGAAAAAACACTGACCAAAACTCCTACAGAAAGAGTCTTTTACCTTTGCATGCTAGCAGCTTTGCCTGTGAGGTGCAGGTAAGATACAAACATGCTCATGACTGTGCTTCTGTTACAAAGGACCCATTTGAATACTCAAGCCAGCCTCTCATAGGGGAAGATGTGGAAATTGTTCCATGCCCAGTGCAGACAAGTTGTTTTTCATCCAAGTTTGCTGAAGGAGCTTGAGACAGTCCCTTGCACAGCACAGACAGTTCATGGAAGAAACATCTCACATGTTGTCACATTTTTCTAGTAACCTCACCCATAAGCCAGAGAAAAGCCTTTCACCTGCCACATCCAGCTTGTGCTAGCAGGAGGCAATGCAGCAGAAGTTTAACGCAGGTAGCAATGCCCTTGTGCCGCTTCAGTGCTTTGCACATAGTGGATGTGTTAGGGAGGCACTCGAGGGAGAGGAGTTCCCACAAGGAAAGGGGAGGAAAGGACACACAAGGAAAGAGGCATACCTTCCTACTCTAAGGTGTCACTCCAAGAGGCAGAGGGAAGAGGGAAAAGCAATAGGAGCAACTCTGCTGAGGAAGAGGGGAAAAGGCATTCTATCTCTCAGAGGCGAACAGAGAGGTTTTGGGTGGAGGGCAGACAAAAAAGCAGTAAGAGTTTAGCGCTAAATGGATGCGCTGCTGTTGCTAGTATTTCAGATGTTTTGTCACAGTGGGTAGAGAGGCCTGTCTGTAGCCAGGCAGCATGAGCAGACACGGGAGGGCACAACCTCTTCTCATTAAGCCCTGCAGCGGTGTCGGCAGACCAGAGCTTGTATTTGCACTTGTGCAGTAAACAGTACTGAACCTCAGTGACTCAGGTCTGAAAAGGCATGTAAGGGCTTGTTTTTTAATATATATATATCAAGAGCCTTTATCAGAAAATCTGAAGGGCCTCAATGTAGCTATAAAGGTGTTTAATGTGCTGCTTTACACCCAATGCAGAGAGGTGCAGAGGGAGGAAGGAGGCTGCGCTGCTGCACAGTTTTGTGCACAGCTTGGAAAATCTATTCCATTCTCTTTACAGTGAGAAAGCTGGTGGAGCCACATGACTTCTTGGTGCTGGCAAGATAGTTGTGTATTTAGCATGCTCAGCTGCTAGTAAGGTTGTGTCACTTCAGGGCTTTTAGCTGGTGAAATGAAACATGACTGATTCAGGGGAAGGAAGAAAATCATAGCAAACTCTCTTCAAATTCCTTTTTGATAGTCAAGCCACACCTTATGACACCATGGCCATCCTTCCTTAAAAACCAGAAAACCAGATCCAGTCAATAAGGTAAAAGACGAGGAATCTGAAGACCAGGAGTCTCTTTGGTTCTTGAAAGCCCAGGAGGAGTGCTATGGAAGTAACGCTGTCTCCTATGTGTGTCTCTGATGCTGCTGTGTGCTACGTAACACTGCTGAGCCTGCAAACATGATTCCAGACACCTCAGTTTGGAGGAGAGGCCAGAAATACTGTGTTGGAATCACAGCACAGCACATGTTCAAGGCAGGCAGGTGGCAGGTTCAAAGTGGAGCAGAGAAACAGCACCTTTGTGTACTGCATGGTTAAGCTCTGGAGTGCCTTTCCTTGGGATTTTATGGATGCTGGCAGTTCATAAGAGTTTCAGAAGTAATCAAATAGAGCCCTAGAAGAAACAAACATCAGATGCTACTTGATGTAGCTCTGCTGCTGCATTGTACAGGAAGTTCTTAAGCCAAAACTTGCTGAAGGCTGAGAGCATATAAAGGGCAAGGAATGCTATATGCTGGCTCTCCTCTGTACTCTTACCAGGGAGCCACTGCTGGCCGCTATCGGAGGCAGGACTCTAGACTAAACAGAATGGTTTAATCCGCTATAGCTGATTTTATATGTTATTACATAACACAGGCTGAAACTAAAGTCTTCTGGATTTACACACTTGGCAGGGAAATCCCACCTTTGGGCAACAGGCTTTTTCTGAATAGACTTAGTGACACTGAATCTTTGCATCTCATTGCAGAGGTGGCACTTCCATCTTCACCCATTTACCTTTTATTTCATTTGCCATATGGTGTTAGCATCGTAGCAGGTACCAGGTCTTTATTAAAATAATGTGTGCTGCAGTACCCGATAAGAGAGAGGAGTCGTTCCTCAGAAGAACTAGGTGCCAAAAAAAAGAAGATAAATAAAGGACACAGCAGAACAGAGAGGGAACACAAACTGGGGAGAAATCGGCCCCATTGGAAATGTTGGATAAATAACTCACATCTCCTAATTCCCAAATGAAGCTCCACAAACCTCACATGCCATGTCACCTAGGCCAGTCCTGGGCTCATTTTAAATCCTACCTCAGAAGGCAGTTTTTTGCTATTTGCTGTAGTGCTTCCTGATTTCATGGCTGAATGACCTTTCCTCTAGTGAAAAGTACTGCTCTCCAATAATGGACAACAGCTCTGTATCGCTGTGGTTATGGCTCTGTATCACTGTGTTCATCTTCTTCCCTTTTGTGATGCCATTAGAGACCAAAGGAGTAAACTAGTTAGAAAAAACCCACACCATTAGGGACCAGGCCTAGCTGCACAAAACATTTCAAACACAGCAATGTCCACCCATGAGTTTCAGCTGTAGTCCATGCCCTGAAAAAGGTTTCAAGCACTGATACAACTGAGACAAGCTCTGCAAGAAGCAGAGATACAACTGGGCCATGATTTTAGTAGAATCAAGGTTCCATACTCCAGGTTCCAAATTTGTTGGCTGGTGTCATCTTTGAGCATGCAGCTTGAAGTACTGCATTTGACATAAAATACGCTGCATACCAACAGATTTGTGTTGGAATTGATCTAGTTGTTCTGAGTTCTTTATTCATATGGTTGAGCTGTGCAAGGAATAAACATTTCTGGCACCAAATTTAGAAAGAGTATGTTTTATTGTAGATGAGAAGATACTATCTTCTCTGTTGGCAGTACAGGGGATTGATGGCAGTTTACAAAATGCAGAAACTATGTGTGTGTATTAATCTCTGATAGGCTTATCGTTGTACTAAACTGCTTCCATAAATCGTATACCTAATGCTGCTTTCAGTTACACCAGCACACACCCAGTAACTCCTGTAGGATTTTAAGAGAGATAGTTTACAGTAGAATTTGATCCCTTGTAGTGTCCATATTTTTAATGCTCACCATGTCATTAGGTGTAACACATAAACCCTCCAGACTGGTACTTATTTGGCCAAATTCAATCTTTCTGCAGTGCAACTGATGATACCGAGTGTTGCCAGGAGGGGCAGATTCCACAGATCCGTTGTGTGGGGTGATTTATGCTGCATTCATTCGGGTGTTTGCTTCCTGTTTCTACAGTATATTGCTGGTCAATTCATAATGCATGTTACACTCAGATCTGTGGATAAAACATTAAGTTCACAGAAGAAAAATAAGAACAGACATTCGGTTTTTTGTTGTCTCTGCTGTTCTTACACACTCGAATGTCAAAATGCATTTGTTGTATCCTGATCTACATTAAACTGTCCTGCAGGAACATTCATTATTCTTTTATTGTCAGCAGAACACATTGAAACAGGGATATTAAACATCTGGGCAACATACGTTTATGTGGCCCAAATGGCATATTCGAGTTCTAAGTATATAAGAATTCCTCTGAAAACAAAAGTCTTGCCTCTGATTTGGGAGAGAACCTATCAGATAGGAGCTGATACATCTAAAGCAGTGGTCTCTGTCTGAGACAATGGCTAGCTTAGAGCAGTGCCTGAAAAGTGCAAACTCCCATACTCTGCCATTAATCTCATTTTAAGTCTAATGAGGGCACTTAGTCAGAATTAACTAGTTTGCTGCTAAGCCCCAGTGATTGACAAAGAGACAGGCTTAGGACTGGAGATAAGGCAAGAACTGAATATTGCCGAGAAGGAAATGCATAAAGAGCAAAAGAAACAGGGATGTACAGAAGAAGAGCAGGGACCAGAAAAAAACGGGGGGTTGGAAAAGGCAAAAAAATGTGTGGCTGTAGGAAGCGGGCGTGTTTTCACCCCGGTAGAGAGACCTTTCAGCGAGGGGTGGGGGTGGGACAGAAGAGGGAGATGCTGTTTGCAACCCACAGAGGTGTGAGAGCAGGCACAGCTCAGCTCCTGTGAGGTAAATTCCTGGGCGTCAGGTCACAGCCCCGGCAGCTCAAGAGTTTTCAGCCTCGGAGAATTTTCTGGCTGCCAGCACATTTTGGGGCAAGAAAAGTGAGTTCTGCAATAGTACAAAAGGGCAAGGAAGGCAGTTCCAAAGGCTGAAAAGAGGGGGAGCAGGAGCTGGATCACTGGTAAGTTGGGTGGCATCATTGTGGTGGAAATCAGAGATTTCTGGAGGAGTGTGGGTGGGAGAGGATGGCAGTGGCATTTATAAGAGATGGGATCTGTGGCCTTTCCCCCAGTTTTCTTGACGCTTCCCTGAAACCCTTTATTCCTTACAAACTAACTAGAGTACACAGGTGCTATTTCCAATTTGCCCCCTTCCCTAAACCCCACCATCCCTTTTCTGTATCCGAGTAGCCTTCTGCCCACACATAATTCGTCCATCCCATCTATCATCAATCCACAGCCCATCCACACAACATCTCCTTTGGACAGCAGAGACTGGGGGAGGGGGTGGAAACACGGGGGCAGGGCTACAAAGGTGGAAAAGGTAGTGGAAGGAGAAGGGAATACAAGGGAATACAACGATAATTGCTCTTGATGTAGAGGACAGCAAAGGCAGGGTACAGATTGGGCCTTTTCAGGCCCAAGGCACCTAGTTGTCCTATCTGAGGCTTCACCCTAAAACTGCTCTACCTGACAATGTTCTGAAATCACTGTAGTATGTCACGTTGCATGGGAATTGGCAGGGAAAGGGGTACTTCTACAGAAAACACACGTCCATGGGGCATGTATAAGTGTGGGATCCCCTTAGAAGACACATACTCTGTAGCAGCTGGGAAGGGCAGCAGCCTCTGTCCTGCTGTGGGACCCCCAAGCTGGGACACAGCTGGCTGGCAGACAGGCAGGGTGCCAGATTGGGACACTGCTAGCTGTGCGGAACAGGCCGGGTCAGAGATGCAGGTGCGGTGGCAGGTGGCAGGAGGTGGGATGAAACTGTGGGTAACTGATGTCTCCCATGCTCAAGGTACACCAGCTGGCAGGGCTGCCAAGCCCCTGTTCGTACAGGGATGAGGAAAGCGCAGACAAAACACCATTCTGGAAAGAGATAAGGCTGCGAATGAGGTCAGATTCACAACACATCTAGACATATAATTTCCTCCATGAAAGACAGCTCTGCACCTTTATTCAACACGATAGTTAAGAACCTTGGAAATAAACAGGAGGAAAAAACCTGTGATCAAGGCACTATCACAGAATTCAAGCATCAGTGGCTGCCCGATAAAAAACATTGCCTACTTGTTTTGTCGGATAATGGAGAACACATTGTCTTTTTTATTCTTCTGTTTTAACCTGGAATATCTATACTGGGAGATCATGTCAGATGCTTTGATCACTTGGCATTTTAGGTTTATGTAAGCATGTGCCCACTTTACAAATGTAGCTAGTGTACCGTTCTAGAGTAACTAAACAATTGCAGTATGATGACTTGATGTCCACATTTCAGAAGCCCTACCAAATGGCTTAAAAACTTGCATTATATTTTCCAGAGTAACTTCAGCATTTACAACGGGAGACATTTGTGGGCGGTGAGGGAATGACTGCTTATGTAAAGTAACCCAGGTTTGGTTTCTTTGGTGCAAATTAAAAGGGGAACATAATAACAATAACAATACTAACGATAACAATAATAATAGTAGCAACAACATCAATAAGAATGATAGGTTAGCACTCTTTTAGCTGAGCTCCCATAACTCTACTGCAGTGGTGCTGCTGCCCTCAGCTGCCCATCCTCCCCTCTGCCGAGGCGCCGCTGCCACAGAAGCAGTGTGGGTGGGAGGGGATGCGTGCCCGAGTCTTTGGATGTCCCTGCAATGCAGCCCACAGTGGCTCCGGCCGACAACTGCAAGTGGCTGAGCTGTGAGCACAGGTTTCCCTGTTGTGCATCAGAGGTACCAGCCCGCAGCAGCGGGGTGGGCTGGACAGCAAGGGGGTCAGGACAGCATCTGACCCATAAAAAAAACATAAAAATGTTTTTAAACAGAGGCATGGGGGCCCTTGTGCCATGTCTGAATCCCTGTGTCACTCCAGCGGGATTGTCACACCGATGGTGTCCGAGCAGTTTTTATGTTGGGCAAAACCCCCTTTTTGGTCAGGAGAAATAAGCATTTCTGATGAAGCAGAGTGAGTAGCCTTTTGTTAACCAACGGGGAGAAGGGGGGAAGCACAAGAGTTAGGCGCAGCCCCCCTGGCTCAGGTTGTAAGCAGAGATCAGGGCAGAAATTGTTGCGCTGGAGCAGCGCCGTGTCCTCCTCCGCCGTGGGGTCAGCCATCACCCGCCAGCCGAGGCCGAGCCCTGCCCACCGCTGTGCCTGCAAAATGTCCACAGCTCTTCCTCTCAGCTGAAAACAGCTGTTGCTAGGGAACTGCTTAAAGTCAAAAAGACAGCAAAGGATGAGAGGAGAGCAGCAGCTGAAGGATGGCAGGACGGAGGCTGCCGGGTGGGAAGGCAGAGGAGGGGGTAGGGAGGCGAGAGGGTCAGCAGAAAGGAGTGCGGGGTGGGAATTGTTTCCCATCTTGCCACAGAGCAGTAATTCCCTGTACCTTTTAGGGCTGTCTTTTCTTAAAGTTGCTAACCGTCTTCTCTTGATTTATTTATTCATTTTTAACGTGGTTGGAGGGGAGATAGGATCTCGCTCTTTTAATTTAGTGTGCTTTCACATGATGCTTTGTGCTTAATTATCACCCCTCCATCCATCCCTTTCCTCTTGTAGTAAAAAATACAGCTCTTATTTTTGCTTCCCTTCTCTCTTAGGGGCTGCTACTCTTTTCCATTGTAGCATTGAATTGTAGATGCACATAGTTTTATAAATTCAAACAAAACTGAAACAACGGGGTTTTTGTCTTTTCACTCAAAATTCTTCTGGGAGTTAATAGGGTGCTGACAGGTGATTTCTCACTGGGAAACATCAAGGTTAGACAGTTATTCACCATGCAGGACTACCAAAGCTCCAGCCAAGATCTGCTTTGTTCACCTATGGGCTTTTTTTAGAGCCAGTTGAACCCAACAGCAAGTCGTGCTCACATTTGAGTTAGGCCAAATCAACACAAAATGCTGTTAGCCCATGGGTCATGTGTAAGAGATGTGGCTTGCATTTGCATTTGGTGGCATTTACCTGCCCACCAAAGTGACTAGACACCATTAGAGCTACTACAGCTCTCTGCATGGGTCCAAACCACAGTTCAGACAGTTCAGGTGTTGGGTTCTCTCAAAAGATGCTTCAGTGTCCCTGCCACCACACTGTCTATTGTGTGGGTTGGAGCGTGGTAAGTGATGGTGTTTGAAATAGAGTGAATTCTAATTGTGGGCAGTATTAATGCTGTTTGAATAGTGAAAATATGCATCTAAATAAAGAGTAAGATTATATAGTTTATCGCCAAACAGAAATGGAAGGAAACAAAATAGTCTTTGCAATTTAAAAGAATAATAACATTGTGAGGATAAAAGGGTTGGTAATAAGATATATATATGTAAAGTCATTAAAGAAAATAAAATAAGCTATATGTGAAGTTTCCAAACTCAACTGCGGTTGCAGTACCTTCCAAAGAAAGCCATGGCATATAATGAAAAGCTCTGTTTTATTGGTTTCAAATACTACAATGTATAATTCACTTATGGCGGGGATGGATGGTGGGATAGGTAGTATTTCACTTGCAAGCATCTGGTCCAAAATCAGCCTTGGTTAGCAGTGATTGAATGTTATGAGTCTTTGATGGGTCTCTGGCGGAACCTATGAAACGCGTCGGAGGTCTCAGTGCACTTCCTAGTGGACAGGTGCCCATACCACTAAAACCACAGCTTAGTTGGAGCTAGTTGCATTTGTTCACATTGGCAATCTCAGTGGAGAGGCTCACAGCTGAGTGGAACGTGCAGCAGTCTCCATACTGATATTTCTTCTTGCAGAGAAGCTCCTCCAGTCCTCTGCTGAGGCACAGTGAGGAAGGTACAGGGCTCAGTGGCCTCCTGTTCCTATCTAGTCTGAGGCTGGAGCAAGAAAGGATCTTCCAGCTTTTGGACCACGGGTGTTAAAGGAAAATTGCTGAACTTGTGAAAGCCCACTCTTCAAGGAGAGAAACCAGGGAGGATTTAAGCCCTATATTAGTGCCTGGTCTCTTGTTCCCAAACTGTCAGGCTCTGGAAATTCTGTTTGTTGTGATCTTCAGCAATCTCCTCTGCAGGACCAAAAGAGTTGTTATTTTGACTGGGCTCTTCTGAAATGCTTGCAGTCCTCTGTGGCCAGAGATGCGGTCATCAGGAGGCATGAGTCACCCTAAGGATGCAAAGAATAAAATGGCTGGATAGGAAACATGTCATTTTCTGGACTTGGAAAGCTCACTACATCCTCCCTACTCAGTGACAGGCAAGTCTGACCTCTGGAAATAAAGGCTCTTTGGCACATCAGGCTTGATCTTTAGAGGCTATTCACAGAGCTCCATAGCTCATGTTTCTTACTGACATTTACATTTTACATATTGCTTTCACCACAGTGCCCTGCTCCTATCACTTCTTGGCAGGCTAATAAATCCACCTGGCTTTTGATGGCTGTCTGTCAGGCTGCTTCCCCCAACCATCTCCAGGACCTGTTCATTTCCCCCAGTGAGCAGGCACATCTTCTGTTTTGCTCCTGTAGTCATTTGCGCTTGGCCTTGCAGTATCTGCCAGGCAGTTCAACATCTGAATTTGTTGTTATCCTAGACAGACCGTATGAGGTGGCTTTTCCATTAACCTCTTTGCTGCTGTAAGAGAAATGCAGTGTAGAGGGGCCTTGCAAAGACCAAGGGTGAGCCATGCTCAGCAAGATTGGGAGGGAAGAATCGCGCAGCAGCTACTGTGCTCAGGAATTCCCTTACTGCCGTGATCATCCTTAATAACTCATGCGCCAGATGCTGCACTACAACGAAAAGATGCTACCCTTCTGATGCTCAATAGGATCTTTTAGTAAGAGAAGCATTTGCACAGAAAGCTAAGCTGCATGCCAGACCTGTGCTACCAGCAGGATTTCTTGGTGCATTCTCCAGCCTCTTCCTGCAAACCAAAGCAGCAAAGCACGGCTTTGAATCACCCCTCTGAAAGATCCCTCCCATTTCACTACTGTTGTAGGCCATGTGGACAGATTAATGTCCTAGCCTAGGCAGCCTTCTTTGCATCGTAAGAGGTGTCTCTAACAGATGGAAGCAGCATCATTTGTAGCCACTTCTTTCTCTCCAGAGATTATAGAGGGAGCCCGAATCCATGCATTTATACCCAGTTTCTAGATGGCTAAACCCAGCTGAAACAAGCCCCAGACTCAAGATGACGACAGGGTGATTTAAATGCTGGAAGTGTAAGTCAGCTGAAGTTACAGTTGCCTTCATAGAGCTTCAATATTTCCTGAAGGTAATGAATATATCTCAATATTATCCAGCAGGTCAAACCTGTCAAATAAGATAAAAGACAAATTAAACTAGAGCGTGACTTTTTGTGTCCAGAAATGGTTCTCTGGGACCACAGAGTTTGAGTAAGCTTTAAAATGGAAATTGAGTTGATATTAATTGAATGATTGCCTTTGGCCTGAGCAGATAGAAAAGTCCAGCTGTAGTTGCTGTCGTTAGGAGATGACAGCATAGTCAGTGGGGTATAAAGCAGGAAATGATGAAAAGTTCAATGATCGGCTGAACAACAAAATGGTGATAGTTTGATCAGATGTGGTTGCGGGGCAAGCCGATGCATAAAGAACAGCATGGACCTAGCCAGAGCAATGGGGACTGGAGGATAAAGGGGACAGCACTTGGAGAATGGCAGTGCTGACAAAGCAGTATTTTCTAATGGGGGGATTGGCGAGGCAGAGCCTCAGCACTAAAATCAAAACAATTGAGCATGATTCAGTGAGAGTGAAGTTTTCTCAGTTGCCTTTCATGCGTAGAGTGGATACCATGTGAACAAGTGGATATATGAAGAAGTTGTAAGAAGGGCCTTACAAATTCCAAACAGAAACGCCCCCTCTTGACACATGGGTAAGAAAAACTCAGTGTGTCTGCAGAGTCCTCTTCACACCACACCAGTTTTTTCTGTGTCATTTGAAGAATTCCCCTTTCCCTGTGTCCAGATGTTTGCAGCTGTTGTTTACTTCTCCTGTTCTGTTGAGCCCTTCTCCCATTACCTGTTCCCCCTCACCTACCCCATCCAACACTGTTCCTTCTAGCAAGCAGGTACCTGTCACCTAAACTGCGGTTTCCCTTCCCTGATGAGGTTAAGGCAGCTTAGCATAAGCAGTATCAGAAGCAGCAGCTTGAATTCCCTTATTTCCTTGGAGCAAGTTAGACTACAGTTCTGTGGGCTTCTGTTTTTGGTGGTCTTCATATTCTAGTATCAGTTGTAGCTCTTGGGGAGGAAAACCTTGGAATTACAGAATAAGTACAAGAAAATGCAGTTATGACGCAGTGGTGTCAAAAGCTGTGGTGGGGCTGTGGCTTACCACATCAGCAAATGTTGCAGTGTAGTAGGAATGGAGCTCTAAAGCAAAGCAGCTGGTACTGAAGATCTGGTGCCCTTATTCATGGGTACTGGGGGCGTTAGGTGGGTCTGGATGAAGCCTGACTCCAAGGGCTGAATGCCTGCTAGCAGGTATATTTCTGCAACATGTTTTCCCATTTAAATATGAAAAGCAAATAAATAGGGACAAGCATGAGACTTACTTCAGAAGTGCACCTTTGTGCCAATATAAAATGCTAATTGAGACATGATATGATGTGCATTTGCTCCAAGAAAAAGGGTATTATTAGCCACAGTCCACTTATCTGCTCAAGTGCAATGCAGTAGCAATCGAGGATGAATACTGCATATTTAGAAACATTAACACTTTGAAAGCATATAGGAATGCCCTAAAAAGAAGCGTAGCCTATGTTAACTATACTCTCTGTGCTTTAATGATCTACCCACGTCCAAAATGTTGCCTCCCTCTTTTTTAATCCTGCTTTGGCCTCGTGCCACGTTGACTTGAAGAAAGTAGGGTTGTTTTTTTTTTCCTTTGCATTACGTGTGGCTGAGAGCGCCTTGCTAAATGCTGAGAACCCTCAGCGCCTGCTGACTCTGGTGAAAGCTGATGGCACTCAGCGCTCTCTAAAAGAGCACGCAGTCTCCTGCCTGTTAGCAAAAGATGTGGAGGGCAAATGGCTGTGTGGGTGTGAGCACGTCTACAGGGAAAAGAGGAAGCAGCTGTGTTTGAGAAAAAAAAAACCCCAACAGAATGACCAAGGAAAAGAGTTGTGTGTATGTGATAGGGGGAGACTAATACAGTTAAAATTGAAGTGATAAATCATACCTGAGATCCCTCTTGAGACCTATAAATAGGAAACTGAAAAGCATTTCCTTCTATTTATTTTATAAGTGCTATAAACTTTATCAGCTTTTAGTATTGGAGACTCGTGCAATATTTATGGGCTGTTTACTTTAGAAGTTATTCAGAGGTTAGCATCGGGAGGCTAATGAAAAAGAAAATTGGGATGGGTAAAGGAAAGAGGGCTTTTCCTAAGGCCCCATAGTAACAAATGCATCGGATCTGAGTTGCCTGGCCCTCTTCCCAGTGTCCTTTGCTCCAGGGGTGACTGCATTTCTCTAGCAGGTACTTACCCTGAGCTTCAAGCTCCACAGGGGATCACAAAGAGCATCTCTTATTGGTAAAAATGAAGACAAACTTGTTCAGGAATTGCTATGAAGAGACTAAGAGAGTGAAGAAGGACAATAGGTCTTGCAAAGAGGGGGTGCTTTCGAGGGTGTTTCAAGGTTTGGGCAGATGAAGGTAGGTAAAGGTCCTCTAAATGGACCAGAATCCAAGATCAGACTCATGTAGTCTTCATTTGCAGTATACAGGAAGACTACTGTGGAAATGTCCTCTTACACTGGACAAGCTGATCACAGTAGTTTAGGACTGATTGGTAGGTCTGAACAAAGCAACAGCCTCCTCACGGAACTTCACACCAAGAGCAATCCAAATGTCTGATTTGTTTCTTAATGCCTGGAAACATTATTTCAACTTTCCACACTTAGGCAGTTTCATAGATGGCTTATCTATGCTCTTTTCAAAAACGGAGACAACAGCTGGATTCAAAGAAAGGGGTTTTTTCCAGAGAAAGATAAAATCTTTTCAGATTTATAGCTTGGATGTAGGATCCTTCTCTCAGAAGAAGTTGCAGATTGTTCACAGACTGCTGGACTCAGTTATGTGAAGGAATTTCCACAAAAAAGCTGTGAATGCCAGCCAAAATTAAACAACTCTAGAGAGCACATCTTAGGGTAGGCTGGGAGGCCCAGTCCCAGCTGGGGAAGGCGCAGACACCAAAGATGGCATCAGCAAGGCGCAGGGACTCGGTGCTGCCCAGTTGTTTCCGTGCACAGCCACGGGGTGAAAAATAGACTGAGAACATGACACAAGGCAGCTCTCACGCCTCATAGCTGGGGAGGCTAACATGTCAATAGCTCAGGCTCTTCACCGTATCAACGAGGAGACCAAAAGATGTCTTAACAGCATTTGATTTGTAAATACCTTGAGACAAGTGCCCAGCACTTACAAGGTCTTCAGCATGGCAAAGAAAAACAAGCCAGCAACTCTGAACAGCAAGCTAGGCACAGAACAAATTCAAACAAGAAATGAGACCTGTTTTTCTTAACAAATACAAGAACAAAGTACAAAAATATGCTGGCTTTGGCATGTATTTTAAATCCTCAAATCAAGATCAGATGCCTTACTGGATGATACATTATTTTAACTACACACAAGTTATTGAACCCATTACTGAAACAGCTGGATAAATGTCTCTGGCATGTGTCAGATTAGATGATAGTGTATTAGTCCCGTCTGTCCCTAAAACTGTGAGTTTGTGAGTGAAGAAATTACTTGCTCCTGTAGATGTAAAACACTGTCTTTCTTATTTAAATATAAATACCCTATTTTTTTTTTTAAAAAAAAAGCCCAAACACAAAATCAAACAACCTTCCTATGAAATGATGTAGGGAGTATGTTTTATTGCCTAGAGACTGCCTGTATGTCCTGGTTAAAATTTTGGCCTTTAACTTCAGTGAGGATGAGGTTTAAAATACTGCCTCTGCCGGAAACTGTCCATTCCCTTCTGGGAAACTTTCAGCTATTCTTCAAAGAAACTCAGCAGTGCAGTGCCTGCTCCTCACCTACTGTCAGATGGACTAGCAGCAAGTTTTGTTCAAGTCCTTCAAAGGGCCCTGGAACAAATGTTCCAGGATAGTCTTACGGTAACCTGGTATAAGTGTACTATCTTACAAGTTTCTGCTGCTGTTGACCCTACAGAAAACTTCGATTACATTACTTTTAAACCACCATTTTAGAGATTTTTTATTTACTCTTATGGGATTTATCGAAAGAGCTGGAAGAAAAATTCTTTAGAGTAAATAAACCGCAATATGTCTCCTAGGATTTTATGTCTAGACCATAAAGTTAGTTATGGAATAACAAAAGAGAGAAAGAGGAGGAAAAGAAGGTGTTGTCAAAGGGTGTAGAGCCAGTGTTATACCTAGAAGAGGCTGAAAGAAAAATAATGATGACCTATGGTTCAGCTATTATAAGACAGAGGTTCAGAGAGGGGAAAAGGCCTGAGTTACTGGAAAGAAAATGATTAAATGATTCTGCTCTTTACTGGCCTAAGGAAGATGTAAGTGAATATGTGACAAAGCCAGATTCAGGATAGCGATGAGGAACAGTCCTTTCTGGCAGACAGTTTTAGCCACAACATAAATAGTGATCTGCCAGAAGATTAAATCAATAAAAGGCTATGGTTTTGTAAGTGTAGTATATGCATGTTATTAACTGAAACAAGATGAAACAACTCTCTTGCATATGGTGCTTTTAAATTCATAGGAAACTTCTGACCTTTGGTGCAAGGAGTGATGAAGAGTAGAGTTTTTTTTGTATATTAGGTCCCATGTGAAGTAGGGAGACCTCTGCATCTCCAGACTTAGGAGCTGCTCTTCCAGTTCCTTTTTATACTCAGAAATAAACCAACAGAAGACAATATACAGGAACTACATTTTGTCCAGATTGAAACGTGAGCCCAGAGAGGTCCATCTGGCAGCCTGAAGACCAGCCTTCCTTCCAGCCCACCATGTCTCCAGGGAGGAGGTGGGAATCATCTGCCTGAGCAGCATCCTTAGACAGAGAATCAAACACCTTCCCCCATCATTGTGAAAAATTGGACAGAGCTGCACATACAGGTAGGGATGGTACTGGCATCAAGCCTTCCCCACTGCTCATAGACTCCTACTAGCAACCTGGTAGTTCCTCTGAGAGACCGTTAAAGATTTCTGTGATCTCACCCTCCCAGCTGTGGATAAGTGCCCTGTTATGCCGAGGGGTTTACCAATGTTGAAGAAATCCTGAAAGAAAGAAGTTAAACATCTCCCCCAGCCATGCAAAAAAAACCAAACCCAACCAAACCACTGAACAAAAAAAACCCCAAACCCCACCAGGAACAACTGAGCAAAGACTAATTATCTGCCTCTTCAATGATAGGCAGTATGGGTTGAATTTATCATTAAAAAATCCCACGAGTGTCTGACCAAGACACATCACAAATTAACATGTAGCTGTTTGTCAGTACACACAGAGCAGTTACACACCTCCAGTGTAAAGTAAGTGTTACTTTGGAGTAGTAGTAGGCCCATGAACACCACTACTTCCAAAGCACAGTTTGCTACCTATTTGAGTCCAGTAACTGAGTGGAAACTGAGAAGCTTTTTCTGCATCCAGGATACCTGCAAGGACTATCTCTAGTGCAGTGTTTCTGATGGCTAATAAGGGTTGAGCTCACATTGCCCTCCTTTCCGTATTGAGTCACTGAGGTGGCCTTTCTCATCGGCCTGGTCACTGTACAAAGCTTGTATTTGAGAACTGCACTCCTCACACAACCAGTCAATGGGATCAAGGGCTGTGTGGAAATAAAATAACCAAGCAAAAGACAGTGGTGAGCAAGAGAAAAAGTAAGTCACTAGTGTGCAAGAAGTGTTTGGATCCTTTACAGCATGTAAGGGAACAAAATGGTCCCTGCCCATGAGCACAAGCTTCTCCAGTGTCCCCAGAAGAATGCAGGGGCAGTTCACAGGAAGCACCACCATATACAGGTCTGCTCTGCTGCTGGCTCTAGGTGATCTTTGCCAGCACAAAGGGCAAGAAAAGCCACCCAGGAATGGTTTGTCCATTTAAAAAGGAGATGACAATGGCTTTCAAGTGCTAGAATGGGACCCGCTTTGATGGGAGAAATGGCAGCATGGAGGTGACGATGGCTTTCTCACCGGGTGACAGGATCATAAATGTCAAAGGGCATTTCATTAGAGGGAAAGAAGGAATGTACAGACTAATAAAAGGCACGATGCTGACAGCAGCTTCTCCTCAGCAAACATTTCCGGCCCACTCCTCTGTCATACAATTTAAATTTATTGCCACTGCACAATGCATTAACCCTTAACATATTGTCTGGGGCCCAGGCAATAGCTGTTTCTATGCAAGTTATGTCCAGGGATAGAAACGTGAGATTTGGCTGCAGGGAAAGGGCTAGTCATATCCCGCCCATCCTGCCAGAGATCCCTCTTTGCCTGCTCACCCAGCATGATCCAGTTTCTCCTGTCTACGCTTACGGTTGTATCCTGCAAGCCTAGAACTGGTTCTGTCCTGAGAAATTGTGGTCCTCATCCTCACTGCCAGTCTGTCGTTGCAGGTTCTGATAATATGGTAACCCCTCAGCCCTATTTTTCACTAGCTCAGGGTGGCCCTTGAGCAGTTGCTCAGGCACTGTACTGCAAATGAAGATACTGGGTGAGGTAATCGGTACATAGCCCAGAGCAGACCTCATAGCCTAAAAACAACCATGCTTTAAGAACATAATGATACACAGGCTTGGGAACTCTTGATATTTGGAACAAGAAAAACTTTCTCCAACAGCTTTTCTTTTCATTAATGGGAACCACTCCTGGCTTTTCCTCTGTGCCCTTCCAGAAGATGTCCAGGTACAGAGTATCTGTGGATGTAACAGGGATACCTCCTTTAGAAAACCTATTCCAGTTTCTGTTCGTTGCTCCTTGTTTCAGGCTTCCCCCTCCTCTCCAGGGGCTTCTTGTCCCCTCGCCTCTCCCACTGCTCTGGGAAAATGCTAAAGCTAGCTCCTAATTAAAGTGGTTGCAATTCCCCACTGGAGCAGTGGCGCCAGGGCCTGGAACCACCCTGTGTCTGTGTCCCCTGGAGACAACCAGGCCATGCTCAGACACCTTGCTGCTCACTCTTCCTGTCACAGACTTTCCCATATTGGCTCCAGCAGGTTTCTTCCCTGTTTTCTCATCTGTGCTAATCTCTCCCCAGTGCTGCAGGCAGGGGATGGGGAGGTCACTTGGCAAATGAAGTGAAGAACTCCCTGCCCTGCAAATAATGAAAGGGAAAGAGCCATGGGGGGAAGTGCAAAGAACTGAAGCAAAGATACGGCACTGCCCTGTGCTGTGTTCATAGCGACAGCGTTTCCATTTGATTTGACATCGTCCTTCGCTGAGACCCAACGCACTCCACAATGCCTGCCACCCAGTTGACACTGAGCATGTAATCCTTTTACTGCCCAGATTAGTGCCTTGCAGGCTCCATGTCCACGCTCATGCTGTCAGCACACACGCAATGCACAGCCCATCCCACAAAGCAGCACAAACACAAACGTGGCCTCTGCCTCTCCTCGTGCTCACTCTGCCCACCACGTGCAGGCCCGTGGCCCCACACCAGTGCAGCGCAGAAGCACAAGGGCTTTTGTGCAGCACCAGAACACTGCTGCAGAACTGCAACATGACTTGTCATTCACATGCACTGCACCAAAAAGGACCCACATTGTGCTACTGCACACATCCCTGCTGCAACCGCTGCCCACCACGCAGGTGGCATCAGTAATAATACTTCTGCTGGCAATATGCACCTCAAGTGTCTCTTGGAACAAGGGGTCTGGTATTCATCTGGAGAGGACTCTGTAGCTGCCTCATATAGCAGCATCGTCTTTATTAGGTCCAGCCTAGATAATGTGCCAAAGGTACTGCATAGTTTAACCACAGAAGTACCTCTTCACCTGGTGTGTGGTGCCTTACAGCCTCTGTCAGGAGCTGGAGCTCCTCCTCCATTCAGTGGGAGCAGGCAGTGCAGTGTTTGGGAGCCAGAGATGTACCTTGGTTCTCTGAACTATGCAAAACTCAGCTACAGAGAAACCTTTTGTCGTAGTTTTACCCCGGCTGAGAACAGAGATCCACACAGCTGCCTGCTCCTTAAAGGAAAAGAGCAGGGGAAGGGTGTGTGTGTGGGTGTGTGTGTGGGTGTGTGTGTGTGAGAGAGAGAGAGAGGCAAGGGAAGGGAAAAGGAAGGGGCAAATAACAACCCCAAAACCAAGAAACCAAAAGCCCGTGGGTTGGGATAAGGATAGTTTACTAAGATAACAGAAAGATAAGATACAACAATGCTAACAGGACTTCAGAGCAAAAAATATATGAAGCTGTTGATACACAATGCAGTTTCTCACCGAACCCACAACTCAGGCCGTGCCACCCAGAGCTGTCCCGGAACCCAACCGTCCCCCAAGAACCGCGCGTCCTGGAGCCACCCACTCCTCCTCCCATCAGCCCCTCTTTATACTGTGCAGGACGTAATTGGCATGGAATACTCTCTTTGGTCTGTTTGGGTCACCTGTCCTGGCTTCGCCCCTCCTTTCTCATGAATAGAGAAGTATGAAGAACTGAGAAAGTCCTTGACTGTCTGACAGCAACTAAAAACATCAGGGTGTTACCAGCACTGCTGTCATTTTAACTCCCAAACACAGCATTCCATCCGCTGCTACAAATGAAGTTAACTCCATCCTGACCGAAACCAGGACACCTTTCCCCATAAGTTTCAGAATATATACCCAGCACATATCCCCTTATCAGACACAATTACGTCAGCAGCTTTGATTGGTTTGACCAAGTCAAAACCATACTCATGCACAAATGCAGGCGTGAAACATATATTCCTCCCACCAGCCACATACACACAAATGTACACGTGGATCCAAATGGGGAAAAAGTGCAGAGACAAATAAAAGGTCTCTGAAAGTAGCACGATCACGCCTCATAACCATTCAAACAACTTACGTGTAGTTACGGAAAATCCAGTGGTAGGAACATGCTCGCTGTAGTAATGTTTTCCAAAGACTATGAGTGACTGAAGAACCAAAGCCTCATTTGTAAAAATAAGGCAGACCTTACCTGGCTGAACTTCCTGCAGGGCCAGCTCAAAGCCCTTTGTTGGTGTTAAATGAAGTTCAATTTTGCCTCCTCATGGGGAAGCAGCAAGGGTGGGCACTCACTGCCTGGCGATGGCAAGCAGAGGACAGAACTGGAGCTGGGAGAGCTGCCATCCTTAGGGGTTCCTGATGATGCCAGGGGAGTGGGAAGAGGACAGGCAGCAATTACCTCTCCCAGGGAGACAATGCACACCCAGCCATAGCCACTAGCTCACCCACCTTGGCCCACATGCTTGGCAAGAGCAGGCAGCTCAGTCTCCATGACTCTGACGCAGAAAAGTAGGCCAAGGACCAGTGACTGTTCTGCTGCCACCAGCAGTCTGCTGCCCTAGGCAGCTGCCTGCTTTAGCTGTGCTTAAAGCTGGCACTGATCATGCTGGCCTTGAATAAAGCTTAGGCTCAGGGGACTTGGCTGCTATGGAAATTGTTAGCCTGTGTTTTTTCTTTCAGCTGTGACAGACAAGGAAGCAGCAGGGCAAGGGAGCGAGGAAAACCAATATACCTGAAGTTGCCCAAAAGTTTCGCTTCAATATACAATAAATTGCTAAGGGGAGGTAGAGACACCTGCTTAGAGATTCAGCCTAGCAACATCAGAAATTTGCTGGCGGGTGTTTTAATAGAAAATCTCAATGTAAAGAGAAAAATGGAAGAATAATTTAATCATAATTTTCAAGGAAACGAGTTTTCTTTATCAATTATTGCAAACCAAACTATTTTATCCCAAAACTGAAACAGTCGGGTTGACAATAGTACAAGAAACTTGAGTTTGAAGCATCATTATAGTGTCTTATAGGAATGATGGTATGAAATGTCTCGTGCTCCTATTTTACATTATCTCTTGGGGTCTTCAGGTGGACAGCCTGTCCCAGGAGACACACTGGTGTCAGTCAGAGAGATTCCATCACCATTGCAGCAGCTGTGCGCTGCAGCCATCACGAGCAATGAGGTCTGGCAGGGGTGCTTGGCTCTTAAGGGAAATGAGACAGACTCCTGCTTCCTTACAAAATGGAAAGGACAGGTGTAGAGATACGCTGATAGCAATGGGCATGTGAAGATCCTTCCAGTTAGGATCTTTAAAGCTGGAGTCTTATACACTGTTTGTTCTGCTGAGGAGTAAGTTTGCATCCAGATATTGACCCCACTAAATTAGGACCATCAACAAGTCTATGAAAATAGCACAGTGTTAACAATAATAGCTTATTTTTGAAGTCAGAGTTAAAGAGAAATGAACATCACTATCAACAAACCTTACAAGCCAGGGGTACTTAAGGAAAAATTAGTTATTTCCTCCAGTAAAGAAACAGTAGAAAAGGAAGACAGTTGATGACAATGCAACTTAATGGTCTATCTGTGACTTCTGAATGGCTCTATGCGCTCATGGTTGGGGGTTGGGAAGCTGTGCTTAGAAAAGTTTGCCTACTACTTGCTTGTACTTCTCCCTCAGTATTTACAACTGGCCATGCTGAAAACAAAAAATGAACAAGGCAACCTTACTACCCATGCTGAGGTGTCAGTTTTTACCTAATGTCCTACCACACAGCAGGACACCAGCACTCAACCACATGTGTCTGGTGTCTTACACTGGAGGGAAAATGTCATCCAGCATCAGCTCAGCCAAATGCATTCAGCTGCTGCTAAGAAATGCAGTGATGTTCCCGACAATTCCTGTCCAACTCTCATCAAGGAATAACGATAATCTCTCCCCAAATCAAAACATAATCTGTTCAACAGGGAACTAATAAAAGAAATCCAATTCTGAGGGGAAGAATGACAGGGAAATTTTTAGGCTCATAAATTATTAATATAAAAAAGATGTTGTTGTTCAAAAATAGCCCAAGCTGCTAATACATAGTTTGGAGTTACTTTCTGGACAGCAACCAAAGCAGCCTGTCTAGGAAAGGGCTGTAAAACTCGTACTTTCATTAAAGTCATGAGTGAGAAAGACTTATGGCAGAGACTGCAGTAGTCTTGTTATCTTCTTCTGTGTGAAGCTGTGCAGAAAAGAAATATCTATTTTGATATTGAATAAGTAGTCAAACTAGAACCAGATTTCTTCCCCCCCCCCAAAAAAAAGTTTGCTTCCTGTGCAGAGAATCACTCATCTCAACAGCCTACAATCAGAAAAGATAGATTACATTAGGCATGCTAAAATATCTCAAAATAAGCAATTCCTACTGTTACTGCTCCTCAAAAAAACCACACAGATGATTTGTTGCTGGCTGCCCATTATTGGAGCTGCTTCAATTTGCAGATGTCCAGACGTCTAATGAAAACAGACTGACATTCCCAACCCAATGCTTCTGCCTCACGTTTCCACTTAGCCTCATGCAAAATCCTACAAGTAGCAAGAGGATTACATTTCCAATCCCTGTCTCAAAGCACAGGAGACCAAATAATCCCAAAAATCCTTTTCCCACATTCCCACACTGAGCGTCATGACCACGCTATAAAGAGATGACAGAGAGGAGCTGCCACTACCCAGGGAGCTCTGCCCTGCTCTCTTTATGAACAGCCCTCACCACTAAATTCACCACTGGCTTTTTATCCAACAACATTGACTCAGTCAATATTTTTTAATATAAACCCTTATAAACATGCAGAGTCAACTTCTATTTAACAGAGCACTCAGAAATTTTGGTGCTGTGCCCACAGACCATAGTGGGCACCTGTCCTGGTTCTGGCCAGGCCAGAGCCAATCTCCCCAGGCAGCCAGCCTTGGTGGTGAGCTGAGTCAGCCCAAACTGGTTCCTCACCACCTGACATCACTCTCCTATAAAAGGGGCTGGTTAAGGAAGGACACTCCTGGTGTCTCCAGAGCAGCCTGAGTGCAGCTGGGTTGTTGGGTCGTTAAGGTACTCTGTTATCACTGGGTGTGAGTGTAATTGGCTGTTACTGTTCTCCTTTCATGGTGCTTTTGTCAGTAAGCTGTCCTTATCCCAGCTCACAGAGGCTCTGTCTGCTTCCCCTCTGGGAGCAAGTGAGCCGTGTGTGGTGCTCAGCCACTGGTTGGGGCTGAGCCACCACAGCACCAATGCTGGGATCTGATTTGACTCTAGATAACTCATCTTAATCTGTTGCTGTGGAAATCACCACATTGCTGGGCACAAGGCCACCTCTTCCTGGGATAGTCTGGGGGACTTTTCCCTTCTCAACTGTAAGTAATTATTCCTGTAACAATAATGGTTATACCTTAAGTAACAACATGCAGACTATAAACAGTTTCCTTTCTCCTGTATTTCAAAGAAGCCTTCTGAGATTTACTGGCCATTGTCAAGACAAAAAGAGTGGGCTTGCTGAGATGTTGTTGTCTTATAGGACTGTTGACCTTACTATTTCTCACCAGACCTGGGATAAGAGGGATATTAAAGATGATAACTTCTAATAATAGGTACAGGGAAAAGAACAACAGGCTCAAGAATGCTCTGAACAGTAATGTTCTCTTGTAGCCATTTTGTCAGCAAGACTGAGCTTGTCAACATAACAGCCTTGCTCACACAGAGACGTGCCATATGTTTTTTATAACCAGTTATCTTCTCCACAGCTAGAACATGTTCCCCTGCTAAGGCAAAACCTGCAACTCCTGGTCCATGTCAGTGTCTCTGAATTTGCAGTGCTCTAACAGTTTTGCTCTCCAGGGCCAGACATCTTTGCCTTGAGACTTGAAAAACCCCAGACAGCACCTATGAAAACCACCAGATCAAACACATCTGAAGGGAGGGAGGGGGAGAAAGGTCTACTACCATCCCTTCAGAAGGAAACACTAACAAGACAAGCAAAGCAAAGCAGCACATTCCCTTCTTGCAGCTTCTGGCCAAAGTGTGCCATGAATACAGTGATGAGGGCACAGCCACCCACATGGAGGAGTGGGTGTAGGGTCAAACTCTGCATTACCTGGAGCTCCCACGCCATCAGGACATGCCAGTCCCACTGAGCTACTGGTCAGGTGGAGCCAAAATCCATCTCCCCTAAGAAATAGCCAAAAGGCTCCACAAGTTTCTCTGTTTTGGAATCAAATGTAATTTTAAAGACTCCAAATCTGCTGCAAAATTGAATGACTGCTCTCAAGACAACAACAATTAGGGCTGTGTGCATGGCACAGAAGTACCCAAGATTAAAAGTATTCTGCTTTAGAGAGAGAAAAACCTTGAAAACACACAAAAAAACAACCCCCAAACCAACCAAGTCCTAATTTTGAAACAGTATTGCGGGTTCATTTGCTATCATTACTAAAAGAAAGAGAAACATAAACATACATATCCACCCCAAGCTTGAGACATGGAATGAGGAAGTAAGTCCTCTTCCCTGTGTTCTTCACATCAAGTCCCCAAGAGTCAGTAACAAGCACCCTTGGGACAGCAGGAACAGCGAAAGGGAATGGTCCCAGGTAACACTATAACCACAGTGCGCTGAAGGGGGCATTGGTGGCTCATAGAAGATGAGTGCAGGGTGCAGAGCAGACCACACAAGGGCTGACGTGCCACCCAGCACACCGCAGAGGAGAGGTTTGTCTGAGCTACCCACTGTAATGACATGTTGCAATTTATTGCAAGTCTTGCATGGCTTAAAAAGGCTGGGAGGTCAGCAGGAGTGGGAGCAGCTCCAGGGAGACACAGCAGTGAAAGCCTCTTGTCACAGGATCACCACAGAGGGATGGCAAGCAAGAAGCTTGTGAGTGTGGTTGCCATCTTCTGAACTGCTCTTCTGCAGGTGCTCAGAGGAAAGCAGTTTGCTTCAAAGGGTAAGCAAGGCCAAAGCTAAAAAAAGATAGATCCAATTGCTAATACAAACCAAGCTGAAAAGGCCAAGGGTTTCTTTTTGATTTGTATTCTCTCCACTGATCTGTGACCCACTCTGACCTCTCCCTCTGACCCATCACCTCTGGCAGTCAGGTGGAGAATTAGTCACTCTAAGTAAGGACACAGACCCTGGGGCTGTGGTCCATGCTGGTTTCCTTAGGATCAGAGCACTGTAATTCCCTGCAGCATGTGCTGCGGGTCATGGTGCTCCTCACATTGGTCATCCATCTTCTATGGTTCCTCAGCAGAAAGGCAATTTGCTGAAGGGTGCTCCTGTCAGAAGTGTTCTTGTCATAGGGTAGGTAGGTTGTCCTAAATTGGCTGCCTGCTACTGCCTCATTTTTCCTATTGGGCAGCAGAGACTGCAAGTCAATCCTTGCAGATTTGCTTTCCCAGCCTCAGTGCTGAAAGGGTGAGACACTGACCGTAAGTCACTTTCACTTAGGGCTTGTGGGGCTCCAGAAATTTTGTTCCGTGGTATGACGGAGCCTTGGCTGGACCAAACACAGCTGGGACCATCTGACTGACTTCTTACTAAACGAGAAGTTAATCTCATCACAGGGCTCAATCAACAAATGCTGACTGCATTTCCTCAGGGTCTGCCCTGATCCCATGGGAGGGACAACAGGGACAGAGAATTGAAATGGATGGCTTGCTCCCACTGTGGCCTCCCCAGATTTGCAATTCAATTCAATAAAAGAGGGAGCAGGCTGCTGAGTTGCCTTTGAAAGGGTCAGAAGGTTCAGAAGCAGCAGGAGGGAAATGGAGGCAGGATACAAGCAGGAGAAGAGCCAACATTATACCTCTTCATTCCAGAGTGAACACTCTGCTCTTGGGCCAGGAGAAAGAGCACCCCTCTGATTGAATTACTGGCAAAACAGAAGAATAAGTAAGCACTGGGTGGCTGACACCCATACCAGTTAGCATGCATACAAGTGACTCAAACCAGGGGGAGCAGCAGCAGCTGACAGCCAGAAAACTTTTGCCCTGGGTACTGAAAACAACTTTTCTTCACTTGTGCCCACACCTCTGTTCTACCACCTTCAAAGCACGCTCAGCCTTCCATGTTACAGCCAAAGACAGGCAGGGTGTTACACCAAATCATGAGAGCTGAGTTTTTGTGTGAGTTGCAAGGGGAAGGGGCTGCATAGACCTGCAGGGACTCAGAAGTACATACTGAAGTGTTCTAGGAGATCGCTGCTACTTACCCCTTTGCCTTGAGAGCATGAGGTATCGCTGTAGGCAGCACTGCCTGTCTGCTGAGTGGCTAGTATGAATTACACCACTGTGAAGACAAGAGCAATCTAGTCAAAGAAGAGGACCTGAAAAACTTGTGGAGGAAGCACACTGATTTAACCACCAAAATGTACAAGATTACTTGTAAGCAAGCTCTCTTCCTTAAAGTTTCAGTGCTGAAGTTCAGATGATGCTGGTCACAAGAAGTCACAGTTATCTAGTACAGCATGTCACATTGTCTTGCAGTACAGTCCTGCCCTATATCTGGGATGGTGGAGCCAAGCTACAGGCTGTCAGCACCAAGCCTGGGCTAAACTATATAATGAGGACTTTTAAAAATCATAGGGTTATCTCAGGGAGGGCAGTTGCTGGATGTGTCTCCATGCCTGCTGTTGGAATGACATCAGGAAAGATGATACAGATGGATCTTTCCAGCCTTTGGGACTCAATCTTCCACAGATCCATTTCTTTCTTGCTCCTTATTCCACTCTTCTTTTCTTTCTTTCCTTTCTGCCTGACAGGACTTGCTAATGCCCAGTGTCTTTGTGCCATGTGTCTTCAGTCAGCATTGCATTCAACTCCTTCCTGTGAATCTTTCTCAGGACAAACTGATGGTGACAAGAAGCAGACCTATCAATGCTATGGTGCCCTAGCTCCCACCTTCTGGTACTTCAGCGTAACAGAGGGAGCTGCAGAACACAACACTGAGGCTTCTGTGGTAAAGACTTTGTGCAAGAGCTGGTAAAAACACAAAATGTTTTCAGAAGAGGAGGAAAGGAAACACAGGACCTGTCCTTCTCCAGCTGCTTGTTTTTATAATTCCCCTGAATGGGAGCAGACTTGCACCCAAACACACGCCTGTTTTACCCACCCCTACTAGCAAGACTGGTGTGTGTTTTCTGCCTTCATTCACAGAGCCTAGCAAGGCAGTTTCTTGATTTCTTCTCTGCTCTGTAGTGTGAGTCTGGAAGCTTCATATACCAGGTTGCAAACAGCATTTCTTAGACTTTTGCTGAGTTGACAAGTCCAGCATAAACTATTCATTCCGTTGAGCTGGACCTCCCCTAGTCCTACCATACTTCTACTTACAGCCAAAGCAGGCAAGACATTGTTTCTCTTTTCCTATGCACTGATTTACCTATTCCTAGTGTATTTCATGGCAGTGTTTACCCAAAATTATAGTGGGTAGGATTCATCTGTATTGCAAAACCATTTAAGAATGTCAGACATATTTGCCAAAGATCACGACCAAAGCCAGAGCCTCCTCCATTCTTCTCTATTCATCAGGATTTAACTCTCATCTTTTCAGAGTGTTCTGGTTCAGGCAGCTTCAGCAAAGTGCACATTCCAGCTGCTCTGATCTCATGGATTCAAAACTCAGCTATTTCCATTTTTGTGGCTACATGCTTCCTGTACTTTGAACTTGCTTTGAACTTTGGGTTTGAACAAACTTAGGAGCTTCCAGTCATAATAAGTGAGATTTCATCTAGGTGAAAGGAAAAAAAAAAAATAAAAGAAAAAATATTTTCTATGGATCAGACATAAAATCAGCCTTGGGTTCAGTCAGAAAGGTCAGATGAACTTCCTAATGAGCCCTACCTGAGTTTTAAGCTTGTACAGACAGCTGAAACTAGTCAAATTTCACTCCATTTCAGGTTTCATTTCACATGTTTCATGCACTTCTGGACCTCACCATTTTCAACATGCATAATTTAGCTATTATTCTTGATTTAAAGAGCAGATATCAGTTGTATCAGAAGAAGGTGGCCAGTCTGTTAAATCTCTCCTCCGTTACTGAACTTTGACAAGGCCATTGTTTTTTCCATAGCATGCTGAAGTTACTTCAGTTGGATGTAACATAGAAGTCATAGATGTCCATCCAGTAAAGCTGTCTCAGCTAGGCCTTGATCCTGAAGGCTACCTTGAATGGAGGACCCATGGCTTGATAGATGTCACTGTAGGTGTCCACAAAGGCTGGGCCTACTCATCGGGTACGAGTTCTGGCCTTACTGTCTTCTGCACCATAGCACAATGCTTTTTGGTCAGGAGCACATCCATCCCCCAAGAGCCAGTGGAGCTACAGAGCTCTTTGTCTCTCAGTGCGCAATGCGAGAGTCTGACCTTATTTTCATGTGCTCACACAAATAAAAAACAGCCCAAGGGCTTGCAGTCACCAGATGAGATAGCTGTGGTTGTCTGATGCCAGCAATAATCCAACCATCCTTTCTCATTGCTCATGTTCTTCCTGGCCCATGAAAAAGCCAAAGCTCTTTTCCCATGTTGTTTCACCCTTGCCTTATGCTACTTTCTAGTACAAAGTCAGGGTGTGAGGTCTCAGAGGCCATTATAATCCGACAGGTTCACCAAGAGCATTTCTTCTCCTTTCCTTCTGAAGCCTGTTGCAGGGGATCATGTGAGTTGCAGCTATTTAATTTAAACCCAAATGATGCTCACACAGTGAAAAGAAACTGCTACTCAGATTTGCTTCAAGCTGAGGGATGGGGAGGGGATCAGCACGGCACAAAAAATGTCAGAGCCCAAGGCTTAGGCCAATGCAGCTTCGGTCCTCCTGTCCAGACAGCATTTGCAAACCAAACTGCCTTCTGCTATGTCCCAGTGGATTGCTGCAGGTGCATGAAGAGAGGAGGTGTAATCTCTACCCACAGAATCCCTCACAGCTCGTCTGGATGAGGTCCTGAGCAACCCAGTCTGACTGGCCCTGCTTTGAGCAGGAGGTGAGAGTGGGGACCTCCAGAGGTCCTTTCCCACCTCCTTTATTCTCTGATTCTGTCACCTTTCAAGTTGTTTCACTGACACATTCCTGGGCAAGAAAAGAAGTGGAATGCAAAGTGCTCATTATAAACATATAAATATATTAAAAATAGATATATTCTGCAACATAGCAAACTCTAGCCCTTATTAGAGAAATGTGAACTCTGTTGTAGCTGAAGCTGTTACATCTCCTCTCCACTTACACAAATTAGCAAAATAATATTCAACAGTCTTTCATGTCTACCTTTTTTCTTTTATTAATTTTTATCTAGCTCAAAACAACTGGGATGGATAATACTGTGGTTCTAAAGTTCAGCTCCAACTCAGATATTATTAGGATCATCTACCACCTAAGAGCTGTGATACAGAAAAGGTGAAGGAATTGGAAAGAAGAAAATTCCAATTAAAAATAGGAAGTGTAGAGTACAAAGAGAGATTGTGAAATGATGACGAGTGAGTACAGGAAAGACAAGCAGAGACTGTCAAATAAGCAGCAGGAATGCAAAGAGATGGAGATTTTAATAAAAAAATACATAATAACTAAAGCTAGTCAGAAACTATTAGGGTTTTTTCCTCTGGAAACATTTTTAGAAAAATATGAATTGCTAGGGTGGATTTTTCCCTAAAGACTCGCTGTAAAAAAAAGCTTTCATCAAACACAAAAACGATTTCAGTACAAATATGAAAAACACCTTTTTGAGATTTTTCAGTTTATTTTCTTTTTTTTTTTTTTAAGAAAGTACAAAGGGAAAGATTACTTATATAATTATAATTACACCTCCCACTGAATCTTCAACGGAAGAAAAGTTTCAGACACCTTATGGAGTAATATGCAAGCCGATGGCAGCCTGGGGCAGCTTGGCTGTTGTCAAACCATTATCTTTCCAGCACTGCTATTTCACATTTGATTGTAGGTATTTTACACATGCTTAATATTCCTTGGGGGAAAAAAACCCCACCACAAAACAACAAAAAAACCCAAACCACCACACCACAAGCAGATTATTAGGGGGAAATAACTTCATATCTGAAAAGGTAATTGCAGAGATCTACAAAGCTACCAATACGAGAGAGGTTAACCTCCTTCCTTCTGTACTTCTTCCTCCACCCCAACTAATTCTCAGCTTTCACTTGTGTTTTCTGCAGCCTTTAATGAAATCTTCCTTCTTACAGTACTGCCAAATGAGCTCTTCTATACAGAGCAGCAAGGACATATAATCCATCACCTGGCCCCTCTGCAACTCATAAAATACTCGGCACCAGTCTTACAATACAAAATGCTGACTTCTTAATTTTTCCTAACGTAAGGCTGTAGATACAGATAATGATACAAGGACTGAAACATTTCCTGTACAATATTTGCTAAAGAGCTATTCTGTGAGCAGGAAAATCTCAGGAACCCCCCGGTCCCAAAACACTGGTTCATCAGAAGACCCAACCTGTAATGGTTACCGCTCCAGCAAACTGGTGTTATCTGGAGTAGGAGGGGATGCACAAAATCAGGATCTACCTTCAGATGGAGTTTCCTGCCTGCAGTTCCCTGTCCTCTGCTCTCTTCTTCAAGCATTAGCACGTTTTAAGATTGTGCCATTAAAGCACAGGAGCCTAAGGGAATGCCCAGAGCAAATATATATACAGATTTTTCTTGCAGTTTTGCAGGATCATACACCAAAGATGTGGCTCCCATCTTTGCCTATAGACCCTCTGTGAAAATGGTTGCTGGGATTACGCCCATAATTTTTTGTTTCAGCTTGGTTTTTCTTTTTTATTCTGGGGGTTTGTTGTTCTGGTGCGGAGGAAGTCAGCTGGAGAAGCCGGCACCATGCAGTTCTCAAAATATTTGTGTTTCCAGAAGGGAGTGCAGCAGGGACTGTAAGCAACGACTCTGGGGGAAGAGGAGGGAGAGGACTGGATTCACTCGTACGCTTTGTTGTTTCCACACAACTCAGCCTTACTCTCTTCAGCTGAAGGGGCATCACTGTGCCATGCACACACCAGGGTCTGCAGAGACAACACTGTCCTATCATGCAATCATGCCCAGCCACCCGGTGCCCTGAGCTATTGCATCTCCTTTCCAGCAGGCCAGCATAGAGAACAATTGTTGCTGTTTGACAGATGAACATGAAAAAGAAAAAGACAAAACATTGTAGTAGTTCTGATCTGAGCCAAAACTCAAACGCCTGGGGGACTTTCCTTGCCAACTCAATGAACAAACAAACAAACAAACTCTATTTTTTTCTTTATTTTGGCTCAAAAAAATACCCATCTTGTTCAACTCAAAAGGAAGCGTTCCCTCTCCGTTTTCAGTAGGTTTAACAGAAACAAATGATGGGAATAAAAGGCAAGGGGCACACATCGCTCTATTTGGCAGAGCGGTGAGGGGCCAAGAAAGTGCAGAGCACTGAGGGGCAGCTTTCTCCATCTGACGGACTGTGAAATGTCCAGGTGTCCCCATTTGAGACCTATCTCATCTGTGAGAGGAGGGTCTTAGGCAAGTTAAGGTCGATCTTCACATTGCTCGGCTTCGTACTACATGTGCAATGCACGTAGCCAACTTCTTTGTAAACACTGTACAAAAAGGATTTAAGTATGTTTTAGGAAGTGAAACGGCTCCAGCAGGAGGGAATAAAAGAGGTGTACCCCACAATATCTGGGGCAGAAATATAATTTCAAGCCATTGAGGCAGAGGCAGAGAGAGAGTCCATGTCTCCATTAGTGTGAGTGAGTGCTTGGAGCAGACAGCTGGGTGAATGCAGGCCCTTCCTCTTCATCCTCCAGTTTAGGAATTTAGCTTCACAGAATCACAGAATTATAAGGTTGGAAAAGACCCTTAAGATTATCAAGTCCAACTATTCCCATCCTATGCTAAACCATATCCCTAAGTACCTGATCTACCCTGTTTTTAAACACATCCAGGGATGGTGACTCAACCCCCTCCCTGGGCAGTCTGTTCCAGGCCCTGGAGACTCTTTCTTTTTCAAAATTTTTCCTAACATCTGATCTGAACCTGCCCTGGTGCAGCTTTGTGCCATTTCCCCTTGTCCTATCTCCTGTCACCTGGCTGAAGAGACCATCACCCACCTCTCTACAACCTCCTTTCAGGTAGTTGTAGGTGGTGATAAGGTTTCCCCTCAGCCTCCTCTTCTCCAGGCTAAACGTTCCCAGCTCCTTCAGCTGCTCCTCATATGAATTTCCCTCCAGCCCCTTCACCAGCCTGGCTACCCTTCTCTGGACTCGCTCGAGGACCTCAATGTCCTTCTTATGGTGAGGAGCCCGGAACTGCACACAGCACTCGAGGTGTGGCCTCACCAGTGCTGAGTACAGGGGCACAATCATCTCCCTGGACCTACTGGCCACACTGTTTCTGATACAAGCAAATTTTTGATACTTTCTGCACCTTTAAAAAGAAAAAACAACCTGCAAGCCAAAACTAAACCTAAAACCAAACCCTTTTTTGGCTATTCAGCAGATTTAGTTGCAATTACAGCATGGCCATGGCTGACTTCATCATTATCAAGAAATAGTTTATTTACCAAAAACACTTGGTTTAGCCTCATTTTGAATTACATGCTAGGCTCTTGAGCACTGGGACAGTCTGCCCAAAGAGGTTGTGGAGTCTCCTCTGGAGACATCCAAAATCCACCTGGATGCTGTCCTGTGCAGCCTGCTATAGGTGACCATGTCCTGGCAGAGAAGTGGGACTAGATGATCTCCAGAGGTCCCTGCCAGCCCCTCTCATTCTGTGATTCTTTGAAACGGTGGTGATGGCACTTTTGAGATCCAGTACAGTCACTGCACAGTGCTACACTAAAACCCTAAAGTTCATCAGGGCCTCTTGACACTGGACTGTCACATTGAACAGTGGGAAAGTTTTTTAAAAAATAAAATTTAAAAAAACCCAGGAAAACACAGATCACCCAGTTCCTACGGATGAGTCTATAGCTGGCTTCTTTCCCACTCTACTTATCCCACGGTTTATTACGCCTAAAAGAACTATTAGTCCAAATTACACTGACTCGCATTCTAAAACTCCAGTGAAAATCTCAGCCGTAGGAAAAGGGAACAGAAAAAGGGAAAAAAAAATCACCTTGGGAGCCTTCAACAACATTAAGTCTGGCATCCTGAGGCACTGAAAATGTCTGGGGACCAAGCAGTGGGAAGAGCAGCATCTCAACCACAGCTCACCAGCACCAAGAGGGAAAAATTCAGAAAAGGCAAAGTAAACACTGTTTGGTGTAGGAAGACTGCTGGGAACTGCTTTGTGGGACCTCCAAGCCAGTCACCACAGACCCTGCTGAATCTAAACTTTCTCCATTTACCCTCCCTGTGCCAGGAACTTATTTGGATGGGAGCCAGCTGGTCGTGCCAGCTGTATCAAAGGCAACTTGGCAGCACCCTGCACCAGGCTCCAAAGAGCACTGAAATGCATTTACCATTTCGCTTGTAACTGCTTCACTTCCACACCAGCACTGTTACCTGGAAAGCTGGGTCTCCTCACAGCACTTCATTCTTTAATGACTTTCATCAGAACTTAAAACCAGTAATAACTGCAGAAAAGGATCTGCTAAGCTATTGTGAATAAATGAAGCCCCTTTAAAAAAGAACTGATGGCAAAAATGAACTAAAGGTGTCGCCTGCCACGTTGCTCACACTGCATGATTTCCTGCTGTGTTGTATCCAGTCCACAGTATGGACTTTCCCATAAAACAAAGTCTAATGTGACTGAATCTGGGTGTGTAGAATTATGTAATTCATAGAATTCTGTAAATCATAGAATGGCATGGGTTGGAAGAGACCCCAAGGATCATAGAGTTCCAACCCCCCTGCCACAGGCAGGGCCACCAACCTCCAGTCTGGATCTACACAAGGTTGCCCAGGGCCCCATCCAACTTGGCCTTGAACACCTCCAGGGACGGGGCATCCACCAGCTCTCTGGGCAGCCTGTTCCAGCACCTCACCACTCTCTCTGTAAAAACCTTCCCCCTAATATCTAATCTAAACCTTCCTTCCTTTAGTTTTAATCCATTCCCCCTTGTCCTGCCATTGTCTACCCTTTTAAAAAGTTGATTCCCCTCCTGTTTCTCTGCTCCCTTCAGGTACTGGAAAGCTGCAGTGAGGTCCCCCTGCAGCCTTCTCTTCTCTAGGCTGAACAAGCCCAGTTCCCTCAGCCTCTCTTCGTAGGGGAGGTGCTCCATCCCACTAATCATCTTTGTGGTCCTCCTCTGAACCCTCTCCAACAGTTCCACATCTTTCTTGTGTTGCGGGCCCCAGACCTGGACACAGTACTCCAGATGGGGCCTCACGAGGGCAAAGTAGAGAGGGACAATCGATTCTCAAGGTCTGCTTTCTGTACTCTGCCTGATGGGGAAGGTGGGCATGATGAACTGCCATGGAAGCTTGAGCGTTCTTCATTTTGCTCTTCCCACAGACGTGAAATTGAAAGTCATTAAGCACGGGCTTTGCATAACAGAGGTGTGCAGCAAGACGCTGGACTGTATTGTAAGCACATACACAGAGCTGCTGCTTGGGGGGGAACTGAATCGCTGGCGCCTGGTTGCAGTGCACAGCCAGCGTAGGCAAGGGCACTGGCTGAATTTTGAGAATGAAAGGTGAATGACCGGGAGTGCCAGTCCTGTGACCCACACAGGTGGAGCGGCATGAGCTTCAAGCTGTGCAAGAAATCAGTGCTTCCCAAATCTAATTTCAAGCAGAGAATTCCTTAGAAAGGAAAAGAGAATTTCATTTCACAGCACTCAAGTAGTCCCTGAGCTCCTCGCTGATACTGGCAAGCAGGCTGAAATATTGCCAGTAGATTTTTAGCTTGGTTTCTAAGGAAACAAGGCCTTTGTAAGCACACAGGAGTGTGTGTGTGTGTGTGTGTGTGTGCGCGCGCGCACGTTAGCCTCTCGGATGCCCTTCACCTCCAATAGCTTTTGAGCTCACGGTCTGATTTCAAACCATCTCTGCTGAAGGTGCTGAAGGTACTGTATTCTCACAAGTGGCGTGAAAATGACGTGATCACATAAAGGCCATGCTGTCCATCCTGACACTGACAGAAAGGCTAACAAGCCCACTCTTAGTAGACTTTAAGGAACCCAGGGTACTAGATGCTGCCTTTCATTACTTCCAGGGATCACAGATCTGGTTGTTTCACCTTGTTGAAGCGTTGGCCAACGCCCACCAGAATAAGACCCATCAAAAGCCCCCTTTAAGAGCTGCTGAATGACAACCCAATATGATTCTGACAAAGAGACTATAGGCATAAACTTGACAGGAGCCCTGCATTGCCTCATGCCTCGTGTTCCCAGAGGAGTGGAGAAGCTGAGCATGTGCTTTAGACTCAGCTGAGTGGGCTTCGGGCCAGTGGACTCCCTCACCTGGAAAAACATGGTTATTTGACCGAAGCACCCAAAATTCCCTGACTTGGTTGCTTTTCTTGTTGCTTTTCATCCCCATGCTGACTCTGCTCTCTAAATGTACCTAGAGTGTCTCTAGGAGGGAGGGAATCGAGGGCGCCAATGAAGCAGAGATGTGCTTAATGCAGACACCATTAATAAATCACTGATAGTTAAGATATAGATTGGGTGATGGGTGGCAGATGGGAAGGAGGAATGTCAAATTGCTTTTCTCATATAGATTATTGGATTAACAAGGAAGCAGCGGGCATGTGGCAAACCGGTGTAACAAATGACTATCATAAAAAAAAAAAAAGGAGCTCATCGCAAGCTGGTAATAATGCCATGTTGGCCATTAGCTCTCTGGAGAGGTACTTAGAGCGCAACATCCGTCTTCTGGAAAAGAGACGGCCACTGGATCACCAGAGTGAAGGAGGCCCCCATTTACTCCCCCTCCCCCTGCCTCCAACTCCAGAGCTCATGCTGTTGAAGCAGGGTGGCCCACAGCAGCTGTAATGAATAATAGCTATAGCTTTTAATAAGAGCTGCTAATTATTCCCCCCTTCTGCTTCCCCCACCTCTGATCGGGCTTCTGCGCTCCCCTGCACCAGCACCGACAATATTGGCGTGAGATCAGTAAGCGATCAGCAAGCTGCTGGACTGACCCTGCTCTTGGGTGCCAGTCCTGCTCCGTCTTGAGGTCAGTGACCACAATCCCATTTGCCTGAAGCGGAAACAGATCAAGTATTAATTTCCCTGCTGTTCCAGCAGCCAAGCACGTGTGCTTACCTCCACTGCAAGAGTTACATGCTACCGTTGTGCTGCAAATAACATCCCCCTGATACGCGCTGAGTACATGAAAATAAACCTCGAGCTGGCTTTTGTGGTGTCCCTCAGAGTCCCCATTGCCTCCTACCAGGAGCTGGGCATTGCCTGTGCGCAGGGAGAGAGCACAGCAAGAGAGCAGCAGACTACAGGTGTTAGGCGGATACATACATGCCTTCTAAAATGATTAAACAATAGAGCAGCAGTGAAAATCCTATGCAGAGAAAAGAAGGAATGAGTAACAGTATAGCAAGCATGGCACAGCGTATCCTAGTCTATCTATTTTCGTCACTACTTTAGTTATTTATGAGTTTGCTCATTTGGCCCCACAAATTTCCAGTTCAGCTTAGGCTTGGTAAAATCATGTTTTTCTCCCATGCCCCAAGCATGTTTCCACGTTCTGATTTTGCACACCCTGAATCGATACGACGGAGGCTGCACCCCTATCCCTTTAACCCCCACCCACTGCAGCCCCACAGAGCTCCTGAGACCCCAGTCACTCACACAGGCTCCCTCCAAAGCCTGCAGTCAGCATGCATGAAAAAAACAGAAATCAGAGCCCCAAAGTTTGGGTATTTCTCTTAGCCTGGAAACACTGTAGAGTGATAAAGCTGGCCCAGTATCACAGGGAAGCCTTGCTCTCACTCAAGTGCCTTTCTCCTACAAGCAGGAACCGCAGCTGGAGCCGAAGTGAGCCGCTGGCCTGCGCTCAGTGCTCTCCAGTAGCCAGGCTCAGGCATGTTTCTGAGAGGGGGCAGCTGCCCAAAGCACAGGCAGCGAGGTGGGCCTAGGCTGCTGCAAGGCAGAGCCCGCCTTGCGCATGAAATCGCAGCTGAGCATGTAACCGAACATAAGCTTTGAAGCCTAGTGAGGGTCACTCAGGCAACACTTGACTTGGACGTGTTTCTCTCTGAACCCTTGTCTCCTTTTGATTCTTGCACGTGACAAACCAGGGGTTTAGAAAAGCAAGGGGCAGATCCCCTCCCGTGGCATCCTTCTGACACCGCAGGCCCTCCATTAGCACATCTCCACCCCCATCCCTGTGTCTCCCTCTCTGCCTCCTTCCTGACGATCTGATCCTGGCCTCCCCTTCCCCTCTTGTCCCCTTCTCAGCTCCCAGCTCCCTGTGAGGTCCCTGCCCCTTGGTCTCAACACCATTTGCTCTACTGCTTCTTTGAGCCAGGCACTCTGTCCAGCCAGTTTTTCTCTCTAAAAACCTTGTAATTTCATTTAGCTGTGGACCCTTTGTCTCCAGGGTGATTTTGGCCAGTAGCCTTAGGTAATAGGACACAGAAAGACCAGAGAAAGAAACATCAGGAAGCCTGAAGAGGGTGGTTTTCTAGTTTCAGTGGTCAACCTCCTCATCAGAAAAACCACTGGTGCTGTCGGTCCTCAGAGGTCATTTTCCTGAAGATGCCAGTGACAAAGGGAGCTGTGGATACTGGGACGTCATGGGCAGACCAGCCTTGTTGGTGCCACCCAAATGCCATACCAGATCTGTGATCAATCAACTTCTGCTTCCAGGGTTATTATCTGGTGCTTCCCATGCACACAAAATTAAAACCCCATTAAAGATGAAGAGCATGTGTTCCTCCATGCATGTATTTGTGCTTGCACTAGTGTCTCGGGACTGGCGGGACCGGGGTAGGGCTGTCATTACAGCCACACCACAACCTACCACAGGCGCCAAGGGCTACAGCTCTCCATGGAAACACTAATCCCTGTGAAATGGGATCTTAGTTTGTTTTTTGTTTTTTAAGAAGCTAAAAAAAAAAATAGCTGAGAGATCACAAAGCTAGATAGAAAACTTCAAGAAGGCAAGAGCACCAGGCTGCCCCTAGGCCTACTCCCCAAATGTCATGCTGGCTTTTAGGGTTTGCTTCTGGAGGCGCAAGTTATGTTTTCCACCCACCTCTGTGTCAATGCACACCTCATCCGTTGTCTGTCATTTGTCAGTTAAAAAAAATAAATAGATGGAGGGCAATTTCATCACCTACACATCTTTTCCTATGTAATTTAGCCTGGACAGATGAATAGAAGTGATGGAAGTGGTTTAAATGTACAGCGGAGAAGCTGTGTGTCCATCATATGCTTAAGGGAAAAAATAGCAACACCACCCACTGATTATGCAGACAGTATTATAACTTTGCATATACTACTGGGTGGAATAGATTCAGGAATGACAGTATCATGATATACCAATTGAGTATTCATTTACTGGCTAATCTATAGCTCAGATCATTACTCACTAGGCTTACAAAGCACAGCTCTGGCCTGGCTTTCTGACTGTGCTCTAATAACACTTAGAGAAGGCAAAATCAAACCAATTTTCATGCAGCATTTCAATGCCTTTATTGTGGTACTGGAGCCACAACTTTAGGGAGGGCTGGAGTAACTAACCGTTGATTTCTGATTCCCTGTCCAGTGCATCTGGGTGGAGCTTCACATCACAGAACATGGCTGCAGTCTGTCCAAGCAGCTGCACATCTGCAAAGCACTGGGCACTTTCAGCTCCCTGTCCTAGGGGACAGACTGGCTCCAGTGTGATGTCACATGCTGTTATCCAGCACAACGATGATATCACAGGGCTTGGTGCTCTCGTCAACGAACATCGGGCTGATGAAGCTGTTGAAGAGCTAAAAAAGGAAAGAAAAAGAGAAGAAACAAAACTGTACCAGACCCCAAATAGGAAAATATCCATATTTCCATAGGAAACAGGGATATTTCAGCAGATGATTTCACCTCCTGAGGTGCAAAGACAGCACAGCACACAGTGTGCAGATGATAAAGGGGGAGAACAGTATAAGAAGATGGGCATTTGTGTTTGCCATAAGATACTTCTCCTGTGCAGGGGAACATGTAGAACAAAGATGATTAAGTGAAAGTTGCACGTTGGAGTGAGGTGCAATTGACCCATCCTTTTCTGGATTTTTTGAGAGAAAATTAAGTCTTTTGTGGCTAAAAAAAAGAAGAGGAAACGCCCTTGTTCTGATGCCCTAAAGCTTAAGAGAAAGGTGGTCTGTGTAGCATATAGACTTCTGAGTTACAGACAATATAGCCCATTTATGACACAGAGCATCAGAGATTGCATAGGAAACAGCAGGGGCCACTGCAAACATTTGTTTCATGAGATTAAATAAAATGTGATTATCAAGCCACTGATTTGAATACAAAAATAGGAAACCATGCCAAGTGTATAAGAAGTCTGTCTTCTAAAACACTGGCAGGGTTCAAATAAAGACTTCAGCAGCAGCATCCAGAAAAAAATGAACCCTGACTTCTCTAAGCATCCTTTGGAAGCTCTTTGTCCACCGATGGACCACAAACTGTCCTCTCGGGCCACTGGGACAGGTGGCTCCAGATCAAAGGGTCTTCTTCATACCTTCTCCATATCTATTAGAAGTGCCAGGTGCACCTGCAGGATTTAAAGCATATAGGTCTCTGTGCAGAAAGCTAATCTCTTGAATTTTATCCGTTAATTAACTAGATGCCAACTGGAGAGTACAGGTGTTTGGCAGTTTCATGAGACACACACCACAGAGTCAGCAGCTGCCGTTGTATTACCTGAAACTGCCAAACGTTCCTCACTTATAGCCCAGCACGGAGGACTGTACTGGGGGTGACTCAAATGCTGTGACGCTTTGTGCTGGGACGAGATTTTGGTAAGCCTTAGCTGTGCAGGAGGCTGAAGTCTCAGCCTGATGAGCCCCAGCGAGTCTAACCGCTGGGTTTAGGATGTCATGTCCCCAGATGCTTCCGCCTGAGGTCTGACATGATGACAGGGATGCCCCACAGCACTTGTGCCAGCGTCTCTGCTCTCATGGTGCTGGTCAGGAAAGCAGCCTGACTGGCCGTGTGTGGCAGCAGCAGAGGTCACAGTCCTCAGATGCCCCTCTTCCAAAGTCCAGGGGTGCGTCGCACGGGTTATGTATTGTGGGAGGGAAGGAGAAGAAGGAGGATCATTCATCCTCCATGGACTAACACAATGGTCTGCAAAATGACACAGCACCCCCACACCTCATCCCCAGACCTGTCAGGGCCATAGGCTGGAAGAAGATTTTGGCAGCCCATGAAAATGAGGTGGATCTAAATGCCACAGCCCTGGTAGATTCATGTCCAGAAACTGAGAAGCCAGGAGCGGCTTCAGCTGGAAAAAAAAAGGTCCAAGTTTTAACACGAGCAGCCTGCTTTCTCTGAGAGCCCCTCTGCCTTTCCCACCTCTCTCTCCCCTGCCTTGATTTTGTCTGTAGCAGTGTTCTGCTCTGCAGGTGGGAGGTAGCTGCTGGGGACTGCCAACTGGATCCAGTTCTGGACCCATTTCCACTGCTATTTCCCAGGACACCATTTCTGTCCTAGACACAGCTTTAGAAGGGATGATCTTAAATGTGGCTTTAACAGAGATCGTCGGAGATGCCTGTTACCCTGACATGAGCACAGGACAGCTATGGCAACAGCTGAGAGGAAGCAATGGCGAGACCCCAAGAAGATAGTACATAAGCATCCAGGTGTGAACTTTCAAGGGAATCTTCAGAAAAAAAATGCATCTAGCTCCCACAAAGCTCCTCTGAAAACCAATACCTCCTGCCAGGGATGAGATCTAGCACTCACCCACTGCGTTTGTTATCAGGAGGCTAGAGAATGCCTGATGCGGGCACCAGGCTGACAGAACAGCAGGGCTCCTTGGTGAGGCCAGTGGGGCTGTGAGCAGCCAGCAAGGTCTCCTTCCCCCCAAGCCTTACAGCTGATTAGCATGCTCAGGAAAGGTTTTGCATGCTCAAGATATCTATAAGGCCTGCTGCCAGCATTTTGCCAATGCACTGATTTTTTGTGATGCGAGTTATTGCTTTCTTCTAGTAAATATTGATAATGCTCTTGGATGAATTACAGACATTTAAAAATGAATTAGATTGTATGTGTGTCTGTCTCTCCCATTCCCTTTCTGTTTCTCCACCACAGGATCTACAGCTTTGAAATGTTGATACATATTCATTACAGCTTCTACAACTTGAAAGGCATAGCTGAAGGGAGAGCTCTGATCAACAAGAATGAGAAAGCAGCAATGAAAGCAGGATACGTGTCTGCAAGCACAGAGAGTAAGCAGCATTCGAGCAGTTAGCGCACAGAACGAGGTATCAGGAGATCTAAATCCTGGTCCTGACTCTGCTATTATCTCTGATGTCTGTGAACAAGACTGTGCCTCAGCTCCCCCAGCCATAGGATAGAGACAGCAATGCTTACCAGTGCTCTGAAGCATTATGCTACATAAATACCTCAAACTGTTGCCAATTACTCCAGCTGTCACCTTTCCTGTCACGTCCAGTTGTCAGAGAGATGAATCCAGTGAGAAATTCTTGGGGAGAAGCCCTGGGCAGGTACTAAAACCACAGGTGATGGCATCCTCTGCTTGTAGCATTCAGATCAGAACCTCAGTGGTATGTGGTGTGCACAGGCTTTTTTGCACAGCCCTGCATGCCCCTGCAGGCTTTTGCAGGCGTGCTCTGTGCTTGTGCGGAGACAAGTTTTGTTCTGTCGTGTTTTGAAGAGTTCCCAGCCCAAAAGTTAAAACAATGTGGAAGGAGACTTTGGAGGGATCTTCCACACCCGTTCCTACAGGCTGGGGTGTGGTGAGGAAATGCAGATGGAAGCTTGAGCTTGTGTTTCTTAGGGCAGCGTTGCAGGTGTGAAGAGGGAAGCAAACTGCCTTTGTGCCAGTGGAGTGGCACAGTGTCAACACTCTCATTCTCTTTTCTCCTCTTCCACTGCAGCTCCTTGTGTGCATTTCTTTGACGTGAAGTTGTGTCTAGGACCAGGAGGCATGTGGCCAGTGGCCTCCATTTATGGCAAGACCCAGAATCACACTGGGTAGGAATTCAATCATTAATCTGGAAAAATCCTTCCTAAGCGAAGTTTAGTCAGAACTACAGAGAAGTTGTGGGCTTTGGCAAGCTGGCATTTTAAAGTCAATGCAGCTGAAAAATCCCCAGGCATGCCTGGCTGTGACATCCAAACAGTTCTGCCTCTCCCTGGCACAGCTTCAGCATGCAAAACTCTTGCAATTGGGACAGCTTCAAGCTCTAGTGTGAAAGCGCACTCACCTGTTCAAACCCTGCCTAGACCATTCATTTAGTGCCTTTCCAGTTCAGACACTGCCTGCAATTTTTTCTCTTTCTTCCTGAGAATCATTTTTTATGCTGTTAAATATGAGGCTGGTGAAAAGTTTCACATTAACAGCAACAAGCAGAGCAGGTTGAATGCTTGAGCAAGCTCTTTTCTTACAGCTGCTGATGCTAATACATCTCAGATATTGTCCCCAGAGATGAGAGAGTAGCTTGCAGCTTGCTCACTTTCCAGCCTTTCTGCCAGGCTTGCCAGTGAAAGAGGGAGACAGTTTCCAGCAGTGTTGGTATTTCTGACGTTCTCTGATGGAGTAGGAACTGGACTGGGACTAAGTTCATTTCCTATCGGCTGACAGCCAGTCAGCACATGATAGAAATTTGCAGTCCCTGCTGGTGTGGGCTGGATTCATATTGGCAAACTCCACATGAAAAGGCTGTCTGACCCATTACTAAACTGTGGATGCCAAGACATTTCCCTGTCTCCTGTGAGGATTCATTTTATAGTCTTTATGATGAATAGCCCTTGATATAAAATACTTTGGCATAAAAAGGTACCAAGAAAAGAAAAAAAGAAAAAAAAAAAAGAAGCATATAACAGGAAGGAAACAGCTCTTTGTTTCTTGATGCACAAAGATCCATCTCTGAACTCGGGAAATATGCAGGCTGCGTAATGGATGCGATTAGATTTACAAAGGAGACCTTCTTTTTGTCCCCCACACAAAGGTCACCTCTGGAACAGGGGCTCTAACCACCATGTGCAGAGAGGGTTGCAAAGCAGGTTTCCAGGAACCCCAACCAGCTGCAATCCCCAGGGGTGCCCTGTGAAGATGAGTAGAATTGGAACTTGTTTTAGTTGAAGGAGGAGCCCCTCCTTCCCCCAGTGTACCCGGAAGGGAAGTCATGTAAAAAATGATTCTCAGACAAGCAAACTGTCTTACACAAGAGCGCCTGGGCTGAGTACTTTGTCAATCCATAGTAAAGCAAAGGGTATGAAATAATACTCTGACTCACCTTATCAGAAGGAACCAGCAACCCCGAGGGAGGACAAAAATAGGAAGCTCAATAAACCCATCACACGGCAGAAATCATGTGTCAACCCCCAGCTCTGCTTTCTTCTGGGTTTTGCTTGGGGGTTTTCCTCTGCCCTTGCCCTGCAGCTCCCTCCCACCAGGGTAGAAATTTCAACATCTGCTTGCTAATCTGAATCAGGGAGAAGGTGCAGGCTGGACACTTGGCAGTATAACCCAACTTCATATCACGGTGCCAATGGCTCTGTCCCAGTTTTGCACAGGGAGAGAGTGTGGCCCAAGTGTGGCATTAGGTGTGTGATGAAATTTATCGCACATACTTGACACAGCAGTGAGCATTGAAGAGCTGCTCCTTAAACTGTTGGAGAGGCAGCAGATAGCAAGAAGGAACAGTGGTTAGGAGAGTCAACCCTGCTGCCTAACTGCTGGGATAACTCTGGACAACACCACCTGGGTTTCCCCTACTTGAGGCACAGAACATTCATTTAGGCATCCCTTCCTGAAAGGGACTAACCATGCCCAATGTTATTACAGACACTCCTTATTGAGGTCATGCCTGTGGCAGCTGATGCTCCCTCATAAACCATCACAAGTAAATCAGTGTCTTTGATTTACAGGGCCAAGATAGTTGTGTTTGATGACAGACTGCTTTAATGTGACTTTTATCAGCACCTTTCTCCCAAGATAAGGAGACTGTCAGAAAGATATCAGCAGTGGTTTAAGGGGAGCTGGATGCTGCTGTTCTAAATTACATAGCAGGAACATCTCTGTTCACATCTCCTGGTGTGAGGCACCAGAGGAGGCTTACCAACTAGGACTGTAGTACTCATGACACCAGTGTATGTGCTCCTTACTATCGGCCATATCACCTCCACCAAGTTGTTTTTTGAGGGCAGATTGGACTCAAGGTAGGCTGCATATTGCTTTCCAGTAACAGGATACCTGTTCTCACACTGCCCATGTCCACCATCTCCCCGGGCCCAGACCACTCGGGAAAACTAATCACAACCCGGAGCATGGAAAGTAGAAGGGAACATAATGCTGGAAGTTGTTTCTACCAACTAGTCATGAAAGGACTGCAGTTTGAGAATAACTGCATCTATAAGAAGGCAACAAGAGTTTCCTGTGGATCCACAAAGGAGATGACAGCTGAGTGGCATGCCCAGCACTGGAACTGTGGCAGATCACCACAGTAGACCATGAATTTCTGGGTCTTAACAGACCAGTGTGGTATAGACCAAGGCAGATACAGAACCCCACAGAGAGCAGTGCAGGGTAGCAAAGGACTTAATCCAGACTTAAAGCTCCAGTGTGGCTCCTTGCTAATATCAGGAGAAGTGGGAACATTAAGGATGGGTGAGTAAACTCCAGGCCATTAGGAACAGGGCTAGTAAATACAGGTTTGTGATTAAAGGATCTAGTTGTTATGGGTGCTGTGATAATATATTGCTGTGGGCAGAGAGAGGTGGCATGGGAAGCAGTGAAATAAATCTATCTGAAAGGAGTTCATTGCCTGTGCTAGAGTGCGTGCACATGCCAGGTCCTGGCTCTGTGCTGCTGGCTGCCTTCCCAAACCAGTGCACAGCAAGGTAAGAGGGAAATGACAAATCTATTTCCCTGAGATTCTGGCAAGGGGGACAAAATGGGCGCTTATTTTTCCTCAGAAAGGAGAGTCCAGCATGTTTCTTCTAGCCTTTTGATAAACCACAGAACTAGAAAAGATAGCAGTCTTCTCCCTTGGACAGTATCTCTTCCTCCTTCCACTGCCAGTGCCTGTCTCTAGTAGGATGGTTTAAGAGATTCATAAACCTAAGATGAGGGATCAAATTCTCCACTGCTTCTTCTTCAGAGCACCTCATTTTAGTTGTGCAAGATGAGGACAGGAGGTATCTGAGCTTGAGCTGCCTTTAGCCGAAGAAGTTGACTGGTACATGACTGCTGTTGCGCCACCAGGCAGCAACAACTTTGTCCCTGCTGGCAAGGGCTGTACTCCCAAACTGTCAAAGGATGACTCCAGAGTCTTCTGCAGGTCCCTACTGCTGTTGCAGCTCCTGCACAGGGATCATTGCTTTGCTGGCCGAGAAGCACTCTGTAGGGATAGCTTTGGTCCCAGGCATTCTCCATCACTAATGTCCATTACTGTCCCTGTGATTGCAGCTGCCTGAGGGAAGTGAACCTTCCTGGCTGTTTCAGACTTCAGTGTGATGCGTGAGGGAGCCTTTAAGCTATGCCTACAGCTCTCCTTCTTCATAATCCAAGATAGGTCTCCTTCCTTTTCTAGGGAGGAGCAGAAAGCCAAACTCTTAAGTTATCTCTATCTTTAATTCATCCATATATGTCCTTAATTCTTCCATATGTGTAACAGTTGTTTCTGAATTGCTAGCACAAGATCAGTTCTCATTATACTGAAGAGAAAGTATTACAGGGTTCATTCCTGTTCTCACTTAAAATTAGGCACAACTCTTACATTGACTGGTTTGGGGTCAGAAAGAAGCAGAGGGGTACGACTCTCTCCCTCTGTCTCTTTTGTGTGTGTGTGTGTGTGTGTGTGTGTGTGTGTCTGTGTCTGTGTGTGTGTCTGTGTGTCTGTGTGTGTGTGTGTGTGCCTGTACATGTGCGTAGATTGCCTCTGAAAAATAAAATCCTTCTGTATGCTAATTTTTCTCTTTGAGTTTCCAAGACAACAGTGGCTTCACTCAGTGCTGTCCCCATGTAACTCCTTGGTCCTCTCTCTTCAGAGGCAGCTTTATGGCTTCTCAGGGTACTATTTTTTTCCTCTGCTCTGTTTCTGTAGCTTTTCACCCAGACTGAACAGTCCTACCCCAGGCATCTGTGAATGCCAGCACACGGAGGCAATAGCCCTGGACAAGCTATGGTGTGACCCCCAAGGAAAACATCAGCAACTCTGGTGTAGTGGCCCCATGTTTACATTCTTTCTCCATGTTGTGTGTGGAGACACTTATCCCATTTACTTTGTCAAATAAACTACCTTACTTGGCTGTGGGGTAGAAGCATGTCCATAGGCAGGTACTGTGCTGTCATGCTGTAAAGGTCATGTCTCAGCCTGGGATGCCTCTTATCTGGGATAACTTGTTCTGCATCTGTGCCCAAAAGCATTCAGAGACACGAGGTCTCCTCATTAAATTTGTACTCTGGGGGGCATCTCAGTAACAGATAGCAGTGGCTGTGCCCACCACACAGAGCAGGATATAGCAGCATTTTACATAGACTGGTGCAGCTGCTTAATAGATGTAGTTTTTGCATAGGCAGGTACCAGCAGACATGTCAATTCATTTTGCCACTGTCACGGCTTGTCCTCTGCAGTTTGGAGTTTCCTGGCAGCACGGCTATGCAAGGAGAGGCTGGAAAAGCCACACAGCAGCGGCTATTTCTTTCCACACTTTCCACTGGGTACAGGTCCTTCTAGTGTGCTTAAGCACTCACCTGCTATGAAACACAAACCTGAGGGCTTGTCCTGCCACCCCTTTCCTGGGAAGGTTGCTCTGCAGACCCTGAGATCTCACCTGTGGGAACATTTCCTAATTTTCAAACTATGTCCTCCACTGTTGTTCCCTTCATTTCCACGGCAAGCATCAGACCAGATCCTTCCTTCCTTGCCTGAAAACTCAGATCACTTACCAGTTGCACCACTGTCTCCTGCCATGTATCTCCTTTTCTGTCACACAGCAAACCTTGCCATAAAAAAACCCATCTTCATCGGTAGGGTGCAGGGAACTGCAGCAGGATATTCCATGAAATCAGCAGCAAAACAAGATTCCTAAGTACTGATAAGAGGTAGTGGCTCAGATTATGATTTGAAGAAGGCTTCTTCTACACCTTTGCTAGTAGCTTTCATTCCTCATCAGTCCAGACGATCAAAGCTCTCTTACCTGATGGGACATGAGTGCTGGGGGGATATAAGCAAGTGCTTATAAAAGCAACCTGGTTCCTGGGATGTTACAAGAAAGCACAAGAACAGCATAGCTGTGTATTCTGCAAAGAAGCTGTAAATCAGATGTTCCTGGTTATCTTTTTTTTTTTTTTTTTTTTTTTTTTTTTTCCCAGGCTTTATTTTCCTGCTCTTAAAAAGAAAAGGCAGCAGAAAAACAGCCCCAAGGTCCAGGTCTGGTATAGAGCAGCTTCGGTTTGGTGCGTTCAGAAACTTATCCAAGTTTGATAGGGGCATCTGCAGCACTCAGAAATCCCCCTGGAAATGGAGTCACCAGAAAGCTAGAGAAAATGCCAATATTTAGTATTGAGAAAAAGTGAACAAAAAAAGAGATGTTCCAAAACATTGTCTAAAGTTCATGCATAGCTGTAGAGGTGGAGGAGTGACATGCAGCGTTGCTAGAGATTCTCTGCCCCATTGACTTGCTGGGGGATGCAGGGCAAACTGTGTCTCTGTGCCCCCGGCCATGAAAGATACATGTCAAGTCACAAGAAACCTGGAAGATTTCATTCCTATTTTGAAAATCCTCTTCAAAAATTGTTAAAAATGAACAAAATATTTTTTATTTTTATCTATGTCTTACTGTTTCAGAGAGAGGAAATACTGAGAAGATCAAGAGATCTATTGATATGTCCAGACTTAAACCTGATCTTGAACTTGGTGCAAACACCTTTGATTTTTAAGCCATTGATTTGTGAATTTGAGAACTATTTTGGGAGCCTGTGTTGCTTTTGAGATTCAGAGAGAGCAAGGTTTTGGACCACAACACATACAGGCACACACAGATGCCCCTTTCAGTCAGCCGGTTCAATTATGTCAGAAAATTTTCTGCATTCTTTACCAAAAAGCCCAACCTGAAGGTACCTAGAGTCACACCACAAACAAGGGAATTATATTTGATAATCAGATGTCCTTAGCTGCTTTGTTACATTGACCACTACAGAAAATCACTCCGGAAACCTCCATCACCCTGAGAGATCCTTGATCTTCAAGCACACAAAGCAGGTTATTACAGCTATCTGCTGTTCCTGCAGCACAGCAAACAATCAGGTCGGTGAAGAAGCACGCCCGTACTCCTTCAGTTCCCAGAAGTGCTATATGCAAGACTAACAGCAAAATGCCTTTGCCTACAGGAACATGCCTTAGGATCACGCATCACAGATCTGCGCCCCAACCTAACTGTGACTGTGAGCGTTTATAAAGTACATGAGATCTCATACAAAGAAAGAGGTAAACAATTTAAAATAGAAATGTGTCCTGGGTTTGCCTGAGATAGAGTTAATTTTCCTTCTAGCTGGTACAGCACTGGGCTTTGGATGAGAACAATGTTGATAACACACTGATGCTTTAGCTGTTGCCAAGTACTCAAGAGCGTTTCAGCTTCTCATACTGCCCTGACAAGGAGAAGGTGGCGGGTTGCACAAAAAGCTTGGTTTGCATATCATCATCATCATCATCTTCTTCCTTTTCTATCCTATTAAGCTGTCTTTATCTCAACTCATGAGTTTTACCTTTTCTGTCTTTATTCTCTCCCCCGTCCCACTGGTGGGGGGAGTTTGTGAATGGCTGTGTGGTTGTTTTAGCTGCCTGCCAGGTTAAACCACAACAAAAATGAAATAAATGTTGAAAATTCTATGAGTAATATAGAAAGAAAAGCCTCTATCTGCAGCATTATTGCACAGTATGGTCCAAACCCATGCAAAACTGCCAGGTGGCACCAGTTTAGCTCTCCTCCTTTTCCAGCCTTGACTTAAAGTGGGATACCTGAGGAGATCAGGAAGGGGACAGCTTGACTGATTGACAGCTTCTGACAAACAGCATGGCAATATCTCTTTGCCTGAGATAGCAAACCAGCATATGAAAATCCCCTTCTCAAAGAAGGCAAAGCCCAATCTGAAGATACTCCTTCTGTGAAGACAAGTCCTGCTCGCTTTCCGTGGAGCATTTACCTCATGCGTCAACAAAGCATCAGTTTTCAAGTGTCAGGCTCCAATTTTACAAGAGCCAGAGATTTTTATATAGGGCTTTAAGGCACTTTTTAGAATTCAAGAGCAGATTAAGCTGCCCTATAGATATGAACAATGACATCTTTTGGCTGGATTTTGTCTGATCACACTTCAGAAGAGGGTCAGGCACAACCCAAGACTTCTGTCAGTTCTGTTCACACCTGACTGTCACTAGCAAGTGCAAAGGTCTTTCACGACGCTATCAGCTGAGGGAGGAACAATGCACAGTGCAAAATGGCTCACTGTGAGTCACTTGCAGCTACATGTACAACTGGCAGCCTCAAGAAGGAAGCATGTGCTTGTTGTGTGATCCTGAATTTACTACTATGGATTAACACCTATTTTCCCCTGCTCTTGCAATAGCTTACTATGGGATTTACAATGTCATGTGAACACCCCTTTTATGAACTGCTGCCTGTAATAGCTGAAAGAATGAAAATCACCAAAGACAAGCTGAGGTCTGGCTCAGATTTTTAATGTGTTTTATGTGTGTGATTTTATATTGGGAGCAGATTTTTACAGTCCCTGTTTAGAAATTGCAGTTAAAGCTTTCACCTAGCATCAACTTTTATGCTAAGCATCAGATCATGCCAGCATTTCTGATGTAATAATTACAGATCTAGTTGACAAAAGAACTTAAGGTCAGCTGTCCTGGGTTACATCAAAGGTCTATCTAACCAGGAACCTTTGTCCAGCAGTGACTGGAATAAACTACTTGGAGAGTGCTTGTTCTTAAGAGACCAAATATGAAATGTATATCTGAAACATCCAGAAAACCCTGGCAATACCCTCCAGCAGACAGCAGCTGGGATTTCCTGACCAATTGATGACATCTTTATAATCCTCAGTAGATTCTCCTTCCCTAAAGTAGTGCAGACCCCTCTGAAGCCCATGTAAGCAAGCATATAGCATCTACAACATCTGCAGCAAAGATCTCCACACGTGAATCACATGTGCAAAGTACCATGTCTTTTTAATGGCTCTGTTTCAGCTTCCAGTTTAATTCAGTACCCTCTTCTGAATTAAACTGGAATGCTTCTCCCAACAGCAGGCAATCATCCTCCATGACATTAATGGGAAATGTCATTAATAGCTGTGCCCCACTCCTGGGTACAGCTATCCCAGTAGGCTGAGAAAGCTCCTAAAAAACCTACACTCATCCCAAAAATGGGAACTCACTTAAGCCTTGAATCAAATCCAGGCTCAAGAGGTGTGGAAAATATGAAAGGGTAGAGTCAGGATACCTGGGTCCTCACTGCTGGTCTTACTCATTGAAATTCTTGACCACCCCTGTGGACTGATACCTGCTTCTTTAACCCCCTTTGGTGCCCTACTTAACTCCTGCAGAGACCCTGGATCCTGGGGCCCAAGTACACACTCATGACCACAAGGCATCCTGATGCCAGCCGCTCTCAGTGGAGTACCTGAGGTCACAAATGAAAAGCACCTTCAGCTCACTCCACTGTATGCCTCAAAACTGGTGCTGTTTACATCTCTGTTGGTGACATGGACAGAAAGATCAAGTGCCTCCTCAGCAAGTTTCCCAATGCTGCCAACACACTGGAGGGAAGGGATGCTATCTGTGGGGACCTTGAAAGGCTTGAGCAAACTGCATGAAGTTCAACCAGGCCATGTGCAAGGTACATGGGTCGGGGCAATCCTAAGCACAAGTACAGGCTGGATGGGGAATGGATTGAGAGCAGCCCTGAGAAGAAGGACTTGGGAGTGGTGGTGGATGAGAAGCTCAACATGAGTTGGCAATTCACACTTGCAGTCCAGAAAGCCGGCTGTGTCTTGGGCTGCATCAAAAGCAGTGTGACCAACATGTCAAGGGGGGTGATTCAGCTCCTCTACCCTGCTCTGGTGAGACCCCACCCAGAGTAATGCATCAGAAAGACATGGAGCTGTTGGAAGAGATCCAGAGGAGGTCCACAAAGATCATGAGAGGGCTTGTGCTCCACTCCTATGAGGACAGGCTGAGAGAGATGGGCTTATTCAGTCTAGAGAAGAGAAGGCTCTCGGCAGACCTTAATGTGTCTTCCAGTACCTAAAGAGGGCCTACAGGAAAGCTGCAGAGGGACTGTTTGTAAGGCCATGTAGTAGTAGGACAAGGGTAATGGGTTTAAACTGAAGAAGAGTAGTTTTAGATTAGGCACAAGGAAGAAATTTTTTACTGGGCGGGCAGGGAAACCCTGGCACAGGCTGCTCAGAGAAGCTGTGGCTGCCCCCTCCCTCACAGGGTTCAATGGCAGGTTCAATGGGGCTCTGGTCAGCCTGGTCTAGTGGAGGGTTGTCCCTGCCCATGGCAGTGGGTTCAAACTTCATGGGTTTTGAGGTCCCTTCCAACCCAAACCATTCTGTGATTTCTATGATTCTATGAAAGTCCTAGACCCAAAAGATATTTGCCTTTGTCCTATGTCTCCTTCCAGCTCCAACACACTCTTTGTTTGTGCTAAAGGATGTTCACTCAGAGTCGTGGAAGGAGGAGGTACCAGGGAGGCATGTTACTGGACTGGAAAAGACAGGGTGAGCAGGACACTTCCCACACCCAGAAATGGTAAGAATGGTGGTGCAAACGCTTTGGTCAGGTCCCAGGCTGAGTAAGCTGAGCTGATGCTGAGCAGTGAGCATCTCTCTCCATCGTTATTCACAGATGAGTCCAACAGATCCAGTACCTACTATTCTGGAATAATCTTAACCTTAATTTCAAGTGCTGTGCAGGAAAGAGTTAGATGAGATGTGCTGAACAAGCGGGTACAAACTTAAGCCTGTGGAGCTCAGCTTACTGTCTCTTCAGGATCACAGAAAATACAGTTGGTGAAGTCCATTCCCTGCCCTGGAGCAAGATCAGTGTTGGTATAAACTTCCCTTACAGATAATTGTCCTCAGCGTTCTGAAAAACCTCTCGTGCTGGCAATTCCTGCAGTCTCCCCAGGCCACCTATTCCTGACCTCACAAGCATTTTCTTTAGCCTAAAAACTTGCCCTGGTGTTTAACCTAAGTCTCATTTACTGCAATTTAGGCTCAATATTCCTTTTTATGCCCTCAGTGGAAGACTCTTTTATTCCCTTTCTCTGGGTACCAATTTCTTATATGTTTGAAGACTTAGGTTTTCCTGCTGCTTCCCTGTAGACCCAGTCTTTTCTTCTCTAGCCCAAACAAGCACAAATCTTTCAGTCTTCCCTCACAGGTTGCGTTTTCCAGACCTCACATCATTTTTATTCCTCTTCTCTGCTGTCCCCACCAAACGGCCAGCATCTTTCTTTGCATTCAGCATGCAACGCTGTGCTTCAGCAAGGCTTTACCACCGCAGAGCAGATCCCAGCCTCCTCTACTACGTTCCTCTTTTTTATAGCCTGATATGATGTCTGATGTCTGCTCTTTTTCTTCTTTTTTTTTTTTTTTGTGGCAGTCTGGCATTTACAGAATATGCATGAAGATCTTCAGTCTTGCTAGATGGTACAAATAGTTCATACTTTGAGAGGAAGAGGTGATGAAGAACAAGAATAAATAGGATAAAAGGCAGGCAGAGCGTGCGGACTTATGTCTGGATCTGGGGAAATAATTATTTCCTTTAACAATTTTCAGGCACAATTAGAACATTGTATTATATTTTAAACACTGCATTGTATTTTGGATGCTGAAAGCCAGGGATGGATTGACAGCATTAAAGAGAAATTCACTGAAGGACAACAAAAATGATTAAGAAGTAAGAGAGAGAGAAAAAAAAATTTAAAAAGTCATTCTCTATAATTTAATCAAGTGATAATTTCAGGAGAGGATTATAGGCTTAAACAAGCCTCGAAGATGGAAACACAAACAGTGCAATGGTTTAGAGTATTAAAGGACAGAAAGCAGATGGTCATAAGCAAATGCATTGACATGAAATTAATGAAAATACCATTTCAGCGTAACCTGGGAGAGAATGGGATTTATTAGGCAGTGAATAATTTCCACAAGAAGTGATGGAAGCCCCACTGCTTGCAGTGTTTGAAGCCAGACTGGGCCCAAGAAATAGTCAGTGGATGGCAAGGCAAAGGTCACTGGAGCAATTAGGGCTGGAGCATTTTCTCTAGGGCCTACCATTCCTGTTTTCAAAGAAGGAAACATATAGATTATGCATATATCAGTGGAAGACCCCTCTACTAAGTCTTCAGCCCAATTGATGGAAAGTTCATGCAAGTGGTTTTGGGGGTGTCTTGATAGGCAAGGAGGCTAATCTGTAGCTCAATGAGATTACAAGAATTCCTCCTCTGACTTTGGTAAACTTAGGGGAAACCTAAATTTTATTACCTCAGGACTCCTAAGGCAAGTGGCAACTTTTGTGTTATGTTTAAGCTTGTCACAGACAAGAAGAATTTGCTACTGATACATCAGGAGATGAGCAAAGCAAATGTGACAGCAGTGAGGCAGGTGAATTTTTTCCCCCTGTTTTTGCTGAATCATTTGTTTCCTGTGAACTGCACTTTCTGGGACACCAAAAAGATCAGTGAATTCAAGCTGAATTTGTCAAACAATTTCACATGAAATTAGACTAAGGCAGGGAAAGAGACTCTGTCAGTTGAGAGACGAGTGGTGTCTCTACTTCCAGCTTTTATTTGTAAGCTCATCTCATGAAGAGGACAGGAAGGAAAGCCTGGATGCACCAAGTGTCGCAGTGGGAGCAGCCAGCCGTCCTCCTTCCCTGGCACTGGCAGCATCCTCTCGGCACAGATGTAGCATCAGCCCCCAGCGCAGGAAGAGTTCAAACCCACACTGTTTCCACTCCCAAAGAGAAGGGCTTAGTCACCAGGCTGAGATATTCTGAAGCAGGCTACTGCCGGCCTTTCTGGCTGCGGTTGTTCCACTTCACACCGATTTGCAGAGAGACAGGAGGAAAAATAAACATTTTTGTCAACTTGGCCCTCATGTGACAAAGCCATCGGCAGCAATGGGAACATTACGTATTCTTGCTTTCCCACAGCTTGCTCTTACCCTGACATCATCACACCATGAACCAGGGCAGGCAATAGGGCCTCAGCCTAAAAATAGTCTGGTGAAATGTAAGTTGTGCTTTTACAGCCCCATAGGTTCTTTGATGTGCTTTCATAACAGAGCTGCCCAAAGGCCTGCGCTGTCACAGGCAGGAAAAACAGATGCTGGAAGACAAAGGTAAGACACTACCACAGATGGGGGAGGAGGAGGTATCACTGTCTCACCACCCAGGTAAAGATGTTTAACCATGGGAATGGTAAAGAAAAGTTAGAGGTAACTGGAAAAGGTGATGGCAGAAAACTGTAGAGTCTAGCAGCTACGTACAGAAAGAGACCTCGTCCTCTTACACCACGAGCCCTGATGGTGTGGGCTGGTGCTGGAGGAGGGTGCTGTACATCACAAGGAATTAGCTATCAAACACTTTATACTCTTCACAGAGCTGGGCAAACAGTCCAGCTTTCCTCCAGCTTTCCCAGCCTGCCACCAAAATCCAATATGACCAACCAGTCCAAGCAAAAACCTTTTTCCATAAGACAGACAGGGAAAATTAAGATTTCCTGAGCAAAACCCCAACCCCATGCTAGTCCATGCTATATTTCTATATATGCAGGCTTCCGTGCATACCCTTCATCTCCTGACCTGCAGGTAAGACTGAATTACACATCACAGGGTGGCAGCCCTTCAGAAACAGACCAAGCCAATGCTGCACTAAACCCCGAGCCCGACCTATCAAGAGATACCACGTTCATCTTCCCAGAGAAAGGCAGGACTTCATAACTCACATCAGGTGGCAACTCTCAGGTCCTGGACATTTATGCCCTGAGCGAATGAGGTAGTTTGTTTTTTGTCACAGGTGTTTTTTTTTTTTTTTTGGCAAGAACTGCTGGAGTAAAATGCTGTTAGCACATCAGCAAGCTTGTCACTCCCTCCCTGTCACATCAATCAGAGAGTCCCTCTGGACTTGGGCTGCCTTGCCAGGTATCTCAGCCTGGGAACAGAGAGTCCTTTCCCCTTGCATCCCTCATCCCCGTTGTGAATGAGTGGCCGCGTTGTTCTTCCACACACTGCAGGAAGGCAGGGGACCAGAGCCACCGAGCACCACCACACAGAGGAGAAGCTCGAGAGGCTGCAGGACAAGGGGGTCAGAGGAGCCACATCCTTCATTATGCCTGGATTTGTAATCAAGGCTGGCTCCAGACAGTATAGTTAATCCATGCTCCCCGAATCTCAGCTGGAAGAAAATGGATTAGCTTTACTGACTTCACCGAAGCTGAAGCAATTTACCCTGGCTGAGGATCTGATTCTTATCCTGGCCGTTGGTCACCGTGTGTGTTTCAGCCTACAGCACAAAAGCATGATTATTTTTTTTTCAAGCTGGCCAGGGGTCGAACGTGGCTCTTTGTCTGAGGGAAGCAGCAAAGCTGAGGCCAGGCAGTACAATTTCAATGTGCTGTGAGAAACACAGCACCGGGGGAAATGAAAACCCCATGTTACCTCACATGTAAAACACTCCCCCTGTCTCCCACCCCACCACCAGCAGCTGAGGCACCTTTCCTACCAGCACAGCTGGCGGCTCCCTCCATGAGGGCAAGTCCGCATAGATCCTGGCCAGGGCCGGGAGATGATAAACGGTACTGCAGGGCACGCTGCAGGGAGCATGGGAGGTTGTAAATTAAGGTCTTCCTAATTAGAAAGCAGTCAGAAGCACACAAAGCACACGCAGATTCCTGGTCTGGGGTAAGCTGCTCTCCTACAGGTTAAGGTGACGTTAAAAGGCAAACTGTCACGCGGGAGCCAGCAAAGCACACGCCGACGGAGGAAGCAGCAGGTGCGCGTCCGGCGCTGCCGGCTGCAGAATGCCACGAGTAAAGGCCAAGGAAGAGGCCAGAGTCAGAACAAAAGCCAGGCATGTAATGGCAAAGGCTCTTGAAACTACAGGGGCAATTCTGAACTGTAACAAAGGATGATTAGGGAGCGAGAGAAGTTGACAGGATGTGAGTAAAGTGTTGGCATGCTGTGCCTAGGAAGTCCACGTAGCTGCGACTGTAAAACAGAAACGTGCAATCGTCAGGATGGGGAATGTACAGCTGGAAAGATCTCAGTGGGATAAATCCCTGTAGCAAAGGACAAAGAAGTGGAATTATGGAGATCCTACGGTTCCCAGCTGGAGGTCCAGCGTTGAACCAAACTAAACACCTTGGGGGGAGGGAGGTACACATCTTTGTAGGATTTCACAAAAAATAAACCCTTAGCAATTTCAGATGTAAGGGCAAAGATGCTTTCTGGGATGTGCAGATACTAGATGTTGTGGTGCAGAAAGAAGGGTGTGCTCTCCAGATAGCCCTTACTGGGTACCCGTGAAGGTAGGATGCTGCACCCCTCTCCACATCCCAGCTGGATCCAGCCCTTGTGAGGACACAAAGAGGAGAGTAAAGGAAAAAACTCCCAGGGAAAGCAGGGTTGGATCCTGTGACATAAAACTGGCTTAGATAAAGTATTCAGAAGTGCTTGATAGGAAAAGACCAAATGGGACCTAATAATATTCCCTTAATGAGGCAATTTAACTGCCTGTAATTCTGTGTCCTCTGCATTGTGCTCTCCCAGCATAGGAGTTCAAAGGGTTGTCACAACAGGCCCTCAAAGGAGGGTTTTTATAATGAGTGAAATTTCTTAGGGGCTCGGTATGGGGCATAAATGCTGAGGAGAACAGAAAATGTAGGATACACTGAAAAACTGGTCATCAAGGCAGTTAGTTGCGAAGCCGTGTTGCCGCTTACTGTAAAGCAGCACTCAAATCAGTGGCGCTTTCCCAGAGACCGTGGTCAGTGCTGGTTTCAGAGCGGATATGATTAAATTTAATTTGGCATGTTTAGCAGAGGACTTTGGAGGGGTTTCACCTGCTCGGCTCCCCTGTGAGCAACTGGTTCCTCACCGCAAGAGGAAAATAAGGCTTTTCCAGCACAACTGGAAGGGAAGGCCTGGATTCAATTAACTCACAGAGAAAATCCTTGCTCTCTTGCTCTCTCTCTCTCTCTCCCCTCTTTCCTTAAGACAGGGACTGTCCTTACACATGAAGGTCACCCGTAGAGCGTGAGTCGGGGGAAAGGTACAGAGCAGGGGATGCTCACGCTGCGGCAGCTGCCACCTCAGTAACCTCTGGAAATGCAAACATCAATTGTGCAGAGAACGGTAACTGGTTTAAATAGGTTAAAAAATAAAGGCTGGTTATTTAATTTAGCCGACATGCTAGGTGAGTCAATATCTATCACTCTCTCTCCATCCTTCTTCCCCACCCCTCAGGTGTCTAAGGGCAGAGGTTTAAGTCCCAGCTGAGGAAACAGGGCATGCTTCATTTAGTAGCACCGCAGCAGGGCTGCTGGGGATGTCATGCTTCTGATGAGACATTAAATCAAGGTAAACACTAATCTCATGGGCATCACTGCTTAAGAAGTGCAGGCAAAAAAAAAAAAGAACAAAACCTTCATGGGTCTTGTGCTTTGACCTTTCACTACAGTGTGATTCCTCAGAGTGAGGAAGCCCAAATGTGTGTGGAACAGGAGGTACCAAGTTTTCTGACTGCCTGCTTGTGCTTTTTTCCCCCCACTTGCTCTAGGGGAAATTTATTGTGAAGAAAGGGATTCTGTTAAACAAAACCTTCAACAACATGAACGAGCAGTTATCATCCCAAGATCCTGTTTAGCATCCAAGCCACAAGACATCTTCTTTGGACATCTCACTCTATTCCTCCTTTCCCCACAAGCCCCCTCTTGCCTTCCACCGGCCCAGCACACATATGTCCCCTTACCCCCATGCCTCAACCATCATGGGCCATTCTCCTAGCTGATCATTTTAAACTCTTCTAGAAGGTCTGCAGCTCAGGTCAGGTCGAACCTGCACAGCCACACAACTATTTCCTTTATAGGTCAGAAATAAGGAAGACAGCTTCAGTGTTTCAGCCTATTCCCTCTTGCCCAGTCAGCCCCCAAATCCACTCCCTGCACAGGCATCATGTTCTCTAAGAAATGATGTTGATCCACCTGGTAAGTGCTAGAATTCCTAATCATAATGATTCAACAATAATTATGCCCTTTTTTTTTCATGCTTTACACTAATTCTTGTCTAATAAAATTGCTGCTCTGTGTAAGAGACTGAGCTGTCCCAAAGACAATCAAGGAAGGAAAGTATTTATTGCCAGCAATGTCCTTATAGAGGCTTCCTCACTTTGTTTAGGTGTGAGCCAAGAGAGCAGAGGGTATCAGGTTAGATCCTGTCTGGATATATACACAATAAATTAATTGGCTCGCCCTCTCTAGTTCCCCTTGTTTTCTGTAAAAATCAACAGCAATAATTCAGACCTACTTTTAGGTTTTATTACAGACCCATCAAATTCTGTTACTGATCATGCCGAAATAGATATGCAAATGTTACAATATTTAGTCCTAGGCTTCATTTAGTCCTCGATCCAAGGGACTCCTTCAATAGCCTTGATGTCAGCAGGTGTCAGAGTCAAACTATCCTACACAGACTGAGATCATTTAGGAACCAGCACAGGTCATGCAGGGAAGGAAGGAGCTGTGATTTCACAGTGAGGTGAAGAACCCAAACCCAGACCCAGTTTGTTCCTTGGGAATGGTTGTGAAATGAAGGCGAGCCACCACACAGGGTCCCATCTCTGGTAGTGGGTACACGTGCAGTGACAAGGCAGGGGTACTGCTCTGCCCCACCATACATGACAAAGGCCCATGTGTGACAGCACAGGGCCAGCACAGGCACAGCTATAGCCTGCCACAAGCACCTCCCCAGCAAAGACGTTTCCTCTAAGAAGTTGGGCAGAAGGGACAGGAGAAGGAAAAGATACCATTTTCATATTCTGGGCTATAATTTTTGACAGGTAGAAGGGATTTTGGGGACTCTCGATACAATCGCTTTGTGGAAAAACAAACACTTCCTCTCCTTCTGCCTCCATCATGTGGAGTTAACCTGCAGAGCTAAAGCCAAAGCTACTGATTTAATTAGGCTCATGCTATGGATGAGTTTCTCTCTACTTACCAAGGAAATCATTGTACATGTTTAAAAGTTTCCTTTGACTGAATCTCTTCAATTACCTTCCCACCTCCCCGCCTCACTAAATTCTTTGGACAGACCATATTAACCTCTGAAGAGCCTTAGACTCGTCCCTGGAGCCCCTCCATCTGGCTTTCATCACCTTCCAGCCTCATGAACTGCTCATGCAGAAAGGCTGCACTGGCTACCTCCAGAGTTCCAAGCTTCCTCCCCCTGAAACGTCGCTGCTACCACAGGTTCATTCCCTTCCCAAGAGCTTCTCTCTGCTGGAGCCATCTCAGCTCTTACCTTAATTCTGCCCTTTATTTTCCTTTTCAACTTAATCTGCAGGGGACCTTCAGTGAACACATGATCCCGCTTTGGGGACTCTGAAAGATCTTTCTTCATCTTGGACCTCTCCACAGTCTTCATTCTCATGTCTTCATCCACCAACACTTCTTTACGGTTGGCTCATATTCATCAGGCTCTGTGCCAAAATCTTCTCCACTATTTACGTTACTTACCCTTGTTAATAAGTCGTCACATCATCTGAGCCAAATTCACAGGAGTCACCTTGGGCCCTCTCCCATTGCAGAGTGTGGCTGATTTCTGTAGCACCATCCTTGATTCTTTGCATCTGTCCCTTTTACATTGTTTCCAGCACCATCAAGGTGTTACGAGTGGTTAAACTTCCTCCCACCTTAATGGTGACTTTGTAATTTTTTTCCATCCTTCCAGTCATCCCAGTTTGTTTGAAGGTCTGCTCCAGGATACCCTACCATGCTATACCAGTGCAAGGTTGTGGCTAGAAGAACCGGGATGTCAGGCAGGAGAGAGGCTGGTGTGATTCTCTGCCAAGCTTGAAAAAACACAGAGAAACTTTATGAAACCCCTGGGAAGTCTTGGGGCAGCATTAAGCTTCTCTCCAGTGACTCCTCCTGCCTGACTGAACAGTCAGATGTTTGACTCGGGAAAAGCACTGGCCAGCTCCCTTGGGGACCATGCCCAGGTCTCTCAGGACAGGGGGTTTGGCCGAGATGTAAGTCCAACAGTACCCACGCAGAGAATTCACATGCCCCCTCATTCCCACCTGTCCCTGCCTGCGAAGGATGTCATGAAATTGTTTTGGCTGGGTTATTCAGTGCTGTGAAGGCCTTTGCTGCTGGGTTTGCAACAGAAAACTTAACGTACACCCTACGCTTATCTGCCTAGTGGGGTCTCAAGTGCCCTTCAGGCAGTACGTGTGTCCCTGGCCGCCTATCTACCAGCCAGCAGTGACAGGAGAGCCGACCGAATGTGAGTGATAGCGTATGCATGGAGATCTGCATGACGTGAACCTCTCCCCCCAGTGCCTGTGCACACGCGCTCCCACACACAAAAGCACCCGCGCCCTCCAGTAAGTGTGCCCTCTCTCATTTTGCACCTCTCTAGGTAGCCCTGCTCCCATTCACACCCGTAGCCATGCCCACGGACACGCACAGTCTCTGCACACAGCCCCGTTCTTCTTCTCACAGGCACACCCACCCCATCACATGCGCTCTCCCTTTGTCTCTCCTCTCGCAGCCACGGATGCTCTTCATCTTAAAACTACCCCCCCACACACACATACACACATATACACCCCCACACCCACAGCTGGATCTGGCCTTGGGCTCCTGAGATGAAAGGAGCTTGTTCCTACCTATGAAGAAATGTTACTGCTCCTTTTGGAATATTTTTTAATTTTATTTTTTTATTTAAATCTTTTTTATCTGTTGTGAGGAGCCTGGGCAGGGCAGGAGCAGGGGCTGCCTGACGGCGCGGTGTGCCAGCGGCGAGGCACTTCAGAGCACTTCTAGCCTGCGGAGTGACGGGTCCCTTGGCGAAGGATCGGGACCCTCGCTCATTAGGAAAATAATACAAACAGCCCAAAAGCTTCGTCACTGCACTGCAGCAAGGAGTGGGCAAAATGGGGCTTCCGAGCCCTTTTTCCGCTATGAGAGAAAAATCGTGCCGGCACTGCCTCCCAAGGGCTGCGGATGCGGTTGCCATAGCAACGCTACATCTGAGTCAGAACTATTAAGGATCACCATGGCAACAAGTGTCTCACTTGCCATTTCCAGAGAGCTGACGGGGTTTGGGCTGGAACCCGTCACGCCACGGGAAAAGGGGCAGGGTGGGAACCATCGCCCGGTAGGACCCCGGGAGCAACTGCCCGAGCCCTCCCGGCCAAACTTGCTTTGGGGTACCCCCTTCCCAGACCTCACGCCCCCCGCCCCAGCATTCACCAGGTTTGAGGGATCCACGGCGTTTGTGCAGCAGCCTCTGCACTCACAAGCCAACAACTGGCCGGGTGTCCTAACCCACGCCAGCCCCTGAGATGGGGACGAGCCGGGGTTCGGGGCAGCTGCGGTAGGCTGACTCTCCCCGAAAAGCCTCCCGAATAAGCAGATTTCTTTAACCCGTAAACTCCAGACAAAGGAGGAGACAAAGCTCCCCGCTGTCTGCCGGCGCTCACCCTCCCCTCCGCGCAGGAGCCTTCATGCTCCCGTGAATATTGAGCGGAGACAGCAGCCCGGAGGGATTTGCATTTCACACTCGCCAGCAAATGAGCAACAGGAAGATCACACCGAGACCCCGGCACGGTGCTATTACCAATATGTGCACTCGGCACACGCTCGCTGCGGAGTCTGAAACGGCTCCTTTCTCTCTCTCTCTCTCTCTCTCTCTGTGGAGAGAGACCAGGCACTGCCTTTGCGGCCATGATGTCAGCGCCGTCTGAAGGCGGGTGCCCTGGGTCCTGCGCTCGGAGGGGCCGCCGGGACCGCGCGTAGCAGGCTGGCGGGGGGCGGCGGGCCGGCCTCCCCCCCCGTGCGTGCCGTGCCAGGAAGTCAGACACCTGCCGACGTGCGGGGAACGGCTCCGCGTCCCGCTCAGCGAGGCGGAGCGGCGGCTCGGCCTCACGCCGGCGACGTGCGGGGGTACCCCGGGCAAGGCGCGCAGAGCTTTTAGCACCACCACCACCGCATGTCCCTGCGGGAAGCGGGGTGTGGGGAGCGCAGGGCCAGGCCTTGCAGGGCAGGAAAGACAGAAAGCAGCCCCGAGATGTTCGCTTTGCAGTTCCCCTTGCCTGCCACGGTGCCTGTCCCCGCTTTCCAGCGGTAGGGACTGTCTGAGGTGCCGGCAACACAACTCCAAGAGAAAAATCCATGTGAACTGCAAGTTTCTTAGCCCATGCAAGGCATTAAGCACCTCTAGACATCGGGACTTTGTCTCACCTGCCTTTCTCAGCACTCAGTTTCTGCCCTGTCCTCCACACACACTACCACATGGCAGCTTTACACCTGGGAGTGCTTGTTGGAAAACGTGCTGATACTGGAATAGAATCATAGAATCATAGAATCATAGAATGGTCTGGGTTGGAAGGGACCCCAAGGATCATAGAGCTCCAACCCCCTGGCACAGGCAGGGACACCAACCTCCAGGCCTGGATCTACACAAGGCTGCCCAGGGCCCCATCCAACCTGGCCTTGAACACCTCCAGGGATGGGGCATCCACCACATCTCTGGGCAGCCTGTTCCAGCACCTCACCACTCTTTCTGTAAAAAACTTCCCCCTAATATCTAATCTAAACCTTCCCTCCTTTAGCTTTAGTCCATTCCCCCTTGTCCTGCCATTATCTGCTCTTTTAAAAAGTCGAATCCCCTCCTGCCTATAAGCTCCCTTCAGGTACTGGAAGGCTGCAATGAGGTCCCCCCACAGCCTTCTCTTCTCCAGGCTGAACAAGCCCAGTTCCCTCAGCCTCTCTTTGTAGGGCAGGTGCTCCAGCCCTCTAATCATCCTTGTGGTCCTCCTCTGAACCCTCTCCAACAGTTCCACATCCTTCTTGTATTGAGGGCCCCAGATCTGGACACAGTACTCCAGATGGGGCCTCACTAGGGCAGAGTAGAGAGGGACAATCACCTCCCTGTCCCTGCTGGCCACTCCTCTCCTGATGGAGCCCAGGATACCATTGGCCCTACGAGCTGCAAGAGCACACTGCTGGCTCATGTCAAGCTCCTCATCTACCACAATCCCCAAGTCCTTCTCAGCAGGGCTACTCTCAAGACGCTTACAGAGCAGAGGAGGCATAGTTTGCATGACATGGGCTGCTGGGTGTATAGGGTGTCCTGACAGCTCACTAGGTAGCAGCGCCTGCACGTTCCCATAGCCCTCCTGACCATGCTCAGGACAGGCGCTTATTGGCAAAGCCTCTGACTGGCAACCTGCATCCTTCAGCCGCTGCCACCTCCCTGGGGAGAGAAGCCGTCTGACCTGGATGTGTCAGAACCCAATGTGGTGGTAGGTTGTTGACTACTGGGACTGTGCCAGGTCATCTCTCACCCCATCCGAAGCCAGGGGGACAAGCACGGCTCAGGATGTGCCACCTAGCAGGAGGCATGCTGCTTTTTACAGGACCAGGTTCTGTGATCCTGGCACCCCCAGTGTCAATTATTTTTCCCATGACTCACGTGTGGCTGGCAGATCCAATGATCTCTCCCTTCTGCTACCAGAAAAGGTCAGCGATACTGTCCCTCTTCCTCCTCCCCACACCACCCTACCTCCCTGCCTTTCAGTGCATCACCCGGGCAAGTGGCTAGAGCACACCATTGGCCCCTAAGAGACCCAGACAAACCTGCTCCACTGGAAAACTGCTTTTCTGGTTGGGTTTTTTTGGTGAGTTTTTGTGGTTTGGGTTTGGTTTTGGTTTTTTTTTTTGGTGAAAACATTGTGTTTCAGGAAACATGAGGCAGAGTGAGGTGCTTGTTGTTCCCTGTTTGTCACTACTGAACCTGCTTTTACCTTTAAGGTCTTTCAAACTGCGCTGTAACTCAGCTCCCTGCTGGCAAGCCCTCTTGCCTGGAGCTATTGCAATTTGAGCAATCTAGTCTTTTGAGATATTTTTATACTGTGGTAACTAAATTAACTGGGCAGTGACAAAGCCATAGCTGCTGTGGATCAGAGCACTGCTTGGAAAGGCCAGTGGCAAACACTCATCTGCAAGCAGGAAGACTCCCCTTCCAGTTGGCACTTTGAAACTGGATGAGCAGGAGTGGTTTCACTCACAGCTGGTTCTTACAGGAGATACAAAGCATGTCTTTAAGGTCCCTGAAAGACTGCAGCCTGCTTTCCCCCAGACAAGCTTTAGGAAGAAGCAAGGCTGGGGCAGCAGCCACAGGGGCATCAGGGGATTTCTATCTTCCATGCCATTTCTCTGCCTGTTTCCTCAGTGCCACAGGCCAAGCTAAGCCAGGTGGAAATTGCCAACTGCTTTTGTCTGAAATAATGGGATATTTCTTCTGAAAAAATATTGCCAAGATAAAGCTTGCCCTGTTCCCCTATCTCCAAACAGACAATTAGCACCTGGCTTTTTGTGTTTTCTGACTCTCCATAAACTTTGTTGGGTTTTTTTTTCCAATGATGGGGTTTTTTTCCCTTATAAAAAGGGAAGAGGTGGAGAAGAGTCCTGATGAAAAGTTAATGCCCTCTTCTTGTCCTTAATAGCAGTGCCATCCTGCTGCCAGAGAGTGAGCAGGGAACTGCGCCATCCATTTTATTTGATGTCATGCTGGCAACACTTGCTTTAGGCTCTGTAGAAGAGTTTGCAGTCCCTCCCTGTCCTGCTACTTCACACTAATTCATTCATTTTCTCATTAATAGATGGTGTACTGGTGTACTGTACATTTCTCATTAATAGATCGTTTACTGTACCACTGGCAGTAGAGCTGGTGCTTTCCAGATATGTGCAGATACCTTTGTTTAGTTCTGATTTAAACTGGCCAAAATCTCTGCCTCAAAAAGGCAAGAAAAACACCTTATTTTTTTTTTTCTAAGTAAATGGGTAAGTGGATTTCAAAAATGGATCTAAGGCTTCTAAATCACTTTGGGAAAAACATATTTCTTCACAAACCACCTTTCCTTCATCAGGGCAGAGGTGGGAGACACTACTTTCTAGCTAACGAAGAATATTTTTTTCCCATTAAACAGGAGCGTTATCGTTAGTTCTCAGAGTGAACGCGCCTATTAAGTTGATTCAAGGCCATTTGCAGGTCACCCTTTCTCTGAGATTTCATTTCAGGCTATCTTTCTGCTGACAAGGCTGTGTCCAGCAGTAGCTCAAGTGGTTGTTCACATCATTCGTTAAAGATCAGCACATACACGTAACGCACCTATAAAACACCATCCCCTCTCTCTTTAACAGGAGGAAGAAAAGGCCAAGCTCTGCTCAAAGCCTCAAATCACTTCCTGACAGATTTATAGCCAAGCAGCAGGATTCACCCTTTCCTGCTTTATCTGACAGAAAGGAGAAGACGGGCCCAAGCTGTGGATCCTCTCCTGCTCCCCTGGGTCAGGCCGCTGCGGCCTTACGCCCAGCCCAAAGAGTGTGGCAGGGCAGAGAAGCTTTGTGCAGGCGCACGGGGTATTGATACAAACGTGTGGCAAACTACCCTCTACTAATGACAGAATGAGGTTATTCTGCCTTATGAGTCACCTGGGGTTTTTTATATATATATATTCCTCATGTGTTTATTTTCTTGCATTAGAGGAATAACAGCATACCCGCTGGCCGGAAAGCTAAAAGTGCCTCAAAATAGCACTGAGATGGGTCTGGCTTGCGCAGAGCCTGCTGCTACTTCAGTCGATCCCAGGCCCTGTTTGACAAGCTGGAAAACATTGGGTGGTGGCTAGGAGTAGAAAAAGGGTTTGTATCACACAGGGAACTGTGCTTGGACCCAGGCTGCCCGGGCACAGTGGGCTGGGGGCAGTGGGAATGGCACTTATCTTTCCTGCTTTCAACTCTTTCTTCCCATAAATGTTTGCCTCGCTCAGCTCCTGACAAGAAATTGAAATGCCACAGGGACCAGCTGGCATTCTCCCACTCCCCCACGGACACAGCCACTAGACAAGCAATTTCATGTGCCCACGCAGGGACTGAGAGAGGCTCTACAGGGGCTGTGCCCCACGGCTTGGTGCTCTCCTCACCCCTGAAACTCACCTTCTCTTCGACCTCTGCTTGGTGACAGGGCAGCTTTGTAGGGATGCAGAATCACTGCACAAGCCCAAGCTGGCCATGTAGAACTGAACCAGGTCCATCCTCTTCTCTCTTCAGACCCTGCCCAGCCCCGTGGAAAACTCCTTTGACAGAAGGATGCTCCTGTCCCATGTTCAGACTCCTGGCAGGCTATCAGCAGCTCCAGGATTCCCATGTACAGGGATTCCCGCACCTCGGTTTATCTAACTGAGCCCTGGGACAGTGATGAATTGTGTGTCAGGCTCTTTTTCTGTGCAGGAAGAGAAAGAGAGGGGCAAGGAAAATGTCCTGACCGGTGGATTTTTTTTGCTGCTGTAGCTGAGTCCTTGTTAAGTATTGACTAAGACAAGCAAGCTGGAGGACTTAAAAAGGATTTTCCATTCAAATCAGTATACAAAAGCTTTATTGCCAGTCCCAGTGCTGGAAAATCACGTCAGGCTCCATCAAAATCATGACAGTGGCTTAAATCACGAGTTTAAAAATAGATGTGTTAGCTTATTATTATTTGCTTTATGGTTTCTGAATCATTAGGTTAAACTGGCATCAAGTTCTTAGTGTTCCTCCATGCCAAAAGCTCTAAAAACTCACTCTAAAAATATTAATAAAACCCCTGAGATCCTCAACTAGTCACATTCCTCTTGAATATGAATCTCCATGAAAAAAAAAAAACACCACAACACATGCTGTCATAAGATCCCTGCTAAAACCACGAGAACTGCCAACTTCCTTCTCCTCAAGGGTTTCAAATATATGTTTTATCTGCTCATCTCTGCCAGCAACAAATACAATCAGTGAATAAGCAGCACAAAGGCCAGGTTTGCTTTTAGGAGAAAGTAACACTTCCAGTTATTTAGGCGTTGGCAGAGAGCCCAGAGACGCTGCTGATAACCCTGCTATCAACAAACTTCCAAGCTACCATATTGCCTGCACACTGCTTAGCATCCCTCTTTTTAATAGACCTAGTAGATAGTGACCCAGAGGTCCCTGTACTGATACTGGATGAGCTCTCTCCAGACCCAGTGGCAGCACAGCCCCTCATCTCTACAGCCCTCACACTTTAGGAACCCAGACCAATGTGTCTGTGGGACCCATCGCTGTCCCGGCACCGGCCATGGCCGTATCATGCTGTGTATGACCATGCTCAGCATTGCATGGTGGAGGCAAAGGGTGATTAGTGAGAATAATGTTGCTTTTGGGCAGGGACCAGACAGCCCCAGCAACCACAGGGATTTGTCAAACACCATGGGGAGCCTGTGCAGGGTTTGCTGCTCCTCAGTCACTCCCAAAGTCCAGCGATCCCTGCTGAGAGGCAAAGTGGGAACCTGCACAACACCACAGGGCAGCAGCAGGCCCTGCCTGGGCTGGGAAGAGGTGAGGACGCAGGATGGTAGCCTGTGGCCAGCTGCCTGTGTCTGGTCAGAGAAGGAGACCTGATGTCTTCACTTCACATCCAGATACCCAAGGATGCTGTCTAGCCACCAGCGGCCCAAGCACCCTGCTCGATGGCACCCCTAGAATGAGCCGATAGAGCAGCACCATTTAAGGCATCAGGTCTGTATTTGATCAGACTCAGGGGCACTTATTTCTACTCTCCACCACTCCTCATGTCTTCAAGCCACTCATACATGATTTTCTTACTCACAGTCCTCCCTGGAAACCATCCTTTCCTGTAAGACTCAACAGAAGTTGCATCCAGATGCCCCACAGCAGCAGGGAAGGAAGGGGGAAGGAAGCTGTGGATGAGAAGGGATGTACAGAGACACACACGGTGGACACCAAGCAGTGATCCTGTTTCTTCCTCATGCAGGTGAGTCTGCCTGCAGCACTTCTGGCTGTAAAGCCCAGAGGTGTGGTTAAGACTTGGGTAAGCCTAAAGTGACCTGCTATGTCAGCAAAGCAAAAACCTGGTGCTAGCAGTGGCACATACCTCAAAAGGAAAGAGGGAAAGCAGATTTCCACTTGCTGTTGGACATATTCCAGCACAGACACGGAGCTCTGTCTCTCACGGGGCCGTGGATGCACATGCAGACATTGTAAAGCCTGGATCCATGTGCTGTCTGGCCACTCTCTTGCATCTGTCCTGCTCCTGAGGGACCGGATCCCTCCAGCATAAACTGAGATTTTAGCCTTTACCTCCCACTAGGCTGTGGTTGGGTCACTCTGTCCTTTGGCCACCTTACCCCCTTGCAGGTTGGCTGCTGTGCAGAGTCCTTTGGGCAACAGCCTCCCTGCCACCACCCTTCCAAGCACGGAAGCTCTGAGGAAGGGTGGCCTGGGTTTGCCGTAGCAGTGGTGCAGCCCTCAGCAGAAATCAGGCTCACGCCTGGGTCTTGAGGGGAAATTTCAGAGCTTGGACTGAACAACTAGACTCGTGGTTAACTCACACTCTCCCAACTCTTCCACAAAGTATATCCAGATGTTCTCCCCTCCTTCATACCACGCACCACTGGTGCTCAGGTGCTCATCTATTTTTAAGCTAGGCCTTCTTAGCTATTTCAAATAGAAGTGAGTCAGTGAGCAGGATACCTTTCGAACGTAGGTGCCTTGACTCAGGCTAAACCATGAACCCTTTGCTGGCTACACAGGGCTTGCATGGGTGCAGATCAGACCTGCTGCTGGGCATGGTAAATGCTGGTGGACCCGACTAGCGCGGGTGTGGACAGCTGGTGCGGCTAAGGGAAGGGCCCCGGGGAGCTTAGAGGTACGAGAAGGGCTGAGACAAGCTGCTCGGGGACGCGAGCACTGGAAGATAAGAAATGCTGAGAGAGCCAGCTGGGGAAGGCTAATAAAGCCTGCCTGTCAGGGGAACTATCTGACAGGCAGACAGCCAGAGGAGGGGAAAAAACAGCTCACTCGAGTCCATGGACCCATAACTGGGTTATGGAGCTATGTAATCCACTTAAGCCCTAAAACTGTCCTGCCTCCCTCCCCCAACCTTTACTCTCCACCCTGGTACCTCTAATATTCAGAAATGTTTCCTCGAAGCTTCGCAGGAAGTCTTGACAGCGGTTCAATTTGATTAGCCCGAGCTGCAGAGTCTTCCCAGGGGATCTTGGGAAAATCAGAGATACATACCCCCCCTCCTCAGAAATCTGCGGGGTATCGATGAGTTCATACAGTGTCTGCAGCACAGGAGAGACCTGCTCTGTAAGAGGGGCACGCACGCCGGCAGAGAGACAGGACTGGGGTTTTTTTAACCTGCATTAGGAATTATATGTGGATACTTAATGCAGTTTATTCAAAAACAGCTGTCTTTTCCATTATGTGTCATTTACCCTGAGAGAGATTGGAAAAGCGCAAGATGCAAAAGGCCTCTTAGATCATCTAGCCCATCACCCCACAAATGAAGAATTAATCCCATTAAGGGCCACCGTTAGCTTCGGTGGCTTCAAGATTTGGTCCTAATTGCACAAACACAAAGCCATTACAAGACTACAGTCTGACAGAGGAGCTTTCTTTTTTATAGGCTATCTAATTTCTTTAATTAAAGGGGCTTATCTGCATGCTAATAATTAGAAAAATATTGTCCACCTCTGTTCTCATTTCATTCTTACATCCTGGTGTGCTGGAAGCAGGAGGTGAGAATGTGCAAACACGCATATGTACTACGAGATCAACAATGCACAGGCATATCAAAAAGACAGGTCCTTGCCCAAGAGGGGATTATAATCTGATTTATTATATGGATTGCAGCAGCACATTACAAGCAAAAAAACCCCAAAACAGAAACAAATTTAAAAGTTCCTTTTATAAGGAGGATTGGGAATGAATATAGCAGTAAACCCAGATCAAAAAGGGAGGGGCCCACACTGATTTTTTGTATGCTCTGGATCAGTAAGCCACAATAGCTGAACACATTGCTGGCTATGTACACATTTTGTTTGCTCTCTAATTATTAATTTAGAAAGGACATTCAGTCAGGGAGGGGACTTGATGATTAATGCCCCTGAGAGCTGCCTGGAAAAAAATAACGAGAAGGGATTTATGGAATGAGAGGGGCAGAGACCAGACAACCAGAGAAGGTTGTCTCCTGCAGACAGGGTACACTGGGAGAAGGTAAGAGGGCAGTTGGAGGAAAAGGACAAGGCTGAATACACCGGCAGTGTCAAGGCCGCAACTGGTGACATACCACAGGGTGGAAAACTGTGCACAGAGGCCCCTTAAGAGGAGGGCAAGAAGATCAATATGGAAGGAAAATGTAGACCTGAACAAGGGAATGTAGAACTGGGAAATCAAGTTGTCACTGCTGTTTCTTCCTCCTCCCGCATATTGCAGATGACACCTAAGGGCTTGAAATCTTTGCCTCTCAATTAAACCTACTATAAAATAATAGCAACAATAGCAAGAATAGCAACAAATTGCAAAACTCAACCTGTATTTGAAAATTTTCAGTCATCTTTGTACTGACTGAATTTACAATATTTGGTGGATAAAGACTTTGGTCATCTCCCCCAGTAAAATTGCATCCCGCTGTTGATCGATGCTAAGAGCTTTCAATAAAGGCTAATTAAGTAATGCTATAAGATTGGGGAGAGCATAAGCCAAGTCCCAAGCATGCCCTAAAGCCAATCTGAGGGGAAAGCTTCACCCTGATGAAGCTGTGGGGGGATTATTTCACCTACTGCATGCAATCTTTAATAAGGCTATCAATCAGCCAGGAGGGATGTTTATCCCTGTCTCCCAACATGCCATAGAGAGGCATGCATTCCCCAGACACGAGCAAATAATGAATTGTTCTTCAAACCAAGAGGAAGAGGAGCCCCATCTAGTTACCACCTCAATCAAAATGGAAAGCACCAAGTCAGAAATGTAACCCCAGGTGAGACAGGGGAACAAAACAGGTTAAATTTGTGTGTAAATGTTTGTACACAAAAGAAGGTGGGATCGGAACAAAAGAACAAATCATGAGAACCCTAAAGGATAATCTAAGAGATTTCTCAGAGTTGCTAATGGGACAGATATGTAAATTGTTTCTGGTATCTTAACTTCTGCTGAATATCAGCACAGTGTGTAAAGACGGGAGTGGGAGCCGAGACTCCAGAAATCAGAGTTTTGTCTACTGCCCCACACTACTAAAACTACTGAGAGAATAAAGGAGACCCTCAGCTCTCCTTAAAAAAAAAAAAAAAAAGTATCTGCCCTTCATGATTATAGATAGAAACTTGGAAACACAAAGCAATTGCACCCTAAAGGCACATGAAATGAACTCAAATCTTGTTATTTCAAAATACAAGATTGAACTCTCAGGACTGACCTCTGTGGGGATAGTCTCCTGCTTTGTGACTGCTTAGGACTAAGAAAGAGGTGACTAGGAGAGGGGAGGGGAAGGTTTCTTTCTGCACACCACCTAGCCCAGGTGAGAAGGAGGAAAGGAGAAGAAAACATGGAGGTGACAGAAATAAAGAAACGTTTGCCATGTTAAATAAGGGTGGCACTGTAGTATTTGCAACATCCTTCATCTTTCTTTTGGCTCTCACCTGTATTTTCTTGTCCGTTCTACACAGCAGTCTACAAGCCCTAATTGAGATCATACTGCCCCAAAAGATTTGTACCTATATGTTTGTGTGCCATAGCACTTTGTATCACTCTTCAGAAGTTTCTATACTCATTATATTCAATACCATACTAATACTACAGCAACGTTTGCAAAACAATACCCTGACTTTGCTGAGGGTGAAATATTTGAAGCTCCTTTACCAAGCACCACATGAAGAAGCAAAGGATGATATTTTTTTAAGCAAAAAGTCTCAGAATGGGTTAAAAGTGACGCAACTGTTGAGTTTTCTAATGTAAGCTCTCCTACTCCATACTGCAGGGAGCAGTGTCCATTAGTGGTGCATTCCATACCACACCAGGAAAGCACACTTGAGCCTCAGACTGAGCTCTTCCATTGTTGAGTTCATTTTTGTTACTGATGCCTATCTTTGCACCTTCATGGATAAGTTGTCCAGTCGATGGCTCTAATCCTGAAGTGGCAAGCCGTTCTTTAAATCACCTTTACTCAAACATTACAAAATCTTCTTTGTTCCCATAACCTTATGGCTGTGGCAGCATTGGTGTGGCACGTAGGTGGTACGTGCTTTGTAGGAATGCAGCTCTTGCTCCACACAAGCTTAATATCGAGTCATTGCAATAACAGAAGAGATAGTCATGGCAAGACAAGCTATTGGGAGTAGTAATATCTTTTGTTATGGTTCAAAAAAATCATAAATCTTTCAGGCACACAAGGTCTTCTTCTCGTCCTCCTCTCCCTCCCCTCCCCGGTATATCAGGCAGTCTAATAAAAGTTATTGCAACTCCTTAGAAACCTTGCTTCATTTACAGAGAGATGAACTCGTGATCAGGTGAGAAAATGGGACAAGCAGGACTGGCCATGCGTGCAAACCGGGTCCTGAATTATTGAAAGGCGACCGTGTGGCTGCCACCCAAGCAAAAAGAGACAAACAATAAGAGAGGAAGTTGGGGGCACAGGGTCCACAGCCATATGCCTTTCACCTTAAGTACCCATCATTTGTGTCCATCTTTATTAATGGCTGAGGAAAACAAAAAGGAGAATCAGTCAGGATTTGGCCTGTGCTCCTACCCATGTCTCTGGGTTAGATCTCAAGATGATGTAAAAGGATGGAGACCCACACACAGGGCTCTACCAGCTTCTGCCAGTAAAGGATCCGACCTGTTTACTTATCAGCTGTTTATGTCTTACATGATGAATCGTTCCTGTACTGACAGTTAATAAAGGATGTATTTATGTAAATGAGAGAGAGTGAGCATGTTCTCCGATGTTATGCCAGACTGGAGTTCATTTAGAAAGGATTGTTTTCTCCACGAAAAATATCAGTTGAAAGACAGACAGACAGATGTCATGTTTGTTTTGAAATATTGTGCTTCAGTTAAACAAAAAACACAAAGGCTTTTTGGCTTTTTTTTTTTAAACAGCAAATGCAGGCTTGTTACAAAAACAGAATTTCCATTTGGCGACAAAGTTGTTTTTTTCAGGTTCTGCTGGAAAGCATTCAGCCTGGAGAAGGTCTTGGATTCCCAAAGGCTTTTCTGTTGTGGGTTTTTTCCCTCCAAATGTGTCAGTTCATCTAATAAAAGAGATTTTCCAGCCTAAAAACTGTGCTTCGCGTACACCTTGAAAAGTTCACGTGACTTCTGCAACAGCTTATAGCAGCTATTTGCTAATGATGGTTTATTAGAAGCAAGTGGGGTCCTAATATTCACCATATTCAGTTATGTGAGAATTGTACATGTGTGTTACAAATGCCTGAGAACATGCAAGACCAGCTTGCGTTCCTCCCTGAAAGGGAAACTGTGAATCAGTCCAATATACAGCTGCAACATAAGAATAGCTATTGTCCTTTCAATTTCTGTGACAACTGGAACACAGACACTGAAACAGCAGGACAATGGGGTTGTGTCAACATGCAGGAGGATTTTCAGAGTGCTTACAGATACGAGTCATCCCAGCCTGTTATTGAGTATTAACTAAACCTTTGGCATTACGAGACTTCCTCAGAGGGTTGATTCTCTTTATTTTTGTCTTGATTACTTCACCTCGTCATTTCAGATGGTGCAAAAGGAATGCATTTAACGCTCGCAGAAAAATAAGAAAGGGGCTCTCTCAGGGAGAACAGTCAAATTTCCATGGGCATTCTCATTTAACTTATTAATTCTTACTCCCTGCCATACACACACACACACACAAACTCACACTTAAATATAAAATCTTCTGTTTTCAAGATACAGCAGGAGAAAAACCTTTCGGCTTTCTTGCAGGTGTGTACAATAGCGCAAGTATCTGCCCTCACTAGTGCTTTCCAACGTGGTTAGAGTGCAACTTCTTCTCTACATTCATTAATGCTCTCTGCTACTGGTTTCTCTGTAGTGCCCCCTTCTTCCCTGTCAGGCATTTTCCCACTATTGTCTTTGACAGAACATCTCATGTCTCTCCTCCTAATAAAAAGAAATATTTCTCTCCCTTCCCTGGCCTTTTGGGACTTGAATGAGAAAGTGCCACCTTACTTCTTTCCCCCGCTGTTAGTCCAGGTGCAGGGTCGTTATCGCTGAATGCAGTTTAAGATCACCAATTCTGCGTTTGGTAACAACCTGGCAGAATTTGGCACACTACACAGGGGTGAGGTCATTTGGTAGAGCAGGGACTCTACGGGGATCTGTGGCTGTCTTGTTTGCAAGTAATCTGTTCCTCCCAGGAACTCTTCTGCTGTTTTCATCTCACAAATATTTTGAGCACCGTTCCTTTTCTGGAGAGATAATTCACTCCATTGTCCTACATTCTGGTGCTACAGCCTCAGAGTGATTTGTAGGGCTGTGTGGGGACTGTGCTTTCATTCAGAAACTGTGTTTCATTGCCTGTTAGAGCACGTCCACCTCTTTGTGGGCGTAATGGTGGTGAGGAACATTTGCAACACGAATCATTTTGCACCAGAGTGTCCTTTCCCCTCTTGTTGATAACGCGTAGGTCCTCCCTCCTACCCATTCACCTCGTACACTGCTCATCTGTCTCACCCAGCTAACAAACTCAAAGCACCTCCTGCCCTGATCATGACCTTTTATATTTAAGTCATTACAGCGAGGCACTTGGAACACACTGGGGATACGGTGAAAGCTGATCATACAAGAAACACAGCAGTCGTTCTGCAGCCAACTCCATCTAGATCCCCATCCCACGTTTATTTGAGCCCCTGCCATGAGAAGTATTGAACTGGACTAATGCACAGCAGAAAGTAAATGCCTATTGAAGAACTGCTCAAGTTTTATCTAGCCACATATTAAATGATCTCGAATGTGGGACAGAGATAGGCAAGTGAAGAAAACAAAGCAGCAAACAATGTGTCTGACAGGGCTTTGGAATCAAGCCGTAGCAGTCGAATCTCCACGCTTATGTGTGCGTGTCTTAAAGGGAGAGGGGGATGAACAAAGGGAGGGGAAGCCAGGCAAGGGGAATATATCTGTATGAGATAATCTGTTTCTTGCTTTCCTCCTCCCCTCCCCATCTCCTTTTTTTCTGCCTGTCTCTCCTGGGAGATGACTCACACCTGCTCTGCCCTGATACTACCATTTCCCATCAGAAGCACACAGTCACTCTGATGTCACCCGAGCTGTTCTGTGTTAGATCCCTGCATTGCTTACATCTGCTCTTTGATGATGAGCAGGATTCAAATGCTGTGCTGGAGAGCGTGCCCATAACTGAGCACAGACTCATGAAATCCATCCACCCATCCATGTCATAGCAGTGTCTTGATAGCATCATGGGCTTCTGAGTGCTTCAGTCTACTGGGAACACCATTTGAGAGCAGGTCATTGAATCTTCTCTTTGTCAGAGAGACGGTCTTGATGAGAAGCCCAACCAAAACATTCACCAGTTGACATCAGGTCCTGAGATAAATAGACTAATGGCTTTTCAATTCTTAAGGTCTGACTCACTGCCTCTGCATCTGACCTTATTCCACCTACACCTCCCACCTTAGCTAAAACATACTTTCTCACCTGCATACAAACAATCACAGGGGCACTCACTAATGCTTTCTACACAGAATCCCGAAGTACATTGAAAATGTTAATGGAAGAAGAGTCAGGACCCCATCAAAATGTGGGTGGTCATTGTTTTAATTTACATTTTGGGAAACTAAAGGCATATAGATAATCAGCACCTTCCCCAAGGCTATATAGGAAGACAGAGACAGAATTTTGGAAAATAACGGGGCAACATGACTTCTAGTGCTGTATTTGAGAGCTGAGACCATTCTCCAATGCAGCTAAAAGGGTGTGCAGGCGTTTCACCTGCCTGCGTTCCACAAAGTTTTACATCTCCCAAGTCTCTCAGTGGGTTTCTGGTTCGGGTGAGCTTATGCTTTAGGGCAATAGGATGATAATAACCAAATTTGAACACCTTTTTGGCTCAAAGCAAGGCCACGGACTGAATGAAAGCTTAGCAAATCTCAGAGATTTCTGGGTCCTGGTGCCCACTGAAATATCGCAAAGGACAAGCCGCACGTTAATATGAATGTCACTAAGTAGGTACTGTTCACTCTTACTATCCTGTCATTTGTCTTCTTTGATAGGTACACCTAAAACACCCATCACTGCCATATCCAGAGCTCCTTACAGATATTATCAAAGACAGGAAAGATGGTTTGACTGTGAGCTGTCAGAAGCAAGCTCTCTATGTGCATAGATACTGTACTTATCCAACACATACCTCTACAGCAGACAGCTAGAATTATCTGAAGAATATGACAAATGAAGGTGTGACGGCTTCCCCTAACTAGGAAGATGTTTTCCTTCAGACATGATCCCTGCATTGTGCTCTGACAGCCGCAAGCTTAAGGTTGAACTCCAGGAGGAGATGGATCTAAGACGTGAGCCTTTCATAGTGGCAGCTAAAGACCCTGGAAGAGGCTTCCCAGGAACGTGAGTATCCTCTTCAGCCACAGCTGTCACCCCAGCTCTTAGGGAAAGTGATGAGCAAGCCAGATGCCCATCACAGAACATATTTTGAAAGTGCCTGGGACCTTTACTGACATGAACCCAGGCTTGCAAACAATCAGGAGAAAAAAGGAATTTCCCTTCTCCTTAACATGAGAGAGAGAGTTGTCCTCTTACAATTAAAATGATGACAAGCACGTGTCTGACTGCTTGCGTAAGGCAGTAAAATTACACCCACAGTTATATTTCACTCTCATTTTCGTTGGGAAATGGGATACTGAAATAGTGCCTTGGCCTTTTCCTTTTCCTCTTCTATTATAAGAGAGATAGCACAACAAAAAAAGAGTTCAGCACAGGTTTCCAAGAGGGCTGTACATTTATACAGAAAGAAGGATGCATTCTTCTGTTCTTTCTAGAGATTTTTACCTCTGTTTGGTTCTGCTATTCATTGTTCCAGATGTCACTGGAAGTCTCAATAAATGGCCTGGTTTGTACATACTGTGGAGATTTTCTGCAATTCACCTACCCCTCACTGAACCCCCAGATTTATGCTCTGCCCTCCTGTTTGTCTCTCCTGGATATCTGTCGCCTTCTTGCTATCATTTTGTTGAAGCTATCCTACCAATTTCCACAGCTTCTCCCCACTCCCCCTCCCCAGTATTGCTTTGATTCATCTGTTTCTGCTTCAGCTTTCACTCAGAAAATCTGCCCAGTTCCTCAAGTTTGATGATGATCACATTCACCAGTCAGTCTTACAGCCCCGTTTACCCAGCAGTCTCAAAGCCCCCATGGAAAAGTGGTCAGGCACCACCTGAGTGGGTAGTAGGGAATATGGCAGCTAGGAAAATAACCCTTTGTGCTCCTGGTTTCCAACCCTCTTCCAGATACTTCAGATCTGGATCAGTTTTGTCACACTCCTGGGCTCTACAGGCTGTACCTCAGCAAAGAGAGACAAATACTGTTTCAGGCATCATCCACCCAGCTTTAGGATGGAAAAGCACTGGCCACATCTTTACTTAGATGACCCTGTGAAACCCTGAGGGATTCCCAAAAGACCTCCCACACAGCCTGGGACCTCTTGTTCACACTTTGCTGATAAGCAGCAGGGCCTTGAGCTGCCCTTGTGCCTGCCCCTGCAGCCCATGGTAACGGGCACCTGCTGGCAAGCATCCAGTCTTTCTCAGCTTCAATGTCAGTTGCGTGATGTCATCTACAGCCCCTGGGATAGATGGAAGCTACCAGTGCAAGTCTGGATGACTGCAGCCAGCTCACTGTGTGCTGTCCTGTGCTTCCAGGCACAGGGCACCACCTGCGTTTCCCATCCCCTCGCAGCACCGACCCTCCTGCTACCAGCCAAGTGTAGCTGTCCGGAGGCATCTTTCAGGTAAGCAGCGTGGAGACACTCGCCTCACGACCACAGAGCTCGAGCACACGGCCAGGTGCTGCTCCATGGCTGTGTCCTGCAGGGATCTGTTGCTTCTTTTCTGCACAAGTCTAGAAAACACTGTTTTGCTTTGCTGTGGCACTGAAGGTCCACTCTGCAGCAGCAGGATGCCCCCCACCCCTCCCTTGCTCTCCAATCTTACACTGCCAGACTTTACTACCCACCTGCTACACACACATACAAGTTCCTCTGAACTTCTAATAAAATGTGATTGATTAACATTTAAATGCCAACACAAAAGCCTCTATTGACCTGCACTTACACTGGTCAATGTTTCCAAGAAACCTAAAGCTCCAGCTTGCTGGAAGATGGAGCCTGGCTTCTGACAAGCGATTTCTGATGCTGTACCATGTATTTGGATTAATACCTTTGGATAGTGCCACTGTGGCTCAGGTGGAGAGCATGACTGCACCTGCTCCCTTTTCAAGGAACCAGGAATGAAAGGGCTTGTTCAGGGAACATAGAAACAACAAATGTTGAGGGCTCCTAGATTTGTCAGGGATGACAGTTTCAGGATGGCTGAAAAAGAAGGGTTCTAATGATGGTAGGAAGAAAACTACTTTAGTAGTTTCAGTTCAGTGCTTTCTCCTGAGCAATTATCTTGCTCTGGTCTTACAGAACTAACATAGGAAGGGGGGAGATCTGATGATCATGAGATGAGTTGGTGTTGTCTGAAGGCCCAATAGCCACCACTGCCTGAGACTTCCCCAATCAAGTCCACCAATTTTTGGTGTCACCTTTTGTAACTGTTAACCTTTCTGAATCACTTTATCTCTGTTTGCAGGTTGCAAAATACTCATGTCAGCCAGCAGCTGCGCTCAAGGGATACTTCCAGAAGGATTCGTGTGACAAAAGTAAGCGAGCAAATGCATTGCATCAAATGCATGCATGAGGCCCTTATCTTCCAAAATGGATTCATTAGTACATGTTTTCTTCTGGAAGTTTTACTCCAGGGACTGGAAGCCTGAAGTGACTGAAACCTAAGGTCTTCCTCAGAGATGAACCAAACAGAAAATGCAGACTGTTCTGCAGGCTGATGTATAAACCCAAAGTTTGCTCACATCTTGGAGACTTCTCTGCAGTCCTGGTCTCCTCATCTTAGAAGGGGATACAACAGAGATTGGGAGAGGTTCAGAGAAAGATGTATGGAAAAGTAATATACCAGGGATGACTATGTCATCTAGGATCCTTCAGCCTAGAAATGATAGGACTGTAAAGTAGCAAATGCCATAAAAATGTTGGACACTTGCTGGCTGTTGCATGGCTTTTCTGAAATAAGCACCAAATGGAGCTAGTAGGTTGAAAACAAAAGAGGTCGTTTCTCTCCCATTACACAGATGGACTGGTGAACTCCACTCAAATGAACTCCACTCCATAAGGTGTAGTGTGAGCTTAGATACAGTCAGAGGGCAGTTGGACAAGAAGAAGGATTTTAAAAAAATGGTTCTTACATTCTTATGTCACATATAGGACTACTAAATGGAGACCAGCAGCTGCCCCTCTCCCCCCACTGCCTCTTACTGCATCAGACAACATGTGAGAAAGAACCTGATAGAGATAAGAGCATCATCTTCAGAAGAGCAGTTAAAGAGAAAGCAATTTGGAGCACAGGTCACATTTGCTTTCACAGGAACAAGAAGGGAATGGTTACATGGTGCAATGCAAGGTCATGTGGGGAAACCAGAAGTATCGCTTAAGATACAGCACATATATAGGAAGAAGCAAAGCTGGGCAGCACAGAGCAATCCTTTGCAGAGATCATATTCCACCTCCATAAGCCCCTTTTTTAAAAAGAAAAAAAAAAGGCAGCTTTTTTTTTTTTTTCCCAGAAAGGAAGAGGATAAGCATCCGTATCACAGAAAAGCACATGCTTTTAGTTGGAGCAACTTTAGTTACAGCTCCATGGGAGAAACCAAGACCTGGAAACATATGGAAAGAAATCTACAGCTCAATAGAAGGTTCCCTGCAGCTAGGGAAGTCAGGCTGACATAAAATCCTTGGATGTCCCAAATTTTGGTGTGTCCAAGGGGCTGAAGGGAGACTGGATCAATAGAAATTACATCATATTTTCATTGTATCAATTTCATGCGTCTGTCTTCCTCTTTGTAGCCTGTCTGGGCCAAATATAGGAACTTCCCACCACTACTTTTGATACCTTAGTTGTCTGTAGGATGAGAGAAGAATTAATGCTGCCTGTAACTCAATGCAGGCAGGGCATGCTGGCATTGCTACTGACACTGAATATTCTGCTCCCTGGCTGTAGTGCTTCCCACACGTGTATTGAGGTTAAACAGATCGCTAGATTAAGGATCAGGGAATGTCTGCCACTGGTCAGACTTGGGAGGGGGGCACGGGGAGGACATTTGGCTTTCTTGTAGTGTATATTAATGGTGGTGACCTGTCTTTCCATCCTCTTCCACAGAACATTTTAGTAAGTTTCTGGTCTTACAACAGGTCGTGGGTTTGTTGTAAGGGTATAAGGATTTATATTACTGCTGTGCGTGGAGAAGGTGTTCTGTATAACCCTCCACTGAGAACCCTAAGGCATGGTTGTTGTTTCCTCAGTGTGTTGGTGGGAGCAAAGACACTGTTCTCACGTCCTGGGACAGCTTCTTTGTGTCACTGCAGAGGCACAGTGATGGCTCACAATGGAGAAGCTTGCTATACGCTGCTGTCCTGGTTCTGGCCAGGCCAGAGCCAACCTCCCCAAGCAGCCAGCCCAGGTGAACTGAGTCAGCCCAGGTGAGCTGGGTCAGCCTGGGGTGGTTCCTCACCACCTGACATCACTGCCCCATAAAAGAGCTGGGGGGCAGGTGGTACTCCTAGTGCCTCCCAGGCACTCTGAGTGTGGCCAGGGTGTCTGGTCAGTCCTTGCAGCCCTCTGTATTTGTCAGGTTGGTAAGGCACTCTGTATCACTGGGTGTGAGTGTAATTGGCTGTTATTGTTCCCCTTTCATGGTGCTTTTGTCAGTAAGCTGTCCTTACCCCAGCTACAGTAGCTACATTTTCAAGAGTTGTGGAATGATGCTGCTGGGGGAAAGGTTAGGTTTCTATGGCTGTCCCAAGCTTGTCCTTCAGAATAGGCCAGAAAGGTTTTGGTTTGTATCCAGACTGCTTCACACTCAGTTCCTTTATTATGTTTGTTGTCCAACATAGAAACTAGCAGGTGTACACACTCCTCCATCTCTTCCAAAGGTCTCAGCATAACTCCCAACTCCTGTATTTACTTGTGTCCTGGTTTCAACTGGCATAGAGTTAATTTTCTTCATAGTAGCTAGCAGAGGGCTATGTTCAGAATTTGTGCTGGAAACAGTGTTGATAACACAGAGGTGTTTTCATTACTGTTGAACCAAGACCTTTTCTGCTCCTCATCCCACCAGTGAGAGGGCTAGGGGTGCATTAGGAGTTGGAAGGGGACACAGCTGGGACAGCTGACACCAAATGACCAAAGGGATGCTCCATAACATATGAGGTCATGCTCTGCTTAGGGAGGAGGAAGGATGGCAGGGAGGTTGGGAGGAGTTGGGCTGGTGTTCAGAGTGATGGCATTTGTCTTCGCAAATGGTCTCTGTTGCATATGCTGGAGCCCTGCTTCCCTGGAGGTGGCAGAACACCTGCCTGCCCATGGGAAGGGATGAATGAATTCCTTTCATGGCTTTTACTTTCCCTGTTAAATTGTCTTTATCTCAACCCATGGGTTTTCTCACTTTTATTCTTACAAGTTTCCCATCTCCCTGGGGCGGGGAGTGAGCAAGCAGCTGTGTGGGGCTTAGCTGCTGGCTGGGGCTAAGCCACGACAACTTGCAGAATTCAGAATGCAGAAATTACTCTATGAAGCAAAGTGATAGCAAGGGTAAAGTAAAGGTCTTTCCTTCAAACTCTTGTCTTGGAAACCTCTTGCATCTTTGGTGTCTACACAAGCCGTACCTGCAAGCTGGGAGTCAACCCCAGCTTGACTCAGCTAGAATTGAAGACATACTGAACAAAATTTGGCTGAGGTGGGCAGCCTATGTAGTAGGTGTCCAGGGTATGAAACTGCCTGTTCATCACAGCTCTCACCGCCTGCTGTCAGCGGGGAAGGCCACCCAACACCCTTTCTCTTTTATTTATGAGCAGCGGGTCAGTATAAAATGCTTTGTCTTCCTGCAGCTTCTCATTTGTGACTTGAGTCTCAAAACCTCCTTTTATGTTGACTAACATGATTATAACCATTAATGGAGGAAAGAGAGATCTTTCCAAAACTATAAGGTCCAAGTCCTCCCCCTTGTTCTCTGAGAAGAGAGGCAGTGTATGATATCTTTGCAATCTCTTCTAAACAACCAACCACAAATGGCATTCCTGGGGCCGTGCTTGGCATCTACCTCACGCTCCTTTACAGCCATGAGACTTCCCTCCTTTCCCTTTGATTTTTCCATTGTCTCCTGCATATTTTGCCTTTTCTGGCCACTCCTTCAATTGAAGGCTGTGGCTTTGCTTCCTGAGATTCAAACAGGCTGCCACCTTTCATCAATAACAAGGAACTTCCCCCGCCTCCAGGAGGAAGTGCCGGTCTGGCAGACAAAGGAAAGCACCTCTCATATAAAAGTGGAGCAGAACTAATGTATTTACTGTATTTGCCTATTTTATTATTCCTTGGAGATGTATTAGCTTAACAGGTTTATTTATGGTATGTGAAAAGTTAAATATTCCTTTGTCCTTGGGATTTACGTAAACTGGTGCAGTGTGAGATTCTGGGGCTTTTAATGAGCCATTTGTCAAAATGGTTCCCCCCCCCCCAGTAGATTATTTTTTTAAATACCTTTGAGACCATAAAGGAGCGTTTCACTACAATACTATGCTTCTATGGGAGGCTGTGTGAGTGATTTGTAATATCCTGTGTACGTATTCCCTCTAGATGCCTGACTTGCATTGTGGAGCAGTGAGAGATAAGAGGAGCAGAGCCTGGAGGAGCCTTTGCAGACCCTCCCCTGAGCCAGGATGGAGCAGGGCAGCGGGAGCTTTGTGTACCCCACCTGGGTCCTTGGGGATGGATCAGGGATGCTTCAGAGCCCACCCAATGGTCACAGGCCACTTTGCCTGGAGTTAAGCTACACAACAGGGTTCACCCAAGCTGGTAGCGCTAAATCCTCCAAACCAAGGCATCTCCGCCCCATCTCTCTTCCTTGCCAGAGTGGGGAGAAGCAGCTTAACGTTAAAGAAGATCTGGAAGAAAATGGAAGTGTGTGGTGGTGTTCTGTGGGAAAAGCAACAAACATGTGATGTCATGGGCTCCGAGCATCCCTCACCACCCACAAACACATCCCAGAGCCTGGATACCACTGGGCTGTAGCCAAAAGGTGCTCCCAAGGAGAGGGTTTAGCTGCTGCTGCTGGGATGTTGCTGGGGACGGAGAAGGAAGCTTGCTCTGGGTACTCGAGGTATGGGCAGCAGACTGTCCTGACACTCCAGCTAGAAGGGAGGGGAAAATGGGAGGGAAATGGGAGCAGGTTATGTAAGCAGTGCCAATCCCTCTATTTGAGGACACAGATGGAGATGGAGGGAAGGAGACAATTATGTAACAACATTATTTACAGGTCTGACAAAATCCTTCACAACTTCTGCATGTCCTTTATTGTGCAAAGTAAACCAGACGGGAAGTGAAAATTACATCTAGTTAGGGAACCTTCATTAATTTGTTTTTACTTCGGTAATTCTTTTGCAAATTAGAAACCACTGAAAGTTTCCTTTAAATAAAACTGACTAGGGGAAAAAAAAAAGCTGCCCCAGAAAAGAAACTAATCCCTAATTATCAACTAAGTGGAGTGAATCAATATTTACCTCAAAACATGCTAACAATGTACATAAACACATCCTCATTCTTTCTCAGTTTGTGTGGGTGTTGATCTCCAGCTATGGCTCACTAGGCACAACCTGGGTAATACTTAATTCCTGGTGATCCCAGAAGAGATAATGCAGGCTCAGCTTGCACCAGAAGTCAGTCCTGAATCATAGAAAACCCCCATGAATTGGTGACTGGTACGGATGCATCTGTACAGACTGGTACAGATGAATTCCAGTATGAAGCTCGATGGAGACATGCAGAGAAAGATCACAAGGCCTTTTCAGGCCCTTCTTTTCATGTCCACATGTAGTGAAATAGCTGTATGGGATGTTGACAGTGGGCCACGCTGAGGTCCTTTCTTCATGGTTTCTTTGCTATCTATCTATGGGTTCTTTTCCAGCAAACTGATCAAGAGCCCACTGAAGATGGTCAGTCTTTGCATTGACTTTCATGGTCTTTCAATCAAGATCTGCAAGGTCAGTTCTATAAAGTTTTCACTATTTTTGAGTACCTTCAGTTCTCATTAAAATGCCAGTAGTCAGCATCTTCAGAGGTGCCTTATAGATTGGGGCTCCAGAGCCACTATGACATGCAATGAGTAATTTGTTTGTCTTTTGAGGTGACTTTTCCAAGGTCATGTGAATCGTATGTGATTGGATGGACAAGAGAGGCCATCTCTATGGACACAAATATCTTCTTATCCTCACACTGGCAAGAGAGGCAGGATCGATCAGCAATGTCATACACATTGATAGACAACAAAAGAAAAGGATTGGGTGCAATGTTTTAAAGTCAGGTTCCTATTTATTGTAGAGCTGTTACAGCTTCTAAAATATTCATTTAATTTTTAATAGGCTATCTGTTAAGCTCAAAAAAAAGAGTGCAGTTCTGCGAAACTAAATAAACACTCTTGCTGAATGGAAGCTTTAAATTTCAAAGTACATGGCTAGCTTTAAAAGCTGAAGTGTACCCGTTCATTATTTATAACCACTTATAAATTTTAAGTAATCTGCTAAGAGTTATTACCTAACACTTGCTTTTCAGTGTCCAAAACATACTTACTGCATGTACACAGTTAGTGAGATTTTTCAGTGAGGCGAAGGAATGAATCTGCCTTCTTGGTGGGCTGAGCTTGTCCAAGCATCAAGGCTCCTGCTGGCCATGTTTCTAACAGAGGTACAGTGCTTCTTATGACGCTCACATCCCTCCCATCTGGAGGGGATGTAATCTGAAAGCAAGACAGAACTAAGATATTATAGGTCCCTGCTATGGTCAGCAGAGATGAGTAAAGCATCTTTTGTGAGTAATACACTCCATCCTAGGAGAAATGGGATGAAATTAGTCTGGGGGGCTCTTCCATCTCTTTATGTTGATTGTAGGGGAATCCTAGACAGCTCGTTCATTTTACCCTGAGCTTTTTAGGAAAGATTTGCCCATCTATATTCTAGTGTACGTGACATTCTTGGTAAAAACAAATGCAAAAGGACAGCAGTACACAGGGCCTCAAACTATAGAGAAGGGATGAGTTAGTAGGATGGCATTTACCCACAGGTACTCCCTGCTCCAGTCAATGTGCAAGCTGCACGGATCAAGAAGGGCTGCAGCCCTGGACTTGGGCTTTTGTGCATTCTTCCAGTCGTCTTCACATTTTTAAATGCTTTCTGTCAATACTCATCTAATCCTGTGGATTACCATTTGGTCTCTGAGGGAGAGCAAATGTGAAGTCACTCAGACTCCCAAGGAGCTGTGCTGCCTTCCTCGGCCGAAGGCCAGTGTTGACATTCCTGGCAATGCCTCCTTTGCTCAAGGGGGATCCACATCTCATGCTTGGGGCCATAAACAGGTAATCTAAGGGATTCGAAACAGACATGGTGAAAAAAGGAATTTATTGCATGCATCTTCGCATATTCCCAGGTGCATTTCTGCACCTTGCCTGGAAGAAAAACTTGACTGCAAGAGAAGCAGTTGTGATCATAGGAATGACTGTACTGGATCAGACAGAAGCTTAATCTGTGAAGCATTTAGCCTGTAAGAAGGCAAAAGCAGTGCCTAGGAGTTAGCTACTTCCACCAGTTACCATCTTTGGTTGCTCATTTAATTCTCAGAAATGTAACCAACATTATCTTGAAAACTCAGTTTAAGAAAATAAAATAACCCCTCTCTCTCACTTGCATATTCCTTGCCATTTCTTTTTGCCTCAGTCAAATATGTGAAAGCAAACCTCAACTGCTGAGGAGAGAAGCAGCTGCACTGATGTCAGAGCTTCTCCAAGGACATTTCCCAACAGGCCCAGAAAAGGATTACACTGTAGCTGGTAGCAGTAGGGGATGTTGATTTTCAAATCCCTTTTATTCAGCGTTTGTGTCAGCGTTTTCATGCGTGTTACCTCTGGGCTGAGCCAAACATAAATCTGTTCTTACTGGTCTTCTCATTAGCATGCATGAAGCAAGCATTAGCAGAGTGGGCATCCACACTGAACGATAGCAATCCATTTACACAGCTTGGGGAGGCGTCAGTGGTGTCTGACATGCGGGCATGGTAAGGCTGCTGCTGAAAGCCTGTGTGTGGTGTGGAGTGTCAGGCTGCTGTCTACAAGGAGCAGTGTATGACTGCTGGTGTGTCAGAAGCAAGTATACATACTGGAGTTTCAGCCTTGGAAACTGGGGTCATCTATTATCCATTGGTGAAATAAGCCAGGCCAGTTTGTCATCTGCTGCTACACCCAAAGCCAGAGAAGAAGTGACATGGCCTTTTCGTTTCTCAGCCACTGTCTTGAGCCAGCCCCACGTGTTGAAGGACCCAGCTTTTCTTCTGGTGGCTGATTTCTGTATTTAAAATATGTTGACAGCCTAGCTCCTCAAAAGCAGGTGGGATCACCAGCAAAGCAGGGAATACTGAAGAATGTAAGTTTCTCTGTGATACAAAATCCACTGCTGCTTCATAAGACATCTTTAGTGAGAAAGCTGAGGCTTGTGTGAACATGAGCTCTGCGTTAGGAGTCATGCTAAAGAAGCAATGCTCCATATGTGCCTGTGACTGCAGTAGCTGGACTTTCTCTTTTCATGCAGCAATGCTACTGCAAACAAGGCATTGTACCAGACTCAGCAGCAGATTCCGAATTGCTAATGACACTGGAAGACTGAGAAACTGGTGTCTATCAACAACATCCCTTGTGTTAAATTAATGACATGTGCCAGAAACGATGCAGGAAGATTGTTGTCTTAGTCCCATCTGGGTCCTGTGCTGGGAAAGCAGAAAATTATGGTGCTTTTTAGAGAGAAACATTTGGCTTTCCAGCCAAACTCCTTTTTTTTTTTTTTTTAAACTATGCCACAGCATCAAGCCCTGATTACTTTCTAATTCTTCTCCAGCCATTTGGGAAATGCTTTGGTGACAAAGCAAAGTATACTGCAAAAAACATCGCCTTGACATGGAATGGGCACTGCTCTCCACAGCAGACCTGATTGTATGGAAGTGAAAGGACTGTATCTCTCTACTTTGGCAAGGTAAGAGTTCATACACTGGGGATAAATGCTTGAAATCCAGCACCTCAATCCACAGGTCTCCTTCAGCTTGTCTGAAGAACCAATGCAAAGCTTTCTACATGAATCCCAATGTCTCCATAACTCCAGAAACCTTGAAAAGAGATGGTATCAGCTCTTTCTTAGGGATGCTAGGGCATCCCTAAAGGTTTCTTCAATGAATTCCACTAAGCTGAGGGGCAGGACAAGCTATCAAACAACTGGCAGCTTCTTCGCTCAAGCTCCACCTGCAGTGAACACCAAGCCCATTGAGGTATGATGACTGTCATTTTACATTTCATGCTCCTGATGGCAGTGTTTGAGGCTTTCTCCAGAGTAGTGCCACCCCCGTGTACCCAATAGTAAATAAGTACTTCATAATTCAGACTGCATTTTTAAAAACAACCAGGTGTAACACCCGACACATCTCTCCCTTGGTGTTGCTGGCTGCAGAAACTGGCTTGTCTTAACTTCATTGGCCCACTGAGCCAACATATTTGCATGTAACATTTCTTTAATTAGCTTATTGAAATGCATTTCCGTGGTGGGGATGAAGCGCAATTTTCCCACAACATTTCTGTCAATTCAGAAGAGTTTATCCCCCTTCTGCCCACAAGTTGAGCATAGAGCCCTACCCATCAATACCTGAACAGATTCTTAGTTACCTTACACTCAGAAAGACAAATCCTTCCAGCACAACTATGCTGTATTTTTTGATGACAAGCTTGCTTTATCACTCCCAAATGACATCTCTGGACAAACACAGGCACTCAGAATATCTATGCAGGTCAGCCAGCACCTCATTGGCATAACTATTCTCAGAGGAGAATATTCTCTGAGCATAAAAACTTCCACAAACACCTCTCTGAGGCTTATCCTCATGTCCTGCTACATGTCCTCTTACTGTCCTGTCATGAAACACAAGCTGACACAGTTCCCAAGAATTATGTTTGAGGTTTGTCCTCAGTTTTTGTGGTGAGAAGCAGGAAATATTCCTGCGCTAATGCTTGTGCCTGGCCCACCCTTGTTTCACCCATCAGTCACTCTGGAGCAGCTCAGTTGGCCATTCACAGGGAAGGGCAAACAAAAACTATCTTACCCTGATCAAAACAGAAAGGAGGGGTATGGGACTTCTGATTTTGTGTGTTCTGAGTTGTGTGCAATGCTCCTGCTCTCCTCAGAGATTCGGCAGAAGGCCAGGCAATCGGGTGACCTGTGTGTGTGCTGTCAGATGGTCCCGCTCATCTCTCCCCAAAGTCCATGGATGGCACTGCGGAAGAACTCCAGGCATGGTATGTTTTCCTTCTCCTGTTACCCTCTGTCTGAAAAAGCAAAACAGCACCACAGCAACCTGCTGGGATGAGTTTTATGCCAGGTTTAGGATTTTTTCCAGAAAGACAGTAAAAAGGCTTCAGCTTTCATGCCCTGCATTTCATGCCCTCCTGTGATATTCCAGTTACAGGCTTTCTTATTCTAGGAAATTGCCCAACATCCCAAGCAAAGCTGCTTTACAGAAGAGCTGGGCAGGGCCAGATTTCAGCAGCTAAATGTAACTGCTGGCAGGAAACTTCAAACTCTCTTTCTTTCCTTTATTAAAAATAAGTGACTCAGATGTGCATCACGTACCACAATTCTTATCATGCTTTTCTGCCTTCCTAACACTGAAGCATCATCAAACTGTTGAAACTGCCACTTTCCAGTAACATAATTGGACAACAAGATCAGCCTGTATTTCTCTCACTTAGGAATTACTCTCCTCCTTGCACAATAAACACATTCACTGCTTAGGACACATTTATGCTGAGATTTCAAGACCGATTTGTTTTAAGGAACTGAGATAGATGCTGAGAGTGTTCAGCCTCTCTGTGAGAAGGGGCATTCAGACCCTGCACCAGGCGCCCTTCAGCAACAGCGACACAGCAATGCAGTAGCGCAGTAATTGGTTTTAGTTGCTCTGAAAGCAGGCTGCTGACAAAAGGGAAAGTACCCTTGGCTATTTTTTTTCCCCCACTCCATCCCTGATTCTGTCAGAAGTCTTCCCAGGGCACAAGTAATCTGGATCACAGGCCAGACCCAGTGGAAACACAACCAAACACAAAAGCTGAGCGCATAGATGCTCACGCTGGCATAGGGCAGGGTTGGGAAGTGTGCTGCCAGGGTGGAGCACACTGGAGAGATGGCTTCCAGCTTCCACTTCGGTCAGCTTCACCAGGTAGGAGACTGCAGGCTGATGGGAAATCACCCAAAGGAACTAATAGGAAATGCTGTGATTAAAGACCATTCACTGGGCTTTAACACCAAAGGAGAAAAAAAAAAAAAAACCAACAGCTTACTTATATTAAATGCTTAAAAGCACATATCAGAGTGGCCCCATCTCTTTTCACTGCCTGAGGGGAATCTGGGTGCCTTGCACCATTGTGACTATCCTAATTAATGGTTACATTTGCCTATCAGAGCAACAGTACCACCTCCTTCAGCTGAGCTGTGTTAGCTCTGTGTGGTTTAGACACACCTGTAAAATCAATTGTTGACTGAATAAGAAGCATACCTATCTTGGTTGGTGTTGGATTTCTGGGTTTCCTTTCCTAGTGACTCTATTTTCTGTTTCCTGTGTCCCTAGTGAAATATCAACCTGCTTGCAATGGAATGTATGAGTTTCTCTTCAGGGAAAAATTATTTGCCTTCTGTTAATAAAAACAGAAATGAAAATACCTCTTCTAATATTAATGTTTGTAATCCACCTTTAAAAATACATCCATGCCCTCCCACACACACCTCCTCCAAGTTCTAATTTAATTGCTGGTACTAACAGTGCCATCTCTTGCACAAAACTTAAAATGGAGTTTCTGACCATTTATAGTCACTGTGATTCCTGTAGTGCTCTTGTAAAGCACTACAAAATCCGATGTCTAGCTATGCTTTCCCTTCCCCTTCAACTAGATATGAAGTTATCTCCCTGTTTTCACCTGAAGTCTTATAGTCTTAAGCACTGTTAAGTAAGTGTGCTCTGCTTTGGAAATATCTGTGCTGTAAGGAGAGCCAACATGGCTTCCCACAGACCTTAATGGAGAATCTTGAGGGGTGGGAAGATTACACTGTATAGACAACGCTGATTTATTACAAATATCTTCTGAAGAATAGAAAGGGCACTGCTGCTTGCAACTGATGAGCCTCCACAAAACCAGAAATCCTGGTTTTCTGCAAGCTTGTGTGATTATAATGAAAGGTGAGTCAAAGTGAAAGCAATACGTCAGGCAGTGTTAATAGAGGCCTACATTGGGCTGATGTGTTAGATGCTGGGAGCGATTACTGAGAGAATAGCCTTCTCTTAAGCACTAAGTGTGCTTAAGCAATAAGCTATCGATGTCCTTTTTGTCTGCAAGTATTAGATAATAACACAAGATGTCAATATTGGAATTGGCAGTAGAAACCAATGCCCAAGTCTGTGCTTTAGTCACCAGACCATGTGGCTCACTGCTGTGCAGAGCGAGATCCCGTAAGGATGTATGTCCTGGTTTTGCCTGGGATAGAGTTCTTTTTCTTCCTAGCAGTGGGCCCAGCAGTATGCTTTGGATTCAGGATGAGAATAATGTGGGTAACACAATGATGTTTTGGTTGTTGCTGGGCGATGTTTACACCAAGCCAAGGACTCTGCAGTTTCTCACAATGCCCTGCTAGTGAGGATGCTGGGGGTGCACAAGCAGCTGGGAGGGGACATGGCCAGGACAGCTGACCCAGACTGGCCAAAGGGATATTCCATACCATATGACATCATGGTCAGTATATAATTTGGGGGAAGCTGACCAGACTAAGGCTCGGGAAGTATCTGGGAATCAGTGGTCTGATGGTGGTAATGGTGATGTGCACTACTTGATTTGTTCAGTCTTTTATTATTATTCTCTTTTTTCTTTCCTATTAAGCTTTCCTCATCTCATCCTATGAGTTCTACTTCCCCCTCCAACCTCCAGTTCTCTCCCCAATCCCACTGAACGGGGGTAGTGAGCATAGGGCCGTAAGGTTGTTTTAGCTAATGGACAGGTCAAAACATGACAGGGTGCTGCTGTGCTAAGCTGTCACGGCCCTTAGAGGAGAGACTCGACACTTGGCTTAGGCTGAGGCTCCCTGTGCAGAATCAGAAGGGAGATAAATGGCACAGAAAGAGATCTACAGAAACCAACTCATTAAATAAGGGCACGGCCCAGGGTCAGCAGGCAACTGCCAAAACCTAGGCAATGGGGAACTGCTGGGGTGAGCAAGCCCTCACCCCTGCCTGCACAGTCATTATACAGTGAGGCCCATCTGCTTCACTAGGATTTGCTGCTCTGAGAGTGGGATCTGACTATGTGGGGATAACAACAGGGATACCACGTTGTGAAAGCCCCACCTCTGGGTAGCTTGTTGCTGCTTCTATATTGAGCATGTAGCTTCTGCAGGTGTGTTGGCTTAAGGGCTGGGCTGTTTTTTCTCAGGTTAGGAAACTAAAAGACATCATGGGAGGGAAATACTTTAAAAGAAATGCAAAGAATTCCCCCATGGCCCTACAGAAGACAGTCCTTCTGTTATTACTGAGGGACGAATAAGTTGTGACAGAGGGCAGGACCCATTGTACACGTGCACTGCTGTCAGATCCTCTGCTGCTCACAGGTGTGTGTTGCTGTGTCTGGTGATGGAGAAAGCAAGTCGTCATTCTTCTCCTGTATGCATCCAAAGGGGGTTCTCTCTAGAAGAATTAGCCCTGTGGTTACAGTAGTTGTACATGGTATAGGGGAATCCAGGCTCTAAGGATGCATATGAAGAAGAAAACATGGTTTTGCTCTGGTCAGGGTAAGGCAGAAGCTCAGCATCTCTGTGCACCTACCAGGCATACTGAGAAGCAAAGCTAAACTTGGAAATCTGGGATGTGCAGGTTCAAGTGTCACCTACATAGGGATGCAGTTATGTGGTGTTCTCATTCCTCAGCCCCTCTGTGGAAAAAGCCATGGGGTGGACTTGTCTCTAGGGTTGATATTGCTTATGGCTTCGTACAAGCAGCACTGTGAATATCCCAGCTTTGGGAATCTGGGCTAAAGGCATCTATGCATTTCTTGAGGGAAGTGGAGAGACCTACAGTTGCAGTGTCAGGGAGGGGTGGGTGTATGATGGGAAAGGAGATTAGGGGTATTGAATTGCATTTTTAAACTTCTGCCTAATTGCCACTATAGGTGCTCCAGCCTATTACTGCATCTGCCTAGTCCCAAGTCTCTGCATTTCAGTTCTTCTGGCAAGTGTTTTACTGCCATTCTGTGTTCTGCCAAGAGCTTATCGGATATTGATGTGCCTTCCTGTGGCTTGAATGAACCAGGTCCCTTTAGCACTTTTAAGAAATACAGGAAAACCACCAATCCCACTTGCTTTCAGCACACAAAACATCTTTGCTTCCCACTGAAATAAGCCTGAGAGCTGTGAATACTCACATTTCTCTCAATGCTTCACAGAAAAGAAGCATTATCAGATGACCCCCACTCTGACCACTGCCACAACTGGTACAAAAGTTAATTATTGGGTGTGGTGTTCCTTCTCCATCTGTTAAAATCAGTCACGATCAGGGCTTAAGGTAAAGAGAAATAGCAGAGTGTGGGGTGTTTTCTCCCTCAGGAATAGAGAGCACATCCAGCGTCCTCTGTGGCCCCCACAGGCACAGGCTGCCGAAGTAGCGCTGTTCCGCTTGTACTTGGCTACTTGTAAGACCAAGCTCTGAGTGCTTGAAACCAGCCTCCAATGTCACAGTGGAGCCAAGAGCCATGTCTGTTACATTGAGTAGAAGTGGGAGTGTAGCCCATGCTCCCATCCCAGTACCTGTTTACTGCTGGGAGCATGAGCATCTTGTTGTGGTGGAGATGTGAGCATATGAGCTCGCAGAGTATACTCTGGTGCTTGGCCTTTGGGCATGCAGTCTAATGGCTAGGACATTTCTACCCATCATAATATATTTTCACTGCTCTCTGGACCCCTCCAGTTGTCTAGATTTTATGACCACCAGCACAGTGGTCTAAGTTCTGCCAATCCTAAATTTATCAGCCAGACACTGTCCCTGATGCCAGCGGGAGACAGTGCCCTCAGTAGAGTCTGATAAATGTCAATTTTGTTGTCTCTCACCTGTGTATTTTCAGGACCTAAGTCCTTCCCTGTGGCTTAGGGAAGGATTGGACTGAGTCAGAGAGATGACTTGGTGAACTGTGCAATTTTTGGAGTCTATCAGTGCACAGTGGCTCGGCTTGACTTTTCTTTGAAATTGTTCAAAGTGGGGAAAGCTCTTGCAAGCTTAAATATAGCAGTACTTAGAAACTGAAGGATATGAACCCCTAACAATGCTCAGTTTTCTTCTGTCTGCTAGAATAATTAATCTTACGTAGTTTAAAAGGATCTCAAAGCATTATATAAAGGACATATTCCCATTTTTAAATAAAGCTGGCAGAAGGGCAGGGGTGAAGTGGTGTGTGTCAGGCCAGTAGCAGAGTTGGCAGCAAGACCTTCTTCTTTTCCACAGTGATGTAATGTTCTAAGCACTAGATCCAACCCACCCTCATCTACTGCTGTAGTTAAACTCATCTTCAGTGGAAACTTGCATATTTTAAAGGCTTGCAACAGTATAAATAATGTCTGTATTAGGGCTGTAAATCAAGTGCCATTTACTTGAAATTATTTCAAGCAAGAGCTTCTGCTTTTTTCCAGCATAATCTAAAAGAGCTTTATTGATGTCCTGTCTACCATCTGTTTTACATATGAACCTTGTGACTCCTAGTCTTTCAAGCTCGTTAATTAGGCCAATAAGAAGCATACCACAGGAGCTCTGAAATTAAATGCTGGTGGCACATCTCTGCCAACATGGGCTTGTTCTCTCTCCCCAAGACTGCAAGGAAGTACTAGTTCCCTGGATGGGGAACCCTTCTGTGGCCAGCCCCTTTCTTTGCCTTGGGGAGTGGTGCAGCTGTAGCTATGTGCAACTCCTCTTGCCTCCTCACCTGTTGCAGGAAGGACCTGGGCGAGGAAAGGCTTTTGTGTATTTTCTCCCTTGCTGTGGGGCAGCCTGAATTTTTTTCAGCTCCACCACACCTCCACTAAGCTCATCAGGAGCTCAGTGTCTGAAGGCTGCCAGATACACAGACACTGTAAGCACTAGTGTGGGTTTCCATGGGCATCCAACTCAATGGGTTATGCAGGTATCTGTTCGGAGGAGATGCAGCTCTAGGAAACAGAGGCCCCCGTTTGGTATTCAAGTCACTGCTAAATGCTGGAGTCTATTTCCATTCACTGGTTGCTCTTTCTGGAGTCCAGCTTTGGTATGACTTAGGCATGAATATAAAACAGTAACAAAACCACATAGTGCCTGCCACTTGTTCTTCTCTTTTACCTCCCCTACACCATGTTGTAGTGTAAAGCTTTGTACTCTGAAACAGAGATGCAGGTGCCTTTCCCGCTGTGCCACCACCTGGGGAGGGATGCTGGCTACCAGGAGACTGCCACGCCTTCTTGCTGGGATAAGGACCGGGATGGGCAGCTGGGCATGGCACGCCAAGAACTGGCTTGGGTTTTATTTATAGGTGTGTGTGATAAATTGTCCCCAGCAACTCCAAGGTGTAAATCAGTGGATATCTCTATAAACAGACGCACAAAGTCTTAAAATTAATGCCTGCTCTAAAATGCCATCTGATAAAGCACGCCTTTTCCTAGAAAGAGATGCGTGGCCAGGCAGCTCCCTCCTCCTCTGCCTTCCCAGCTGAGGGAGAATGCTGCCCTCTCTTGGCCGCGGAGCCACCAAAAACTACCCCAGCGGGGCTAGTATTCCTGCCCTCGGGAAGGACGCCGTAACATCCAGCCAAAGGGGATGGCGATTTGCAGGATGCCCAAGGCATAGCGTCAGTTCTGAGCTCCTGAGAGCTGTGGTCTAGGAAGGTCATCCAGTGCGTTGCATGGGGCTGCTGGCAGGGTGTGGCACCCAACAAGCTTTGGTGTGTTTGGATCCAAAGGTAGTGTTTCCTGCTTAAAGGCACCTATATTTTGGGTTGTTGGTTGGGTATTTTTTGTTCAGTTGTTGTTTGGTTGGGGTCTTTTTTTGGTGGGGGGAAGTATCTATATCCTCCACTTAGAAATGCCTGGGCTGAAATCCAAGCCCAGAGCCAAGGTGAAGGCTATACCAGCTTGGTTGTCCACCTACACCTATAGGTGGGCACTGGGGATGGGACCTGGCTCAGGTCAGCTGGAAGTATTTGTGTTGTCTTTGTAGGCCAACTGTATAGCATGAGGGCTGGGTTTATTCCCCATGTCTTCCTCCAGCAAGAATGGGCTGAGTGCAGGCACTATGCTGAACTGCAGACGTTGCTCTGCCATGCACACAAGTGCAGTGTAGGGGCTTCTTGGGGGTTTATTACCAGGGAAGCACTTCTACCCCCTGCTTTTCAGCAGAGTCTCTGGTGACAGGTATTCTGTCATTTGGCCATTTGGGATCTGTTTAACACTACCGTCGGTTTTCCCTCCTAAATTATTGCCTTCTGCAACTTTCCTGCCTTATGAGAAGTAGTAGTCAATCAAGACAGTTTGATCACTGCTCTGTTCTTTCCCTCATTTCTTCCTCTGAGATGCTCTCAACCCTCATCATCCCTTCAGCATCAGATGAAGAGAGCAGTTCCCTATAGAGTTGCTTCCTCTCCTGAAAGCACAGTCGCTAAATGAGTTGAAGCCTTACTTTGGAGACAAAGTGGGCAGACCTGCACAGTTGAGAGGGTTGGGTAATGTTAAATTTCTTGCTAGATGTAAGCAATGCAGATAAATCTGTCAGGAACCCCCAGTGAATGGACAGAGTGAGATCAAATATGAGGCAAGTCTATCAAAATTACTTAGGCCTCTTTCCCAACTTGTAGTTTAATAATGTATTGCCTTAGCAAGGTACGTTGATTCTGAGCACCTCTAGCACCTCACAGAGTAAAAATGTTCTTAGCTTTATACTGGAAAACCCACATCTGCTGCTTGAAAGCTCTAAATTCATATTAATACACCAAGGAAGCATTTTCTTTTCCAAGGAATCCCAAAGAGTGATACAGACAACAGGCCAAAGCTTGTACTTGGGAAATTGCTGCAAAGCTTCCTGTTAAGCTCAGTGTGAATGAGATTAAGCAACATATGAGGAGCCACAACCCCCCGTGCTGCAGAAACACAACTAATCTTCAGATTTGGCACTAGGTCTGAGGGCTCAACAGCAAGAAGCAGTAGTGGGCAGCTGAACACAAGGAAGGCTTTCCCAGAGGTGATGGCAGAAAGGACTCCAGGGGCAGGATGCAGTTTTCAACCTCAAAGACACAATTTTGGATTGGAAACCCAAAATTTGGAAGACTACCCTGGGAATGATGATGTCAACGCTCGTTAGGGTCTTGCTTTCTGAATCATGGTGGAGTGGTGGCTCAGCAATGATTCAAAAGGAACACTGCCATCTAGTGCATTTCCAACAGAGCATTTTCATACTATGAAAATAATGTGATTTGGGCCTGTGTGTGCAAAGGCTGGAGGCACAGCCAGATGAGAGAAGGCACTATATTTTTATCTTGTGTTAATAAACAGTGTTTTAACTTCCAGGTGATCTCTAAGTAGGGAGAAGAATAAACAACTCCCTTCTAAACTCCCACTACGCACCTTTTCCAAGGATCCAAGGATTCCGCGAATCCTTTTCCAGCTAGCAATCAATGTTTGATCTACAAAATGTGTTTCCATAAGATCTCTAGATGCAAACTTGTCCTATACATTGCCTTAGCAGTGTCTGATTCCTTACTAGCGGTGGAATAATCTGTCAGGATGGGGACAGACACGCCTATTTGGTGTGCCTTCTCACATCCGGACTGTTCCATGCCCACAGAGTCTCCCTGTGTGCTAGCAAGACCGATGGCCATAACGGAGACTCTTGTCTTGGAAACTGGGATGGATCGCACACTGATTTTTTTGGAGAGAGAGGGCCTGATGGGCTCTATTCAAGCCTGTAATGGAGCAGAAAGTGTCTGTAGCTCTCTCCCTGTTCAGGGCTGACTTCCTTTCTTCCTAGCGCATGAGCTTCCCGCATGCTGAGGTGCCGGGTAGGAAGCGCCTGCATGAGGCACCATATAGCAGCTGTCTGCCCAGTGGCAGCAAACAGACCTCTGCACCGTGCAGCTGCCGGTGGTCAGCGATGGGGAGTGACCCTTAGGGCTGACAGAATAAACTGTCTTCAACAAGGAGTCAAGTCCATTTTCAGACCTATTAGAAATCTTCTCCGCGTTTTACATGTGCAAGTCAAAATGATCTGTACAGATACAAGGACGGCAAATTCTACTGGAGCTAGGGGGGGTTTTGTGATGTGTCCTGCTCACCTGACCTGTTAGCAAACAGTTCTTTCAGGGAAAGAAAACCTAACAGGTAGCCTTTTCCATGTAGAAAGAAGGGATATCTCCCTCTCCATCCTGCCTGTGAAGTAGATGAAAGTTCTTCCAAGGTGGATCATGATCCTTATGGAGTTGTAGGAAGATTCAGAGGGAATTGCAAAGTGTTTGTTAGCCTCAGAATGGCTAATTAGTTTTAACTGTTGGCATCAACTCAAGAAGTTACAGCTGTTTCTCATGTCCATGCCCTGGAGCAGCAAAGCTGTTGCCTGCAGTTAAAGGTAGCAGTTGTTCCTTCCTAGTGCAACTGTCTTCAGCCAGTGGTTACACAGCCATGGAAAAGGGGCGGGTGGGGTGGGGTGGTGGTGACCAGTTTGGTGGGCTGACAGAAGGGCATGAGGTCAAAACAGCTGCATTTGTGGAGGGGCAAGGGGAGAACTTAAAAAGACATGGGTGACATAATAGATTGTTTAATTCACTATTGCTCTCAGTTAGTGAAGTATTGCTGGAGAGCTGTTTTTCTCCCTTGGTGAGCTCTCCCAAATTGGGCATTAGACTGTCTTTCTGACTCGGTCTTCTGGTATAATTACTGCCCTGTGACAGCAGTGTAAACTTTCAGATATTCTTTTTATTCACTGGGTGAACCAACAACGTGCGAGTAGGTTGTGCAGACGGCTTGCGTCCTTACAAGGCTGATTGCTCCTGCAGTCACAGCAGAAGTATGTGCTTACTTAGCAACAAGCAGCTGATGAATTAATCTGATCCCTCCACTAGATGGGATGGCAGCACCATAATTTCTAAGCACTTACGGTTAAAATGTGAAGCTCCAGCACAGCCTGCTCAATATGACTGGTTCCCATGCCAGATACTACTAGCTGGGGGCTATGAAGGCAAAAGGGCTTAGTTCCAGTTCCTCTTCATCAGAAAGGGCACAAAAAAGGAAATGATTCAGCGCCCCAGAGACATGATACATAGATGATTGGGGCTGACATCATCCAGTAATCAGGCAACACGGTGCCCCTGCAACCCTTTAGGTCATATCCTAATGTGAAAAGAAACAAGGGAGCAAGCAGAGGCTGTCACTTCTGCACTGTCACTAAATGCAGCAAGTGCTGTTAGCTGTCCAGAGAAAGGCGAGACAAGCTTATTTTTGGAAGCAGCAAGGAAGTTAACATTTTTATAGCTATCTAACCTTAACATGCAGTACAATCTTGCTCCATTGTTGCTAGTATGGTAATGTCCCTCATACCCCTAATTAGACTTTTCATTCATTATCCCAGAGTTATGATGGCAGATAGCATAAGTAATATCTCTACTCCCCTTGCTTTATGCTTTTAATTTTGTGGACAGACATAATATTACTATTACTACTTTCTCTCCAAAGTAAAAGACACAAAGAGAATAAATAAGTTGCCTGGGAACTTGCAGCAACAGTACAGCCCAAACCAGCAGTGCTGGTGCCTACATGTTCTGATTCCCATCCTCTCAAATAATATTCCGCATTACCGGGGCCCCTCATCACCATGAACCTCACAGGAAGCTAGGCACAGTCCCTTGGATTTTTATCTTGACAGTGCAGCAGACTAGACATTGATTGTGTTGACTCCAATCTTAAAGGTACACTTTTACTGAAATTAAATGGGAAAATAAATACAACCTTGAGTACATTAGGTCATGTACTGTATTTTTACATTCAGGTTTGTTTAATCTTTTTTACTTTCAGTTTTCAGAATGCCAAACATCTTTGTCCTGACACCAGACAGGGTTCGTGTACTGTCAATCTAAACTGGACAGTTGAGTAGAAGGTAAGAGGAGCTTAAGAGATCTGGGAAGGTGTGAGGAATAAGTAAGGATTCTAGTATGAGCATGAGTTGATTAGCAGTGAAATGATTCTATGCTTTGTAACTTAATGCCTAGCATTATGTTCTGGAGTTAATGTCCCCTGGAGAAGAATGGAACATTTGTAATTCCCCCTCAAGCTAGAGCCCCAGGGGCCACAGAAGCAGTCAGGCAGTACAGCATGAGGTATGTTCAGCCAACACTTTCAGTGCTTCCTTAGCCACCTGAAGGACTTGCTTTCTCAAGCAAAGTTTCATGACAAAAGATGAATGCTGTTCCCAGGGAATTGGGGACCTCATGTTATATTTACTTGAAGCCAAGGGCCTCTCAATTCTATTCTGGTACAGCTTTGAGTTGCATTTGTCTTTAATGGTGCACACTGCAACCACACTAACTGTTGCTCCTTTGTACAGTAGTACCTGGCTATAAAAATCCTGAGAGCAATGTCACGTATCAGATACTGTGGGCAAGGAAAAATAGCCTCAAAGCAGCATTTTCTCACACTGTTACTTTACACTACACTTGCTGTCATCTCCCTGCTAACCTTCTCAGAAGGTTCACAGGTCACCTTTGTGTGCTGCTATCATGTTTATTGCTTCTTGTGATGCATGTGTAGTATTCATGCTTTTAGCAATTGTGGCTTTCATGTTTTGCTGGTGTTTGCACACTTCTGAAGGAAGTAATAGGCTTTCTCTGGTCCAGGCAATATCCACTTTGCCACTGGTGGTGGACCGGTTAAGATAGCTGCTGGCCACCTTGCCTGGTGGCATCATCTGTCTGGTAGTGATGTTTAGAAACTGAACTCTGCAGTGAGGTCCTCGCTTAACAGACAGTAACACAGAGATAGTTCCCACCCACAGAGAGCTCACTGCCTAGGGTTATGGAAAAATATATCAAGCGGAGGTCAGAGAATCGTAAAGGGCAATAATGCAACACCGGCCACCCTGCTTTCCATGGGCCCCTTGCCTCGGGGGTAACAGTCAACCTTGTCTGCATAGGACCAGCTGTCTCTTACTTAATACATACATATGCACATACACGCAGGCTGTGCATAAATTAAACAGCCTTTAGAGTGCTAACAAACAGCAAATGCTAAATTCAAGCCAGATGTGACCCACTCCCTAGACACCAGCAAGCAGCTTCAGCCTGGAGTTCCATGCTGTTGGAGGTGTCTTGGAAAGCAGGCCCGGTGGGAAGACTCCAACACTTAAAATCCAGTGGGCTTCTCTAAGGTCTCACCTTTCTTCCAGCTTAACAGAATTCCTGGACCCAGAATCCCATGCAAAAGGAAGAGTGTCTGTTTTTATGTCCTTGAACTTTGCTTAAACACCGTACTTGGAAGAAAGCAGGTGAGAGAGGTTTTATGTCCATGATGTGGGTGAGGATATGTTCCACTTAGACATCTGGAAAACAAAGGTAGGTAAACCTTTAGAGTCTGAAAGTCTAGAGAATCTCATTCCTATGTATCCATCCTATTCTCTGTAGGCATCTTTTGGGGCCTTTGTAAAAACTGGACTTTTTCTGCTAATGCTGGATATGAATCTCGTATTTAGTGTAGTACACAACTGAGTCAATGCAGGGCTGAGGAGTGGGAACTCCTGCGTGGCTTGTGAGGTACAGAAGAAAGCCTGCTGCAAAGTGTCCCGCTCCACGGCTTCAAAATCAGCAGCCTTAGTGCTCAGAGTGAATTCCTGTGGGAAAAGAGCCATCAGAATAGATTTGTGGATTAGGAAATCTTATGTGAACAAGTTCAAAGTTGCCCTTGAGATGATATTTCTTTAATTTCAAAAGATTGCTGTTTCTGAATTTTCCCCTTTTGACTAACTAGCAATTGCATCAGCATCCCTATTATTATTACTAAATAAAGCTCTGTTTGAGTTTCAGTCCATAAAGTTTGATCAAATGCATTTTACTATTGCTGTCTAAACATTTCATCTAGTTAATGTCTAACTTCAAGTATTTTTAATATTTGTACTTACCAAATTATTCGGAGAGAAGCTACTGATCATAGGCCAAATGCTGATGTCATTTACACCAACAATTAGCCCAACATTGCTCAATTCGTCAGGTGGTGCCAGGATTTGAGGCTCTGGTGTCCTCCCTAGTTTGTCCCAACAGGTGGCAGCCTCTTGACTTCTCTTTTTTGCTCTCAGATTTTAGGTAAAAGGCAGCAGGGAAAACACCCTTCTCGTATTATTGGTTTGAACAAGGAAGATTTCTGTCCTCCTTGATTTAACCTTTTCTTGTCAGACTAATGGTGGGAGGGGGAAAAAGCCGATCCCCAAAGACCAGAGAAATAGGGGAGTGGATTTCATGTTAGTATATGAAATAACAGGGATGAATTCACAATCAATATGTCATGAAATAGTTGTCAGAAAAAGTCTGAGTCAAATGTAATATGAAATGTTCACCGAAAAAGGAAACATGTCCAGCTGAACTCCTCTGCTATGGCATGTTTTGGGGCACAGCTGCCTCTTGCAAATACTTTTTAGAGACTCAAAAAAGCTCTTTAACTGGCTAAAAATAAGCCTTGGCACCTTTAATGCAGACTTTGTCAAGCCCTGTTACAGACAGAGATTAAGGCTCCACCGCTTAGGTAAGAACTAAAAGGCTTTTACAGATGGGGGGAAAGTGAGGCACCAAAGGTGGTCTATGCAAAATTTAGTACTAGGTGTAAGTATTTTGGTGAAGGCTGAGATCTTTTTAGTGATTTGCAATAACAGTACACTCCCCACTGTGCCAGCAGTTGGAATGGTACAAAGGTGCATTAGAGTGGTAAGATTATTCTTTGGCCAACATGAGCATACTATTCTGATAAAAGTACTTGAATATCAATGCAGTTGTGTTAATACAAGAGAGGTTCTATAGCTTTACTGAACTGGTACAGTTAAAGCAGTACAACCTTGGCATATAGATAAGGACTAGGTATATCTTATCCAAATACGTGGAGCAAGTAAATGACTGATCTGGGAATAGTACACAGCAGTCTTCCTTCCCAAGCTGTCTTACAGACTGCCCAAAACTATTCTGTTCACAGTTCTTCTCACTAGAGGGTAACACAAAGCATCATTGTTTGTCAAAATGTCAGGGTTTAAAAAGAGATGCCACCCTCTTATAAAACCAAGTTAAAGAAAACATTCAGAAATATTTGTCTTCTCTTTGTCTTTCTCCCAGTGCTACCTGGAATTTCTGTGTGTGCTTCTAGAGGAGTGAGTTTTAGTGGTGCTTTAGCTGGGCCTGAAAAAATACATATATTTGCATGGAATTACTTGTGAAAATTTGGGGGTTTTACATATGTTTACCAATGTTCATCCCATGTGGATGGTTTTAAAAAAATACATAAGCATTATAGAAAGTCCAGCATACCCAACTGTCAGGTGGAAGCGTGACAGTGGCTTAACAGTTTACATCTAACTACTTGTTATATATAAAGTATTAGAAGTGGCTCTGCCCCAGAGGGACTTCATGAAGCCCTGGATCTCAGGTTTCCTTTCCATGGAGGTGTGGGAATCACCTCACTGAGCCCTGCAATGGGCACAGCTTCCAAAGGAGGAATTTGGTCCCCGAAGGGTCTAATGCAGGAGGCGAGGGGCAGGGGAAGAGGGAACTCCACTGTATGCACAGCTCTGATAAGTACCATCCAACAGTGTAATGGAATGTGTGGTAGCAACAATCGAAAAGGCAGTGGGACTTTATGGGGAAAGGAAGCCCACAGAGCGCTGGTGTTGCAAGGGCTGGTACAGGCAGCTGGCGCAGGCACAGACTGATCTTCCACTGAGCTAGACTGAACAAAATTCAAGACAGTCATCAAGCCCAAATTAAATATTTCTGAAGTTCAGAATATTTTTTTTTTCCTTTAAAACTTCCCTTCTTGTGAAAAACTCTGCTAATTCAGTATTTCGGGACAAAAATTAATTTTGAATTATCTGGATTTCCCTTGGGAGGGAAATTCTGCTTTTCAATGAGCTGGAAGTGATGTATCTTAAAATTCCCAGGCAACAATCTTATATTGGTATTTTTAATTCTGAGGACCATTCCCATGAGCTTCTAGTATTTTTAAAGTAGGTCAAATTTTGAACATAAAAAACCTTAAGAGTTATGCCCCTTTCATCTTTTCTTAGGAGCAATAAGCCTTTTTGGTATTATTGCTAGCTTAAATATTAAACAGGAAGCAAATTACATTTCCAGTCATTAAAGTACAATAGAACAGCTCTATTGTCTGAATCAGTGCAATATTAGGTCAGATTGTCACAAAATGCTCAAAAATGAAGTCATATTGAAAGAATGCAATAAATTAGACTTTTTATGCTTTTACTATGAGCTCTGCCTGATGAGGGATTACTTCTTCATTTCTGACAATTAAGGTAGGAAATTCAGGCCCAAAAACTTGAATTCATGAAGCAACTGTATGGAATTTGATATTCACATGCATAAAGTTGCAACAAAAGGGCAGTGCTGTTATTCCAGTGTTGCTGTTTACAAGATTCCAAGCTTACCAGCTCTTCTACTTCTGTGACCAGACACCTTATTTTTAAGATCTGGGTTTTTTTAAATGACTCCACAAATAGAGGCATTTGCTTGCAACTCTATTGGCTTGAGAGGTATAATATTCCATAGGGTTTTAGCTCTAGCAGCACAGCGGTGAGGAGCTACAAAGCGACCTTTTGTTTTAAGACTCCCCTAAGTCAAACCCCTGCTCATAAAGACTTAATGCTAGGACAGACCTGAAAGATGTTGCAGGGACATGTGGAGACAGCACATGAAAGTATCTGACACCCAGTGCCTGGTAGCCTCCCAGTAGTCGTGTCCTGGCTGTATTTGCAAGCCCTGGTTTGACATAAGGCTCGACAACAAAACTAAGCAGAAGCTGGAAATTGCTGCTGTTTAGAGAGGCAATGTGCTGCTTCTGAGATGATCGGTGGTATTGTGTCTTGAGGAAAAGCAGGAGCTGCTGGCTGTTGCCGAAAGACCTGGGGAGTTTTGAGTTGTTACTCACAGATGTTTTGCTCCTAGTGTTGCGGTTCCCAGGTGTCCCAGCAAGGCAGTGTGCCACTCAAGATCTTCCTGCTTTGCTGCTTGACAACTGTCCAGAGGGTGGTGGGCCCCAATCTGTTGGTAATTCTAAAGTCATTCCGTACTGGGGATCCTATGGCCTCCAAGCACTCTATTACTGTGCTGAACCCACAAAAGGTTTTCCCGGTATCTGAATGAAAATGCTGCTGTTACTTTTTGTCTTGACCCTGTGGATTTGGAGAACAATTTCTTTATCTTCCTTCACAGTAATTCTACGTAATGTAAGAACTTTGTATTGTTCCCCTTTTTCTTCCCTCTCTAGAATAAAGAAATCTAGTTCCTTTGCCCCTTTTTTTTGGTAGGCTGTGTTTTCTAAGACTCTTAACATCGCCATTTCGAACCTTTTAGTCTCTGATCTTCAGAACCTCTTCTAAATGCAGTGTCCAAACCCACAGTATTCCAGCTGAGGCCTCCTTAGCACTGGCTGTAGAAGAACTGTTTCTTCCCTGGCTTACTGCAAGTACAACTGTCCTGTTTGCACACCCTAGAATGAGATTTCCCCTTTTTACCTTTACTTTGCATTTCACTTGTGATCTAGCCTGACCTCTCAGATCCTCTTCTGCAATCTTTCAGCCTCCCTAGTATTTCTCTTTCAGGAGGAAATTCCTTAACTGTTTCTACAGTTGATTTCTATTTCTATGCCATGCTTAAAAATTTTATTAAATAAAAATTTGTTGCATCGCTTTCTCAATTTAACACAATTGGTTCATGTTCTCATCGTGCCCTCTGAGAGGTCTGTAACACTTCTAAGCTTGATTTCTAACCATAAATTTTAAAAGTGTGCCTTCTATCCCGCAATTATTAATGATGACATTAAACAGAAGCAGACCCATATCATGTCTAGAAATACTTTTCATTGTTGTGTCAGCAAATGGCCAATAATTTTCTGGGCATCTCTGGCACAGCTGTCATTCTCACCAGAAATGCAGCCTTGTGTTCTCAGGTGGACCAAAAATGCTGTTCAAGGCGAGGAATCTCTTCCTCTGCATCCCTTTAAAATCCCCTGTCCTCCTGCAGTGTGCCTTTTCGTCGGTCATTGCTGTGTATTCATTCCCACCTCTACGTGTTGTTACCTAGAGTTCGTAGCGGGGAGGTTTCTGCTCTCTGACGGTCACGCAGTCTCTCATCTGCCAAAATAGCTCAGGGAGAGGAGCCTTCAGCTCATTCCTGATACTTAGTTACAGACTGTGAAAGATTTATGTATATGAAGTGTGCTTAGTTTTACTGTCATGCGCCATTGTTTTGACAGCCCAGATGAAGTTCCAGGTATGACATTATCAAACAGAATATGCCCTAGAGAAATTATTTTTCTGAGTGTTTTACTTCACACTCTGTCTCAGCTTAAAAATGCAGAACAGGCCACAAGAAAATGAAAAGGAAATTAAGGCTTTGATTCAGCAAAGAACCTCAGCGTACGCTTACATTTAAGCAGCTCTGCAGTCAGATTACACTAGCGCTTAAAACCCAAGTGCTTCACTACAATGCTGAGCTGAGTCTGATGGGGGTCCTTACCTTATTTTACTACCAGTTGTAATTTTCTTACTAATTACTCCCATCACATGAAAAACCAAAACCAAAAATCCCTCCAAAACAAAAAAAAAAAAGGGCTACATAGACTAAAAAATAAAGGGTATGCTCTAATTTGGGCAATAGTGGTACAGGGGGGTAACTGCCGTGACTGGAATACAAATCCACAAGGTAATCCCTTTTTCAGGGAGGATAAGTAAGGAGTGGAAGAGAGATGGCTTTGTTTATTATACACTGATTCTAAAATCAAAGGTGCTGAGAGAGGGAGAGCTGATAGAAGCCCCTGGGAATAATGAAAGGAGGAAAGAAGCTGGGCACTCTCCCAATAAGGGTCTGCTACAAAACCCAGCTCCTGAGCCAGAGGAGCTTTCTGTAGGCAGCTAGCAGAACCATTCGAGCTGACAGCAATGTGAGACTGATGGCAATGTGTGCTTGCAGCCCAGAAAGCCAATTGCATCCTGGGCTGCATCAAAAGAAGACCAGCGGGTCAAGGGAGGTGATTCTGTCCCTCTGCTCTGATAAGACCCCACCTGGAGTACTGTGTCCACCTCTGGGGTCCCCAGTACAAGAAGGACATGGAGCTGTTGGAGCGAGTCCAGAGGAGGCCACAAAGATGATCCAAAGGCTGGATCACTTCTCATGTGAAAACAGGTTGAGAGAGTTTGGCTTGTTTGGCCTGCTGAAGAGAAGGCTCCAAGGAGACCTTACCGCAGCCTTCCAGTACCTAAAGAGCACCTATAGGAAAGATGGAGAGGGACTATTCATCAGTGGTAGGTCTGGGTAGAATGAGTTTATACTAAAAGTGGAGAAATTTAGATTAGATATAAGGAAAAATCCTTCCCTGTGAGGGTGGTGAGGCCCTGGCACAGGCTGCCCAGAGAAGCTGGGCTGGCCCCTCCCTGGCAGTGCTCAAGGCCAAGCTGGATGAGGCTTTGGGCAGCATGGTCTAGTGAAAGTGTCCCTGCCCATGGCAGGGGGTGAAGACTAGATGGTCTTTGAGGTCCCTTCCAACCCAACCCATTCTCTGATTCAGTTGTGCAGGAAGGACTGCAACAGGGGTCATTCCCTAGAAAACAGTGAGGATAAACTTTGACATGGAAGACGAAGAAACCAATTGGAATGGGAGCTCTTCCTCACAGATATAAACTACTTGTGATGTGAATATGGAAGGCAGTGGTGGGTTAAGGTAACAACTTTAGATTGGTGATCCATCAACTGCTAGAATGAAGAAATTAGGGAATTCTTATGTTCTATCACATAGGAGTAGGCCGCCAGAGAAAAACGAGGTAGGAAGCTCAGGGTTCTTCATAGGAATGACAGCCTCCAAATGTAAGCTAACCTAGCGTATAGAAAGGAAAAGTGAGTATAGTAAGAAGCAATTTGGGTAAAGCATGTTTTATTTCACCTGAAAGAAAAAGGAAGTAGGCAGAAAGTGGAAGGTAGGTCAGGTGAACAGAATTTTGAAAGCACAGTGCCAGCAGGCAGGATTGCAGACAGTGACAAAAGAGGAAAGCAGTCACTTTGCAGGTGGTAAAAACTTTCTAAGTATACTCATGGTAAGGAAACCAAGGAAGGTCACTTTAATGGGCAGGGATGGAGACAACTGATACAGCCAACAGCCCCCAGATCCTTTCTGGATAATGAATGACATAAGCTTTGTGATGAAGGTCTGTCAAAAAGAGAATCCTCACAGCACTTGTGGCAGTGGTGGTTACTGTCATCTTGCTTTGGGCCTGGTTGCGAACCAAACCACGTAGAAATGATTCCTTCACTGTGAAAATAAACGTCGCTTCTGCCTGACGGGCGTCCCATGCCCCAGCACTGAAGAGAGAGGTCCCTAGAGTCCAGCACTCGGGTGAGGAGCCCCTGGCCCAGGGCAGGGACTGGAGTGCTCCTCGGAAAGTGACTTTCGCCTCGCTGAAAGGGCGAGACCCTCCGCCGCACAATGACCACGCAACGAGGTGCTGGCGAGCCCCCAAAACCCAGTGGGAAAGCTTCCCTCGGCCACACGAGGCCGGGGAAACGCCATGGAAAGCGCGGTGCGGGGTTGGGGGGGGGGGGGGAGGCGGGTCAGCTCCCGCCGGGGCCCCTGCGTGTCGCTCGCCCCGTCGCGAGGAAGGAAACGATTATGTGTCCCTTCCTCCCACACCCGGGGCTGGGGCTGGGGCCGGGCCGGCCGGCGCCGCCGCTGCTGCTGCGTGAGGCGAGCTCCCCTGCCCCCCTCCCTGCCCCCGCCTGGCCGGGCAGCCGTTACCGGCCCCCGCGCCGGGGAACGGCCACCCCGCGCGGCCGTTGGGCCGGGCACGGATCTGCCACCGGCACCGGGCGGGGGCAGAGGGCACCACTCGATTGGCCGGCGGTGAGCCAAGCGCGGCCTGTCTGCCGCGCTCCCGTTGGCCCGGGCGTGTGGTAGCTCCGCCCCTCTGCCTCTTTCTCATTGGTCGTCTGGGCCCACCGGACCCCGCCTCTCCCCCCGCCCCTCCGGGGTCATTTAAGTTTATGGAGAAAATAAATAAATAAAGCGGGAAATAGAAATGCGTAGAAGGCGGGGGGGGGAGGGCGGGCGCGCAACCTAACCTGCTGTTTGTGGGCGGAGGCGCTCGCGGGGGCCAATCGACACCTCTCCTGCCGGAGAGAATGACAGCTCCTCGGAGCCACTCAGCGCTCTAGGCAGGCGAAGGCGGCCTTTATCGTTCTAAAGGCAAGGCCAATGACAGGCGTCATCCGTTTGACCACTACCCGCGCCTTCCAATGGCAGGGGCGCGTAGCGGGCCGGGGAGCGCGGCTTCGCCAATAGGAAATCAGCAGTAAGTCGAGGGGAGGGGGGCGGGCCCAGTCAGCGGCGGTGGGCGGGGCTCGCCCGGGAGTGGCGGGGCCGCGAGCCAATGGCGGCAAGGCGGCGGGGCGGCGGGGCCGGGGGCCAATGAGGGGGCCGGCGAGGCGGCGGCGGCTGCCTGTGAAAGTGTCGAGCTGCTGCGTGAAGGGACGGGAGAAGATGAGAGAGGTACCCGCGTTTCCGGGGTCAGCGGGGGGTTAGGGGCGGGGCCGCCGGGATTGTACCGCCTACTAGGGGCGGGCTTGCCGGTCCGCGCCGTGAGGCGGGCGGCGGGGGGGGTTTCTCGGGGCGCCCGAGGGCGCGGGGCCGTGCTCGGTGCGCGAGCGCGGCGCGGGGTCCCGGCCGCTGTCCTGAGGCTGCTGGGCGGGCTCCGTGAGGGACTCCCGCCTCTCGCTGGGCTTCTCACAGGCGTCCCGGCGGGCAGGGGGATCCCGCACCCAGCGCCTCCCGGCACACACACACCTCCCGCCGCGTCGCGCAGCTTTTTTCCCCCCCCCGTCCCGAAACAAAAAGTTTCCGAGGCGGCGGCGCCGCTCCCCTGAGGCTGCGGGGCTGCCGGAGGGAGAGTTGGCACCAACTTCCACCCGCCGCTCCTCCCCTCCTCCTCCTCCTTCCCCCCCCCCCCCCCCCCCCCCCAGCGGAATGGCCGGTGGCCGGGGCGCTGGGAAAAGTTGCCAGCGCCCTTTTTGCGAACGGCGGCGCGACGGCAAGGCGAGGGCCGCGTCTGCCGGGATGGGGGAAGGATGGGGCCGGGGGAAGGGGGGGAGGGGGGGGGGTGCGCAGCTCGGCGGCAGCCGCCGGGTGGGGGTGGGGGGGGGCCGGGTGGGGGAAGGAGGGGGGTGCGCAAGGTGCCTGGCGCGGCGCTGGCTGCTGCTGCCGCTGCTGCGGGGTCCCGCGCCGTCCGGCGGCGGCGGCGGGATGGGGGGGGCGGGCGGGGGAGAGCCAGGCTTGGGAGGAGTTGATCTCCGGCACCGATGAGCTCAGCTGCTGTTTTACGCCGCCTTTTTCGGGCTCACGGAAAAAAAACCCAACAAACCAGGCAGGTTGGTCCCCGCTGAGGCCGGCGGCGCGTTTCCACCTGAGCGAGCCACCGGGATACTGTGTGTCGCGCATCCAACGGTGGCCTTAAGAGCCGCCAGTCGCCTGTCCTTCCGCTGCCAGACACATCTGCTTGTGCCAAGATGGCAGGGTCTCACACCCAGGGTTCTTTCGCCCTGTCGATAGGGAGTGTTCTCAGAGTGATACGACGGGGTGCAGGGGTGGAATGAATTTGCTGGTCGTTGCAGCAGGAGAACTGGGAAACGGGGCTGCCGCACTGGCAGTCGTGTTATGCACAGAGTTTGCTGCCTTTCGTAGCCGAGTGAGTGTTTTCCAGGTTAAATGCCCGCTTGTCAGTTTTGTAGTCGTCTCTGCCGAGCGGCTGACGAGAAACTGCAAGAAAGTATGAGTCACGGTCTAGTAAAATGAACTAATATTCTATAAAGCCTGAAGCCAGGTTCTCAGATCAGAGAACCTATTTAGGAAGAAAAAGTATCTATAAAAATCTCTGGTTATTTACAACTGTGTAAGAGTCCTGAAATCTGAATGTCTTCTTGGGTCTTTCTGAATGCCCGGGATGTGCTCTCATTTAGAAATGATGTCTCTGAAGTTACGGGGCTAATGTTGTAGAAATGCAGTTATCATGTAGCATCTGTGAATCTTAGGGTGCTTTGCAAGAAAGTAACTCCAGACAAAAATAAATCTATGGTAAGAAAGTAAGTGTCATCCATGAATAAATCCTCAGAGAAGCTAGGCTGTCTTCAGTAGATGCCATGAGTACACAATATTAGAGCTGACTGGGAGGATTCTTCCCACCCCAGTGGAAAATGTGGTATTTGTGAAGTTGCAGTTTTCTGCAGGAAAGTTCCAGTTTTACTGGAAAAAAAAAAAGTTAGATTTTTCTGACCAGAAAATTAAAGTGATGGTTCATGGCTACCTGCCTTGATGGCTGCTGTCAATTCCACTTTCTGCTTACAGGGAGAAAGCACAGTTAACAGAATCTTCTCCTGAGAGATCTCCACCTTTTTTTGTGTGTGTGTGTGTGTTCTTTTTTCTTTCTTTTTATTTTTTTTTCTTGTACCCCTTTAAAGGAATTGCTTGGAATTTTTATTCCACAAACGATGCAAGAGCTTTATTTCTTACTCTGAAACACAACATTTTTTCATAGGATGAAAATTCCGGTATTTGGCCAGCCCAAATCAAAACTTCTGGAAACTTGGGGCCAGATCTTTGGCTTGTACAAACTGGCTAGTTCCATTGTGTTTAGTCCACAGAGGATTTGGCCCTAGTTAATTAATGGTTCACCCGAGGTCATGCAGTGAGTTGATTTTTAAAGCTGGGGCTGAATCCAGAACTGTTAATATTCAATCCTGTCATGTATCTTGAAGTTTACTGCACAATATTGTATTTTTTTTCTGAGACAAACTGGATTAATAAGAGCCAGAATCCACGAAGCTCTGATTGCAACTTTTCTTAAAAATCATCTTCTGAAAAATCTATTCAATTGTGATCTCACTAGAAAAGAGAGTAAATATGTTGTAATTAGTGCATAGGTGACACTGACTACCGAGGGAGAGAGAGGCCTGAAAAACTGCTTTTGTTATTTAAACCTTTCTTTCAAAGTACAAAAGCATTTGATTGGCATTTCACTGATTTAATAGTCCATTTGTAATGCAGGAAGAACATTACAGAAGATTTTAGCATTATTTTAAATCTCATCATTTAATCTGTAGGTGTTTTTTTTAAAAAAAAATCCCTCATTTCTAGCAGAAGAAAACTTTCTGATAGCATGTAGAATCTGTGACTAGTCTGTCGTTGAGGATTTGGATGCTTTGAATCTTCCAAAATGGAACAGTTTATAAGCCTTAAAATGTAGCTTGTTTGTTGTGTTAGCACAGGGAAAAAATCTGATGCTTCTGGCCAAGGATTTAATGGTTGCTGTTACCACCTTGTAATGTTAGGAACGGAATCCTAAAACCCCTGCTTTAAAATCAGGGTTGCTAGGATTCAGACCAAAGAGGGGAGCAGTTCAGATCCTATGTGGCAGTGATTCCAGATGTACAAGATGCCAGCTAGCTCATTGAGTAGTCTGAAATTGCAGAGGTTGTCTTTCACCTGCACTTGCATAAAGATGCTTTGTGAAGGTTGCAATTTTTTTCTGCTTTACGTATGGGGAAGACACAAAGGCAACAAATCCAAACAGACCGGTGCATAACCCCCTTCTCCCCCAACCCTCCCTTGCTCCCATGCTTCTGATTTTGAGGGGAAAAGATTTCATTAAGGTCTCTGCCTCCCAAATGTTTGGGGAGCTACTTTGTTGCAAAAACATTATATGCTAGAAAGACCCTGAATTAAAGAGCGTTGAAATGACTTCCCAATGTCAAAGAGCAGCCGGTGACAGAGTTTGAACAGACCTTCTGCATCCCCGGCCACAGCTGCACCTATTGGCCTCATTGTCCCATCCCTCCTACGCACATGCATGCCTGGCATTGTTTTGGAAACACTGCAGAAACTTGATAATTCAAACTGATGACTCTGAGAGCCACTTGTGGAATTAATTTATTGGCTAAATTAGTGACTAGATATGCAGGCAGATTTAGAATAAAAAGATGCTGTGTCACAGTGTATGATTTGTTCTCTTACCTTAAACTGTGGTTTAATTGTCACTGCACTAATTGGGTATCCTGGAAAATATTTTGTTCGATATTTGAAAAGTAAAGTCTTAAAAGATCTCAGCATGGCTCTGTCCTTGTTATTTAAATCTGTAAGGGGAATTGGGTTTTCAGCTCTTCAATGAGGAGTTATAATTTGGGATTAGAAATTAATCCATAGCACCTATTTTATGGCACAGGATTTATAGCATGCCTCAGAGGTTAAACCACAGCCCTGGTATACTGATCTGTGCTGTAGGCTTATTTGATTTCAGCAGGACTGCCTGCCTAAGACAAATAGGATTTGATCCTTGCTGGGTAACCTTGGTCAAATTCCAGGTGGCCCTCAAGTCTTACTATTTCCATCTTGGTATTAGAAAATAAATGTGTTCTTTTTGTTTATTTTTCACAGGGCCTCAGTATTGTTCAGTGTAGTTTGTCATGTGAAGCTGTAAATCCCTTCGAGCGAGGTGGGATTTTAGATTTGCAAACTGTTCCCAAATGATCGCCTGTGTATCATGAAGGAAAAGGCTGTCCTCTAGCCAAGTATGGACAGACCTTACAAAGTTTAGCTCATTAAGATTCCAGAGTGACTGCAGATATAAATGTAGAAGATGCTATGGGGAAAAATAATTATTTTTAATTTGTTCCAAGCACCAAATTAATGTTAGGTAAGCAGAATTCATCTGTAATTGCAGACATAGTAGCCCAAGAAATCTTACCAGCAGTTTTAGGCTCTCCGAAGAGGCCAACTATTGCAGGAAGTGTGCAGAAATCATTGAAAAAAACCCCAAAACAATACAGCCTCTCAAATCGTCACTGTTTAGTAAACTTTGTTTGCCCTTCCATAGTCATGCTGACCCTTGATCCTGGGTATCAAAACCACAGAAAAAACCCAAAATTCAGTTGTTGAATTTTCATGAGCGGTCTATACAGAGATGAATCACTGGGAATTTATGAAGCAAAAGAAAATAGTTGCCACTGACAGGTTTTCACAGCCGGAGGTGATTTTGGAAGGTCTGTATTGCATAGTGCAGTCCCGTACTTTGTGGCCTGAGCAGAACAAAAGAAGGCTTCAGGCTGTAGATTATTTTGCACTTACCGATACCAGTGGATCTTAGATTCTACTAATTTTCCGAGGTACTCATGAAAGGTGCCTCAAGGAATGCTGAAACACCCCACTTTGTAATCACATTTTCTCATATTACCAGCAAAAGGTGTGAGTCTGATTCTTTTACTACCTATTTAAAAAAAAAAACAAAACAACTTATTCCTTCACCTTCCCTTATTTTTTTCATGAAATACGGGGTCCAACCCTGTTACTGCTTCTTATATTTTCATGAAATCATACTGAAGGCTGAGTCCTTGTTTACTGGTCTTGGTTCCACGTTTAAGACTTGGGACTCATGAAGCACTCTGTCTTGCCACGGATAGAATATTTGACTTTAGGGAAAATTGCTCAATCTTTGTTTCCTATCTGTATAACGGGAATAATAGCCATGTGCTGTCATCACAAATATTTGCAAAGGTATGTACATGGAGAATTCCAAAATGCTGCTATTACAGTGATATAATAGCTCAAGTAATAATTTCAAATCGTAGGTGCCAGTTATTACATTGAATATTTGGCTTGACGATAAATTTCAGTGTCGGGAGCTTTATAAACTTTGGTGTAGTTATTCTGGGTTTTCATCAGAAAGCAGAACGTGGCTTAGACATGAATTTCCTCTGAAATAACTGAAGTGACATCAGTGGAATTATACAGGAATGATTTTGGCATTGATGCTACTGAAAGACATAATGCTGTGTGAGTGCTTTGGCCTCATACAAACTGAGCTGTATTAGTAGTGCAGCAGTTCAAAGCTTCTTTGGAATTGTAGCGTTCCCTTCAACTGCTTAAGTTTTCAAGTACTGCAGCTAGCAAATAGTGTTTCTGGAAGAACTTGCAGGTTTCAAAAATGTGCGTGTCTCACACCCAATACTAATTATACACACAGATGACTTAATTCCCCATATGACCTTTAGCACATGCATTTGACTGGAGCTTAAGCATTGAAAACTTTTAAAGTCTTTCTGTGACAAACTCTGGGCAGAAATCTAGGCTGTTCTGCTTACATGTAACACTTTCTATTTCCAGACACTGTAAATGTTGGCCTTCAGAAAATCTTTGTGTTTGCCCACATCACTTTATGGAAGAGGAAGAAAGCAGAAAATACCCACTGTTTCAAAAAATGGTGGTAATTTTTAACTGCTCCTATCTTTGCATGCATCTTTTGAGACCCTGAGGCTTTTATTTCCACCACCAGCACTGCTAAGACTGTACATTTCTCTCTCACGCTGATGTTAGTTATAAGTTGCAGTCATTTAAGCATAACAGCCTCAAGTAAGATACTGAACACCTTTGAAACTCTTGTAGAAATTACAGCTTTTCAGCATAGTGAAATGGGTGAAGTTCTTCAATTGGGAGTGCCTGATCTTTGGTGTTTGGGCTTCTAGAAAAGTTGTTTTTCTTCAGTATTTTTAAATGTAACAGAATGAAATTAGGGCTTGAAATAGCAGGTGCTGCTATTCTTCTTTAGAAGAAGCACTATCTGTTTTGTTAAGCGATTTCCTGTTTCATAGCTGTAAAGTAAATAAAATCTTTGTGCTATTTAGTTGGAATTTAAAGGTTGGGTCCAGTTCCAAAACATTCGTTGGCTTTCTCCCCCATTGTAATGTAGGAATAACACCCACTGAACTCATTGCGAGGTCGTTGGTTGTTTCTTTTTTTTTTTTACAGTGTGGCTGAAAAGAAGAGTCCCTATTTATAGCATTCAGACATTGGCAGGTGCAAGACTGGTGAGAAACTTCAGTCTCACACATACAAACTAGTTGTTTAGGAGAGTCCTCTACGCGGTGGTAGCTGCGCTTAGCTGGGCTGCTAGAATCAACAGCGTTGCTCAGTGCCTGTCTTCTTGTTGAGATCAATCAGCTTGTATTTCCAGGAGGGTGTGTAACGAAGAAGGGCCTGATGGTGCTGATTGCAGTAATATACTTAGCCATGGCAGCTTTAGCTATTATTTATAGAAGTGCTAATTATATCAATAGAAATAGCAATATTAATACTGTTAAGTGTCAGAATCCACGCTTGACAGCATGAACTAAACGCAGCTACTGTGAAACAAAGCAGCCAGCCTGTCTCCCTTGTCAAACCACCAATATGCATTACAGGAAGAGTACACACCCACCGTAATTGCTTGGGGTCTCACCATTTTTGCTCATCTTGTTATATCACCATCATTTCATGCTGAAAACACACAAGACCGGCTGTTCCCGTGAAGCGTAGACTGTATCCAAAGTCAGTCTGGAAAATTCAAACTGTGACTAAAAGTGTAACAGTAGATTCCAGTTTAAAGCTGTCATCCTACAATGCTGGAAACTGAAAAGTGTCTTGAAGTTCAGGATCTGACCCAAACTTTATTTTGAGTCTGTATTTTACCACTTCTTGTTTACAAAATAGTTGGTGAAAACTCACATAGATTTCAGTACCCGGAGTTACGGGCAGACTACGTTATAACCAGCCTTAATTGGCATCTTTTAAAGGGCAGAAATCATATTACAAAAAAATAAACAAAACTAAAAGAAAACAAGAGCATATTGAGACTCACTTTCTGGCTGCTTTTTTAACATTTAAAATGTGCTTGATTTCCTGTCACAGCTCTTGTTACTCCTGCCTACCTCTTGTGACAGTGTTTTAGACTGACTTCCCACAGGAGCTTACAAATCAAGCAGGTTAATGTCTTCATTAAAACTGAATAACAGTTTACTTTGGGAAAAAAACATATTAAATATTTCAGGATATTGAACACCAAACTACTATTAAGCTTTAACTAATGCATTTACTTTGCTGACACTTGCTCTCCGATGGGACATGTAACTCAAGTTAATGTCTCTAGAAGTGATGTTTAAGACTTCATGAGAAAGTGTTTCCAACCCCTTCTAGATGATTTTACTCTATTTCTATCACTCTGTACTTGAGAAAAAGTTTTAAATAAGTTATTTCAGCAACTTGCCATCCTTATTTTGGAAATGTACTGGGTATAAATGTCTCCTTTAGAGTCTTAAATAATCCTTTCTATGTCCTAGATATATGTGGTACACTGTGTAAAGAAAGTGACAGTCTGTTGGCCTCCGGACACATAAAGAATGTCCTTAGCATACTTTGCCTTTGGGAGTTAAATACAAGGATTATCACAAGGGCAAAAGGTTGGGGCTTTGTCACTCGTGATTGTGACCCTGCCTTCAGGTGTGGCTGATGTAGTGCCTCAGTAGAATAGAACTAGAGGCATGTGGCCAGTAGGTCAGGGTTTCTCAGCTGGCAGATGGGGGTTGTCTGCATGGGCTGCTGGTCCTGCAGGATTCTGTGCTGCTGTCTTCCTCAGTCTCTGTAGAATCCATTTGCAATGATACCATGTGGGACACAGGGGCATCCCATCAGTAAGAGGAATGGGGTTTGTTTGTGTTGCACTGCATATTCTGTTGGTGTAATTTGCTTTATCAGCTCTTTTGGTTTTGTTGGTGGGGTTTTTTTTCACCTCTTCATTTGGCAATCCTGCGGTTTACTTATCTGTTATCAGAGCCATGTCAGACTGTGATGCGTCATTCTTTCTGGATCTGACTGCAGCAGCATCCCAGTACATGATGCAATCAAACAACATTCCTCCATTGGTACATTCGGACCATCCCTTTGAACTTTGTTAATTTAACCAAAATCAAAGATGGTTTCAGTTCTGTGCTATAATAATCCTGATTTTTTAAATTATTTTTTTCAATAACCTTTCCCACTGTTGGTTAGTGATAATCCTGGAGCTCCTCTGGCATCTCTAAACTCTGTGAACAGGTGATCTGTGAGTAAATCTCCCTGAGGAGTTAGAAACTTCCTTGAATTATTTACATCTACTGTAGGAATTCTGTCTTGTATTGCATACTGGGATGATTGCATAGATGATACATAAAGAAACAGAGGATGTGCCTACCACGTGAAGATATGTGTTAGTCTTATGAATATATCAAAAATAATTCCTACTGTAATGCTGTTGGCTTTAGCTGAGTTAACCTGTTATAGCCATAAAGAGATTGTTGAGAAGGATGAACGGCTTAGAGAATAATGTATGCAATAGGACAAAATGAAAACCCCTAGTTTAACTCCTGCTGGATGTCTGAAGGATGTCATTGCTCTGTGGTGGTGTTGTGGAATATAATGAGCCCTATCCTCATCTCATTTGGCAAACTTGGTAATTCCTGGTAGGGTAGTAGGTAATTAATGACTACATGTAGAGAATTGGTTTTTATCTTTACTCTTTGTCACACCACATTTATGTTCAGTGGAGTAGAAAAAGAAAAATCGCCAGTTTTATTTGAATAATTCTGTGGGGGAGTCCACTTTTTTAATAAACAAACCCAGATCAATATTTCCTTTAATTTACTTCTCATGCCCATTTATTCACTATATTGTCATTCTTGTAGTGGTTCCACGTGTCACATCTTTGAGAAATTTACCTCTGTGGTTTGAAAAGTCGTCTTGCGTAGTCCCGACTTGGAAGATAAAGCGCACAGAACTGTTTTGGTTGCCGCACTGGAGGAGCACCTGTCCTCTCGTGGTACGTGTATTCACAACTGGACACACAAATCGTGAATCGGAACACTGGTGTGTTCAGGCTCACGATTCGCTTTCTGAAAGGCCTCGTGGACATTTGTTTTGGCTCCATTTTTGGTACCAGCAAAATCTCAGTCAAAGAATGTAGACTTAAATGGTACAGGTTGGCCTAAAGTGAAGTTACCAGAAATCAGAGGTTGAGATGAAGAGGGTTACTAATCCCCCTTTTCAATGAACTTGTCATCTTCTTGGTGCCACGTGGGAGGCATTTACCCCACCTTGCTGTGCTGCACCTGTTCTGTGGATGCCGTTCTCTTCGTCTGTCGCTTTTTACCAACGCAGCACTGCTCCTGGAAAGCACGATAGCCTGAGCTCTGGGAAAACCTTTTAAAGTAATACTCTCCGGATTCCTAGTTAGTACTAATGTTATTTACATGTGTGTGTTCTAAGAGGAGTCCCAGATGGGATCAGTGTCCCATCCGCTTGTGCAGGCTATTTTACATCCTGTAAAACAGGGAGCTGTTTCGGGAAGCTTATAGTTAAATAGGCAAGTCAGGCAGAAGGCGAGGGAAACAAAATACTAGAATTACCACTATAGTGGTTGCAGACCAAGACACAGAGAGATTTAGTGACTTGATCGGGATAATCCAGGGAAAGGAAAGAGAGGTTTTCAGAGGCAACTAACTCCCACTAAAGCAAGCACGGGAGTGATGTGCCAACCTGCCATTTGTGCCTTTGAAAATTTCCCCAGGGAGTCTATTGTAGAGCCAAGCATTGAACTCTGATCTTCAGTCCCCCACCAGACAACCATTCCTTTCTGCTTTAAGTGTTTTTAATTGAAAAATACCATCTGAACAGTGTCTGTAAAGAATTACTTTTCCTCAGAACCTCCAAAAGAAAAGCAAAACGATGTGCTGCAGCAATAAATTAACCAGTGATCAAAATAAAAACCGCAGTCTTGTTATGAAAACCAGAACTGGTGGGTAAATACTGTGAGTTTGACTCCACTGGAAAAAAAAATAAAATTACCCTTGTAAATGTTAATACTTTTAGAACTAAAGATTTTTGGTTTAATTATTAAACTATTCAAATTTCTTCTAAACAGACTTTGCATGCAAAAACTACAAATTGCTTAAAAAAATGAGCAGAAGTTCTCCCCTTGCTTTTCTGCAGGCACTATTTATATCTGTGTCGGTGCTTGTTTCAGAGAAGAGAATAAAACTGCAGCCCACATGACCCTATCTTACTCTCCCCAAATAGCAGTAACACTTTTCCTTTTTTACAGAGTTGTACGTGTATTAACTCACAAGGTCTCATCGCTTCATGGGGAGGTAGACTCTCTTCCCATTTTGCAGTTTGGGAAACAATGGCAGAACTCAAGGTTATAGAAGTCCAGAGAAATTGTTAGAATCAGATTACGCTGTTGGAGTGACCCATGTTCAGGCCACTCCAACATGTCCCCTAATAATATTTTACAAGCCTGAGCCATCTGTGTGTGATGAGATCAGAAGTAAGGAAGTCTGTAGTTGCCAAGAGAATTTTAGCTTGCAGAATTGTACAACTACAAAGAAATCCTACGGCATCAACAAAGGAAGCTCAGAGAAATATTCACACTGGGCTCTTTTGGACAATTTTAATTGGAGACCCTTTGTTCTTATAAAATTTTAAGGCTTCATTCTCCCTTTTCCGCACCTAATTGTTACTGATGGTATTATAAGATTCACATACATTATTAGTAGTCTCCAAAATGGCTAATCTCACATTTTGCAAAAGCAAGAAGATACTATTTCTGCTGCACCTCTCCACGCATAGAGGTTGCCAACCTTTTTGACTTGGCTGCATCCCAATGGCTTACCTTCCTGCCCCTCACAAATGCGCATGCTCAGCAGTACCCAAACCAAGAACTCCCCCAAGAATTCTCTGTTCACTGGTGACCTGTGGAGTTCTTGTCATGTACAGACCTCAGAGTTAACGATGGGCTCATTACTTACATCTTCTTGCTTTTATTTTTTTTAAGAAGTACTTGAGAAAAGCAAATAAATACAAGGGATAGCTTTTCAAAAATGCTGAGCATTGGTCTAGCTCTTCTCCCTCTGAAGAGGACTGGGACTTGACTGAAGATGGAATTAAGCCAACACAGAGCATTTTCAACACTTCCAGTCATAGCTTCTCCCCCTACAATTTGTAATCTTACAAAAAGGATTAATTGATAAATATTGAAGTTGACCAACGTGTATTAATCTTCAGCTCTCAAGAACAGCTCTGATTTTGGAACAGAGTCTTCTGAGTTTTTGTTTTGGTTACTATGGGTTAAGTTCCAGAGTTTCTTCCACTTTGTTTTATTAGAAAATGATATTTATTTGACTGCGGTATGCTACCTAAAATTGTTATAATTTGTTTCTTTATTTCCATAAACATTGCTCTGTTTATTTTGGAAGAGATGTTACTTAAGGAAAAACAAAAACTAAGTAAGCTTTAAAATATATCTGTTATCTCCCATATCTATTTTTCTCTTACAATCAGTGTATATAATTTTCCTATAGCACCAATTTAAAACAAAAAAAAAAAGAGGGAGAGAGAAGAGAGACATTAGAATCTATTTTCAGGATGGCATATCAGACCACACGCACTTATGGGGTAGAGTAGTTTTGTTATTTTGGGCAGTACTGTGGAACTTATGAGAAGCTTTCTTTTTTTATACAAAGTTAGTTCAGAGTAGATTAAAGTTTATTTCAAACTCAGCATATTTGACCTCAAGCATCATAAGAGTCATGTAGAATTGGCTCATGCTATTAAATTCCTACAGCGAACTCCATAATAATGATTAATTTCTTTCATAAACTCTCTTCATAATTAATACAGGTTTCATTGTGGGCACTGCTATTCTCATATTGATTATCTCTACAATTTAGATTGGACTCGTAAAATGATGTCTTTGTTTACTCTGATGACCAGACATTTATTTTATTTGGATAACTCTCATCATTTGCGAACTGAACTGGGGATATTGCTACCATAGAAATTACAAATATTTCAGAGCTGTTCCATGCAAGAGCAGGGATAATTTTTTGGCACCTGAGATTAATAATACTTTGGTGTTCTCTGATGCCTCTCATCTGAGAATCTGAGTTCTTTATGAACATCAATTAATTAAGCTTTAAGACACCCTCCTGAAATAGGGAAGCATTAGTAGCCTCTTGCATTGGTGGATAAACTCAGATTTAGAGATGTTAACTAAGTCATCTGCCAAATTATCATAAATGTAACCCAAATTTGTTGACTACTAATCTTGTTCTTCAGCTGTGAGGAGTTTCTTTGTCCAGGCATGGTATTTTTTGAGGTTGTGTAGTTCCTTCCGGCAGAATATGCTTCTGAAAAAGTTATAGTGGCTGGAGATGCTTTAGCTGCTCAAGCAAGTATGGACCTTTTTTGTTGCTTGTTTCTTATCAAAAACATTTGATTTTATTTCCAGGATTCTTTCATAACCTGCAGTTGAACCTGTAGATTTTTAAGACTCTAATCTCTTTTGGAAAAAAGGAGATTTTTACATGTCTAACAGACTTAAGGAGAAGCAGCTTTAGTAACAAAACCAGAAAATAGCAAATGATGACACTGTGATTTGAGAGTATTGAAGGAAAAGAGCCACAAACTAGATTTTATAACATTACTCTGTACACTGTGTACAATGCTAAACAACAGGTGACCCTTCCTCTTCATCAGTCCTGGGTATTAACAGCACAAATACCATTTATTATGATCTTAAAAAGAACCCACACCCTTCTCATATAACTCCAGTCCCGAGAGATATCAAGGATGGAGACAGTATATTTTGTTTAGTTCCCTTGCCCAGACTCTGAAGGGTCTGAAGTCCCACGGGACCTGCCGAGCTCTCCTTGCTTTGTTAACTTCAGAGGGTGCTGGGGGAAGTTGCATTGACTGGCAGAAGGCGGTCTTTAGAGAGCCTTGGAGACAAACAGGAATTCCAGTTTTTGAGCTGAATGCAGCTGTCCTGCTGTTGCCAAACCTACAAACAGGGAGGGGGAGATGTGGATGTATCAGGCGGCACGTATATCCGTATTAATACTTGCAGTACAGCATCCCCCATGCCTGAGGACAGTAAGTGCAACTGAGGACATAGTGGAGTTTACAAGAGTACCTCACATGTTGAGATGCTTTATAGTCCCCCCTGTGAATAGCCTAGCGAAAACCATATGTGAAATATAAATATACTGGGACTTAAAAATGGAGCTGTATTCCAGCCTTTTAAGTTAATTTTGTAACATGCTGCATCCGAGGGCTTAATGTGCGTTGTATCCGATGTTAGCTGAATAGTGCAGGACTTAATAAATGCAGTGTGTACTGGAGACACTAGGGGGTCTGGTGGCAGATGCGAAAGGAGACAAGAAGATGGTGGAAATATCACATTTTAGTGAAAGAACAAATCCAGTTTGAACCAACTGGCTGCTTGCTTCTTTCGGTCTGAAGGCAACAATGAACTGCTGTTGTCATGCTGAGTCAGTTGGCAGTGACTGACTTTATCAGTCTCAAAATTGTCCAGCATTTCATCAGAACCATATTACACAATGGGTTTTTCTCCCCTCCCCCCCATTTTTTTCCCAATACACTTGCAATATTAATAGGCACGTAAATCATCCGATGTTAACATGTTTCCTCATTAACTTCTACTTTTTTAATTATCAGATTAGTAATCATACAACTTCCCAAAGAGGGAAATGCAGTAATCCCAAATCTGACTTGAAATTCTAGCGCACAAACTTTCTTAGTTATGCGCTTCTCTCAGTTAAAAATAAGTTAAAAGCTTTTGTTACTTTCCACAGGATATTGGCATAGCTAACATATGCTCACAATTGTTCAGCTGAGATATGTGTTCTCTGTTGGGTGTGGGGAGAAAATTTGTGTGTGGAAACAGCAGCCAGCATATCAGGGTTGAATTTTTTTCCCCAGCATGACGTTTTTGGTTATTTCTGCAAAAGCCTGTCAGAGAAAACACTCAAATATGGTATTTTATCCACTGAAACAGTACACACTTGTGATGAGATTTATTTTATAGGTATATATACTCCTTAAACACAAAAAGACCCATTATCTAAAATGTGAAGTGTGTGATTCTGTAATGAAAGCGTAAGAACATCCTCATGGTCTGTCTCCATGAACATCCTCAGGTTTCTGAGGATTTATATCTAACTCTGCATATCAGTGCACTTCACCAGATTCCTTGATTTTAGCACCTATGCTGTTAACACAGTTTCAATCAAAACACTATGAGTAAAATAAAAATGTGTAAAAAGTGATGCTGAGTTGACTGGACAGCAATACATCTGCTCTAAAATCCAGCATTTCTAAGTTCAGCTATCTTGTCTGCCCTAATTTAACATCTGTATTTTCCACCTGCATGATTAAACTAATTGTGTTCAATCAAATCCATTTTGTAATTACAGTTTTTGGGCAAAAATAGCTATCTTCAGTTTTTAATCTTAGAAGATTGGAGATATCTGGAATACATACTGTGCCTGTCCCAACCTCAACATCCTATCTTGGGTTTAATCCCATCCGCTGTGTTTGGTATCAGTCCTGGTGGCTATGAAATGGAAAGCTTCCAAGCGTCTTTGAATAATTTTTTAATTTTGTTCTTCAGTGGTTCTAGTTCTTTGTTGTTAATTAGATCAAACCACATTTCCACTGAGGCTGTAACGGTAGTGTCATCAGCCTGTAATCTGTCAAGTCCCTCTGAAACCTCCTTCGGCTGCTTTTGTAAATTTAGTACCTCTCTGCAAAGTTCCTTGCAGAGTAAAATGTGTGCTATTTTTTGATCAAAGTCCTCCTTGTTCTCAGTGCAAATTTCAAGGCACTTGTTGATGCAAACGTAGAGGAACGTGTTCCTGAGAGCAACACTATGTGTCTCTGGGAACAAGAGGCATCAGTCTTCCACTCGCACTTGAGTTACCCAGGCTACTGGTGATAACAGGGTGATTTTTGTCTTTAGGCTTTACGGTACAGTTTTGGGAAAAGTTGGTTGCTACTCTTTCACTCAGTGTGGTTGAAATACAGCTCTCAGTAGCTGTATATGAGAAGCAGGAAAAAAAAAAAAATTAAGCATTCTTGTTTCAATTTTAGTTTTGTTGTCTACCCAAATAGTGAAGACATCTTTCTCATGTTTTTCTCATCATTCTTGGATGGGATCTTCGGTAACTCCGCACCGATACTTGTGGTTTTAATTTTGGCACAGAATTAATAGCAGCATACAAGGACATACATTTCCTTGTCTGTATGCTTGTGGCCATTAGGAGGTCATTTGTTATGTTCAGCTAGCCAATATGCATTAATGTAACTTTTTCTTCTTATTTTTTCCCTGTTTCTTCACTTGGAGATTCTAGTAGTGGACAGCTGAATTTACAAGTCTGTAACAGAAATGTTTCAATCATTGCTATCAATTGCTCCTTTTGTGTTCCATTGAAGACAATATCATTAAGATAAAATAAGGTTGCATCTGCCTTGTTAAGTAGAGCTTTTCTTTTATAGCATAATCAACTGGTAAGTTTATTTCTGGGTCTTCAAGACACAAAGGTGTCTAATGTTGAAGATTATCTAGGTGGTTTGGAACACAGATTTAAATTGTCATTGCAGCTACTTTTAATAATGATAATGATAGCACTAAAAACATCTCACTTTCAGGATCATCAAACTCATCAGGGTTCTGCTTCAGTAGTTTCACTTAAAAGAACATCTCATCTTGAAGGGTCTGCAGAAATGAATTGTCTGCATTTCTGAGATGGATGTGAATTCATCCTAACTTCTTGAACAATTTTTGACAATGCCTACACTATACTGTTATCTCACATGAGTGAGATAGCTAGCTTTTGTTAGACCCTTGTTACAGAATACTCAGGATACATAATGGCAGTTTTTAGATCCTAAAAATATTGTAAGCTCATGTTCAAAACTCGTTTCATTTATTACTTTCTTTTTAGCATCTGATGACAAATGATTCCATCAACTAGCAGCATCTCTCTCATCAGGCCCTGAAAGCATTGCTTATTCCCCATGTAAGTAGGTAGGCAAAGTGTACGTCTTTTGCTGTCTCTTATGAGGGACAGAAATCATCGTGCTCATGTCGCTTCCCTCTTAAGTTTTAGAATGTTTAATTTTTTCATCTGCAGATTGAAATTGGAGCCTAAGTTTTCAAGCATCACATGTTCCTGTTCTTTGTTATTTCCATGTCAAGGTTTCTGTGTGGCAGATCCTGAATAGTTAGCACTATATTTATTGTTCCTGTGCCATTGTATTTATTGTTCCTATATCTGACATTGTTAATATGGGCATCATGACTTGTGGACTCTTGGCCAAACTAGATAGAAGCAACAGCAGCAAAACATAATAGTATGCATACCCCTGGGACCATTGTGAGGTGCTGTACAGTAGATCTAGGCCTGATGTCTTAGGTCAAATATATTTCTGTTTTTGAAGCCAGCTGTAGATTTGCTTGTCAGGGCTCTAGGACATCAATCCCATTTGTGTGAATTTTGGTTTGGCGTTTAAAAGGGAGGGCATGAGGAGCACCTCTAACATTCAGCATTCCTCAGATGCTGCCAGTAGCTAAAAACAGAAAATTATGCTAATTTACTGGTATCATACAATTTCTGCTGCTTTTGTTCATATTTTTCCTTGGCATACATAGTGGTCTTCTACAGGTTAATGCTTTTTTGTTGTTGTTTTCTGCCTCTTTTTTGTTTTCCAGTCTCTCTCATGGCTGCAAAGTAGTTTCTGTCTATGTGCAAGTATTGCCCTCTGTGTGTGGTCTAACCTATATTTTCACTTAACAGAACTACATCTATCAGCTTCACAAGTAACACTTCAATTAAATTGTTTATTGACATTTTCTCAAAGTTGGGGATACACATACAGCTTTAAGAGGGAGAAGGACTTGCCAGGTACTGTGGGCTGTCCCAAGAAGATCTCTGTGGGTTGAGAGCTTGGCCACAGTGGGAGAATGTATGGGATGTTAACTGCGTAGGATGGTTTGATCTTCATCCATTGAGTACCTCCTTGTCCCACAGGGATGGTCTTTGGTCCAGAGCTCCACTCAGATGGCTTGATCTGGTCGTGAGTGCACTTGAGACAATTGGTCACTGAAAGGCTAAGTTAGCAGGAGGGAATTGAAGATAGATGAAGAGAAGTGGAGTTAAGGCTGCAAATAATCCATGGTTTTTTACTGTTTTTGTTGTTTTTATTACATGCCACCATCAACAGCTCATTCCAGACGTATGCAGGTACCTGTGATTTAAAAACTGCAGCTATAGGAAATTCTTATTTAGCCCAAGCAGTATTGGCTAGAAATATTTTTGGAGCTGAAAGGACTTAAGTTCTAACTCAAATCCATGAAGTTAGGGATGTTTAGGACTACTGAAACACTGGAATGCTTCCTCTCCATTTCACTGCGACAATGCTTTATTTCTCACTTTATGGTCTGCCTTTGCCACAATTTTTAACATGCTTTGTAGTCTTTATACTTCTAGCTGTTAGAAAACAAATTGGAAATACCTTCTTTTACTCTTGTAGGAAGGGATTTTTTTTATATTCCTTGAGGGGAAAGAGATAACTTGATGCACTTTCCCCTTATTTTATTCCCCATTTTGCCTGTCTGTTCCTTGATGGCTTTCATTCTTTGATCAATTCCATCAATTTTAATTGGAATTTTTTTCCTGTCTTCTCTTGTGATAAAAAGATATTTTCATGTAATCTCTTTCTTTCGGCCCAATGGTAAAAGGGATGTCTTTGGGAATTTGGACATCTATTTTCCATTAAAATGAATGGAATATAGTGTTAGTATCTTGCAGGGATTTGAACACCTTTGAGCTATTGTGAAGGAAATATTCTTGCTCCTCTGAAAGGGAGCTCTTGCCATAGATAGGAACGGATAATTGTAAGCTTTGAGACCTGTGGATATTGCTGAGATCCTGTAAGTCAACTTTTTGGTTTCATTTGTCTTGTATGTAACTTCTCTTTTCTCAGAGAAGTAGCCTGTAAAGTAATCCCAGAGAACTTCTAACATCATTACGTACGTAACACCAAAAACTCAGAAATTGTTACGTTGTGGCTTCTTCAGAAAGTGATATAATGTATGTCCTTCATACTTTTCAGATGGGGTCAGAGTGAGATGACTTTTGGCAGTTTGGTAAACTAGTGATTTTTTTCCCTGGTGCTCCAAAATTACAGCTCCAAAATTTTTGGGGCTCCAATATTTTTCCCTGGACTTTCTGTGCTCCAAAATTACAACTTTAATTTAGATGGCAAAAAGCTTGTAGCCTGCTTGGCTGTGAGGTTCTAATTTAAGATTGCACTAGATGTGGCCAATGCTTGGGTATTTGCAGTCAGTCTCCTCATACAAGAAGTCTTGGATGTTTGAAGTAATGTTGACTCTGAAGACTATTGACATTCATTTAAATATAACCATTTACTGTTTTACTGGGGGGGGGGGGGGGTTGGTGATTGTTGAAGAACTAAGGCAGGAAAAGAGGTAAGCTTTCTATGGAGACCTTGAGCATTGTTGTCACATTTTGATACCTTGAGCCCCGATTGAAACAGCAGTTTGGGAGAGTAATACCCCATAAATTCTCTTCATTATAACCCTGTGACTACTTTTCTCATATCTATTTTTAAGCTCTGTATGATTATCAGCACTAGACGCATGCATGAGCTGGATGTGGTGCCTGAACAGCCAGTCCTAGGTCTGCTGACTGGGAATGGGTGTGTAGTGCACAGTGGCCATTAACAGGGCACTCCCAAATACCCCCCATAAGCCCATATCTGATAATCCCCAGTGAATTTTTACGGCGTGTTACAGCTTTGCTATTCTAATCCCTAGGAATTCCAGATTGAAACTCAGTTTTACTTAGTTGGATGGATGCATGATGTATAGCTTGATATTTATGTGTGATTTCTATCAGATGTGATTTTTGTCTGTTGCTTGATGCCTTGTCCACAAACAGTCTACTGAAGCTAGTTGAGACTTTCATTTAGCTGTAGCAATAGCACTTTTTATTCTGAACTAGAAAGCTGTAAGGTATACTGGCATTTATGATTCTAACATCTTTGATGTTACTACAGTGTGGTAAAAACAAATGTCAATTTGTTCCAGGACCACAACAGAGAGTACTTAAAGTCATATTTGTATCCTGACTCTTACTGCTATTTTGTTGGCTTCAGGACAGCTCAACAAATGGAACAGAGGGACAGCAAAGTACCAGTTAATATAAAGTTATCTTTATTCTAACTTCTGTTTATTTTGTTGTGTTTCTTTGGTTTCACAATGTGACCTCTGATTTTGAAACAAAACGAATTAGATGTTAGTTAGAACTGATTAGTGCAATATTAACACTGATTATTTACTAAAAATCAGGAAATTAAAGTTCCCCTGACAAACTTAATTATGTCTAATTGCACAGATATTACAAAGGGGATCTTTCATTACATAATCATAGACCATCTTAGTAGCAATACCAAATATTAGAGTCTTAGCTAATAATTGCAAAGAAAGTTATAGAACCTACATGGAAAAGTAAAGCCCCCTGAGGTGGTCTACAGACAATCAAGGTTTGTGAAAGTGAAACTTTTATACTTAATTTTGGTGGTGGCAGTGCTAGTAAAATGGTTGCATCCTTCTTAGTGTTCCCTGTGCATTTGCTACTGAGGTCAACAGTTAAGTTTTTTTCTTGGAGTGAGCTTCTCAAAATAATACAGATAAAGCTTTGTTTGATGTTTTTCTCATTTCCATTTTTACTCCATGGTCTCTGTAATATTTGGTTTGCTCCAAAACAGAATCAGGCCTTTGTATATACTCACAGGTCAGAGATAGTTGGCCTAAACACCCCCAAGTCCTTTTGCTTGTTATTTTCTATTAGCTGTATATCCAGAAACACCAAGCATGAAAACATAGCAGGAATTTTGACCACCTGAGTCTGTGTCCTAGGATGAAATTTTTTGTGATGAGCTGTTTGAAGGTGTGGTAGAAGCCACACAGCCCTGAGAAAAAGTCCAGTCTTTTCAGTAACATATAACTCCATCCTGCCTAGAATGGTAAATGGATTGGTTTCCCCTTGCCTAGAATACGTGGAGAAAAATCTTATATAGGAACTTTCACACAGCACCTACATTTGAGGTTTTTCCTCAAATCCTGAATGAGCCAAAGGAATTTCATGGTGAAGTATTAGATGAATAATGGCGCTTAGTGTTGCTCCTTTCAAATATTATGACATTACTGTGTGTACTGTGATCCTGTTTTTTGGGGGCTGTTGGTTATATAGTTTTAGCTTTAAAAAAATGAAGAAATTTCTAGTTTTTATAATTGTATAGAAAATCTTAAAAAATACTTGGGAGCGTAAGAGAGATTTAAAAAAAATTCCCTGGCTTTTAAGACAATCGCATCACTTTTAGAGCCTACTCAAGATTATTTGGGTGCTTGAAATTTTCAATACTGTTTGCCCCTTTTCTGTTGAGGTGACTTTTGTCCACTTCATGTATAGTCAATCAAATAAAAGTTGATGTATGGAATTTCTGAGTTTCCACATCTGATACACTTGCGTTTTTCTTTCTCTTTTTCCAGAAGTGGCTGTTCATTTTAGGGGAAATGCTCTCAGATGTGATATTCTAAACTAGAAGATAATTAACTCTTGAAAGAGTAACATCTTTGAAAATGCTGACATAAATATGTTGCAGGTAGAACTGATTCATGCTCATAAGCTTGTGAAATACTCAGTAGCACACAGAATCAAATAAGAGCTTCCAAAATATTGGTAGTGATGGCTCTCTTTTTTTTTTTTTTTTTTTCTTTCCCCATCTGGATCAGGTCTTCATTTTTGATAAGCTTAGTGCATCTCAACTGATATGACAGTCACTAAAGTTGCAGAAGTTTGTTTTGGTTTGTTGGTTGGACGTTGGGTTGGTTTCCACACCGCACCTACAATTTGAAGAGGGTAAAAGTGAAGTGCTGGCCACCTAGAGCTTCAGCATTTTCATTGTGGTTCATGTCATAACTGTCTGATATTATTATGACAGTTATCAAATTCTCCTGCATGCTCTCTAACTTTCTGGAACAAAAATAGAAATCTTGATAGTCATCCTAGTTATCTGGTGGAAGGTAATGATAAATGTGCATCCTGAATTGTTTGCTACCATACCTTCTTTCGGATGTGAAACTACTTTTTACAATTTGTTGTTCAGTTTGGGATGGATTCAGTATACATTTCCGTAAGTAAATCATCAAATTTCTAGTCCTTAAATGTTGACTGGACTGCAACATGACTCTTTGTAATTGTATTATAGGTAACCTTTGGGACCATATAGTTATATAATAGAGGGTGCACCATATGATGCAGTAGGCTGTGTAACAAGATCCGACTCCATTGTAACTCCACAGCTTGTATGAGGGCCTTGCATGTTAGCTCAACATCTAAATTGGTCACAAATGGCCTGCTGATGCAAATAAAGGCAGTATCCCAGCACTCTGTTAAAGCGGAGGGGATGAACACATACATAGCTGAGGCCGCATACATAACTGCAGGTTGTTAGGTGTTCAACAGTTAAAACATAATCTATATATTGAAGACAGAAAGGTAGCACATGAACATCCTCAGTGTGTGTGGTGTGTGTGTATGCGTAATGGGGAGGTGAGGGTAAAGCATGTGGTAGGCTGAGGACTTTTTGTGGGGTGTTTGTTTTTGAATTGGAAAATAGTAAGTTTGATACTGGTCTTCTGGAGTTTGTTTTGTAAGTCCCTGTAGGTGGGGATTGATACACACCAGTGTTGGTGGGTAAAAAGCGATGCATTGGCTTTGTTGGAACATTTCTTACATTGCCTAGATCTCACGGTAACAATTCACTGATGCAGCCACAATATTAACCCAACACAGTACTTGAGCAATGGAGCACTCTTGGATCTAACATGGGATTATTATGCAGTAGAAACGCCATTCTGCAGCGTTTGTGCAAAGAGGCCTAAGGGCTGCAAGGGAACAGTCACTGTGCAAAGTGTTCCTTTATCAAAGGGCTGGTAGTGTCATCAGAAAAGAAACCAGGCATTTATGGTACTTGCGGACAGGTTTTCACAAATCCATCAAAACTGTTGGACACGTATCAGCTTTGCATCTGATCTATTATTCAGGACTTTCTGGGATTAGAAAAAAACAAACAACGTTAAAAAAGCCAGTTCTGGTTCAGCAAGTGCGCCCCAGTCTTGCCAATCAATGGGGCTGTCTGAGAGCTTGATCCATAGAGGTAGCACAGCCTGAACTTCTGATCAGGGAATCTTGACATCCAAATCTTACTTCTGTTCTCAACAGTGCGATTAACTCTTTCTGTTCAGTTTTAACGATCTGCAAAATGGGGTTTACTGTAGCTTTTTACCAGAGAAAGTTGTGAGGTGTGATTTGTTAACGTGCATGTGCAACTGAACTACGGAATGATGGATCAGTGTTGCTGAATTAAAAGAAAATATTACTTGTTTGGAGGTCTGGCAGTAAGTAATGACTGCTGAGATGGGAGAACAATTGACATTCTTTGCATATTGAAAGACACCAGAAGTGCACTGTATTTCTCTCTTCTGTCCTCAGCATTTTCACCAGCAAACCTGCAGGGATAAAGAGGTTTTGTGTGGTTCTTCTACGCTTTTGTTGACCCCTGCTGATGTAAATCAAACATACTGTCCTCCTGTTCTCTTTGGGTTTAGAAAACCTATTTTTAATCACTTCATACAGGTATCTAATTTGAATCAGCCTGCCACGCTGCAGGACTCTTGTGCTTTTTTAATTGGCATCTTTCTCATTACGTTTGAACAAAGTTGCAGAGACACTGCAGGACACCAGTAAAGACATCTGAATCACCAGTCCTGTTGGGCTGGCAACATGATGGTGTGATACACCAGGGGAGTCGGAGATCTGTGTGTGTGGTGAAGGGGACTAAGTGGAATCAATCAAGTTCAGACATGTTGCTGTGAGTGTTCCTAGGTCCTGCTTATAGTATCTGAAAGACAATTGCGACAGAAACTTGCCTGGGAATTTTAACACCAATATGGTGTTAAAACAGCCTGGTTTCTAAGAACAATTCCTGGGACTGTAGTAGAGCAGAGCTCCTTGAAGGCATTGATGGAACTGTTGTTGGGCAGGTTTGCGAAGTACGTCGAAAACAGTGTGCTAACCCACCATAAGGCTGGGCAGGATACTCAATCAGTTCATGGAGTCAGTCCTACTTACATATCCTTAGAATTTGAAAATAAACCCTTAGACAACTGCTAGGAGGCCAATTTTTTATTTTTATTTTTTTCCCAAAGGATGTACCTCTTAGCCTCAGAGTGTGGTTACATGATGCTGTGACTCCTTTTCCAGTTGTGGTTGCCTACAAGGTATGTCGAAACTCAGCGTGTTGGTGCACGTGGTAACATAAAAAGGTGAGGAGACCAGAGTAGAAGACATTATTTAGCACCAAAGCACATTCCTGCCCTCTGTCTGTTGTACAGAATCTTATAATTTGCAACAAAGGCTTCCACTGTTCTGATGGACAGTTTGATTTTTATTTTTTTTTCCATTCTCTTCCACCATACTACTGAAGTTAGGGTGTTCTTAGGGCTCTGCAGCTCCCTAGGAGAACTGTAGATGGGGCCTCTGCTGTGCCATGCACCAGAACCTTCTACTATTGTGCAAGTCATTTTTTCACTCTTTTACTAGAGGGGTTGGGACTCCTTTGCCTCCTTCATGACAGCTGCTAGAGGTTTTCACCATCACATGACAGGTTTGTGTCCAGTCCTGTGACAGAGCTGAAAGCTGTCAGCAGTTACTCATCTTCTTTCCTCTTCTCTAAGTGGACCAAGTACATAGCCATAGACTTGTTCATGTAACAGCATGGAGGAATTGCAGTCCCACAGGAACGTGGCGTGACGGTGAGCAGGCTCTTAGCAGATGTCTTGAATCAAACAGGCAAATCTTTTTATATCAGCAAAACAGTATTAAATCAGGATTCTCCATTCAATTGCACCACTCAGGATTTTTTAAACTCTTTTTGGATTGTAGACTGAATAGACCATAGAGAACAAGGCCATCGTTTGGGTTCCTTTAGAAAGACTCACAGGCAACGAACCAGTTCTAGAGATAACATCTTGCAGGGTTTATCAGTCAAGTTGTATTTTATAGAGATTACGGCTAACTAGATGCATTTCTGATTGAGGACCAAAACTAGCTTAACTTGGAATCTACTTCATATCAGCTTTCAAAGAATTTCAAGGTTTGAAAGCGTTTGGTTTCATTTCTGCAGTTCTGCATGTACTCTATCCCCATTGCACCTTTGTGTTTGGGTTCCAGTTTAGATCTTGTCTAAGTGTTGCCATAACTGGATGGAATTGGGCTCAGTTCTAGTGTTCTTACTGATATTCAAGTTTCCTCAAAGTATGAGGAAATTTGATACGTGTATGTTATTTCTAAAAAATTACAGAAAATGTGCCTCCCAATTTAGAGTTTTGGGCTCTGGATCAAAGGCAAATCTGAACATTGTTCAAACTCAGTACTCAAATTTCAGCTGGACTATCTGTTAAATTTGAAGGTTTCAAATCTCTATCCAAACTTCATCCATTTTTAGTATGTCTTTATATTTATATGTGTAAGGTAGATAGGACTGAGGAATGAATATAAGTTTGGGGTCAAATGTTCAGGCATACTAAGAACTTCTGATATCCTCAGTTTGGTGTAGACTGATTTTTAAAAAATTTTAAAATCAGAGGCTATTCATGTAATTTGAACAGAATAGAAATACATAAAATCTTGTGCTTTCCATCAACTGGCTTTGATACAGGTCACCTGGATAAATTATATTATCCCCATAACATTCTCCTTCATAAAACTGTGATAGGAAGATGAAGCATTTCATATATTTATGGTATCATCTGCTCAGGGAACTACAGTGAGTCCATTTTACAGATGGAAAAACTGAGGCAGTGAGTGGTCAATTGGTACATACGGGGCCAGATCGAGTTACCACACTTAGAAGCAAAGTCGCCAAATGCTCCTTCTGCTTTCCTGACCTTACATACCCTTGAGGTAATATGGTCATAAAGTCCAGAGAAGCAAATATATAATAGGGCTAAATGTTTGTGATAGATACTTGGAGTAACTTGTAGAGCTGCCTTCACACATGCCAGGTGTGTATGTAGCTAAATATTACAGAAGGAGTTGAACTAAGTCACATACTACATTTTTTTACTCTTTATATTTAACCCTAAGGTAAGAAAGGCTGTGTTTTGATGGAAAAAACTGATGAAAATTAACCTTTTGAAAAAAAAAATACTTAATCCTACTGTACTTACTATACATCTGGATGAAAACAGAATGTTTGTAAGTGAAATACAAAAATATGTAGCAGCTACCAGTGAACAAAACTAATCAAATTCACCAGTCACCAGACTGGTTAATATTATAAAGACTGTGTGAATCATGAATATCCAGCCAGCCTGAGGGTACAAATCCATGAATCTGGGGAGTTTACCTGTCTCTTTTAGTCAGCAGGCTATCCCTTTTCGATCACTACAATTTAGGCATATATTGCCTAATAATAAATACAATAATAAAAATGTATTTTGGGAAGCAGGATGTTGTAATAGAGCTTTAGATCAAAAGTGAGATTCATTTTACTTAATTTTAGCCAACTACAAGCTAGCTGCCTCGCCTAATCTAGTTGTGTAGGCTCCCCTCTCAGTGGAGAGAGAGAGAGCCAAAGCTGGGAATAATCGCTTTGGGGAGCTGCCTGTCTCCCCACTGACAATAGAGGGAGCCTACACAACTGGCTTGGATAGGACACTTGTAGGTGGGTGTGAGTTACTCCAGGCAAATTCTCTGTTAAGCATCAGGAGGTTTGGGTTCCTGTCCGTTTTTCCACTGATTTACAGGGTAACCTTGGGAGTATCGCTTAACCTTTTTTTTTTTTTTTCTTTTTGTTTTGCTTTGTTGTTGTTTTTTCCTTGGACCCAGTTTCTCCATCTAATAAACACTCTGTGGATAAAGTTCTTCGAGAACCTTTGTCCAAAGATGAAATACAGGTGCAAAATCTTGTTTTTCTGCTCTTGCTACTTTCACGTGCCTGTAGTTGTCATTAAAATCAACAGAATTTTTCTGACAGCGTAAGTTTACATGTGATGAGAGGCAGGGCTGAATAAAAATTATTTTAGAAGCAGCAGATGTGACAGAATATTGTAAAAAATAAAAATCTAGTAACTAGTTACGTGGATTGGTTTTCCCATGCTTACCTTCCCCCCCACTCCCCCCCCCCCCCCAGTAAAAAAAATAAATATGGGGAGTGGGGAGAACACTCATCAAATTAGACCTATATTTTAAATAACCTTGGCCTGTTTGCAACAGGGGATTTTTTTTTTTTTTTTTTTTTTTACTTGAGAGATTTATTTCTGTCCTTGTAACACCATGTACTATATGCATTGCACCTGTTCAGACATAAGCACAGCACATTATTATAGCTGTAGGGGTAGAAGCTTCCCAATATATATTTTTGAAGGGAGGGAATGCTGGGGAGAATAGCCCTCTCTTTTCAATTGTTTACCCGAGCAGTCTCTTCCCAAGACTTCTTCCTCATCAAGATCAATTTTCCCCGCTCCCCTATTGTCTGGGGAAACCTATCTTCAGGAGTGTCTTTCTTGAAAGATCTCATGACTTTAAAATCATCAGTGGGCTTTGTGTAGTCTGCCTGTCAAAAGAGATATGTTTACACCTTCCCCGCGTGTGTTCGAGCTCTAAGGTTACGGAGCAGAATGGCTGATACGTTTCGGCGCTTCACGCTAATACGCACAGAAAACCATAAATAAATGTATGTATGATAATTGTATGGACTGGCTGAAACAATGCATTCCAACATCCTGCAACATAAATAAGAAAGGTGGAGCCAGCCGGCACCGAACAGTTTATTTGCCAGCAATCCTGCTCAGCCCCGTGTACCTTTTCTACGCTGCCTCAGCCTGGCAGTATTGAACCTGTTGCTGCATTAGCCGAGTTGTATTTTGCTAGATAGGGGAAGGAGGGTTGTCTGCTGTCTGGTAGGAGGGCTTTGTCTGTGTGCGCCTTTCTCTCTCTCTCTCTCTCTCTCTTCCTCTCTCTCTCTCTCTCTCTCTCTCCCTCTCTCCCTCTCTCTCTCTCTCCCCCTGTCTCTCGCACTCTCGCTCGCTCTCGCTCGCTCTCTCTCGCTCGCTCTCCCTTTCCCGTCTCTGTGGTTTGTAAGGTAGGTTGCAGTGTGTGTATATACACAACATCAAGAGCAGGAAAATGGACTCATTAGGGAGGCAGGCAGTCATTACCACTCACACTGTACTTCCAGGGAGACAGCGACTATGAGGAGACAAACTGAGGACTGGGGAACAAGGTAGGCCAGTCAACTTTTATAAAAAAATAAAAGAATAAAGCCTCTGCTCTCCTTAAATCACCAGCGCTTCTTTATTCTCCCCCCCCCCTTGATTTTTAATTTGGAGATGTAAGTTTGCCAGACCTATTTGCTAGCTTAAAATTCGGAACATCTATAGAAGGCCTTACCCTCTACAAATGTTTTCCCCCTTTCTACTTATTTAAGGGTGTGCCCCCTTATGATTCACTTTAATTACTTTTTTTTTTAATCACGAAGGAAACAAATACGTTTGTTTTCCAACACTAGTTCCAAGTAAATCAATATCTTTCACTCTTTTAAAACAGCCCTCTCCGTATGTTTGTGGGTCTCTCTGCTTTTTCTTTTCTGTTTATGCAGTTCCATCTGTCCGTCCATATATCATGTTCTCCTTATTTACTGCTAAATGGGGTTTTATTAGTATTTGCCAATGACTTTTAACTGTAATGCCGGTGACCAGGGTTAACGGTGACTCTCGTTCTTTGTTTTCTATATATATGCACACTGTAAGTTTAAAGTCCATGCTTGGCATACAGTAAATAAAAGCAAAAAAAAAAAAAAAGAGAAAGCAGGTTCTACTCCTTCTGACAGGATTTTTATTCAGAGATCTTGCTGTTTGTCTGTTTTGCTCTGGGGGGCGGAGGGGGTTAATTTTTGTTATCGTGCCTGTACTTTTTCCTCCTGGATATTTTTAACGTCTATTTTTCATTATTAGTATTTTCCCAGTTTCCTTTACTAGGAAGAAAGGAGATGTATATTCCAACTTTTATTTATCTTGCTGATCTAATGAAACGTTATGGAGGCATCACTGGGTTAATAAGAATTCAAACTTT